>NC_064617.1:8777500-10027500 GCF_023898315.1 Schistocerca nitens | reverse complement strand
ATTCAATACATCGTCCTCCGGCCGACCTGTCTCCAAGGGTCTATTGCTGCCTCGGGCACCTTATGGTCGTTCTCCTGTGAGTCTAGATTTTCGAATCCGACGCAAAACTGACAGTTAATTGTAACGTTCAGAGCCTGTTAATGACGATGGAACATACAAATCGCGTCGCGATTCGATACATCGTCCTCCAGCCGATTTGTCTCCAAGGGTCTAGTGCTGCCTCGGGCACCTTATGGTCGTTCCTCTGTGAGTCTAGATTTTCGAATCCGACGCAAAACTGACAGTTAATTGTAAGGTTCAGAGCCTCTTAATGACGATGGAACACACAAATTGCGTCGCGATTCAATACATCGTCCTCCGGCCGACCTGTCTCCAAGGGTCTATTGCTGCCTCGGGCACCTTATGGTCGTTCTTCTGTGAGTCTAGATTTTCGAATCCGACGCAAAACTGACAGTTAATTGTAAGGTTCAGAGCCTGTTAATGACGATGGAACACACAAATTGCGTCGCGATTCAATACATCGTCCTCCAGCCGACTTGTCTCCAAGGGTCTAGTGCTGCCTCGGACACCTTATGGTCGTTCTCCTGTGAGTCTAGATTTTCGAATCCGACGCAAAACTGACAGTTAATTGTAACGTTCAGAGCCTGAAAATGACGATGGAACACACAAATCGCGTCGCGATTCAATACATCGTCCTCCGGCCGACCTGTCTTCAAGGGTCTATTGCTGCCTCGGGCACCTTATGGTCGATCTCCTGTGAGTCTAGATTTTCGAATCCGACGCTAAACTGACAGTTAATTGTAAGGTTCAGGGCCTGTTCATGACGATGGAACACACAAATTGCGTCGCGATTCAATACATCGTCCTCCGGCCGACCTGTCTCCAAGGGTCTATTGCTGCCTCGGGCACCTTATGGTCGTTCTCCTGTGAGTCTTGATTTTCGAATCCGACGCAAAACTGACAGTTAATTGTAACGTTCAGCGCCTGTTAATGACGATGGAACACACAAATCTCGTCGCGATTCAATACATCGTCCTCCGGCCGACCTGTCTCCAAGGGTCTATTGCTGCCTCGGTCACCTTATGGTCGATCTCCTGTGAGTCTAGATTTTCGAATCCGACGCAAAACTGACAGTTAATTGTAACGTTCAGCGCCTGTTCATGACGATGGAACACACAAATTGCGTCGCGATTCAATACATCGTCCTCCGGCCGACCTGTCTCCAAGGGTCTATTGCTGCCTCGGGCACCTTATGGTCGTTCTCCTGTGAGTCTAGATTTTCGAATCCGACGCAAAACTAACAGTTAATTGTAACGTTCAGCGCCTGTTAATGACGATGGAACACACAAATCGCGTCGCGATTCAATACATCGTCCTCCGGCTGACCTGTCTCCAAGGGTCTATTGCTGCCTCGGGCACCTTATGGTCGTTTCCTGTGAGTCTAGATTTTCGAATCCGACGCAAAACTGACAGTTAATTGTAACGTTCAGAGCCTGTTAATGACGATGGAACACACAAATTGCGTCGCGATTCAATACATCGTCCTCCAGCCGACTTGTCTCCAAGGGTCTAGTGCTGCCTCGGACACCTTATGGTCGTTCTCCTGTGAGTCTAGATTTTCGAATCCGACGCAAAACTGACAGTTAATTGTAACGTTCAGAGCCAATTAATGACAATGGATCACACAAATCGCGTCGCTATTCAATACATCGTCCTCCGGCCGACCTGTCTCCAAGGGTCTATTGCTGCCTCGGGCACCTTATGGTCGATCTCCTGTGAGTCTAGATTTTCGAATCCGACGCAAAACTGACAGTTAATTGTAAGGTTCAGAGCATATTAATGACAATGGAACACACAAATCGCGTCGCGATTCAATACATCGTCCTCCGGCCGACCTGTCTCCAAGGGTCTATTGCTGCCTCGGGCACCTTATGGTCGATCTCCTGTGAGTCTAGATTTTCGAATCCGACGCAAAACTGACAGTTAATTGTAAGGTTCAGAGCCTGTTAATGACGATGGAACACACAAATTGCGTCGCGTTTAAATACATCGTCCTCCGGCCGACCTGTCTCCAAGGGTCTATTGCTGCCTCGGGCACCTTATGGTCGTTCTCCTGTGAGTCTAGATTTTCGAATCCGACGCAAAACTGACAGTTAATTGTAACGTTCAGAGCCTGTTAATGACGATGGAACACACAAATCGCGTCGCGATTCAATACATCGTCCTCCAGCCGATTTGTCTCCAAGGGTCTAGTGCTGCCTCGGGCATCTTATGGTCGTTCCTCTGTGAGTCTAGATTTTCGAATCCGACGCAAAACTGACAGTTAATTGTAAGGTTCAGAGCCTCTTAATGACGATGGAACACACAAATTGCGTCGCGATTCAATACATCCTCCTCCGGCCGACCTGTCTTCAAGGGTCTATTGCTGCCTCGGGCACCTTATGGTCGATCTCCTGTGAGTCTAGATTTTCGAATCCGACGCAAAACTGACAGTTAATTGTAAGGTTCAGAGCCTGTTAATGACGATGGAACACACAAATCTCGTCTTGATTCAATACATCGTCCTCCAGCCGATTTGTCTCCAAGGGTCTAGTGCTGCCGCGGGCACCTTATGGTCGTTCTCCTGTGAGTCTAGATTTTCGAATCCGACGCAAAACTGACAGTTAATTGTAAGGTTCAGAGCCTCTTAATGACGATGGAACACACAAATTGCGTCGCGATTCAATACATCGTCCTCCGGCCGACCTGTCTCCAAGGGTCTATTGCTGCCTCGGGCACCTTATGGTCGTTCTTCTGTGAGTCTAGATTTTCGAATCCGACGCAAAACTGACAGTTAATTGTAAGGTTCAGAGCCTGTTAATGACGATGGAACACACAAATTGCGTCGCGATTCAATACATCGTCCTCCAGCCGACTTGTCTCCAAGGGTCTAGTGCTGCCTCGGGCACCTTATGGTCGTTCTCCTGTGAGTCTAGATTTTCGAATGCGACGCAAAACTGACAGTTAATCGTAAGGTTCAGAGCCTCTTAATGACAATGGAACACACAAATTGCGTCGCGATTCAATACATCGTCCTCCGGCCGACCTGTCTCCAAGGGTCTATTGCTGCCTCGGGCACCTTATGGTCGTTCTCCTGTGAGTCTTGATTTTCGAATCCGACGCAAAACTGACAGTTAATTGTAACGTTCAGCGCCTGTTAATGACGATGGAACACACAAATCTCGTCGCGATTCAATACATCGTCCTCCGGCCGACCTGTCTCCAAGGGTCTATTGCTGCCTCGGTCACCTTATGGTCGATCTCCTGTGAGTCTAGATTTTCGAATCCGACGCAAAACTGACAGTTAATTGTAACGTTCAGCGCCTGTTCATGACGATGGAACACACAAAATGCGTCGCGATTCAATACATCGTCCTCCGGCCGACATGTCTCGAAGGGTCTATTGCTGCCTCGGGCACCTTATGGTCGTTCTCCTGTGAGTCTAGATTTTCGAATCCGACGCAAAACTGACAGTTAATTGTAACGTTCAGCGCCTGTTAATGACGATGGAACACACAAATCGCGTCGCGATTCAATACATCGTCCTCCGGCTGACCTGTCTCCAAGGGTCTATTGCTGCCTCGGGCACCTTATGGTCGTTTCCTGTGAGTCTAGATTTTCGAATCCGACGCAAAACTGACAGTTAATTGTAACGTTCAGAGCCTGTTAATGACGATGGAACACACAAATTGCGTCGCGATTCAATACATCGTCCTCCAGCCGACTTGTCTCCAAGGGTCTAGTGCTGCCTCGGACACCTTATGGTCGTTCTCCTGTGAGTCTAGATTTTCGAATCCGACGCAAAACTGACAGTTAATTGTAACGTTCAGAGCCAATTAATGACAATGGAATACACAAATCGCGTCGCTATTCAATACATCGTCCTCCGGCCGACCTGTCTCCAAGGGTCTATTGCTGCCTCGGGCACCTTATGGTCGATCTCCTGTGAGTCTAGATTTTCGAATCCGACGCAAAACTGACAGTTAATTGTAAGGTTCAGAGCATCTTAATGACAATGGAACACACAAATCGCGTCGCGATTCAATACATCGTCCTCCGGCCGACCTGTCTTCAAGGGTCTATTGCTGCCTCGGGCACCTTATGGTCGATCTCCTGTGAGTCTAGATTTTCGAATCCGACGCAAAACTGACAGTTAATTGTAAGGTTCAGGGCCTGTTCATGACGATGGAACACACAAATTGCGTCGCGATTCAATACATCGTCCTCCGGCCGACCTGTCTCCAAGGGTCTATTGCTGCCTCGGGCACCTTATGGTCGTTCTCCTGTGAGTCTAGATTTTCGAATCCGACGCAAAACTGACAGTTAATTGTAAGGTTCAGAGCATCTTAATGACAATGGAACACACAAATCGCGTCGCGATTCAATACATCGTCCTCCGGCCGACCTGTCTTCAAGGGTCTATTGCTGCCTCGGGCACCTTATGGTCGATCTCCTGTGAGTCTAGATTTTCGAATCCGACGCAAAACTGACAGTTAATTGTAAGGTTCAGGGCCTGTTCATGACGATGGAACACACAAATTGCGTCGCGATTCAATACATCGTCCTCCGGCCGACCTGTCTCCAAGGGTCTATTGCTGCCTCGGGCACCTTATGGTCGTTCTCCTGTGAGTCTTGATTTTCGAATCCGACGCAAAACTGACAGTTAATTGTAACGTTCAGCGCCTGTTAATGACGATGGAACACACAAATCTCGTCGCGATTCAATACATCGTCCTCCGGCCGCCCTGTCTCCAAGGGTCTATTGCTGCCTCGGTCACCTTATGGTCGATCTCCTGTGAGTCTAGATTTTCGAATCCGACGCAAAACTGACAGTTAATTGTAACGTTCAGCGCCTGTTCATGACGATGGAACACACAAATTGCGTCGCGATTCAATACATCGTCCTCCGGCCGACCTGTCTCCAAGGGTCTATTGCTGCCTCGGGCACCTTATGGTCGTTCTCCTGTGAGTCTAGATTTTCGAATCCGACGCAAAACTGACAGTTAATTGTAACGTTCAGCGCCTGTTAATGACGATGGAACACACAAATCGCGTCGCGATTCAATACATCGACCTCCGGCCGACCTGTCTCCAAGGGTCTATTGCTGCCTCGGGCACCTTATGGTCGATCTCCTGTGAGTCTAGATTTTCGAATCCGACGCAAAACTGACAGTTAATTGTAAGGTTCAGAGCCTGTTAATGACGATGGAACACACAAATTGCGTCGCGTTTAAATACATCGTCCTCCGGCCGACCTGTCTCCAAGGGTCTATTGCTGCCTCGGGCACCTTATGGTCGTTCTCCTGTGAGTCTAGATTTTCGAATCCGACGCAAAACTGACAGTTAATTGTAACGTTCAGAGCCTGTTAATGACGATGGAACACACAACACGCGTCGCGATTCAATACATCGTCCTCCAGCCGATTTGTCTCCAAAGGTCTAGTGCTGCCTCGGGCATCTTATGGTCGTTCCTCTGTGAGTCTAGATTTTCGAATCCGACGCAAAACTGACAGTTAATTGTAAGGTTCAGAGCCTCTTAATGACGATGGAACACACAAATTGCGTCGCGATTCAATACATCCTCCTCCGGCCGACCTGTCTTCAAGGGTCTATTGCTGCCTCGGGCACCTTATGGTCGATCTCCTGTGAGTCTAGATTTTCGAATCCGACGCAAACCTGACAGTTAATTGTAAAGTTCTGAGCCTGCAAATGACAATGGAACACACAAATCGCGTCGCGATTTAATACATCGTCTTTCAGCCGACTTGTCTCCAAGGGTCTAGTGCTGCCTCGGGCACCTTATGGTCGTTCTCCTGTGAGTCTAGATTTTCGAATCCGACGCAAAACTGACAGTTAATTGTAACGTTCAGAGCCTGTTAATGACGATGGAACATACAAATCGCGTCGCGATTCAATACATCGTCCTCCAGCCGATTTGTCTCCAAGGGTCTAGTGCTGCCTCGGGCACCTTATGGTCGTTCCTCTGTGAGTCTAGATTTTCGAATCCGACGCAAAACTGACAGTTAATTGTAAGGTTCAGAGCCTCTTAATGACGATGGAACACACAAATTGCGTCGCGATTCAATACATCGTCCTCCGGCCGACCTGTCTCCAAGGGTCTATTGGTGGCTCGGGCACCTTATGGTCGTTCTTCTGTGAGTCTAGATTTTCGAATCCGACGCAAAACTGACAGTTAATTGTAACGTTCAGAGCCTGTTAATGACGATGGAACACACAAATTGCGTCGCGATTCAATACATCGTCCTCCAGCCGACTTGTCTCCAAGGGTCTAGTGCTGCCTCGGACACCTTATGGTCGTTCTCCTGTGAGTCTAGATTTTCGAATCCGACGCAAAACTGACAGTTAATTGTAACGTTCAGAGCCTGAAAATGACGATGGAACACACAAATCGCGTCGCGATTCAATACATCGTCCTCCGGCCGACCTGTCTTCAAGGGTCTATTGCTGCCTCGGGCACCTTATGGTCGATCTCCTGTGAGTCTAGATTTTCGAATCCGACGCTAAACTGACAGTTAATTGTAAGGTTCAGGGCCTGTTCATGACGATGGAACACACAAATTGCGTCGCGATTCAATACATCGTCCTCCGGCCGACCTGTCTCCAAGGGTCTATTGCTGCCTCGGGCACCTTATGGTCGTTCTCCTGTGAGTCTTGATTTTCGAATCCGACGCAAAACTGACAGTTAATTGTAACGTTCAGCGCCTGTTAATGACGATGGAACACACAAATCTCGTCGCGATTCAATACATCGTCCTCCGGCCGACCTGTCTCCAAGGGTCTATTGCTGCCTCGGTCACCTTATGGTCGATCTCCTGTGAGTCTAGATTTTCGAATCCGACGCAAAACTGACAGTTAATTGTAACGTTCAGCGCCTGTTCATGACGATGGAACACACAAATTGCGTCGCGATTCAATACATCGTCCTCCGGCCGACCTGTCTCCAAGGGTCTATTGCTGCCTCGGGCACCTTATGGTCGTTCTCCTGTGAGTCTAGATTTTCGAATCCGACGCAAAACTAACAGTTAATTGTAACGTTCAGCGCCTGTTAATGACGATGGAACACACAAATCGCGTCGCGATTCAATACATCGTCCTCCGGCTGACCTGTCTCCAAGGGTCTATTGCTGCCTCGGGCACCTTATGGTCGTTTCCTGTGAGTCTAGATTTTCGAATCCGACGCAAAACTGACAGTTAATTGTAACGTTCAGAGCCTGTTAATGACGATGGAACACACAAATTGCGTCGCGATTAAATACATCGTCCTCCAGCCGACTTGTCTCCAAGGGTCTAGTGCTGCCTCGGACACCTTATGGTCGTTCTCCTGTGAGTCTAGATTTTCGAATCCGACGCAAAACTGACAGTTAATTGTAACGTTCAGAGCCAATTAATGACAATGGATCACACAAATCGCGTCGCTATTCAATACATCGTCCTCCGGCCGACCTGTCTCCAAGGGTCTATTGCTGCCTCGGGCACCTTATGGTCGATCTCCTGTGAGTCTAGATTTTCGAATCCGACGCAAAACTGACAGTTAATTGTAAGGTTCAGAGCATATTAATGACAATGGAACACACAAATCGCGTCGCGATTCAATACATCGTCCTCCGGCCGACCTGTCTCCAAGGGTCTATTGCTGCCTCGGGCACCTTATGGTCGATCTCCTGTGAGTCTAGATTTTCGAATCCGACGCAAAACTGACAGTTAATTGTAAGGTTCAGAGCCTGTTAATGACGATGGAACACACAAATTGCGTCGCGTTTAAATACATCGTCCTCCGGCCGACCTGTCTCCAAGGGTCTATTGCTGCCTCGGGCACCTTATGGTCGTTCTCCTGTGAGTCTAGATTTTCGAATCCGACGCAAAACTGACAGTTAATTGTAACGTTCAGAGCCTGTTAATGACGATGGAACACACAAATCGCGTCGCGATTCAATACATCGTCCTCCAGCCGATTTGTCTCCAAGGGTCTAGTGCTGCCTCGGGCATCTTATGGTCGTTCCTCTGTGAGTCTAGATTTTCGAATCCGACGCAAAACTGACAGTTAATTGTAAGGTTCAGAGCCTCTTAATGACGATGGAACACACAAATTGCGTCGCGATTCAATACATCCTCCTCCGGCCGACCTGTCTTCAAGGGTCTATTGCTGCCTCGGGCACCTTATGGTCGATCTCCTGTGAGTCTAGATTTTCGAATCCGACGCAAAACTGACAGTTAATTGTAAGGTTCAGAGCCTGTTAATGACGATGGAACACACAAATCTCGTCTTGATTCAATACATCGTCCTCCAGCCGATTTGTCTCCAAGGGTCTAGTGCTGCCGCGGGCACCTTATGGTCGTTCTCCTGTGAGTCTAGATTTTCGAATCCGACGCAAAACTGACAGTTAATTGTAAGGTTCAGAGCCTCTTAATGACGATGGAACACACAAATTGCGTCGCGATTCAATACATCGTCCTCCGGCCGACCTGTCTCCAAGGGTCTATTGCTGCCTCGGGCACCTTATGGTCGTTCTCCTGTGAGTCTAGATTTTCGAATCCGACGCAAAACTGACAGTTAATTGTAAGGTTCAGAGCCTGTTAATGACGATGGAACACACAAATTGCGTCGCGATTCAATACATCGTCCTCCAGCCGACTTGTCTCCAAGGGTCTAGTGCTGCCTCGGGCACCTTATGGTCGTTCTCCTGTGAGTCTAGATTTTCGAATGCGACGCAAAACTGACAGTTAATCGTAAGGTTCAGAGCCTCTTAATGACAATGGAACACACAAATTGCGTCGCGATTCAATACATCGTCCTCCGGCCGACCTGTCTCCAAGGGTCTATTGCTGCCTCGGGCACCTTATGGTCGTTCTCCTGTGAGTCTTGATTTTCGAATCCGACGCAAAACTGACAGTTAATTGTAACGTTCAGCGCCTGTTAATGACGATGGAACACACAAATCTCGTCGCGATTCAATACATCGTCCTCCGGCCGACCTGTCTCCAAGGGTCTATTGCTGCCTCGGTCACCTTATGGTCGATCTCCTGTGAGTCTAGATTTTCGAATCCGACGCAAAACTGACAGTTAATTGTAACGTTCAGCGCCTGTTAATGACGATGGAACACACAAATCGCGTCGCGATTCAATACATCGTCCTCCGGCTGACCTGTCTCCAAGGGTCTATTGCTGCCTCGGGCACCTTATGGTCGTTTCCTGTGAGTCTAGATTTTCGAATCCGACGCAAAACTGACAGTTAATTGTAACGTTCAGAGCCTGTTAATGACGATGGAACACACAAATTGCGTCGCGATTCAATACATCGTCCTCCAGCCGACTTGTCTCCAAGGGTCTAGTGCTGCCTCGGACACCTTATGGTCGTTCTCCTGTGAGTCTAGATTTTCGAATCCGACGCAAAACTGACAGTTAATTGTAACGTTCAGAGCCAATTAATGACAATGGAATACACAAATCGCGTCGCTATTCAATACATCGTCCTCCGGCCGACCTGTCTCCAAGGGTCTATTGCTGCCTCGGGCACCTTATGGTCGATCTCCTGTGAGTCTAGATTTTCGAATCCGACGCAAAACTGACAGTTAATTGTAAGGTTCAGAGCCTGTTAATGACAATGGAACACACAAATCGCGTCGCGATTCAATACATCGTCCTCCGGCCGACCTGTCTTCAAGGGTCTATTGCTGCCTCGGGCACCTTATGGTCGATCTCCTGTGAGTCTAGATTTTCGAATCCGACGCAAAACTGACAGTTAATTGTAACGTTCAGAGCCAATTAATGACAATGGATCACACAAATCGCGTCGCTATTCAATACATCGTCCTCCGGCCGACCTGTCTCCAAGGGTCTATTGCTGCCTCGGGCACCTTATGGTCGTTCTCCTGTGAGTCTTGATTTTCGAATCCGACGCAAAACTGACAGTTAATTGTAACGTTCAGCGCCTGTTAATGACGATGGAACACACAAATCGCGTCGCGATTCAATACATCGTCCTCCGGCCGACCTGTCTTCAAGGGTCTATTGCTGCCTCGGGCACCTTATGGTCGATCTCCTGTGAGTCTAGATTTTCGAATCCGACGCTAAACTGACAGTTAATTGTAAGGTTCAGGGCCTGTTCATGACGATGGAACACACAAATTGCGTCGCGATTCAATACATCGTCCTCCGGCCGACCTGTCTCCAAGGGTCTATTGCTGCCTCGGGCACCTTATGGTCGTTCTCCTGTGAGTCTTGATTTTCGAATCCGACGCAAAACTGACAGTTAATTGTAACGTTCAGCGCCTGTTAATGACGATGGAACACACAAATCTCGTCGCGATTCAATACATCGTCCTCCGGCCGACCTGTCTCCAAGGGCCTATTGCTGCCTCGGTCACCTTATGGTCGATCTCCTGTGAGTCTAGATTTTCGAATCCGACGCAAAACTGACAGTTAATTGTAACGTTCAGCGCCTGTTCATGACGATGGAACACACAAATTGCGTCGCGATTCAATACATCGTCCTCCGGCCGACCTGTCTCCAAGGGTCTATTGCTGCCTCGGGCACCTTATGGTCGTTCTCCTGTGAGTCTAGATTTTCGAATCCGACGCAAAACTAACAGTTAATTGTAACGTTCAGCGCCTGTTAATGACGATGGAACACACAAATCGCGTCGCGATTCAATACATCGTCCTCCGGCTGACCTGTCTCCAAGGGTCTATTGCTGCCTCGGGCACCTTATGGTCGTTTCCTGTGAGTCTAGATTTTCGAATCCGACGCAAAACTGACAGTTAATTGTAACGTTCAGAGCCTGTTAATGACGATGGAACACACAAATTGCGTCGCGATTAAATACATCGTCCTCCAGCCGACTTGTCTCCAAGGGTCTAGTGCTGCCTCGGACACCTTATGGTCGTTCTCCTGTGAGTCTAGATTTTCGAATCCGACGCAAAACTGACAGTTAATTGTAACGTTCAGAGCCAATTAATGACAATGGATCACACAAATCGCGTCGCTATTCAATACATCGTCCTCCGGCCGACCTGTCTCCAAGGGTCTATTGCTGCCTCGGGCACCTTATGGTCGATCTCCTGTGAGTCTAGATTTTCGAATCCGACGCAAAACTGACAGTTAATTGTAAGGTTCAGAGCATATTAATGACAATGGAACACACAAATCGCGTCGCGATTCAATACATCGTCCTCCGGCCGACCTGTCTCCAAGGGTCTATTGCTGCCTCGGGCACCTTATGGTCGATCTCCTGTGAGTCTAGATTTTCGAATCCGACGCAAAACTGACAGTTAATTGTAAGGTTCAGAGCCTGTTAATGACGATGGAACACACAAATTGCGTCGCGTTTAAATACATCGTCCTCCGGCCGACCTGTCTCCAAGGGTCTATTGCTGCCTCGGGCACCTTATGGTCGTTCTCCTGTGAGTCTAGATTTTCGAATCCGACGCAAAACTGACAGTTAATTGTAACGTTCAGAGCCTGTTAATGACGATGGAACACACAAATCGCGTCGCGATTCAATACATCGTCCTCCAGCCGATTTGTCTCCAAGGGTCTAGTGCTGCCTCGGGCATCTTATGGTCGTTCCTCTGTGAGTCTAGATTTTCGAATCCGACGCAAAACTGACAGTTAATTGTAAGGTTCAGAGCCTCTTAATGACGATGGAACACACAAATTGCGTCGCGATTCAATACATCCTCCTCCGGCCGACCTGTCTTCAAGGGTCTATTGCTGCCTCGGGCACCTTATGGTCGATCTCCTGTGAGTCTAGATTTTCGAATCCGACGCAAAACTGACAGTTAATTGTAAGGTTCAGAGCCTGTTAATGACGATGGAACACACAAATCTCGTCTTGATTCAATACATCGTCCTCCAGCCGATTTGTCTCCAAGGGTCTAGTGCTGCCGCGGGCACCTTATGGTCGTTCTCCTGTGAGTCTAGATTTTCGAATCCGACGCAAAACTGACAGTTAATTGTAAGGTTCAGAGCCTCTTAATGACGATGGAACACACAAATTGCGTCGCGATTCAATACATCGTCCTCCGGCCGACCTGTCTCCAAGGGTCTATTGCTGCCTCGGGCACCTTATGGTCGTTCTCCTGTGAGTCTAGATTTTCGAATCCGACGCAAAACTGACAGTTAATTGTAAGGTTCAGAGCCTGTTAATGACGATGGAACACACAAATTGCGTCGCGATTCAATACATCGTCCTCCAGCCGACTTGTCTCCAAGGGTCTAGTGCTGCCTCGGGCACCTTATGGTCGTTCTCCTGTGAGTCTAGATTTTCGAATGCGACGCAAAACTGACAGTTAATCGTAAGGTTCAGAGCCTCTTAATGACAATGGAACACACAAATTGCGTCGCGATTCAATACATCGTCCTCCGGCCGACCTGTCTCCAAGGGTCTATTGCTGCCTCGGGCACCTTATGGTCGTTCTCCTGTGAGTCTTGATTTTCGAATCCGACGCAAAACTGACAGTTAATTGTAACGTTCAGCGCCTGTTAATGACGATGGAACACACAAATCTCGTCGCGATTCAATACATCGTCCTCCGGCCGACCTGTCTCCAAGGGTCTATTGCTGCCTCGGTCACCTTATGGTCGATCTCCTGTGAGTCTAGATTTTCGAATCCGACGCAAAACTGACAGTTAATTGTAACGTTCAGCGCCTGTTAATGACGATGGAACACACAAATCGCGTCGCGATTCAATACATCGTCCTCCGGCTGACCTGTCTCCAAGGGTCTATTGCTGCCTCGGGCACCTTATGGTCGATCTCCTGTGAGTCTAGATTTTCGAATCCGACGCAAAACTGACAGTTAATTGTAAGGTTCAGAGCATCTTAATGACAATGGAACACACAAATCGCGTCGCGATTCAATACATCGTCCTCCGGCCGACCTGTCTTCAAGGGTCTATTGCTGCCTCGGGCACCTTATGGTCGATCTCCTGTGAGTCTAGATTTTCGAATCCGACGCAAAACTGACAGTTAATTGTAAGGTTCAGGGCCTGTTCATGACGATGGAACACACAAATTGCGTCGCGATTCAATACATCGTCCTCCGGCCGACCTGTCTCCAAGGGTCTATTGCTGCCTCGGGCACCTTATGGTCGTTCTCCTGTGAGTCTTGATTTTCGAATCCGACGCAAAACTGACAGTTAATTGTAACGTTCAGCGCCTGTTAATGACGATGGAACACACAAATCTCGTCGCGATTCAATACATCGTCCTCCGGCCGCCCTGTCTCCAAGGGTCTATTGCTGCCTCGGTCACCTTATGGTCGATCTCCTGTGAGTCTAGATTTTCGAATCCGACGCAAAACTGACAGTTAATTGTAACGTTCAGCGCCTGTTCATGACGATGGAACACACAAATTGCGTCGCGATTCAATACATCGTCCTCCGGCCGACCTGTCTCCAAGGGTCTATTGCTGCCTCGGGCACCTTATGGTCGTTCTCCTGTGAGTCTAGATTTTCGAATCCGACGCAAAACTAACAGTTAATTGTAACGTTCAGCGCCTGTTAATGACGATGGAACACACAAATCGCGTCGCGATTCAATACATCGTCCTCCGGCCGACCTGTCTCCAAGGGTCTATTGCTGCCTCGGGCACCTTATGGTCGATCTCCTGTGAGTCTAGATTTTCGAATCCGACGCAAAACTGACAGTTAATTGTAAGGTTCAGAGCCTGTTAATGACGA
Organism: Schistocerca nitens; assembly: GCF_023898315.1. NCBI lineage: Eukaryota > Metazoa > Arthropoda > Insecta > Orthoptera > Acrididae > Schistocerca > Schistocerca nitens. Next base: position 10,013,758 of record NC_064617.1, on the reverse strand, counting down.
TGGAACACACAAATTGCGTCGCGTTTAAATACATCGTCCTCCGGCCGACCTGTCTCCAAGGGTCTATTGCTGCCTCGGGCACCTTATGGTCGTTCTCCTGTGAGTCTAGATTTTCGAATCCGACGCAAAACTGACAGTTAATTGTAACGTTCAGAGCCTGTTAATGACGATGGAACACACAAATCGCGTCGCGATTCAATACATCGTCCTCCAGCCGATTTGTCTCCAAGGGTCTAGTGCTGCCTCGGGCATCTTATGGTCGTTCCTCTGTGAGTCTAGATTTTCGAATCCGACGCAAAACTGACAGTTAATTGTAAGGTTCAGAGCCTCTTAATGACGATGGAACACACAAATTGCGTCGCGATTCAATACATCCTCCTCCGGCCGACCTGTCTTCAAGGGTCTATTGCTGCCTCGGGCACCTTATGGTCGATCTCCTGTGAGTCTAGATTTTCGAATCCGACGCAAACCTGACAGTTAATTGTAAAGTTCTGAGCCTGCAAATGACAATGGAACACACAAATCGGGTCGCGATTTAATACATCGTCTTTCAGCCGACTTGTCTCCAAGGGTCTAGTGCTGCCTCGGGCACCTTATTGTCGTTCTCCTGTGAGTCTAGATTTTCGAATCCGACGCAAAACTGACAGGTTATTGTAACGTTCAGAGCCTGTTAATGACGATGGAACACACAAATCGCGTCGCGATTCAATACATCGTCCTCCGGCCGACCTGTCTTCAAGGGTCTGTTGCTGCCTCGGGCACCTTATGGTCGATCTCCTGTGAGTCTAGATTTTCGAATCCGACGCAAAACTGACAGTTAATTGTAAGGTTCAGAGCCTGTTAATGACGATGGAACACACAAATCTCGTCTTGATTCAATACATCGTCCTCCAGCCGATTTGTCTCCAAGGGTCTATTGCTGCCTCGGGCACCTTATGGTCGTTCTCCTGTGAGTCTAGATTTTCGAATCCGACGCAAAACTGACAGTTAATTGTAAGGTTCAGAGCCTCTTAATGACGATGGAACACACAAATTGCGTCGCGATTCAATACATCGTCCTCCGGCCGACCTGTCTCCAAGGGTCTATTGCTGCCTCGGGCACCTTATGGTCGTTCTCCTGTGAGTCTAGATTTTCGAATCCGACGCAAAACTGACAGTTAATTGTAACGTTCAGAGCCTGTTAATGACGATGGAACACACAAATTGCGTCGCGATTCAATACATCGTCTTCCAGCCGACTTGTCTCCAAGGGTCTAGTGCTGCCTCGGGCACCTTATGGTCGTTCTCCTGTGAGTCTAGATTTTCGAATCCGACGCAAAACTGACAGTTAATCGTAAGGTTCAGAGCCTCTTAATGACAATGGAACACACAAATTGCGTCGCGATTCAATACATCGTCCTCCGGCCGACCTGTCTCCAAGGGTCTATTGCTGCCTCGGGCACCTTATGGTCGTTCTCCTGTGAGTCTAGATTTTCGAATCCGACGCAAAACTGACAGTTAATTGTAACGTTCAGAGCCTGTTAATGACGATGGAACACACAAATTGCGTCGCGATTCAATACATCGTCCTCCAGCCGACTTGTCTCCAAGGGTCTATTGCTGCCTCGGGCACCTTATGGTCGATCTCCTGTGAGTCTAGATTTTCGAATCCGACGCTAAACTGACAGTTAATTGTAAGGTTCAGGGCCTGTTCATGACGATGGAACACACAAATTGCGTCGCGATTCAATACATCGTCCTCCGGCCGACCTGTCTCCAAGGGTCTATTACTGCCTCGGGCACCTTATGGTCGTTCTCCTGTGAGTCTTGATTTTCGAATCCGACGCAAAACTGACAGTTAATTGTAACGTTCAGCGCCTGTTAATGACGATGGAACACACAAATCTCGTCGCGATTCAATACATCGTCCTCCGGCCGACCTGTGTCCAAGGGTCTATTGCTGCCTTGGTCACCTTATGGTCGATCTCCTGTGAGTCTAGATTTTCGAATCCGACGCAAAACTGACAGTTAATTGTAACGTTCAGCGCCTGTTCATGACGATGGAACACACAAATTGCGTCGCGATTCAATACATCGTCCTCCGGCCGACATGTCTCCAAGGGTCTATTGCTGCTTCGGGCACCTTATGGTCGTTCTCCTGTGAGTCTAGATTTTCGAATCCGACGCAAAACTGACAGTTAATTGTAACGTTCAGCGCCTGTTAATTACGATGGAACACACAAATCGCGTCGCGATTCAATACATCGTCCTCCGGCTGACCTGTCTCCAAGGGTCTATTGCTGCCTCGGGCACCTTATGGTCGTTTCCTGTGAGTCTAGATTTTCGAATCCGACGCAAAACTGACAGTTAATTGTAACGTTAAGAGCCTGTTAATGACGATGGAACACACAAATTGCGTCGCGATTCAATACATCGTCCTCCAGCCGACTTGTCTCCAAGGGTCTAGTGCTGCCTCGGACACCTTATGGTCGTTCTCCTGTGAGTCTAGATTTTCGAATCCGACGCAAAACTGACAGTTAATTGTAACGTTCAGAGCCAATTAATGACAATGGATCACACAAATCGCGTCGCTATTCAATACATCGTCCTCCGGCCGACCTGTCTCCAAGGGTCTATTGCTGCCTCGGGCACCTTATGGTCGATCTCCTGTGAGTCTAGATTTTCGAATCCGACGCAAAACTGACAGTTAATTGTAAGGTTCAGAGCCTGTTAATGACGATGGAACACACAAATTGCGTCGCGTTTAAATACATCGTCCTCCGCCCGACCTGTCTCCAAGGGTCTATTGCTGCCTCGGGCACCTTATGGTCGTTCTCATGTGAGTCTAGATTTCCGAATCCGAAGCAAAACTGACAGTTGATTGTAACGTTCAGAGCCTGTTAATGACGATGGAACACACAAATCGCGTCGCGATTCAATACATCGTCCTCCAGCCGATTTGTCTCCAAGGGACTAGTGCTGCCTCGGGCATCTTATGGTCGTTCCTCTGTGAGTCTAGATTTTCGAATCCGACGCAAAACTGACAGTTAATTGTAAGGTTCAGAGCCTCTTAATGACGATGGAACACACAAATTGCGTCGCGATTCAATACATCGTCCTCCGGCCGACCTGTCTTCAAGGGTCTATTGCTGCCTCGGGCACCTTATGGTCGATCTCCTGTGAGTCTAGATTTTCGAATCCGACGCAAACCTGACAGGTAATTGTAAAGTTCAGAGCCTGTAAATGACAATGGAACACACAAATCGCGTCGCGATTCAATACATCGTCCTTCAGCCGACTTGTCTCCAAGGGTCTAGTGCTGCCTCGGGCACCTTATTGTCGTTCTCCTGAGAGTCTAGATTTTCGAATCCGACGCAAAACTGACAGTTAATCGTAAGGTTCAGAGCCTCTTAATGACAATGGAACACACAAAACTCGTCGCGATTCAATACATCGTCCTCCGGCCGACCTGTCTTCAAGGGTCTGTTGCTGCCTCGGGCACCTTATGGTCGATCTCCTGTGAGTCTAGATTTTCGAATCCGACGCAAAACTGACAGTTAATTGTAAGGTTCAGAGCCTGTTAATGACGATGGAACACACAAATCTCGTCTTGATTCAATACATCGTCCTCCAGCCGATTTGTCTCCAAGGGTCTAGTGCTGCCTCGGGCACCTTATGGTCGTTCTCCTGTGAGTCTAGATTTTCGAATCCGACGCAAAACTGACAGGTTATTGTAACGTCCAGAGCCTGTTAATGACGATGGAACACACAAATCGCGTCGCGATTCAATACATCGTCCTCCGGCCGACCTGTCTCCAAGAGTCTATTGCTGCCTCGGACACCTTATGGTCGTTCTCCTGTGAGTCTAGATTTTCGTATCCGACGCAAAACTGACAGTTAATTGTAACGTTCAGAGCCTGAAAATGACGATGCAACACACAAATCGCGTCGCGATTCAATATATCGTCCTCCGGCCGACCTGTCTTCAAGGGTCTATTGCTGCCTCGGGCACCTTATGGTCGATCTCCTGTGAGTCTAGATTATCGAATCCGACGCAAAACTGACAGTTAATTGTAACGTTCAGAGCCTGTTAATGACGATGGAACACACAAATTGCGTCGCGATTCAATACATCGTCCTCCGCCCGACCTGTCTCCAAGGGTCTATTGCTGCCTCGGGCACCTTATGGTCGTTCTCCTGTGAGTCTAGATTTTCGAATCCGACGCAAAACTGACAGTTAATTGTAACGTTCAGAGCCTGTTAATGACGATGGAACACACAAATCTCGTCTTGATTCAATACATCGTCCTCCAGCCGACTTGTCTCCAAGGGTCTAGTGCTGCCTCGGGCACCTTATGGTCGTTCTCCTGTGAGTCTAGATTTTCGAATCCGACGCAAAACTGACAGTTAATTGTAACGTTCAGAGCCTCTTAATGACAATGGAACACTCAAATCGCGTCGCGATTCAATACATCGTCATCCGGCCGACCTGTCTCCAAGGGTCTATTGCTGCCTCGGGCACCTTATGGTCGATCTGCTGTGAGTCTAGATTTTCGAAGCCGACGCAAAACTGACAGTTAATTGTAAGGTTCAGAGCCTGTTAATGACGATGGAACACACAAATTGCGTCGCGATTCAATACATCGTCCTCCGGCCGACCTGTCTCCAAGGGTCTATTGCTGCCTCGGGCACCTTATGGTCGATCTCCTGTGAGTCTAGATTTTCGAATCCGACGCAAAACTGACAGTTAATTGTAACGTTCAGGGCCTGTTAATGACGATGGAACACACAAATCCCGTCGCGATTCAATACATCGTCCTCCGGCCGACCTGTCTCCAAGGGTCTATTGCTGCCTCGGGCACCTTATGATCGATCTCCTGTGAGTCTAGATTTTCGAATCCGACGCAAAACTGACAGTTAATTGTAACGTTCAGAGCCTGTTAATGACGATGGAACACACAAATCGCGTCGCGATTCAATACATCGCCCTCCGGCCGACCTGTCTCCAAGGGTCTATTGCTGCCTCGGGCACCTTATGGTCGATCTCCTGTGAGTCTAGATTTTCGAATCCGACGCAAAACTGACAGTTAATTGTAAGGTTCAGAGCCTGTTAATGACGATGGAAGACAGAAATTGCGTCGCGATTCAATACATCGTCCTCCGGCCGACCTGTCTCCAAGGGTCTATTGCTGCCTCGGGCACCTTATGGTCGATCTCCTGTGAGTCTAGATTTTCGAATCCGACGCAAAACTGACAGTTAATTGTAACGTTCAGGGCCTGTTAATGACGATGCAACACACAAATCGCGTCGCGATTCAATACATCGTCCTCCGGCCGACCTGTCTCCAAGGGTCTAGTGCTGCCTCGGACACCTTATGGTCGTTCTCCTGTGAGTCTAGATTTTCGAATCCGACGCAAAACTGACAGTTAATTGTAACGTTCAGCGCCTGTTAATGACGATGGAACACACAAATCGCGTCGCGATTCAATACATCGTCCTCCAGCCGACTTGTCTCCAAGGGTCTAGTCCTGCCTCGGGCACCTTATGGTCGTTCTTCTGTGAGTCTAGATTTTCGAATCCGACGCAAAACTGACAGTTAATTGTAAGGTTCAGAGCCTCCTAATGACAATGGAACACACAAATTGCGTCGCGATTCAATACATCGTACTCCGGCCGACCTGTCTCCAAGGGTCTATTGCTGTCTCGGGCGCCTTATGGTCGATCTCCTGTGAGTCTAGATTTTCGAATCCGACGCAAAACTGACAGTTAATTGTAACGTTCAGAGCCTGTTAATGACGATGGAACACACAAATCACGTCGCGATTCAATACATCATCCTCCAGCCGACTTGTCTCCAAGGGTCTAGTGCTGCCTCGGGCACCTTATGGTCGTTCTCCTGTGAGTCTAGATTTTCGAATCCGACGCAAAACTGACAGTTAATTGTAAGGTTCAGAGCCTGTTAATGACGATGGAAGACACAAATTGCGTCGCGATTCAATACATCGTCCTCCAGCCGATTTGTCTCCAAGGGTCTATTGCTGCCTCGGGCACCTTATGGTCGATCTCCTGTGAGTCTAGATTTTCGTATCCGACGCAAAACTGACAGTTAATTGTAACGTTCAGAGCCTGAAAATGACGATGGAACACACAAATCGCGTCGCGATTCAATATATCGTCCTCCGGCCGACCTGTCTTCAAGGGTCTATTGCTGCCTCGGGCACCTTATGGTCGATCTCCTGTGAGTCTAGATTATCGAATCCGACGCAAAACTGACAGTTAATTGTAAGGTTCAGAGCCTGTTAATGACGATGGAACACACAAATTGCGTCGCGATTCAATACATCGTCCTCCGCCCGACCTGTCTCCAAGGGTCTATTGCTGCCTCGGGCACCTTATGGTCGTTCTCCTGTGAGTCTAGATTTTCGAATCCGACGCAAAACTGACAGTTAATTGTAACGTTCAGAGCCTGTTAATGACGATGGAACACACAAATCTCGTCTTGATTCAATACATCGTCCTCCAGCCGACTTGTCTCCAAGGGTCTAGTGCTGCCTCGGGCACCTTATGGTCGTTCTCCTGTGAGTCTAGATTTTCGAATCCGACGCAAAACTGACAGTTAATTGTAACGTTCAGAGCCTCTTAATGACAATGGAACACTCAAATCGCGTCGCGATTCAATACATCGTCATCCGGCCGACCTGTCTCCAAGGGTCTATTGCTGCCTCGGGCACCTTATGGTCGATCTGCTGTGAGTCTAGATTTTCAAAGCCGACGCAAAACTGACAGTTAATTGTAAGGTTCAGAGCCTGTTAATGACGATGGAACACACAAATTGCGTCGCGATTCAATACATCGTCCTCCGGCCGACCTGTCTCCAAGGGTCTATTGCTGCCTCGGGCACCCTATGGTCGATCTCCTGTGAGTCTAGATTTTCGAATCCGACGCAAAACTGACAGTTAATTGTAACGTTCAGGGCCTGTTAATGACGATGGAACACACAAATCCCGTCGCGATTCAATACATCGTCCTCCGGCCGACCTGTCTCCAAGGGTCTATTGCTGCCTCGGGCACCTTATGGTCGATCTCCTGTGAGTCTAGATTTTCGAATCCGACGCAAAACTGACAGTTAATTGTAACGTTCAGAGCCTGTTAATGACGATGGAACACACAAATCGCGTCGCGATTCAATACATCGTCCTCCGGCCGACCTGTCTCCAAGGGTCTATTGCTGCCTCGGGCACCTTATGGTCGATCTCCTGTGAGTCTAGATTTTCGAATCCGACGCAAAACTGACAGTTAATTGTAAGGTTCAGAGCCTGTTAATGACGATGGAAGACACAAATTGCGTCGCGATTCAATACATCGTCCTCCGGCCGACCTGTCTCCAAGGGTCTATTGCTGCCTCGGGCACCTTATGGTCGATCTCCTGTGAGTCTAGATTTTCGAATCCGACGCAAAACTGACAGTTAATTGTAACGTTCAGGGCCTGTTAATGACGATGCAACACACAAATCGCGTCGCGATTCAATACATCGTCCTCCGGCCGACCTGTCTCCAAGGGTCTAGTGCTGCCTCGGACACCTTATGGTCGTTCTCCTGTGAGTCTAGATTTTCGAATCCGACGCAAAACTGACAGTTAATTGTAACGTTCAGCGCCTGTTAATGACGATGGAACACACAAATCGCGTCGCGATTCAATACATCGTCCTCCAGCCGACTTGTCTCCAAGGGTCTAGTCCTGCCTCGGGCACCTTATGGTCGTTCTTCTGTGAGGCTAGATTTTCGAATCCGACGCAAAACTGACAGTTAATTGTAAGGTTCAGAGCTTCCTAATGACAATGGAACACACAAATTGCGTCGCGATTCAATACATCGTCCTCCGGCCGACCTGTCTCCAAGGGTCTATTGCTGCCTCGGGCACCTTATGGTCGATCTCCTGTGAGTCTAGATTTTCGAATCCGACGCAAAACTGACAGTTAATTGTAACGTTCAGAGCCTGAAAATGACGATGGAACACACAAATCGCGTCGCGATTCAATACATTGTCCTCCGGCCGACCTGTCTTCAAGGGTCTATTGCTGCCTCGGGCACCTTATGGTCGATCTCCTGTGAGTCTAGATTTTCGAATCCGACGCAAAACTGACAGTTAATTGTAAGGTTCAGGGCCTGTTCATGACGATGGAACACACAAATTGCGTCGCGATTCAATACATCGTCCTCCGGCCGACCTGCCTCCAAGGGTCTATTACTGCCTCGGGCACCTTATGGTCGTTCTCCTGTGAGTCTTGAATTTCGAATCCGACGCAAAACTGACAGTTAATTGTAACGTTCAGCGCCTGTTAATGACGATGGAACACACAAATCTCGTCGCGATTCAATACATCGTCCTCCGGCCGACCTGTGTCCAAGGGTCTATTGCTGCCTCGGTCACCTTATGGTCGATCTCCTGTGAGTCTAGATTTTCGAATCCGACGCAAAACTGACAGTTAATTGTAACGTTCAGCGCCTGTTCATGACGATGGAACACACAAATTGCGTCGCGATTCAATACATCGTCCTCCGGCCGACATGTCTCCAAGGGTCTATTGCTGCCTCGGGCACCTTATGGTCGTTCTCCTGTGAGTCTAGATTTTCGAATCCGACGCAAAACTGACAGTTAATTGTAACGTTCAGCGCCTGTTAATTACGATGGAACACACAAATCGCGTCGCGATTCAATACATCGTCCTCCGGCTGACCTGTCTTCAAGGGTCTATTGCTGCCTCGGGCACCTTATGGTCGATCTCCTGTGAGTCTAGATTTTCGAATCCGACGCAAACCTGACAGTTAATTGTAAAGTTCAGAGCCTGGAAATGACAATGGAACACACAAATCGCGTCGCGATTCAATACATCGTCCTTCAGCCGACTTGTCTCCAAGGGTCTAGTGCTGCCTCGGGCACCTTATTGTCGTTCTCCTGTGAGTCTAGATTTTCGAATCCGACGCAAAACCGACAGTTAATCGTAAGGTTCAGAGCCTCTTAATGACAATGGAACACACAAAACTCGTCGCGATTCAATACATCGTCCTCCGGCCGACCTGTCTTCAAGGGTCTGTTGCTGCCTCGGGCACCTTGTGGTCGATCTCCTGTGAGTCTAGATTTTCGAATCCGACGCAAAACTGACAGTTAATTGTAAGGTTCAGAGCCTGTTAATGACGATGGAACACACAAATCTCGTCTTGATTCAATACATCGTCCTCCAGCCGATTTGTCTCCAAGGGTCTAGTGCTGCCTCGGGCACCTTATGGTCGTTCTCCTGTGAGTCTAGATTTTCGAATCCGACGCAAAACTGACAGGTTATTGTAACGTCCAGAGCCTGTTAATGACGATGGAACACACAAATCGCGTCGCGATTCAATACATCGTCCTCCGGCCGACCTGTCTCCAAGAGTCTATTGCTGCCTCGGGCACCTTATGGTCGATCTCCTGTGAGTCTAGATTTTCGTATCCGACGCAAAACTGACAGTTAATTGTAACGTTCAGAGCCTGAAAATGACGATGGAACACACAAATCGCGTCGCGATTCAATATATCGTCCTCCGGCCGACCTGTCTTCAAGGGTCTATTGCTGCCTCGGGCACCTTATGGTCGATCTCCTGTGAGTCTAGATTATCGAATCCGACGCAAAACTGACAGTTAATTGTAACGTTCAGAGCCTGTTAATGACGATGGAACACACAAATTGCGTCGCGATTCAATACATCGTCCTCCGCCCGACCTGTCTCCAAGGGTCTATTGCTGCCTCGGGCACCTTATGGTCGTTCTCCTGTGAGTCTAGATTTTCGAATCCGACGCAAAACTGACAGTTAATTGTAACGTTCAGAGCCTGTTAATGACGATGGAACACACAAATCTCGTCTTGATTCAATACATCGTCCTCCAGCCGACTTGTCTCCAAGGGTCTAGTGCTGCCTCGGGCACCTTATGGTCGTTCTCCTGTGAGTCTAGATTTTCGAATCCGACGCAAAACTGACAGTTAATTGTAACGTTCAGAGCCTCTTAATGACAATGGAACACTCAAATCGCGTCGCGATTCAATACATCGTCATCCGGCCGACCTGTCTCCAAGGGTCTATTGCTGCCTCGGGCACCTTATGGTCGATCTGCTGTGAGTCTAGATTTTCGAAGCCGACGCAAAACTGACAGTTAATTGTAAGGTTCAGAGCCTCTTAATGACGATGGAACACACAAATTGCGTCGCGATTCAATACATCGTCCTCCGGCCGACCTGTCTCCAAGGGTCTATTGCTGCCTCGGGCACCTTATGGTCGATCTCCTGTGAGTCTAGATTTTCGAATCCGACGCAAAACTGACAGTTAATTGTAACGTTCAGGGCCTGTTAATGACGATGGAACACACAAATCCCGTCGCGATTCAATACATCGTCCTCCGGCCGACCTGTCTCCAAGGGTCTATTGCTGCCTCGGGCACCTTATGGTCGATCTCCTGTGAGTCTAGATTTTCGAATCCGACGCAAAACTGACAGTTAATTGTAACGTTCAGAGCCTGTTAATGACGATGGAACACACAAATCTCGTCGCGATTCAATACATCGTCCTCCAGCCGACCTGTCTCCAAGTGTCTATTGCTGCCTCGGGCACCTCAAGGTCAATCTCCTGTGAGTCTAGATTTTCGAATCCGACGAAAACTGACAGTTTATTGTAACGTTCAGAGCCTGTTCATGACGATGGAACACACAAATTGCGTCGCGATTCAATACATCGTCCTCCGGCCGACCTGTCTCCAAGGGTCTATAGCTGCCTCGGGCACCTTATGGTCGTTCTCCTGTGAGTCTAGATTTTCGAATCCGACGCAAAACTGACAGTTAATTGTAACGTTCAGGGCCTGTTAATGACGATGCAACACACAAATCGCTTCGCGATTCAATACATCGTCCTCCGGCCGACCTGTCTCCAAGGGTCTAGTGCTGCCTCGGACACCTTATGGTCGTTCTCCTGTGAGTCTAGATTTTCGAATCCGACGCAAAACTGACAGTTAATTGTAACGTTCAGCGCCTGTTAATGACGATGGAACACACAAATCGCGTCGCGATTCAATACATCGTCCTCCAGCCGACTTGTCTCCAAGGGTCTAGTCCTGCCTCGGGCACCTTATGGTCGTTCTTCTGTGAGTCTAGATTTTCGAATCCGACGCAAAACTGACAGTTAATTGTAACGTTCAGAGCCTGTTAATGACGATGGAACACACAAATCACGTCGCGATTCAATACATCATCCTCCAGCCGACTTGTCTCCAAGGGTCTAGTGCTGCCTCGGGCACCTTATGGTCGTTCTCCTGTGAGTCTAGATTTTCGAATCCGACGCAAAACTGACAGTTAATTGTAAGGTTCAGAGCCTGTTAATGACGATGGAAGACACAAATTGCGTCGCGATTCAATACATCGTCCTCCAGCCGATTTGTCTCCAAGGGTCTAGTGCTGCCTCGGGCACCTTATGGTCGTTCTCCTGTGAGTCTAGATTTTCGAATCCGACGCAAAACTGACAGGTTATTGTAACGTTCAGAGCCTGTTAATGACGATGGAACACACAAATCGCGTCGCGATTCAATACATCGTCCTCCGGCCGACCTGTCTCCAAGGGTCTATTGCTGCCTCGGGCACCTTATGGTCGATCTCCTGTGAGTCTAGATTTTCGTATCCGACGCAAATCTGACAGTTAATTGTAACGTTCAGAGCCTGAAAATGACGATGGAACACACAAATCGCGTCGCGATTCAATATATCGTCCTCCGGCCGACCTGTCTTCAAGGGTCTATTGCTGCCTCGGGAACCTTATGGTCGATCTCCTGTGAGTCTAGATTATCGAATCCGACGCAAAACTGACAGTTAATTGTAAGGTTCAGAGCCTGTTAATGACGATGGAACACACAAATTGCGTCGCGATTCAATACATCGTCCTCCGCCCGACCTGTCTCCAAGGGTCTATTGCTGCCTCGGGCACCTTATGGTCGTTCTCCTGTGAGTCTAGATTTTCGAATCCGACGCAAAACTGACAGTTAATTGTAACGTTCAGAGCCTGTTAATGACGATGGAACACACAAATCTCGTCTTGATTCAATACATCGTCCTCCAGCCGACTTGTCTCCAAGGGTCTAGTGCTGCCTCGGGCACCTTATGGTCGTTCTCCTGTGAGTCTAGATTTTCGAATCCGACGCAAAACTGACAGTTAATTGTAACGTACAGAGCCTCTTAATGACAATGGAACACTCAAATCGCGTCGCGATTCAATACATCGTCATCCGGCCGACCTGTCTCCAAGGGTCTATTGCTGCCTCTGGCACCTTATGGTCGATCTGCTGTGAGTCTAGATTTTCAAAGCCGACGCAAAACTGACAGTTAATTGTAAGGTTCAGAGCCTGTTAATGACGATGGAACACACAAATTGCGTCGCGATTCAATACATCGTCCTCCGGCCGACCTGTCTCCAAGGGTCTATTGCTGCCTCGGGCACCTTATGGTCGATCTCCTGTGAGTCTAGATTTTCGAATCCGACGCAAAACTGACAGTTAATTGTAACGTTCAGGGCCTGTTAATGACGATGGAACACACAAATCCCGTCGCGATTCAATACATCGTCCTCCGGCCGACCTGTCTCCAAGGGTCTATTGCTGCCTCGGGCACCTTATGGTCGATCTCCTGTGAGTCTAGATTTTCGAATCCGACGCAAAACTGACAGTTAATTGTAACGTTCAGAGCCTGTTAATGACGATGGAACACACAAATCGCGTCGCGATTCAATACATCGTCCTCCGGCCGACCTGTCTCCAAGGGTCTATTGCTGCCTCGGGCACCTTATGGTCGATCTCCTGTGAGTCTAGATTTTCGAATCCGACGCAAAACTGACAGTTAATTGTAAGGTTCAGAGCCTGTTAATGACGATGGAAGACACAAATTGCGTCGCGATTCAATACATCGTCCTCCGGCCGACCTGTCTCCAAGGGTCTATTGCTGCCTCGGGCACCTTATGTTCGATCTCCTGTGAGTCTAGATTTTCGAATCCGACGCAAAACTGACAGCTAATTGTATCGTTCAGGGCCTGTTAATGACGATGCAACACACAAATCGCGTCGCGATTCAATACATCGTCCTCCGGCCGACCTGTCTCCAAGGGTCTAGTGCTGCCTCGGACACCTTATGGTCGTTCTCCTGTGAGTCTAGATTTTCGAATCCGACGCAAAACTGACAGTTAATTGTAAGGTTCAGAGCCTCTTAATGACAATGGAACACACAAATTGCGTCGCGATTAAATACATCGTCCTCCGGCCGACCTGTCTCCAAGGGTCTATTGCTGCCTCGGGCACCTTATGGTCGATCTCCTGTGAGTCTATATTTTCGAATCCGACGCAAAAATGACAGTTAATTGTAACGTTCAGAGCCTGTTAATGACGATGGAACACACAAATCCCGTCGCGATTCAATACATCGTCCTCCGGCCGACCTGTCTCCAAGGGTCTATTGCTGCCTCGGGCACCTTATGGTCGATCTCCTGTGAGTCTAGATTTTCGAATCCGACGCAAAACTGACAGTTAATTGTAAGGTTCAGAGCCTGTTAATGACGATGTAACACACAAATCCCGTCGCGATTCAATACATCGTCCTCCGGCCGACCTGTCTCCAAGGGTCTATTGCTGCCTCGGTCACCTTATGGTCGATCTCCTGTGAGTCTAGATTTTCGAATCCGACGTAAAACTGACAGTTAATTGTAACGTTCAGAGCCTGTTAATGACGATGGAACACACAAATCGCGTCGCGATTCAATACATCGTCCTCCGGCCGAGCTGTCTCCAACGGTCTATTGCTGCCTCGGGCACCTTATGGTCGATCTCCTGTGACTCTAGATTTTCGAATCCGACGCAAAACTGACAGTTAATTGTAAGGTTCAGAGCCTGTTCATGACGATGGAACACACAAATTGCGTCGCGATTCAATACATCGTCCTCCGGCCGACCTGTCTCCAAGGGTCTATTGCTCGCTCGGGCACCTTATGGTCGTTCTCCTGTGAGTCTAGATTTTCGAATCTGACGCAAAACTGACAGTCAATTGTAACGTTCAGAGCCTGTTAATGACGATGGCAGACACAAATTGCGTCGCGATTCAATACATCGTCCTCCAGCCGACCTGTCTCCAAGTGTCTATTGCTGGCTCGGGCACCTCAAGGTCAATCTCCTGTGAGTCTAGATTTTCGAATCCGACGAAAACTGACAGTTTATTGTAACGTTCAGAGCCTGTTCATGACGATGGAACACACAAATTGCGTCGCGATTCAATACATCGTCCTCCGGCCGACTTGTCTCCAAGGGTCTATAGCTGCCTCGGGCACCTTATGGTCGTTCTCCTGTGAGTCTAGACTTTCGTATCCGACGCAAAACTGACAGTTAATTGTAACGTTCAGAGCCTGTCAATGACGATGGAACACACAAATTGCGTCGCGATTCAATACATCGTCCTACATCCGACTTGTCTCCAAGGGTCTTGTGCTGCTTCGGACACCTTATGGTCGTTCTCCTGTGAGTCTAGATTTTCGAATCCGACGCAAAACTGACAGTTAATTGTAAGGTTCAGAGCATCTTAATGATAATGGAACACACTAATCGCGTCGCGATTCAATACATCGTCCTCCGGCCGACTTGTCTCCAAGGGTCTAGTCCTGCCTCGGGCACCTTATGGTCGTTCTTCTGTGAGCCTAGATTTTCGAATCCGACGCAAAACTGACAGTTAATTGTAAGGTTCAGAGCCTCTTAATGACAATGGAACACACAAATTGCGTCGCGATTAAATACATCGTCCTCCGGCCGACCTGTCTCCAAGGGTCTATTGCTGCCTCGGGCACCTTATGGTCGATCTCCTGTGAGTCTAGATTTTCGAATCCGACGCAAAAATGACAGTTAAATGTAACGTTCAGAGCCTGTTAATGACGATGGAACACACAAATCCCGTCGCGATTCAATACATCGTCCTCCGGCCGACCTGTCTCCAAGGGTCTATTGCTGCCTCGGGCACCTTATGGTCGATCTCCTGTGAGTCTAGATTTTCGAATCCGACGCAAAACTGACAGTTAATTGTAAGGTTCAGAGCCTGTTAATGACGATGTAACACACAAATTGCGTCGCGATTCAATACATCGTCCTCCGGCCGACCTGTCTCCAAGGGTCTATTGCTGCCTCGGTCACCTTATGGTCGATCTCCTGTGAGTCTAGATTTTCGAATCCGACGCAAAACTGACAGTTAATTGTAACGTTCAGAGCCTGTTAATGACGATGGAACACACAAATCGCGTCGCGATTCAATACATCGTCCTCCGGCCGAGCTGTCTCCAACGGTCTATTGCTGCCTCGGGCACCTTATGGTCGATCTCCTGTGACTCTAGATTTTCGAATCCGACGCAAAACTGACAGTTAATTGTAAGGTTCAGAGCCTGTTCATGACGATGGAACACACAAATTGCGTCGCGATTCAATACATCGTCCTCCGGCCGACCTGTCTCCAAGGGTCTATTGCTGCCTCGGGCACCTTATGGTCGTTCTCCTGTGAGTCTAGATTTTCGAATCTGACGCAAAACTGACAGTCAATTGTAACGTTCAGAGCCTGTTAATGACGATGGCAGACACAAATTGCGTCGCGATTCAATACATCGTCCTCCGGCCGACCTGTCTCCAAGGGTCTATTGCTGCCTCGGGCACCTTATGGTCGATCTCCTGTGAGTCTAGATTTTCGAATCCGACGCAAAACTGACAGTTAATTGTAACGTTCAGAGCCTGTTAATGACGATGGAACACACAAATCGCGTCGCGATTCAATACATCGTCCTCCAGCCGACCTGTCTCCAACGGTCTATTGCTGCCTCGGGCACCTTAAGGTCGATCTCCTGTGAGTCTAGATTTTCGAATCCGACGCAAAACTGACAGTTAATTGTAACGTTCAGGGCCTGTTAATGACGATGAAACACACAAATCGCGTCGCGATTCAATACATCGTCCTCCGCCGACCTGTCTCCAAGGGTCTATTGCTGCCTCGGGCACCTTATGGTCGATCTCCTGTGAGTCTAGATTTTCGAATCCGACGCAAAACTGACAGTTAATTGTAACGTTCAGAGCCTGTTCATGACGATGGAACACACAAATTGCGTCGCGATTCAATACATCGTCCTCCGGCCGACCTGTCTCCAAGGGTCTATTGCTGCCTCGGGCACCTTATGGTCGTTCTCCTGTGAGTCTAGACTTTCGTATCCGACGCAAAACTGACAGTTAATTGTAACGTTCAGAGCCTGTTAATGACGATGGAACACAAAAATTGCGTCGCGATTCAATACATCGTCCTCCAGCCGACTTGTCTCCAAGGGTCTAGTGCTGCTTCGGACACCTTATGGTCGTTCTCCTGTGAGTCTAGATTTTCGAATCCGACGCAAAACTGACAGTTAATTGTAAGGTTCAGAGCATCTTAATGACAATGGAACACACAAATCGCGTCGCGATTCAATACATCGTCCTCCGGCCGACCTGTCTCCAATGGTCTAGTGCTGCCTCGGACACCTTATGGTCGTTCTCCTGTGAGTCTAGATTTTCGAATCCGACGCAAAACTGACAGTTAATTGTAACGCTCAGCGCCTGTTAATGACGATGGAACACACAAATCGCGTCGCGATTCAATACATCGTCCTCCAGCCGACTTGTCTCCAAGGGTCTAGTCCTGCCTCGGGCACCTTATGGTCGTTCTCCTGTGAGTCTAGATTTTCGAATCCGACGCAAAACTGACAGTTAATTGTAAGGTTCAGAGCCTGTTAATGACGATGGAACACACAAATCGCGTCGCGATTCAATACATCGTCCTCCGGCCGACCTGTCTCCAAGGGTCTATTGCTGCCTCGGGCACCTTATGGTCGATCTCCTGTGAGTCTAGATTTTCGAATCCGACGCAAAACTGACAGTTAATTGTAACGTTCAGTGCCTGTTAATGACGATGGAACACACAAATTGCGTCGCGATTCAATACATCGTCCTCCAGCCGACTTGTCTCCAAGGGTTTAGTGCTGCTTCGGACCCCTTATGGTCGTTCTCCTGTGAGTCTAGATTTTCGAATCCGACGCAAAACTGACAGTTAATTGTAAGGTTCAGAGCATCTTAATGACAATGGAACACACAAATCGCGTCGCGATTCAATAAATCGTCCTCCGGCCGACCTGTCTCCAAGGGTCTAGTGCTGCCTCGGACACCTTATGGTCGTTCTCCTGTGAGTCTAGATTTTCGAATCCGACGCAAAACTGACAGTTAATTGTAACGTTCAGCGCCTGTTAATGACGATGGAACACAAAAATCGCGTCGCGATTCAATACATCGTCCTCCAGCCGACTTGTCTCCAAGGGTCTAGTCCTGCCTCGGGCACCTTATGGTCGTTCTTCTGTGAGTCTAGATTTTCGAATCCGACGCAAAACTGACAGTTAATTGTAAGGTTCAGAGCCTCTTAATGACAATGGAACACACAAATTGCGTCGCGATTAAATACATCGTCCTCCGGCCGACCTGTCTCCAAGGGTCTGTTGCTGCCTCGGGCACCTTATGGTCGATCTCCTGTGAGTCTAGATTTTCGAATCCGACGCAAAAATGACAGTTAATTGTAACGTTCAGAGCCTGTTAATGACGATGGAACACACAAATTGCGTCGCGATTAAATACATCGTCCTCCGGCCGACCTGTCTCCAAGGGTCTGTTGCTGCCTCGGGCACCTTATGGTCGATCTCCTGTGAGTCTAGATTTTCGAATCCGACGCAAAACTGACAGTTAATTGTAAGGTTCAGAGCCTGTTAATGACGATGTAACACACAAATTGCGTCGCGATTCAATACATCGTCCTCCGGCCGACCTGTCTCCAAGGGTCTATTGCTGCCTCGGGCACCTTATGGTCGATCTCCTGTGAGTCTAGATTTTCGAATGCGACGCAAAACTGACAGATAATTGTAACGTTCAGAGCCTGTTAATGACGATGGATTACACAAATCACGTCGCGATTCTATACATCATCCTCCAGCCGACTTGTCTCCAAGGGTCTAGTGCTGCCTCGGGCACCTTATGGTCGATCTCCTGTGAGTCTAGATTTTCGAATCCGACGCAAAACTGACAGTTAATTGTAACGTTCAGTGCCTGTTAATGACGATGGAACACACAAATTGCGTCGCGATTCAATACATCGTCCTCCAGCCGACTTGTCTCCAAGGGTTTAGTGCTGCTTCGGACACCTTATGGTCGTTCTCCTGTGAGTCTAGATTTTCGAATCCGACGCAAAACTGACAGTTAATTGTAAGGTTCAGAGCATCTTAATGACAATGGAACACACAAATCGCGTCGCGATTCAATAAATCGTCCTCCGGCCGACCTGTCTCCAAGGGTCTAGTGCTGCCTCGGACACCTTATGGTCGTTCTCCTGTGAGTCTAGATTTTCGAATCCGACGCAAAACTGACAGCTAATTGTAACGTTCAGCGCCTGTTAATGACGATGGAACACAAAAATCGCGTCGCGATTCAATACATCGTCCTCCAGCCGACTTGTCTCCAAGGGTCTAGTCCTGCCTCGGGCACCTTATGGTCGTTCTTCTGTGAGTCTAGATTTTCGAATCCGACGCAAAACTGACAGTTAATTGTAAGGTTCAGAGCCTCTTAATGACAATGGAACACACAAATTGCGTCGCGATTAAATACATCGTCCTCCGGCCGACCTGTCCCCAAGGGTCTGTTGCTGCCTCGGGCACCTTATGGTCGATCTCCTGTGAGTCTAGATTTTCGAATCCGACGCAAAAATGACAGTTAATTGTAACGTTCAGAGCCTGTTAATGACGATGGAACACACAAATCCCGTCGCGATTCAATACATCGTCCTCCGGCCGACCTGTCTCCAAGGGTCTGTTGCTGCCTCGGGCACCTTATGGTCGATCTCCTGTGAGTCTAGATTTTCGAATCCGACGCAAAACTGACAGTTAATTGTAAGGTTCAGAGCCTGTTAATGACGATGTAACACACAAATTGCGTCGCGATTCAATACATCGTCCTCCGGCCGACCTGTCTCCAAGGGTCTATTGCTGCCTCGGGCACCTGATGGTCGATCTCCTGTGAGTCTAGATTTTCGAATGCGACGCAAAACTGACAGATAATTGTAACGTTCAGAGCCTGTTAATGACGATGGATTACACAAATCACGTCGCGATTCAATACATCATCCTCCAGCCGACTTGTCTCCAAGGGTCTAGTGCTGCCTCGGGCACCTTATGGTCGTTCTCCTGTGAGTCTAGATTTTCGAATCCGACGCAAAACTGACAGTTAATTGTAAGGTTCAGAGCCTGTTAATGACGATGGAAGACACAAATTGCGTCGCGATTCAATACATCGTCCTCCGGCCGACCTGTCTCCAAGGGGCTATTGCTGCCTCGGGCACCTTATGGTCGATCTCCTGTGAGTCTAGATTTTCGAATCCGACGCAAAACTGACAGTTAATTGTAACGTTCAGAGCCTGTTAATGACGATGGAACACACAAATTGCGTCGCGATTCAATACATCGTCCTCCGGCCGACCTGTCTCCAAGGGTCTATTGCTGCCTCGGGTACCTTAAGGGCGATCTCCTGTGAGTCTAGATTTTCGAATCCGACGCAAAACTGACAGTTAATTGTAACGTTCAGAGCCTGTTAATGACGATGGAACACACAAATCGCGTCGCGATTCAATACATAGTCCTCCGGCCGACCTGTCTCCAAGGGTGTATTGCTGCCTCGGGCACCTTATGGTCGTTCTCCTGTGAGTCTAGTCTTTCGAATCCGACGCATAACTGACAGTTAATTGTAACGTTCAGAGCCTGTTAATGACGATGGCACACACAAATTGCGTCGCGATTCAATACATCGTCCTCCGGCCGACCTGTCTCCAAGGGTCTATTGCTGCCTCGGGCACCTTATGGTCGATCTCCTGTGAGTCTAGATTTTCGAATCCGACGCAAAACTGACAGTTAATTGTAACATTCAGGGCCTGTTAATGACGATGGAACACACAAATCGCGTCGCGATTCAATACATCGTCCTCCGGCCGACCTGTCTCCAAGGGTCTAGTGCTGCCTCTGACACCTTATGGTCGATCTCCTGTGTGTCTAGATTTTCGAATCCGACGCAAAACTGACAGTTAATTGTAATGTTCAGAGCCTGTTAATGACGATGGAACACACAAATCCCGTCGCGATTCAATACATCGTCCTCCGGCCGACCTGTCTCCAAGGGTCTGTTGCTGCCTCGGGCACCTTATGGTCGATCTCCTGTGAGTCTAGATTTTCGAATCCGACGCAAAACTGACAGTTAATTGTAAGGTTCAGAGCCTGTTAATGAGGATGGAACACACAAATCGCGTCGCGATTCAATACATCGTCCTCCGGCCGACCTGTCTCCAAGGGTCTATTGCTGCCTCGGGCACCTTATGGTCGATCTCCTGTGAGTCTAGATTTTCGAATCCGACGCAAAACTGACAGTTAATTGTAACGTTCAGGGCCTGTTAATGACGATGGAACACACAAATCGCGTCGCGATTCAATACATCGTCCTCCGGCCGACCTGTCTCCAAGGGTCTAGTGCTGCCTCTGACACCTTATGGTCGATCTCCTGTGAGTCTAGATTTTCGAATCCGACGCAAAACTGACAGTTAATTGTAAGGTTCAGAGCCTGTTAATGACGATGGAACACACAAATCGCGTCGCGATTCAATACATCGTCGTCCAGCCGACTTGTCTCCAAGGGTCTAGTCCTGCCTCGGGCACCTTATGGTCGATCTCCTGTGAGTCTAGATTTTCGAATCCGACGCAAAACTGACAGTTAATTGTAACGTTCAGCGCCTGTTAATGACGATGGAACACAAAAATCGCGTCGCGATTCAATACATCGTCCTCCAGCCGACTTGTATCCAAGGGTCTAGTCCTGCCTCGGGCACCTTATGGTCGTTCTTCTGTGTCTAGATTTTCGAATCCGACGCAAAACTGACAGTTAATTGTAAGGTTCAGAGCCTGTTAATGACGATGGAAGACACAAATTGCGTCGCGATTCAATACATCGTCCTCCGGCCGACCTGTCTCCAAGGGGCTATTGCTGCCTCGGGCACCTTATGGTCGATCTCCTGTGAGTCTAGATTTTCGAATCCGACGCAAAACTGACAGTTAATTGTAACGTTCAGAGCCTGTTAATGACGATGGAACACACAAATTGCGTCGCGATTCAATACATCGTCCTCCGGCCGACCTGTCTCCAAGGGTCTATTGCTGCCTCGGGTACCTTAAGGTCGATCTCCTGTGAGTCTAGATTTTCGAATCCGACGCAAAACTGACAGTTAATTGTAACGTTCAGAGCCTGTTAATGACGATGGAACACACAAATCGCGTCGCGATTCAATACATCGTCCTCCGGCCGACCTGTCTCCCAGGGTCTATTGCCCCCTCGGTCACCTTATGGTCGTTCTCCTGTGAGTCTAGATTTTCGAATCCGACGCAAAACTGACAGTTAATTGTAAGGTTCAGAGCCTGTTAATGAGGATGGAACACACAAACCGCGTCGCGATTCAATACATCGTCCTCCGGCCGACCTGTCTCCAAGGGTGTATTGCTGCCTCGGGCACCTTATGGTCGATCTCCTGTGAGTCTAGATTTTCGAATCCGACGCAAAACTGACAGTTAATTGTAACGTTCAGAGCCTGTTAATGACGATGGAACACACAAATTGCGTCGCGATTCAATACATCGTCCTCCGGCCGACCTGTCTCCAAGGGTCTATTGCTGCCTCGGGCACCTTATGGTCGTTCTCCTGTGAGTCTAGTCTTTCGAATCCGACGCATAACTGACAGTTAATTGTAACGTTCAGAGCCTGTTAATGACGATGGCACACACAAATTGCGTCGCGATTCAATACATCGTCCTCCGGCCGACCTGTCTCCAAGGGTGTATTGCTGCCTCGGGCAATTTATGGTCGTTCTTCTGTGAGTCTAGATTTTCGAATCCGACGCAAAACTGACAGTTAATTGTAAGGTTCAGAGCCTGTTAATGACGATGGCACACACAAATTGCGTCGCGATTCAATACATCGTCCTCCGGCCGACCTGTCTCCAAGGGTCTATTGCTGCCTCGGGCACCTTATGGTCGATCTCCTGTGAGTCTAGATTTTCGAATCCGACGCAAAACTGACAGTTAATTGTAACGTTCAGGGCCTGTTAATGACGATGGAACACACAAATCGCGTCGCGATTCAATACATCGTCCTCCGGCCGACCTGTCTCCAAGGGTCTAGTGCTGCCTCTGACACCTTATGGTCGATCTCCTGTGAGTCTAGATTTTCGAATCCGACGCAAAACTGACAGTTAATTGTAACGCTCAGCGCCTGTTAATGACGATGGAACACACAAATCGCGTCGCGATTCAATACATCGTCGTCCAGCCGACTTGTCTCCAAGGGTCTAGTCGTGCCTCGGGCACCTTATGGTCGATCTCCTGTGAGTCTAGATTTTCGAATCCGACGCAAAACTGACAGTTAATTGTAACGTTCAGAGCCTGTTAATGACGATGGAACACACAAATCGCGTCGCGATTCAATACATCGTCCTCCGGCCGATCTGTCTCCAAGGGTCTATTGCTGCCCTGGTCACTTTATGGTCGTTCTCCTGTGAGTCTAGATTTTCGAATCCGACGCAAAACTGACAGTTAATTGTAAGGTTCAGAGCCTGTTAATGACGATGGAACACACAAACTGCGTCGCGATTCAATACATCGTCCTCGGCCGACCTGTCTCCAAGGGTCTATTGCTGCCTCGGGCACCTTATGGTCGATCTCCTGTGAGTCTAGATTTTCGAATCCGACGCAAAACTGACAGTTAATTGTAACGTTCAGAGCCTGTTAATGACGATGGAACACACAAATTGCGTCGCGATTCAATACATCGTCCTCCAGCCGACTTGTCTCCAAGGGTCTAGTGCTGCCTCGGGCACCTTATGGTCGTTCTTCTGTGAGTCTAGATTTTGAAATCCGACGCAAAACTGACAGTTAATTGTAAGGTTCAGAGCATCTTAATGACAATGGAACACACAAATCGCGTCGCGATTCAATACATCGTCCTCCGGCCGACCTGTCTCCAAGGGTCTTTTGCTGCCTCGGGCACCTCATGGTCGATCTCCTGTGAGTCTAGATTTTCGAATCCGACGGAAAACTGACAGTTAATTGTAACGTTCAGAGCCTGTTAATGACGATGGAACACACAAATCGCGTCGCGATTCAATACATCGTCCTCCAGCCGACTCTTCTCCAAGGGTCTAGTGCTGCCTCGGGCACCTTATGGTCGTTCTTCTGTGAGTCTAGATTTTCGAATCCGACGCAAAACTTACAGTTAATTGTAACGTTCAGAGCCTGTTAATGACGATGGAACACACAAATCGCGTTGCGATTCAATACATCGTCCTCCGGCCGACCTGTCTCCAAGGGTGTATTGCTGCCTCGGGCACCTTATGGTCGATCTCCTGTGAGTCTAGATTTTCGAATCCGACGCAAAACTGACAGTTAATTGTAACGTTCAGAGCCTGTTAATGACGATGGAACACACAAATCGCGTCGCGATTTAATACATCGTCCTCCAGCCGACTTTTCTCCAAGGGTCTAGTGCTGCCTCGGGCACCTTATGGTCGTTCTCCTGTGAGTCTAGATTTTCGAATCCGACGCAAAACTGACAGTTAATCGTAAGGTTCAGAGCCTCTTAATGACAATGGAACACACAAATTGCGTCGCGATTCAATACATCGTCCTCCGGCCGACCTGTCTCCAAGGGTCTAGTGCTGCCTCGGACACCTTATGGTCGTTCTCCTGTGAGTCTAGATTTTCGAATCCGACGCAAAACTGACAGTTAATTGTAAGGATCAGAGCCTGTTAATGACGATGTAACACACAAATCGCGTCGCGATTCAATACATCGTCCTCCGGCCGACCTGCCTCCAAGGGTCTATTGCTGCCTCGGTCACCTTATAGTCGTTCTCCTGTGAGTCTAGATTTTCGAATCCGACGCAAAACTGACAGTTAATTGTAAGGTTCAGAGCCTGTTAATGACGATGGGACACACAAATCGCGTCGCGATTCAATACATCGTCCTCCGGCCGACCTGTCTCCAAGGGTCTATTGCTGCCTCGGGCACCTTATGGTCGATCTCCTGTGAGTTTAGATTTTCGAAACCGACGCAAAACTGACAGTTAATTGTAACGTTCAGGGCCTGTTCATGACGATGGAACACACAATTTGCGTCGCGATTCAATACATCGTCCTCCGGCCGACCTGTCTCCAAGGGTCTATTGCTGCCTCGGGCACCTTATGGTCGTTCTCCTGTGAGTCTAGTCTTTCGAATCCGACGCAAAACTGACAGTTAATTGTAACGTTCAGAGCCTGTTAATGACGATGGAACACACAAATTGCGTCGCGATTCAATACATCGTCCTCCAGCCGACTTGTCTCCAAGGGTCTAGTGCTGCCTCGGGCACCTTATGGTCGTTCTTCTGTGAGTCTAGATTTTCGAATCCGAAGCAAAACTGACAGTTAATTGTAAGGTTCAGAGCCTCTTAATGACAATGGAACACACAAATTGATTCGCGATTCAATACATCGTCCTCCGGCCGATCTGTCTCCAACGGTCTATTGCTGCCTCGCGCACCTTATGGTCGATCTCCTGTGAGTCTAGATTTTCGAATCCGACGCAAAACTGACAGTTAATTGTAAGGTTCAGAGCCTGTTAATGAGGATGGAACACACAAATTGCGTCGCGATTCAATACATCGTCCTCCGGCCGACCTGTCTCCAAGGGTCTATAGCTGCCTCGGGCACCTTATGGTCGTTCTCCTGTGAGTCTAGACTTTCGTATCCGATGCAAAACTGACAGTTAATTGTAACGTTCAGAGCCTGTCAATGACGATGGAACACACAAATTGCGTCGCGATTCAATACATCGTCCTACAGCCGACTTGTCTCCAAGGGTCTTGTGCTGCTTCGGACACCTTATGGTCGTTCTCCTGTGAGTCTAGATTTTCGAATCCGACGCAAAACTGACAGTTAATCGTAAGGTTCAGAGCATCTTAATGACAATGGAACACACAAATCGCATCGCGATTCAATACATCGTCCTCCGGCCGACCTGTCTCCAAGGGTCTAGTGCTGCGTCCGACACCTTATGGTCGTTCTCCTGTGAGTCTAGATTTTCGAATCCGACGCAAAACTGACAGTTAATTGTAACGTTCAGAGCCTGTTAAAGACGATGGAACACACAAATCGCGTCGCGATTCAATACATCCTCCTCCAGCCGATTTGTCTCCAAGGGTCTAGTGATGCCTCGGGCACCTTATTGTCGATCTCCTGTGAGTCTAGATTTTCGAATCCGACGCAAAACTGACAGTTAATTGTAACGTTCAGAGCCTCTTATTGACAATGGAACACACAAATCGCGTTGCGATTCAATACATCGTCCTCCAGCCGATTTGTCTCCAAGGGTCTAGTGCTGCCTCGGGCACCTTATTGTCGTTCTCCTGTGAGTCTAGATTTTCGAATGCGACGCAAAACTGACAGTTAATCGTAAGGTTCAGAGCCTCTTAATGACAATGGAACACACAAAACTCGTCGCGATTCAATACATCGTCCTCCGGCCGACCTGTCTCCAAGGGTCTATTGCTGCCTCGGGCACCTTATGGTCGTTCTCCTCTGAGTCTAGATTTTCGAATCCGACGCAAAACTGACAGTTAATTGTAACGTTCAGAGCCTCTTAATGACGATGGAACACACAAATTGCGTCGCGATTCAATACATCGTTCTCCAGCCGAATTGTCTCCAAGGGTCTAGTGCTGCCTCGGACACCTTATGGTCGTTCTCCTGTGAGTCTAGATTTTCGAATCCGACGCAAAACTGACAGTTAATTGTAACGTTCAGAGCCTGTTAATGACAATGGAACACGCAAATCGCGTCGCGATTCAGTACATCGTCCTCCGGCCGACCTGTCTCCAAGGGTCTAGTGCTGCCTCGGGCACCTTATGGTCGTTCTCCTGTGAGTCTAGATTTTCGAATCCGACGCAAAACTGACAGGTTGTTGTAACGTTCAGAGCCTGTTAATGACGATGGAACACACAAATCGCGTCGCGATTCAATACATCGTCCTCCGGCCGACCTGTCTCCAAGAGTCTATTGCTGCCTCGGGCACCTTATGGTCGATCTCCTGTGAGTCTAGATTTTCGAATCCGACGCAAAACTGACAGTTAATTGTAACGTTCAGAGCCTGAAAATGACGATGGAACACACAAATCGCGTCGTGATTCAATATATCGTCCTCCGGCCGACCTTTCTTCAAGGGTCTATTGCTGCCTCGGGCACCTTATGGTCGATCTCCTGTGAGTCTAGATTTTCGAATCCGACGCAAAACTGACAGTTAATTGTAAGGTTCAGAGCCTGTTAATGACGATGGAACACACAAATTGCGTCGCGATTCAATACATCGTCCTCCGGCCGACCTGTCTCCAAGGGTCTATTGCTGCCTCGGGCACCTTATGGTCGTTCTCCTGTGAGTCTAGATTTTCGAATCCGACGCAAAACTGACAGTTAATTGTAACGTTCAGAGCCTGTTAATGACGATGGAACACACAAATCTCGTCTTGATGCAATACATCGTCCTCCAGCCGACTTGTCTCCAAGGGTCTATTGCTGCCTCGGGCACCTTATGGTCGTTCTCCTGTGAGTCTAGATTTTCGAATCCGACGCAAAACTGACAGTTAATTGTAACGTTCAGAGCCTCTTAATGACAATGGAACACACAAATCGCGTCGCGATTCAATACATCGTCCTCCGGCCGATCTGTCTCCAAGGGGCTATTGCTGCCTCGGGCACCTTATGGTCGATCTCCTGTGAGTGTAGATTTTCGAATCCGACGCAAAACTGACAGTTAATTGTAACGTTCAGAGCCTGTTAATGACGATGGAACACACAAATCGCGTCGCGATTCAATACATCGTCCTCCGGCCGACCTGTCTCCAAGGGTCTATTGCTGCCTCGGGCACCTTATGGTCGATCTCCTGTGAGTCTAGATTTTCGAATCCGACGCAAAACTGACAGTTAATTGTAAGGTTCAGAGCCTGTTAATGACGATGGAAGACACAAATTGCGTCGCGATTCAATACATCGTCCTCCGGCCGACCTGTCTCCAAGGGTCTATTGCTGCCTCGGGCACCTTATGGTCGATCTCCTGTGAGTCTAGATTTTCGAATCCGACGCAAAACTGACAGTTAATTGTAACGTTCAGGGCCTGTTAATGACGATGGAACACACAAATCGCGTCGCGATTCAATACATCGTCCTCCGGCCGACCTGTCTCCAAGGGTCTAGTGCTGCCTCGGACACCTTATGGTCGTTCTCCTGTGAGTCTAGATTTTCGAATCCGACGCAAAACTGACAGTTAATTGTAACGTTCAGCGCCTGTTAATGACGATGGAACACACAAATCGCGTCGCGATTCAATACATCGTCCTCCAGCCGACTTGTCTCCAAGGGTCTAGTCCTGCCTCGGGCACCTTATGGTCGTTCTTCTGTGAGTCTAGATTTTCGAATCCGACGCAAAACTGACAGTTAATTGTAAGGTTCAGAGCCTCCTAATGACAATGGAACACACAAATTGCGTCGCGAGTCGATACATCGTCCTCCGGCCGACCTGTCTCCAAGGGTCTATTGCTGTCTCGGGCACCTTATGGTCGACATCCTGTGAGTCTAGATTTTCGAATCCGACGCAAAACTGACAGTTAATTGTAACGTTCAGAGCCTGTTAATGACGATGGAACACATAAATCACGTCGCGATTCAATACATCATCCTCCAGCCGACTTGTCTCCAAGGGTCTAGTGCTGCCTCGGGCACCTTATGGTCGTTCTCCTGTGAGTCTAGATTTTCGAATCCGACGCAAAACTGACAGTTAATTGTAAGGTTCAGAGCCTGTTAATGACGATGGAAGCCACAAATTGCGTCGCGATTCAATACATCGTCCTCCGGCCGACCTGTCTCCAAGGGTGTATTGCTGCCTCGGGCACCTTATGGTCGTTCTCCTGTGAGTCTAGTCTTTCGAATCCGACGCATAACTGACAGTTAATTGTAACGTTCAGAGCCTGTTAATGACGATGGCACACACAAATTGCGTCGCGATTCAATACATCGTCCTCCGGCCGACCTGTCTCCAAGGGTGTATTGCTGCCTCGGGCAATTTATGGTCGTTCTTCTGTGAGTCTAGATTTTCGAATCCGACGCAAAACTTACAGTTAATTGTAAGGTTCAGAGCCTGTTAATGACGATGGCACACACAAATTGCGTCGCGATTCAATACATCGTCCTCCGGCCGACCTGTCTCCAAGGGTATATTGCTGCCTCGGGCACCTTATGGTCGATCTCCTGTGAGTCTAGATTTTCGAATCCGACGCAAAACTGACAGTTAATTGTAACGTTCAGGGCCTGTTAATGACGATGGAACACACAAATCGCGTCGCGATTCAATACATCGTCCTCCGGCCGACCTGTCTCCAAGGGTCTAGTGCTGCCTCTGACACCTTATGGTCGATCTCCTGTGAGTCTAGATTTTCGAATCCGTCGCAAAACTGACAGTCAATTGTAACGTTCAGCGCCTGTTAATGACGATGGAACACACAAATCGCGTCGCGATTCAATACATCGTCGTCCAGCCGACTTGTCTCCAAGGGTCTAGTCCTGCCTCGGGCACCTTATGGTCGATCTCCTGTGAGACTAGATTTTCGAATCCGACGCAAAACTGACAGGTAATTGTAACGTTCAGAGCCTGTTAATGACGATGGAACACACAAATCGCGTCGCGATTCAATACATCGTCCTCCGGCCGATCTGTCTCCAAGGGTCTAGTGCTGCCTCGGTCACTTTATGGTCGTTCTCCTGTGAGTCTAGATTTTCGAATCCGACGCAAAACTGACAGTTAATTGTAAGGTTCAGAGCCTGTTAATGACGATGGAACACACAAATCTCGTCTTGATGCAATACATCGTCCTCCAGCCGACTTGTCTCCAAGGGTCTAGTGCTGCCTCGGGCACCTTATGGTCGTTCTCCTGTGAGTCTAGATTTTCGAATCCGACGCAAAACTGACAGTTAATTGTAACGTTCAGAGCCTCTTAATAACAATGGAACACACAAATCGCGTCGCGATTCAATACATCGTCCTCCGGCCGACCTGTCTCCAAGGGGCTATTGCTGCCTCGGGCACCTTATGGTCGATCTCCTGTGAGTGTAGATTTTCGAATCCGACGCAAAACTGACAGTTAATTGTAACGTTCAGAGCCTGTTAATGACGATGGAACACACAAATCGCGTCGCGATTCAATACATCGTCCTCCGGCCGACCTGTCTCCAAGGGTCTATTGCTGCCTCGGGCACCTTATGGTCGATCTCCTGTGAGTCTAGATTTTCGAATCCGACGCAAAACTGACAGTTAATTGTAAGGTTCAGAGCCTGTTAATGACGATGGAAGACACAAATTGCGTCGCGATTCAATACATCGTCCTCCGGCCGACCTGTCTCCAAGGGTCTATTGCTGCCTCGGGCACCTTATGGTCGATCTCCTGTGAGTCTAGATTTTCGAATCCGACGCAAAACTGACAGTTAATTGTAACGTTCAGGGCCTGTTAATGACGATGGAACACACAAATCGCGTCGCGATTCAATACATCGTCCTCCGGCCGACCTGTCTCCAAGGGTCTAGTGCTGCCTCGGACACCTTATGGTCGTTCTCCTGTGAGTCTAGATTTTCGAATCCGACGCAAAACTGACAGTTAATTGTAACGTTCAGCGCCTGTTAATGACGATGGAACACACAAATCGCGTCGCGATTCAATACATCGTCCTCCAGCCGACTTGTCTCCAAGGGTCTAGTCCTGCCTCGGGCACCTTATGGTCGTTCTTCTGTGAGTCTAGATTTTCGAATCCGACGCAAAACTGACAGTTAATTGTAAGGTTCAGAGCTTCCTAATGACAATGGAACACACAAATTGCGTCGCGATTCAATACATCGTCCTCCGGCCGACCTGTCTCCAAGGGTCTATTGCTGTCTCGGGCACCTTATGGTCGATCTCCTGTGAGTCTAGATTTTCGAATCCGACGCAAAACTGACAGTTAATTGTAACGTTCAGAGCCTGTTAATGACGATGGAACACATAAATCACGTCGCGATTCAATACATCATCCTCCAGCCGACTTGTCTCCAAGGGTCTAGTGCTGCCTCGGGCACCTTATGGTCGTTCTCCTGTGAGTCTAGATTTTCGAATCCGACGCAAAACTGACAGTTAATTGTAAGGTTCAGAGCCTGTTAATGACGATGGAAGACACAAATTGCGTCGCGATTCAATACATCGTCCTCCGGCCGACCTGTCTCCAAGGGTGTATTGCTGCCTCGGGCACCTTATGGTCGTTCTCCTGTGAGTCTAGTCTTTCGAATCCGACGCATAACTGACAGTTAATTGTAACGTTCAGAGCCTGTTAATGACGATGGCACACACAAATTGCGTCGCGATTCAATACATCGTCCTCTGGCCGACCTGTCTCCAAGGGTGTATTGCTGCCTCGGGCAATTTATGGTCGTTCTTCTGTGAGTCTAGATTTTCGAATCCGACGCAAAACTGACAGTGAATTGTAAGGTTCAGAGCCTGTTAATGACGATGGCACACACAAATTGCGTCGCGATTCAATACATCGTCCTCCGGCCGACCTGTCTCCAAGGGTCTATTGCTGCCTCGGGCACCTTATGGTCGATCTACTGTGAGTCTAGATTTTCGAATCCGACGCAAAACTGACAGTTAATTGTAACGTTCAGGGCCTGTTAATGACGATGGAACACACAAATCGCGTCGCGATTCAATACATCGTCCTCCGGCCGACCTGTCTCCATGGGTCTAGTGCTGCCTCTGACACCTTATGGTCGATCTCCTGTGAGTCTAGATTTTCGAATCCGTCGCAAAACTGACAGTCAATTGTAACGTTCAGCGCCTGTTAATGACGATGGAACACACAAATCGCGTCGCGATTCA
The DNA here is from genome assembly GCF_023898315.1 of Schistocerca nitens. Taxonomy (NCBI): domain Eukaryota; kingdom Metazoa; phylum Arthropoda; class Insecta; order Orthoptera; family Acrididae; genus Schistocerca; species Schistocerca nitens. Next base: position 9,982,627 of record NC_064617.1, on the reverse strand, counting down.
ATACATCGTCGTCCAGCCGACTTGTCTCCAAGGGTCTAGTCCTGCCTCGGGCACCTTATGGTCGATCTCCTGTGAGTCTAGATTTTCGAATCCGACGCAAAACTGACAGTTAATTGTAACGTTCAGAGCCTGTTAATGACGATGGAACACACAAATCGCGTCGCGATTCAATACATCGTCCTCCGGCCGATCTGTCTCCAAGGGTCTATTGCTGCCTCGGTCACTTTATGGTCGTTCTCCTGTGAGTCTAGATTTTCGAATCCGACGCAAAACTGACAGTTAATTGTAAGGTTCAGAGCCTGTTAATGACGATGGAACACACAAATTGCGTCGCGATTCAATACATCGTCCTCGGCCGACCTGTCTCCAAGGGTCTATTGCTGCCTCGGGCACCTTATGGGCGATCTCCTGTGAGTCTAGATTTTCGAATCCGACGCAAAACTGACAGTTAATTGTAACGTTCAGAGCCTGTTAATGACGATGGAACACACAAATTGCGTCGCGATTCAATACATCGTCCTCCAGCCGACTTGTCTCCAAGGGTCTAGTGCTGCCTCGGGCACCTTATGGTCGTTCTTCTGTGAGTCTAGATTTTGGAATCCGAAGCAAAACTGACAGTTAATTGTAAGGTTCAGAGCATCTTAATGACAATGGAACACACAAATCGCGTCGCGATTCAATACATCGTCCTCCGGCCGACCTGTCTCCAAGGGTCTATTGCTGCCTCGGGCACCTTATGGTCGATCTCCTGTGAGTCTAGATTTTCGAATCCGACGCAAAACTGACAGTTAATTGTAACGTTCAGAGCCTGTTAATGACGATGGAACACACAAATCGCGTCGCGATTCAATACATCGTCCTCCGGCCGACCTGTCTCCAAGGGTGTATTGCTGCCTCGGGCACCTTATGGTCGATCTCCTGTGAGTCTAGATTTTCGAATCCGACGCAAAACTGACAGTTAATTGTAACGTTCAGAGCCTGTTAATGACGATGGAACACACAAATCGCGTCGCGATTCAATACATCGTCCTCCGGCCGACCTCTCTCCAAGGGTGTATTGCTGCCTCGGGCACCTTATGGTCGATCTCCTGTGAGTCTAGATTTTCGAATCCGACGCAAAACTGACAGTTAATTGTAACGTTCAGAGCCTGTTAATGACGATGGAACACACAAATCGCGTCGCGATTCAATACATCGTCCTCCAGCCGACTTTTCTCCAAGGGTCTAGTGCTGCCTCGGGCACCTTATGGTCGTTCTCCTGTGAGTCTAGATTTTCGAATCCGACGCAAAACTGACAGTTAATCGTAAGGTTCAGAGCCTCTTAATGACAATGGAACACACAAATTGCGTCGCGATTCAATACATCATCCTCCGGCCGACCTGTCTCCAAGGGTCTAGTGCTGCCTCGGACACCTTATGGTCGTTCTCCTGTGAGTCTAGATTTTCGAATCCGACGCAAAACTGACAGTTAATTGTAAGGTTCAGAGCCTGTTAATGACGATGTAACACACAAATTGCGTCGCGATTCAATACATCGTCCTCCGGCCGACCTGCCTCCAAGGGTCTATTGCTGCCTCGGTCACCTTATGGTCGTTCTCCTGTGAGTCTAGATTTTCGAATCCGACGCAAAACTGACAGTTAATTGTAAGGTTCAGAGCCTGTTAATGACGATGGAACACTCAAATCGCGTCGCGATTCAATACATCGTCCTCCGGCCGACCTGTCTCCAAGGGTCTATTGCTGCCTCGGGCACCTTATGGTCGATCTCCTGTGAGTCTAGATTTTCGAATCCGACGCAAAACTGACAGTTAATTGTAACGTTCAGGGCCTGTTCATGACGATGGAACACACAAATTGCGTCGCGATTCAATACATCGTCCTCCGGCCGACCTGTCTCCAAGGATCTATTGCTGCCTCGGGCACCTTATGGTCGTTCTCCTGTGAGTCTAGTCTTTCGAATCCGACGCAAAACTGACAGTTAATTGTAACGTTCAGAGCCTGTTAATGACGATGGAACACACAAATTGCGTCGCGATTCAATACATCGTCCTCCAGCCGACTTGTCTCCAAGGGTCTAGTGCTGCCTCGGGCACCTTATGGTCGTTCTTCTGTGAGTCTAGATTTTGGAATCCGAAGCAAAACTGACAGTTAATTGTAAGGTTCAGAGCCTCTTAATGACAATGGAACACACAAATTGAGTCGCGATTCAATACATCGTCCTCCGGCCGATCTGTCTCCAACGGTCTATTGCTGCCTCGCGCACCTTATGGTCGATCTCCTGTGAGTCTAGATTTTCGAATCCGACGCAAAACTGACAGTTAATTGTAAGGTTCAGAGCCTGTTAATGAGGATGGAACACACAAATTGCGTCGCGATTCAATACATCGTCCTACAGCCGACTTGTCTCCAAGGGTCTTGTGCTGCTTCGGACACCTTATGGTCGTTCTCCTGTGAGTCTAGATTTTCGAATCCGACGCAAAACTGACAGTTAATTGTAAGGTTCAGAGCATCTTAATGACAATGGAACACACAAATCGCGTCGCGATTCAATACATCGTCCTCCGGCCGACCTGTCTCCAAGGGTCTAGTGCTGTCTCCGACACCTTATGGTCGTTCTCCTGTGAGTCTAGATTTTCGAATCCGACGCAAAACTGACAGTTAATTGTAACGTTCAGAGCCTATTAATGACGATGGAACACACAAATCGCGTCGCGATTCAATACATCGTTCTCCAGCCGAATTGTCTCGAAGGGTCTAGTGCTGCCTCGGACACCTTATGGTCGTTCTCCTGTGAGTCTAGATTTTCGAATCCGACGCAAAACTGACAGTTAATTGTAACGTTCAGAGCCTGTTAATGACAATGGAACACGCAAATCGCGTCGCGATTCAATACATCGTCCTCCGGCCGACCTGTCTCCAAGGGTCTATTGCTGCCTCGGTCACCTTATGGTCGATCTCCTGTGAGTCTAGATTTTCGAATCCGACGCAAAACTGACAGTTAATTGTAACGTTCAGCGCCCGTTAATGACAATGGAACACACAAATCGCGTGGCGATTCAATACATCGTCCTCCGGCCGACCTGTCTCCAAGGGTCTAGTGCTGCCTCGGTCACCTTATGGTCGTTCTCCTGTAAGTCTAGATTTTCGAATCCGACGCAAAACTGACAGTTAATTGTAAGGTTCAAAGCCTGTTAATGACGATGGAACACACCAATCGCGTCGCGATTCAATACATCGTCCTCCGGCCGACCTGTCTCCAAGGGTCTATTGCTGCCTCGGGCACCTAATGGTCGATCTCCTGTGAGTCTAGATTTTCGAATCCGAAGCAAAACTGACAGTTAATTGTAACGTTCAGAGCCTGTTAATGACGATGGAACACACAAATTGCGTCGCGATTCAATACATCGTCCTCCGGCCGACCTGTCTCCAAGGGTCTAGTGCTGCCTCGGGCACCTTATGGTCTTTCTCCTGTGAGTCTAGACTTTTGAATCCGATGCAAAACTGACAGTGAATTGTAAGGTTCAGAGCCTGTTAATGACGATGGAACACACAAATTGCGTCGCGATTCAATACATCGTCCTCCAGCCGACTTATCTCCAAGGGTCTAGTGCTGCCTCTGGCACCTGATGGTCGTTCTTCTGTCAGGCTAGATTTTCGAATCCGACGCAAAACTTACAGTTAATTGTAAGGTTCAGAGCCTCTTAATGACAATGGAACACACAAATCGCGTCGCGATTCAATACGTCGTCCTCCGGCCGACCTGTCCCCAAGGGTCTATTGCTGCCTCGGGCACCTTATGGTCGATCTCCTGTGAGTCTAGATTTTTGAATCCGACGCAAAACTGACAGTTAATTGTAACTTTCAGAGCCTGTTAGTGACGATGGAACACACAAATTGCGTCGCGATTCAATACATCGTCCTCCGGCCGACCTGTCTCCAAGGGTCTATTGCTGCCTCGGGCACCTTATGGTCGTTCTCCTGTGAGTCTAGACTTTTGAATCCGACGCAAAACTGACAGTGAATTGTAAGGTTCAGAGCCTGTTAATGACGATGGAACACACAAATTGCGTCGCGATTGAATACATCGTCCTCCAGCCGACTTGTCTCCAAGGGTCTAGTGCTGCCTCGGGCACCTGATGGTCGTTCTTCTGTCAGGCTAGATTTTCGAATCCGACGCAAAACTTACAGTTAATTGTAAGGTTCAGAGCCTGTTAACGACGATTGAACACACAAATCGCGTCGCGATTCAATACGTCGTCCTCCGGCCGACCTGTCCCCAAGGGTCTATTGCTGCCTCGGGCACCTTATGGTCGATATCCTGTGAGTCTAGATTTTCGAATCCGACGTAAAACTGACAGTTAATTGTAACGTTCAGAGCCTGTTAATGACGATGGAACACACAAATTGCGTCGCGATTCAATACATCGTCCTCCAGCCGACTTGTCTCCAAGGGTCTAGTGCTGCCTCGGGGACCTGATGGTCGTTCTTCTGTCAGACTAGATTTTCGAATCCGACGCAAAACTTACAGTTAATTGTAAGGTTCAGTGCCTCTTAATGACAATGGAACACACAAATCGCGTCGCGATTAAATACGTCGTCCTCCGGCCGACCTGTCTCCAAGGGTCTATTGCTGCCTCGGGCACCTTATGGTCGATCTCCTGTGAGTCTAGATTTTCGAATCCGACGCAGTTAATTGTAACGTTCAGAGCCTGTTAATGACGATGGAACACACAAATTGCGTCGCGATTCAATACATCGTCCTCCGGCCGACCTGTCTCCAATGGTCTATTGCTGCCTCGGGCACCTTATGGTCGTTCTCCTGTGAGTCTAGATTTTCGAATCCGACGCAAAACTGACAGTTAATTGTAACGTTCAGAGCCTGTTAATGACGATGGAACACACAAATCGCGTCGCGTTTCAATACATCGTCCTCCAGCCGACTTGTCTCCAAGGGTCTAGTGCTGCCTCGGGCACCTTATGGTCGTTCTTCTGTGAGTCTAGATTTTCGAATCCGACGCAAAACTGACAGTTAATTGTAAGGTTCAGAGCCTCTTAATGACAATGGAACACACAAATTGCGTCGCGATTCAATACATCGTCCTCCGGCCGACCTGTCTCCAAGGGTCTATTGCTGCCTCGGGCACCTTATGGTCGATCTCCTGTGAGTCTAGATTTTCGAATCCGACGCAAAACTGACAGTTAATTGTAACGTTCAGAGCCTGTTAATGACGATGGAACACACAAATCCCGTCGCGATTCAATACATCGTCCTCCGGCCGACCTGTCTCCAAGGGTCTATTGCTGCCTCGGGCACCTTATGGTCGATCTCCTGTGAGTCTAGATTTTCGAATCCGACGCAAAACTGACAGTTAATTGTAACGTTCAGAGCCTTTTAATGACGATGGAACACACAAATCGCGTTGCGATTCAATACATCGTCCTCCGGCCGACCTGTCTCCAAGGGTCTATTGCTGCCTCGGGCACCTTATGGTCGATCTCCTGTGAGTCTAGATTTTCGAATCCGACGCAAAACTGACAGTTAATTGTAACGTTTAGAGCCTGTTAATGACGATGAAACACACAAATTGTGTCGCGATTCAATACATCGTCCTCCGGCCGACCTGTCTCCAAGGGTCTATTGCTGCCTCGGGCACCTTATGGTCGATCTCCTGTGAGTCTAGATTTTCGAATCCGACGCAAAACTGACAGTTAATTCTAACGTTCAGAGCCTGTTAATGACGATGGAACACACAAATCGCGTCGCGTTTCAATACATCGTCCTCCAGCCGACTTGTCTCCAAGGGTCTAGTGCTGCCTCGGGCACCTTATGGTCGTTCTTCTGTGAGTCTAGATTTTCGAATCCGACGCAAAACTGACAGTTAATTGTAAGGTTCAGAGCCTCTTAATGACAATGGAACACACAAATTGCGTCGCGATTCAATACATCGTCCTCCGGCCGACCTGTCTCCAAGGGTCTATTGCTGCCTCGGGCACCTTATGGTCGATCTCCTGTGAGTCTAGATTTTCGAATCCGACGCAAAACTGACAGTTAATTGTAACGTTCAGAGCCTGTTAATGACGATGGAACACACAAATCCCGTCGCGATTCAATACATCGTCCTCCGGCCGACCTGTCTCCAAGGGTCTATTGCTGCCTCGGGCACCTTATGGTCGATCTCCTGTGAGTCTAGATTTTCGAATCCGACGCAAAACTGACAGTTAATTGTAACGTTCAGAGCCTTTTAATGACGATGGAACACACAAATCGCGTTGCGATTCAATACATCGTCCTCCGGCCGACCTGTCTCCAAGGGTCTATTGCTGCCTCGGGCACCTTATGGTCGATCTCCTGTGAGTCTAGATTTTCGAATCCGACGCAAAACTGACAGTTAATTGTAACGTTTAGAGCCTGTTAATGACGATGAAACACACAAATTGTGTCGCGATTCAATACATCGTCCTCCGGCCGACCTGTCTCCAAGGGTCTATTGCTGCCTCGGGCACCTTATGGTCGATCTCCTGTGAGTCTAGATTTTCGAATCCGACGCAAAACTGACAGTTAATTCTAACGTTCAGAGCCTGTTAATGACGATGGAACACACAAATCGCGTCGCGATTCTATACATCGTCCTCCAGCCGACTTGTCTCCAAGGGTCTAGTGCTGCCTCGGGCACCTAATGGTCGTTCTCCTGTGAGTCTAGATTTTCGAATCCGACGCAAAACTGACAGTTAATTGTAACGTTCAGATCCTGTTAATGACGATGGAACACACAAATTGCGTCGCGATTCAATACATCGTCCTCCGGCCGACCTGTCTCCAAGGGTCTATTGCTGCCTGGGCACCTTATGGTCGATCTCCTGTGAGTCTAGATTTTCGAATCCGACGCAAAACTGACAGTTAATTGTAACGTTCAGAGCCTGTTAATGACGATGGGACACACAAATTGCGTCGCGATTCAATACATCGTCCTCCAGCCGACTTGTCTCCAAGGGTCTAGTGCTGCCTCGGACAGCTTATGGTCGTTCACCTGTGAGTCTAGATTTTCGAATCCGACGCAAAACTGACAGTTAATTGTAAGGTTCAGAGACTCTTAATGACAATGGAACACACAAATCGCGTCGCGATTCAATACATCGTCCTCCGGCCGACCTGTCTCCAAGGGTCTATTGCTGCCTCGGGCACCTTATGGTCGATCTCCTGTGAGTCTAGATTTTCGAATCCGAAGCAAAACTTACAGTTAATTGTAACGTTCAGAGCCTGTTCATGACGATGGTACACACAAATTGCGTCGCGATTCAATACATCGTCCTCCGGCCGACCTGTCTCCAAGGGTCTATTGCTGCCTCGGGCACCTTATGGTCGTTCTCCTGTGAGTCTAGACTTTTGAATCCGACGCAAAACTGACAGTGAATTGTAAGGTTCAGAGCCTGTTTATGACGATGGAACACACAAATTGCGTCGCGATTCAATACATCGTCCTCCAGCCGACTTGTCTCCAAGGGTCTAGTGCTGCCTCGGGGACCTGATGGTCGTTCTTCTGTCAGGCTAGATTTTCGAATCCGACGCAAAACTTACAGTTAATTGTAAGGTTCAGAGCCTCTTAAAGACAATGGAACACACAAATCGCGTCGCGATTCAATACGTCGTCCTCCGGCCGACCTGTCTCCAAGGGTCTATTGCTGCCTCGGGCACCTTATGGTCGATCTCCTGTGAGTCTAGATTTTCGAATCCGACGCAGTTAATTGTAACGTTCAGAGCCTGTTAATGACGATGGAACACACAAATTGCGTCGCGATTCAATACATCGTCCTCCGGCCGACCTGTCTCCAATGGTCTATTGCTGCCTCGGGCACCTTATGGTCGTTCTCCTGTGAGTCTAGATTCTCGAATCCGACGCAAAACTGACAGTTAATTGTAACGTTCAGAGCCTGTTAATGACGATGGAACACACAAATCGCGTCGCGATTCTATACATCGTCCTCCAGCCGACTTGTCTCCAAGGGTCTAGTGCTGCCTCGGGCACCTAATGGTCGTTCTCCTGTGAGTCTAGATTTTCGAATCCGACGTAAGACTGACAGTTAATTGTAACGTTCAGATCCTGTTAATGACGATGGAACACACAAATTGCGTCGCGATTCAATACATCGTCCTCCGGCCGACCTGTCTCCAAGGGTCTATTGCTGCCTGGGCACCTTATGGTCGATCTCCTGTGAGTCTAGATTTTCGAATCCGAAGCAAAACTTACAGTTAATTGTAACGTTCAGAGCCTGTTCATGACGATGGAACACACAAATTGCGTCGCGATTCAATACATCGTCCTCCGGCCGACCTGTCTCCAAGGGTCTATTGCTGCCTCGGGCACCTTATGGTCGTTCCCCTGTGAGTCTAGACCTTTGAATCCGACGCAAAACTGACAGTGAATTGTAAGGTTCAGAGCCTGTTTATGACGATGGAACACACAAATTGCGTCGCGATTCAATACATCGTCCTCCAGCCGACTTGTCTATAAGGGTCTAGTGCTGCCTCGGGGACCTGATGGTCGTTCTTCTGTCAGGCTAGATTTTCGAATCCGACGCAAAACTTACAGTTAATTGTAAGGTTCAGAGCCTCTTAATGACGATGGAACACACAAATCGCGTCGCGATTCAATACGTCGTCCTCCGGCCGACCTGTCTCCAAGGGTCTATTGCTGCCTCGGGCACCTTATGGTCGATCTCCTGTGAGTCTAGATTTTCGAATCCGACGCAGTTAATTGTAACGTTCAGAGCCTGTTAATGACGATGGAACACACAAATTGCGTCGTGATTCAATACATCGTCCTCCGGCCGACCTGTCTCCAATGGTCTATTGCTGCCTCGGGCACCTTATGGTCGTTCTCCTGTGAGTCTAGATTCTCGAATCCGACGCAAAACTGACAGTTAATTGTAACGTTCAGAGCCTGTTAATGACGATGAAACACACAAATCGCGTCGCGATTCAATACATCGTCCTCCAGCCGACTTGTCTCCAAGGGTCTAGTGCTGCCTCGGGTACCTTATGGTCGATCTCCTGTGAGTCTAGATTTTCGAATCCGACGCAAAACTGACAGTTAATTGTAACGTTCAGAGCCTGTTAATGACGATGAAACACACAAATTGCGTCGCGATTCAATACATCGTCCTCCGGCCGACCTGTCTCCAAGGGTCTATTGCTGCCTCGGGCACCTTATGGTCGATCTCCTGTGAGTCTAGATTTTCGAATCCGACGCAAAACTGACAGTTAATTGTAACGTTCAGAGCCTGTTAATGACGATGGAACACACAAATCGCGTCGCGATTCTATACATCGTCCTCCAGCCGACTTGTCTCCAAGGGTCTAGTGCTGCCTCGGGCACCTAATGGTCGTTCTCCTGTGAGTCTAGATTTTCGAATCCGACGCAAGACTGACAGTTAATTGTAACGTTCAGATCCTGTTAATGACGATGGAACACACAAATTGCGTCGCGATTCAATACATCGTCCTCCGGCCGACCTGTCTCCAAGGTTCTATTGCTGCCTGGGCACCTTATGGTCGATCTCCTGTGAGTCTAGATTTTCGAATCCGACGCAAAACTGACAGTTAATTGTAACGTTCAGAGCCTGTTAATGACGATGGGACACACAAATTGCGTCGCGATTCAATACATCGTCCTCCGGCCGACTTGTCTCCAAGGGTCTAGTGCTGCCTCGGACAGCTTATGGTCGTTCACCTGAGAGTCTAGATTTTCGAATCCGACGGAAAACAGACAGTTAATTGTAAGGTTCAGAGACTCTTAATGACAATGGAACACACAAATCGCGTCGTGATTCAATACAATGTCCTCCGGCCGACCTGTCTCCAAGGGTCTATTGCTGCCTCGGTCACCTTATGGTCGAACTCCTGTGAGTCTAGATTTTCGAATCCGACGCAAAACTGACAGTGAATTGTAAGGTTCAGAGCCTGTTAATGACGATGGAACACACAAATCGCGTCGCGATTCAATACATCGTCCTCCGGCCGACCTGTCTCCAAGGGTCTATTGCTGCCTCGGTCACCTTATGGTCGTTCTCCTGTAAGTCTAGATTTTCGAATCCGACGCAAAACTGACAGTTAATTGTAAGGTTCAGAGCCAGTTAATGACGATGGAACACACAAATCGCGTCGCGATTCAATACATCGTCCTCCGGCCGACCTGTCTCCAAGGGTCTATTGCTGCCTCGGGCACCTTATGGTCGATCTCCTGTGAGTCTAGATTTTCGAATCCGAAGCAAAACTGACAGTTAATTGTAACGTTCAGAGCCTGTTCATGACGATGGAACACACAAATTGCGTCGCGATTAAATACATCGTCGTCCGGCCGACCTGTCTCCAAGGGTCTATTGCTGCCTCGGGCACCTTATGGTCGTTCTCCTGTGAGCCTAGACTTTTGAATCCGACGCAAAACTGACAGTGAATTGTAAGGTTCAGAGCCTGTTAATGACGATGGAACACACAAATTGCGTCGCGATTCAATACATCGTCCTCCAGCCGACTTGTCTCCAAGGGTCTAGTGCTGCCTCGGACACCGTATGGTCGTTCTCCTGTGAGTCTAGATTTTCGAATCCGACGCTAAACTGACAGTTAATTGTAAGGTTCAGAGCCTGTTAATGACAATGGAACACACAAATCGCGTCGCGATTCAATACATCGTCCTCCGTCCGACCTGTCTCCAAGGGTCTATTGCTGCCTCGGGCACCTTATGGTCGATCTCCTGTGAGTCTAGATTTTCGAATCCGACGCAGTTAATTGTAACGTTCAGAGCCTGTTAATGACGATGGAACACACAAATTGCGTCGCGATTCAATACATCGTCCTCCGGCCGACCTGTCTCCAATGGTCTATTGCTGCCTCGGGCACCTTATGGTCGTTCTCCTGTGAGTCTAGATTTTCGAATCCGACGCAAAACTGACAGTTAATTGTAACGTTCAGAGCCTGTTAATGACGATGGAACACACAAATCGCGTCGCGATTCAATACATCGTCCTCGAGCCGACTTGTCTCCAAGGGTCTAGTGCTGCCTCGGACACCTTATGGTCGTTCTCCTGTGAGTCTAGATTTTCGAATCCGACGCAAAACTGAAAGTTAATAGTAACGTTCAGCGCCTGTTAATGACGATGGAACACACAAATCGCGTCGCGATTCAATACATCGTCCTCCAGCCGACTTGTCTCCAAGGGTCTATTGCTGCCTCGGGCACCTTATGGTCGATCTCCTGTGAGTCTAGATTTTCGAATCCGACGCAAAACTGACAGTTAATTGTAACGTTCAGAGCCTTTTAATGACGATGGAACACACAAATCGCGTCGCGATTCAATACATTGTCCTCCGGCCGACCTGTATCCAAGGGTCTATTGCTGCCTCGGGCACCTTATGGTCGATCTCCTGTGAGTCTAGATTTTCGAATCCGACGCAAAACTGACAGTTAATTGTAACGTTCAGAGCCTGTTAATGACGATGGAACACACAAATCGCGTCGCGATTCAATACATAGTCCTCCAGCCGACTTGTCTCCAAGGGTCTAGTGCTGCCTCGGGCACCTTATGGTCGATCTCCTGTGAGTCTAGATTTTCGAATCCGACGCAAAACTGACAGTTAATTGTAACGTTCAGAGCCTCTTAATGACGATGGAACACACAAATCGCGTCGCGATTCTATACATCGTCCTCCAGCCGACTTGTCTCCAAGGGTCTAGTGCTGCCTCGGGCACCTAATGGTCGTTCTCCTTTGAGTCTAGATTTTCGAATCCGACGCAAAACTGACAGTTAATTGTAACGTTCAGATCCTGTTAATGACGATGGAACACACAAATTGCGTCGCGATTCAATACATCGTCCTCCGGCCGACCTGTCTCCAAGGGTCTATTGCTGCCTCGGGCACCTTATGGTCGATCTCCTGTGAGTCCAGATTTTCGAATCCGACGCAAAACTGACAGTTAATTGTAACGTTCAGAGCCTGTTAATGACGATGGGACACACAAATTGCGTCGCGATTCAATACATCGTCCTCCAGCCGACTTGTCTCCAAGGGTCTAGTGCTGCCTCGGACAGCTTATGGTCGTTCACCTGTGAGTCTAGATTTTCGAATCCGACGCAAAACTGACAGTTAATTGTAAGGTTCAGAGACTCTTAATGACAATGGAACACACAAATCGCGTCGCGATTCAATACATCGTCCTCCGGCCGACCTGTCTCTAAGGGTCTATTGCTGCCTCGGTCACCTTATGGTCGATCTCCTGTGAGTCTAGATTTTCGAATCCGACGCAAAACTGACAGTTAATTATAACGTTCAGAGCCTGTTAATGACGATGGAACACACAAATCGCGTCGCGATTCAATACATCGTCCTCCGGCCGACCTGTCTCCAAGGGTCTATTGCTGCCTCGGTCACCTTATGGTCGTTCTCCTGTAAGTCTAGATTTTCGAATCCGACGCAAAACTGACAGTTAATTGTAAGGTTCAGAGCATGTTAATGACGATGGAACACACAAATCGCGTCGCGATTCAATACATCGTCCTCCGGCCGACCTGTCTCCAAGGGTCTATTGCTGCCTCGGGCACCTTATGGTCGATCTCCTGTGAGTCTAGATTTTCGAATCCGAAGCAAAACTGACAGTTAATTGTAACGTTCAGAGCCTGTTCATGACGATGGAACACACAAATTGCGTCGCGATTCAATACATCGTCCTCCGGCCGACCTGTCTCCAAGGGTCTATTGCTGCCTCGGGCACCTTATGGTCGTTCTCCAGTGAGTCTAGACTTTTGAATCCGACGCAAAACTGACAGTGAATTGTAAGGTTCAGAGCCTGTTAATGACGATGGAACACACAAATTGCGTCGCGATTCAATACATCGTCCTCCAGCCGACTTGTCTCCAAGGGTCTAGTGCTGCCTCGGGCACCTGATGGTCGTTCTTCTGTCGGGCTAGATTTTCGAATCCGACGCAAAACTTACAGTTAATTGTAAGGTTCAGAGCTTCTTAATGACAATGGAACACACAAATCGCGTCGCGATTCAATACGTCGTCCTCCGGCCGACCTGTCTCCAAGGGTCTATTGCTGCCTCGGGCACCTTATGGTCGATCTCCTGTGAGTCTAGATTTTCGAATCCGACGCAGTTAATTGTAACGTTCAGAGCCTGTTAATGACGATGGAACACACAAATTGCGTCGCGATTCAATACATCGTCCTCCGGCCGACCTGTCTCCACGGGTCTATTGCTGCCTCGGGCACCTTATGGTAGTTCTCCTGTGAGTCTAGATTTTCGAATCCGACGCAAAACTGACAGTTAATTGTAACGTTCAGAGCCTGTTAATGACGATGGAACACACAAATCGCGTCGCGATTCAATACATCGTCCTCCAGCCGACTTGTCTCCAAGGGTCTAGTGCTGCCTCGGGCACCTCATGGTCGTTCTTCTGTGAGTCTAGATTTTCGAATCCGACGCAAAACTGACAGTTAATTGTAAGGTTCAGAGCCTCTTAATGACAATGGAACACACAAATCGCGTCGCGATTCAATACATCGTCCTCCGGCCGACCTGTCTCCAAGGGTCTATTGCTGCCTCGGGCACCTTATGGTCGATCTCCTGTGAGTCTAGATTTTCGAATCCGAAGCAAAACTTACAGTTAATTGTAACGTTCAGAGCCTGTTCATGACGATGGAACACACAAATTTCGTCGCGATTCAATACATCGTCGTCCGGCCGACCTGTCTCCAAGGGTCTATTGCTGCCTCGGGCACCTTATGGTCGTTCTCCTGTGAGCCTAGACTTTTGAATCCGACGCAAAACTGACAGTGAATTGTAAGGTTCAGAGCCTGTTAATGACGATGGAACACACAAATTGCGTCGCGATTCAATACATCGTCCTCCGGCCGACCTGTCTCCAAGGGTCTATTGCTGCCTCGGGCACCTTATGGTCGTTCTCCAGTGAGTCTAGACTTTTGAATCCGACGCAAAACTGACAGTGAATTGTAAGGTTCAGAGCCTGTTAATGACGATGGAACACACAAATTGCGTCGCGATTCAATACATCGTCCTCCAGCCGACTTGTCTCCAAGGGTCTAGTGCTGCCTCGGGCACCTGATGGTCGTTCTTCTGTCGGGCTAGATTTTCGAATCCGACGCAAAACTTACAGTTAATTGTAAGGTTCAGAGTTTCTTAATGACAATGGAACACACAAATCGCGTCGCGATTCAATACGTCGTCCTCCGGCCGACCTGTCTCCAAGGGTCTATTGCTGCCTCGGGCACCTTATGGTCGATCTCCTGTGAGTCTAGATTTTCGAATCCGACGCAGTTAATTGTAACGTTCAGAGCCTGTTAATGACGATGGAACACACAAATTGCGTCGCGATTCAATACATCGTCCTCCGGCCGACCTGTCTCCAATGGTCTATTGCTGCCTCGGGCACCTTATGGTCGTTCTCCTGTGAGTCTAGATTTTCGAATCCGACGCAAAACTGACAGTTAATTGTAACGTTCAGAGCCTGTTAATGACGATGGAACACACAAATCGCGTCGCGATTCAATACATCGTCCTCCAGCCGACTTGTCTCCAAGGGTCTAGTGCTGCCTCGGGCACCTTATGGTCGTTCTTCTGTGAGTCTAGATTTTCGAATCCGACGCAAAACTGACAGTTAATTGTAAGGTTCAGAGCCTTTTAATGACAATGGAACACACAAATTGCGTCGCGATTCAATACATCGTCCTCCGGCCGACCTGTCTCGAAGGGTCTATTGCTGCCTCGGGCACATTATGGTCGATCTCCTGTGAGTCTAGATTTTCGAATCCGACGCAAAACTGACAGTTAATTGTAACGTTCAGAGCCTGTTAATGACGATGGAACACACAAATCCCGTCGCGATGCAATACATCGTCCTCCGGCCGACCTGTCTCCAAGGGTCTATTGCTGCCTCGGGCACCTTATGGTCGATCTCCTGTGAGTCTAGATTTTCGAATCCGACGCAAAACTGACAGTTAATTGTAACGTTCAGAGCCTTTTAATGACGATGGAACACACAAATCGCGTCGCGATTCAATACATCGTCCTCCGGCCGACCTGTCTCCAATGGTCTATTGCTGCCTCGGGCACCTTATGGTCGTTCTCCTGTGAGTCTAGATTTTCGAATCCGACGCAAAACTGACAGTTAATTGTAACGTTCAGAGCCTGTTAATGACGATGGAACACACAAATCGCGTCGCGATTCAATACATCGTCCTCGAGCCGACTTGTCTCCAAGGGTCTAGTGCTGCCTCGGGCACCTTATGGTCGTTCTTCTGTGAGTCTAGATTTTCGAATCCGACGCAAAACTGACAGTTAATTGTAAGGTTCGAGCCTTTTAATGACAATGGAACACACAAATTGCGTCGCGATTCAATACATCGTCCTCCGGCCGACCTGTCTCGAAGGGTCTATTGCTGCCTCGGGCACATTATGCTCGATCTCCTGTGAGTCTAGATTTTCGAATCCGACGCAAAACTGACAGTTAATTGTAACGTTCAGAGCCTGTTAATGACGATGGAACACACAAATCCCGTCGCGATGCAATACATCGTCCTCCGGCCGACCTGTCTCCAAGGGTCTATTGCTGCCTCGGGCACCTTATGGTCGATCTCCTGTGAGTCTAGATTTTCGAATCCGACGCAAAACTGACAGTTAATTGTAACGTTCAGAGCCTTTTAATGACGATGGAACACACAAATCGCGTCGCGATTCAATACATTGTCCTCCGGCCGACCTGTATCCAAGGGTCTATTGCTGCCTCGGGCACCTTATGGTCGATCTCCTGTGAGTCTAGATTTTCGAATCCGACGCAAAACTGACAGTTAATTGTAACGTTCAGAGCCTGTTAATGACGATGGAACACACAAATCGCGTCGCGATTCAATACATAGTCCTCCAGCCGACTTGTCTCCAAGGGTCTAGTGCTGCCTCGGGCACCTTATGGTCGATCTCCTGTGAGTCTAGATTTTCGAATCCGACGCAAAACTGACAGTTAATTGTAACGTTCAGAGCCTCTTAATGACGATGGAACACACAAATCGCGTCGCGATTCTATACATCGTCCTCCAGCCGACTTGTCTCCAAGGGTCTAGTGCTGCCTCGGGCACCTAATGGTCGTTCTCCTTTGAGTCTAGATTTTCGAATCCGACGCAAAACTGACAGTTAATTGTAACGTTCAGATCCTGTTAATGACGATGGAACACACAAATTGCGTCGCGATTCAATACATCGTCCTCCGGCCGACCTGTCTCCAAGGGTCTATTGCTGCCTGGGCACCTTATGGTCGATCTCCTGTGAGTCCAGATTTTCGAATCCGACGCAAAACTGACAGTTAATTGTAACGTTCAGAGCCTGTTAATGACGATGGGACACACAAATTGCGTCGCGATTCAATACATCGTCCTCCAGCCGACTTGTCTCCAAGGGTCTAGTGCTGCCTCGGACAGCTTATGGTCGTTCACCTGTGAGTCTAGATTTTCGAATCCGACGCAAAACTGACAGTTAATTGTAAGGTTCAGAGACTCTTAATGACAATGGAACACACAAATCGCGTCGCGATTCAATACATCGTCCTCCGGCCGACCTGTCTCTAAGGGTCTATTGCTGCCTCGGTCACCTTATGGTCGATCTCCTGTGAGTCTAGATTTTCGAATCCGACGCAAAACTGACAGTTAATTATAACGTTCAGAGCCTGTTAATGACGATGGAACACACAAATCGCGTCGCGATTCAATACATCGTCCTCCGGCCGACCTGTCTCCAAGGGTCTATTGCTGCCTCGGTCACCTTATGGTCGTTCTCCTGTAAGTCTAGATTTTCGAATCCGACGCAAAACTGACAGTTAATTGTAAGGTTCAGAGCATGTTAATGACGATGGAACACACAAATCGCGTCGCGATTCAATACATCGTCCTCCGGCCGACCTGTCTCCAAGGGTCTATTGCTGCCTCGGGCACCTTATGGTCGATCTCCTGTGAGTCTAGATTTTCGAATCCGACGCAAAACTGACAGTTAATTGTAACGTTCAGAGCCTGTTCATGACGATGGAACACACAAATTGCGTCGCGATTCAATACATCGTCCTCCGGCCGACCTGTCTCCAAGGGTCTATTGCTGCCTCGGGCACCTTATGGTCGTTCTCCAGTGAGTCTAGACTTTTGAATCCGACGCAAAACTGACAGTGAATTGTAAGGTTCAGAGCCTGTTAATGACGATGGAACACACAAATTGCGTCGCGATTCAATACATCGTCCTCCAGCCGACTTGTCTCCAAGGGTCTAGTGCTGCCTCGGGCACCTGATGGTCGTTCTTCTGTCGGGCTAGATTTTCGAATCCGACGCAAAACTTACAGTTAATTGTAAGGTTCAGAGTTTCTTAATGACAATGGAACACACAAATCGCGTCGCGATTCAATACGTCGTCCTCCGGCCGACCTGTCTCCAAGGGTCTATTGCTGCCTCGGGCACCTTATGGTCGATCTCCTGTGAGTCTAGATTTTCGAATCCGACGCAGTTAATTGTAACGTTCAGAGCCTGTTAATGACGATGGAACACACAAATTGCGTCGCGATTCAATACATCGTCCTCCGGCCGACCTGTCTCCACGGGTCTATTGCTGCCTCGGGCACCTTATGGTAGTTCTCCTGTGAGTCTAGATTTTCGAATCCGACGCAAAACTGACAGTTAATTGTAACGTTCAGAGCCTGTTAATGACGATGGAACACACAAATCGCGTCGCGATTCAATACATCGTCCTCCAGCCGACTTGTCTCCAAGGGTCTAGTGCTGCCTCGGGCACCTCATGGTCGTTCTTCTGTGAGTCTAGATTTTCGAATCCGACGCAAAACTGACAGTTAATTGTAAGGTTCAGAGCCTCTTAATGACAATGGAACACACAAATCGCGTCGCGATTCAATACATCGTCCTCCGGCCGACCTGTCTCCAAGGGTCTATTGCTGCCTCGGGCACCTTATGGTCGATCTCCTGTGAGTCAACATTTTCGAATCCGAAGCAAAACTTACAGTTAATTGTAACGTTCAGAGCCTGTTCATGACGATGGAACACACAAATTTCGTCGCGATTCAATACATCGTCGTCCGGCCGACCTGTCTCCAAGGGTCTATTGCTGCCTCGGGCACCTTATGGTCGTTCTCCTGTGAGCCTAGACTTTTGAATCCGACGCAAAACTGACAGTGAATTGTAAGGTTCAGAGCCTGTTAATGACGATGGAACACACAAATTGCGTCGCGATTCAATACATCGTCCTCCAGCCGACTTGTCTCCAAGGGTATAGTGATGCCTCGGGGACCTGATGGTCGTTCTTCTGTCAGGCTAGATTTTCGAATCCGACGAGAAACTTACAGTTAATTGTAAGGTTCAGAGCCTCTTACTGACAATGGAACACACAAATTGCGTCGCAATTCAATACATCGTCCTCCAGCCGACTTGTCTCCAAGGGTCTAGTGCTGCCTCGGACACCGTATGGTCGTTCTCCTGTGAGTCTAGATTTTCGAATCCGACGCTAAACTGACAGTTAATTGTAAGGTTCAGAGCCTGTTAATGACAATGGAACACACAAATCGCGTCGCGATTCAATACATCGTCCTCCGTCCGACCTGTCTCCAAGGGTCTATTGCTGCCTCGGGCACCTTATGGTCGATCTCCTGTGAGTCTAGATTTTCGAATCCGACGCAGTTAATTGTAACGTTCAGAGCCTGTTAATGACGATGGAACACACAAATTGCGTCGCGATTCAATACATCGTCCTCCGGCCGACCTGTCTCCAATGGTCTATTGCTGCCTCGGGCACCTTATGGTCGTTCTCCTGTGAGTCTAGATTTTCGAATCCGACGCAAAACTGACAGTTAAGTGTAACGTTCAGAGCCTGTTAATGACGATGGAACACACAAATCGCGTCGCGATTCAATACATCGTCCTCCAGCCGACTTGTCTCCAAGGGTCTAGTGCTGCCTCGGGCACCTTATGGTCGTTCTTCTGTGAGTCTAGATTTTCGAATCCGACGCAAAACTGACAGTTAATTGTAAGGTTCAGAGCCTTTTAATGACAATGGAACACACAAATTGCGTCGCGATTCAATACATCGTCCTCCGGCCGACCTGTCTCGAAGGGTCTATTGCTGCCTCGGGCACATTATGGTCGATCTCCTGTGAGTCTAGATTTTCGAATCCGACGCAAAACTGACAGTTAATTGTAACGTTCAGAGCCTGTTAATGACGATGGAACACACAAATCCCGTCGCGATGCAATACATCGTCCTCCGGCCGACCTGTCTCCAAGGGTCTATTGCTGCCTCGGGCACCTTATGGTCGATCTCCTGTGAGTCTAGATTTTCGAATCCGACGCAAAACTGACAGTTAATTGTAACGTTCAGAGCCTTTTAATGACGATGGAACACACAAATCGCGTCGCGAATCAATACATCGTCCTCCGGCCGACCTGTCTCCAAGGGTCTATTGCTGCCTCGGGCACCTTATGGTCAATCTCCTGTGAGTCTAGATTTTCGAATCCGACGCAAAACTGACAGTTAATTGTAACGTTCAGAGCCTGTTAATGACGATGGAACACACAAATCGCGTCGCGATTCAATACATCGTCCTCCAGCCGACTTGTCTCCAAGGGTCTAGTGCTGCCTCGGGCACCTTATGGTCGATCTCCTGTGAGTCTAGATTTTCGAATCCGACGCAAAACTGACAGTTAATTGTAACGTTCAGAGCCTGTTAATGACGATGGAACACACAAATCGCGTCGCGATTCTATACATCGTCCTCCAGCCGACTTGTCTCCAAGGGTCTAGTGCTGCCTCGGGCACCTAATGGTCGTTCTCCTTTGAGTCTAGATTTTCGAATCCGACGCAAAACTGACAGTTAATTGTAACGTTGAGATCCTGTTAATGACGATGGAACACACAAATTGCGTCGCGATTCAATACATCGTCCTCCGGCCGACCTGTCTCCAAGGGTCTATTGCTGCCTGGGCACCTTATGGTCGATCTCCTGTGAGTCCAGATTTTCGAATCCGACGCAAAACTGACAGTTAATTGTAACGTTCAGAGCCTGTTAATGACGATGGGACACACAAATTGCGTCGCGATTCAATACATCGTCCTCCAGCCGACTTGTCTCCAAGGGTCTAGTGCTGCCTCGGACAGCTTATGGTCGTTCACCTGTGAGTCTAGATTTTCGAATCCGACGCAAAACTGACAGTTAATTGTAAGGTTCAGAGACTCTTAATGACAATGGAACACACAAATCGCGTCGCGATTCAATACATCGTCCTCCGGCCGACCTGTCTCCAAGGGTCTATTGCTGCCTCGGTCACCTTATGGTCGATCTCCTGTGAGTCTAGATTTTCGAATCCGACGCAAAACTGACAGTTAATTATAACGTTCAGAGCCTGTTAATGACGATGGAACACACAAATCGCGTCGCGATTCAATACATCGTCCTCCGGCCGACCTGTCTCCAAGGGTCTATTGCTGCCTCGGTCACCTTATGGTCGTTCTCCTGTAAGTCTAGATTTTCGAATCCGACGCAAAACTGACAGTTAATTGTAAGGTTCAGAGCCTGTTAATGACGATGGAACACACAAATCGCGTCGCGATTCAATACATCGTCCTCCGGCCGACCTGTCTCCAAGGGTCTATTGCTGCCTCGGGCACCTTATGGTCGATCTCCTGTGAGTCTAGATTTTCGAATCCGACGCAAAACTGACAGTTAATTGTAACGTTCAGAGCCTGTTAATGACGATGGAACACACAAATTGCGTCGCGATTCAATACATCGTCCTCCAGCCGACTTGTCTCCAAGGGTCTAGTGCTGCCTCGGGGACCTGATGGTCGTTCTTCTGTCAGGCTAGATTTTCGAATCCGACGCAAAACTTACAGTTAATTGTAAGGTTCAGAGCTTCTTAATGACAATGGAACACACAAATCGCGTCGCGATTCAATACGTCGTCCTACGGCCGACCTGTCTCCAAGGGTCTATTGCTGCCTCGGGCACCTTATGGTCGATCTCCTGTGAGTCTAGATTTTCGAATCCGACGCAAAACTGACAGTTAATTGTAACGTTCAGAGCCTGTTAATGACGATGGAACACACAAATTGCGTCGCGATTCAATACATCGTCCTCCAGCCGACTTGTCTCCAAGGGTCTAGTGCTGCCTCGGACACCGTATGGTCGTTCTCCTGTGAGTCTAGATTTTCGAATCCGACGCAAAACTGACAGTTAATTGTAAGGTTCAGAGCCTCTTAATGACGATGGGACACACAAATCGCGTCGCGATTCAATACATCGTCTTCCGGCCGACCTGTCTCCAAGGGTCTATTGCTGCCTCGGGCACCTTATGGTCGATCTCCTGTGAGTCTAGATTTTCGAATCCGACGCAGTTAATTGTAACGTTCAGAGCCTGTTAATGACGATGGAACACACAAATTGCGTCGCGATTCAATACATCGTCCTCCGGCCGACCTGTCTCCACGGGTCTATTGCTGCCTCGGGCACCTTATGGTAGTTCTCCTGTGAGTCTAGATTTTCTAATCCGACGAAAACTGACAGTTAATTGTAACGTTCAGAGCCTGTTAATGACGATGGAACACACAAATCGCGTCGCGATTCAATACATCGTCCTCCAGCCGACTTGTCTCCAAGGGTCTAGTGCTGCCTCGGGCACCTCATGGTCGTTCTTCTGTGAGTCTAGATTTTCGAATCCGACGCAAAACTGACAGTTAATTGTAAGGTTCAGAGCCTCTTAATGACAATGGAACACACAAATTGCGTCGCGATTCAATACATCGTCCTCCGGCCGACCTGTCTCCAAGGGTCTGTTGCTGCCTCGGGCACCTTATGGTCGATCTCCTGTGAGTCTAGATTTTCGAATCCGACGCAAAACTGACAGTTAATTGTAACGTTCAGAGCCTGTTAATGACGATGGAACACACAAATCGCGTCGCGATTCAATACATCGTCCTCCAGCCGACTTGTCTCCAAGGGTCTAGTGCTGCCTCGGGCACCTTATGGTCGTTCTCCTGTGAGTCTAGATTTTCGAATCCGACGCAAAACTGACAGTTAATTGTAACGTTCAGAGCCTCTTAATGACGATGGAACACACAAATTGCGTCGCGATTCAATACATCGTCCTCCGGCCGACCTGTCTCGAAGGGTCTATTGCTGCCTCGGGCACCTTATGGTCGATCTCCTGTGAGTCTAGATTTTCGAATCCGACGCAAAACTGACAGTTAATTGTAACGTTCAGAGCCTTTTAATGACGATGGAACACACAAATCGCGTTGCGATTCAATACATCGTCCTCCGGCCGACCTGTCTCCAAGGGTCTATTGCTGCCTCGGGCACCTTATGGTCGATCTCCTGTGAGTCTAGATTTTCGAATCCGACGCAAAACTGACAGTTAATTGTAACGTTCAGAGCCTGTTAATGACGATGGAACACACAAATCGCGTCGCGATTCAAAACATCGTCCTCCAGCCGACTTGTCTCCAAGGGTCTAGTGCTGCCTCGGGCACCTTATGGTCGATCTCCTGTGAGTCTAGATTTTCGAATCCGACGCAAAACTGACAGTTAATTGTAACGTTCAGAGCCTCTTAATGACGATGGAACACACAAATCGCGTCGCGATTCTATACATCGTCCTCCAGCCGACTTGTCTCCAAGGGTCTATTGCTGCCTCGGTCACCTTATGGTCGATCTCCTGTGAGTCTAGATTTTCGAATCCGACGCAAAACTGACAGTTAATTGTAACGTTCAGAGCCTGTTAATGACGATGGAACACACAAATCGCGTCGCGATTCAATACATCGTCCTCCGGCCGACCTGTCTCCAAGGGTCTATTGCTGCCTCGGTCACCTTATAGTCGTTCTCCTGTAAGTCTAGATTTTCGAATCCGACGCAAAACTGACAGTTAATTGTAAGGTTCAGAGCCTGTTAATGACGATGGAACACACAAATCGCGTCGCGATTCAATACATCGTCCTCCGGCCGACCTGTCTCCAAGGGTCTATTGCTGCCTCGGGCACCTTATGGTCGATCTCCTGTGAGTCTAGATTTTCGAATCCGAAGCAAAACTGACAGTTAATTGTAACGTTCAGAGCCTGTTCATGACGATGGAACACACAAATTGCGTCGCGATTCAATACATCGTCCTCCGGCCGACCTGTCTCCAAGGGTCTATTGCTGCCTCGGGCACCTTATGGTCGTTCTCCTGTGAGTCTAGACTTTTGAATCCGACGCAAAACTGACAGTGAATTGTAAGGTTCAGAGCCTGTTAATGACGATGGAACACACAAATTGCGTCGCGATTCAATACATCGTCCTCCAGCCGACTTGTCTCCAAGGGTCTAGTGCTGCCTCGGGCACCTGATGGTCGTTCTTCTGTCGGGCTAGATTTTCGAATCCGACGCAAAACTTACAGTTAATTGTAAGGTTCAGAGCTTCTTAATGACAATGGAACACACAAATCGCGTCGCGATTCAATACGTCGTCCTCCGGCCGACCTGTCTCCAAGGGTCTATTGCTGCCTCGGGCACCTTATGGTCGATCTCCTGTGAGTCAACATTTTCGAATCCGACGCAAAACTGATAGTTAATTGTGACGTTCAGAGCCTGTTAATGACGATGGAACACACAAATTGCGTCGCGATTCAATACATCGTCCTCCAGCCGACTTGTCTCCAAGGGTCTAGTGCTGCCTCGGACACCGTATGGTCGTTCTCCTGTGGGTCTAGATTTTCGAATCCGACGCAAAACTGACAGTTAATTGTAACGTTCAGAGCCTGTTAATGACGATGGAACACACAAATTGCGTCGCGATTCAATACATCGTCCTCCAGCCGACTTGTCTCCAAGGGTCTAGTGCTGCCTCGGACACCGTATGGTCGTTCTCCTGTGAGTCTAGATTTTCGAATCCGACGCAAAACTGACAGTTAATTGTAAGGTTCAGAGCCTCTTAATGACAATGGGACACACAAATCGCGTCGCGATTCAATACATCGTCCTCCGGCCGACCTGTCTCCAAGGGTCTATTGCTGCCTCGGGCACCTTATGGTCGATCTCCTGTGAGTCTAGATTTTCGAATCCGACGCAGTTAATTGTAACGTTCAGAGCCTGTTAATGACGATTGAACACACAAATTGCGTCGCGATTCAATACATCGTCCTCCGGCCGACCTGTCTCCAAGGGTCTATTGCTGCCTCGGGCACCTTATGGTAGTTCTCCTGTGAGTCTAGATTTTCGAATCCGACGCAAAACTGACAGTTAATTGTAACGTTCAGAGCCTGTTAATGACGATGGAACACACAAATCGCGTCGCGATTCAATACATCGTCCTCCAGGCGACTTGTCTCCAAGGGTCTAGTGCTGCCACGGGCACCTTATGGTCGTTCTTCTGTGAGTCTAGATTTTCGAATCCGACGCAAAACTGACAGTTAATTGTAAGGTTCAGAGCCTCTTAATGACAATGGAACACACAAATTGCGTCGCGATTCAATACATCGTCCTCCGGCCGACCTGTCTCCAAGGGTCTGTTGCTGCCTCGGGCACCTTATGGTCGATCTCCTGTGAGTCTAGATTATCGAATCCGACGCAAAACTGACAGTTAATTGTAACGTTCAGAGCCTGTTAATGACGATGGAACACACAAATCGCGTCGCGATTCAATACATCGTCTTCCGGCCGACCTGTCTCCAAGGGTCTATTGCTGCCTCGGGCACCTTATGGTCGATCTCCTGTGAGTCTAGATTTTCGAATCCGACGCAGTTAATTGTAACGTTCAGAGCCTGTTAATGACGATGGAACACACAAATTGCGTCGCGATTCAATACATCGTCCTCCGGCCGACCTGTCTCCAAGGGTCTATTGCTGCCTCGGGCACCTAATGGTAGTTCTCCTGTGAGTCTAGACTTTTGAATCCGACGCAAAACTGACAGTGAATTGTAAGGTTCAGAGCCTGTTAATGACGATGGAACACACAAATTGCGTCGCGATTCAATACATCGTCCTCCAGCCGACTTGTCTCCAAGGGTCTAGTGCTGCCTCGGGCACCTGATAGTCGTTCTTCTGTCGGGCTAGATTTTCGAATCCGACGCAAAACTTACAGTTAATTGTAAGGTTCAGAGCTTCTTAATGACAATGGAACACACAAATCGCGTCGCGATTCAATACGTCGTCCTCCGGCCGACCTGTCTCCAAGGGTCTATTGCTGCCTCGGGCACCTTATGGTCGATCTCCTGTGAGTCTAGATTTTCGAATCCGACGCAAAACTGACAGTTAATTGTAACGTTCAGAGCCTGTTAATGACGATGGAACACACAAATTGCGTCGCGATTCAATACATCGTCCTCCAGCCGACTTGTCTCCAAGGGTCTAGTGCTGCCTCGGGGACCTGATGGTCGTTCTTCTGTCAGGCTAGATTTTCGAATCCGAAGCAAAACTTACAGTTAATTGTAAGGTTCAGAGCTTCTTAATGACAATGGAACACACAAATCGCGTCGCGATTCAATACGTCGTCCTCCGGCCGACCTGTCCCCAAGGGTCTATTGCTGCCTCGGGCACCTTATGGTCGATCTCCTGTGAGTCTAGATTTTCGAATCCGACGCAAAACTGACAGTTAATTGTAACGTTCAGAGCCTCTTAATGACGATGGAACACACAAATTGCGTCGCGATTCAATACATCGTCCTCCAGCCGACTTGTCTCCAAGGGTCTAGTGCTGCCTCGGACACCGTATGGTCGTTCTCCTGTGAGTCTAGATTTTCGAATCCGACGCAAAACTGACAGTTAATTGTAAGGTTCAGAGCCTCTTAATGACAATGGGACACACAAATCGCGTCGCGATTCAATACATCGTCCTCCGGCCGACCTGTCTTCAAGGGTCTATTGCTGCCTCGGGCACCTTATGGTCGATCTCCTGTGAGTCTAGATTTTCGAATCCGACGCAATGAATTGTAACGTTCAGAGCCTGTTAATGACGATGGAACACACAAATTGCGTCGCGATTCAATACATCGTCCTCCGGCCGACCTGTCTCCAAGGGTCTATTGCTGCCTCGGGCACCTTATGGTAGTTCTCCTGTGAGTCTAGATTTTCGAATCCGACGCAAAACTGTCAGTTAATTGTAACGTTCAGAGCCTGTTAATGACGATGGAACACACAAATCGCGTCGCGATTCAATACATCGTCCTCCAGCCGACTTGTCTCCAAGGGTCTAGTGCTGCCTCGGGCACCTTATGGTCGTTCTTCTGTGAGTCTAGATTTTCGAATCCGACGCAAAACTGACAGTTAATTGTAAGGTTCAGTGCCTCTTAATGACAATGGAACACACAAATTGCGTCGCGATTCAATACATCGTCCTCCGGCCGACCTGTCTCCAAGGGTCTGTTGCTGCCTCGGGCACCTTATGGTCGATCTCCTGTGAGTCTAGATTTTCGAATCCGACGCAAAACTGACAGTTAATTGTAACGTTCAGAGCCTGTTAATGACGATGGAACACACAAATCGCGTCGCGATTCAATACATCGTCCTCCAGCCGACTTGTCTCCAAGGGTCTAGTGCTGCCTCGGGCACCTTATGGTCGTTC
Organism: Schistocerca nitens; assembly: GCF_023898315.1. Classification (NCBI taxonomy): domain Eukaryota; kingdom Metazoa; phylum Arthropoda; class Insecta; order Orthoptera; family Acrididae; genus Schistocerca; species Schistocerca nitens. Next base: position 9,955,986 of record NC_064617.1, on the reverse strand, counting down.
TCCTGTGAGTCTAGATTTTCGAATCCGACGCAAAACTGACAGTTAATTGTAACGTTCAAGCCTCTTAATGACGATGGAACACACAAATTGCGTCGCGATTCAATACATCGTCCTCCGGCCGACCTGTCTCCAAGGGTCTATTGCTGCCTCGGGCACCTTATGGTCGATCTCCTGTGAGTCTAGATTTTCGAATCCGACGCAAAACTGACAGTTAATAGTAACGTTCAGAGCCTTTTAATGACGATGGAACACACAAATCGCGTTGCGATTCAATACATCGTCCTCCGGCCGACCTGTCTCCAAGGGTCTATTGCTGCCTCGGGCACCTTATGGTCGATCTCCTGTGAGTCTAGATTTTCGAATCCGACGCAAAACTGACAGTTAATTGTAACGTTCAGAGCCTGTTAATGACGATGGAACACACAAATCGCGTCGCGATACAATACATCGTCCTCCAGCCGACTTGTCTCCAAGGGTCTAGTGCTGCCTCGGGCACCTTATGGTCGATCTCCTGTGAGTCTAGATTTTCGAATCCGACGCAAAACTGACAGTTAATTGTAACGTTCAGAGCCTCTTAATGACGATGGAACACACAAATCGCGTCGCGATTCTATACATCGTCCTCCAGCCGACTTGTCTCCAAGGGTCTAGTGCTGCCTCGGGCACCTAATGGTCGTTCTCCTGTGAGTCTAGATTTTCGAATCCGACGCAAAACTGACAGTTAATTGTAACGTTCAGATCCTGTTAATGACGATGGAACACACTAATTGCGTCGCGATTCAATACATCGTCCTCCGGCAGACCTGACTCCAAGGGTCTATTGCTGCCTGGGCACCTTATGGTCGATCTCCTGTGAGTCCAGATTTTCGAATCCGACTCAAAACTGACAGTTAATTGTAACGTTCAGAGCCTGTTAATGACGATGGGACACACAAATTGCGTCGCGATTCAATACATCGTCCTCCAGCCGACTTGTCTCCAAGGGTCTAGTGCTGCCTCGGACAGCTTATGGTCGTTCACCTGTGAGTCTAGATTTTCGAATCCGACGCAAAACTGACAGTTAATTGTAAGGTTCAGAGACTCTTAATGACAATGGAACACACAAATCGCGTCGCGATTCAATACATCGTCCTCCGGCCGACCTGTCTCCAAGGGTCTATTGCTGCCTCGGTCACCTTATGGTCGATCTCCTGTGAGTCTAGATTTTCGAATCCGACGCAAAACTGACAGTTAATTATAACGTTCAAAGCCTGTTAATGACGATGGAACACACAAATCGCGTCGCGATTCAATACATCGTCCTCCGGCCGACCTGTCTCCAAGGGTCTATTGCTGCCTCGGTCACCTTATGGTCGTTCTCCTGTAAGTCTAGATTTTCGAATCCGACGCAAAACTGACAGTTAATTGTAAGGTTCAGAGCTTCTTAATGACAATGGAACACACAAATCGCGTCGCGATTCAATACGTCGTCCTCCGGCCGACCTGTCTCCAAGGGTCTATTGCTGCCTCGGGCACCTTATGGTCGATCTCCTGTGAGTCTAGATTTTCGAATCCGACGCAAAAGTGACAGTTAATTGTAACGTTCAGAGCCTGTTAATGACGATGGAACACACAAATTGCGTCGCGATTCAATACATCGTCCTCCAGCCGACTTGTCTCCAAGGGTCTAGTGCTGCCTCGGACACGGTATGGTCGTTCTCCTGTGAGTCTAGATTTTCGAATCCGACGCAAAACTGACAGTTAATTGTAAGGTTCAGAGCCTCTTAATGACAATGGGACACACAAATCGCGTCGCGATTCAATACATCGTCCTCCGGCCGACCTGTCTCCAAGGGTCTATTGCTGCCTCGGGCACCTTATGGTCGATCTCCTGTGAGTCTAGATTTTCGAATCCGACGCAGTTAATTGTAACGTTCAGAGCCTGTTAATGACGATGGAACACACAAATTGCGTCGCGATTCAATACATCGTCCTCCGGCCGACCTGTCTCCAAGGGTCTATTGCTGCCTCGGGCACCTTATGGTAGTTCTCCTGTGAGTCTAGATTTTCGAATCCGACGCAAAACTGACAGTTAATTGTAACGTTCAGAGCCTGTTAATGACGATGGAACACACAAATCGCGTCGCGATTCAATACATCGTCCTCCAGCCGACTTGTCTCCAAGGGTCTAGTGCTGCCACGGGCACCTTATGGTCGTTCTTCTGTGAGTCTAGATTTTCGAATCCGACGCAAAACTGACAGTTAATTGTAAGGTTCAGAGCCTCTTAATGACAATGGAACACACAAATTGCGTCGCGATTCAATACATCGTCCTCCGGCCGACCTGTCTCCAAGGGTCTGTTGCTGCCTCGGGCACCTTATGGTCGATCTCCTGTGAGTCTAGATTATCGAATCCGACGCAAAACTGACAGTTAATTGTAACGTTCAGAGCCTGTTAATGACGATGGAACACACAAATCGCGTCGCGATTCAATACATCGTCTTCCGGCCGACCTGTCTCCAAGGGTCTATTGCTGCCTCGGGCACCTTATGGTCGATCTCCTGTGAGTCTAGATTTTCGAATCCGACGCAGTTAATTGTAACGTTCAGAGCCTGTTAATGACGATGGAACACACAAATTGCGTCGCGATTCAATACATCGTCCTCCGGCCGACCTGTCTCCAAGGGTCTATTGCTGCCTCGGGCACCTTATGGTAGTTCTCCTGTGAGTCTAGATTTTCGAATCCGACGCAAAACGGACAGTTAATTGTAACGTTCAGAGCCTGTTAATGACGATGGAACACACAAATCGCGTCGCGATTCAATACATCGTCCTCCAGCCGACTTGTCTCCAAGGGTCTAGTGCTGCCTCGGGCACCTTATGGTCGTTCTTCTGTGAGTCTAGATTTTCGAATCCGACGCAAAACTGACAGTTAATTGTAAGGTTCAGAGCCTCTTAATGACAATGGAACACACAAATTGCGTCGCGATTATATACATCGTCCTCCGGCCGACCTGTCTCCAAGGGTCTGTTGCTGCCTCGGGCACCTTATGGTCGATCTCCTGTGAGTCTAGATTTTCGAATCCGACGCAAAACTGACAGTTAATTGTAACGTTCAGAGCCTGTTAATGACGATGGAACACACAAATCGCGTCGCGATTCAATACATCGTCCTCCAGCCGACTTGTCTCCAAGGGTCTAGTGCTGCCTCGGGCACCTAATTGTCGTTCTCCTGTGAGTCTAGATTTTCGAATCCGACGCAAAACTGACAGTTAATTGTAACGTTCAGAGCCTCTTAATGACGATGGAACACACAAATTGCGTCGCGATTCAATACATCGTCCTCCGGCCGACCTGTCTCCAAGGGTCTGTTGCTGCCTCGGGCACCTTATGGTCGATCTCCTGTGAGTCTAGATTTTCGAATCCGACGCAAAACTGACAGTTAATTGTAACGTTCAGAGCCTGTTAATGACGATGGAACACACAAATCGCGTCGCGATTCAATACATCGTCCTCCGGCCGACCTGTCTCCAAGGGTCTATTGGTGCCTCGGGCACCTTATGGTCGATCTCCTGTGAGTCTAGATTTTCGAATCCGACGCAGTTAATTGTAACGTTCAGTGCCTGTTAATGACGATGGAACACACAAATTGCGTCGCGATTCAATACATCGTCCTCCGGCCGACCTGTCTCCAAGGGTCTATTGCTGCCTCGGGCACCTTATGGTAGTTCTCCTGTGAGTCTAGATTTTCGAATCCGACGCAAAACTGACAGTTAATTGTAACGTTCAGAGCCTGTTAATGACGATGGAACACACAAATCGCGTCGCGATTCAATACATCGTCCTCCAGCCGACTTGTCTCCAAGGGTCTAGTGCTGCCTCGGGCACCTTATGGTCGTTCTCCTGTGAGTCTAGTTTTTCGAATCCGACGCAAAACTGACAGTTAATTGTAAGGTTCAGAGCCTCTTAATGACAATGGAACACACAAATTGCGTCGCGATTCAATACATCGTCCTCCGGCCGACCTGTCTCCAAGGGTCTGTTGCTGCCTCGGGCACCTTATGGTCGATCTCCTGTGAGTCTAGATTATCGAATCCGACGCAAAACTGACAGTTATTTGTAACGTTCAGAGCCTGTTAATGACGATGGAACACACAAATCGCGTCGCGATTCAATACATCGTCTTCCGGCCGACCTGTCTCCAAGGGTCTATTGCTGCCTCGGGCACCTTATGGTCGATCTCCTGTGAGTCTAGATTTTCGAATCCGACGCAGTTAATTGTAACGTTCAGAGCCTGTTAATGACGATGGAACACACAAATCGCGTCGCGATTCAATACATCGTCCTCCAGCCGACTTGTCTCCAAGGGTCTAGTGCTGCCTCGGGCACCTTATGGTCGTTCTCCTGTGAGTCTAGATTTTCGAATCCGACGCAAAACTGACAGTTAATTGTAACGTTCAGAGCCTCTTAATGACGATGGAACACACAAATTGCGTCGCGATTCAATACATCGTCCTCCGGCCGACCTGTCTCCAAGGGTCTGTTGCTGCCTCAGGCACCTTATGGTCGATCTCCTGTGAGTCTAGATTTTCGAATCCGACGCAAAACTGACAGTTAATTGTAAGGTTCAGAGCCTCTTAATGACAATGGAACACACAAATTGCGTCGCGATTCAATACATCGCCCTCCGGCCGACCTGTCTCCAAGGGTCTGTTGCTGCCTCGGGCACCTTATGGTCGATCTCCTGTGAGTCTAGATTTTCGAATCCGACGCAAAACTGACAGTTAATTGTAACGTTCAGAGCCTGTTAATGACGATGGAACACACAAATCGCGTCGCGATTCAATACATCGTCCTCCAGCCGACTTGTCTCCAAGGGTCTAGTGCTGCCTCGGGCACCTTATGGTCGTTCTCCTGTGAGTCTAGATTTTCGAATCCGACGCAAAACTGACAGTTAATTGTAACGTTCAGAGCCTGTTAATGACGATGGAACACACAAATTGCGTCGCGATCCAATACATCGTCCTCCGGCCGACCTGTCTCCAAGGGTCTATTGCTGCCTCGGGCACCTTATGGTCGATCTCCTGTGAGTCTAGATTTTCGAATCCGACGCAAAACTGACAGTTAATAGTAACGTTCAGAGCCTTTTAATGACGATGGAACACACAAATCGCGTTGCGATTCAATACATCGTCCTCCGGCCGACCTGTCTCCAAGGGTCTATTGCTGCCTCGGGCACCTTATGGTCGATCTCCTGTGAGTCTAGATTTTCGAATCCGACGCAAAACTGACAGTTAATTGTAACGTTCAGATCCTGTTAATGACGATGGAACACACTAACTGCGTCGCGATTCAATACATCGTCCTCCGGCCGACCTGACTCCAAGGGTCTATTGCTGCCTGGGCACCTTATGGTCGATCTCCTGTGAGTCCAGATTTTCGAATCCGACTCAAAACTGACAGTTAATTGTAACGTTCAGAGCCTGTTAATGACGATGGGACACACAAATTGCGTCGCGATTCAATACATCGTCCTCCAGCCGACTTGTCTCCAAGGGTCTAGTGCTGCCTCGGACAGCTTATGGTCGTTCACCTGTGAGTCTAGATTTTCGAATCCGACGCAAAACTGACAGTTAATTGTAAGGTTCAGAGACTCTTAATGACAATGGAACACACAAATCGCGTCGCGATTCAATACATCGTCCTCCGGCCGACCTGTCTCCAAGGGTCTATTGCTGCCTCGGTCACCTTATGGTCGATCTCCTGTGAGTCTAGATTTTCGAATCCGACGCAAAACTGACAGTTAATTATAACGTTCAAAGCCTGTTAATGACGATGGAACACACAAATCGCGTCGCGATTCAATACATCGTCCTCCGGCCGACCTGTCTCCAAGGGTCTATTGCTGCCTCGGTCACCTTATGGTCGTTCTCCTGTAAGTCTAGATTTTCGAATCCGACGCAAAACTGACAGTTAATTGTAAGGTTCAGAGCTTCTTAATGACAATGGAACACACAAATCGCGTCGCGATTCAATACGTCGTCCTCCGGCCGACCTGTCTCCAAGGGTCTATTGCTGCCTCGGGCACCTTATGGTCGATCTCCTGTGAGTCTAGATTTTCGAATCCGACGCAAAAGTGACAGTTAATTGTAACGTTCAGAGCCTGTTAATGACGATGGAACACACAAATTGCGTCGCGATTCAATACATCGTCCTCCAGCCGACTTGTCTCCAAGGGTCTAGTGCTGCCTCGGACACGGTATGGTCGTTCTCCTGTGAGTCTAGATTTTCGAATCCGACGCAAAACTGACAGTTAATTGTAAGGTTCAGAGCCTCTTAATGACAATGGAACACACAAATTGCGTCGCGATCAATACATCGTCCTCCGGCCGACCTGTCTCCAAGGGTCTGTTGCTGCCTCGGGCACCTTATGGTCGATCTCCTGTGAGTCTAGATTATCGAATCCGACGCAAAACTGACAGTTAATTGTAACGTTCAGAGCCTGTTAATGACGATGGAACACACAAATCGCGTCGCGATTCAATACATCGTCTTCCGGCCGACCTGTCTCCAAGGGTCTATTGCTGCCTCGGGCACCTTATGGTCGATCTCCTGTGAGTCTAGATTTTCGAATCCGACGCAGTTAATTGTAACGTTCAGAGCCTGTTAATGACGATGGAACACACAAATTGCGTCGCGATTCAATACATCGTCCTCCGGCCGACCTGTCTCCAAGGGTCTATTGCTGCCTCGGGCACCTTATGGTAGTTCTCCTGTGAGTCTAGATTTTCGAATCCGACGCAAAACGGACAGTTAATTGTAACGTTCAGAGCCTGTTAATGACGATGGAACACACAAATCGCGTCGCGATTCAATACATCGTCCTCCAGCCGACTTGTCTCCAAGGGTCTAGTGCTGCCTCGGGCACCTTATGGTCGTTCTTCTGTGAGTCTAGATTTTCGAATCCGACGCAAAACTGACAGTTAATTGTAAGGTTCAGAGCCTCTTAATGACAATGGAACACACAAATTGCGTCGCGATTCAATACATCGTCCTCCGGCCGACCTGTCTCCAAGGGTCTGTTGCTGCCTCGGGCACCTTATGGTCGATCTCCTGTGAGTCTAGATTTTCGAATCCGACGCAAAACTGACAGTTAATTGTAACGTTCAGAGCCTGTTAATGACGATGGAACACACAAATCGCGTCGCGATTCAATACATCGTCCTCCAGCCGACTTGTCTCCAAGGGTCTAGTGCTGCCTCGGGCACCTAATTGTCGTTCTCCTGTGAGTCTAGATTTTCGAATCCGACGCAAAACTGACAGTTAATTGTAACGTTCAGAGCCTCTTAATGACGATGGAACACACAAATTGCGTCGCGATTCAATACATCGTCCTCCGGCCGACCTGTCTCCAAGGGTCTGTTGCTGCCTCGGGCACCTTATGGTCGATCTCCTGTGAGTCTAGATTTTCGAATCCGACGCAAAACTGACAGTTAATTGTAACGTTCAGAGCCTGTTAATGACGATGGAACACACAAATCGCGTCGCGATTCAATACATCGTCCTCCGGCCGACCTGTCTCCAAGGGTCTATTGGTGCCTCGGGCACCTTATGGTCGATCTCCTGTGAGTCTAGATTTTCGAATCCGACGCAGTTAATTGTAACGTTCAGTGCCTGTTAATGACGATGGAACACACAAATTGCGTCGCGATTCAATACATCGTCCTCCGGCCGACCTGTCTCCAAGGGTCTATTGCTGCCTCGGGCACCTTATGGTAGTTCTCCTGTGAGTCTAGATTTTCGAATCCGACGCAAAACTGACAGTTAATTGTAACGTTCAGAGCCTGTTAATGACGATGGAACACACAAATCGCGTCGCGATTCAATACATTGTCCTCCAGCCGACTTGTCTCCAAGGGTCTAGTGCTGCCTCGGGCACCTTATGGTCGTTCTCCTGTGAGTCTAGTTTTTCGAATCCGACGCAAAACTGACAGTTAATTGTAAGGTTCAGAGCCTCTTAATGACAATGGAACATACAAATTGCGTCGCGATTCAATACATCTTCCTCCGGCCGACCTGTCTCCAAGGGTCTGTTGCTGCCTCGGGCACCTTATGGTCGATCTCCTGTGAGTCTAGATTATCGAATCCGACGCAAAACTGACAGTTATTTGTAACGTTCAGAGCCTGTTAATGACGATGGAACACACAAATCGCGTCGCGATTCAATACATCGTCTTCCGGCCGACCTGTCTCCAAGGGTCTATTGCTGCCTCGGGCACCTTATGGTCGATCTCCTGTGAGTCTAGATTTTCGAATCCGACGCAGTTAATTGTAACGTTCAGAGCCTGTTAATGACGATGGAACACACAAATCGCGTCGCGATTCAATACATCGTCCTCCAGCCGACTTGTCTCCAAGGGTCTAGTGCTGCCTCGGGCACCTTATGGTCGTTCTCCTGTGAGTCTAGATTTTCGAATCCGACGCAAAACTGACAGTTAATTGTAACGTTCAGAGCCTCTTAATGACGATGGAACACACAAATTGCGTCGCGATTCAATACATCGTCCTCCGGCCGACCTGTCTCCAAGGGTCTGTTGCTGCCTCAGGCACCTTATGGTCGATCTCCTGTGAGTCTAGATTTTCGAATCCGACGCAAAACTGACAGTTAATTGTAAGGTTCAGAGCCTCTTAATGACAATGGAACACACAAATTGCGTCGCGATTCAATACATCGCCCTCCGGCCGACCTGTCTCCAAGGGTCTGTTGCTGCCTCGGGCACCTTATGGTCGATCTCCTGTGAGTCTAGATTTTCGAATCCGACGCAAAACTGACAGTTAATTGTAACGTTCAGAGCCTGTTAATGACGATGGAACACACAAATCGCGTCGCGATTCAATACATCGTCCTCCAGCCGACTTGTCTCCAAGGGTCTAGTGCTGCCTCGGGCACCTTATGGTCGTTCTCCTGTGAGTCTAGATTTTCGAATCCGACGCAAAACTGACAGTTAATTGTAACGTTCAGAGCCTGTTAATGACGATGGAACACACAAATTGCGTCGCGATCCAATACATCGTCCTCCGGCCGACCTGTCTCCAAGGGTCTATTGCTGCCTCGGGCACCTTATGGTCGATCTCCTGTGAGTCTAGATTTTCGAATCCGACGCAGTTAATTGTAACGTTCAGAGCCTGTTAATGACGATGGAACACACAAATCGCGTCGCGATTCAATACATCGTCCTCCAGCCGACTTGTCTCCAAGGGTCTAGTGCTGCCTCGGGCACCTTATGGTCGTTCTCCTGTGAGTCTAGATTTTCGAATCCGACGCAAAACTGACAGTTAATTGTAACGTTCAGAGCCTCTTAATGACGATGGAACACACAAATTGCGTCGCGATTCAATACATCGTCCTCCGGCCGACCTGTCTCCAAGGGTCTGTTGCTGCCTCGGGCACCTTATGGTCGATCTCCTGTGAGTCTAGATTTTCGAATCCGACGCAAAACTGACAGTTAATTGTAACGTTCAGAGCCTGTTAATGACGATGGAACACACAAATCGCGTCGCAATTCAATACATCGTCCTCCGGCCGACCTGTCTCCAAGGGTCTATTACTGCCTCGGGCACCTTATGGTCGATCTCCTGTGAGTCTAGATTTTCGAATCCGACGCAGTTAATTGTAACGTTCAGTGCCTGTTAATGACGATGGAACACACAAATTGCGTCGCGATTCAATACATCGTCCTCCAGCCGACCTGTCTCCAAGGGTCTATTGCTGCCTCGGGCACCTTATGGTAGTTCTCCTGTGAGTCTAGATTTTCGAATCCGACGCAAAACTGACAGTTAATTGTAACGTTCAGAGCCTGTTAATGACGATGGAACACACAAATCGCGTCGCGATTCAATACATCGTCCTCCAGCCGACTTGTCTCCAAGGGTCTAGTGCTGCCTCGGGCACCTTATGGTCGTTCTTCTGTGAGTCTAGATTTTCGAATCCGACGCAAAACTGACAGTTAATTGTAAGGTTCAGAGCCTCTTAATGACAATGGAACACACAAATTGCGTCGCGATTCAATACATCGCCCTCCGGCCGACCTGTCTCCAAGGGTCTGTTGCTGCCTCGGGCACCTTATGGTCGATCTCCTGTGAGTCTAGATTTTCGAATCCGACGCAAAACTGACAGTTAATTGTAACGTTCAGAGCCTGTTAATGACGATGGAACACACAAATCGCGTCGCGATTCAATACATCGTCCTCCAGCCGACTTGTCTCCAAGGGTCTAGTGCTGCCTCGGGCACCTTATGGTCGTTCTCCTGTGAGTCTAGATTTTCGAATCCGACGCAAAACTGACAGTTAATTGTAACGTTCAGAGCCTGTTAATGACGATGGAACACACAAATTGCGTCGCGATCCAATACATCGTCCTCCGGCCGACCTGTCTCCAAGGGTCTATTGCTGCCTCGGGCACCTTATGGTCGATCTCCTGTGTGTCTAGATTTTCGAATCCGACGCAAAACTGACAGTTAATAGTAACGTTCAGAGCCTTTTAATGACGATGGAACACACAAATCGCGTTGCGATTCAATACATCGTCCTCCGGCCGACCTGTCTCCAAGGGTCTATTGCTGCCTCGGGCACCTTATGGTCGATCTCCTGTAAGTCTAGATTTTCGAATCCGACGCAAAACTGACAGTTAATTGTAACGTTCAGAGCCTGTTAATGACGATGGAACACACAAATCGCGTCGCGATTCAATACATCGTCCTCCAGCCGACTTGTCTCCAAGGGTCTAGTGCTGCCTCGGGCACCTTATGGTCGATCTCCTGTGAGTCTAGATTTTCGAATCCGACGCAAAACTGACAGTTAATTGTAACGTTCAGAGCCTCTTAATGACGATGGAACACACAAATCGCGTCGCGATTCTATACATCGTCCTCCAGCCGACTTCTCTCCAAGGGTCTAGTGCTGCCTCGGGCACCTAATGGTCGTTCTCCTGTGAGTCTAGATTTTCGAATCCGACGCAAAACTGACAGTTAATTGTATCGTTCAGATCCTGTTAATGACGATGGAACACACAAATTGCGTCGCGATTCAATACATCGTCCTCCGGCCGACCTGACTCCAAGGGTCTATTGCTGCCTGGGCACCTTATGGTCGATCTCCTGTGAGTCCAGATTTTCGAATCCGACGCAAAACTGACAGTTAATTGTAACGTTCAGAGCCTGTTAATGACGATGGGACACACAAATTGCGTCGCGATTCAGTACATCGTCCTCCAGCCGACTTGTCTCCAAGGGTCTAGTGCTGCCTCGGACAGCTTATGGTCGTTCACCTGTGAGTCTAGATTTTCGAATCCGACGCAAAACTGACAGTTAATTGTAAGGTTCAGAGACTCTTAATGACAATGGAACACACAAATCGCGTCGCGATTCAATACATCGTCCTCCGGCCGACCTGTCTCCAATGGTCTATTGCTGCCTCGGTCACCTTATGGTCGATCTATTGTGAGTCTAGATTTTCGAATCCGACGCAAAACTGACAGTTAATTATAACGTTCAGAGCCTGTTAATGACGATGGAACACACAAATCGCGTCGCGATTCAATACATCGTCCTCCGGCCGACCTGTCTCCAAGGGTCTATTGCTGCCTCGGTCACCTTATGGTCGTTCTCCTGTAAGTCTAGATTTTCGAATCCGACGCAAAACTGACAGATAATTGTAAGGTTCAGAGCCTGTTAATGACGATGGAACACACAAATCGCGTCGCGATTCAATACATCGTCCTCCGGCCGACCTGTCTCCAAGGGTCTATTGCTGCCTCGGGCACCTTATGGTCGATCTCCTGTGAGTCTAGATTTTCGAATCCGAAGCAAAACTGACAGTTAATTGTAACGTTCAGAGCCTGTTCATGACGATGGAACACACAAATTGCGTCGCGATTCAATACATCGTCCTCCGGCCGACCTGTCTCCAAGGGTCTATTGCTGCCTCGGGCACCTTATGGTCGTTCTCCTGTGAGTCTAGACTTTTGAATCCGACGCAAAACTGACAGTGAATTGTAAGGTTCAGAGCCTGTTAATGACGATGGAACACACAAATTGCGTCGCGATTCAATACATCGTCCTCCAGCCGACTTGTCTCCAAGGGTCTAGTGCTGCCTCGGGCACCTTATGGTCGTTCTTCTGTGAGTCTAGATTTTCGAATCCGACGCAAAACTGACAGTTAATTGTAAGGTTCAGAGCCTCTTAATGACAATGGAACACACAAATTGCGTCGCGATTCAATACATCGTCCTCCGGCCGACCTGTCACCAAGGGTCTGTTGCTACCTCGGGCACCTTATGGTCGATCTCCTGTGAGTCTAGATTTTCGAATCCGACGCAAAACTGACAGTTAATTGTAACGTTCAGAGCCTGTTAATGACGATGGAACACACAAATCGCGTCGCGATTCAATACATCGTCCTCCAGCCGACTTGTCTCCAAGGGTCTAGTGCTGCCTCGAGCACCTTATGGTCGTTCTCCTGTGAGTCTAGATTTTCGAATCCGACGCAAAACTGACAGTTAATTGTAACGTTCAGAGCCTCTTAATGACGATGGAACACACAAATTGCGTCGCGATTCAATACATCGTCCTCCGGCCGACCTGTCTCCAAGGGTCTATTGCTGCCTCGGGCACCTTATGGTCGATCTCCTGTGAGTCTAGATTTTCGAATCCGACGCAAAACTGACAGTTAATTGTAACGTTCAGAGCCTGTTAATGACGATGGAACACACAAATCCCGTCGCGATTCAATACATCGTCCTCCGGCCGACCTGTCTCCAAGGATCAATTGCTGCCTCGGGCACCTTATGGTCGATCTCCTGTGAGTCTAGATTATCGAATCCGACGCAAAACTGACAGTTAATTGTAACGTTCAGAGCCTGTTAATGACGATGGAACACACAAATCGCGTCGCGATTCAATACATCGTCCTCCAGCCGACTTGTCTCCAAGGGTCTAGTGCTGCCTCGGGCACCTAATGGTCGTTCTCCTGTGAGTCTAGATTTTCGAATCCGACGCAAAACTGACAGTTAATTGTAACGTTCAGATCCTGTTAATGACGATGGAACACACAAATTGCGTCGGGATTCAATACATCGTCCTCCGGCCGACCTGTCTCCAAGGGTCTATTGCTGCCTGGGCACCTTATGGTCGATGTCCTGTGAGTCTAGATTTTCGAATCCGACGCAAAACTGACAGTTAATTGTAACGTTCAGAGCCTGTTAATGACGATGGGACACACAAATTGCGTCGCGATTCAATACATCGTCCACCAGCCGACTTGTCTCCAAGGGTCTAGTGCTGCCTCGGGCACCTGATGGTCGTTCTTCTGTCAGGCTAGATTTTCGAATCCGACGCAAAACTTACAGTTAATTGTAAGGTTCAGAGCTTCTTAATGACCATGGAACACACAAATCGCGTCGCGATTCAATACGTCGTCCTCCGGCCGACCTGTCTCCAAGGGTCTATTGCTGCCTCGGGCAGCTTATGGTCGATCTCCTGTGAGTCTAGATTTTCGAATCCGACGCAAAACTGACAGTTAATTGTAACGTTCACAGCCTGTTAATGACGATGGAACACACAAATTGCGTCGCGATTCAATACATCGTCCTCCAGCCGACTTGTCTCCAAGGGTCTAGTGCTGCCTCGGGGACCTGATCGTCGTTCTTCTGTCATGCTAGATTTTCGAATCCGACGCAAAACTTACAGTTAATTGTAAGGTTCAGAGCTTCTTAATGACAATGGAACACACAAATCGCGTCGCGATTCAATACGTCGTCCTCCGGCCGACCTGTCTCCAAGGGTCTATTGCTGCCTCGGGCACCTTATGGTCGATCTCCTGTGAGTCTAGATTTTCGAATCCTACGCAAAACTGACAGTTAATTGTAACGTTCAGAGCCTGTTGATGACGATGTAACACACAAATTGCGTCGCGATTCAATACATCGTCCTCCGGCCGACCTGTCTCCAAGGGTCTTTTGCTGCCTCGGACACCGTATGGTCGTTCTCCTGTGAGTCTAGATTTTCGAATCCGACGCAAAACTGACAGTTAATTGTAAGGTTCAGAGCCTCTTAATGACAATGGGACACACAAATCGCGTCGCGATTCAATACATCGTCCTCCGGCCGACCTGTCTCCAAGGGTCTATTGCTGCCTCGGGCACCTTATGGTTGATCTCCTGTGAGTCTAGATTTTCGAATCCGACGCAGTTAATTGTAACGTTCAGAGCCTGTTAATGACGATGGAACACACAAATTGCGTCGCGATTCAATACATCGTCCTCCGGCCGACCTGTCTCCAAGGGTCTATTGCTGCCTCGGGCACCTTATGGTCGTTCTTCTGTGAGTCTAGATTTTCGAATCCAAAGCAAAACTGACAGTTAATTGTAAGGTTCAGAGCCTCTTAATGACAATGGAACACACAAATCGCGTCGCGATTCAATACATCGTCCTCCGGCCGACCTGTCTCCAAGGGTCTATTGCTGCCTCGGGCACCTTATGGTCGATCTCCTGTGAGTCTAAATTTTCGAATCCGAAGCAAAACTGACAGTTAATTGTAACGTTCAGAGCCTGTTCATGACGATGGAACACACAAATTGCGTCGCGATTCAATACATCGTCCTCCGGCCGACCTGTCTTCAAGGGTCTATTGCTGCCTCGGGCACCTTATGGTCGATCTCCTGTGAGTCTAGATTTTCGAATCCGACGCAAAACTGACAGTTAATTGTAACGTTCAGAGCCTGTTAATGACGATGGAACACACAAATCGCGTCGCGATTCAATACATCGTCCTCCAGCCGACTTGTCTCCAAGGGTCTAGTGCTGCCTCGGGCACCTTATGGTCGATCTCCTGTGAGTCTAGATTTTCGAATCCGACGCAAAACTGACAGTTAATTGTAACGTTCAGAGCCTCTTAATGACGATGGAACACACAAATCGCGTCGCGATTCTATACATCGTCCTCCAGCCGACTTGTCTCCAAGGGTCTAGTGCTGCCTCGGGCACCTAATGGTCGTTCTCCTGTGAGTCTAGATTTTCGAATCCGACGCAAAACTGACAGTTAATTGTATCGTTCAGATCCTGTTAATGACGATGGAACACACAAATTGCGTCGCGATTCAATACATCGTCCTCCGGCCGACCTGACTCCAAGGGTCTATTGCTGCCTGGGCACCTTATGGTCGATCTCCTGTGAGTCCAGATTTTCGAATCCGACGCAAAACTGACAGTTAATTGTAACGTTCAGAGCCTGTTAATGACGATGGGACACACAAATTGCGTCGCGATTCAATACATCGTCCTCCAGCCGACTTGTCTCCAAGGGTCTAGTGCTGCCTCGGACAGCTTATGGTCGTTCACCTGTGAGTCTAGATTTTCGAATCCGACGCAAAACTGACAGTTAATTGTAAGGTTCAGAGACTCTTAATGACAATGGAACACACAAATCGCGTCGCGATTCAATACATCGTCCTCCGGCCGACCTGTCTCCAATGGTCTATTGCTGCCTCGGTCACCTTATGGTCGATCTCCTGTGAGTCTAGATTTTCGAATCCGACGCAAAACTGACAGTTAATTATAACGTTCAGAGCCTGTTAATGACGATGGAACACACAAATCGCGTCGCGATTCAATACATCGTCCTCCGGCCGACCTGTCTCCAAGGGTCTATTGCTGCCTCGGTCACCTTATGGTCGTTCTCCTGTAAGTCTAGATTTTCGAATCCGACGCAAAACTGACAGATAATTGTAAGGTTCAGAGCCTGTTAATGACGATGGAACACACAAATCGCGTCGCGATTCAATACATCGTCCTCCGGCCGACCTGTCTCCAAGGGTCTATTGCTGCCTCGGGCACCTTATGGTCGATCTCCTGTGAGTCTAGATTTTCGAATCCGAAGCAAAACTGACAGTTAATTGTAACGTTCAGAGCCTGTTCATGACGATGGAACACACAAATTGCGTCGCGATTCAATACATCGTCCTCCGGCCGACCTGTCTCCAAGGGTCTATTGCTGCCTCGGGCACCTTATGGTCGTTCTCCTGTGAGTCTAGACTTTTGAATCCGACGCAAAACTGACAGTGAATTGTAAGGTTCAGAGCCTGTTAATGACGATGGAACACACAAATTGCGTCGCGATTCAATACATCGTCCTCCAGCCGACTTGTCTCCAAGGGTCTAGTGCTGCCTCGGGCACCTTATGGTCGTTCTTCTGTGAGTCTAGATTTTCGAATCCGACGCAAAACTGACAGTTAATTGTAAGGTTCAGAGCCTCTTAATGACAATGGAACACACAAATTGCGTCGCGATTCAATACATCGTCCTCCGGCCGACCTGTCACCAAGGGTCTGTTGCTACCTCGGGCACCTTATGGTCGATCTCCTGTGAGTCTAGATTTTCGAATCCGACGCAAAACTGACAGTTAATTGTAACGTTCAGAGCCTGTTAATGACGATGGAACACACAAATCGCGTCGCGATTCAATACATCGTCCTCCAGCCGACTTGTCTCCAAGGGTCTAGTGCTGCCTCGAGCACCTTATGGTCGTTCTCCTGTGAGTCTAGATTTTCGAATCCGACGCAAAACTGACAGTTAATTGTAACGTTCAGAGCCTCTTAATGACGATGGAACACACAAATTGCGTCGCGATTCAATACATCGTCCTCCGGCCGACCTGTCTCCAAGGGTCTATTGCTGCCTCGGGCACCTTATGGTCGATCTCCTGTGAGTCTAGATTTTCGAATCCGACGCAAAACTGACAGTTAATTGTAACGTTCAGAGCCTGTTAATGACGATGGAACACACAAATCCCGTCGCGATTCAATACATCGTCCTCCGGCCGACCTGTCTCCAAGGATCAATTGCTGCCTCGGGCACCTTATGGTCGATCTCCTGTGAGTCTAGATTATCGAATCCGACGCAAAACTGACAGTTAATTGTAACGTTCAGAGCCTGTTAATGACGATGGAACACACAAATCGCGTCGCGATTCAATACATCGTCCTCCAGCCGACTTGTCTCCAAGGGTCTAGTGCTGCCTCGGGCACCTAATGGTCGTTCTCCTGTGAGTCTAGATTTTCGAATCCGACGCAAAACTGACAGTTAATTGTAACGTTCAGATCCTGTTAATGACGATGGAACACACAAATTGCGTCGGGATTCAATACATCGTCCTCCGGCCGACCTGTCTCCAAGGGTCTATTGCTGCCTGGGCACCTTATGGTCGATGTCCTGTGAGTCTAGATTTTCGAATCCGACGCAAAACTGACAGTTAATTGTAACGTTCAGAGCCTGTTAATGACGATGGGACACACAAATTGCGTCGCGATTCAATACATCGTCCACCAGCCGACTTGTCTCCAAGGGTCTAGTGCTGCCTCGGGCACCTGATGGTCGTTCTTCTGTCATGCTAGATTTTCGAATCCGACGCAAAACTTACAGTTAATTGTAAGGTTCAGAGCTTCTTAATGACCATGGAACACACAAATCGCGTCGCGATTCAATACGTCGTCCTCCGGCCGACCTGTCTCCAAGGGTCTATTGCTGCCTCGGGCAGCTTATGGTCGATCTCCTGTGAGTCTAGATTTTCGAATCCGACGCAAAACTGACAGTTAATTGTAACGTTCACAGCCTGTTAATGACGATGGAACACACAAATTGCGTCGCGATTCAATACATCGTCCTCCAGCCGACTTGTCTCCAAGGGTCTAGTGCTGCCTCGGGGACCTGATCGTCGTTCTTCTGTCATGCTAGATTTTCGAATCCGACGCAAAACTTACAGTTAATTGTAAGGTTCAGAGCTTCTTAATGACAATGGAACACACAAATCGCGTCGCGATTCAATACGTCGTCCTCCGGCCGACCTGTCTCCAAGGGTCTATTGCTGCCTCGGGCACCTTATGGTCGATCTCCTGTGAGTCTAGATTTTCGAATCCTACGCAAAACTGACAGTTAATTGTAACGTTCAGAGCCTGTTGATGACGATGTAACACACAAATTGCGTCGCGATTCAATACATCGTCCTCCGGCCGACCTGTCTCCAAGGGTCTTTTGCTGCCTCGGACACCGTATGGTCGTTCTCCTGTGAGTCTAGATTTTCGAATCCGACGCAAAACTGACAGTTAATTGTAAGGTTCAGAGCCTCTTAATGACAATGGGACACACAAATCGCGTCGCGATTCAATACATCGTCCTCCGGCCGACCTGTCTCCAAGGGTCTATTGCTGCCTCGGGCACCTTATGGTCGATCTCCTGTGAGTCTAGATTTTCGAATCCGACGCAGTTAATTGTAACGTTCAGAGCCTGTTAATGACGATGGAACACACAAATTGCGTCGCGATTCAATACATCGTCCTCCGGCCGACCTGTCTCCAAGGGTCTATTGCTGCCTCGGGCACCTTATGGTCGTTCTTCTGTGAGTCTAGATTTTCGAATCCAAAGCAAAACTGACAGTTAATTGTAAGGTTCAGAGCCTCTTAATGACAATGGAACACACAAATCGCGTCGCGATTCAATACATCGTCCTCCGGCCGACCTGTCTCCAAGGGTCTATTGCTGCCTCGGGCACCTTATGGTCGATCTCCTGTGAGTCTAAATTTTCGAATCCGAAGCAAAACTGACAGTTAATTGTAACGTTCAGAGCCTGTTCATGACGATGGAACACACAAATTGCGTCGCGATTCAATACATCGTCCTCCGGCCGACCTGTCTTCAAGGGTCTATTGCTGCCTCGGGCACCTTATGGTCGATCTCCTGTGAGTCTAGATTTTCGAATCCGACGCAAAACTGACAGTTAATTGTAAGGTTCAGAGCCTCTTAATGACAATGGGACACACAAATCGCGTCGCGATTCAATACATCGCCCTCCGGCCGACCTGTCTCCAAGGGTCTATTGCTGCCTCTGGCACCTTGTGGTCGATCTCCTGTGAGTCTAGATTTTCGAATCCGACGCAAAAATGACAGTTAATTGTAACGTTCAGAGCCTGTTAATGACGATGGAACACACAAATCCCGTCGCGATTCAATACATCGTCCTCCGGCCGACCTGTCTCCAAGGGTCTGTTGCTGCCTCGGGCACCTTATGGTCGATCTCCTGTGAGTCTAGATTTTCGAATCCGACGCAAAACTGACAGTTAATTGTAAGGTTCAGAGCCTGTTAATGACGATGGAACACACAAATTGCGTCGCGATTCAATACATCGTCCTCCGGCCGACCTGTCTCCAAGGGTCTATTGCTGCCTCGGGCACCTTATGGTCGATCTCCTGTGAGTCTAGATTTTCGAATCCGACGCAGTTAATTGTAACGTTCAGAGCCTGTTAATGACGATGGAACACACAAATTGCGTCGCGATTCAATACATCGTCCCCCGGCCGACCTGTCTCCAAGGGTCTATTGCTGCCTCGGGCACCTTATGGTCGTTCTCCTGTGAGTCTAGATTTTCGAATCCGACGCAAAACTGACAGTTAATTGTAACGTTCAGAGCCTGTTAATGACGATGGAACACACAAATCGCGTCGCGATTCAATACATCGTCCTCCAGCCGACTTGTCTCCAAGGGTCTAGTGCTGCCTCGGGCACCTTATGGTCGTTCTTCTGTGAGTCTAGATTTTCGAATCCGACGCAAAACTGACAGTTAATTGTAAGGTTCAGAGCCTCTTAATGACAATGGAACACACAAATTGCGTCGCGATTCAATACATCGTCCTCCGGCCGACCTGTCTCCAAGGGTCTGTTGCTGCCTCGGGCACCTTATGGTCGATCTCCTGTGAGTCTAGATTTTCGAATCCGACGCAAAACTGACAGTTAATTGTAACGTTCAGAGCCTGTTAATGACGATGGAACACACAAATCGCGTCGCGATTCAATACATCGTCCTCCAGCCGACTTGTCTCCAAGGGTCTAGTGCTGCCTCGGGCACCTTATGGTCGTTCTCCTGTGAGTCTAGATTTTCGAATCCGACGCATAACTGACAGTTAATTGTAACGTTCAGAGCCTCTTAATGACGATGGAACACACAAATTGCGTCGCGATTCAATACATCGGCCGACCTGTCTCCAAGGGTCTATTGCTGCCTCGGGCACCTTATGGTCGATCTCCTGTGAGTCTAGATTTTCGAATCCGACGCAAAACTGACAGTTAATTGTAACGTTCAGTGCCTGTTAATGACGATGGAACACACAAATTGAGTCGCGATTCAATACATCGTCCTCGAGCCGACTTGTCTCCAAGGGTCTTGTGCTGCCTCGGACACCTTATGGTCGTTCTCCTGTAAGTCTAGATTTTCGAATCCGACGCAAAACTGACAGTTAATTGTAAGGTTCAGAGCATCTTAATGACAATGGAACACACAAATCGCGTCGCGATTCAATACATCGTCCTCCGGCCGACCTGTCTCCAAGGGTCTATTGCTGCCTCGGGCACCTTATGGTCGATCTCCTGTGAGTCTAGATTTTCGAATCCGGCGCAAAACTGACAGTTAATAGTAACGTTCAGGGCCTGTTAATGACGGTGGATCACACAAATCGCGTCGCGATTCAATACATCGTCCTCCGGCCGACCTGTCTCCAAGGGTCTAGTGCTGCCTCGGACACCTTATGGTCGTTCTCCTGTGAGTCTAGATTTTCGAATCCGACGCAAAACTGACAGTTAATTGTAACGTTCAGCGCCTGTTAATGACGATGGAACACACAACTCGCGTCGCGATTCAATACATCGTCCTCCAGCCGACTTGTCTCCAAGGGTCTAGCCCTGCCTCGGGCACCTTATGGTCGTTCTTCTGTGAGTCTAGATTTTCGAATCCGACGCAAAACTGACAGTTAATTGTAACGTTCAGCGCCTGTTAATGACGATGGAACGCACAAATCGCGTCGCGATTCAATACATCGTCCTCCGGCCGACCTGTCTCCAAGGGTCTATTGCTGCCTCGGGCACCATATGGTCGATCTCCTGTGAGTCTAGATTTTCGAATCCGACGCAAAACTGACAGTTAATTGTAAGGTTCAGAGCCTGTTAATGACGATGGAACACACAAATTGCGTCGCGATTCAATACATCGTCCTCCGGCCGACCTGTCTCCAAGGGTCTATTGCTGCCTCGGGCACCTTATGGTCGTTCTCCTGTGAGTCTAGACTTTCGAATCCGACGCAAAACTGACAGTTAATTGTAACGTTCAGAGCATCTTAATGACAATGGAACACACAAATCGCGTCGCGATTCAATACATCGTCCTCCGGCCGACCTGTCTCCAAGGGTCTATTGCTGCCTCTGGCACCTTGTGGTCGATCTCCTGTGAGTCTAGATTTTCGAATCCGACGCAAAAATGACAGTTAATTGTAACGTTCAGAGCCTGTTAATGACGATGGAACACACAAATCCCGTCGCGATTCAATACATCGTCCTCCGGCCGACCTGTCTCCAAGGGTCTGTTGCTGCCTCGGGCACCTTATGGTCGATCTCCTGTGAGTCTAGATTTTCGAATCCGACGCAAAACTGACAGTTAATTGTAAGGTTCAGAGCCTGTTAATGACGATGTAACACACAAATTGCGTCGCGATTCAATACATCGTCCTCCGGCCGACCTGTCTCCAAGGGTCTTTTGCTGCCTCGGACACCGTATGGTCGTTCTCCTGTGAGTCTAGATTTTCGAATCCGACGCAAAACTGACAGTTAATTGTAACGTTCAGAGCCTGTTAATGACGATGGAACACACAAATCGCGTCGCGATTCAATACATCGTCCTCCAGCCGACTTGTCTCGTAGGGTCAAGTGCTGCCTCGGGCACCTTATGGTCGTTCTTCTGTGAGTCTAGATTTTCGAATCCGACGCAAAACTGACAGTTAATTGTAAGGTTCAGAGCCTGTTAATGACGATGGAAGACACAAATTGCGTCGCGATTCAATACATCGTCCTCCGGCCGACCTGTCTCCAAGGGTCTATTGCTGCCTCGGGCACCTTATGGTCGATCTCCTGTGAGTCTAGATTTTCGAATCCGACGCAAAACTGACAGTTAATTGGAACGTTCAGAGCCTGTTAATGACGATGGAACACACAAATTGCGTCGCGATTCAATACATCGTCCTCCGGCCGACCTGCCTCCAAGGGTCTATTGCTGCCTCGGGCACCTTATGGTCGATCTCCTGTGAGTCTAGATTTTCGAATCCGACGCAAAACTGACAGTTAATTGTAACGTTCAGAGCCTGTTAATGACGATGGAAAACACAAATCGCGTCGCGATTCAATACATCGTCCTCCGGCCGACCTGTCTCCAAGGGTCTATTGCTGCCTCGGGCACCTTATGGTCGATCTCTTGTGAGTCTAGATTTTCGAATCCGAAGCAAAATTGACAGTTAATTGTAACGTTCAGAGCCTGTTAATGACGATGGAACACACAAATTGCGTCGCGATTCATACATCGTCCTCCGGCCGAACTGTCTCCAAGGGTCTATTGCTGCCTCGGGCACCTTATGGTCGATCTCCTGTGAGTCTAGATTTTCGAATCCGACGCAAAACTGAGATTTAATTGTAACGTTCAGGGCCTGTTAATGACGATGGAACACACAAATCGCGTCGCGATTCAATACATCGTCCTCCAGCCGACTTGTCTCCAAGGGTCTAGTGCTGCCTCGGGCACCTTATGGTCGTTCTCCTGTGAGTCTAGATTTTCGAATCCGACGCATAACTGACAGTTAATTGTAACGTTCAGAGCCTCTTAATGACGATGGAACACACAAATTGCGTCGCGATTCAATACATCGGCCGACCTGTCTCCAAGGGTCTATTGCTGCCTCGGGCACCTTATGGTCGATCTCCTGTGAGTCTAGATTTTCGAATCCGACGCAAAACTGACAGTTAATTGTAACGTTCAGTGCCTGTTAATGACGATGGAACACACAAATTGCGTCGCGATTCAATACATCGTCCTCGAGCCGACTTGTCTCCAAGGGTCTTGTGCTGCCTCGGACACCTTATGGTCGTTCTCCTGTAAGTCTAGATTTTCGAATCCGACGCAAAACTGACAGTTAATTGTAAGGTTCAGAGCATCTTAATGACAATGGAACACACAAATCGCGTCGCGATTCAATACATCGTCCTCCGTCCGACCTGTCTCCAAGGGTCTATTGCTGCCTCGGGCACCTTATGGTCGATCTCCTGTGAGTCTAGATTTTCGAATCCGACGCAAAACTGACAGTTAATTGTAACGTTCAGGGCCTGTTAATGACGATGGAACACACAAATCGCGTCGCGATTCAATACATCGTCCTCCGGCCGACCTGTCTCCAAGGGTCTAGTGCTGCCTCGGACACCTTATGGTCGTTCTCCTGTGAGTCTAGATTTTCGAATCCGACGCAAAACTGACAGTTAATTGTAACGTTCAGCGCCTGTTAATGACGATGGAACACACAACTCGCGTCGCGATTCAATACATCGTCCTCCAGCCGACTTGTCTCCAAGGGTCTAGCCCTGCCTCGGGCACCTTATGGTCGTTCTTCTGTGAGTCTAGATTTTCGAATCCGACGCAAAACTGACAGTTAATTGTAACGTTCAGCGCCTGTTAATGACGATGGAACGCACAAATCGCGTCGCGATTCAATACATCGTCCTCCGGCCGACCTGTCTCCAAGGGTCTATTGCTGCCTCGGGCACCATATGGTCGATCTCCTGTGAGTCTAGATTTTCGAATCCGACGCAAAACTGACAGTTAATTGTAAGGTTCAGAGCCTGTTAATGACGATGGAACACACAAATTGCGTCGCGATTCAATACATCGTCCTCCGGCCGACCTGTCTCCAAGGGTCTATTGCTGCCTCGGGCACCTTATGGTCGTTCTCCTGTGAGTCTAGACTTTCGAATCCGACGCAAAACTGACAGTTAATTGTAACGTTCAGAGCATCTTAATGACAATGGAACACACAAATCGCGTCGCGATTCAATACATCGTCCTCCGGCCGACCTGTCTCCAAGGGTCTATTGCTGCCTCTGGCACCTTGTGGTCGATCTCCTGTGAGTCTAGATTTTCGAATCCGACGCAAAAATGACAGTTAATTGTAACGTTCAGAGCCTGTTAATGACGATGGAACACACAAATCCCGTCGCGATTCAATACATCGTCCTCCGGCCGACCTGTCTCCAAGGGTCTGTTGCTGCCTCGGGCACCTTATGGTCAATCTCCTGTGAGTCTAGATTTTCGAATCCGACGCAAAACTGACAGTTAATTGTAAGGTTCAGAGCCTGTTAATGACGATGTAACACACAAATTGCGTCGCGATTCAATACATCGTCCTCCGGCCGACCTGTCTCCAAGGGTCTTTTGCTGCCTCGGACACCGTATGGTCGTTCTCCTGTGAGTCTAGATTTTCGAATCCGACGCAAAACTGACAGTTAATTGTAAGGTTCAGAGCCTCTTAATGACAATGGGACACACAAATCGCGTCAAGATTCAATACATCGTCCTCCGGCCGACCTGTCTCCAAGGGTCTATTGCTGCCTCGGGCACCTTATGGTCGTTCTCCTGTGAGTCTAGATTTTCGAATCCGACGCAAAACTGACAGTTAATTGTAACGTTCAGAGCCTGTTAATGACGATGGAACACACAAATCGCGTCGCGATTCAATACATCGTCCTCCAGCCGACTTGTCTCGTAGGGTCAAGTGCTGCCTCGGGCACCTTATGGTCGTTCTTCTGTGAGTCTAGATTTTCGAATCCGACGCAAAACTGACAGTTAATTGTAAGGTTCAGAGCCTGTTAATGACGATGGAAGACACAAATTGCGTCGCGATTCAATACATCGTCCTCCGGCCGACCTGTCTCCAAGGGTCTATTGCTGCCTCGGGCACCTTATGGTCGATCTCCTGTGAGTCTAGATTTTCGAATCCGACGCAAAACTGACAGTTAATTGTAACGTTCAGAGCCTGTTAATGACGATGGAACACACAAATTGCGTCGCGATTCAATACATCGTCCTCCGGCCGACCTGCCTCCAAGGGTCTATTGCTGCCTCGGGCACCTTATGGTCGATCTCCTGTGAGTCTAGATTTTCGAATCCGACGCAAAACTGACAGTTAATTGTAACGTTCAGCGCCTGTTAATGACGATGGAACACACAACTCGCGTCGCGATTCAATACATCGTCCTCCAGCCGACTTGTCTCCAAGGGTCTAGTCCTGCCTCGGGCACCATATGGTCGTTCTTCTGTGAGTCTAGATTTTCGAATCCGACGCAAAACTGACAGTTAATTGTAACGTTCAGCGCCTGTTAATGACGATGGAACGCACAAATCGCGTCGCGATTCAATACATCGTCCTCCGGCCGACCTGTCTCCAAGGGTCTATTGCTGCCTCGGGCACCTTATGGTCGATCTCCTGTGAGTCTAGATTTTCGAATCCGACGCAAAACTGACAGTTAATTATAAGGTTCAGAGCCTGTTAATGACGATGGAACACACAAATTGCGTCACGATTCAATACATCGTCCTCCGTCGACCTGTCTCCAAGGGTCTATTGCTGCCTCGGGCACCTTATGGTCGTTCTCCTGTGAGTCTAGATTTTCGAATCCGACGCAAAACTGACAGTTAATTGTAAGGTTCAGAGCCTCTTAATGACAATGGGACACACAAATCGCGTCAAGATTCAATACATCGTCCTCCGGCCGACCTGTCTCCAGGGGTCTATTGCTGCCTCGGGCACCTTATGGTCGATCTCCTGTGAGTCTAGATTTTAGAATCCGACGCAAAACTGACAGTTAATTGTAACGTTCAGAGCCTGTTAATGACGATGGAACACACAAATCGCGTCGCGATTCAATACATCGTCCTCCAGCCGACTTGTCTCCAAGGGTCAAGTGCTGCCTCGTGCACCTTATGGTCGTTCTTCTGTGAGTCTAGATTTTGGAATCCGAAGCAAAACTGACAGTTAATTGTAAGGTTCAGAGCCTGTTAATGACGATGGAAGACACAAATTGCGTCGCGATTCAATACATCGTCCTCCGGCCGACCTGTCTCCAAGGGTCTATTGCTGCCTCGGGCACCTTATGGTCGATCTCCTGTGAGTCTAGATTTTCGAATCCGACGCAAAACTGACAGTTAATTGTAACGTTCAGAGCCTGTTAATGACGATGGAACACACAAATTGCGTCGCGATTCAATACATCGTCCTCCGGCCGACCTGTCTCCAAGGGTCTATTGCTGCCTCGGGCACCTTAAGGTCGATCTCCTGTGAGTCTAGATTTTCGAATCCGACGCAAAACTGACAGTTAATTGTAACGTTCAGAGCCTCTTAATGACGATGGAACACACAAATTGCGTCGCGATTCAATACATCGTCCTCCGGCCGACCTGTCTCCAAGGGTCTATTGCTGCCTCGGGCACCTTATGGTCGATCTCCTGTGAGTCTAGATTTTCGAATCCGACGCAAAACTGACAGTTAATTGTAACTTTCAGAGCCTGTTAATGACGATGGAACACACAAATTGCGTCGCGATTCAATACATCGTCATCCGGCCGACCTGTCTCCAAGGGTCTATTGCTGCCTCGGGCACCTTATGGTCGATCTCCTGTGAGTCTAGATTTTCGAATCCGACGCAAAACTGACAGTTAATTGTAACGTTCAGAGCCTGTTAATGACGATGGAAAACACAAATCGCGTCGCGATTCAATACATCGTCCTCCGCCCGACCTGTCTCCAAGGGTCTATTACTGCCTCGGGCACCTTATGGTCGATCTCCTGTGAGTCTAGATTTTCGAATCCGAAGCAAAACTGACAGTTAATTGTAACGTTCAGAGCCTGTTAATGACGATGGAACACACAAATTGCGTCGCGATTCATACATCGTCCTCCGGCCGACCTGTCTCCAAGGGTCTATTGCTGCCTCGGGCACCTTATGGTCGATCTCCTGTGAGTCTAGATTTTCGAATCCGACGCAAAGCTGACAGTTAATTGTAACGTTCAGAGCCTGTTAATGACGATGGAACACACAAATTGCGTCGCGATTCAATACATCGTCCTCCGGCCGACCTGTCTCCAAGGGTCTATTGCTGCCTCGGGCACCTTATGGTCGATCTCCTGTGAGTCTAGATTTTCGAATCCGACGCAAAACTGACAGTTAATTGTAACGTTCAGTGCCTGTTAATGACGATGGAACACACAAATTGCGTCGCGATTCAATACATCGTCCTCGAGCCGACTTGTCTCCAAGGGTCTAGTGCTGCCTCGGACACCTTATGGTCGTTCTCCTGTAAGTCTAGATTTTCGAATCCGACGCAAAACTGACAGTTAATTGTAACGTTCAGAGCCTGTTAATGACGATGGAACACACAAATTGCGTCGCGATTCATACACCGTCCTCCGGCCGACCTGTCTCCAAGGGTCTATTGCTGCCTCGGGCACCTTATGGTCGATCTCCTGTGAGTCTAGATTTTCGAATCCGACGCAAAACTGACAGTTAATCGTAACGTTCAGGGCCTGTTAATGACGATGGAACACACAAATCGCGTCGCGATTCAATACATCGTCCTCCGGCCGACCTGTCTCCAAGGGTCTAGTGCTGCCTCGGACACCTTATGGTCGTTCTCCTGTGAGTCTAGATTTTCGAATCCGACGCAAAACTGACAGTTAATTGTAACGTTCAGCGCCTGTTAATGACGATGGAACACACAAATAGCGTCGCGATTCAATACATCGTCCTCCAGCCGACTTGTCTCCAAGGGTCTAGTCCTGTCTCGGGCACCTTATGGTCGTTCTTCTGTGAGTCTAGATTTTCGAATCCGACGCAAAACTGACAGTTAATTGTAACGTTCAGCGCCTGTTAATGACGATGGAACGCACAAATCGCGTCGCGATTCAATACATCGTCCTCCGGCCGACCTGTCTCCAAGGGTCTATTGCTGCCTCGGGCACCTTATGGTCGATCTCCTGTGAGTCTAGATTTTCGAATCCGACGCAAAACTGACAGTTAATTGTAAGGTTCAGAGCCTCTTAATGACGATGGAACACACAAATTGCGTCGCGATTCAATACATCGTCCTCCGGCCGACCTGTCTCCAAGGGTCTATTGCTGCCTCGGGCACCTTATGGTCGTTCTCCTGTGAGTCTAGACTTTCGAATCCGACGCAAAACTGACAGTTAATTGTAACGTTCAGAGCATCTTAATGACAATGGAACACACAAATCGCGTCGCGATTCAATACATCGTCCTCCGGCCGACCTGTCTCCAAGGGTCTATTGCTGCCTCTTCACCTTGTGGTCGATCTCCTGTGAGTCTAGATTTTCGAATCCGACGCAAAAATGACAGTTAATTGTAACGTTCAGAGCCTGTTAATGACAATGGAACACACAAATCCCGTCGCGATTCAATACATCGTCCACCTTATGGTCGATCTCCTGTGAGTCTAGATTTTCGAATCCGACGCAAAACTGACAGTTAATTGTAACGTTCAGAGCCTGTTAATGACGATGGAACACACAAATTGCGTCGCGATTCAATACATCGTCCTCCGGCCGACCTGTCTCCAAGGGTCTATTGCTGCCTCGGGCACCTTATGGTCGATCTCCTGTGAGTCTAGATTTTCGAATCCGACGCAAAACTGACAGTTAATTGTAACGTTCAGGGCCTGTTAATGACGATGGAACACACAAATCGCGTCGCGATTCAATACATCGTCCTCCGGCCGACCTGTCTCCAAGGGTCTAGTGCTGCCTCGGACACCTAATGGTCGTTCTCCTGTGAGTCTAGATTTTCGAATCCGACGCAAAACTGACAGTTAATTGTAACGTTCAGAGCCTCTTAATGACGATGGAACACACAAATCGCGTCGCGATTCTATACATCGTCCTCCAGCCGACTTGTCTCCAAGGGTCTAGTGCTGCCTCGGGCACCTAATGGTCGTTCTCCTGTGAGTCTAGATTTTCGAATCCGACGCAAAACTGACAGTTAATTGTAACGTTCAGATCCTGTTAATGACGATGGAACACACAAATTGCGTCGCGATTCAATACATCGTCCTCCGGCCGACCTGTCTCCAAGGGTCTATTGCTGCCTGGGCACCTTATGGTCGATCTCCTGTGAGTCCAGATTTTAGAATCCGACGCAAAACTGACAGTTAATTGTAACGTTCAGAGCCTGTTAATGACGATGGGACACACAAATTGCGTCGCGATTCAATACATCGTCCTCCAGCCGACTTGTCTCCAAGGGTCTAGTGCTGCCTCGGACAGCTTATGGTCGTTCACCTGTGAGTCTAGATTTTCGAATCCGACGCAAAACTGACAGTTAATTGTAACGTTCAGAGACTCTTAATGACAATGGAACACACAAATCGCGTCGCGATTCAATACATCGTCCTCCGGCCGACCTGTCTCCAAGGGTCTATTGCTGCCTCGGTCACCTTATGGTCGATCTCCTGTGAGTCTAGATTTTCGAATCCGACGCAAAACTGACAGTTA
Organism: Schistocerca nitens; assembly: GCF_023898315.1. Taxonomy (NCBI): domain Eukaryota; kingdom Metazoa; phylum Arthropoda; class Insecta; order Orthoptera; family Acrididae; genus Schistocerca; species Schistocerca nitens. The sequence continues at coordinate 9,926,538 of NC_064617.1, read as the reverse complement.
ATTATAACGTTCAGAGCCTGTTAATGACCATGGAACACACAAATCGCGTCGCGATTCAATACATCGTCCTCCGGCCGACCTGTCTCCAAGGGTCTATTGCTGCCTCGGGCACCTTATGGTCGATCTCCTGTGAGTCTAGATTTTCGAATCCGAAGCAAAACTGACAGTTAATTGTAACGTTCAGAGCCTGTTAATGACGATGGAACACACAAATTGCGTCGCGATTCAATACATCGTCCTCCGGCCGACCTGTCTCCAAGGGTCTATTGCTGCCTCGGGCACCTTATGGTCGTTCTCCTGTGAGTCTAGACTTTTGAATCCGACGCAAAACTGACAGTGAATTGTAAGGTTCAGAGCCTGTTAATGACGATGGAACACACAAATTGCGTCGCGATTCAATACATCGTCCTCCAGCCGACTTGTCTCCAAGGGTCTAGTGCTGCCTCGGGCACCTGATGGTCGTTCTTCTGTCGGGCTAGATTTTCGAATCCGACGCAAAACTTACAGTTAATTGTAAGGTTCAGAGCTTCTTAATGACAATGGAACACACAAATCGCGTCGCGATTCAATACGTCGTCCTCCGGCCGACCTGTCTCCAAGGGTCTATTGCTGCCTCGGGCACCTTATGGTCGATCTCCTGTGAGTCTAGATTTTCGAATCCGACGCAAAACTGACAGTTAATTGTAACGTTCAGAGCCTGTTAATGACGATGGAACACACAAATTGCGTCGCGATTCAATACATCGTCCTCCGGCCGACCTGTCTCCAAGGGTCTATTGCTGCCTCGGGCACCTTAAGGTCGATCTCCTGTGAGTCTAGATTTTCGAATCCGACGCAAAACTGACAGTTAATTGTAACGTTCAGAGCCTCTTACTGACGATGGAACACACAAATTGCGTCGCGATTCAATACATCGTCCTCCGGCCGACCTGTCTCCAAGGGTCTATTGCTGCCTCGGGCACCTTATGGTCGATCTCCTGTGAGTCTAGATTTTCGAATCCGACGCAAAACTGACAGTTAATTGTAACGTTCAGAGCCTGTTAATGACGATGGAACACACAAATTGCGTCGCGATTCAATACATCGTCCTCCGGCCGACCTGTCTCCAAGGGTCTATTGCTGCCTCGGGCACCTTATAGTCGATCTCCTGTGAGTCTAGATTTTCGAATCCGACGCAAAACTGACAGTTAATTGTAACGTTCAGAGCCTGTTATTGACGATGGAAAACACAAATCGCGTCGCGATTCAATACATCGTCCTCCGCCCGACCTGTCTCCAAGGGTCTATTGCTGCCTCGGGCACCTTATGGTCGATCTCCTGTGAGTCTAGATTTTCGAATCCGAAGCAAAACTGACAGTTAATTGTAACGTTCTGAGCCTGTTAATGACGATGGAACACACAAATTGCGTCGCGATTCATACATCGTCCTCCGGCCGACCTGTCTCCAAGGGTCTATTGCTGCCTCGGGCACCTTATGGTCGATCTCCTGTGAGTCTAGATTTTCGAATCCGACGCAAAGCTGACAGTTAATTGTAACGTTCAGAGCCTGTTAATGACGATGGAACACACAAATTGCGTCGCGATTCAATGCATCGTCCTCCGGCCGACCTGTCTCCAAGGGTCTATTGCTGCCTCGGGCACCTTATGGTCGATCTCCTGTGAGTCTAGATTTTCGAATCCGACGCAAAACTGACAGTTAATTGTAACGTTCAGTGCCTGTTAATGACGATGGAACACACAAATTGCGTCGCGATTCAATACATCGTCCTCGAGCCGACTTGTCTCCAAGGGTCTAGTGCTGCCTCGGACACCTTATGGTCGTTCTCCTGTAAGTCTAGATTTTCGAATCCGACGCAAAACTGACAGTTAATTGTAACGTTCAGAGCCTGTTAATGACGATGGAACACACAAATTGCGTCGCGATTCATACACCGTCCTCCGGCCGACCTGTCTCCAAGGGTCTATTGCTGCCTCGGGCACCTTATGGTCGATCTCCTGTGAGTCTAGATTTTCGAATCCGACGCAAAACTGACAGTTAATCGTAACGTTCAGGGCCTGTTAATGACGATGGAACACACAAATCGCGTCGCGATTCAATACATCGTCCTCCGGCAGACCTGTCTCCAAGGGTCTAGTGCTGCCTCGGACACCTTATGGTCGTTCTCCTGTGAGTCTAGATTTTCGAATCCGACGCAAAACTGACAGTTAATTGTAACGTTCAGCGCCTGTTAATGACGATGGAACACACAAATAGCGTCGCGATTCAATACATCGTCCTCCAGCCGACTTGTCTCCAAGGGTCTAGTCCTGTCTCGGGCACCTTATGGTCGTTCTTCTGTGAGTCTAGATTTTCGAATCCGACGCAAAACTGACAGTTAATTGTAACGTTCAGCGCCTGTTAATGACGATGGAACGCACAAATCGCGTCGCGATTCAATACATCGTCCTCCGGCCGACCTGTCTCCAAGGGTCTATTGCTGCCTCGGGCACCTTATGGTCGATCTCCTGTGAGTCTAGATTTTCGAATCCGACGCAAAACTGACAGTTAATTGTAAGGTTCAGAGCCTCTTAATGACGATGGAACACACAAATTGCGTCGCGATTCAATACATCGTCCTCCGGCCGACCTGTCTCCAAGGGTCTATTGCTGCCTCGGGCACCTTATGGTCGTTCTCCTGTGAGTCTAGACTTTCGAATCCGACGCAAAACTGACAGTTAATTGTAACGTTCAGAGCATCTTAATGACAATGGAACACACAAATCGCGTCGCGATTCAATACATCGTCCTCCGGCCGACCTGTCTCCAAGGGTCTATTGCTGCCTCTGGCACCTTGTGGTCGATCTCCTGTGAGTCTAGATTTTCGAATCCGACGCAAAAATGACAGTTAATTGTAACGTTCAGAGCCTGTTAATGACGATGGAACACACAAATCCCGTCGCGATTCAATACATCGTCCACCTTATGGTCGATCTCCTGTGAGCCTAGATTTTCGAATCCGACGCAAAACTGACAGTTAATTGTCACGTTCAGAGCCTGTTAATGACGATGGAACACACAAATTGCGTCGCGATTCAATACATCGTCCTCCGGCCGACCTGTCTCCAAGGGTCTATTGCTGCCTCGGGCACCTTATGGTCGATCTCCTGTGAGTCTAGATGTTCGAATCCGACGCAAAACTGACAGTTAATTGTAACGTTCAGGGCCTGTTAATGACGATGGAACACACAAATCGCGTCGCGATTCAATACATCGTCCTCCGGCCGACCTGTCTCCAAGGGTCTAGTGCTGCCTCGGACACCTAACGGTCGTTCTCCTGTGAGTCTAGATTTTCGAATCCGACGCAAAACTGACAGTTAATTGTAACGTTCAGAGCCTCTTAATGACGATGGAACACACAAATCGCGTCGCGATTCTATACATCGTCCTCCAGCCGACTTGTCTCCAAGGGTCTAGTGCTGCCTCGGGCACCTAATGGTCGTTCTCCTGTGAGTCTAGATTTTCGAATCCGACGCAAAACTGACAGTTAATTGTAACGTTCAGATCCTGTTAATGACGATGGAACACACAAATTGCGTCGCGATTCAATACATCGTCCTCCGGCCGACCTTTCTCCAAGGGTCTATTGCTGCCTGGGCACCTTATGGTCGATCTCCTGTGAGTCCAGATTTTAGAATCCGACGCAAAACTGACAGTTAATTGTAACGTTCAGAGCCTGTTAATGACGATGGGACACACAAATTGCGTCGCGATTCAATACATCGTCCTCCAGCCGACTTGTCTCCAAGGGTCTAGTGCTGCCTCGGACAGCTTATGGTCGTTCACCTGTGAGTCTAGATTTTCGAATCCGACGCAAAACTGACAGTTAATTGTAACGTTCAGAGACTCTTAATGACAATGGAACACACAAATCGCGTCGCGATTCAATACATCGTCCTCCGGCCGACCTGTCTCCAAGGGTCTATTGCTGCCTCGGTCACCTTATGGTCGATCTCCTGTGAGTCTAGATTTTCGAATCCGACGCAAAACTGACAGTTAATTATAACGTTCAGAGCCTGTTAATGACGATGGAACACACAAATTGCGTCGCGATTCAATACATCGTCCTCCGGCCGACCTGTCTCCAAGGGTCTATTGCTGCCTCGGGCACCTTATAGTCGATCTCCTGTGAGTCTAGATTTTCGAATCCGACGCAAAACTGACAGTTAATTGTAACGTTCAGAGCCTGTTATTGACGATGGAAAACACAAATCGCGTCGCGATTCAATACATCGTCCTCCGCCCGACCTGTCTCCAAGGGTCTATTGCTGCCTCGGGCACCTTATGGTCGATCTCCTGTGAGTCTAGATTTTCGAATCCGAAGCAAAACTGACAGTTAATTGTAACGTTCAGAGCCTGTTAATGACGATGGAACACACAAATTGCGTCGCGATTCATACATCGTCCTCCGGCCGACCTGTCTCCAAGGGTCTATTGCTGCCTCGGGCACCTTATGGTCGATCTCCTGTGAGTCTAGATTTTCGAATCCGACGCAAAGCTGACAGTTAATTGTAACGTTCAGAGCCTGTTAATGACGATGGAACACACAAATTGCGTCGCGATTCAATGCATCGTCCTCCGGCCGACCTGTCTCCAAGGGTCTATTGCTGCCTCGGGCACCTTATGGTCGATCTCCTGTGAGTCTAGATTTTCGAATCCGACGCAAAACTGACAGTTAATTGTAACGTTCAGTGCCTGTTAATGACGATGGAACACACAAATTGCGTCGCGATTCAATACATCGTCCTCCAGCCGACTTGTCTCCAAGGGTCTAGTGCTGCCTCGGACACCTTATGGTCGTTCTCCTGTAAGTCTAGATTTTCGAATCCGACGCAAAACTGACAGTTAATTGTAACGTTCAGAGCCTGTTAATGACGATGGAACACACAAATTGCGTCGCGATTCATACACCGTCCTCCGGCCGACCTGTCTCCAAGGGTCTATTGCTGCCTCGGGCACCTTATGGTCGATCTCCTGTGAGTCTAGATTTTCTAATCCGACGCAAAACTGACAGTTAATCGTAACGTTCAGGGCCTGTTAATGACGATGGAACACACAAATCGCGTCGCGATTCAATACATCGTCCTCCGGCCGACCTGTCTCCAAGGGTCTAGTGCTGCCTCGGACACCTTATGGTCGTTCTCCTGTGAGTCTAGATTTTCGAATCCGACGCAAAACTGACAGTTAATTGTAACGTTCAGCGCCTGTTAATGACGATGGAACACACAAATAGCGTCGCGATTCAATACATCGTCCTCCAGCCGACTTGTCTCCAAGGGTCTAGTCCTGTCTCGGGCACCTTATGGTCGTTCTTCTGTGAGTCTAGATTTTCGAATCCGACGCAAAACTGACAGTTAATTGTAACGTTCAGCGCCTGTTAATGACGATGGAACGCACAAATCGCGTCGCGATTCAATACATCGTCCTCCGGCCGACCTGTCTCCAAGGGTCTATTGCTGCCTCGGGCACCTTATGGTCGATCTCCTGTGAGTCTAGATTTTCGAATCCGACGCAAAACTGACAGTTAATTGTAACGTTCAGAGCATCTTAATGACAATGGAACACACAAATCGCGTCGCGATTCAATACATCGTCCTCCGGCCGACCTGTCTCCAAGGGTCTATTGCTGCCTCTGGCACCTTGTGGTCGATCTCCTGTGAGTCTAGATTTTCGAATCCGACGCAAAAATGACAGTTAATTGTAACGTTCAGAGCCTGTTAATGACGATGGAACACACAAATCCCGTCGCGATTCAATACATCGTCCACCTTATGGTCGATCTCCTGTGAGTCTAGATTTTCGAATCCGACGCAAAACTGACAGTTAATTGTCACGTTCAGAGCCTGTTAATGACGATGGAACACACAAATTGCGTCGCGATTCAATACATCGTCCTCCGGCCGACCTGTCTCCAAGGGTCTATTGCTGCCTCGGGCACCTTATGGTCGATCTCCTGTGAGTCTAGATGTTCGAATCCGACGCAAAACTGACAGTTAATTGTAACGTTCAGGGCCTGTTAATGACGATGGAACACACAAATCGCGTCGCGATTCAATACATCGTCCTCCGGCCGACCTGTCTCCTAGGGTCTAGTGCTGCCTCGGACACCTAACGGTCGTTCTCCTGTGAGTCTAGATTTTCGAATCCGACGCAAAACTGACAGTTAATTGTAACGTTCAGAGCCTCTTAATGACGATGGAACACACAAATCGCGTCGCGATTCTATACATCGTCCTCCAGCCGACTTGTCTCCAAGGGTCTAGTGCTGCCTCGGGCACCTAATGGTCGTTCTCCTGTGAGTCTAGATTTTCGAATCCGACGCAAAACTGACAGTTAATTGTAACGTTCAGATCCTGTTAATGACGATGGAACACACAAATTGCGTCGCGATTCAATACATCGTCCTCCGGCCGACCTTTCTCCAAGGGTCTATTGCTGCCTGGGCACCTTATGGTCGATCTCCTGTGAGTCCAGATTTTAGAATCCGACGCAAAACTGACAGTTAATTGTAACGTTCAGAGCCTGTTAATGACGATGGGACACACAAATTGCGTCGCGATTCAATACATCGTCCTCCAGCCGACTTGTCTCCAAGGGTCTAGTGCTGCCTCGGACAGCTTATGGTCGTTCACCTGTGAGTCTAGATTTTCGAATCCGACGCAAAACTGACAGTTAATTGTAACGTTCAGAGACTCTTAATGACAATGGAACACACAAATCGCGTCGCGATTCAATACATCGTCCTCCGGCCGACCTGTCTCCAAGGGTCTATTGCTGCCTCGGTCACCTTATGGTCGATCTCCTGTGAGTCTAGATTTTCGAATCCGACGCAAAACTGACAGTTAATTATAACGTTCAGAGCCTGTTAATGACGATGGAACACACAAATCGCGTCGCGATTCAATACATCGTCCTCCGGCCGACCTGTCTCCAAGGGTCTATTGCTGCCTCGGTCACCTTATGGTCGTTCTCCTGTAAGTCTAGATTTTCGAATCCGACGCAAAACTGACAGTTAATTGTAAGGTTCAGAGCCTGTTAATGACGATGGAACACACAAATCGCGTCGCGATTCAATACATCGTCCTCCGGCCGACCTGTCTCCAAGGGTCTATTGCTGCCTCGGGCACCTTATGGTCGATCTCCTGTGAGTCTAGATTTTCGAATCCGAAGCAAAACTGACAGTTAATTGTAACGTTCAGAGCCTGTTCATGACGATGGAACACACAAATTGCGTCGCGATTCAATACATCGTCCTCCGGCCGACCTGTCTCCAAGGGTCTATTGCTGCCTCGGGCACCTTATGGTCGTTCTCCTGTGAGTCTAGACTTTTGAATCCGACGCAAAACTGACAGTGAATTGTAAGGTTCAGAGCCTGTTAATGACGATGGAACACACAAATTGCGTCGCGATTCAATACATCGTCCTCCAGCCGACTTGTCTCCAAGGGTCTACTGCTGCCTCGGGCACCTGATGGTCGTTCTTCTGTCGGGCTAGATTTTCGAATCCGACGCAAAACTTACAGTTAATTGTAAGGTTCAGAGCTTCTTAATGACAATGGAACACACAAATCGCGTCGCGATTCAATACGTCGTCCTCCGGCCGACCTGTCTCCAAGGGTCTATTGCTGCCTCGGGCACCTTATGGTCGATCTCCTGTGAGTCTAGATTTTCGAATCCGACGCAAAACTGACAGTTAATTGTAACGTTCAGAGCCTGTTAATGACGATGGAACACACAAATTGCGTCGCGATTCAATACATCGTCCTCCAGCCGACTTGTCTCCAAGGGTCTAGTGCTGCCTCGGGGACCTGATGGTCGTTCTTCTGTCAGGCTAGATTTTCGAATCCGACGCAAAACTTACAGTTAATTGTAAGGTTCAGAGCTTCTTAATGACAATGGAACACACAAATCGCGTCGCGATTCAATACGTCGTCCTCCGGCCGACCTGTCTCCAAGGGTCTATTGCTGCCTCGGGCACCTTATGGTCGATCTCCTGTGAGTCTAGATTTTCGAATCCGACGCAAAACTGACAGTTAATTGTAACGTTCAGAGCCTGTTAATCACGATGGAACACACAAATTGCGTCGCGATTCAATACATCGTCCTCCAGCCGACTTGTCTCCAAGGGTCTAGTGCTGCCGCGGACACCTTATGGTCGTTCTCCTGTGAGTCTAGATTTTCGAATCCGACGCATAACTGACAGTTAATTGTAAGGTTCAGAGCCTCTTAATGACAATGGGACACACAAATCGCGTCGCGATTCAATACATCGTCCTCCGGCCGACCTGTCTCCAAAGGTCTATTGCTGCCTCGGGCACCTTATGGTCGATCTCCTGTGAGTCTAGATTTTCGAATCCGACGCAGTTAATTGTAACGTTCAGAGCCTGTTAATGACGATGGAACACACAAATTGCGTTGCGATTCAATACATCGTCCTCCGGCCGACCTGTCTCCAAGGGTCTATTGCTGCCTCGGGCACCTTATGGTAGTTCTCCTGTGAGTCTAGATTTTCGAATCCGACGTAAAACTGACGGTTAATTGTAACGTTCAGAGCCTGTTAATGACGATGGAACACACAAATCGCGTCGCGATTCAATACATCGTCCTCCAGCCGACTTGTCTCCAAGGGTCTAGTGCTGCCTCGGGCACCTTATGGTCGTTCTTCTGTGAGTCTAGATTTTCGAATCCGACGCAAAACTGACAGTTAATTGTAAGGTTCAGAGCCTCTTAATGACAATGGAACACACAAATTGCGTCGCGATTCAATACATCGTCCTCCGGCCGACCTGTCTCCAAGGGTCTGTTGCTGCCTCGGGCACCTTATGGTCGATCTCCTGTGAGTCTAGATTTTCGAATCCGACGCAAAACTGACAGTTAATTGTAACGTTCAGAGCCTGTTAATGACGATGGAACACACAAATCGCGTCGCGATTCAATACATCGTCCTCCAGCCGACTTGTCTCCAAGGGTCTAGTGCTGCCTCGGGCACCTTATGGTCGTTCTCCTGTGAGTCTAGATTTTCGAATCCGACGCAAAACTGACAGTTAATTGTAACGTTCAGAGCCTCTTAATGACGATGGAACACACAAATTGCGTCGCGATTCAATACATCGTCCTCCAGCCGACTTGTCTCCAAGGGTCTAGTGCTGCCTCGGGCACCTAATGGTCGTTCTCCTGTGAGTCTAGATTTTCGAATCCGACGCAAAACTGACAGTTAATTGTAACGTTCAGATCCTGTTAATGACGATGGAACACACAATTTGCGTCGCGATTCAATACATCGTCCTCCGGCCGACCTGTCTCCAAGGGTGTATTGCTGCCTGGGCACCTTATGGTCGATGTCCTGTGAGTCTAGATTTTCGAATCCGACGCAAAACTGACAGTTAATTGTAACGTTCAGAGCCTGTTAATGACGATGGGACACACAAATTGCGTCGCGATTCAATACATCGTCCTCCAGCCGACTTGTCTCCAAGGGTCTAGTGCTGCCTCGGACAGCTTATGGTCGTTCACCTGTGAGTCTAGATTTTCGAATCCGACGCAAAACTGACAGTTAATTGTAAGGTTCAGAGACTCTTAATGACAATGGAACACACAAATCGCGTCGCGATTCAATACATCGTCCTCCGGCCGACCTGTCTCCAAGGGTCTATTGCTGCCTCGGTCACCTCATGGTCGATCTCCTGTGAGTCTAGATTTTCGAATCCGACGCAAAACTGACAGTTAATTGTAACGTTCAGAGCCTGTTAATGACGATGGAACACACAAATCGCGTCGCGATTCGATACATCGTCCTCCGGCCGACCTGTCTCCAAGGGTCTATTGCTGCCTCGGGCACCTTATGGTCGATCTCCTGTGAGTCTAGATTTTCGAATCCGAAGCAAAACTGACAGTTAATTGTAACGTTCAGAGCCTGTTCATGACGATGGAACACACAAATTGCGTCGCGATTCAATACATCGTCCTCCGGCCGACCTGTCTCCAAGGGTCTATTGCTGCCTCGGGCACCTTATGGTCGTTCTCCTGTGAGTCTAGACTTTTGAATCCGACGCAAAACTGACAGTGAATTGTAAGGTTCAGAGCCTGTTAATGACGATGGAACACACAAATTGCGTCGCGATTCAATACATCGTCCTCCAGCCGACTTGTCTCCAAGGGTCTAGTGCTGCCTCGGGCACCTGATGGTCGTTCTTCTGTCGGGCTAGATTTTCGAATCCGACGCAAAACTTACAGTTAATTGTAAGGTTCAGAGCTTCTTAATGACAATGGAACACACAAATCGCGTCGCGATTCAATACGTCGTCCTCCGGCCGACCTGTCTCCAAGGGTCTATTGCTGCCTCGGGCACCTTATGGTCGATCTCCTGTGAGTCTAGATTTTCGAATCCGACGCAAAACTGAGAGTTAATTGTAACGTTCGGAGCCTGTTAATGACGATGGAACACACAAATTGCGTCGCGATTCAATACATCGTCCTCCAGCCGACTTGTCTCCAAGGGTCTAGTGCTGCCTCGGGGACCTGATGGTCGTTCTTCTGTCAGGCTAGATTTTCGAATCCAACGCAAAACTTACAGTTAATTGTAAGGTTCAGAGCTTCTTAATGACAATGGAACACACAAATCGCGTCGCGATTCAATACGTCGTCCTCCGGCCGACCTGTCTCCAAGGGTCTATTGCTGCCTCGGGCACCTTATGGTCGATCTCCTGTGAGTCTAGATTTTCGAATCCGACGCAAAACTGACAGTTAATTGTAACGTTCAGAGCCTGTTAATGACGATGGAACACACAAATTGCGTCGCGATTCAATACATCGTCCTCCAGCCGACTTGTCTCCAAGGGTCTAGTGCTGCCTCGGACACCGTATGGTCGTTCTCCTGTGAGTCTAGATTTTCGAATCCGACGCAAAACTGACAGTTAATTGTAACGTTCAGAGCCTCTTAATGACAATGGGACACACAAATCGCGTCGCGATTCAATACATCGTCCTCCGGCCGACCTGTCTCCAAGGGTCTATTGCTGCCTCGGGCACCTTATGGTCGATCTCCTGTGAGTCTAGATTTTCGAATCCGACGCAGTTAATTGTAACGTTCAGAGCCTGTTAATGACGATGGAACACACAAATTGCGTCGCGATTCAATACATCGTCCTCCGGCCGACCTGTCTCCAAGGGTCTATTGCTGCCTCGGGCACCTTATGGTAGTTCTCCTGTGAGTCTAGATTTTCGAATCCGACGCAAAACTGACAGTTAATTGTAACGTTCAGAGCCTGTTAATGACGATGGAACACACAAATCGCGTCGCGATTCAATACATCGTCCTCCAGCCGACTTGTCTCCAAGGGTCTAGTGCTGCCTCGGGCACCTTATGGTCGTTCTTCTGTGAGTCTAGATTTTCGAATCCGACGCAAAACTGACAGTTAATTGTTAGGTTCAGAGCCTCTTAATGACAATGGAACACACAAATTGCGTCGCGATTCAATACATCGTCCTCCGGCCGACCTGTCTCCAAGGGTCTGTTGCTGCCTCGGGCACCTTATGGTCGATCTCCTGTGAGTCTAGATGTTCGAATCCGACGCAAAACTGACAGTTAATTGTAACGTTCAGAGCCTGTTAATGACGATGGAACACACAAATCGCGTCGCGATTCAATACATCGTCCTCCAGCCGACTTGTCTCCAAGGGTCTAGTGCTGCCTCGGGCACCTTATGGTCGTTCTCCTGTGAGTCTAGATTTTCGAATCCGACGCAAAACTGACAGTTAATTGTAACGTTCAGAGCCTCTTAATGACGATGGAACACACAAATTGCGTCGCGATTCAATACATCGTCCTCCGGCCGACCTGTCTCCAAGGGTCTATTGCTGCCTCGGGCACCTTATGGGCGATCTCCTGTGAGTCTAGATTTTCGAATCCGACGCAAAACTGACAGTTAATTGTAACGTTCAGAGCCTGTTAATGACGATGGAACACACAAATCGCGTCGCGATTCAATACATCGTCCTCCAGCCGACTTGTCTCCAAGGGTCTAGTGCTGCCTCGGGCACCTAATGGTCGTTCTCCTGTGAGTCTAGATTTTCGAATCCGACGCAAAACTGACAGTTAATTGTAACGTTAAGATCCTGTTAATGACGATGGAACACACAAATTGCGTCGCGATTCAATACATCGTCCTCCGGCCGACCTGTCTCCAAGGGTCTATTGCTGCCTGGGCACCTTATGGTCGATGTCCTGTGAGTCTAGATTTTCGAATCCGACGCAAAACTGACAGTTAATTGTAACGTTCAGAGCCTGTTAATGACGATGGGACACACAAATTGCGTCGCGATTCAATACATCGTCCTCCAGCCGACTTGTCTCCAAGGGTCTAGTGCTGCCTCGGACAGCTTATGGTCGTTCACCTGTGAGTCTAGATTTTCGAATCCGACGCAAAACTGACAGTTAATTGTAAGGTTCAGAGACTCTTAATGACAATGGAACACACAAATCGCGTCGCGATTCAATACATCGTCCTCCGGCCGACCTGTCTCCAAGGGTCTATTGCTGCCTCGGGCACCTTATGGTCGATCTCCTGTGAGTCTAGATTTTCCAATCCGAAGCAAAACTGACAGTTAATTGTAACGTTCAGAGCCTGTTCATGACGATGGAACACACAAATTGCGTCGCGATTCAATACATCGTCCTCCGGCCGACCTGTCTCCAAGGGTCTATTGCTGCCTCGGGCACCTTATGGTCGTTCTCCTGTGAGTCTAGACTTTTGAATCCGACGCAAAACTGACAGTGAATTGTAAGGTTCAGAGCCTGTTAATGACGATGGAACACACAAATTGCGTTGCGATTCAATACATCGTCCACCAGCCGACTTGTCTCCAAGGGTCTAGTGCTGCCTCGGGCACCTGATGGTCGTTCTTCTGTCAGGCTAGATTTTCGAATCCGACGCAAAACTTACAGTTAATTGTAAGGTTCAGAGCTTCTTAATGACAATGGAACACACAAATCGCGTCGCGATTCAATACGTCGTCCTCCGGCCGACCTGTCTCCAAGGGTCTATTGCTGCCTCGGGCACCTTATGGTCGATCTCCTGTGAGTCTAGATTTTCGAATCCGACGCAAAACTGACAGTTAATTGTAACGTTCAGAGCCTGTTAATGACGATGGAACACACAAATTGCGTCGCGATTCAATACATCGTCCTCCAGCCGACTTGTCTCCAAGGGTCTAGTGCTGCTTCGGGGACCTGATGGTCGTTCTTCTGTCAGGCTAGATTTTCGAATCCGACGCAAAACTTACAGTTAATTGTAAGGTTCAGAGCTTCTTAATGACAATGGAACACACAAATCGCGTCGCGATTCAATACGTCGTCCTCCGGCCGACCTGTCTCCAAGGGTCTATTGCTGCCTCGGGCACCTTATGGTCGATCTCCTGTGAGTCTAGATTTTCGAATCCGTCGCAAAACTGACAGTTAATTGTAACGTTCAGAGCCTGTTAATGACGATGGAACACACAAATTGCGTCGCGATTCAATACATCGTCCTCCAGCCGACTTGTCTCCAAGGGTCTAGTGCTGCCTCGGACACCGTATGGTCGTTCTCCTGTGAGTCTAGATTTTCGAATCCGACGCAAAACTGACAGTTAATTGTAACGTTCAGAGCCTCTTAATGACAATGGGACACACAAATCGCGTCGCGATTCAATACATCGTCCTCCGGCCGACCTGTCTCCAAGGGTCTATTGCTGCCTCTGGCACCTTGTGGTCGATCTCCTGTGAGTCTAGATTTTCGAATCCGACGCAAAAATGACAGTTAATTGTAACGTTCAGAGCCTGTTAATGACGATGGAACACACAAATCCCGTCGCGATTCAATACATCGTCCTCCGGCCGACCTGTCTCCAAGGGTCTGTTGCTGCCTCGGGCACCTTATGGTCGATCTCCTGTGAGTCTAGATTTTCGAATCCGATGCAAAACTGACAGTTAATTGTAAGGTTCAGAGCCTGTTAATGACGATGTAACACACAAATTGCGTCGCGATTCAATACATCGTCCTCCGGCCGACCTGTCTCCAAGGGTCTTTTGCTGCCTCGGACACCGTATGGTCGTTCTCCTGTGAGTCTAGATTTTCGAATCCGACGCAAAACTGACAGTTAATTGTAAGGTTCAGAGCCTCTTAATGACAATGGGACACACAAATCGCGTCGCGATTCAATACATCGTCCTCCGGCCGACCTGTCTCCAAGGGTCTATTGCTGCCTCGGGCACCTTATGGTCGATCTCCTGTGAGTCTAGATTTTCGAATCCGACGCAGTTAATTGTAACGTTCAGAGCCTGTTAATGACGATGGAACACACAAATTGCGTCGCGATTCAATACATCGTCCTCCGGCCGACCTGTCTCCAAGGGTCTATTGCTGCCTCGGGCACCTTATGGTCGTTCTCCTGTGAGTCTAGATTTTCGAATCCGACGCAAAACTGTTAATTGTAACGTTCAGAGCCTGTTAATAACGATGGAACACACAAATCGCGTCGCGATTCAATACATCGTCCTCCAGCCGACTTGTCTCCAAGGGTCTAGTGCTGCCTCGGGCACCTTATGGTCGTTCTTCTGTGAGTCTAGATTTTCGAATCCGAAGCAAAACTGACAGTTAATTGTAACGTTCAGAGCCTGTTCATGACGATGGAACACACAAATTGCGTCGCGATTCAATACATCGTCCTCCGGCCGACCTGTCTCCAAGGGTCTATTGCTGCCTCGGGCACCTTATGGTCGTTCTCCTGTGAGTCTAGACTTTTGAATCCGACGCAAAACTGACAGTGAATTGTAAGGTTCAGAGCCTGTTAATGACGATGGAACACACAAATTGCGTCGCGATTCAATACATCGTCCACCAGCCGACTTGTCTCCAAGGGTGTAGTGCTGCCTCGGGCACCTGATGGTCGTTCTTCTGTCAGGCTAGATTTTCGAATCCGACGCAAAACTTACAGTTAATTGTAGGGTTCAGAGCTTCTTAATGACAATGGAACACACAAATCGCGTCGCGATTCAATACGTCGTCCTCCGGCCGACCTGTCTCCAAGGGTCTATTGCTGCCTCGGGCACCTTATGGTCGATCTCCTGTGAGTCTAGATTTTCGAATCCGACGCAAAACTGACAGTTAATTGTAACGTTCAGAGCCTGTTAATGACGATGGAACACACAAATTGCGTCGCGATTCAATACATCGTCCTCCAGCCGACTTGTCTCCAAGGGTCTAGTGCTGCCTCGGGGACCTGATGGTCGATCTCCTGTGAGTCTAGATTTTCGAATCCGACGCAAAACTGACAGTTAATTGTAAGGTTCAGAGGCTGTTAATGACGATGTAACACACAAATTGCGTCGCGATTCAATACATCGTCCTCCGGCCGACCTGTCTCCAAGGGTCTTTTGCTGCCTCGGACACCGTATGGTCGTTCTCCTGTGAGTCTAGATTTTCAAATCCGACGCAAAACTGACAGTTAATTGTAAGGTTCAGAGCCTCTTAATGACAATGGGACACACAAATCGCGTCGCGATTCAATACATCGTCCTCCGGCCGACCTGTCTCCAAGGGTCTATTGCTGCCTCGGGCACCGTATGGTCGATCTCCTGTGAGTCTAGATTTTCGAATCCGACGCAGTTAATTGTAACGTTCAGAGCCTGTTAATGACGATGGAACACACAAATTGCGTCGCGATTCAATACATCGTCCTCCGGCCGACCTGTCTCCAAGGGTCTATTGCTGCCTCGGGCACCTTATGGTCGTTCTCCTGTGAGTCTAGATTTTCGAATCCGACGCCAAACTGACAGTTAATTGTAACGTTCAGAGCCTGTTAATGACGATGAAACACACAAATCGCGTCGCGATTCAATACATCGTCCTCCAGCCGACTTGTCTCCAAGGGTCTAGTGCTGCCTCGGGCACCTTATGGTCGTTCTTCTGTGAGTCTAGATTTTCGAATCCGACGCAAAACTGACAGTTAATTGTAAGGTTCAGAGCCTCTTAATGACAATGGAACACACAAATTGCGTCGCGATTCAATACATCGTCCTCCGGCCGACCTGTCTCCAAGGGTCTGTTGCTGCCTGGGGCACCTTATGGTCGATCTCCTGTGAGTCTAGATTTTCGAATCCGACGCAAAACAGTTGTAACGTTCAGAGCCTGTTAATGACGATGGAACACACAAATCGCGTCGCGATTCAATACATCGTCCTCCAGCCGACTTGTCTCCAAGGGTCTATTGCTGCCTCAGGCACCTTATGGTCGTTCTCCTGTGAGTCTAGATTTTCGAATCCGACGCAAAACTGACAGTTAATTGTAACGTTCAGAGCCTCTTAATGACGATGGAACACACAAATTGCGTCGCGATTCAATACATCCGACGCAAAACAGTTGTAACGTTCAGAGCCTGTTAATGACGATGGAACACACAAATCGCGTCGCGATTCAATACATCGTCCTCCAGCCGACTTGTCTCCAAGGGTCTAGTGCTGCCTCGGGCACCTTATGGTCGTTCTCCTGTGAGTCTAGATTTTCGAATCCGACGCAAAACTGACAGTTAATTGTAACGTTCAGTGCCTGTTAATGACGATGGAACACACAAATTGCGTCGCGATTCAATACATCGTCCTCGAGCCGACTTGTCTCCAAGGGTCTATTGCTGCCTCGGGCACCTTATGGTCGTTCTCCTGTGAGTCTAGACTTTCGAATCCGACGCAAAACTGACAGTTAATTGAACGTTCAGAGCATCTTAATGACAATGGAACACACAAATCGCGTCGCGATTCAATACATCGTCCTCCGGCCGACCTGTCTCCAAGGGTCTATTGCTGCCTCTGGCACCTTGTGGTCGATCTCCTGTGAGTCTAGATTTTCGAATCCGACGCAAAAATGACAGTTAATTGTAACGTTCAGAGCCTGTTATTGACGATGGAACACACAAATCCCGTCGCGATTCAATACATCGTCCTCCGGCCGACCTGTCTCCAAGGGTCTGTTGCTGGCTCGGGCACCTTATGGTCGATCTCCTGTGAGTCTAGATTTTCGAATCCGACGCAAAACTGACAGTTAATTGTAAGGTTCAGAGCCTGTTAATGACGATGTAACACACAAATTGCGTCGCGATTCAATACATCGTCCTCCGGCCGACCTGTCTCCAAGGGTCATTTGCTGCCTCGGACACCGTATGGTCGTTCTCCTGTGAGTCTAGATTTTCGAATCCGACGCAAAACTGACAGTTAATTGTAAGGTTCAGAGCCTCTTAATGACAATGGAACACACAAATCGCGTCGCGATTCAATACATCGTCCTCCGGCCGACCTGTCTCCAAGGGTCTATTGCTGCCTCGGGCACCTTATGGTCGATCTCCTGTGAGTCTAGATTTTCGAATCCGACGCAGTTAATTGTAACGTTCAGAGCCTGTTAATGACGATGGAACACACAAATTGCGTCGCGATTCAATACATCGTCCTCCGGCCGACCTGTCTCCAAGGGTCTATTGCTGCCTCGGGCACCTTATGGTCGTTCTCCTGTGAGTCTAGATTTTCGAATCCGACGCAAAACTGACAGTTAATTGTAACGTTCAGAGCCTGTTAATGACGATGGAACACACAAATCGCGTCGCGATTCAATACATCGTCTTCCAGCCGACTTGTTTCCAAGGGTCAAGTGCTGCCTCGGGCACCTTATGGTCGTTCTTCTGTGAGTCTAGATTTTCGAATCCGACGCAAAACTGACAGTTAATTGTAACGTTCAGAGCCTGTTAATGACGATGGAAGACACAAATTGCGTCGCGATTCAATACATCGTCCTCCGGCCGACCTGTCTCCAAGGGTCTATTGCTGCCTCGGGCACCTTATGGTCGATCTCCTGTGAGTCTAGATTTTCGAATCCGACGCAAAACTGACAGTTAATTGTAACGTTCAGAGCCTGTTAATGACGATGGAACACACAAATTGCGTCGCGATTCAATACATCGTCCTCCGGCCGACCTGTCTCCAAGGGTCTATTGCTGCCTCGGGCACCTTAAGGTCGATCTCCTGTGAGTCTAGATTTTCGAATCCGACGCAAAACTGACAGTTAATTGTAACGTTCAGAGCCTCTTAATGACGATGGAACACACAAATTGCGTCGCGATTCAATACATCGTCCTCCGGCAGACCTGTCTCCAAGGGTCTATTGCTGCCTCGGGCACCTTATGGTCGATCTCCTGTGAGTCTAGATTTTCGAATCCGACGCAAAACTGACAGTTAATTGTAACGTTCAGAGCCTGTTAATGACGATGGAACACACAAATTGCGTCGCGATTCAATACATCGTCCTCCGGCCGACCTGTCTCCAAGGGTCTATTGCTGCCTCGGGCACCTTATGGTCGATCTCCTGTGAGTCTAGATTTTCGAATCCGACGCAAAACTGACAGTTAATTGTAACGTTCAGAGCCTGTTAATGACGATGGAAAACACAAATCGCGTCGCGATTCTATACATCGTCCTCCGGAGGACCTGTCTCCAAGGGTCTATTGCTGCCTCGGGCACCTTATGGTCGATCTCCTGTGAGTCTAGATTTTCGAATCCGAAGCAAAACTGACAGTTAATTGTAACGTTCAGAGCCTGTTAATGACGATGGAACACACAAATTGCGTCGCGATTCATACATCGTCCACCGGCCGACCTGTCTCCAAGGGTCTATTGCTGCCTCGGGCACCTTATGGTCGATCTCCTGTGAGTCTAGATTTTCGAATCCGACGCAAAACTGACAGTTAATTGTAACGTTCAGAGCCTGTTAATGACGATGGAACACACAAATAGCGTCGCGATTCAATACATCGTCCTCCGGCCGACCTGTCTCCAAGGGTCTATTGCTGCCTCGGGCACCTTAGGGTCGATCTCCTGTGAGTCTAGATTTTCGAATCCGACGCAAAACTGACAGTTAATTGTAACGTTCAGTGCCTGTTAATGACGATGAAACACACAAATTGCGTCGCGATTCAATACATCGTCCTCGAGCCGACTTGTCTCCAAGGGTCTAGTGCTGCCTCGGACACCTTATGGTCGTTCTCCTGTAAGTCTAGATTTTCGAATCCGACGCAAAACTGACAGTTAATTGTAAGGTTCAGAGCATGTTAATGACAATGGAACACACAAATCGCGTCGCGATTCAATACATCGTCCTCCGGCCGACCTGTCTCCAAGGGTCTATTGCTGCCTCGGGCACCTTATGGTCGATCTCCTGTGAGTCTAGATTTTCGAATCCGACGCAAAACTGACAGTTAATTGTGACGTTCAGCGCCTGTTAATGACGATGGAACACACAAATCGCGTCGCGATTCAATACATCGTCCTCCAGCCGACTTGTCTCCAAGGGTCTAATCCTGCCTCGGGCACTTTATGGTCGTTCTTCTGTGGGTCTAGATTTTCGAATCCGACGCAAAACTGACAGTTAATTGTAACGTTCAGCGCCTGTTAATGACGATGGAACGCACAAATCGCGTCGCGATTCAATACATCGTCCTCCGGCCGACCTGTCTCCAAGGGTCTATTGCTGCCTCGGGCACCTTATGGTCGATCTCCTGTGAGTCTAGATTTTCGAATCCGACGCAAAACTGACAGTTAATTGTAAGGTTCAGAGCCTGTTAATGACGATGGAACACACAAATTGCGTCGCGATTCAATACATCGTCCTCCGGCCGACCTGTCTCCAAGGGTCTATTGCTGCCTCGGGCACCTTATGGTCGTTCTCCTGTGAGTCTAGACTTTCGAATCCGACGCAAAACTGACAGTTAATTGTAACGTTCAGAGCATCTTAATGACAATGGAACACACAAATCGCGTCGCGATTCAATACATCGTCCTCCGGCCGACCTGTCTCCAAGGGTCTATTGCTGCCTCTGGCACCTTGTGGTCGATCTCCTGTGAGTCTAGATTTTCGAATCCGACGCAAAAATGACAGTTAATTGTAACGTTCAGAGCCTGTTAATGACGATGGAACACACAAATTCCGTCGCGATTCAATACATCGTCCACCTTATGATCGAACTCCTGTGAGTCTAGATTTTCGAATCCGACGCAAAACTGACAGTTAATTGTCACGTTCAGAGCCTGTTAATGACGATGGAACACACATATTGCGTCGCGATTCAATACATCGTCCTCCGGCCGACCTGTCACCAAGGGTCTATTGCTGCCTCGGGCACCTTATGGTCGATCTCCTGTGAGTCTAGATTTTCGAATCCGACGCAAAACTGACAGTTAATTGTAACGTTCAGTGCCTGTTAATGACGATGGAACACACAAATTGCGTCGCGATTCAATACATCGTCCTCGAGCCGACTTGTCTCCAAGGGTCTAGTGCTGCCTCGGACACCTTATGGTCGTTCTCCTGTAAGTCTAGATTTTCGAATCCGACGCAAAACTGACAGTTAATTGTAAGGTTCAGAGCATCTTAATGACAATGGAACACACAAATCGCGTCGCGATTCAATACATCGTCCTCCGGCCGACCTGTCTCCAAGGGTCTATTGCTGCCTCGGGCACCTTATGGTCGATCTCCTGTGAGTCTAGATTTTCGAATCCGACGCAAAACTGACAGTTAATTGTAACGTTCAGCGCCTGTTAATGACGATGGAACACACAAATCGCGTCGCGATTCAATACATCGTCCTCCAGCCGACTTGTCTCCAAGGGTCTAGTCCTGCCTCGGGCACTTTATGGTCGTTCTTCTGTGAGTCTAGATTTTCGAATCCGACGCAAAACTGACAGTTAATTGTAACGTTCAGCGCCTGTTAATGACGATGGAACGCACAAATCGCGTCGCGATTCAATACATCGTCCTCCGGCCGACCTGTCTCCAAGGGTCTATTGCTGCCTCGGGCACCTTATGGTCGATCTCCTGTGAGTCTAGATTTTCGAATCCGACGCAAAACTGACAGTTAATTGTAAGGTTCAGAGCCTCTTAATGACGATGGAACACACAAATTGCGTCGCGATTCAATACATCGTCCTCCGGCCGACCTGTCTCCAAGGGTCTATTGCTGCCTCGGGCACCTTATGGTCGTTCTCCTGTGAGTCTAGACTTTCGAATCCGACGCAAAACTGACAGTTAATTGTAACGTTCAGAGCATCTTAATGACAATGGAACACACAAATCGCGTCGCGATTCAATACATCGTCCTCCGGCCGACCTGTCTCCAAGGGTCTATTGCTGCCTCTGGCACCTTGTGGTCGATCTCCTGTGAGTCTAGATTTTCGAATCCGACGCAAAAATGACAGTTAATTGTAACGTTCAGAGCCTGTTAATGACGATGGAACACACAAATTCCGTCGCGATTCAATACATCGTCCACCTTATGATCGATCTCCTGTGAGTCTAGATTTTCGAATCCGACGCAAAACTGACAGTTAATTGTCACGTTCAGAGCCTGTTAATGACGTTGGAACACACAAATTGCGTCGCGATTCAATACATCGTCCTCCGGCCGACCTGTCTCCAAGGGTCTATTGCTGCCTCGGGCACCTTATGGTCGATCTCCTGTGAGTCTAGATTTTCGAATCCGACGCAAAACTGACAGTTAATTGTAAGGTTCAGAGCATCTTAATGACAATGGAACACACAAATCGCGTCGCGATTCAATACATCGTCCTCCGGCCGACCTGTCTCCAAGGGTCTATTGCTGCCTCGGGCACCTTATGGTCGATCTCCTGTGAGTCTAGATTTTCGAATCCGACGCAAAACTGACAGTTAATTGTAACGTTCAGGGCCTGTTAATGACGATGGAACACACAAATCGCGTCGCGATTCAATACATCGTCCTCCGGCCGACCTGTCTCCAAGGGTCTAGTGCTGCCTCGGACACCTAATGGTCGTTCTCCTGTGAGTCTAGATTTTCGAATCCGACGCAAAACTGACAGTTAATTGTAACGTTCAGCGCCTGTTAATGACGATGGAACACACAAATCGCGTCGCGATTCAATACATCGTCCTCCAGCCGACTTGTCTCCAAGGGTCTAGTCCTGCCTCGGGCACCTTATGGTCGTTCTTCTGTGAGTCTAGATTTTCGAATCCGACGCAAAACTGACAGTTAATTGTAACGTTCAGCGCCTGTTAATGACGATGGAACACACAAATCACGTCGCGATTCAATACATCGTCCTCCGGCCGACCTGTCTCCAAGGGTCTATTGCTGCCTCGGGCACCTTATGGTCGATCTCCTGTGAGTCTAGATTTTCGAATCCGACGCAAAACTGACAGTTAATTGTAAGGTTCAGAGCCTGTTAATGACGATGGAACACACAAATTGCGTCGCGATTCAATACATCGTCCTCCGGCCGACCTGTCTCCAAGGGTCTATTGCTGCCTCGGGCACCTTATGGTCGTTCTCCTGTGAGTCTAGACTTTCGAATCCGACGCAAAACTGACAGTTAATTGTAACGTTCAGAGCATCTTAATGACAATGGAACACACAAATCGCGTCGCGATTCAATACATCGTCCTCCGGCCGACCTGTCTCCAAGGGTCTATTGCTGCCTCGGGCACCTTGTGGTCGATATCCTGTGAGTATAGATTTTCGAATCCGACGCAAAAATGACAGTTACTTGTAACGTTCAGAGCCTGTTAATGACGATGGAACACACAAATCCCGTCGCGATTCAATACATCGTCCTCCGGCCGACCTGTCTCCAAGGGTCTGTTGCTGCCTCGGGCACCTTATGGTCGATCTCCTGTGAGTCTAGATTTTCGAATCCGACGCAAAACTGACAGTTAATTGTAACGTTCAGAGCCTGTTAATGACGATGTAACGCACAAATTGCGTCGCGATTCAATACATCGTCCTCCAGCCGACCTGTCTCCAAGGGTCTATTGCTGTCTCGGGCACCTTATGGTCGATCTCCTGTGAGTCTAGATTTTCGAATCCGACGCAAAACTGACAGTTAATTGTAACGTTCGGAGCCTGTTAATGACGATGGAAGACACAAATTGCGTCGCGATTCAATACATCGTCCTCCGGCCGACCGGTCTCCAAGGGTCTATTGCTGCCTCGGGCACCTTATGGTCGATCTCTTGTGAGTCTAGATTTTCTAATCCGAAGCAAAACTGACAGTTAATTGTAACGTTCAGAGCCTCTTAATGACAATGGAACACACAAATTGCGTCGCGATTCAATACATCGTCCTCCGGCCGACCTGTCTCCAAGGGTCTATTGCTGCCTCGGGCACCTTATGGTCGATCTCCTGTGAGTCTAGATTTTCGAATCCGACGCAAAACTGACAGTTAATTGTAACGTTCAGAGCCTGTTAATGACGATGGAACACACAAATCCCGTCGCGATTCAATACATCGTCCTCCGGCCGACCTGTCTCCAAGGGTCTATTGCTGCCTCGGGCACCATATGGTCGATCTCCTGTGAGTCTAGATTTTCGAATCCGACGCAAAACTGACAGTTAATTGTAACGTTCAGAGCCTGTTAATGACGATGGAACACACAAATCGCGTCGCGATTCAATACATCGTCCTCCGGCCGACCTGTCTCCAAGGGTCTATTGCTGCCTCGGGCACCTTATGGTCGATCTCCTGTGAGTCTAGATTTTCGAATCCGACGCAAAACTGACAGTTAATTGTAACGTTCAGAGCCTGTTAATGACGATGGAACACACAAATTGCGTCGCGATTCAATACATCGTCCTCCGGCCGACCTGTCTCCAAGGGTCTATTGCTGCCTCGGGCACCTTATGGTCGATCTCCTGTCAGTCTAGATTTTCGAATCCGACGCAAAACTGACAGTTAATTGTCACGTTCAGAGCCTGTTAATGACGATGGAACACACAAATTGCGTCGCGATTCAATACATCGTCCTCCGGCCGACCTGTCTCCAAGGATCTATTGCTGCCTCGGGCACCTTATGGTCGATCTCCTGTGAGTCTAGATTTTCGAATCCGACGCAAAACTGACAGTTAATTGTAACGTTCAGCGCCTGTTAATGACGATGGAACACACAAATCGCGTCGCGATTCAATACATCGTCCTCCGGCCGACCTGTCTCCAAGGGTCTATTGCTGCCTCGGGCACCTTATGGTCGATCTCCTGTGAGTCTAGATTTTCGAATCCGACGCAAAACTGACAGTTAATTGTGAGGTTCAGAGCCTGTTAATGACGATGGAACACACAAATTGCGTCGCGATTCAATACATCGTCCTCCGGCCGACCTGTCTCCAAGGGTCTATTGCTGCCTCGGGCACCTTATGGTCGTTCTCCTGTGAGTCTAGACTTTCGAATCCGACGCAAAACTGACAGTTAATTGTAACGTTCAGAGCATCTTAATGACAATGGAACACACAAATCGCGTCGCGATTCAATACATCGTCCTCCGGCCGGCCTGTCTCCAAGGGTCTGTTGCAGCCTCGGGCACCTTATGGTCGATCTCCTGTGAGTCTAGATTTTCGAATCCGACGCAAAACTGACAGTTAATTGTAACGTTCAGAGCCTGTTAATGACGATGTAACACACAAATTGCGTCGCGATTCAATACATCGTCCTCCGGCCGACCTGTCTCCAAGGGTCTATTGCTGTCTCGGGCACCTTATGGTCGATCTCCTGTGAGTCTAGATTTTCGAATCCGACGCAAAACTGACAGTTAATTGTAACGTTCGGAGCCTGTTAATGACGATGGAAGACACAAATTGCGTCGCGATTCAATACATCGTCCTCCGGCCGACCTGTCTCCAAGGGTCTATTGCTGCCTCGGGCACCTTATGGTCGATCTCTTGTGAGTCTAGATTTTCTAATCCGAAGCAAAACTGACAGTTAATTGTAACGTTCAGAGCCTCTTAATGACAATGGAACACACAAATTGCGTCGCGATTCAATACATCGTCCTCCGGCCGACCTGTCTCCAAGGGTCTATTGCTGCCTCGGGCACCTTATGGTCGATCTCCTGTGAGTCTAGATTTTCGAATCCGACGCAAAACTGACAGTTAATTGTAACGTTCGGAGCCTGTTAATGACGATGGAACACACAAATCCCGTCGCGATTCAATACATCGTCCTCCGGCCGACCTGTCTCCAAGGGTCTATTGCTGCCTCGGGCACCATATGGTCGATCTCCTGTGAGTCTAGATTTTCGAATCCGACGCAAAACTGACAGTTAATTGTAACGTTCAGAGCCTGTTAATGACGATGGAACACACAAATCGCGTCGCGATTCAATACATCGTCCTCCGGCCGACCTGTCTCCAAGGGTCTATTGCTGCCTCGGGCACCTTATGGTCGATCTCCTGTGAGTCTAGATTTTCGAATCCGACGAAAAACTGACAGTTAATTGTAACGTTCAGAGCCTGTTAATGACGATGGAACACACAAATTGCGTCGCGATTCAATACATCGTCCTCCGGCCGACCTGTCTCCAAGGGTCTATTGCTGCCTCGGGCACCTTATGGTCGATCTCCTGTCAGTCTAGATTTTCGAATCCGACGCAAAACTGACAGTTAATTGTCACGTTCAGAGCCTGTTAATGACGATGGAACACACAAATTGCGTCGCGATTCAATACATCGTCCTCCGGCCGACCTGTCTCCAAGGATCTATTGCTGCCTCGGGCACCTTATGGTCGATCTCCTGTGAGTCTAGATTTTCGAATCCGACGCAAAACTGACAGTTAATTGTAACGTTCAGCGCCTGTTAATGACGATGGAACACACAAATCGCGTCGCGATTCAATACATCGTCCTCCGGCCGACCTGTCTCCAAGGGTCTATTGCTGCCTCGGGCACCTTATGGTCGATCTCCTGTGAGTCTAGATTTTCGAATCCGACGCAAAACTGACAGTTAATTGTGAGGTTCAGAGCCTGTTAATGACGATGGAACACACAAATTGCGTCGCGATTCAATACATCGTCCTCCGGCCGACCTGTCTCCAAGGGTCTATTGCTGCCTCGGGCACCTTATGGTCGTTCTCCTGTGAGTCTAGACTTTCGAATCCGACGCAAAACTGACAGTTAATTGTAACGTTCAGAGCATCTTAATGACAATGGAACACACAAATCGCGTCGCGATTCAATACATCGTCCTCCGGCCGGCCTGTCTCCAAGGGTCTGTTGCAGCCTCGGGCACCTTATGGTCGATCTCCTGTGAGTCTAGATTTTCGAATCCGACGCAAAACTGACAGTTAATTGTAACGTTCAGAGCCTGTTAATGACGATGTAACACACAAATTGCGTCGCGATTCAATACATCGTCCTCCGGCCGACCTGTCTCCAAGGGTCTATTGCTGTCTCGGGCACCTTATGGTCGATCTCCTGTGAGTCTAGATTTTCGAATCCGACGCAAAACTGACAGTTAATTGTAACGTTCGGAGCCTGTTAATGACGATGGAAGACACAAATTGCGTCGCGATTCAATACATCGTCCTCCGGCCGACCTGTCTCCAAGGGTCTATTGCTGCCTCGGGCACCTTATGGTCGATCTCCTGTGAGTCTAGATTTTCGAATCCGAAGCAAAACTGACAGTTAATTGTAACGTTCAGAGCCTGTTAATGACGATGGAACACACAAATTGCGTCGCGATTCAATACATCGTCCTCCGGCCGACCTGTCTCCAAGGGTCTATTGCTGCCTCGGGCACCTTAAGGTCGATCTCCTGTGAGTCTAGATTTTCGAATCCGACGCAAAACTGACAGTTAATTGTAACGTTCAGCCCCTGTTAATGACGATGGAACACACATATCGCGTCGCGATTCAATACATCGTCCTCCGGCCGACCTGTCTCCAAGGGTCTATTGCTGCCTCGGGCACCTTATGTTCGATCTCCTGTGAGTCTAGATTTTCGAATCCGACGCAAAATTGACAGTTAATTGTAACGTTCAGAGGCTGTTCATGACGATGGAACACACAAATTGCGTCGCGATTCAATACATCGTCCTCCGGCCGACCTGTCTCCAAGGGTCTATTGCTGCCTCGGGCACCTTATGGTCGATCTCCTGTGAGTCCAGATATTCGAATCCGACGCAAAACTGACAGTTAATTGTAAGGTTCAGAGCCTGTTAATGACGATGGAACACACAAATCGCGTCGCGATTCAATACATCGTCCTCCGGCCGACCTGTCTCCAAGGGTCTATTGCTGCCTCGGGCACCTTATGGTCGATCTCCTGTGAGTCTAGATTTTCGAATCCGACGCAAAACTGACAGTTAATTGTAACGTTCAGAGCCTGTTAATGACGATGGAACACACAAATCGCGTCGCGATTCAATACATCGTCCTCCGGCCGACCTGTCTCCAAGGGTCTATTGCTGCCTCGGGCACCTTATGGTCGATCTCCTGCGAGTCTAGATTTTCGAATCCGACGCAAAACTGACAGTTAATTGTAAGGTTCAGAGCCTGTTAATGACGATGGAACACACAAATTGCGTCGCGATTCAATACATCGTCCTCCGGCCGACCTGTCTCCAAGGGTCTATTGCTGCCTCGGGCACCTTATGGTCGATCTCCTGTGAGTCTAGATTTTCGAATCCGACGCAAAACTGACAGTTAATTGTATCGTTCAGAGCCTGTTAATGACGATGGAACACACAAATTGCGTCGCGATTCAATACATCGTCCTCGAGCCGACTTGTCTCCAAGGGTCTAGTGCTGCCTCGGACACCTGATGGTTGTTCTCCTGTGAGTCGAGATTTTCGAATCCGACGCAAAACTGACAGTTAATTGTAAGGTTCAGAGCATCTTAATGACAATGGAACACACAAATCGCGTCGCGATTCAATACATCGTCCTCCGGCCGACCTGTCTCCAAGGGTCTATTGCTGCCTCGGGCACCTTATGGTCGATCTCCTGTGAGTCTAGATTTTCGAATCCGATGCAAAACTGACAGTTAATTGTAACGTTCAGGGCCTGTTAATGACGATGGAACACACAAATCGCGTCGCGATTCAATACATCGTCCTCCGGCCGACCTGTCTCCAAGGGTCTAGTGCTGCCTCGGACACCTTATGGTCGTTCTCCTGTGAGTCTAGATTTTCGAATCCGACGCAAAACTGACAGTTACGGTCAGCGCCTGTTAATGACGATAGAACACACAAATCGCGCCGCGATTCAATACATCGTCCTCCAGCCGACTTGTCTCTAAGGGTCTAGTCCTGCCTCGGGCACCTTATGGTCGTTCTTCTGTGAGTCTAGATTTTCGAATCCGACGCAAAACTGACAGTTAATTGTAAGGTTCAGAGCCTCTTAATGACAATGGAACACACAAATTGCGTCGCGATTCAATACATCGTTCTCCGGCCGACCTGTCTCCAAGGGTCTATTGCTGCCTCGGGCACCTTAATGTCGATCTCCTGTGAGTCTAGATTTTCGAATCCGACGCAAAACTGACAGTTAATTGTAACGTTCAGAGCCTGTTAATGACGATGGAACACACAAATCGCGTCGCGATTCAATACATCGTCCTCCGGCCGACCTGTCTCCAAGGGTCTATTGCTGCCTCGGGCACCTTATGGTCGATCTCCTGTCAGTCTAGATTTTCGAATCCGACGCAAAACTGACAGTTAATTGTAAGGTTCAGAGCCTGTTAATGACGATGGAACACACAAATTGCGTCGCGATTCAATACATCGTCCTCCGGCCGACCTGTCTCCAAGGGTCTATTGCTGCCTCGGGCACCTTATGGTCGATCTCCTGTGAGTCTAGATTTTCGAATCCGACGCAAAACTGACAGTTAATTGTAACGTTCAGAGCCTGTTAATGACGATGGAACACACAAATCGCGTCGCGATTCAATACATCGTCCTCCAGCCGACTTGTCTCCAAGGGTCTAGTGCTGCCTCGGACACCTTATGGTCGTTCTCCTGTGAGTCTAGATTTTCGAATCCGACGCAAAACTGACAGTTAATTGTAAGGTTCAGAGCATCTTAATGACAATGGAACACACAAATCGCGTCGCGATTCAATACATCGTCCTCCGGCCGACCTGTCTCCAAGGGTCTATTGCTGCCTCGGGCACCTTATGGTCGATCTCCTGTGAGTCTAGATTTTCGAATCCGACGCAAAACTGACAGTTAATTGTAACGTTCAGGGCCTGTTAATGACGATGGAACACACAAATCGCGTCGCGATTCAATACATCGTCCTCCGGCCGACCTGTCTCCAAGGGTCTAGTGCTGCCTCGGACACCTTACGGTCGTTCTCCTGTGAGTCTAGATTTTCGAATCCGACGCAAAACTGAGAGTTACGTTCAGCGCCTGTTAATGACGATAGAACACACAAATCGCGCCGCGATTCAATACATCGTCCTCCAGCCGACTTGTCTCTAAGGGTCTAGTCCTGCCTCGGGCACCTTATGGTCGTTCTTCTGTGAGTCTAGATTTTCGAATCCGACGCAAAACTGACAGTTAATTGTAAGGTTCAGAGCCTCTTAATGACAATGGAACACACAAATTGCGTCGCGATTCAATACATCGTTGTCCGGCCGACCTGTCTCCAAGGGTCTATTGCTGCCTCGGGCACGTTATGGTCGATCTCCTGTGAGTCTAGATTTTCGAATCCGACGCAAAAATGACAGTTAATTGTAACGTTCAGAGCCTGTTAATGACGATGGATCACACAAATCCCGTCGCGATTCAATACATCGTCATCCGGCCGACCTGTCTGCAAGGGTCTGTTGCTGCCTCGGGCACCTTATGGTCGATCTCCTGTGAGTCTAGATTTTCGAATCCGACGCAAAACTGACAGTTAATTGTAAGGTTCAGAGCCTGTTAATGACGATGTAACACACAAATTGAGTCGCGATTCAATACATCGTCCTCCGGCCGACCTGTCTCCAAGGGTCTATTGCTGTCTCCGGCACCTTATGGTCGATCTCCTGTGAGTCTAGATTTTCGAATCCGACGCAAAACTGACAGTTAATTGTAACGTTCAGAGCCTGTTAATGACGATGGAACACACAAATCGCGTCGCGATTCGATACATCATCCTCCGGCCGACCTTATGGTCGTTCTCCTGTGAGTCTAGACTTTCGAATCCGACGCAAAACTGACAGTTAATTGTAACGTTCAGAGCCTGTTAATGACGATGGATCACACAAATCCCGTCGCGATTCAATACATCGTCATCCGGCCGACCTGTCTCCAAGGGTCTGTTGCTGCCTCAGGCACCTGATGGTCGATCTCCTGTGAGTCTAGATTTTCGAATCCGACGCAAAACTGACAGTTAATTGTAACGTTCAAGCCTGTTCATGACGATGGAACACACAAATTGCGTCGCGATTCAATACATCGTCCTCCGGCCGACCTGTCTCCAAGGGTCTATTGCTGCCTCGGGCACCTTATGGTCGTTCTCCTGTGAGTCTAGACTTTCGAATCCGACGCAAAACTGACAGTTAATTGTAACGTTCAAAGCCTGTTAATGACGATGGAACACACAAATTGCGTCGCGATTCAATACATCATCCTCCGGCCGACCTTATGGTCGTTCTCCTGTGAGTCTAGACTTTCGAATCCGACGCAAAACTGACAGTTAATTGTAACGTTCAGGGGATGTTAATGACGATGGAACACACAAATCGCGTCGCGATTCAATACATCGTCCACCGGCCGACCTGTCTCCAAGGGTCTAGTGCTGCCTCGGACACCTTATGGTCGTTCTCCTGTGAGTCTAGATTTTCGAATCGGACGCAAAACTGACAGTCAATTGTAACGTTCAGCGCCTGTTAATGACGATGGAACACACAAATCGCGTCGCGATTCAATACATCGTCCTCCAGCCGACTTGTCTCCAAGGGTCTAGTCCTGCCTCGGGCACCTTATGGTCGTTCTTCTGTGAGTCTAGATTTTCGAATCCGACGCAAAACTGACAGTTAATTGTAAGGTTCAGAGCCTCTTAATGACAATGGAACACACAAATCGCGTCGCGATTCAATACATCGTCCTCCGGCCGACCTGTCTCCAAGGGTCTATTGCTGCCTTGGGCACCTTATGGTCGACCTCCTGTGAGTCTAGATTTTCGAATCCGACGCAAAACTGACAGTTAATTGTAACGTTCAGAGCCTGTTCATGACGATGGAACACACAAATTGCGTCGCGATTCAATACATCGTCCTCCGGCCGACCTGTCTCCAAGGGTCTATTGCTGCCTCGGGCACCTTATGGTCGTTCTCCTGTGAGTCTAGTCTTTCGAATCCGACGCAAAACTGACAGTTAATTGTAACGTTCAGAGCCTGTTAATGACGATGGAACACACAAATTGCGTCGCGATTCAATACATCGTCCTCCAGCCGACTTGTCTCCAAGGGTCTAGTTCTGCCTCGGGCACCTTATGGTCGTTCTTCTGTGAGTCTAGATTTTCGAATCCGACGCAAAACTTACAGTTAATTGTAAAGTTCAGAGCCTCTTAATGACGATGGAACACACAAATTGCGTCGCGATTCAATACATCGTCCTCCGGCCGACCTGTCTCCAAGGGTCTATTGCTGCCTCGAGAACCTTATGGTCGATCTCCTGTGAGTCTAGATTTTCGAATCCGACGCAAAACTGACAGTTAATTGTAACGTTCAGAGCCTGTTAATGACGATGGAACACACAAATTGCGTCGCGATTCAATACATCGTCCTCCAGCCGACTTGTCTCCAAGGGTCTAGTGCTGCCTCGGGCACCTTAATGTCGTTCTTCTGTGAGTCTAGATTTTCGAATCCGACGCAAAACTGACAGTTAATTGTAACGTTCAGAGCCTGTTAATGACGATGGAACACACAAATCGCGTCGCGATTCAATACATCATCCTCCGGCCGACCTTATGGTCGTTCTCCTGTGAGTCTAGACTTTCGAATCCGACGCAAAACTGACAGTTAATTGTAACGTTCAGAGCCTGTTAATGACGATGGAACACACAAATTGCGTCGCGATTCTATACATCGTCCTCCAGCCGACTTGTCTCCAAGCGTCTAGTGCTGCCTCGGGCACCCTATGGTCGTTCTTCTGTGAGTCTAGATTTTCGAATCCGACGCAAAACTTACAGTTAATTGTAACGTTCAGAGCCTGTTAATGACGATGGAACACACAAATTGCGTCGCGATTCAATACATCGTCCTCCGGCCGATCTGTCTCCAAGTAGACCCTTGGAGACAGGTCGGCCGGAGGACAATGTATTGAATCGCGACGTAATTTGTGTGTTCCATCGTCTTTAACAGGCTCTGCTGCCTCGGGCACCTTATGGTCTATCTCCTGTGAGTCCTGATTTTCGAATCCGACGCAAAACTGACTGTTAATTGTAACGTTCAGTGCCTGTTAATGACGATCGGACACACAAATTGCGTCGCGATTCAATACATCGTCCTCCAGCCGACTTGTCTCCAAGTTTCTAGTGCTGCTTCGGACACCTTATGGTCGTTCTCCTGTGAGTCTAGATTTTCGAATCCGACGCAAAACTGACAGTTAATTGTAAGGTTCAGAGCATCTTAATGACAATGGAACACACAATTCGCGTCGCGATTCAATACATCGTCCTCCGGCCGACCTGTCTCCAAGGGTCTATTGCTGCCTCGGGCACCTTATGGTCGATCTCCTGTGAGTCTAGATTTTCGAATCCGACGCAAAACTGACAGTTAATTGTAACGTTCAGTGCCTGTTAATGACAATGGAACACACAAATCGCGTCGCGATTCAATACATCGTCCTCCAGCCGACTTGTCTCCAAGGGTCTAGTCCTGCCTCGGGCACCTTATGGTCGTTCTTCTGTGAGTCTAGATTTTCGATTCCGACGCAAAACTGACAGTTAATTGTAAGGTTCAGTGCCTCTTAATGACAATCGAACACACAAATTGCGTCGCGATTCAATACATCGTCCTCCGGCCGACCTGTCTCCAAGGGTCTATTGCTGCCTCGGGCACCTTATGGTCGATCTCATTTGAGTCTAGATTTTCGAATCCGACGCAAAACTGACAGTTAATTGTAACGTTCAGAGCCTGTTAATGACGATGGAACACACAAATTGCGTCGCGATTCAATACATCGTCCTCCGGCCGACCGTGTCTGCAAGGGTCTACTGCTGCCTCGGGCACCTTAAGGTCGATCTCCTGTGAGTCTAGATTTTCGAATCCGACGCAAAACTGACAGTTAATTGTAACGTTCAGAGCCTGTTAATGACGATGGAACACACAAATCGCGTCGCGATTCAATACATCGTCCTCCGGCCGACCTGTCTCCAAGGGTCTATTGCAGCCTCGGTCACCTTATGGTCGTTCTCCTGTGAGTCTAGATTTTCGAATCCGACGCAAAACTGACAGTTAATTGTAAGGTTCAGAGCCTGTTAATGACGATGGAACACACAAATCGCGTCGCGATTCAATACATCGTCCTCAGGCCGACCTGTCTCCAAGGGTCTATTGCTGCCTTGGGCACCTTATGGTCGATCTCCTGTGAGTCTAGATTTTCGAATCCGACGCAAAACTGACAGTTACTTGTAACGTTCAGAGCCTGTTCATGACGATGGAACACACAAATTGCGTCGCGATTCAATACATCGTCCTCCGGCCGACCTGTCTCCAAGGGTCTATTGCTGCCTCGGGCAGCTTATGGTCGTTCTCCTGTGAGTCTAGTCTTTCGAATCCGACGCAATACTGACAGTTAATTGTAAGGTTCAGAGCCTCTTAATGACAATGGAACACACAAATTGCGTCGCGATTCAATACATCGTCCTCCGGCCGACTTGTCTCCAAGGGTCTAGTCCTGCCTCGGGCACCTTATGGTCGATCTCCTGTGAGTCTAGATTTTCGAATCCGACGCAAAACTGACAGTTAATTGTAACGTTCAGAGCCTGTTAATGACGATGGAACACACAAATTGCGTCGCGATTCAATACATCGTCCTCCAGCCGACTTGTCTCCAAGGGTCTATTGCTGCCTCGGGCACCTTAATGTCGTTCTTCTGTGAGTCTAGATTTTCGAATCCGAAGCAAAACTGACAGTTAATTGGAAGGGTCAGAGCCTCTTAATGACAATGGAACACACAAATTGCGTCGCGATTCAATACATCGTCCTCCAGCCGACTTGTCTCCAAGGGTCTAGTGCTGCTTCGGACACCTTATGGTCGTTCTCCTGTGAGTCTAGATTTTCGAATCCTACGCAAAACTGACAGTTAATTGTAAGGATCAGAGCATCTTAATTACAATGGAACACACAAATCGCGTCGCGATTCAATACATCGTCCTCCGGCCGACCTGTCTCCAAGGGTCTATTGCTGCCTCGGGCACCGTATGGTCTCTCTCCTGTGAGTCTAGATTTTCGAATCCGACGCAAAACTGACAGTTAATTGTAACGTTCAGAGCCTGTTAATGACGATGGAACACACAAATTGCGTCGCGATTCAATACATCGTCCTCCAGCCGACTTGTCTCCAAGGGTCTATTGCTGCCTCGGGCACCTTAATGTCGTTCTTCTGTGAGTCTAGATTTTGGAATCCGAAGCAAAAGTGACAGTTAATTGCAAGGGTCAGAGCCTCTTAATGACAATGGAACACACAAATTGAGTCGCGATTCAATACATCGTCCTCCGGCCGACCTGTCTCCAAGGGTCTATTGCTGCCTCGGGCACCTAATGGTCGATCTCCAGTGAGTCTAGATTTTCGAATCCGACGCAAAACTGACAGTTACTTGTAACGTTCAGAGCCTGTTAATGACGATGGAACACACAAATCGCGTCGCGATTCAATACATCGTCCTCCAGCCGACTTGTCTCCAAGGGTCTAGTGCTGCCTCGGGCACCTTATGGTCGTTCTTCTGTGAGTCTAGATTTTCGAATCCGACGCATAACTGACAGTTAATTGTAAGGTTCAGAGCCTGTTAATGACGATGGAACACACAAATTGCGTCGCGATTCAATACATCGTCCTCCGGCCGACCTGTCTCCAAGGGTCTATTGCTGCCTCGGGCACCTTATGGTCGATCTCCTGTGAGTTTAGATTTTCGAATCCGACGCAAAACTGACAGTTAATTGTAACGTTCAGTGCCTGTTAATGACGATGGAACACACAAATTGCGTCGCGATTCAATACATCGTCCTCCAGCCGACTTGTCTCCAAGGGTCTAGTGCTGCCTCGGACACCTTATGGTCGTTCTCCTGTGAGTCTAGATTTTCGAATCCGACGCAAAACTGACAGTTAATTGTAAGGTTATGAGCATCTTAATGACAATGGAACACACAAATCGCGTCTCGATTCAATACATCGTCCTCCGGCCGACCTGTCTCCAAGGGTCTATTGCTGCCTCGGGCACCTTATGGTCGATCTCCTGTGAGTCTAGATTTTCGAATCCGACGCAAAACTGACAGTTAATTGTAACGTTCAGGGCCTGTTAATGACGATGGAACACACAAATCGCGTAACGATTCAATACATCGTCCACCGGCCGACCTGTCTCCAAGGGTCTAGTGCTGCCTCGGACACCTTATGGTCGTTCTCCTGTGAGTCTAGATTTTCGAATCCGACGCAAAACTGACAGTTAATTGTAAGGTTCAGAGCATCTTAATGACAATGGAACACACTAATCGCGTCGCGATTCAACACATCGTCCTCCGGCCGACCTGTCTCCAAGGGTCTATTGCTGCCTCGGGCACCTTATGGTCGCTCTCCTGTGAGTCTAGATTTTCGAATCCGACGCAAAAATGACAGTTAATTGTAACGTTCAGAGCCTGTTAATGACGATGGAACACACAAATTGCGTCGCGATTCAATACATCGTCCTCCAGCCGACTTGTCTCCAAGGGTCTAGTGCTGCCTCGGGCACCTTAATGTCGTTCTTCTGTGAGTCTAGATTTTGGAATCCGAAGCAAAACTGACAGTTAATTGTAAGGTTCAGAGGCTCTTAATGACAATGGAACACACTAATTGAGTCGCGATTCAATACATCGTCCTCCGGCCGACCTGTCTCCAAGGGTCTATTGCTGCCTCGGGCACCTTATGGTCGATCTCCTGTGAGTCTAGATTTTCGAATCCGACGCAAAACTGACAGTTAATTGTAACGTTCAGAGCCTGTTAATGACGATGGAACACACAAATCGCGTCGCGATTCAATACATCGTCCTCCAGCCGACTTGTCTCCAAGGGTCTAGTGCTGCCTCGGGCACCTTATGGTCGTTCTTCTGTGAGTCTAGATTTTCGAATCCGACGCATAACTGACAGTTATTTGTAAGGTTCAGAGCCTGTTAATGACGATGGAACACACAAATTGCGTCGCGATTCAATACATCGTCTTCCGGAAGACCTGTCTCCAAGGGTCTATTGCTGCCTCGGGCACCTTATGGTCGATCTCCTGTGAGTCTAGATTTTCGAATCCGACGCAAAACTGACAGTTAATTGTAACGTTCAGTGCCTGTTAATGACAATGGAACACACAAATTGCGTCGCGATTCAATACATCGTCCTCCAGCCGACTTGTCTCCAAGGGTCTATTGCTGCCTCGGGAGCCTTAATGTCGTTCTTCTGTGAGTCTAGATTTTGGAATCCGAAGCAAAACTGACAGTTAATTGCAAGGTTCAGAGCCTCTTCATGACAATGGAACACACAAATTTAGTCGCGATTCAATACATCGTCCTCCGGCCGACCTGTCTCCAAGGGTCTATTGCTGCCTCGGGCACCTTATGGTCGATCTCCTGTGAGTCTAGATTTTCGAATCCGACGCAAAACTGACAGTTAATTGTAACGTTCAGGGTCTGTTAATGACGATGGAACACACAAATCGCGTAACGATTCAATACATCGTCCACCGGCCGACCTGTCTCCAAGGGTCTAGTGCTGCCTCGGACACCTTATGGTCGTTCTCCTGTGAGTCTAGATTTTCGAATCCGACGCAAAACTGACAGTTAATTATAAGGTTCAGAGCATCTTAATGACAATGGAACACACTAATCGCGTCGCGATTCAACACATCGTCCTCCGGCCGACCTGTCTCCAAGGGTCTATTGCTGCCTCGGGCACCTTATGGTCGCTCTCCTGTGAGTCTAGATTTTCGAATCCGACGCAAAAATGACAGTTAATTGTAACGTTCAGAGCCTGTTAATGACGATGGAACACACAAATTGCGTCGCGATTCAATACATCGTCCTCCAGCCGACTTGTCTCCAAGGGTCTAGTGCTGCCTCGGGCACCTTAATGTCGTTCTTCTGTGAGTCTAGATTTTGGAATCCGAAGCAAAACTGACAGTTAATTGTAAGGTTCAGAGCCTCTTAATGACAATGGAACACACAAATTGAGTCGCGATTCAATACAACGTCCTCCGGCCGACCTGTCTCCAAGGGTCTATTGCTGCCTCGGGCACCTTATGGTCGATCTCCTGTGAGTCTAGATTTTCGAATCCGACGCAAAACTGACAGTTAATTGTAACGTTCAGAGCCTGTTAATGACGATGGAACACACAAATCGCGTCGCGATTCAATACATCGTCCTCCAGCCGACTTGTCTCCAAGGGTCTAGTGCTGCCTCGGGCACCTTATGGTCGTTCTTCTGTGAGTCTAGATTTTCGAATCCGACGCATAACTGACAGTTAATTGTAAGGTTCAGAGCCTGTTAATGACAATGGAACACACAAATTGAGTCGCGATTCAATACATCGTCCTCCGGCCGACCTGTCTCCAAGGGTCTATCGCTGCCTCGGGCACCTTATGGTCGATCTCCTGTGAGTCTAGATTTTCGAATCCGACGCATAACTGACAGTTAATTGTAAGGTTCAGAGCCTGTTAATGACGATGGAACACACAAATTGCGTCGCGATTCAATACATCGTCTTCCGGAAGACCTGTCTCCAAGGGTCTATTGCTGCCTCGGGCACCTTATGGTCGATCTCCTGTGAGTCTAGATTTTCGAATCCGACGCAAAACTGACAGTTAATTGTAACGTTCAGTGCCTGTTAATGACGATGGAACACACAATTTGCGTCGCGATTCAATACATCGTCCTCCAGCCGACTTGTCTCCAAGGGTCTAGTGCTGCCTCGGACACCTTATGGTCGTTCTCCTGTGAGTCCAGATTTTCGAATCCGACGCAAAACTGACAGTTAATTGTAAGGTTCAGAGCATCTTAATGACAATGGAACACACAAATCGCGTCGCGATTCAATACATCGTCCTCCGGCCGACCTGTCTCCAAGGGTCTATTGCTGCCTCGGGCACCTTATGGTCGATCTCCTGTGAGTCTAGATTTTCGAATCCGACGCAAATCTGACAGTTAATTGTAACGTTCAGAGCCTGTTAATGACGATGGAACACACAAATCGCGTCGCGATTCAATACATCGTCCACCGGCCGACCTGTCTCCAAGGGTCTATTGCTGCCTCGGGCACCTTATTGTCGATCTCCAGTGAGTCTAGATTTTCGAATCCTACGCAAAACTGACAGTTAATTGTAAGGATCAGAGCATCTTAATTACAATGGAACACACAAATCGCGTCGCGATTCAATACATCGTCCTCCGGCCGACCTGTCTCCAAGGGTCTATTGCTGCCTCGGGCACCGTATGGTCGATCTCCTGTGAGTCTAGATTTTCGAATCCGACGCAAAACTGACAGTTAATTGTAACGTTCAGAGCCTGTTAATGACGATGGAACACACAAATTGCGTCGCGATTCAATACATCGTCCTCCAGCCGACTTGTCTCCAAGGGTCTATTGCTGCCTCGGGCACCTTAATGTCGTTCTTCTGTGAGTCTAGATTTTGGAATCCGAAGCAAAACTGACAGTTAATTGCAAGGGTCAGAGCCTCTTAATGACAATGGAACACACAAATTGAGTCGCGATTCAATACATCGTCCTCCGGCCGACCTGTCTCCAAGGGTCTATTGCTGCCTCGGGCACCTTATGGTCGATCTCCAGTGAGTCTAGATTTTCGAATCCGACGCAAAACTGACAGTTACTTGTAACGTTCAGAGCCTGTTAATGACGATGGAACACACAAATCGCGTCGCGATTCAATACATCGTCCTCCAGCCGACTTGTCTCCAAGGGTCTAGTGCTGCCTCGGGCACCTTATGGTCGTTCTTCTGTGAGTCTAGATTTTCGAATCCGACGCATAACTGACAGTTAATTGTAAGGTTCAGAGCCTGTTAATGACGATGGAACACACAAATTGCGTCGCGATTCAATACATCGTCCTCCGGCCGACCTGTCTCCAAGGGTCTATTGCTGCCTCGGGCACCTTATGGTCGATCTCCTGTGAGTCTAGATTTTCGAATCCGACGCAAAACTGACAGTTAATTGTAACGTTCAGTGCCTGTTAATGACGATGGAACACACAAATTGCGTCGCGATTCAATACATCGTCCTCCAGCCGACTTGTCTCCAAGGGTCTAGTGCTGCCTCGGACACCTTATGGTCGTTCTCCTGTGAGTCTAGATTTTCGAATCCGACGCAAAACTGACAGTTAATTGTAAGGTTATGAGCATCTTAATGACAATGGAACACACAAATCGCGTCGCGATTCAATACATCGTCCTCCGGCCGACCTGTCTCCAAGGGTCTATTGCTGCCTCGGGCACCTTATGGTCGATCTCCTGTGAGTCTAGATTTTCGAATCCGACGCAAAACTGACAGTTAATTGTAACGTTCAGGGCCTGTTAATGACGATGGAACACACAAATCGCGTAACGATTCAATACATCGTCCACCGGCCGACCTGTCTCCAAGGGTCTAGTGCTGCCTCGGACACCTTATGGTCGTTCTCCTGTGAGTCTAGATTTTCGAATCCGACGCAAAACTGACAGTTAATTGTAAGGTTCAGAGCATCTTAATGACAATGGAACACACTAATCGCGTCGCGATTCAACACATCGTCCTCCGGCCGACCTGTCTCCAAGGGTCTATTGCTGCCTCGGGCACCTTATGGTCGCTCTCCTGTGAGTCTAGATTTTCGAATCCGACGCAAAAATGACAGTTAATTGTAACGTTCAGAGCCTGTTAATGACGATGGAACACACAAATTGCGTCGCGATTCAATACATCGTCCTCCAGCCGACTTGTCTCCAAGGGTCTAGTGCTGCCTCGGGCACCTTAATGTCGTTCTTCTGTGAGTCTAGATTTTGGAATCCGAAGCAAAACTGACAGTTAATTGTAAGGTTCAGAGCCTCTTAATGACAATGGAACACACTAATTGAGTCGCGATTCAATACATCGTCCTCCGGCCGACCTGTCTCCAAGGGTCTATTGCTGCCTCGGGCACCTTATGGTCGATCTCCTGTGAGTCTAGATTTTCGAATCCGACGCAAAACTGACAGTTAATTGTAACGTTCAGAGCCTGTTAATGACGATGGAACACACAAATCGCGTCGCGATTCAATACATCGTCCTCCAGCCGACTTGTCTCCAAGGGTCTAGTGCTGCCTCGGACACCTTATGGTCGTTCTCCTGTGAGTCTAGATTTTCGAATCCGACGCAAAACTGACAGTTAATTGTAAGGATCAGAGCATCTTAATGACAATGGAACACACTAATCGCGTCGCGATTCAACACATCGTCCTCCGGCCGACCTGTCTCCAAGGGTCTATTGCTGCCTCGGGCACCTTATGGTCGCTCTCCTGTGAGTCTAGATTTTCGAATCCGACGCAAAAATGACAGTTAATTGTAACGTTCAGAGCCTGTTAATGACGATGGAACACACAAATTGCGTCGCGATTCAATACATCGTCCTCCAGCCGACTTGTCTCCAAGGGTCTAGTGCTGCCTCGGGCACCTTAATGTCGTTCTTCTGTGAGTCTAGATTTTGGAATCCGAAGCAAAACTGACAGTTAATTGTAAGGTTCAGAGCCTCTTAATGACAATGGAACACACAAATTGAGTCGCGATTCAATACATCGTCCTCCGGCCGACCTGTCTCCAAGGGTCTATTGCTGCCTCGGGCACCTTATGGTCGATCTCCTGTGAGTCTAGATTTTCGAATCCGACGCAAAACTGACAGTTAATTGTAACGTTCAGAGCCTGTTAATGACGATGGAACACACAAATTGC
This sequence comes from Schistocerca nitens, assembly GCF_023898315.1. Lineage (NCBI taxonomy): Eukaryota > Metazoa > Arthropoda > Insecta > Orthoptera > Acrididae > Schistocerca > Schistocerca nitens. Next base: position 9,885,542 of record NC_064617.1, on the reverse strand, counting down.
GTCGCGATTCAATACATCGTCTTCCGGAAGACCTGTCTCCAAGGGTCTATTGCTGCCTCGGGCACCTTAATGTCGATCTCCTGTGAGTCTAGATTTTCGAATCCGACGCAAAACTGACAGTTAATTGTAACGTTCAGTGCCTGTTAATGACGATGGAACACACAATTTGCGTCGCGATTCAATACATCGTCCTCCAGCCGACTTGTCTCCAAGGGTCTAGTGCTGCCTCGGACACCTTATGGTCGTTCTCCTGTGAGTCTAGATTTTCGAATCCGACGCAAAACTGACAGTTAATTGTAAGGTTCAGAGCATCTTAATGACAATGGAACACACAAATCGCGTCGCGATTCAATACATCGTCCTCCGGCCGACCTGTCTCCAAGGGTCTATTGCTGCCTCGGGCACCTTATGGTCGATCTCCTGTGAGTCTAGATTTTCGAATCCGACGAAAATCTGACAGTTAATTGTAACGTTCAGAGCCTGTTAATGACGATGGAACACACAAATCGCGTCGCGATTCAATACATCGTCCACCGGCCGACCTGTCTCCAAGGGTCTAGTGCTGCCTCGGACACCTTATGGTCGTTCTCCTGTGAGTCTAGATTTTCGAATCCGACGCAAAACTGACAGTTAATTAAAACGTTCAGCGCCTGTTAATGACGATGGAACACACAAATCGCGTCGCGATTCAATACATCGTCCTCCAGCCGACTTGTCTCCAAGGGTCTAGTCCTGCCTCGGGCACCTTACGGTCGATCTCCTGTGAGTCTAGATTTTCGAATCCGACGCAAAACTGACAGTTAATTGTAACGTTCAGAGCCTCTTAATGACGATGGAACACACAAATTGCGTCGCGATTCAATACATCGTCCTCCGGCCGACCTGTCTCCAAGGGTCTATTGCTGCCTCGGGCACCTTATGGTCGATCTCCTGTGAGTCTAGATTTTCGAATCCGACGCAAAACTGACAGTTAATTGTAACGTTCAGTGCCTGTTAATGACGATGGAACACACAAATTGCGTCGCGATTCAATACATCGTCCTCCAGACGACTTGTCTCCAAGGGTCTATTGTTGCCTCGGGCACCTTATGGTCGATCTCCTGTGAGTCCTGATTTTCGAATCCGACGCAAAACTGACAGTTAATTGTAACGTTCAGTGCCTGTTAATGACGATGGAACACACAAATTGCGTCGCGATTCAATACATCGTCCTCCAGCCGACTTGTCTCCAAGGGTCTAGTGCTGCTTCGGACACCTTATGGTCGTTCTCCTGTGAGTATAAATTTACGAATCCGACGCAAAACTGACAGTTAATTGTAAGGTTCAGAGCATCTTAATGACAATGGAACACACAAATCGCGTCGCGATTCAATACATCGTCCTCCGGCCGACCTGTCTCCAAGGGTCAATTGCTGCCTCGGGCACCGTATGGTCTCTCTCCTGTGAGTCTAGATTTCAGAATCCGACGCAAAACTGACAGTTAATTGTAACGTTCAGAGCCTGTTAATGACGATGGAACACAAAAATTGCGTCGCGATTCAATACATCGTCCTCCAGCCGACTTGTCTCCAAGGGTCTAGTGCTGCCTCGGGCACCTTAATGTCGTTCTTCTGTGAGTCTAGATTTTGGAATCCGAAGCAAAACTGACAGTTAATTGTAAGGTTCAGAGCCTCTTAATGACAATGGAACACACAAATTGAGTCGCGATTCAATACATCGTCCTCCGGCCGACCTGTCTCCAAGGGTCTATTGCTGCCTCGGGCACCTTATGGTCGATCTCCAGTGAGTTTAGATTTTCGAATCCGACGCAAAACTGACAGTTAATTGTTACGTTCAGAGCCTGTTAATGACGATGGAACACACAAATCGCGTCGAGATTCAATACATCGTCCTCCAGCCCACATGTCTCCAAGGGTCTAGTGCTGCCTCGGGCACCTTATGGTCGTTCTTCTGTGAGTCTAGATTTTCGAATCCGACGCATAACTGACAGCTAATTGTAAGGTTCAGAGCCTGTTAATGACGATGGAACACACAAATTGCGTCGCGATTCAATACATCGTCCTCCGGCCGACCTGTCTCCAAGGGTCTATTGCTGCCTCGGGCACCTTATGGTCGATCTCCTGTGAGTCTAGATTTTCGAATCCGACGCAAAACTGACAGTTAATTGTAACGTTCAGTGCCTGTTAATGACGATGGAACACACAAATTGTGTCGCGATTCAATACATCGTCCTCCAGCCGACTTGTCTCCAAGGGTCTAGTGCTGCCTGGGACACCTTATGGTCGTTCTCCTGTGAGTCTAGATTTTCGAATCCGACGCAAAACTGACAGTTAATTGTAAGGTTCAGAGCATCTTAATGACAATGGAACACACAAATCGCGTCGCGATTCAATACATCGTCCTCCGGCCGACCTGTCTCCAAGGGTCTATTGCTGCCTCGGGCACCTTATGGTCGATCTCCTGTGAGTCTAGATTTTCGAATCCGACGCAAAACTGACAGTTAATCGTAACGTTCAGGGCCTGTTAATGACGATGGAACACACAAATCGCGTCGCGATTCAATACATCGTCCACCGGCCGACCTGTCTCCAAGGGTCTAGTGCTGCCTCGGACACCTTATGGTCGTTCTCCTGTGAGTCTAGATTTTCGAATCCGACGCAAAACTGACAGCTAATTGTAACGTTCAGCGCCTGTTAATGACGATGGAACACACAAATCGCGTCGCGATTCAATACATCGTCCTTCAGCCGACTTGTCTCCAAGGGTCTAGTCCTGCCTCGGGCACCTTATGGTCGATCTCCTGTGAGTCTAGATTTTCGAATCCGACGCAAAACTGACAGTTAATTGTAACGTTCAGTGCCTGTTAATGACAATGGAACACACAAATTGCGTCGCGATTCAATACATCGTCCTCCAGCCGACTTGTCTCCAAGGGTCTATTGCTGCCTCGGGAGCCTTAATGTCGTTCTTCTGTGAGTCTAGATTTTGGAATCCGAAGCAAAACTGACAGTTAATTGCAAGGTTCAGAGCCTCTTCATGACAATGGAACACACAAATTTAGTCGCGATTCAATACATCGTCCTCCGGCCGACCTGTCTCCAAGGGTCTATTGCTGCCTCGGGCACCTTATGGTCGATCTCCTGTGAGTCTAGATTTTCGAATCCGACGCAAAACTGACAGTTAATTGTAACGTTCAGGGTCTGTTAATGACGATGGAACACACAAATCGCGTAACGATTCAATACATCGTCCACCGGCCGACCTGTCTCCAAGGGTCTAGTGCTGCCTCGGACACCTTATGGTCGTTCTCCTGTGAGTCTAGATTTTCGAATCCGACGCAAAACTGACAGTTAATTGTAAGGTTCAGAGCATCTTAATGACAATGGAACACAGTAATCGCGTCGCGATTCAACACATCGTCCTCCGGCCGACCTGTCTCCAAGGGTCTATTGCTGCCTCGGGCACCTTATGGTCGCTCTCCTGTGAGTCTAGATTTTCGAATCCGACGCAAAAATGACAGTTAATTGTAACGTTCAGAGCCTGTTAATGACGATGGAACACACAAATTGCGTCGCGATTCAATACATCGTCCTCCAGCCGACTTGTCTCCAAGGGTCTAGTGCTGCCTCGGGCACCTTAATGTCGTTCTTCTGTGAGTCTAGATTTTGGAATCCGAAGCAAAACTGACAGTTAATTGTAAGGTTCAGAGCCTCTTAATGACAATGGAACACACAAATTGAGTCGCGATTCAATACATCGTCCTCCGGCCGACCTGTCTCCAAGGGTCTATTGCTGCCTCGGGCACCTTATGGTCGATCTCCTGTGAGTCTAGATTTTCGAATCCGACGCAAAACTGACAGTTAATTGTAACGTTCAGAGCCTGTTAATGACGATGGAACACACAAATCGCGTCGCGATTCAATACATCGTCCTCCAGCCGACTTGTCTCCAAGGGTCTAGTGCTGCCTCGGGCACCTTATGGTCGTTCTTCTGTGAGTCTAGATTTTCGAATCCGACGCATAACTGACAGTTAATTGTAAGGTTCAGAGCCTGTTAATGACAATGGAACACACAAATTGAGTCGCGATTCAATACATCGTCCTCCGGCCGACCTGTCTCCAAGGGTCTATTGCTGCCTCGGGCACCTTATGGTCGATCTCCTGTGAGTCTAGATTTTCGAATCCGACGCATAACTGACAGTTAATTGTAAGGTTCAGAGCCTGTTAATGACGATGGAACACACAAATTGCGTCGCGATTCAATACATCGTCTTCCGGAAGACCTGTCTCCAAGGGTCTATTGCTGCCTCGGGCACCTTATGGTCGATCTCCTGTGAGTCTAGATTTTCGAATCCGACGCAAAACTGACAGTTAATTGTAACGTTCAGTGCCTGTTAATGACGATGGAACACACAATTTGCGTCGCGATTCAATACATCGTCCACCAGCCGACTTGTCTCCAAGGGTCTAGTGCTGCCTCGGACACCTTATGGTCGTTCTCCTGTGAGTCTAGATTTTCGAATCCGACGCAAAACTGACAGTTAATTGTAAGGTTCAGAGCATCTTAATGACAATGGAACACACAAATCGCGTCGCGATTCAATACATCGTCCTCCGGCCGACCTGTCTCCAAGGGTCTATTGCTGCCTCGGGCACCTTATGGTCGATCTCCTGTGAGTCTAGATTTTCGAATCCGACGCAAATCTGACAGTTAATTGTAACGTTCAGAGCCTGTTAATGACGATGGAACACACAAATCGCGTCGCGATTCAATACATCGTCCACCGGCCGACCTGTCTCCAAGGGTCTAGTGCTGCCTCGGACACCTTATGGTCGTTCTCCTGTGAGTCTAGATTTTCGAATCCGACGCAAAACTGACAGTTAATTGTAACGTTCAGCGCCTGTTAATGACGATGGAACACACAAATCGCGTCGCGATTCAATACATCGTCCTCCAGCCGACTTGTCTCCAAGGGTCTAGTCCTGCCTCGGGCACCTTATGGTCGATCTCCTGTGAGTCTAGATTTTCGAATCCGACGCAAAACTGACAGTTAATTGTAACGTTCAGAGCCTCTTAATGACGATGGAACACACAAATTGCGTCGCGATTCAATACATCGTCCTCCGGCCGACCTGTCTCCAAGGGTCTATTGCTGCCTCGGGCACCTTATGGTCGATCTCCTGTGAGTCTAGATTTTCGAATCCGACGCAAAACTGACAGTTAATTGTAACGTTCAGAGCCTGTTAATGACGATGGAACACACAAATTGCGTCGCGATTCAATACATCGTCCTCCAGCCAGCTTGTCTCCAAGGGTCTAGTGCTGCCTCGGGCACCTTAATGTCGTTCTTCTGTGAGTCTAAATTTTGGAATCCGAAGCAAAACTGACAGTTAATTGTAACGTTCAGAGCCTCTTAATGACAATGGAACACACAAATTGAGTCGCGATTCAATACATCGTCCTCCGGCCGACCTGTCTCCAAGGGTCTATTGCTGCCTCGGGCACCTTATGGTCGATCTCCTGTGAGTCTAGATTTTCGAATCCGACGCAAAACTGACAGTTAATTGAAAGGTTCAGAGCCTGTTAATGACGATGGAACACACAAATTGCGTCGCGATTCAATACATCGTCCTCCGGCCGATCTGTCTCCAAGGGTCTATTGCTGCCTCGGGCACCTTATGGTCGATCTCCTGTGAGTCTAGATTTTCGAATCCAACGCAAAACTGACAGTTAATTGTAACGTTCAGTGCCTGTTAATGACGATGGAACACACAAATTGCGCCGCGATTCAATACATCGTCCTCCAGACGACTTGTCTCCAAGGGTCTATTGTTGCCTCGGGCACCTTATGGTCGATCTCCTGTGAGTCCTGATTTTCGAATCCGACGCAAAACTGACAGTTAATTGTAACGTTCAGTGCCTGTTAATGACGATGGAACACACAAATTGCGTCGCGATTCAATACATCGTCCTCCAGCCGACTTGTCTCCAAGGGTCTAGTGCTGCCTCGGGCACCTTAATGTCGTTCTTCTGTGAGTCTAGATTTTGGAATCCGAAGCAAAACTGACAGTTAATTGTAAGGTTCAGAGCCTCTTAATGACAATGGAACACACAAATTGAGTCGCGATTCAATACATCGTCCTCCGGCCGACCTGTCTCCAAGGGTCTATTGCTGCCTCGGGCACCTTATGGTCGATCTCCAGTGAGTTTAGATTTTCGAATCCGACGCAAAACTGACAGTTAATTGTTACGTTCAGAGCCTGTTAATGACGATGGAACACACAAATCGCGTCGAGATTCAATACATCGTCCTCCAGCCCACATGTCTCCAAGGGTCTAGTGCTGCCTCGGGCACCTTATGGTCGTTCTTCTGTGAGTCTAGATTTTCGAATCCGACGCATAACTGACGGCTAATTGTAAGGTTCAGAGCCTGTTAATGACGATGGAACACACAAATTGCGTCGCGATTCAATACATCGTCCTCCGGCCGACCTGTCTCCAAGGGTCTATTGCTGCCTCGGGCACCTTATGGTCGATCTCCTGTGAGTCTAGATTTTCGAATCCGACGCAAAACTGACAGTTAATTGTAACGTTCAGTGCCTGTTAATGACGATGGAACACACAAATTGTGTCGCGATTCAATACATCGTCCTCCAGCCGACTTGTCTCCAAGGGTCTAGTGCTGCCTCGGACACCTTATGGTCGTTCTCCTGTGAGTCTAGATTTTCGAATCCGACGCAAAACTGACAGTTAATTGTAAGGTTCAGAGCATCTTAATGACAATGGAACACACAAATCGCGTCGCGATTCAATACATCGTCCTCCGGCCGACCTGTCTCCAAGGGTCTATTGCTGCCTCGGGCACCTTATGGTCGATCTCCTCTGAGTCTAGATTTTCGAATCCGACGCAAAACTGACAGTTAATTGTAACGTTCAGGGCCTGTTAATGACGATGGAACACACAAATCGCGTCGCGATTCAATACATCGTCCACCGGCCGACCTGTCTCCAAGGGTCTAGTGCTGCCTCGGACACCTTATGGTCGTTCTCCTGTGAGTCTAGATTTTCGAATCCGACGCAAAACTGACAGCTAATTGTAACGTTCAGCGCCTGTTAATGACGATGGAACACACAAATCGCGTCGCGATTCAATACATCGTCCTCCAGCCGACTTGTCTCCAAGGGTCTAGTCCTGCCTCGGGCACCTTATGGTCGATCTCCTGTGAGTCTATGTTTTCGAATCCGACGCAAAACTGACAGTTAATTGTAACGTTCAGAGCCTGTTAATGACGATGGAACACACAAATCGCGTCGCGATTCAATACATCGTCCTCCGGCCGACCTGTCTCCAAGGGTCTATTGCTGCCTCGGGCACCCTATGGTCGTTCTTCTGTGAGTCTAGATTTTCGAATCCGACGCAAAACTTACAGTTAATTGTAACGTTCAGAGCCTGTTAATGACGATGGAACACACAAATTGCGTCGCGATTCAATACATCGTCCTCCGGCCGACCTGTCTCCAAGGGTCTATTGCTGCCTCGGGCACCTTATGGTTGATCTCCTGTGAGTCCTGATTTTCGAATCCGACGCAAAACTGACAGTTAATTGTAACGTTCAGTGCCTGTTAATGACGATGGAACACACAAATTGCGTCGCGATTCAATACATCGTCCTCCGGCCGACTTGTCTCCAAGTGTCTAGTGCTGCTTCGGACACCTTATGGTCGTTCTCCTGTGAGTCTAGATTTTCGAATCCGACGCAAAACTGACAGTTAATTGTAAGGTTCAGAGCATCTTAATGACAATGGAGCACACAAATCGCGTCGCGATTCAACACATCGTCCTCCGGCCGACCTGTCTCCAAGGGTCTATTGCTGCCTCGGGCACCTTATGGTCGCTCTCCTGTGAGTCTAGATTATCGAATCCGACGCAAAAATGACAGTTAATTGTAACGTTCAGAGCCTATTAATGACGATGGAACACACAAATTGCGTCGCGATTCAATACATCGTCCTCCAGCCGACTTGTCTCCAAGGGTCTAGTGCTGCCTCGGGCACCTTAATGTCGTTCTTCTGTGAGTCTAGATTTTGGAATCCGAAGCAAAACTGACAGTTAATTGTAAGGTTCAGAGCCTCTTAATGACAATGGAACACACAAATTGAGTCGCGATTCAATACATCGTCCTCCGGCCGACCTGTCTCCAAAGGTCTACTGCTGCCTCGGGCACCTTATGGTCGATCTCCTGTGAGTCTAGATTTTCGAATCCGACGCAAAACTGACAGTTAATTGTAACGTTCAGTGCCTGTTAATGACGATGGAACACACAAATTGCGTCGCGATTCAATACATCGTCCTCCAGCCGACTTGTATCCAAGTGTCTAGTGCTGCTTCGGACACCTTATGGTCGATCTCCTGTGAGTCTAGATTTTCGAATCCGACGCAAAACTGACAGTTAATTGTAACGTTCAGAGCCTGTTAATGACGATGGAACACACAAATTGCGTCGCGATTCAATACATCATCCTCCAGCCGACTTGTCTCCAAGGGTCTAGTGCTGCCTCGGGCACCTTAATGTCGTTCTTCTGTGAGTCTAGATTTTGGAATCCGAAGCAAAACTGACAGTTAATTGTAATGACAATGGAACACACAAATTGAGTCGCGATTCAATACATCGTCCTCCGGCCGACCTGTCTCCAAGGGTCTATTGCTGCCTCGGGCACCTTATGGTCGATCGCCTGTGAGTCTAGATTTTCGAATCCGACGCAAAACTGACAGTTAATTGTAAGGTTCAGAGCCTGTTAATGACGATGGAACACACAAATTGCGTCGCGATTCAATACATCTTCCTCCGGCCGACCTGTCTCCAAGGGTCTATTGCTGCCTCGGGCACCTTATGGTCGATCTCCTGTGAGTCTAGATTTTCGAATCCGACGCAAAACTGACAGTTAATTGTAACGTTCAGTGCCTGTTAATGACGATGGAACACACAAATTGCGTCGCGATTCAATACATCGTCCTCCGGCCGACCTGTCTCCAAGGGTCTATTGCTGCCTCGGGCACCTTATGGTCGATCTCCTGTGAGTCTAGATTTTCGAATCCGACGCAAAACTGACAGTTAATTGTAACGTTCAGGGCCTGTTAATGACGATGGAACACACAAACCGCGTCGCGATTCAATACATCGCCCACCGGCCGACCTGTCTCCAAGGGTCTAGTGCTGCCTCGGACACCTTATGGTCGTTCTCCTGTGAGTCTAGATTTTCGAATCCGACGCAAAACTGACAGTTAATTGTAACGTTCAGCGGCTGTTAATGACGATGGAACACACAAATCGCGTCGCGATTCAATACATCGTCCTCCAGCCGACTTGTCTCCAAGGGTCTAGTCCTGCCTCGGGCACCTTATGGTCGATCTCCTGTGAGTCTAGATTTTCGAATCCGACGCAAAACTGACAGTTAATTGTAACGTTCAGAGCCTGTTAATGACGATGGAACACACAAATTGCGTCGCGATTCAATACATCGTCCTCCAGCCGACTTGTCTCCAAGGGTCTAGTGCTGCCTCGGGCACCTTAATGTCGTTCTTCTGTGAGTCTAGATTTTGGAATCCGAAGCAAAACTGACAGTTAATTGTAAGGTTCAGAGCCTCTTAATGACAATGGAACACACAAATTGAGTCGCGATTCAATACATCGTCCTCCGGCCGACCTGTCTCCAAGGGTCTATTGCTGCCTCGGGCACCTTATGGTCGATCTCCAGTGAGTTTAGATTTTCGAATCCGACGCAAAACTGACAGTTAATTGTTACGTTCAGAGCCTGTTAATGACGATGGAACACACAAATCGCGTCGAGATTCAATACATCGTCCTCCAGCCCACATGTCTCCAAGGGTCTAGTGCTGCCTCGGGCACCTTATGGTCGTTCTTCTGTGAGTCTAGATTTTCGAATCCGACGCATAACTGACAGCTAATTGTAAGGTTCAGAGCCTGTTAATGACGATGGAACACACAAATTGCGTCGCGATTCAATACATCGTCCTCCGGCCGACCTGTCTCCAAGGGTCTATTGCTGCCTCGGGCACCTTATGGTCGATCTCCTGTGAGTCTAGATTTTCGAATCCGACGCAAAACTGACAGTTAATTGTAACGTTCAGTGCCTGTTAATGACGATGGAACACACAAATTGTGTCGCGATTCAATACATCGTCCTCCAGCCGACTTGTCTCCAAGGGTCTAGTGCTGCCTCGGACACCTTATGGTCGTTCTCCTGTGAGTCTAGATTTTCGAATCCGACGCAAAACTGACAGTTAATTGTAAGGTTCAGAGCATCTTAATGACAATGGAACACACAAATCGCGTCGCGATTCAATACATCGTCCTCCGGCCGACCTGTCTCCAAGGGTCTATTGCTGCCTCGGGCACCTTATGGTCGATCTCCTGTGAGTCTAGATTTTCGAATCCGACGCAAAACTGACAGTTAATTGTAACGTTCAGGGCCTGTTAATGACGATGGAACACACAAATCGCGTCGCGATTCAATACATCGTCCACCGGCCGACCTGTCTCCAAGGGTCTAGTGCTGCCTCGGACACCTTATGGTCGTTCTCCTGTGAGTCTAGATTTTCGAATCCGACGCAAAACTGACAGCTAATTGTAACGTTCAGCGCCTGTTAATGACGATGGAACACACAAATCGCGTCGCGATTCAATACATCGTCCTCCAGCCGACTTGTCTCCAAGGGTCTAGTCCTGCCTCGGGCACCTTATGGTCGATCTCCTGTGAGTCTATGTTTTCGAATCCGACGCAAAACTGACAGTTAATTGTAACGTTCAGAGCCTGTTAATGACGATGGAACACACAAATCGCGTCGCGATTCAATACATCGTCCTCCGGCCGACCTGTCTCCAAGGGTCTATTGCTGCCTCGGGCACCTTATGGTTGATCTCCTGTGAGTCCTGATTTTCGAATCCGACGCAAAACTGACAGTTAATTGTAACGTTCAGTGCCTGTTAATGACGATGGAACACACAAATTGCGTCGCGATTCAATACATCGTCCTCCGGCCGACTTGTCTCCAAGTGTCTAGTGCTGCTTCGGACACCTTATGGTCGTTCTCCTGTGAGTCTAGATTTTCGAATCCGACGCAAAACTGACAGTTAATTGTAAGGTTCAGAGCATCTTAATGACAATGGAGCACACAAATCGCGTCGCGATTCAACACATCGTCCTCCGGCCGACCTGTCTCCAAGGGTCTATTGCTGCCTCGGGCACCTTATGGTCGCTCTCCTGTGAGTCTAGATTATCGAATCCGACGCAAAAATGACAGTTAATTGTAACGTTCAGAGCCTATTAATGACGATGGAACACACAAATTGCGTCGCGATTCAATACATCGTCCTCCAGCCGACTTGTCTCCAAGGGTCTAGTGCTGCCTCGGGCACCTTAATGTCGTTCTTCTGTGAGTCTAGATTTTGGAATCCGAAGCAAAACTGACAGTTAATTGTAAGGTTCAGAGCCTCTTAATGACAATGGAACACACAAATTGAGTCGCGATTCAATACATCGTCCTCCGGCCGACCTGTCTCCAAAGGTCTACTGCTGCCTCGGGCACCTTATGGTCGATCTCCTGTGAGTCTAGATTTTCGAATCCGACGCAAAACTGACAGTTAATTGTAACGTTCAGCGGCTGTTAATGACGATGGAACACACAAATCGCGTCGCGATTCAATACATCGTCCTCCAGCCGACTTGTCTCCAAGGGTCTAGTCCTGCCTCGGGCACCTTATGGTCGATCTCCTGTGAGTCTAGATTTTCGAATCCGACGCAAAACTGACAGTTAATTGTAACGTTCAGAGCCTGTTAATGACGATGGAACACACAAATTGCGTCGCGATTCAATACATCGTCCTCCAGCCGACTTGTCTCCAAGGGTCTAGTGCTGCCTCGGGCACCTTAATGTCGTTCTTCTGTGAGTCTAGATTTTGGAATCCGAAGCAAAACTGACAGTTAATTGTAAGGTTCAGAGCCTCTTAATGACAATGGAACACACAAATTGAGTCGCGATTCAATACATCGTCCTCCGGCCGACCTGTCTCCAAGGGTCTATTGCTGCCTCGGGCACCTTATGGTCGATCTCCAGTGAGTTTAGATTTTCGAATCCGACGCAAAACTGACAGTTAATTGTTACGTTCAGAGCCTGTTAATGACGATGGAACACACAAATCGCGTCGAGATTCAATACATCGTCCTCCAGCCCACATGTCTCCAAGGGTCTAGTGCTGCCTCGGGCACCTTATGGTCGTTCTTCTGTGAGTCTAGATTTTCGAATCCGACGCATAACTGACAGCTAATTGTAAGGTTCAGAGCCTGTTAATGACGATGGAACACACAAATTGCGTCGCGATTCAATACATCGTCCTCCGGCCGACCTGTCTCCAAGGGTCTATTGCTGCCTCGGGCACCTTATGGTCGATCTCCTGTGAGTCTAGATTTTCGAATCCGACGCAAAACTGACAGTTAATTGTAACGTTCAGTGCCTGTTAATGACGATGGAACACACAAATTGTGTCGCGATTCAATACATCGTCCTCCAGCCGACTTGTCTCCAAGGGTCTAGTGCTGCCTCGGACACCTTATGGTCGTTCTCCTGTGAGTCTAGATTTTCGAATCCGACGCAAAACTGACAGTTAATTGTAAGGTTCAGAGCATCTTAATGACAATGGAACACACAAATCGCGTCGCGATTCAATACATCGTCCTCCGGCCGACCTGTCTCCAAGGGTCTATTGCTGCCTCGGGCACCTTATGGTCGATCTCCTGTGAGTCTAGATTTTCGAATCCGACGCAAAACTGACAGTTAATTGTAACGTTCAGGGCCTGTTAATGACGATGGAACACACAAATCGCGTCGCGATTCAATACATCGTCCACCGGCCGACCTGTCTCCAAGGGTCTAGTGCTGCCTCGGACACCTTATGGTCGTTCTCCTGTGAGTCTAGATTTTCGAATCCGACGCAAAACTGACAGCTAATTGTAACGTTCAGCGCCTGTTAATGACGATGGAACACACAAATCGCGTCGCGATTCAATACATCGTCCTCCAGCCGACTTGTCTCCAAGGGTCTAGTCCTGCCTCGGGCACCTTATGGTCGATCTCCTGTGAGTCTATGTTTTCGAATCCGACGCAAAACTGACAGTTAATTGTAACGTTCAGAGCCTGTTAATGACGATGGAACACACAAATCGCGTCGCGATTCAATACATCGTCCTCCGGCCGACCTGTCTCCAAGGGTCTATTGCTGCCTCGGGCACCCTATGGTCGTTCTTCTGTGAGTCTAGATTTTCGAATCCGACGCAAAACTTACAGTTAATTGTAACGTTCAGAGCCTGTTAATGACGATGGAACACACAAATTGCGTCGCGATTCAATACATCGTCCTCCGGCCGACCTGTCTCCAAGGGTCTATTGCTGCCTCGGGCACCTTATGGTTGATCTCCTGTGAGTCCTGATTTTCGAATCCGACGCAAAACTGACAGTTAATTGTAACGTTCAGTGCCTGTTAATGACGATGGAACACACAAATTGCGTCGCGATTCAATACATCGTCCTCCGGCCGACTTGTCTCCAAGTGTCTAGTGCTGCTTCGGACACCTTATGGTCGTTCTCCTGTGAGTCTAGATTTTCGAATCCGACGCAAAACTGACAGTTAATTGTAAGGTTCAGAGCATCTTAATGACAATGGAGCACACAAATCGCGTCGCGATTCAACACATCGTCCTCCGGCCGACCTGTCTCCAAGGGTCTATTGCTGCCTCGGGCACCTTATGGTCGCTCTCCTGTGAGTCTAGATTATCGAATCCGACGCAAAAATGACAGTTAATTGTAACGTTCAGAGCCTATTAATGACGATGGAACACACAAATTGCGTCGCGATTCAATACATCGTCCTCCAGCCGACTTGTCTCCAAGGGTCTAGTGCTGCCTCGGGCACCTTAATGTCGTTCTTCTGTGAGTCTAGATTTTGGAATCCGAAGCAAAACTGACAGTTAATTGTAAGGTTCAGAGCCTCTTAATGACAATGGAACACACAAATTGAGTCGCGATTCAATACATCGTCCTCCGGCCGACCTGTCTCCAAAGGTCTACTGCTGCCTCGGGCACCTTATGGTCGATCTCCTGTGAGTCTAGATTTTCGAATCCGACGCAAAACTGACAGTTAATTGTAACGTTCAGTGCCTGTTAATGACGATGGAACACACAAATTGCGTCGCGATTCAATACATCGTCCTCCAGCCGACTTGTATCCAAGTGTCTAGTGCTGCTTCGGACACCTTATGGTCGATCTCCTGTGAGTCTAGATTTTCGAATCCGACGCAAAACTGACAGTTAATTGTAACGTTCAGAGCCTGTTAATGACGATGGAACACACAAATTGCGTCGCGATTCAATACATCGTCCTCCAGCCGACTTGTCTCCAAGGGTCTAGTGCTGCCTCGGGCACCTTAATGTCGTTCTTCTGTGAGTCTAGATTTTGGAATCCGAAGCAAAACTGACAGTTAATTGTAATGACAATGGAACACACAAATTGAGTCGCGATTCAATACATCGTCCTCCGGCCGACCTGTCTCCAAGGGTCTATTGCTGCCTCGGGCACCTTATGGTCGATCGCCTGTGAGTCTAGATTTTCGAATCCGACGCAAAACTGACAGTTAATTGTAAGGTTCAGAGCCTGTTAATGACGATGGAACACACAAATTGCGTCGCGATTCAATACATCTTCCTCCGGCCGACCTGTCTCCAAGGGTCTATTGCTGCCTCGGGCACCTTATGGTCGATCTCCTGTGAGTCTAGATTTTCGAATCCGACGCAAAACTGACAGTTAATTGTAACGTTCAGAGCCTGTTAATGACGATGGAACACACAAATTGCGTCGCGATTCAATACATCGTCCTCCAGCCGACTTGTCTCCAAGGGTCTAGTGCTGCCTCGGGCACCTTAATGTCGTTCTTCTGTGAGTCTAGATTTTGGAATCCGAAGCAAAACTGACAGTTAATTGTAAGGTTCAGAGCCTCTTAATGACAATGGAACACACAAATTGAGTCGCGATTCAATACATCGTCCTCCGGCCGACCTGTCTCCAAGGGTCTATTGCTGCCTCGGGCACCTTATGGTCGATCTCCAGTGAGTTTAGATTTTCGAATCCGACGCAAAACTGACAGTTAATTGTTACGTTCAGAGCCTGTTAATGACGATGGAACACACAAATCGCGTCGAGATTCAATACATCGTCCTCCAGCCCACATGTCTCCAAGGGTCTAGTGCTGCCTCGGGCACCTTATGGTCGATCTTCTGTGAGTCTAGATTTTCGAATCCGACGCATAACTGACAGATAATTGTAAGGTTCAGAGCCTGTTAATGACGATGGAACACACAAATTGCGTCGCGATTCAATACATCGTCCTCCAGCCGACTTGTCTCCAAGGGTCTAGTCCTGCCTCGGGCACCTTATGGTCGATCTCCTGTGAGTCTATGTTTTCGAATCCGACGCAAAACTGACAGTTAATTGTAACGTTCAGAGCCTGTTAATGACGATGGAACACACAAATCGCGTCGCGATTCAATACATCGTCCTCCGGCCGACCTGTCTCCAAGGGTCTATTGCTGCCTCGGGCACCCTATGGTCGTTCTTCTGTGAGTCTAGATTTTCGAATCCGACGCAAAACTTACAGTTAATTGTAACGTTCAGAGCCTGTTAATGACGATGGAACACACAAATTGCGTCGCGATTCAATACATCGTCCTCCGGCCGACCTGTCTCCAAGGGTCTATTGCTGCCTCGGGCACCTTATGGTTGATCTCCTGTGAGTCCTGATTTTCGAATCCGACGCAAAACTGACAGTTAATTGTAACGTTCAGTGCCTGTTAATGACGATGGAACACACAAATTGCGTCGCGATTCAATACATCGTCCTCCGGCCGACTTGTCTCCAAGTGTCTAGTGCTGCTTCGGACACCTTATGGTCGTTCTCCTGTGAGTCTAGATTTTCGAATCCGACGCAAAACTGACAGTTAATTGTAAGGTTCAGAGCATCTTAATGACAATGGAGCACACAAATCGCGTCGCGATTCAACACATCGTCCTCCGGCC
The DNA here is from genome assembly GCF_023898315.1 of Schistocerca nitens. NCBI lineage: Eukaryota > Metazoa > Arthropoda > Insecta > Orthoptera > Acrididae > Schistocerca > Schistocerca nitens. The sequence goes on along the minus strand of NC_064617.1, from coordinate 9,869,397 downwards.
GACCTGTCTCCAAGGGTCTATTGCTGCCTCGGGCACCTTATGGTCGCTCTCCTGTGAGTCTAGATTATCGAATCCGACGCAAAAATGACAGTTAATTGTAACGTTCAGAGCCTATTAATGACGATGGAACACACAAATTGCGTCGCGATTCAATACATCGTCCTCCAGCCGACTTGTCTCCAAGGGTCTAGTCCTGCCTCGGCACCTTATGGTCGATCTCCTGTGAGTCTAGATTTTCGAATCCGACGCAAAACTGACAGTTAATTGTAACGTTCAGAGCCTGTTAATGACGATGGAACACACAAATTGCGTCGCGATTCAATACATCGTCCTCCAGCCGACTTGTCTCCAAGGGTCTAGTGCTGCCTCGGGCACCTTAATGTCGTTCTTCTGTGAGTCTAGATTTTGGAATCCGAAGCAAAACTGACAGTTAATTGTAAGGTTCAGAGCCTCTTAATGACAATGGAACACACAAATTGAGTCGCGATTCAATACATCGTCCTCCGGCCGACCTGTCTCCAAGGGTCTATTGCTGCCTCGGGCACCTTATGGTCGATCTCCAGTGAGTTTAGATTTTCGAATCCGACGCAAAACTGACAGTTAATTGTTACGTTCAGAGCCTGTTAATGACGATGGATCACACAAATCGCGTCGAGATTCAATACATCGTCCTCCAGCCCACATGTCTCCAAGGGTCTAGTGCTGCCTCGGGCACCTTATGGTCGTTCTTCTGTGAGTCTAGATTTTCGAATCCGACGCATAACTGACAGCTAATTGTAAGGTTCAGAGCCTGTTAATGACGATGGAACACACAAATTGCGTCGCGATTCAATACATCGTCCTCCAGCCGACTTGTCTCCAAGGGTCTAGTCCTGCCTCGGGCACCTTATGGTCGATCTCCTGTGAGTCTATGTTTTCGAATCCGACGCAAAACTGACAGTTAATTGTAACGTTCAGAGCCTGTTAATGACGATGGAACACACAAATCGCGTCGCGATTCAATACATCGTCCTCCGGCCGACCTGTCTCCAAGGGTCTATTGCTGCCTCGGGCACCCTATGGTCGTTCTTCTGTGAGTCTAGATTTTCGAATCCGACGCAAAACTTACAGTTAATTGTAACGTTCAGAGCCTGTTAATGACGATGGAACACACAAATTGCGTCGCGATTCAATACATCGTCCTCCGGCCGACCTGTCTCCAAGGGTCTATTGCTGCCTCGGGCACCTTATGGTTGATCTCCTGTGAGTCCTGATTTTCGAATCCGACGCAAAACTGACAGTTAATTGTAACGTTCAGTGCCTGTTAATGACGATGGAACACACAAATTGCGTCGCGATTCAATACATCGTCCTCCGGCCGACTTGTCTCCAAGTGTCTAGTGCTGCTTCGGACACCTTATGGTCGTTCTCCTGTGAGTCTAGATTTTCGAATCCGACGCAAAACTGACAGTTAATTGTAAGGTTCAGAGCATCTTAATGACAATGGAGCACACAAATCGCGTCGCGATTCAACACATCGTCCTCCGGCCGACCTGTCTCCAAGGGTCTATTGCTGCCTCGGGCACCTTATGGTCGCTCTCCTGTGAGTCTAGATTATCGAATCCGACGCAAAAATGACAGTTAATTGTAACGTTCAGAGCCTATTAATGACGATGGAACACACAAATTGCGTCGCGATTCAATACATCGTCCTCCAGCCGACTTGTCTCCAAGGGTCTAGTGCTGCCTCGGGCACCTTAATGTCGTTCTTCTGTGAGTCTAGATTTTGGAATCCGAAGCAAAACTGACAGTTAATTGTAAGGTTCAGAGCCTCTTAATGACAATGGAACACACAAATTGAGTCGCGATTCAATACATCGTCCTCCGGCCGACCTGTCTCCAAAGGTCTACTTCTGCCTCGGGCACCTTATGGTCGATCTCCTGTGAGTCTAGATTTTCGAATCCGACGCAAAACTGACAGTTAATTGTAACGTTCAGTGCCTGTTAATGACGATGGAACACACAAATTGCGTCGCGATTCAATACATCGTCCTCCAGCCGACTTGTATCCAAGTGTCTAGTGCTGCTTCGGACACCTTATGGTCGATCTCCTGTGAGTCTAGATTTTCGAATCCGACGCAAAACTGACAGTTAATTGTAACGTTCAGAGCCTGTTAATGACGATGGAACACACAAATTGCGTCGCGATTCAATACATCGTCCTCCAGCCGACTTGTCTCCAAGGGTCTAGTGCTGCCTCGGGCACCTTAATGTCGTTCTTCTGTGAGTCTAGATTTTGGAATCCGAAGCAAAACTGACAGTTAATTGTAATGACAATGGAACACACAAATTGAGTCGCGATTCAATACATCGTCCTCCGGCCGACCTGTCTCCAAGGGTCTATTGCTGCCTCGGGCACCTTATGGTCGATCGCCTGTGAGTCTAGATTTTCGAATCCGACGCAAAACTGACAGTTAATTGTAAGGTTCAGAGCCTGTTAATGACGATGGAACACACAAATTGCGTCGCGATTCAATACATCTTCCTCCGGCCGACCTGTCTCCAAGGGTCTATTGCTGCCTCGGGCACCTTATGGTCGATCTCCTGTGAGTCTAGATTTTCGAATCCGACGCAAAACTGACAGTTAATTGTAACGTTCAGTGCCTGTTAATGACGATGGAACACACAAATTGCGTCGCGATTCAATACATCGTCCTCCGGCCGACCTGTCTCCAAGGGTCTATTGCTGCCTCGGGCACCTTATGGTCGATCTCCTGTGAGTCTAGATTTTCGTATCCGACGCAAAACTGACAGTTAATTGTAACGTTCAGGGCCTGTTAATGACGATGGAACACACAAACCGCGTCGCGATTCAATACATCGCCCACCGGCCGACCTGTCTCCAAGGGTCTAGTGCTGCCTCGGACACCTTATGGTCGTTCTCCTGAGAGTCTAGATTTTCGAATCCGACGCAAAACTGACAGTTAATTGTAACGTTCAGCGGCTGTTAATGACGATGGAACACACAAATCGCGTCGCGATTCAATACATCGTCCTCCAGCCGACTTGTCTCCAAGGGTCTAGTCCTGCCTCGGGCACCTTATGGTCGATCTCCTGTGAGTCTAGATTTTCGAATCCGACGCAAAACTGACAGTTAATTGTAACGTTCAGAGCCTGTTAATGACGATGGAACACACAAATTGCGTCGCGATTCAATACATCGTCCTCCAGCCGACTTGTCTCCAAGGGTCTAGTGCTGCCTCGGGCACCTTAATGTCGTTCTTCTGTGAGTCTAGATTTTGGAATCCGAAGCAAAACTGACAGTTAATTGTAAGGTTCAGAGCCTCTTAATGACAATGGAACACACAAATTGAGTCGCGATTCAATACATCGTCCTCCGGCCGACCTGTCTCCAAGGGTCTATTGCTGCCTCGGGCACCTTATGGTCGATCTCCAGTGAGTTTAGATTTTCGAATCCGACGCAAAACTGACAGTTAATTGTTACGTTCAGAGCCTGTTAATGACGATGGAACACACAAATCGCGTCGAGATTCAATACATCGTCCTCCAGCCCACATGTCTCCAAGGGTCTAGTGCTGCCTCGGGCACCTTATGGTCGTTCTTCTGTGAGTCTAGATTTTCGAATCCGACGCATAACTGACAGCTAATTGTAAGGTTCAGAGCCTGTTAATGACGATGGAACACACAAATTGCGTCGCGATTCAATACATCGTCCTCCGGCCGACCTGTCTCCAAGGGTCTATTGCTGCCTCGGGCACCTTATGGTCGATCTCCTGTGAGTCTAGATTTTCGAATCCGACGCAAAACTGACAGTTAATTGTAACGTTCAGTGCCTGTTAATGACGATGGAACACACAAATTGTGTCGCGATTCAATACATCGTCCTCCAGCCGACTTGTCTGCAAGGGTCTAGTGCTGCCTCGGACACCTTATGGTCGTTCTCCTGTGAGTCTAGATTTTCGAATCCGACGCAAAACTGACAGTTAATTGTAAGGTTCAGAGCATCTTAATGACAATGGAACACACAAATCGCGTCGCGATTCAATACATCGTCCTCCGGCCGACCTGTCTCCAAGGGTCTATTGCTGCCTCGGGCACCTTATGGTCGATCTCCTGTGAGTCTAGATTTTCGAATCCGACGCAAAACTGACAGTTAATTGTAACGTTCAGGGCCTGTTAATGACGATGGAACACACAAATCGCGTCGCGATTCAATACATCGTCCACCGGCCGACCTGTCTCCAAGGGTCTAGTGCTGCCTCGGACACCTTATGGTCGTTCTCCTGTGAGTCTAGATTTTCGAATCCGACGCAAAACTGACAGCTAATAGTAACGTTCAGCGCCTGTTAATGACGATGGAACACACAAATCGCGTCGCGATTCAATACATCGTCCTCCAGCCGACTTGTCTCCAAGGGTCTAGTCCTGCCTCGGGCACCTTATGGTCGATCTCCTGTGAGTCTATGTTTTCGAATCCGACGCAAAACTGACAGTTAATTGTAACGTTCAGAGCCTGTTAATGACGATGGAACACACAAATCGCGTCGCGATTCAATACATCGTCCTCCGGCCGACCTGTCTCCAAGGGTCTATTGCTGCCTCGGGCACCCTATGGTCGTTCTTCTGTGAGTCTAGATTTTCGAATCCGACGCAAAACTTACAGTTAATTGTAACGTTCAGAGCCTGTTAATGACGATGGAACACACAAATTGCGTCGCGATTCAATACATCGTCCTTCGGCCGACCTGTCTCCAAGGGTCTATTGCTGCCTCGGGCACCTTATGGTCGATCTCCTGTGAGTCCTGATTTTCGAATCCGACGCAAAACTGACAGTTAATTGTAACGTTCAGTGCCTGTTAATGACGATGGAACACACAAATTGCGTCGCGATTCAATACATCGTCCTCCGGCCGACTTGTCTCCAAGTGTCTAGTGCTGCTTCGGACACCTTATGGTCGTTCTCATGTGAGTCTAGATTTTCGAATCCGACGCAAAACTGACAGTTAATTGTAAGGTTCAGAGCATCTTAATGACAATGGAGCACACAAATCGCGTCGCGATTCAACACATCGTCCTCCGGCCGACCTGTCTCCAAGGGTCTATTGCTGCCTCGGGCACCTTATGGTCGCTCTCCTGTGAGTCTAGATTATCGAATCCGACGCAAAAATGACAGTTAATTGTAACGTTCAGAGCCTATTAATGACGATGGAACACACAAATTGCGTCGCGATTCAATACATCGTCCTCCAGCCGACTTGTCTCCAAGGGTCTAGTGCTGCCTCGGGCACCTTAATGTCGTTCTTCTGTGAGTCTAGATTTTGGAATCCGAAGCAAAACTGACAGTTAATTGTAAGGTTCAGAGCCTCTTAATGACAATGGAACACACAAATTGAGTCGCGATTCAATACATCGTCCTCCGGCCGACCTGTCTCCAAAGGTCTACTGCTGCCTCGGGCACCTTATGGTCGATCTCCTGTGAGTCTAGATTTTCGAATCCGACGCAAAACTGACAGTTAATTGTAACGTTCAGTGCCTGTTAATGACGATGGAACACACAAATTGCGTCGCGATTCAATACATCGTCCTCCAGCCGACTTGTATCCAAGTGTCTAGTGCTGCTTCGGACACCTTATGGTCGATCTCCTGTGAGTCTAGATTTTCGAATCCGACGCAAAACTGACAGTTAATTGTAACGTTCAGAGCCTGTTAATGACGATGGAACACACAAATTGCGTCGCGATTCAATACATCGTCCTCCAGCCGACTTGTCTCCAAGGGTCTAGTGCTGCCTCGGGCACCTTAATGTCGTTCTTCTGTGAGTCTAGATTTTGGAATCCGAAGCAAAACTGACAGTTAATTGTAATGACAATGGAACACACAAATTGAGTCGCGATTCAATACATCGTCCTCCGGCCGACCTGTCTCCAAGGGTCTATTGCTGCCTCGGGCACCTTATGGTCGATCGCCTGTGAGTCTAGATTTTCGAATCCGACGCAAAACTGACAGTTAATTGTAAGGTTCAGAGCCTGTTAATGACGATGGAACACACAAATTGCGTCGCGATTCAATACATCTTCCTCCGGCCGACCTGTCTCCAAGGGTCTATTGCTGCCTCGGGCACCTTATGGTCGATCTCCTGTGAGTCTAGATTTTCGAATCTGACGCAAAACTGACAGTTAATTGTAACGTTCAGTGCCTGTTAATGACGATGGAACACACAAATTGCGTCGCGATTCAATGCATCGTCCTCCAGCCGACTTGTCTCCAAGGGTCTAGTGCTGCCTCGGACACCTTATGGTCGTTCTCCTGTGAGTCTAGATTTTCGAATCCGACGCAAAACTGACAGTTAATTGTAAGGTTCAGAGCATCTTAATGACAATGGAACACACAAATCGCGTCGCGATTCAATACATCGTCCTCCGGCCGACCTGTCTCCAAGGGTCTATTGCTGCCTCGGGCACCTTATGGTCGATCTCCTGTGAGTCTAGATTTTCGAATCCGACGCAAAACTGACAGTTAATTGTAACGTTCAGGGCCTGTTAATGACGATGGAACACACAAACCGCGTCGCGATTCAATACATCGCCCACCGGCCGACCTGTCTCCAAGGGTCTAGTGCTGCCTCGGACACCTTATGGTCGTTCTCCTGTGAGTCTAGATTTTCGAATCCGACGCAAAACTGACAGTTAATTGTAACGTTCAGCGGCTGTTAATGACGATGGAACACACAAATCGCGTCGCGATTCAATACATCGTCCTCCAGCCGACTTGTCTCCAAGGGTCTAGTCCTGCCTCGGGCACCTTATGGTCGATCTCCTGTGAGTCTAGATTTTCGAATCCGACGCAAAACTGACAGTTAATTGTAACGTTCAGAGCCTGTTAATGACGATGGAACACACAAATCGCGTCGCGATTCAATACATCGTCCTCCGGCCGACCTGTCTCCAAGGGTCTATTGCTGAATTGGGCACCCTATGGTCGTTCTTCTGTGAGTCTAGATTTTCGAATCCGACGCAAAACTTACAGTTAATTGTAACGTTCAGAACCTGTTAAAGACGATGGAGCACACAAATTGCGTCGCGATTCAATACATCGTCCTCCGGCCGACCTGTCTCCAAGGGTCTATTGCTGCCTCGGGCACCTTATGGTCGATCTCCTGTGAGTCTAGATTTTCGAATCCGACGCAAAACTGACAGTTAATTGTAACGTTCAGTGCCTGTTAATGACGATGGAACACACAAATTGCGTCGCGATTCAATACATCGTCCTCCAGCCGACTTGTCTCCAAGGGTCTAGTGCTGCCTCGGGCACCTTAATGTCGTTCTTCTGTGAGTCTAGATTTTGGAATCCGAAGCAAAACTGACAGTTAATTGTAAGGTTCAGAGCCTCTTAATGACAATGGAACACACAAATTGAGTCGCGATTCAATACATCGTCCTCCGGCCGACCTGTCTCCAAGGGTCTATTGCTGCCTTGGGCACCTTATGGTCGATCTCCAGTGAGTCTAGATTTTCGAATCCAACGCAAAACTGACAGTCAAGTGTAACGTTCAGAGCCTGTTAATGACGATGGAACACACAAATCGCGTCGCGATTCAATACATCGTCCTCCAGCCGACTTGTCTCCAAGGGTCTAGTGCTGCCTCGGGCACCTTATGGTCGTTCTTCTGTGAGTCTAGATTTTCGAATCCGACGCATAACTGACAGTTAATTGTAAGGTTCAGAGCCTGTTAATGACGATGGAACACACAAATTGCGTCGCGATTCAATACATCGTCCTCCGGCCGACCTGTCTCCAAGGGTCTATTGCTGACTCGGGCACCTTATGGTCGATCTCCTGTGAGTCTAGATTTTCGAATCCGACGCAAAACTGACAGTTAATTGTAACGTTCAGTGCCTGTTAATGACGAAGGAACACATAAATTGCGTCGCGATTCAATACATCGTCCTCCAGCCGACTTGTCTCCAAGGGTCTAGTGCTGCCTCGGACACCTTATGGTCGTTCTCCTGTGAGTCTAGATTTTCGAATCCGACGCAAAACTGACAGTTAATTGTAACGTTCAGCGCCTGTTAATGACGATGGAACACACAAATCGCGTCGCGATTCAATACATCGTCCTCCAGCCGACTTGTCTCCAAGGGTCTAGTCCTGCCACGGGCACCTTATGGTCGATCTCCTGTGAGTCTAGATTTTCGAATCCGACGCAAAACTGACAGTTAATTGTAACGTTCAGAGCCTGTTAATGACGATGGAACACACAAATCGCGTCGCGATTCAATACATCGTCCTCCGGCCGACCTGTCTCCAAGGGTCTATTGCTGCCTTGGGCACCCTATGGTCGTTCTTCTGTGAGTCTAGATTTTCGAATCCGACGCAAAACTTACAGTTAATTGTAACGTTCAGAACCTGTTAATGACGATGGAACACACAAATTGCGTCGCGATTCAATACATCGTCCTCCGGCCGACCTGTCTCCAAGGGTCTATTGCTGCCTCGGGCACCTTATGGTCGATCTCCTGCGAGTCTAGATTTTCGAATCCGACGCAAAACTGACAGTTAATTGTAACGTTCAGTGCCTGTTAATGACGATGGAACACACAAATTGCGTCGCGATTCAATACATCGTCCTCCAGCCGACTTGTCTCCAAGGGTCTAGTGCTGCCTCGGGCACCTTAATGTCGTTCTTCTGTGAGTCTAGATTTTGGAATCCGAAGCAAAACTGACAGTTAATTGTAAGGTTCAGAGCCTCTTAATGACAATGGAACACACAAATTGAGTCGCGATTCAATACATCGTTCTCCGGCCGACCTGTCTCCAAGGGTCTATTGCTGCCTTGGGCACCTTATGGTCGATCTCCAGTGAGTCTAGATTTTCGAATCCAACGCAAAACTGACAGTCAAGTGTAACGTTCAGAGCCTGTTAATGACGATGGAACACACAAATCGCGTCGCGATTCAATACATCGTCCTCCAGCCGACTTGTCTCCAAGGGTCTAGTGCTGCCTCGGGCACCTTATGGTCGTTCTTCTGTGAGTCTAGATTTTCGAATCCGACGCATAACTGACAGTTAATTGTAAGGTTCAGAGACTGTTAATGACGATGGAACACACAAATTGCGTCGCGATTCAATACATCGTCCTCCGGCCGACCTGTCTCCAAGGGTCTATTGCTGCCTCGGGCACCTTATGGTCGATCTCCTGTGAGTCTAGATTTTCGAATCCGACGCAAAACTGACAGTTAATTGTAACGTTCAGTGCCTGTTAATGACGAAGGAACACATAAATTGCGTCGCGATTCAATACATCGTCCTCCAGCCGACTTGTCTCCAAGGGTCTAGTGCTGCCTCGGACACCTTATGGTCGTTCTCCTGTGAGTCTAGATTTTCGAATCCGACGCAAAACTGACAGTTAATTGTAAGGTTCGGAGCATCTTAATGACAATGGAACACACAAATCGCGTCGCGATTCAATACATCGTCCTCCGGCCGACCTTTCTCCAAGGGTCTATTGCTGCCTCGGGCACCTTATGGTCGATCTCCTGTGAGTCTAGATTTTCGAATCCGACGCAAAACTGACAGTTAATTGTAACGTTCAGGGCCTGTTAATGACGATGGAACACACAAATCGCGTCGCGATTCAATACATCGTCCACCGGCCGACCTTTCTCCAAGGGTCTAGTGCTGCCTCGGACACCGTATGGTCGTTCTCCTGTGAGTCTAGATTTTCGAATGCGACGCAAAACTGACAGTTAATTGTAACGTTCAGCGCCTGTTAATGACGATGGAACACACAAATCGCGTCGCGATTCAATACATCGTCCTCCGGCCGACCTGTCTCCAAGGGTCTATTGCTGCCTCGGGCACCCTATGGTCGTTCTTCTGTGAGTCTAGATTTTCGAATCCGACGCAAAACTTAAAATTAATTGTAACGTTCAGAGCCTGTTAATGACGCTGGAACACACAAGTTGCGTCGCGATTCAATACATCGTCCTACGGCCGACCTGTCTCCAAGGGTCTATTGCTGCCTCGGGCACCTTATGGTCGATCTCCTGTGAGTCCTGATTTTCGAATCCGACGCAAAACTGACAGTTAATTGTAAGGTTCAGAGCATCTTAATGACAATGGAACACACAAATCGCGTCGCGATTCAACACATCGTCCTCCGGCCGACCTGTCTCCAAGGGACTATTGCTGCCTCGGGCACCTTATGGTCGATCTCCTGTGAGTCTAGATTTTCGAATCCGACGCAAAAATGACAGTTAATTGTAACGTTCCGAGCCTGTTAATGACGATGGAACAGACAAATTGCGTAGCAATTCAATACATCGTCCTCCAGCCGACTTGTCTCCAAGGGTCTAGTGCTGCCTCGGGCACCTTAATGTCGTTCTTCTGCGAGTCTAGATTTTGGAATCCGAAGCAAAACTGACAGTTAATTGTAAGGTTCAGAGCCTCTTGATGACAATGGAACACACAAATTGAATCGCGATTCAATACATCGTCCTCCGGCCGACCTGTCTCCAAGGGTCTATTGCTGCCTCGGGCACCTTATGGCCGATCTCCTGTGAGTCTAGATTTTCGAATCCGACGCAAAACTGACAGTTAATTGTAACGTTCAGTGCCTGTTAATGACGATGGAACACACAAATTGCGTCGCGATTCAATACATCGTCTCCAGCCGACTTGTCTCCAAGTGTCTATTGCTGCTTCGGACACCTTGTGGTCGATCTCCTGTGAGTCTAGATTTTCGAATCCGACGCAAAACTGACAGTTAATTGTAACGTTCAGAGCCTGTTAATGACGATGGAACACACAAATTGCGTCGCGATTCAATACATCGTCCTCCAGGCGACTTGTCTCCAAGGGTCTAGTGCTGCCTCGGGCACCTTAATGTCGTTCTTCTGTGAATCTAGATTTTGGAATCCGAAGCAAAACTGACAGTTAATTGTAAGGTTCAGAGCCTCTTAATGACAATGGAACACACAAATTGAGTCGCGATTCAATACATCGTCCTCCGGCCGACCTGTCTCCAAGGGTCTATTGCTGCCTCGGGCACCTTATGGTCGATCTCCTGTGAGTCTAGATTTTCGAATCCGACGCAAAACTGACAGTTAATTGTAACGTTCAGTGCCTGTTAATGACGATGGAACACAGAAATTGCGTCGCGATTCAATACATCGTCCTCCAGCCGACTTGTATCCAAGTGTCTAGTGCTGCTTCGGACACCTTATGGTCGATATCCTGTGAGTCTAGATTTTCGAATCCGACGCAAAACTGACAGTTAATTGTAACGTTCAGAGCCTGTTAATGACGATGGAACACACAAATTGCGTCGCGATTCAATACATCGTCCTCCAGCCGACTTGTCTCCAAGGGTCTAGTGCTGCCTCGGGCACCTTAATGTCGTTCTTCTGTGAGTCTAGATTTTGGAATCCGAAGCAAAACTGACAGTTAATTGTAATGACAATGGAACACACAAATTGAGTCGCGATTCAATACATCGTCCTCCGGCCGACCTGTCTCCAAGGGTCTATTGCTGCCTCGGGCACCTTATGGTCGATCTCCTGTGAGTCTAGATTTTCGAATCCGACGCAAAACTGACAGTTAATTGTAAGGTCCAGAGGCTGTTAATGACGATGGAACACACAAATTGCGTCGCGATTCAATACATCGTCCTCCGGCCGACCTGTCTCCAAGGGTCTATTGCTGCCTCGGGCACCTTATGGTCGATCTCCTGTGAGTCTAGATTTTCGAATCCGACGCAAAACTGACAGTTAATTGTAACGTTCAGTGCCTGTTAATGACGATGGAACACACAAATTGCGTCGCGATTCAATGCATCGTCCTCCAGCCGACTTGTCTCCAAGGGTCTAGTGCTGCCTCGGACACCTTATGGTCGTTCTCCTGTGAGTCTAGATTTTCGAATCCGACGCAAAACTGACAGTTAATTGTAAGGTTCAGAGCATCTTAATGACAATGGAACACACAAATCGCGTCGCGATTCAATACATCGTCCTCCGGCCGACCTGTCTCCAAGCGTCTATTGCTGCCTCGGGCACCTTATGGTCGATCTCCTGTGAGTCTAGATTTTCGAATCCGACGCAAAACTGACAGTTAATTGTAACGTTCAGGGCCTGTTAATGACGATGGAACACACAAACCGCGTCGCGATTCAATACATCGCCCACCGGCCGACCTGTCTCCAAGGGTCTAGTCCTGCCTCGGGCACCTTATGGTCGATCTCCTGTGAGTCTAGATTTTCGAATCCGACGCAATACTGACAGTTAATTGTAACGTTCAGAGCCTGTTAATGACGATGGAACACACAAATCGCGCCGCGATTCAATACATCGTCCTCCGGCCGACCTGTCTCCAAGGGTCTATTGCTGCCTTGGGCACCCTATGGTCGTTCTTCTGTGAGTCTAGATTTTCGAATCCGACGCAAATCTTACAGTTAATTGTAACGTTCAGAACCTGTTAATGACGATGGAACACACAAATTGCGTCGCGATTCAATACATCGTCCTCCGGCCGACCTGTCTCCAAGGGTCTATTGCTGCCTCGGGCACCTTATGGTCGATCTCCTGTGAGTCTAGATTTTCGAATCCGACGCAAACCTGACAGTTAATTGTAACGTTCAGTGCCTGTTAATGACGATGGAACACACAAATTGCGTCGCGATTCAATACATCGTCCTCCAGCCGACTTGTCTCCAAGGGTCTAGTGCTGCCTCGGGCACCTTAATGTCGTTCTTCTGTGAGTCTAGATTTTGGAATCCGAAGCAAAACTGACAGTTAATTGTAAGGTTCAGAGCCTCTTAAAGACAATGGAACACACAAATTGAGTCGCGATTCAATACATCGTCCTCCGGCCGACCTGTCTCCAAGGGTCTATTGCTGCCTTGGGCACCTTATGGTCGATCTCCAGTGAGTCTAGATTTTCGAATCCAACGCAAAACTGACAGTCAATTGTAACGTTCAGAGCCTGTTAATGACGATGGAACACACAAATCGCGTCGCGATTCAATACATCGTCGTCCAGCCGACTTGTCTCCAAGGGTCTAGTGCTGCCTCGGGCACCTTATGGTCGTTCTTCTGTGAGTCTAGATTTTGGAATCCGACGCATAACTGACAGTTAATTGTAAGGTTCAGAGCCTGTTAATGACGATGGAACACACACATTGCGTCGCGATTCAGTACATCGTCCTCCGGCCGACCTGTCTCCAAGGGTCTATTGCTGCCTCGGGCACCTTATGGTCGATCTCCTGTGAGTCTAGATTTTCGAATCCGACGCAAAACTGACAGATAATTGTAACGTTCAGTGCCTGTTAATGACGAAGGAACACATAATTTGCGTCGCGATTCAATACATCGTGCTCCAGCCGACTTGTCTCCAAGGGTCTAGTGCTGCCTCGGACACCTTATGGTCGTTCTCCTGTGAGTCTAGATTTTCGAATCCGACGCAAAACTGACAGTTAATTGTAAGGTTCAGAGCATCTTAATGACAATGGAACACACAAATCGCGTCGCGATTCAATACATCGTCCTCCGGCCGACCTTTCTCCAAGGGTCTATTGCTGCCTCGGGCACCTTATGGTCGATCTCCTGTGAGTCTAGATTTTCGAATCCGACGCAAAACTGACAGTTAATTGTAACGTTCAGGGCCTGTTAATGACGATGGAACACACAAATCGCGTCGCGATTCAATACATCGTCCTCCGGCCGACCTTTCTCCAAGGGTCTAGTGCTGCCTCGGACACCTTATGGTCGTTCTCCTGTGAGTCTAGATTTTCGAATCCGACGCAAAACTGACAGTTAATTGTAACGTTCAGCGCCTGTTAATGACGATGGAACACACAAATCGCGTCGCGATTCAATACATCGTTCTCCGGCCGACCTGTCTCCAAGGGTCTATTGCTGCCTCGGGCACCCTATGGTCGTTCTTCTGTGAGTCTAGATTTTCGAATCCGACGCAAAACTTAAAATTAATTGTAACGTTCAGAGCCTGTTAATGACGATGGAACACACAAGTTGCGTCGCGATTCAATACATCGTCCTCCGGCCGACCTGTCTCCAAGGGTCTATTGCTGCCTCGGGCACCTTATGGTCGATCTCCTGTGAGTCCTGATTTTCGAATCCGACGCAAAACTGACAGTTAATTGTAAGGTTAAGAGCATCTTAATGACAATGGAACACACAAATCGCGTCGCGATTCAACACATCGTCCTCCGGCCGACCTGTCTCCAAGGGTCTATTGCTGCCTCGGGCACCTTATGGTCGCTCTCCTGTGAGTCTAGATTTTCGAATCCGACGCAAAAATGACAGTTAATTGTAACGTTCCGAGCCTGTTAATGACGATGGAACACACAAATTGCGTAGCAATTCAATACATCGTCCTCCAGCCGACTTGTCTCCAAGGGTCTAGTGCTGCCTCGGGCACCTTAATGTCGTTCTTCTGCGAGTCTAGATTTTGGAATCCGAAGCAAAACTGACAGTTAATTGTAAGGTTCAGAGCCTCTTAATGACAATGGAACACACAAATTGAGTCGCGATTCAATACATCGTCCTCCGGCCGACCTGTCTCCAAGGGTCTATTGCTGCCTCGGGCACCTTATGGCCGATCTCCTGTGAGTCTAGATTTTCGAATCCGACGCAAAACTGACAGTTAATTGTAACGTTCAGTGCCTGTTAATGACGATGGAACACACAAATTGCGTCGCGATTCAATACATCGTCCTCCAGCCGACTTGTCTCCAAGTGTCTATTGCTGCTTCGGACACCTTGTGGTCGATCTCCTGTGAGTCTAGATTTTCGAATCCGACGCAAAACTGACAGTTAATTGTAACGTTCAGAGCCTGTTAATGACGATGGAACACACAAATTGCGTCGCGATTCAATACATCGTCCTCCAGGCGTCTTGTCTCCAAGGGTCTAGTGCTGCCTCGGGCACCTTAATGTCGTTCTTCTGTGAGTCTAGATTTTGGAATCCGAAGCAAAACTGACAGTTAATTGTAAGGTTCAGAGCCTCTTAATGACAATGGAACACACAAATTGAGTCGCGATTCAATACATCGTCCTCCGGCCGACCTGTCTCCAAGGGTCTATTGCTGCCTCGGGCACCTTATGGTCGATCTCCTGTGAGTCTAGATTTTCGAATCCGACGCAAAACTGACAGTTAATTGTAACGTTCAGTGCCTGTTAATGACGATGGAACACAGAAATTGCGTCGCGATTCAATACATCGTCCTCCAGCCGACTTGTATCCAAGTGTCTAGTGCTGCTTCGGACACCTTATGGTCGATATCCTGTGAGTCTAGATTTTCGAATCCGACGCAAAACTGACAGTTAATTGTAACGTTCAGAGCCTGTTAATGACGATGGAACACACAAATTGCGTCGCGATTCAATACATCGTCCTCCAGCCGACTTGTCTCCAAGGGTCTAGTGCTGCCTCGGGCACCTTAATGTCGTTCTTCTGTGAGTCTAGATTTTGGAATCCGAAGCAAAACTGACAGTTAATTGTAATGACAATGGAACACACAAATTGAGTCGCGATTCAATACATCGTCCTCCGGCCGACCTGTCTCCAAGGGTCTATTGCTGCCTCGGGCACCTTATGGTCGATCTCCTGTGAGTCTAGATTTTCGAATCCGACGCAAAACTGACAGTTAATTGTAAGGTCCAGAGGCTGTTAATGACGATGGAACACACAAATTGCGTCGCGATTCAATACATCGTCCTCCGGCCGACCTGTCTCCAAGGGT
Source organism: Schistocerca nitens (assembly GCF_023898315.1). Taxonomy (NCBI): domain Eukaryota; kingdom Metazoa; phylum Arthropoda; class Insecta; order Orthoptera; family Acrididae; genus Schistocerca; species Schistocerca nitens. The sequence goes on along the minus strand of NC_064617.1, from coordinate 9,853,640 downwards.
CTATTGCTGCCTCGGGCACCTTATGGTCGATCTCCTGTGAGTCTAGATTTTCGAATCCGACGCAAAACTGACAGTTAATTGTAACGTTCAGTGCCTGTTAATGACGATGGAACACACAAATTGCGTCGCGATTCAATGCATCGTCCTCCAGCCGACTTGTCTCCAAGGGTCTAGTGCTGCCTCGGACACCTTATGGTCGTTCTCCTGTGAGTCTAGATTTTCGAATCCGACGCAAAACTGACAGTTAATTGTAAGGTTCAGAGCATCTTAATGACAATGGAACACACAAATCGCGTCGCGATTCAATACATCGTCCTCCGGCCGACCTGTCTCCAAGGGTCTATTGCTGCCTCGGGCACCTTATGGTCGATCTCCTGTGAGTCTAGATTTTCGAATCCGACGCAAAACTGACAGTTAATTGTAACGTTCAGGGCCTGTTAATGACGATGGAACACACAAACCGCGTCGCGATTCAATACATCGCCCACCGGCCGACCTGTCTCCAAGGGTCTAGTCCTGCCTCGGGCACCTTATGGTCGATCTCCTGTGAGTCTAGATTTTCGAATCCGACGCAATACTGAGAGTTAATTGTAACGTTCAGAGCCTGTTAATGACGATGGAACACACAAATCGCGTCGCGATTCAATACATCGTCCTCCGGCCGACCTGTCTCCAAGGGTCTATTGCTGCCTTGGGCACCCTATGGTCGTTCTTCTGTGAGTCTAGATTTTCGAATCCGACGCAAAACTGACAGTTAATTGTAACGTTCAGAGCCTGTTAATGACGATGGAACACACAAATTGCGTCGCGATTCAATACATCGTCCTCCAGCCGACTTGTCTCCAAGGGTCTAGTGCTGCCTCGGGCACCTTAATGTCGTTCTTCTGTGAGTCTAGATTTTGGAATCCGACGCAAAACTGACAGTTAATTGTAACGTTCAGAGCCTCTTAATGACAATGGAACACACAAATTGAGTCGCGATTCAATGCATCGTCCTCCGGCCGACCTGTCTCCAAGGGTCTATTGCTGCCTCGGGCACCTTATGGTCGATCTCCAGTGAGTCTAGATTTTCGAATCCAACGCAACACTGACAGTCAATTGTAACGTTCAGAGCCTGTTAATGACGATGGAACACACAAATCGCGTCGCGATTCAATACATCGTCCTCCGGCCGACCTGTCTCCAAGGGTCTATTGCTGCCTCGGGCACCCTATGGTCGTTCTTCTGTGAGTCTAGATTTTCGAATCCGACGCAAAACTTAAAGTTAATTGTAACGTTCAGAGCCTGTTAATGACGATGGAACACACAAGTTGCGTCGCGATTCAATACATCGTCCTCCGGCCGACCTGTCTCCAAGGGTCTATTGCTGCCTCGGGCACCTTATGGTCGATCTCCTGTGAGTCCTGATTTTCGAATCCGACGCAAAACTGACAGTTAATTGTAAGGTTCAGAGCATCTTAATGACAATGGAACACACAAATCGCGTCGCGATTCAACACATCGTCCTCCGGCCGACCTGTCTCCAAGGGTCTATTGCTGCCTCGGGCACCTTATGGTCGCTCTCCTGTGAGTCTAGATTTTCGAATCCGACGCAAAAATGACAGTTAATTGTAACGTTCAGAGCCTGTTAATGACGATGGAACAGACAAATTACGTCGCAATTCAATACATCGTCCTCCAGCCGACTTGTCTCCAAGGGTCTAGTGCTGCCTCGGGCACCTTAATGTCGTTCTTCTGTGAGTCTAGATTTTGGAATCCGAAGCAAAACTTACAGTTAATTGTAAGGTTCAGAGCCTCTTAATGACAATGGAACACACAAATTGAGTCGCGATTCAATACATCGTCCTCCGGCCGACCTGTCTCCAAGGGTCTATTGCTGCCTCGGGCAACTTATGGTCGATCTCCTGTGAGTCTAGATTTACGAATCCGACGCAAAACTGACAGTTAATTGTAACGTTCAGTGCCTGTTAATGACGATGGAACACACAAATTGCGTCGCGATTCAATACATCGTCCTCCAGCCGACTTGTCTCCAAGTGTCTATTGCTGCTTCGGACACCTTATGGTCGATCTCCTGTGAGTCTAGATTTTCGAATCCGACGCAAAACTGACAGTTAATTGTAACGTTCAGAGCCTGTTAATGACGATGGAACACACAAATTGCGTCGCGATTCAATACATCGTCCTCCAGCCGACTTGTCTCCAAGGGTCTAGTGCTGCCTCGGGCACCTTAATGTCGTTCTTCTGTGAGTCTAGATTTTGGAATCCGAAGCAAAACTGACAGTTAATTGTAAGGTTCAGAGCCTCTTAATGACAATGGAACACACAAATTGAGTCGCGATTCAATACATCGTCCTCCGGCCGACCTGTCTCCAAGGGTCTATTGCTGCCTCGGGCACCTTATGGTCGATCTCCTGTGAGTCTAGATTTTCGAATCCGACGCAAAACTGACAGTTAATTGTAAGGTTCAGAGCCTGTTAATGACGATGGAACACACAAATTGCGTCGCGATTCAATACATCGTCCTCCGGCCGACCTGTCTCCAAGGGTCTATTGCTGCCTCGGGCACCTTATAGTCAATCTCCTGTGAGTCTAGATTTTCGAATCCGACGCAAAACTGACAGTTAATTGTAACGTTCAGTGCCTGTTAATGATGATGGAACACACAAATTGCGTCGCGATTCAATACATCGTCCTCCAGCCGACTTGTCTCCAAGGGTCTAGTGCTGCCTCGGACACCTTGTGGTCGTTCTCCTGTGAGTCTAGATTTTCGAATCCGACGCAAAACTGACAGTTAATTGTAAGGTTCAGAGCATCTTAATGACAATGGAACACACAAATCGCGTCGCAATTCAATACATCGTCCTCCGGCCGACCTGTCTCCAAGGGTCAATTGCTGCCTCGGGCACCGTATGGTCTCTCTCCTGTGAGTCTAGATTTTCGAATCCGACGCAAAACTGACAGTTAATTGTAACGTTCAGGGCCTGTTAATGACGATGGAACACACAAATTGCGTCGCGATTCAATACATCGTCCTCCAGCCGACTGGTCTCCAAGGGTCTAGTGCAGCCTCGGGCACCTTAATGTCGTTCTTCTGTGAGTCTAGATTTTGGAATCCGAAGAAAAACTGACAGTTAATTGTAAGGTTCAGAGCCTCTTAATGACAATGGAACACACAAATTGAGTCGCGATTCAATACATCGTACTCCGGCCGACCTGTCTCCAAGGGTCTATTGCTGCCTCGGGCACCTTATGGTCGATCTCCAGTGAGTCTAGATTTTCGAATCCGACGCAAAACTGACAGTTAATTGTAACGTTCAGAGCCTGTTAATGACGATGGAACACACAAATCGCGTCGCGATTCAATACATCGTCCTCAAGCCGACTTGTCTCCAATGGTCTAGTGCTGCCTCGGGCACCTTATGGTCGTTATTCTGTGAGTCTAGATTTTCGAATCCGACGCATAACTGACAGTTAATTGTAAGGTTCAGAGCCTGTTAATGACGATGGAACACACAAATTGCGTCGCGATTCAATACATCGTCCTCCGGCCGACCTGTCTCCAAGGGTCTATTGCTGCCTCGGGCACCTTATGGTCGATCTCCTGTGAGTCTAGATTTTCGAATCCGACGCAAAACTGACAGTTAATTGTAACGTTCAGGGCCTGTTAATGACGATGGAACACACAAATCGCGTCGCGATTCAATACATCGTCCACCGGCCGACCTGTCTCCAAGGGTCTAGTGCTGCCTCGGACACCTTATGGTCGTTCTCCTGTGAGTCTAGATTTTCGAATCCGACGCAAAACTGACAGTTAATTGTAACGTTCAGCGCCTGTTAATGACGATGGAACACACAAATCGCGTCGCGATTCAATACATCGTCCTCCAGCCGACTTGTCTCCAAGGGTCTAGTGCTGCCTCGGGCACCTTAATGTCGTTCTTCTGTGAGTCTAGATTTTGGAATCCGAAGCAAAACTGACAGTTAATTGTAAAGTTCAGAGCCTCTTAATGACAATGGAACACACAAATTGAGTCGCGATTCAATACATCGTCCTCCGGCCGACCTGTCTCCAAGGGTCTAGTGCTGCCTCGGACACCATATGGTCGTTCTCCTGTGAGTCTAGATTTTCGAATCCGACGCAAAACTGACAGTTAATTGTAAGGTTCAGAGCATCTTAATGACAATGGAACACACAAATCGCGTCGCGATTCAATACATCGTCCTCCGGCCGACCTGTCTCCAAGGGTCTATTGCTGCCTCGGGCACCTTATGGTCGATCTCCTGTGAGTCTAGATTTTCGAATCCGACGCAAAACTGACAGTTAATTGTAACGTTCAGGGCCTGTTAATGACGATGGAACACACAAATCGCGTCGCGATTCAATACATCGTCCACCGGCCGACCTGTCTCCAAGGGTCTAGTGCTGCCTCGGACACTTTATGGTCGTTCTCCTGTGAGTCTAGATTTTCGAATCCGACGCAAAACTGACAGTTAATTGTAACGTTCAGCGCCTGTTAATGACGATGGAACACACAAATCGCGTCGCGATTCAATACATCGTCCTCCAGCCGACTTGTCTCCAAGGGTCTAGTCCTGCCTCGGGCACCTTATGGTCGATCTCCTGTGAGTCTAGATTTTCGAATCCGACGTAAAACTGACAGTTAATTGTAACGTTCAGAGCCTGTTAATGACGATGGAACACACAAATCGCGTCGCGATTCAATACATCGTCCTCCGGCCGACCTGTCTCCAAGGGTCTTTTGCTGCCTCAGGCACCTTATGGTCGATCTCCTGTGAGTCTAGATTTTCGAATCCGACGCAAAACTGACAGTTAATTGTAAGGTTCAGAGCCTGTTAATGACGATGGAACACACAAATTGCGTCGCGATTCAATACATCGTCCTCCGGCCGACCTGTCTCCAAGGGTCTATTGCTGCCTCGGGCACCTTATGGTCGATCTGCTGTGAGTCCTGATTTTCGAATCCGACGCAAAACTGACAGTTAATTGTAACGTTCAGTGCCTGTTAATGACGATGGAACACACAAATTGCGTCGCGATTCAGTACATCGTCCTCCAGCCGACTGGTCTCCAAGGGTCTAGTGCAGCCTCGGGCACCTTAATGTCGTTCTTCTGTGAGTCTAGATTTTGGAATCCGAAGCAAAACTGACAGTTAATTGTAAGGTTCAGAGCCTCTTAATGACAATGGAACACACAAATTGAGTCGCGATTCAATACATCGTACTCCGGCCGACCTGTCTCCAAGGGTCTATTGCTGCCTCGGGCACCTTATGGTCGATCTCCAGTGAGTCTAGATTTTCGAATCCGACGCAAAACTGACAGTTAATTGTAACGTTCAGAGCCTGTTAATGACGATGGAACACACAAATCGCGTCGCGATTCAATACATCGTCCTCAAGCCGACTTGTCTCCAATGGTCTAGTGCTGCCTCGGGCACCTTATGGTCGTTATTCTGTGAGTCTAGATTTTCGAATCCGACGCATAACTGACAGTTAATTGTAAGGTTCAGAGCCTGTTAATGACGATGGAACACACAAATTGCGTCGCGATTCAATACATCGTCCTCCGGCCGACCTGTCTCCAAGGGTCTATTGCTGCCTCGGGCACCTTATGGTCGATCTCCTGTGAGTCTAGATTTTCGAATCCGACGTAAAACTGACAGTTAATTGTGACGTTCAGAGCCTGTTAATGACGATGGAACACACAAATCGCGTCGCGATTCAATACATCGTCCTCCGGCCGACTGGTCTCCAAGGGTCTAGTGCAGCCTCGGGCACCTTAATGTCGTTCTTCTGTGAGTCTAGATTTTGGAATCCGAAGCAAAACTGACAGTTAATTGTAAAGTTCAGAGCCTCTTAATGACAATGGAACACACAAATTGAGTCGCGATTCAATACATCCTCCTCCGGCCGACCTGTCTCCAAGGGTCTATTGCTGCCTCGGGCACCTTATGGTCGATCTCCTGTGAGTCTAGATTTTCGAATCCGACGCAAAACTGACAGTTAATTGTAACGTTCAGGGCCTGTTAAAGACGATGGAACACACAAATCGCGTCGCGATTCAATACATCGTCCACCGGCCGACCTGTCTCCAAGGGTCTAGTGCTGCCTCGGACACTTTATGGTCGTTCTCCTGTGAGTCTAGATTTTCGAATCCGACGCAAAACTGACAGTTAATTGTAACGTTCAGCGCCTGTTAATGACGATGGAACACACAAATCGCGTCGCGATTCAATACATCGTCCTCCAGCCGACTTGTCTCCAAGGGTCTAGTCCTGCCTCGGGCACCTTATGGTCGATCTCCTGTGAGTCTAGATTTTCGAATCCGACGTAAAACTGACAGTTAATTGTAACGTTCAGAGCCTGTTAATGACGATGGAACACACAAATCGCGTCGCGATTCAATACATCGTCCTCCGGCCGACCTGTCTCCAAGGGTCTTTTGCTGCCTCAGGCACCTTATGGTCGATCTCCTGTGAGTCTAGATTTTCGAATCCGACGCAAAACTGACAGTTAATTGTAAGGTTCAGAGCTTGTTAATGACGATGGAACACACAAATTGCGTCGCGATTCAATACATCGTCCTCCGGCCGACCTGTCTCCAAGGGTCTATTGCTGCCTCGGGCACCTTATGGTCGATCTCCTGTGAGTCCTGATTTTCGAATCCGACGCAAAACTGACAGTTAATTGTAACGTTCAGTGCCTGTTAATGACGATGGAACACACAAATTGCGTCGCGATTCAGTACATCGTCCTCCAGCCGACTGGTCTCCAAGGGTCTAGTGCAGCCTCGGGCACCTTAATGTCGTTCTTCTGTGAGTCTAGATTTTGGAATCCGAAGCAAAACTGACAGTTAATTGTAAGGTTCAGAGCCTCTTAATGACAATGGAACACACAAATTGAGTCGCGATTCAATACATCGTACTCCGGCCGACCTGTCTCCAAGGGTCTATTGCTGCCTCGGGCACCTTATGGTCGATCTCCAGTGAGTCTAGATTTTCGAATCCGACGCAAAACTGACAGTTAATTGTAACGTTCAGAGCCTGTTAATGACGATGGAACACACAAATCGCGTCGCGATTCAATACATCGTCCTCAAGCCGACTTGTCTCCAATGGTCTAGTGCTGCCTCGGGCACCTTATGGTCGTTATTCTGTGAGTCTAGATTTTCGAATCCGACGCATAACTGACAGTTAATTGTAAGGTTCAGAGCCTGTTAATGACGATGGAACACACAAATTGCGTCGCGATTCAATACATCGTCCTCCGGCCGACCTGTCTCCAAGGGTCTATTGCTGCCTCGGGCACCTTATGGTCGATCTCCTGTGAGTCTAGATTTTCGAATCCGACGTAAAACTGACAGTTAATTGTAACGTTCAGAGCCTGTTAATGACGATGGAACACACAAATCGCGTCGCGATTCAATACATCGTCCTCCGGCCGACCTGTCTCCAAGGGTCTTTTGCTGTCTCGGGCACCTTATGGTCGATCTCCTGTGAGTCTAGATTTTCGAATCCGACGCAAAACTGACAGTTAATTGTAAGGTTCAGAGCCTGTTAATGACGATGGAACACACAAATTGCGTCGCGATTCAATACATCGTCCTCCGGCCGACCTGTCTCCAAGGGTCTATTGCTGCCTCGGGCACCTTATGGTCGATCTCCTGTGAGTCCTGATTTTCGAATCCGACGCAAAACTGACAGTTAATTGTAACGTTCAGTGCCTGTTAATGACGATGGAACACACAAATTGCGTCGCGATTCAATACATCGTCCTCCAGCCGACTGGTCTCCAAGGGTCTAGTGCAGCCTCGGGCACCTTAATGTCGTTCTTCTGTGAGTCTAGATTTTGGAATCCGAAGCAAAACTGACAGTTAATTGTAAGGTTCAGAGCCTCTTAATGACAATGGAACACACAAATTGAGTCGCGATTCAATACATCGTACTCCGGCCGACCTGTCTCCAAGGGTCTATTGCTGCCTCGGGCACCTTATGGTCGATCTCCAGTGAGTCTAGATTTTCGAATCCGACGCAAAACTGACAGTTAATTGTAACGTTCAGAGCCTGTTAATGACGATGGAACACACAAATCGCGTCGCAATTCAATACATCGTCCTCAAGCCGACTTGTCTCCAATGGTCTAGTGCTGCCTCGGGCACCTTATGGTCGTTATTCTGTGAGTCTAGATTTTCGAATCCGACGCATAACTGACAGTTAATTGTAAGGTTCAGAGCCTGTTAATGACGATGGAACACACAAATTGCGTCGCGATTCAATACATCGTCCTCCGGCCGACCTGTCTCCAAGGGTCTATTGCTGCCTCGGGCACCTTATGGTCGATCTCCTGTGAGTCTAGATTTTCGAATCCGACGCAAAACTGACAGTTAATTGTAACGTTCAGGGCCTGTTAATGACGATGGAACACACAAATCGCGTCGCGATTCAATACATCGTCCACCGGCCGACCTGTCTCCAAGGGTCTAGTGCTGCCTCGGACACTTTATGGTCGTTCTCCTGTGAGTCTAGATTTTCGAATCCGACGCAAAACTGACAGTTAATTGTAACGTTCAGCGCCTGTTAATGACGATGGAACACACAAATCGCGTCGCGATTCAATACATCGTCCTCCAGCCGACTTGTCTCCAAGGGTCTAGTCCTGCCTCGGGCACCTTATGGTCGATCTCCTGTGAGTCTAGATTTTCGAATCCGACGTAAAACTGACAGTTAATTGTAACGTTCAGAGCCTGTTAATGACGATGGAACACACAAATCGCGTCGCGATTCAATACATCGTCCTCCGGCCGACCTGTCTCCAAGGGTCTTTTGCTGCCTCAGGCACCTTATGGTCGATCTCCTGTGAGTCTAGATTTTCGAATCCGACGTAAAACTGACAGTTAATTGTGACGTTCAGAGCCTGTTAATGACGATGGAACACACAAATTGCGTCGCGATTCAATACATCGTCCTCCGGCCGACCTGTCTCCAAGGGTCTAGTGCTGCCTCGGACACCATATGGTCGTTCTCCTGTGAGTCTAGATTTTCGAATCCGACGCAAAACTGACAGTTAATTGTAAGGTTCAGAGCATCTTAATGACAATGGAACACACAAATTGCGTCGCGATTCAATACATCCTCCTCCGGCCGACCTGTCTCCAAGGGTCTATTGCTGTCTCGGGCACCTTATGGTCTATCTCCTGTGAGTCTAGATTTTCGAATCCGACGCAAAACTGACAGTTAATTGTAAGGTTCAGAGCATCTTAATGACAATGGAACACACAAATCGCGTCGCGATTCAATACATCGTCCTCCGGCCGACCTGTCTCGAAGGGTCTATTGCTGCCTCGGACACTTTATGGTCGTTCTCCTGTGAGTCTAGATTTTCGAATCCGACGCAAAACTGACAGTTAATTGTAACGTTCAGCGCCTGTTAATGACGATGGAACACACAAATCGCGTCGCGATTCAATACATCGTCCTCCAGCCGACTTGTCTCCAAGGGTCTAGTCCTGCCTCGTGCACCTTATGGTCGATCTCCTGTGAGTCTAGATTTTCGAATCCGACGTAAAACTGACAGTTAATTGTAACGTTCAGAGCCTGTTAAAGACGATGGAACACACAAATCGCGTCGCGATTCAATACATCGTCCTCCGGCCGACCTGTCTCCAAGGGTCTTTTGCTGCCTCAGGCACCTTATGGTCGATCTCCTGTGAGTCTAGATTTTCGAATCCGACGCAAAACTGACAGTTAATTGTAAGGTTCAGAGCTTGTTAATGACGATGGAACACACAAATTGCGTCGCGATTCAATACATCGTCCTCCGGCCGACCTGTCTCCAAGGGTCTATTGCTGCCTCGGGCACCTTATGGTCGATCTCCTGTGAGTCCTGATTTTCGAATCCGACGCAAAACTGACAGTTAATTGTAACGTTCAGTGCCTGTTAATGACGATGGAACACACAAATTGCGTCGCGATTCAGTACATCGTCCTCCAGCCGACTGGTCTCCAAGGGTCTAGTGCAGCCTCGGGCACCTTAATGTCGTTCTTCTGTGAGTCTAGATTTTGGAATCCGAAGCAAAACTGACAGTTAATTGTAAGGTTCAGAGCCTCTTAATGACAATGGAACACACAAATTGAGTCGCGATTCAATACATCGTACTCCGGCCGACCTGTCTCCAAGGGTCTATTGCTGCCTCGGGCACCTTATGGTCGATCTCCAGTGAGTCTAGATTTTCGAATCCGACGCAAAACTGACAGTTAATTGTAACGTTCAGAGCCTGTTAATGACGATGGAACACACAAATCGCGTCGCGATTCAATACATCGTCCTCAAGCCGACTTGTCTCCAATGGTCTAGTGCTGCCTCGGGCACCTTATGGTCGTTATTCTGTGAGTCTAGATTTTCGAATCCGACGCATAACTGACAGTTAAATGTAAGGTTCAGAGCCTGTTAATGACGATGGAACACACAAATTGCGTCGCGATTCAATACATCGTCCTCCGGCCGACCTGTCTCCAAGGGTCTATTGCTGCCTCGGGCACCTTATGGTCGATCTCCTGTGAGTCTAGATTTTCGAATCCGACGTAAAACTGACAGTTAATTGTAACGTTCAGAGCCTGTTAATGACGATGGAACACACAAATCGCGTCGCGATTCAATACATCGTCCTCCGGCCGACCTGTCTCCAAGGGTCTTTTGCTGCCTCGGGCACCTTATGGTCGATCTCCTGTGAGTCTAGATTTTCGAATCCGACGCAAAACTGACAGTTAATTGTAAGGTCCAGAGCCTGTTAATGACGATGGAACACACAAATTGCGTCGCGATTCAATACATCGTCCTCCGGCCGACCTGTCTCCAAGGGTCTATTGCTGCCTCGGGCACCTTATGGTCGATCTCCTGTGAGTCCTGATTTTCGAATCCGACGCAAAACTGACAGTTAATTGTAACGTTCAGTGCCTGTTAATGACGATGGAACACACAAATTGCGTCGCGATTCAATACATCGTCCTCTAGCCGACTGGTCTCCAAGGGTCTAGTGCAGCCTCGGGCACCTTAATGTCATTCTTCTGTGAGTCTAGATTTTGGAATCCGAAGCAAAACTGACAGTTAATTGTAAGGTTCAGAGCCTCTTAATGACAATGGAACACACAAATTGAGTCGCGATTCAATACATCGTACTCCGGCCGACCTGTCTCCAAGGGTCTATTGCTGCCTCGGGCACCTTATGGTCGATCTCCAGTGAGTCTAGATTTTCGAATCCGACGCAAAACTGACAGTTAATTGTAACGTTCAGAGCCTGTTAATGACGATGGAACACACAAATCGCGTCGCAATTCAATACATCGTCCTCAAGCCGACTTGTCTCCAATGGTCTAGTGCTGCCTCGGGCACCTTATGGTCGTTATTCTGTGAGTCTAGATTTTCGAATCCGACGCATAACTGACAGTTAATTGTAAGGTTCAGAGCCTGTTAATGACGATGGAACACACAAATTGCGTCGCGATTCAATACATCGTCCTCCGGCCGACCTGTCTCCAAGGGTCTATTGCTGCCTCGGGCACCTTATGGTCGATCTCCTGTGAGTCTAGATTTTCGAATCCGACGCAAAACTGACAGTTAATTGTAACGTTCAGGGCCTGTTAATGACGATGGAACACACAAATCGCGTCGCGATTCAATACATCGTCCACCGGCCGACCTGTCTCCAAGGGTCTAGTGCTGCCTCGGACACCTTATGGTCGTTCTCCTGTGAGTCTAGATTTTCGAATCCGACGCCAAACTGACAGTTAATTGTAACGTTCAGCGCCTGTTAATGACGATGGAACACACAAATCGCGTCGCGATTCAATACATCGTCCTCCAGCCGACTTGTCTCCAAGGGTCTAGTGCTGCCTCGGGCACCTTACTGTCGTTCTTCTGTGAGTCTAGATTTTGGAATCCGAAGCAAAACTGACAGTTAATTGTAAGGTTCAGAGCCTCTTAATGACAATGGAACACACAAATTGAGTCGCGATTCAATACATCGTCCTCCGGCCGACCTGTCTCCAAGGGTCTAGTGCTGCCTCGGACACCATATGGTCGTTCTCCTGTGAGTCTAGATTTTCGAATCCGACGCAAAACTGACAGTTAATTGTAAGGTTCAGAGCATCTTCATGACAATGGAACACACAAATCGCGTCGCGATTCAATACATCGTCCTCCGGCCGACCTGTCTCCAAGGGTCTATTGCTGCCTCGGGCACCTTATGGTCGATCTCCTGTGAGTCTAGATTTTCGAATCCGACGCAAAACTGACAGTTAATTGTAACGTTCAGGGCCTGTTAATGACGATGGAACACACAAATCGCGTCGCGATTCAATACATCGTCCACCGGCCGACCTGTCTCCAAGGGTCTAGTGCTGCCTCGGACACCTTATGGTCGTTCTCCTGTGAGTCTAGATTTTCGAATCCGACGCAAAACTGACAGTTAATTGTAACGTTCAGAGCCTGTTAATGACGATGGAACACACAAATCGCGTCGCGATTCAATACATCGTCCTCCAGCCGACTTGTCTCCAAGGGTCTAGTCCTGCCTCGGGCACCTTATGGTCGATCTCCTGTGAGTCTATGTTTTCGAATCCGACGCAAAACTGACAGTTAATTGTAACGTTCAGAGCCTGTTAATGACGATGGAACACACAAATCGCGTCGCGATTCAATACATCGTCCTCCGGCCGACCTGTCTCCAAGGGTCTATTGCTGCCTCGGGCACCCTATGGTCGTTCTTCTGTGAGTCTAGATTTTCGAATCCGACGCAAAACTTAAAGTTAATTGTAACGTTCAGAGCCTGTTAATGACGATGGAACACACAAGTTGCGTCGCGATTCAATACATCGTCCTCCGGCCGACCTGTCTCCAAGGGTCTATTGCTGCCTCGGGCACCTTATGGTCGATCTCCTGTGAGTCCTGATTTTCGAATCCGACGCAAAACTGACAGTTAATTGTAAGGTTCAGAGCATCTTAATGACAATGGAACACACAAATCGCGTCGCGATTCAACACATCGTCCTCCGGCCGACCTGTCTCCAAGGGTCTATTGCTGCCTCGGGCACCTTATGGTCGCTCTCCTGTGAGTCTAGATTTTCGAATCCGACGCAAAAATGACAGTTAATTGTAACGTTCAGAGCCTGTTAATGACGATGGAACAGACAAATTACGTCGCAATTCAATACATCGTCCTCCAGCCGACTTGTCTCCAAGGGTCTAGTGCTGCCTCGGGCACCTTAATGTCGTTCTTCTGTGAGTCTAGATTTTGGAATCCGAAGCAAAACTGACAGTTAATTGTAAGGTTCAGAGCCTGTTAATGACAATGGAACACACAAATTGAGTCGCGATTCAATACATCGTCCTCCGGCCGACCTGTCTCCAAGGGTCTATTGCTGCCTCGGGCAACTTATGGTCGATCTCCTGTGAGTCTAGATTTACGAATCCGACGCAAAACTGACAGTTAATTGTAACGTTCAGTGCCTGTTAATGACGATGGAACACACAAATTGCGTCGCGATTCAATACATCGTCCTCCAGCCGACTTGTCTCCAAGTGTCTATTGCTGCTTCGGACACCTTATGGTCGATCTCCTGTGAGTCTAGATTTTCGAATCCGACGCAAAACTGACAGTTAATTGTAACGTTCAGAGCCTGTTAATGACGATGGAACACACAAATTGCGTCGCGATTCAATACATCGTCCTCCGGCCGACCTGTCTCCAAGGGTCTATTGCTGCCTCGGGCACCTTATAGTCAATCTCCTGTGAGTCTAGATTTTCGAATCCGACGCAAAACTGACAGTTAATTGTAACGTTCAGTGCCTGTTAATGACGATGGAACACACAAATTGCGTCGCGATTCAATACATCGTCCTCCAGCCGACTTGTCTCCAAGGGTCTAGTGCTGCCTCGGACACCTTGTGGTCGTTCTCCTGTGAGTCTAGATTTTCGAATCCGACGCAAAACTGACAGTTAATTGTAAGGTTCAGAGCATCTTAATGACAATGGAACACACAAATCGCGTCGCGATTCAATACATCGTCCTCCGGCCGACCTGTCTCCAAGGGTCAATTGCTGCCTCGGGCACCGTATGGTCTCTCTCCTGTGAGTCTAGATTTTCGAATCCGACGCAAAACTGACAGTTAATTGTAACGTTCAGGGCCTGTTAATGACGATGGAACACACAAATTGCGTCGCGATTCAATACATCGTCCTCCAGCCGACTGGTCTCCAAGGGTCTAGTGCAGCCTCGGGCACCTTAATGTCGTTCTTCTGTGAGTCTAGATTTTGGAATCCGAAGCAAAACTGACAGTTAATTGTAAGGTTCAGAGCCTCTTAATGACAATGGAACACACAAATTGAGTCGCGATTCAATACATCGTACTCCGGCCGACCTGTCTCCAAGGGTCTATTGCTGCCTCGGGCACCTTATGGTCGATCTCCAGTGAGCCTAGATTTTCGAATCCGACGCAAAACTGACAGTTAATTGTAACGTTCAGAGCCTGTTAATGACGATGGAACACACAAATCGCGTCGCGATTCAATACATCGTCCTCAAGCCGACTTGTCTCCAATGGTCTAGTGCTGCCTCGGGCACCTTATGGTCGTTATTCTGTGAGTCTAGATTTTCGAATCCGACGCATAACTGACAGTTAATTGTAAGGTTCAGAGCCTGTTAATGACGATGGAACACACAAATTGCGTCGCGATTCAATACATCGTCCTCCGGCCGACCTGTCTCCAAGGGTCTATTGCTGCCTCGGGCACCTTATGGTCGATCTCCTGTGAGTCTAGATTTTCGAATCCGACGCAAAACTGACAGTTAATTGTAACGTTCAGGGCCTGTTAATGACGATGGAACACACAAATCGCGTCGCGATTCAATACATCGTCCACCGGCCGACCTGTCTCCAAGGGTCTAGTGCTGCCTCGGACACCTTATGGTCGTTCTCCTGTGAGTCTAGATTTTCGAATCCGACGCAAAACTGACAGTTAATTGTAACGTTCAGCGCCTGTTAATGACGATGGAACACACAAATCGCGTCGCGATTCAATACATCGTCCTCCAGCCGACTTGTCTCCAAGGGTCTAGTGCTGCCTCGGGCACCTTAATGTCGTTCTTCTGTGAGTCTAGATTTTGGAATCCGAAGCAAAACTGACAGTTAATTGTAAAGTTCAGAGCCTCTTAATGACAATGGAACACACAAATTGAGTCGCGATTCAATACATCGTCCTCCGGCCGACCTGTCTCCAAGGGTCTAGTGCTGCCTCGGACACCATATGGTCGTTCTCCTGTGAGTCTAGATTTTCGAATCCGACGCAAAACTGACAGTTAATTGTAAGGTTCAGAGCATCTTAATGACAATGGAACACACAAATCGCGTCGCGATTCAATACATCGTCCTCCGGCCGACCTGTCTCCAAGGGTCTATTGCTGCCTCGGGCACCTTATGGTCGATCTCCTGTGAGTCTAGATTTTCGAATCCGACGCAAAACTGACAGTTAATTGTAACGTTCAGGGCCTGTTAATGACGATGGAACACACAAATCGCGTCGCGATTCAATACATCGTCCACCGGCCGACCTGTCTCCAAGGGTCTAGTGCTGCCTCGGACACCTTATGGTCGTTCTCCTGTGAGTCTAGATTTTCGAATCCGACGCAAAACTGACAGTTACTTGTAACGTTCAGAGCCTGTTAATGACGATGGAACACACAAATCGCGTCGCGATTCAATACATCGTCCTCCAGCCGACTTGTCTCCAAGGGTCTAGTCCTGCCTCGGGCACCTTATGGTCGATCTCCTGTGAGTCTATGTTTTCGAATCCGACGCAAAACTGACAGTTAATTGTAACGTTCAGAGCCTGTTAATGACGATGGAACACACAAATCGCGTCGCGATTCAATACATCGTCCTCCGGCCGACCTGTCTCCAAGGGTCTATTGCTGCCTCGGGCACCCTATGGTCGTTCTTCTGTGAGTCTAGATTTTCGAATCCGACGCAAAACTTAAAGTTAATTGTAACGTTCAGAGCCTGTTAATGACGATGGAACACACAAGTTGCGTCGCGATTCAATACATCGTCCTCCGGCCGACCTGTCTCCAAGGGTCTATTGCTGCCTCGGGCACCTTATGGTCGATCTCCTGTGAGTCCTGATTTTCGAATCCGACGCAAAACTGACAGTTAATTGTAAGGTTCAGAGCATCTTAATGACAATGGAACACACAAATCGCGTCGCGATTCAACACATCGTCCTCCGGCCGACCTGTCTCCAAGGGTCTATTGCTGCCTCGGGCACCTTATGGTCGCTCTCCTGTGAGTCTAGATTTTCGAATCCGACGCAAAAATGACAGTTAATTGTAACGTTCAGTGCCTGTTAATGACGATGGAACACACAAATTGCGTCGCGATTCAATACATCGTCCTCCAGCCGACTTGTCTCCAAGTGTCTATTGCTGCTTCGGACACCTTATGGTCGATCTCCTGTGAGTCTAGATTTTCGAATCCGACGCAAAACTGACAGTTAATTGTAACGTTCAGAGCCTGTTAATGACGATGGAACACACAAATTGCGTCGCGATTCAATACATCGTCCTCCGGCCGACCTGTCTCCAAGGGTCTATTGCTGCCTCGGGCACCTTATAGTCAATCTCCTGTGAGTCTAGATTTTCGAATCCGACGCAAAACTGACAGTTAATTGTAACGTTCAGTGCCTGTTAATGACGATGGAACACACAAATTGCGTCGCGATTCAATACATCGTCCTCCAGCCGACTTGTCTCCAAGGGTCTAGTGCTGCCTCGGACACCTTGTGGTCGTTCTCCTGTGAGTCTAGATTTTCGAATCCGACGCAAAACTGACAGTTAATTGTAAGGTTCAGAGCATCTTAATGACAATGGAACACACAAATCGCGTCGCGATTCAATACATCGTCCTCCGGCCGACCTGTCTCCAAGGGTCAATTGCTGCCTCGGGCACCGTATGGTCTCTCTCCTGTGAGTCTAGATTTTCGAATCCGACGCAAAACTGACAGTTAATTGTAACGTTCAGGGCCTGTTAATGACGATGGAACACACAAATTGCGTCGCGATTCAATACATCGTCCTCCAGCCGACTGGTCTCCAAGGGTCTAGTGCAGCCTCGGGCACCTTAATGTCGTTCTTCTGTGAGTCTAGATTTTGGAATCCGAAGCAAAACTGACAGTTAATTGTAAGGTTCAGAGCCTCTTAATGACAATGGAACACACAAATTGAGTCGCGATTCAATACATCGTACTCCGGCCGACCTGTCTCCAAGGGTCTATTGCTGCCTCGGGCACCTTATGGTCGATCTCCAGTGAGCCTAGATTTTCGAATCCGACGCAAAACTGACAGTTAATTGTAACGTTCAGAGCCTGTTAATGACGATGGAACACACAAATCGCGTCGCGATTCAATACATCGTCCTCAAGCCGACTTGTCTCCAATGGTCTAGTGCTGCCTCGGGCACCTTATGGTCGTTATTCTGTGAGTCTAGATTTTCGAATCCGACGCATAACTGACAGTTAATTGTAAGGTTCAGAGCCTGTTAATGACGATGGAACACACAAATTGCGTCGCGATTCAATACATCGTCCTCCGGCCGACCTGTCTCCAAGGGTCTATTGCTGCCTCGGGCACCTTATGGTCGATCTCCTGTGAGTCTAGATTTTCGAATCCGACGCAAAACTGACAGTTAATTGTAACGTTCAGGGCCTGTTAATGACGATGGAACACACAAATCGCGTCGCGATTCAATACATCGTCCACCGGCCGACCTGTCTCCAAGGGTCTAGTGCTGCCTCGGACACCTTATGGTCGTTCTCCTGTGAGTCTAGATTTTCGAATCCGACGCAAAACTGACAGTTAATTGTAACGTTCAGCGCCTGTTAATGACGATGGAACACACAAATCGCGTCGCGATTCAATACATCGTCCTCCAGCCGACTTGTCTCCAAGGGTCTAGTGCTGCCTCGGGCACCTTAATGTCGTTCTTCTGTGAGTCTAGATTTTGGAATCCGAAGCAAAACTGACAGTTAATTGTAAAGTTCAGAGCCTCTTAATGACAATGGAACACACAAATTGAGTCGCGATTCAATACATCGTCCTCCGGCCGACCTGTCCCCAAGGGTCTAGTGCTGCCTCGGACACCATATGGTCGTTCTCCTGTGAGTCTAGATTTTCGAATCCGACGCAAAACTGACAGTTAATTGTAAGGTTCAGAGCATCTTAATGACAATGGAACACACAAATCGCGTCGCGATTCAATACATCGTCCTCCGGCCGACCTGTCTCCAAGGGTCTATTGCTGCCTCGGGCACCTTATGGTCGATCTCCTGTGAGTCTAGATTTTCGAATCCGACGCAAAACTGACAGTTAATTGTAACGTTCAGGGCCTGTTAATGACGATGGAACACACAAATCGCGTCGCGATTCAATACATCGTCCACCGGCCGACCTGTCTCCAAGGGTCTAGTGCTGCCTCGGACACTTTATGGTCGTTCTCCTGTGAGTCTAGATTTTCGAATCCGACGCAAAACTGACAGTTACTTGTAACGTTCAGCGCCTGTTAATGACGATGGAACACACAAATCGCGTCGCGATTCAATACATCGTCCTCCAGCCGACTTGTCTCCAAGGGTCTAGTCCTGCCTCGGGCACCTTATGGTCGATCTCCTGTGAGTCTAGATTTTCGAATCCGACGTAAAACTGACAGTTAATTGTAACGTTCAGAGCCTGTTAATGACGATGGACCACACAAATCGCGTCGCGATTCAATACATCGTCCTCCGGCCGACCTGTCTCCAAGGGTCTTTTGCTGCCTCAGGCACCTTATGGTCGATCTCCTGTGAGTCTAGATTTTCGAATCCGACGCAAAACTGACAGTTAATTGTAAGGTTCAGAGCCTGTTAATGACGATGGAACACACAAATTGCGTCGCGATTCAATACATCGTCCTCCGGCCGACCTGTCTCCAAGGGTCTATTGCTTCCTCGGGCACCTTATGGTCGATCTCCTGTGAGTCCTGATTTTCGAATCCGACGCAAAACTGACAGTTAATTGTAACGTTCAGTGCCTGTTAATGACGATGGAACACACAAATTGCGTCGCGATTCAGTACATCGTCCTCCAGCCGACTGGTCTCCAAGGGTCTAGTGCAGCCTCGGGCACCTTAATGTCGTTCTTCTGTGAGTCTAGATTTTGGAATCCGAAGCAAAACTGACAGTTAATTGTAAGGTTCAGAGCCTCTTAATGACAATGGAACACACAAATTGAGTCGCGATTCAATACATCGTACTCCGGCCGACCTGTCTCCAAGGGTCTAGTGCTGCCTCGGGCACCTTATGGTCGATCTCCAGTGAGTCTAGATTTTCGAATCCGACGCAAAACTGACAGTTAATTGTAACGTTCAGAGCCTGTTAATGACGATGGAACACACAAATCGCGTCGCGATTCAATACATCGTCCTCCGGCCGACTGGTCTCCAAGGGTCTAGTGCAGCCTCGGGCACCTTAATGTCGTTCTTCTGTGAGTCTAGATTTTGGAATCCGAAGCAAAACTGACAGTTAATTGTAAGGTTCAGAGCCTCTTAATGACAATGGAACACACAAATCGCGTCGCGATTCAATACATCGTCCTCCAGCCGACTTGTCTCCAAGGGTCTAGTGCTGCCTCGGGCACCTTAATGTCGTTCTTCTGTGAGTCTAGATTTTGGAATCCGAAGCAAAACTGACAGTTAATTGTAAAGTTCAGAGCCTCTTAATGACAATGGAACACACAAATTGAGTCGCGATTCAATACATCGTCCTCCGGCCGACCTGTCTCCAAGGGTCTAGTGCTGCCTCGGACACCATATGGTCGTTCTCCTGTGAGTCTAGATTTTCGAATCCGACGCAAAACTGACAGTTAATTGTAAGGTTCAGAGCATCTTAATGACAATGGAACACACAAATCGCGTCGCGATTCAATACATCGTCCTCCGGCCGACCTGTCTCCAAGGGTCTATTGCTGCCTCGGGCACCTTATGGTCGATCTCCTGTGAGTCTAGATTTTCGAATCCGACGCAAAACTGACAGTTAATTGTAACGTTCAGGGCCTGTTAATGACGATGGAACACACAAATCGCGTCGCGATTCAATACATCGTCCACCGGCCGACCTGTCTCCAAGGGTCTAGTGCTGCCTCGGACACTTTATGGTCGTTCTCCTGTGAGTCTAGATTTTCGAATCCGACGCAAAACTGACAGTTAATTGTAACGTTCAGCGCCTGTTAATGACGATGGAACACACAAATCGCGTCGCGATTCAATACATCGTCCTCCAGCCGACTTGTCTCCAAGGATCTAGTCCTGCCTCGGGCACCTTATGGTCGATCTCCTGTGAGTCTAGATTTTCGAATCCGACGTAAAACTGACAGTTAATTGTAACGTTCAGAGCCTGTTAATGACGATGGAACACACAAATCGCGTCGCGATTCAATACATCGTCCTCCGGCCGACCTGTCTCCAAGGGTCTTTTACTGCCTCAGGCACCTTATGGTCGATCTCCTGTGAGTCTAGATTTTCGAATCCGACGCAAAACTGACAGTTAATTGTAAGGTTCAGAGCCTGTTAATGACGATGGAACACACAAATTGCGTCGCGATTCAATACATCGTCCTCCGGCCGACCTGTCTCCAAGGGTCTATTGCTGCCTCGGGCACCTTATGGTCGATCTCCTGTGAGTCCTGATTTTCGAATCCGACGCAAAACTGACAGTTAATTGTAACGTTCAGTGCCTGTTAATGACGATGGAACACACAAATTGCGTCGCGATTCAGTACATCGTCCTCCAGCCGACTGGTCTCCAAGGGTCTAGTGCAGCCTCGGGCACCTTAATGTCGTTCTTCTGTGAGTCTAGATTTTGGAATCCGAAGCAAAACTGACAGTTAATTGTAAGGTTCAGAGCCTCTTAATGACAATGGAACACACAAATTGAGTCGCGATTCAATACATCGTACTCCGGCCGACCTGTCTCCAAGGGTCTATTGCTGCCTCGGGCACCTTATGGTCGATCTCCAGTGAGTCTAGATTTTCGAATCCGACGCAAAACTGACAGTTAATTGTAACGTTCAGAGCCTGTTAATGACGATGGAACACACAAATCGCGTCGCGATTCAATACATCGTCCTCAAGCCGACTTGTCTCCAATGGTCTAGTGCTGCCTCGGGCACCTTATGGTCGTTATTCTGTGAGTCTAGATTTTCGAATCCGACGCATAACTGACAGTTAATTGTAAGGTTCAGAGCCTGTTAATGACGATGGAACACACAAATTGCGTCGCGATTCAATACATCGTCCTCCGGCCGACCTGTCTCCAAGGGTCTATTGCTGCCTCGGGCACCTTATGGTCGATCTCCTGTGAGTCTAGATTTTCGAATCCGACGTAAAACTGACAGTTAATTGTAACGTTCAGAGCCTGTTAATGACGATGGAACACACAAATCGCGTCGCGATTCAATACATCGTCCTCCGGCCGACCTGTCTCCAAGGGTCTTTTGCTGCCTCGGGCACCTTATGGTCGATCTCCTGTGAGTCTAGATTTTCGAATCCGACGCAAAACTGACAGTTAATTGTAAGGTTCAGAGCCTGTTAATGACGATGGAACACACAAATTGCGTCGCGATTCAATACATCGTCCTCCGGCCGACCTGTCTCCAAGGGTCTATTGCTGCCTCGGGCACCTTATGGTCGATCTCCTGTGAGTCCTGATTTTCGAATCCGACGCAAAACTGACAGTTAATTGTAACGTTCAGTGCCTGTTAATGACGATGGAACACACAAATTGCGTCGCGATTCAATACATCGTCCTCCAGCCGACTGGTCTCCAAGGGTCTAGTGCAGCCTCGGGCACCTTAATGTCGTTCTTCTGTGAGTCTAGATTTTGGAATCCGAAGCAAAACTGACAGTTAATTGTAAGGTTCAGAGCCTCTTAATGACAATGGAACACACAAATTGAGTCGCGATTCAATACATCGTACTCCGGCCGACCTGTCTCCAAGGGTCTATTGCTGCCTCGGGCACCTTATGGTCGATCTCCAGTGAGTCTAGATTTTCGAATCCGACGCAAAACTGACAGTTAATTGTAACGTTCAGAGCCTGTTAATGACGATGGAACACACAAATCGCGTCGCAATTCAATACATCGTCCTCAAGCCGACTTGTCTCCAATGGTCTAGTGCTGCCTCGGGCACCTTATGGTCGTTATTCTGTGAGTCTAGATTTTCGAATCCGACGCATAACTGACAGTTAATTGTAAGGTTCAGAGCCTGTTAATGACGATGGAACACACAAATTGCGTCGCGATTCAATACATCGTCCTCCCTTCCGACTGGTCTCCAAGGGTCTAGTGCAGCCTCGGGCACCTTAATGTCGTTCTTCTGTGAGTCTAGATTTTGGAATCCGAAGCAAAACTGACAGTTAATTGTAAGGTTCAGAGCCTCTTAATGACAATGGAACACACAAATTGAGTCGCGATTCAATACATCGTACTCCGGCCGACCTGTCTCCAAGGGTCTAGTGCTGCCTCGGGCACCTTATGGTCGATCTCCAGTGAGTCTAGATTTTCGAATCCGACGCAAAACTGACAGTTAATTGTAACGTTCAGAGCCTGTTAATGACGATGGAACACACAAATCGCGTCGCGATTCAATACATCGTCCTCCGGCCGACTGGTCTCCAAGGGTCTAGTGCAGCCTCGGGCACCTTAATGTCGTTCTTCTGTGAGTCTAGATTTTGGAATCCGAAGCAAAACTGACAGTTAATTGTAAGGTTCAGAGCCTCTTAATGACAATGGAACACACAAATCGCGTCGCGATTCAATACATCGTCCTCCAGCCGACTTGTCTCCAAGGGTCTAGTGCTGCCTCGGGCACCTTAATGTCGTTCTTCTGTGAGTCTAGATTTTGGAATCCGAAGCAAAACTGACAGTTAATTGTAAAGTTCAGAGCCTCTTAATGACAATGGAACACACAAATTGAGTCGCGATTCAATACATCGTCCTCCGGCCGACCTGTCTCCAAGGGTCTAGTGCTGCCTCGGACACCATATGGTCGTTCTCCTGTGAGTCTAGATTTTCGAATCCGACGCAAAACTGACAGTTAATTGTAAGGTTCAGAGCATCTTAATGACAATGGAACACACAAATCGCGTCGCGATTCAATACATCGTCCTCCGGCCGACCTGTCTCCAAGGGTCTATTGCTGCCTCGGGCACCTTATGGTCGATCTCCTGTGAGTCTAGATTTTCGAATCCGACGCAAAACTGACAGTTAATTGTAACGTTCAGGGCCTGTTAATGACGATGGAACACACAAATCGCGTCGCGATTCAATACATCGTCCACCGGCCGACCTGTCTCCAAGGGTCTAGTGCTGCCTCGGACACTTTATGGTCGTTCTCCTGTGAGTCTAGATTTTCGAATCCGACGCAAAACTGACAGTTAATTGTAACGTTCAGCGCCTGTTAATGACGATGGAACACACAAATCGCGTCGCGATTCAATACATCGTCCTCCAGCCGACTTGTCTCCAAGGATCTAGTCCTGCCTCGGGCACCTTATGGTCGATCTCCTGTGAGTCTAGATTTTCGAATCCGACGTAAAACTGACAGTTAATTGTAACGTTCAGAGCCTGTTAATGACGATGGAACACACAAATCGCGTCGCGATTCAATACATCGTCCTCCGGCCGACCTGTCTCCAAGGGTCTTTTACTGCCTCAGGCACCTTATGGTCGATCTCCTGTGAGTCTAGATTTTCGAATCCGACGCAAAACTGACAGTTAATTGTAAGGTTCAGAGCCTGTTAATGACGATGGAACACACAAATTGCGTCGCGATTCAATACATCGTCCTCCGGCCGACCTGTCTCCAAGGGTCTATTGCTGCCTCGGGCACCTTATGGTCGATCTCCTGTGAGTCCTGATTTTCGAATCCGACGCAAAACTGACAGTTAATTGTAACGTTCAGTGCCTGTTAATGACGATGGAACACAGAAATTGCGTCGCGATTCAGTACATCGTCCTCCAGCCGACTGGTCTCCAAGGGTCTAGTGCAGCCTCGGGCACCTTAATGTCGTTCTTCTGTGAGTCTAGATTTTGGAATCCGAAGCAAAACTGACAGTTAATTGTAAGGTTCAGAGCCTCTTAATGACAATGGAACACACAAATTGAGTCGCGATTCAATACATCGTACTCCGGCCGACCTGTCTCCAAGGGTCTATTGCTGCCTCGGGCACCTTATGGTCGATCTCCAGTGAGTCTAGATTTTCGAATCCGACGCAAAACTGACAGTTAATTGTAACGTTCAGAGCCTGTTAATGACGATGGAACACACAAATCGCGTCGCGATTCAATACATCGTCCTCAAGCCGACTTGTCTCCAATGGTCTAGTGCTGCCTCGGGCACCTTATGGTCGTTATTCTGTGAGTCTAGATTTTCGAATCCGACGCATAACTGACAGTTAATTGTAAGGTTCAGAGCCTGTTAATGACGATGGAACACACAAATTGCGTCGCGATTCAATACATCGTCCTCCGGCCGACCTGTCTCCAAGGGTCTATTGCTGCCTCGGGCACCTTATGGTCGATCTCCTGTGAGTCTAGATTTTCGAATCCGACGTAAAACTGACAGTTAATTGTAACGTTCAGAGCCTGTTAATGACGATGGAACACACAAATCGCGTCGCGATTCAATACATCGTCCTCCGGCCGACCTGTCTCCAAGGGTCTTTTGCTGCCTCGGGCACCTTATGGTCGATCTCCTGTGAGTCTAGATTTTCGAATCCGACGCAAAACTGACAGTTAATTGTAAGGTTCAGAGCCTGTTAATGACGATGGAACACACAAATTGCGCCGCGAATCAATACATCGTCCTCCGGCCGACCTGTCTCCAAGGGTCTATTGCTGCCTCGGGCACCTTATGGTCGATCTCCTGTGAGTCCTGATTTTCGAATCCGACGCAAAACTGACAGTTAATTGTAACGTTCAGTGCCTGTTAATGACGATGGAACACACAAATTGCGTCGCGATTCAATACATCGTCCTCCAGCCGACTGGTCTCCAAGGGTCTAGTGCAGCCTCGGGCACCTTAATGTCGTTCTTCTGTGAGTCTAGATTTTGGAATCCGAAGCAAAACTGACAGTTAATTGTAAGGTTCAGAGCCTCTTAATGACAATGGAACACACAAATTGAGTCGCGATTCAATACATCGTACTCCGGCCGACCTGTCTCCAAGGGTCTATTGCTGCCTCGGGCACCTTATGGTCGATCTCCAGTGAGTCTAGATTTTCGAATCCGACGCAAAACTGACAGTTAATTGTAACGTTCAGAGCCTGTTAATGACGATGGAACACACAAATCGCGTCGCAATTCAATACATCGTCCTCAAGCCGACTTGTCTCCAATGGTCTAGTGCTGCCTCGGGCACCTTATGGTCGTTATTCTGTGAGTCTAGATTTTCGAATCCGACGCAAAACTGACAGTTAATTGTAAGGTTCAGAGCCTGTTAATGACGATGGAACACACAAATTGCGTCGCGATTCAATACATCGTCCTCCCTTCCGACCTGTCTCCAAGGGTCTATTGCTGCCTCGGGCACCTTATGGTCGATCTCCTGTGAGTCTAGATTTTCGAATCCGACGCAAAACTGACAGTTAATTGTAACGTTCAGGGCCTGTTAATGACGATGGAACACACAAATCGCGTCGCGATTCAATACATCGTCCACCGGCCGACCTGTCTCCAAGGGTCTAGTGCTGCCTCGGACACCTTATGGTCGTTCTCCTGTGAGTCTATATTTTCGAATCCGACGCAAAACTGACAGTTAATTGTAACGTTCAGCGCCTGTTAATGACGATGGAACACACAAATCGCGTCGCGATTCAATACATCGTCCTCCAGCCGACTTGTCTCCAAGGGTCTAGTGCTGCCTCGGGCACCTTAATGTCGTTCTTCTGTGAGTCTAGATTTTGGAATCCGAAGCAAAACTGACAGTTAATTGTAAGGTTCAGAGCCTCTTAATGACAATGGAACACACAAATCGCGTCGCGATTCAATACATCGTCCTCCGGCCGACCTGTCTCCAAGGGTCTATTGCTGCCTCGGGCACCTTATGGTCGATCTCCTGTGAGTCTAGATTTTCGAATCCGACGCAAAACTGACAGTTAATTGTAAGGTTTAGAGCCTGTTAATGACGATGGAACACACAAATTGCGTCGCGATTCAATACATCGTCCTCCGGCCGACCTGTCTCCAAGGGTCTATTGCTGCCTCGGGCACCTTATGGTCGATCTCCTGTGAGTCCTGATTTTCGAATCCGACGCAAAACTGACAGTTAATTGTAACGTTCAGTGCCTGTTAATGACGATGGAACACACAAATTGCGTCGCGATTCAATACATCGTCCTCCAGCCGACTTGTCTCCAAGGGTCTAGTGCTGCTTCGGACACCTTATGGTCGTTCTCCTGTGAGTCTAGATTTTCGTATCCGACGCAAAACTGACAGTTAATTGTAAGGTTCAGAGCATCTTAATGACAATGGAACACACAAATCGCGTCGCGATTCAATACATCGTCCTGCGGCCGACCTGTCTCCAAGGGTCAATTGCTGCCTCGGGCACCGTATGGTCTCTCTCCTGTGAGTCTAGATTTTCGAATCCGACGCAAAACTGACAGTTAATTGTAACGTTCAGGGCCTGTTAATGACGATGGAACACACAAATTGCGTCGCGATTCAATACATCGTCCTCCAGCCGACTGGTCTCCAAGGGTCTAGTGCAGCCTCGGGCACCTTAATGTCGTTCTTCTGTGAGTCTAGATTTTGGAATCCGAAGCAAAACTGACAGTTAATTGTAAGGTTCAGAGCCTCTTAATGACAATGGAACACACAAATTGAGTCGCGATTCAATACATCGTACTCCGGCCGACCTGTCTCCAAGGGTCTATTGCTGCCTCGGGCACCTTATGGTCGATCTCCAGTGAGTCTAGATTTTCGAATCCGACGCAAAACTGACAGTTAATTGTAACGTTCAGAGCCTGTTAATGACGATGGAACACACAAATCGCGTCGCGATTCAATACATCGTCCTCAAGCCGACTTGTCTCCAATGGTCTAGTGCTGCCTCGGGCACCTTATGGTCGTTATTCTGTGAGTCTAGATTTTCGAATCCGACGCATAACTGACAGTTAATTGTAAGGTTCAGAGCCTGTTAATGACGATGGAACACACAAATTGCGTCGCGATTCAATACATCGTCCTCCGGCCGACCTGTCTCCAAGGGTCTATTGCTGCCTCGGGCACCTTATGGTCGATCTCCTGTGAGTCTAGATTTTCGAATCCGACGCAAAACTGACAGTTAATTGTAACGTTCAGGGCCTGTTAATGACGATGGAACACACAAATCGCGTCGCGATTCAATACATCGTCCACCGGCCGACCTGTCTCCAAGGGTCTAGTGCTGCCTCGGACACCTTATGGTCGTTCTCCTGTGAGTCTATATTTTCGAA
The DNA here is from genome assembly GCF_023898315.1 of Schistocerca nitens. Taxonomy (NCBI): domain Eukaryota; kingdom Metazoa; phylum Arthropoda; class Insecta; order Orthoptera; family Acrididae; genus Schistocerca; species Schistocerca nitens. The sequence continues at coordinate 9,826,043 of NC_064617.1, read as the reverse complement.
TCCGACGCAAAACTGACAGTTAATTGTAACGTTCAGCGCCTGTTAATGACGATGGAACACACAAATCGCGTCGCGATTCAATACATCGTCCTCCAGCCGACTTGTCTCCAAGGGTCTAGTGCTGCCTCGGGCACCTTAATGTCGTTCTTCTGTGAGTCTAGATTTTGGAATCCGAAGCAAAACTGACAGTTAATTGTAAGGTTCAGAGCCTCTTAATGACAATGGAACACACAAATTGAGTCGCGATTCAATACATCGTCCTCCGGCCGACCTGTCTCCAAGGGTCTAGTCCTGCCTCGGGCACCTTATGGTCGATCTCCTGTGAGTCTATGTTTTCGAATCCGACGCAAAACTGACAGTTAATTGTAACGTTCAGAGCCTGTTAATGACGATGGAACACACAAATTGCGTCGCGATTCAATACATCGTCCTCCAGCCGACTTGTCTCCAAGGGTCTAGTGCTGCCTCGGGCACCTTATGGTCGTTCTTCTGTGAGTCTAGATTTTCGAATCCGACGCATAACTGACAGTTAATTGTAAGGTTCAGAGCCTGTTAATGACGATGGAACACACAAATTGCGTCGCGATTCAATACATCGTCCTCCGGCCGACTTGTCTCCAAGGGTCTAGTCCTGCCTCGGGCACCTTATGGTCGATCTCCTGTGAGTCTATGTTTTCGAATCCGACGCAAAACTGACAGTTAATTGTAACGTTCAGAGCCTGTTAATGACGATGGAACACACAAATTGCGTCGCGATTCAATACATCGTCCTCCAGCCGACTTGTCTCCAAGGGTCTAGTGCTGCCTCGGACACCTTATGGTCGTTCTCCTGTGAGTCTAGATTTTCGAATCCGACGCAAAACTGACAGTTAATTGTAAGGTTCAGAGCATCTTAATGACAATGGATCACACAAATCGCGTCGCGATTCAATACATCGTCCTCCAGCCGACCTTTCTCCAAGGGTCTATTGCTGCCTGGGCACCTTATGGTCGATCTCCTGTGAGTCTAGATTTTCGAATCCGACGCAAAACTGACAGTTAATTGTAACGTTCAGGGCCTGTTAATGACGATGGAACACACAAATCGCGTCGCGATTCAATACATCGTCCACCGGCCGACCTGTCTCCAAGGGTCTAGTGCTGCCTCGGACATCTTATGGTCGTTCTCCTGTGAGTCTAGATTTTCGAATCCGACGCAAAACTGACAGTTAATTGTAACGTTCAGCGCCTGTTAATGACGATGGAACACACAAATCGCGTCGCGATTCAATACATCGTCCTCCAGCCGACTTGTCTCCAAGGGTCTAGTGCTGCCTCGGGCACCTTAATGTCGTTCTTCTGTGAGTCTAGATTTTGGAATCCGAAGCAAAACTGACAGTTAATTGTAAGGTTCAGAGCCTCTTAATGACAATGGAACACACAAATTGAGTCGCGATTCAATACATCGTCCTCCGGCCGACCTGTCTCCAAGGGTCTATTGCTGCCTCGGGCACCTTATGGTCGATCTCCTGTGAGTCTAGATTTACGAATCCGACGCAAAACTGACAGTTAATTGTAACGTTCAGTGCCTGTTAATGACGATGGAACACACAAATTGCGTCGCGATTCAATACATCGTCCTCCAGCCGACTTGTCTCCAAGTGTCTATTGCTGCTTCGGACACCTTATGGTCGATCTCCTGTGAGTCTAGATTTTCGAATCCGACGCAAAACTGACAGTTAATTGTAACGTTCAGAGCCTGTTAATGACGATGGAACACACAAATTGCGTCGCGATTCAATACATCGTCCTCCAGCCGACTTGTCTCCAAGGGTCTAGTGCTGCCTCGGGCACCTTAATGTCGTTCTTCTGTGAGTCTAGATTTTGGAATCCGAAGCAAAACTGACAGTTAATTGTAAGGTTCAGAGCCTCTTAATGACAATGGAACACACAAATTGAGTCGCGATTCAATACATCGTCCTCCGGCCGACCTGTCTCCAAGGGTCTATTGCTGCCTCGGGCACCTTATGGTCGATCTCCTGTGAGTCTAGATTTTCGAATCCGACGCAAAACTGACAGTTAATTGTAAGGTTCAGAGCCTGTTAATGACGATGGAACACACAAATTGCGTCGCGATTCAATACATCGTCCTCCGGCCGACCTGTCTCCAAGGGTCTATTGCTGCCTCGGGCACCTTATAGTCAATCTCCTGTGAGTCTAGATTTTCGAATCCGACGCAAAACTGACAGTTAATTGTAACGTTCAGTGCCTGTTAATGACGATGGAACACACAAATTGCGTCGCGATTCAATACATCGTCCTCCAGCCGACTTGTCTCCAAGGGTCTAGTGCTGCCTCGGACACCTTGTGGTCGTTCTCCTGTGAGTCTAGATTTTCGTATCCGACGCAAAACTGACAGTTAATTGTAAGGTTCAGAGCATCTTAATGACAATGGAACACACAAATCGCGTCGCGATTCAATACATCGTCCTGCGGCCGACCTGTCTCCAAGGGTCAATTGCTGCCTCGGGCACCGTATGGTCTCTCTCCTGTGAGTCTAGATTTTCGAATCCGACGCAAAACTGACAGTTAATTGTAACGTTCAGGGCCTGTTAATGACGATGGAACACACAAATTGCGTCGCGATTCAATACATCGTCCTCCAGCCGACTGGTCTCCAAGGGTCTAGTGCAGCCTCGGGCACCTTAATGTCGTTCTTCTGTGAGTCTAGATTTTGGAATCCGAAGCAAAACTGACAGTTAATTGTAAGGTTCAGAGCCTCTTAATGACAATGGAACACACAAATTGAGTCGCGATTCAATACATCGTACTCCGGCCGACCTGTCTCCAAGGGTCTATTGCTGCCTCGGGCACCTTATGGTCGATCTCCAGTGAGTCTAGATTTTCGAATCCGACGCAAAACTGACAGTTAATTGTAACGTTCAGAGCCTGTTAATGACGATGGAACACACAAATCGCGTCGCGATTCAATACATCGTCCTCAAGCCGACTTGTCTCCAATGGTCTAGTGCTGCCTCGGGCACCTTATGGTCGTTATTCTGTGAGTCTAGATTTTCGAATCCGACGCATAACTGACAGTTAATTGTAAGGTTCAGAGCCTGTTAATGACGATGGAACACACAAATTGCGTCGCGATTCAATACATCGTCCTCCGGCCGACCTGTCTCCAAGGGTCTATTGCTGCCTCGGGCACCTTATGGTCGATCTCCTGTGAGTCTAGATTTTCGAATCCGACGCAAAACTGACAGTTAATTGTAACGTTCAGGGCCTGTTAATGACGATGGAACACACAAATCGCGTCGCGATTCAATACATCGTCCACCGGCCGACCTGTCTCCAAGGGTCTAGTGCTGCCTCGGACACCTTATGGTCGTTCTCCTGTGAGTCTATATTTTCGAATCCGACGCAAAACTGACAGTTAATTGTAACGTTCAGCGCCTGTTAATGACGATGGAACACACAAATCGCGTCGCGATTCAATACATCGTCCTCCAGCCGACTTGTCTCCAAGGGTCTAGTGCTGCCTCGGGCACCTTAATGTCGTTCTTCTGTGAGTCTAGATTTTGGAATCCGAAGCAAAACTGACAGTTAATTGTAAGGTTCAGAGCCTCTTAATGACAATGGAACACACAAATTGAGTCGCGATTCAATACATCGTCCTCCGGCCGACCTGTCTCCAAGGGTCTAGTCCTGCCTCGGGCACCTTATGGTCGATCTCCTGTGAGTCTATGTTTTCGAATCCGACGCAAAACTGACAGTTAATTGTAACGTTCAGAGCCTGTTAATGACGATGGAACACACAAATTGCGTCGCGATTCAATACATCGTCCTCCAGCCGACTTGTCTCCAAGGGTCTAGTGCTGCCTCGGGCACCTTATGGTCGTTCTTCTGTGAGTCTAGATTTTCGAATCCGACGCATAACTGACAGTTAATTGTAAGGTTCAGAGCCTGTTAATGACGATGGAACACACAAATTGCGTCGCGATTCAATACATCGTCCTCCGGCCGACTTGTCTCCAAGGGTCTAGTCCTGCCTCGGGCACCTTATGGTCGATCTCCTGTGAGTCTATGTTTTCGAATCCGACGCAAAACTGACAGTTAATTGTAACGTTCAGAGCCTGTTAATGACGATGGAACACACAAATTGCGTCGCGATTCAATACATCGTCCTCCAGCCGACTTGTCTCCAAGGGTCTAGTGCTGCCTCGGACACCTTATGGTCGTTCTCCTGTGAGTCTAGATTTTCGAATCCGACGCAAAACTGACAGTTAATTGTAAGGTTCAGAGCATCTTAATGACAATGGATCACACAAATCGCGTCGCGATTCAATACATCGTCCTCCAGCCGACCTTTCTCCAAGGGTCTATTGCTGCCTGGGCACCTTATGGTCGATCTCCTGTGAGTCTAGATTTTCGAATCCGACGCAAAACTGACAGTTAATTGTAACGTTCAGGGCCTGTTAATGACGATGGAACACACAAATCGCGTCGCGATTCAATACATCGTCCACCGGCCGACCTGTCTCCAAGGGTCTAGTGCTGCCTCGGACATCTTATGGTCGTTCTCCTGTGAGTCTAGATTTTCGAATCCGACGCAAAACTGACAGTTAATTGTAACGTTCAGCGCCTGTTAATGACGATGGAACACACAAATCGCGTCGCGATTCAATACATCGTCCTCCAGCCGACTTGTCTCCAAGGGTCTAGTGCTGCCTCGGGCACCTTAATGTCGTTCTTCTGTGAGTCTAGATTTTGGAATCCGAAGCAAAACTGACAGTTAATTGTAAGGTTCAGAGCCTCTTAATGACAATGGAACACACAAATTGAGTCGCGATTCAATACATCGTCCTCCGGCCGACCTGTCTCCAAGGGTCTATTGCTGCCTCGGGCACCTTATGGTCGATCTCCTGTGAGTCTAGATTTACGAATCCGACGCAAAACTGACAGTTAATTGTAACGTTCAGTGCCTGTTAATGACGATGGAACACACAAATTGCGTCGCGATTCAATACATCGTCCTCCAGCCGACTTGTCTCCAAGTGTCTATTGCTGCTTCGGACACCTTATGGTCGATCTCCTGTGAGTCTAGATTTTCGAATCCGACGCAAAACTGACAGTTAATTGTAACGTTCAGAGCCTGTTAATGACGATGGAACACACAAATTGCGTCGCGATTCAATACATCGTCCTCCAGCCGACTTGTCTCCAAGGGTCTAGTGCTGCCTCGGGCACCTTAATGTCGTTCTTCTGTGAGTCTAGATTTTGGAATCCGAAGCAAAACTGACAGTTAATTGTAAGGTTCAGAGCCTCTTAATGACAATGGAACACACAAATTGAGTCGCGATTCAATACATCGTCCTCCGGCCGACCTGTCTCCAAGGGTCTATTGCTGCCTCGGGCACCTTATGGTCGATCTCCTGTGAGTCTAGATTTTCGAATCCGACGCAAAACTGACAGTTAATTGTAAGGTTCAGAGCCTGTTAATGACGATGGAACACACAAATTGCGTCGCGATTCAATACATCGTCCTCCGGCCGACCTGTCTCCAAGGGTCTATTGCTGCCTCGGGCACCTTATAGTCAATCTCCTGTGAGTCTAGATTTTCGAATCCGACGCAAAACTGACAGTTAATTGTAACGTTCAGTGCCTGTTAATGACGATGGAACACACAAATTGCGTCGCGATTCAATACATCGTCCTCCAGCCGACTTGTCTCCAAGGGTCTAGTGCTGCCTCGGACACCTTGTGGTCGTTCTCCTGTGAGTCTAGATTTTCGAATCCGACGCAAAACTGACAGTTAATTGTAAGGTTCAGAGCATCTTAATGACAATGGAACACACAAATCGCGTCGCGATTCAATACATCGTCCTCCGGCCGACCTGTCTCCAAGGGTCAATTGCTGCCTCGGGCACCGTATGGTCTCTCTCCTGTGAGTCTAGATTTTCGAATCCGACGCAAAACTGACAGTTAATTGTAACGTTCAGGGCCTGTTAATGACGATGGAACACACAAATTGCGTCGCGATTCAATACATCGTCCTCCAGCCGACTGGTCTCCAAGGGTCTAGTGCAGCCTCGGGCACCTTAATGTCGTTCTTCTGTGAGTCTAGATTTTGGAATCCGAAGCAAAACTGACAGTTAATTGTAAGGTTCAGAGCCTCTTAATGACAATGGAACACACAAATTGAGTCGCGATTCAATACATCGTACTCCGGCCGACCTGTCTCCAAGGGTCTATTGCTGCCTCGGGCACCTTATGGTCGATCTCCAGTGAGTCTAGATTTTCGAATCCGACGCAAAACTGACAGTTAATTGTAACGTTCAGAGCCTGTTAATGACGATGGAACACACAAATCGCGTCGCGATTCAATACATCGTCCTCAAGCCGACTTGTCTCCAATGGTCTAGTGCTGCCTCGGGCACCTTATGGTCGTTATTCTGTGAGTCTAGATTTTCGAATCCGACGCATAACTGACAGTTAATTGTAAGGTTCAAAGCCTGTTAATGACGATGGAACACACAAATTGCGTCGCGATTCAATACATCGTCCTACGGCCGACCTGTCTCCAAGGGTCTATTGCTGCCTCGGGCACCTTATGGTCGATCTCCTGTGAGTCTAGATTTTCGAATCCGACGCAAAACTGACAGTTAATTGTAACGTTCAGTGCCTGTTAATGACGATGGAACACACAAATTGCGTCGCGATTCAATACATCGTCCTCCAGCCGACTTGTCTCCAAGTGTCTATTGCTGCTTCGGACACCTTATGGTCGATCTCCTGTGAGTCTAGATTTTCGAATCCGACGCAAAACTGACAGTTAATTGTAACGTTCAGAGCCTGTTAATGACGATGGAACACACAAATTGCGTCGCGATTCAATACATCGTCCTCCAGCCGACTTGTCTCCAAGGGTCTAGTGCTGCCTCGGGCACCTTCATGTCGTTCTTCTGTGAGTCTAGATTTTGGAATCCGAAGCAAAACTGACAGTTAATTGTAAGGTTCAGAGCCTCTTAATGACAATGGAACACACAAATTGAGTCGCGATTCAATACATCGTCCTCCGGCCGACCTGTCTCCAAGGGTCTATTGCTGCCTCGGGCACCTTATGGTCGATCTCCTGTGAGTCTAGATTTTCGAATCCGACGCAAAACTGACAGTTAATTGTAAGGTTCAGAGCCTGTTAATGACGATGGAACACACAAATTGCGTCGCGATTCAATACATCGTCCTCCGGCCGACCTGTCTCCAAGGGTCTATTGCTGCCTCGGGCACCTTATAGTCAATCTCCTGTGAGTCTAGATTTTCGAATCCGACGCAAAACTGACAGTTAATTGTAACGTTCAGTGCCTGTTAATGACGATGGAACACACAAATTGCGTCGCGATTCAATACATCGTCCTCCAGCCGACTTGTCTCCAAGGGTCTAGTGCTGCCTCGGACACCTTGTGGTCGTTCTCCTGTGAGTCTAGATTTTCGAATCCGACGCAAAACTGACAGTTAATTGTAAGGTTCAGAGCATCTTAATGACAATGGAACACACAAATCGCGTCGCGATTCAATACATCGTCCTCCGGCCGACCTGTCTCCAAGGGTCAATTGCTGCCTCGGGCACCGTATGGTCTCTCTCCTGTGAGTCTAGATTTTCGAATCCGACGCAAAACTGACAGTTAATTGTAACGTTCAGGGCCTGTTAATGACGATGGAACACACAAATTGCGTCGCGATTCAAAACATCGTCCTCCAGCCGACTGGTCTCCAAGGGTCTAGTGCAGCCTCGGGCACCTTAATGTCGTTCTTCTGTGAGTCTAGATTTTGGAATCCGAAGCAAAACTGACAGTTAATTGTAAGGTTCAGAGCCTCTTAATGACAATGGAACACACAAATTGAGTCGCGATTCAATACATCGTACTCCGGCCGACCTGTCTCCAAGGGTCTATTGCTGCCTCGGGCACCTTATGGTCGATCTCCAGTGAGTCTAGATTTTCGAATCCGACGCAAAACTGACAGTTAATTGTAACGTTCAGAGCCTGTTAATGAGGATGGAACACACAAATCGCGTCGCGATTCAATACATCGTCCTCAAGCCGACTTGTCTCCAATGGTCTAGTGCTGCCTCGGGCACCTTATGGTCGTTATTCTGTGAGTCTAGATTTTCGAATCCGACGCATAACTGACAGTTAATTGTAAGGTTCAAAGCCTGTTAATGACGATGGAACACACAAATTGCGTCGCGATTCAATACATCGTCCTACGGCCGACCTGTCTCCAAGGGTCTATTGCTGCCTCGGGCACCTTATGGTCGATCTCCTGTGAGTCTAGATTTTCGAATCCGACGCAAAACTGACAGTTAATTGTAACGTTCAGGGCCTGTTAATGACGATGGAACACACAAATCGCGTCGCGATTCAATACATCGTCCACCGGCCGACCTGTCTCCAAGGGTCTAGTGCTGCCTCGGACACCTTATGGTCGTTCTCCTGTGAGTCTAGATTTTCGAATCCGACGCAAAACTGACAGTTAATTGTAACGTTCACCGCCTGTTAATGACGATGGAACACACAAATCGCGTCGCGATTCAATACATCGTCCTCCAGCCGACTTGTCTCCAAGGGTCTAGTGCTGCCTCGGGCACCTTAATGTCGTTCTTCTGTGAGTCTAGATTTTGGAATCCGAAGCAAAACTGACAGTTAATTGTAAGGTTCAGAGCCTCTTAATGACAATGGAACACACAAATTGAGTCGCGATTCAATACATCGTCCTCCGGCCGACCTGTCTCCAAGGGTCTAGTGCTGCCTCGGACACCATATGGTCGTTCTCCTGTGAGTCTAGATTTTCGAATCCGACGCAAAACTGACAGTTAATTGTAAGGTTCAGAGCATCTTAATGACAATGGAACACACAAATCGCGTCGCGATTCAATACATCGTCCTCCGGCCGACCTGTCTCCAAGGGTCTATTGCTGCCTCGGGCACCTTATGGTCGATCTCCTGTGAGTCTAGATTTTCGAATCCGACGCAAAACTGACAGTTAATTGTAACGTTCAGGGCCTGTTAATGACGATGGAACACACAAATCGCGTCGCGATTCAATACATCGTCCACCGGCCGACCTGTCTCCAAGGGTCTAGTGCTGCCTCGGACACCTTATGGTCGTTCTCCTGTGAGTCTAGATTTTCGAATCCGACGCAAAACTGACAGTTAATTGTAACGTTCAGCGCCTGTTAATGACGATGGAACACACAAATCGCGTCGCGATTCAATACATCGTCCTCCAGCCGACTTGTCTCCAAGGGTCTAGTCCTGCCTCGGGCACCTTATGGTCGATCTCCTGTGAGTCTAGATTTTCGAATCCGACGTAAAACTGACAGTTAATTGTAACGTTCAGAGCCTGTTAATGACGATGGAACACACAAATCGCGTCGCGATTCAATACATCGTCCTCCGGCCGACCTGTCTCCAAGGGTCTTTTGCTGCCTCGGGCACCTTATGGTCGATCTCCTGTGAGTCTAGATTTTCGAATCCGACGCAAAACTGACAGTTAATTGTAAGGTTCAGAGCCTGTTAATGACGATGGAACACACAAATTGCGTCGCGATTCAATACATCGTCCTCCGGCCGACCTGTCTCCAAGGGTCTATTGCTGCCTCGGGCACCTTATGGTCGATCTCCTGTGAGTCCTGATTTTCGAATCCGACGCAAAACTGACAGTTAATTGTAACGTTCAGTGCCTGTTAATGACGATGGAACACACAAATTGCGTCGCGATTCAATACATCGTCCTCCAGCCGACTGGTCTCCAAGGGTCTAGTGCAGCCTCGGGCACCTTAATGTCGTTCTTCTGTGAGTCTAGATTTTGGAATCCGAAGCAAAACTGACAGTTAATTGTAAGGTTCAGAGCCTCTTAATGACAATGGAACACACAAATTGAGTCGCGATTCAATACATCGTACTCCGGCCGACCTGTCTCCAAGGGTCTATTGCTGCCTCGGGCACCTTATGGTCGATCTCCAGTGAGTCTAGATTTTCGAATCCGACGCAAAACTGACAGTTAATTGTAACGTTCAGAGCCTGTTAATGACGATGGAACACACAAATCGCGTCGCGATTCAATACATCGTCCTCAAGCCGACTTGTCTCCAATGGTCTAGTGCTGCCTCGGGCACCTTATGGTCGTTATTCTGTGAGTCTAGATTTTCGAATCCGACGCATAACTGACAGTTAATTGTAAGGTTCAGAGCCTGTTAATGACGATGGAACACACAAATTGCGTCGCGATTCAATACATCGTCCTCCGGCCGACCTGTCTCCAAGGGTCTATTGCTGCCTCGGGCACCTTATGGTCGATCTCCTGTGAGTCTAGATTTTCGAATCCGACGTAAAACTGACAGTTAATTGTAACGTTCAGAGCCTGTTAATGACGATGGAACACACAAATCGCGTCGCGATTCAATACATCGTCCTCCGGCCGACCTGTCTCCAAGGGTCTTTTGCTGCCTCGGGCACCTTATGGTCGATCTCCTGTGAGTCTAGATTTTCGAATCCGACGCAAAACTGACCGTTAATTGTAAGGTTCAGAGCCTGTTAATGACGATGGAACACACAAATTGCGTCGCGATTCAATACATCGTCCTCCGGCCGACCTGTCTCCAAGGGTCTATTGCTGCCTCGGGCACCTTATGGTCGATCTCCTGTGAGTCCTGATTTTCGAATCCGACGCAAAACTGACAGTTAATTGTAACGTTCAGTGCCTGTTAATGACGATGGAACACACAAATTGCGTCGCGATTCAATACATCGTCCTCCAGCCGACTGGTCTCCAAGGGTCTAGTGCAGCCTCGGGCACCTTAATGTCGTTCTTCTGTGAGTCTAGATTTTGGAATCCGAAGCAAAACTGACAGTTAATTGTAAGGTTCAGAGCCTCTTAATGACAATGGAACACACAAATTGAGTCGCGATTCAATACATCGTACTCCGGCCGACCTGTCTCCAAGGGTCTATTGCTGCCTCGGGCACCTTATGGTCGATCTCCAGTGAGTCTAGATTTTCGAATCCGACGCAAAACTGACAGTTAATTGTAACGTTCAGAGCCTGTTAATGACGATGGAACACACAAATCGCGTCGCGATTCAATACATCGTCCTCAAGCCGACTTGTCTCCAATGGTCTAGTGCTGCCTCGGGCACCTTATGGTCGTTATTCTGTGAGTCTAGATTTTCGAATCCGACGCATAACTGACAGTTAATTGTAAGGTTCAGAGCCTGTTAATGACGATGGAACTCACAAATTGCGTCGCGATTCAATACATCGTCCTCCGGCCGACCTGTCTCCAAGGGTCTATTGCTGCCTCGGGCACCTTATGGTCGATCTCCTGTGAGTCTAGATTTTCGAATCCGACGTAAAACTGACAGTTAATTGTAACGTTCAGAGCCTGTTAATGACGATGGAACACACAAATCGCGTCGCGATTCAATACATCGTCCTCCGGCCGACCTGTCTCCAAGGGTCTTTTGCTGCCTCGGGCACCTTATGGTCGATCTCCTGTGAGTCTAGATTTTCGAATCCGACGCAAAACTGACAGTTAATTGTAAGGTTCAGAGCCTGTTAATGACGATGGAACACACAAATTGCGTCGCGATTCAATACATCGTCCTCCGGCCGACCTGTCTCCAAGGGTCTATTGCTGCCTCGGGCACCTTATGGTCGATCTCCTGTGAGTCCTGATTTTCGAATCCGACGCAAAACTGACAGTTAATTGTAACGTTCAGTGCCTGTTAATGACGATGGAACACACAAATTGCGTCGCGATTCAATACATCGTCCTCCAGCCGACTGGTCTCCAAGGCTCTAGTGCAGCCTCGGGCACCTTAATGTCGTTCTTCTGTGAGTCTAGATTTTGGAATCCGAAGCAAAACTGACAGTTAATTGTAAGGTTCAGAGCCTCTTAATGACAATGGAACACACAAATTGAGTCGCGATTCAATACATCGTACTCCGGCCGACCTGTCTCCAAGGGTCTATTGCTGCCTCGGGCACCTTATGGTCGATCTCCAGTGAGTCTAGATTTTCGAATCCGACGCAAAACTGACAGTTAATTGTAACGTTCAGAGCCTGTTAATGACGATGGAACACACAAATCGCGTCGCGATTCAATACATCGTCCTCAAGCCGACTTGTCTCCAATGGTCTAGTGCTGCCTCGGGCACCTTATGGTCGTTATTCTGTGAGTCTAGATTTTCGAATCCGACGCATAACTGACAGTTAATTGTAAGGTTCAGAGCCTGTTAATGACGATGGAACACACAAATTGCGTCGCGATTCAATACATCGTCCTCCGGCCGACCTGTCTCCAAGGGTCTATTGCTGCCTCGGGCACCTTATGGTCGATCTCCTGTGAGTCTAGATTTTCGAATCCGACGCAAAACTGACAGTTAATTGTAACGTTCAGGGCCTGTTAATGACGATGGAACACACAAATCGCGTCGCGATTCAATACATCGTCCACCGGCCGACCTGTCTCCAAGGGTCTAGTGCTGCCTCGGGCACCTTAATGTCGTTCTTCTGTGAGTCTAGATTTTGGAATCCGAAGCAAAACTGACAGTTAATTGTAAGGTTCAGAGCCTCTTAATGACAATGGAACACACAAATTGAGTCGCGATTCAATACATCGTCCTCCGGCCGACCTGTCTCCAAGGGTCTAGTGCTGCCTCGGACACCATATGGTCGTTCTCCTGTGAGTCTAGATTTTCGAATCCGACGCAAAACTGACAGTTAATTGTAAGGTTCAGAGCATCTTAATGACAATGGAACACACAAATCGCGTCGCGATTCAATACATTGTCCTCCGGCCGACCTGTCTCCAAGGGTCTATTGCTGCCTCGGGCACCTTATGGTCGATCTCCTGTGAGTCTAGATTTTCGAATCCGACGGAAAACTGACAGTTAATTGTAACGTTCAGGGCCGGTTAATGACGATGGAACACAGAAATCGCGTCGCGATTCAATACATCGTCCTCCGGCCGACCTGTCTCCAAGGGTCTATTGCTGCCTCGGGCACCCTATGGTCGTTCTTCTGTGAGTCTAGATTTTCGAATCCGACGCATAACTGACAGTTAATTGTAAGGTTCAGAGCCTGTTAATGACGATGGAACACACAAATTGCGTCGCGATTCAATACATCGTCCTCCGGCCGACCTGTCTCCAAGGGTCTATTGCTGCCTCGGGCACCTTATGGTCGATCTCCTGTGAGTCTAGATTTTCGAATCCGACGCAAAACTGACAGTTAATTGTAACGTTCAGTGCCTGTTAATGACGATGGAACACACAAATTGCGTCGCGATTCAATACATCGTCCTCCAGCCGACTTGTCTCCAAGGGTCTAGTGCTGCCTCGGACACCTTATGGTCGTTCTCCTGTGAGTCTAGATTTTCGAATCCGACGCAAAACTGACAGTTAATTGTAAGGTTCAGAGCATCTTAATGACAATGGAACACACAAATCGCGTCGCGATTCAATACATCGTCCTCCGGCCGACCTGTCTCCAAGGGTCTATTGCTGCCTCGGGCACCTTATGGTCGATCTCCTGTGAGTCTAGATTTTCGAATCCGACGGAAAACTGACAGTTAATTGTAACGTTCAGGGCCGGTTAATGACGATGGAACACAGAAATCGCGTCGCGATTCAATACATCGTCCACCGGCCGACCTGTCTCCAAGGGTCTAGTGCTGCCTCGGGCACCTTATGGTCGATCTCCTGTGAGTCTATGTTTTCGAATCCGACGCAAAACTGACAGTTAATTGTAACGTTCAGAGCCTGTTAATGACGATGGAACACACAAAACGCGTCGCGATTCAATACATCGTCCTCCGGCCGACCTGTCTCCAAGGGTCTATTGCTGCCTCGGGCACCCTATGGTCGTTCTTCTGTGAGTCTAGATTTTCGAATCCGACGCATAACTGACAGTTAATTGTAAGGTTCAGAGCCTGTTAATGACGATGGAACACACAAATTGCGTCGCGATTCAATACATCGTCCTCCAGCCGACTTGTCTCCAAGGGTCTAGTGCTGCCTCGGACACCTTATGGTCGTTCCCCTGTGAGTCTAGATTTTCGAATCCGACGCAAAACTGACAGTTAATTGTAAGGTTCAGAGCATCTTAATGACAATGGAACACACAAATCGCGTCGCGATTCAATACATCGTCCTCCGGCCGACCTGTCTCCAAGGGTCTATTGCTGCCTCGGGCACCTTATGGTCGATCTCCTGTGAGTCTAGATTTTCGAATCCGACGCAAAACTGACAGTTAATTGTAACGTTCAGAGCCTGTTAATGACGATGGAACACACAAATTGCGTCGCGATTCAATACATCGTCCTCCAGCCGACTTGTCTCCAAGGGTCTAGTGCTGCCTCGGGCACCTTAATGTCGTTCTTCTGTGAGTCTAGATTTTGGAATCCGAAGCAAAACTGACAGTTAATTGTAAGGTTCAGAGCCTCTTAATGACAATGGAACACACAAATTGAGTCGCGATTCAATACATCGTCCTCCGGCCGACCTGTCTCCAAGGGTCTATTGCTGCCTCGGACACCATATGGTCGTTCTCCTGTGAGTCTAGATTTTCGAATCCGACGCAAAACTGACAGTTAATTGTAAGGTTCAGAGCATCTTAATGACAATGGAACACACAAATCGCGTCGCGATTCAATTCATCGTCCTCCGGCCGACCTGTCTCCAAGGGTCTATTGCTGCCTCGGGCACCTTATGGTCGATCTCCTGTGAGTCTAGATTTTCGAATCCGACGCAAAACTGACAGTTAATTGTAACGTTCAGGGCCCGTTAATGACGATGGAACACACAAATCGCGTCGCGATTCAATACATCGTCCACCGGCCGACCTGTCTCCAAGGGTCTAGTGCTGCCTCGGACACCTTATGGTCGTTCTCCTGTGAGTCTAGATTTTCGAATCCGACGCAAAACTGACAGTTAATTGTAACGTTCAGCGCCTGTTAATGACGATGGAACACACAAATCGCGTCGCGATTCAATACATCGTCCTCCAGCCGACTTGTCTCCAAGGGTCTAGTCCTGCCTCGGGCACCTTATGGTCGATCTCCTGTGAGTCTAGATTTTCGAATCCGACGCAAAACTGACAGTTAATTGTAACGTTCAGAGCGTCTTAATGACAATGGAACACACAAATTGCGTCGCGATTCAATACATCGTCCTCCGGCAGACCTGTCTCCAAGGGTCTATTGCTGCCTCGGGCACCTTATGGTCGATCTCCTGTGAGTCTAGATTTTCGAATCCGACGCAAAAATGACAGTTAATTGTAACGTTCAGTGCCTGTTAATGACGATGGAACACACAAATCCCGTCGCGATTCAATACATCGTCCTCCGGCCGACCTGTCTCCAAGGGTCTTTTGCTGCCTCAGGCACCTTATGGTCGATCTCCTGTGAGTCTAGATTTTCGAATCCGACGCAAAACTGACAGTTAATTGTAAGATTCAGAGCCTGTTAATGACGATGGAACACACAAATTGCGACGCGATTCAATACATCGTCCTCCGGCCGACCTGTCTCCAAGGGTCTATTGCTGCCTCGGGCACCTTATGGTCGATCTCTTGTGAGTCTAGATTTTCGAATCCGACGCAAAACTGACAGTTAATTGTAACGTTCAGAGCCTGTTAATGACGATGGAACACACAAATTGCGTCGCGATTCAATACATCGTCCTCCGGCCGACCTGTCTCCAAAGGTCTATTGCTGCCTCGGGCACCTTAAGGTCGATCTCCTGTGAGTCTAGATTTTCGAATCCGACGCAAAACTGACAGTTAATTGTAACGTTCAGAGCCTGTTAATGACGATGGAACACACAAATCGCGTCGCGATTCAATACATCGTCCTCCGGCCGACCTGTCTCCAAGGGTCTATTGCTGCCTCGGGCACATTATGGTCGTTCTCCTGTGAGTCTAGATTTTCGAATCCGACGCAAAACTGACAGTTAATTGTAACGTTCAGAGCCTGTTAATGACGATGGAACACACAAATTGCGTCGCGATTCAATACATCGTCCTCCGGCCGAACTGTCTCCAAAGGTCTATTGCTGCCTCGGGCACCTTAAGGTCGATCTCCTGTGAGTCTAGATTTTCGAATCAGACGCAAAACTGACAGTTAATCGTAACGTTCAGAGCCTGTTAATGACGATGGAACACACAAATCGCGTCGCGATTCAATACATCGTCCTCCGGCCGACCTGTCTCCAAGGGTCTATTGCTGCCTCGGTCACCTTATGGTCGTTCTCCTGTGAGTCTAGATTTTCGAATCCGACGCAAAACTGACAGTTAATTGTAAGGTTCAGAGCCTGTTAATGACGATGGAACACACAAATCGCGTCGCGATTCAATACATCGTCCTCCGGCCGACCTGTCTCCAAAGGGTCTATTGCTCCCTCGGGCACCTTATGGTCGATCTCCTGTGAGTCTAGATTTTCGAATCCGACGCAAAACTGACAGTTAATTGTAACGTTCAGAGCCTGTTCATAACGATGGAACACACAAATTGCGTCGCGATTCAATACATCGTCCTCCGGCCGACCTGTCTCCAAGGGTCTATTGCTGCCTCGGGCACCTTATGGTTGTTCTCCTGTGAGTCTAGTCTTTCGAATCCGACGCAAAACTGACTGTTAATTGTAACGTTCAGAGCCTGTTAATGACGATGGAACACACAAATCGCGTCGCGATTCAATACATCGTCCTCCGGCCGACCTGTCTCCAAGGGTCTATTGCTGCCTCGGTCACCTTATGGTCGTTCTCCTGTGAGTCTAGATTTTCGATTCCGACGCAAAACTGGCAGTTAATTGTAAGGTTCAGAGCCTGTTAATGACGATGGAACACACAAATCGCGTCGCGATTCAATACATCGTCCTCCGGCCGACCTGTCTCCAAGGGTCTATTGCTGCCTCGGTCACCTTATGGTCGTTCTCCTGTGAGTCTAGATTTTCGAATCCGACGCAAAACTGACAGTTAATTGTAACGTTCAGAGCCTGTTAATGACGATGGAACACACAAATCGCGTCGCGATTCAATACATCGTCCTCCGGCCGACCTGTCTCCAAGGGTCTATTGCTGCCTCGGGCACCTTACGGTCGTTCTCCTGTGAGTCTAGATTTTCGAATCCGACGCAAAACTGACAGTTAATTGAAAGGTTCAGAGCCTGTTAATGACGATGGAACACACAAATCGCGTCGCGATTCAATACATCGTCCTGCGGCCGACATGTCTCCAAAGGTCTATTGCTGCCTCGGGCACCTTAAGGTTGATCTCCTGTGAGGCTAGATTTTCGAATCCGACGCAAAACTGACTGTTAATTGTAACGTTCAGAGCCTGTTAATGACGATGGAACACACAAATCGCGTCGCGATTCAATACATCGTCCTCCGGCCGACCTGTCTCCAAGGGTCTATTGCTGCCTCGGTCACCTTATGGTCGTTCTCCTGTGAGTCTAGATTTTCGATTCCGACGCAAAACTGGCAGTTAATTGTAAGGTTCAGAGCCTGTTAATGACGATGGAACACACAAATCGCGTCGCGATTCAATACATCGTCCTCCGGCCGACCTGTCTCCAAGGGTCTATTGCTGCCTCGGTCACCTTATGGTCGTTCTCCTGTGAGTCTAGATTTTCGAATCCGACGCAAAACTGACAGTTAATTGTAAGGTTCAGAGCCTGTTAATGACGATGGAACACACAAATCGCGTCGCGATTCAATACATCGTCCTCCGGCCGACCTGTCTCCAAAGGGTCTATTGCTGCCTCGGGCACCTTATGGTCGATCTCCTGTGAGTCTAGATTTTCGAATCCGTCGCAAAACTGACAGTTAATTGTAACGTTCAGAGCCTGTTCATGACGATGGAACACACAAATTGCGTCGCGATTCAATACATCGTCCTCCGGCCGTCCTGTCTCCAAGGGTCTATTACTGCCTCGGGCACCTTATGGTCGTTCTCCTGTGAGTCTAGTCTTTCGAATCCGACGCAAAACTGACAGTTAATTGTTACGTTCAGAGCCTGTTAATGACGATGGAACACACAAATTGCGTCGCGATTCAATACATCGTCCTCCAGCCGACTTGTCTCCAAGGGTCTAGTGCTGCCTCGGGCACCTTAATGTCGTTCTTCTGTGAGTCTAGATTTTGGAATCCAAAGCAAAACTGACATTTAATTGTAAGGTTCAGAGCCTCTCAATGACAATGGAACACACAAATTGAGTCGCGATTCAATACATCGTCCTCCGGCCGACCTGTCTCCAAGGGTCTAATGCTGCCTCGGGCACCTTATGGTCGATCTCCTGTGAGTCTAGATTTTCGAATCTGACGCAAAACTGACAGTTAATTGTAACGTTCAGAGCCTGTTAATGACGATGGAACACACAAATCGCGTCGCGATTCAATACATCGTCCTCCAGCCGACTTGTCTCCAAGGGTCTAGTGCTGCCTCGGGCACCTTATGGTCGTTCTTCTGTGAGTCTAGATTTTGGAATCCGACGCATAACTGACAGTTAATTGTAAGGTTCAGAGCCTGTTAATGACGATGGAACACACAAATTGCGTCGCGATTCAATACATCGTCCTCCGGCCGACCTGTCTCCAAGGGTCTATTGCTGCCTCGGGCACCTTATGGTCGATCTCCTGTGAGTCTAGATTTTCGAATCCGACGCAAAACTGACAGTTAATTGTAACGTTCAGTGCCTGTTAATGACGATGGAACCACAAATCGCGTCGCGATTCAATACATCGTCCTCCAGCCGACTTGTCTCCAAGGGTCTAGTGCTGCCTCGGACACCTTATGGTCGTTCTCCTGTGAGTATAGATTTTCGAATCCGACACAAAACTTACAGTTAATTGTAAGGTTCAGATCCTGTTAATGACGATGGAACACACAAATCGCGTCGCGATTCACTACATCGTCCTACGGCCGACCTGTCTCCAAGGGTCTATTGCTGCCTCGGGCACCTTATGATCGATCTCCTGTGAGTCTAGATTTTCGAATCCGACGCAAAACTGACAGTTAATTGTAACGTTCAGGGCCTGTTAATGACGATGGAACACACAAATCGCGTCGCGATTCAATACATCGTCCACCGGCCGACCTGTCTCCAAGGGTCTAGTGCTGCCTCGGACACCTTATGGTCGTTCTCCTGTGAGTCTAGATTTTCGAATCCGACGCAAAACTGACAGTTAATAGTAACGTTCAGCGCCTGTTAATGACGATGGAACACACAAATCGCGTCGCGATTCAATACATCGTCCTCCAGCCGACTTGTCTCCAAGGGTCTAGTCCTGCCTCGGGCACCTTATGGTCGATCTCCTGTGAGTCTAGATTTTCGAATCCGACGCAAAACTGACAGTTAATTGTAACGTTCAGAGCCTGTTAATGACGATGGAACACACAAATCGCGTCGCGATTCAATACATCGTCCTCCAGCCGACTTGTCTCCAAGGGTCTAGTGCTGCCTCGGGCACCTTATGGTCGTCCTTCTGTGAGTCTAGATTTTCGAATCCGACGCAAAACTGACAGTTAATTGTAAGGTTCAGAGCCTGTTAATGACGATGGAACACACAAATTGCGTCGCGATTCAATACATCGTCCTCCGGCCGACCTGTCTCCAAGGTTCTATTGCTGCCTCGGGCACCTTATGGTCGATCTCCTGTGAGTCTAGATTTTCGAATCCGACGCAAAACTGACAGTTAATTGTAACATTCAGTGCCTGTTAATGACGATGGAACACACAAATTGCGTCGCGAATCAATACATCGTCCTCCAGCCGACTTGTCTCCAAGGGTCTAGTGCTGCCTCGGACACCTCATGGTCGTTCTCCTGTGAGTCTAGATTTTCGAATCCGACGCAAAACTGACAGTTAATAGTAACGTTCAGCGCCTGTTAATGACGATGGAACACACAAATCGCCTCGCGATTCAATACATCGTCCTCCAGCCGACTTGTCTCCAAGGGTCTAGTCCTGCCTCGGGCACCTTATGGTCGATCTCCTGTGAGTCTAGATTTTCGAATCCGACGCAAAACTGACAGTTAATTGTAACGTTCAGAGCCTGTTAATGACGATGGAACACACAAATTGCGTGTCGGTTCAATACATCGACCTCCAGCCGACTTGTCTCCAAGGGTCTAGTGCAACCTCGGGCACCTTATGGTCGTTCTTCTGTGAGTCTAGATTTTGGAATCCGAAGCAAAACTGACGGTTAATTGTAAGGTTCAGAGCCTCTTAATGACAATGGAACACACAAATTGAGTCGCGATTCAATACATCGTCCTCCGGCCGACCTGTCTCCAAGGGTCTATTGCTGCCTCGGGCAGCTTATGGTCGATCTCCTGTGAGTCTAGATTTTCGAATCCGACGCAAAACTGACAGTTAATTGTAACGTTCAGGGCCTGTTAATGACGATGGAACACACAAATCGCGTCGCGATTCAATACATCGTCCACCGGCCGACCTGTCTCCAAGGGTCTAGTGCTGCCTCGGACACCTTATGGTCGTTCTCCTGTGAGTCTAGATTTTCGAATCCGACGCAAAACTGACAGTTAATTGTAACGTTCAGCGCCTGTTAATGACGATGGAACACACAAATCGCGTCGCGATTCAATACATCGTCCTCCAGCCGACTTGTCTCCAAGGGTCTAGTGCTGCCTCGGGCACCTTAATGTCGTTCTTCTGTGAGTCTAGATTTTGGAATCCGAAGCAAAACTGACAGTTAATTGTAAGGTTCAGAGCCTCTTAATGACAATGGAACACACAAATTGAGTCGCGATTCAATACATCGTCCTCCGGCCGACCTGTCTCCAAGGGTCTAGTGCTGCCTCGGACACCATATGGTCGTTCTCCTGTGAGTCTAGATTTTCGAATCCGACGCAAAACTGACAGTTAATTGTAAGGTTCAGAGCATCTTAATGACAATGGAACACACAAATCGCGTCGCGATTCAATACATCGTCCTCCGGCCGACCTGTCTCCAAGGGTCTATTGCTGCCTCGGGCACCTTATGGTCGATCTCCTGTGAGTCTAGATTTTCGAATCCGACGGAAAACTGACAGTTAATTGTAACGTTCAGGGCCGGTTAATGACGATGGAACACAGAAATCGCGTCGCGATTCAATACATCGTCCACCGGCCGACCTGTCTCCAAGGGTCTAGTGCTGCCTCGGGCACCTTATGGTCGATCTCCTGTGAGTCTATGTTTTCGAATCCGACGCAAAACTGACAGTTAATTGTAACGTTCAGAGCCTGTTAATGACGATGGAACACACAAATCGCGTCGCGATTCAATACATCGTCCTCCGGCCGACCTGTCTCCAAGGGTCTATTGCTGCCTCGGGCACCCTATGGTCGTTCTTCTGTGAGTCTAGATTTTCGAATCAGACGCATAACTGACAGTTAATTGTAAGGTTCAGAGCCTGTTAATGACGATGGAACACACAAATTGCGTCGCGATTCAATACATCGTCCTCCGGCCGACCTGTCTCCAAGGGTCTATTGCTGCCTCGGGCACCTTATGGTCGATCTCCTGTGAGTCTAGATTTTCGAATCCGACGCAAAACTGACAGTTAATTGTAACGTTCAGTGCCTGTTAATGACGATGGAACACACAAATTGCGTCGCGATTCAATACATCGTCCTCCAGCCGACTTGTCTCCAAGGGTCTAGTGCTGCCTCGGACACCTTATGGTCGTTCTCCTGTGAGTCTAGATTTTCGAATCCGACGCAAAACTGACAGTTAATTGTAAGATTCAGAGCATCTTAATGACAATGGAACACACAAATCGCGTCGCGATTCAATACATCGTCCTCCGGCCGACCTGTCTCCAAGGGTCTATTGCTGCCTCGGGCACCTTATGGTCGATCTCCTGTGAGTCTAGATTTTCGAATCCGACGGAAAACTGTTAGTTAATTGTAACGTTCAGGGCCGGTTAATGACGATGGAACACAGAAATCGCGTCGCGATTCAATACATCGTCCACCGCCCGACCTGTCTCCAAGGGTCTAGTGCTGCCTCGGGCACCTTATGGTCGATCTCCTGTGAGTCTATGTTTTCGAATCCGACGCAAAACTGACAGTTAATTGTAACGTTCAGAGCCTGTTAATGACGATGGAACACACAAAACGCGTCGCGATTCAATACATCGTCCTCCGGCCGACCTGTCTCCAAGGGTCTATTGCTGCCTCGGGCACCCTATGGTCGTTCTTCTGTGAGTCTAGATTTTCGAATCCGACGCATAACTGACAGTTAATTGTAAGGTTCAGAGCCTGTTAATGACGATGGAACACACAAATTGCGTCGCGATTCAATACATCGTCCTCCGGCCGACCTGTCTCCAAGGGTCTATTGCTGCCTCGGGCACCTTATGGTCGATCTCCTGTGAGTCTAGATTTTCGAATCCGACGCAAAACTGACAGTTAATTGTAACGTTCAGTGCCTGTTAATGACGATGGAACACACAAATTGCGTCGCGATTCAATACATCGTCCTCCAGCCGACTTGTCTCCAAGGGTCTAGTGCTGCCTCGGACACCTTATGGTCGTTCCCCTGTGAGTCTAGATTTTCGAATCCGACGCAAAACTGACAGTTAATTGTAAGGTTCAGAGCATCTTAATGACAATGGAACACACAAATCGCGTCGCGATTCAATACATCGTTCTCCGGCCGACCTGTCTCCAAGGGTCTATTGCTGCCTCGGGCACCTTATGTTCGATCTCCTGTGAGTCTAGATTTTCGAATCCGACGCAAAACTGACAGTTAATTGTAACGTTCAGAGCCTGTTAATGACGATGGAACACACAAATTGCGTCGCGATTCAATACATCGTCCTCCAGCCGACTTGTCTCCAAGGGTCTAGTGCTGCCTCGGGCACCTTAATGTCGTTCTTCTGTGAGTCTAGATTTTGGAATCCGAAGCAAAACTGACAGTTAATTGTAAGGTTCAGAGCCTCTTAATGACAATGGAACACACAAATTGAATCGCGATTCAATACATCGTCCTCCGGCCGACCTGTCTCCAAGGGTCTAGTGCTGCCTCGGACACCATATGGTCGTTCTCCTGTGAGTCTAGATTTTCGAATCCGACGCAAAACTGACAGTTAATTGTAAGGTTCAGAGCATCTTAATGACAATGGAACACACAAATCGCGTCGCGATTCAATTCATCGTCCTCCGGCCGACCTGTCTCCAATGGTCTATTGCTGCCTCGGGCACCTTATGGTCGATCTCCTGTGAGTCTAGATTTTCGAATCCGACGCAAAACTGACAGTTAATTGTAACGTTCAGGGCCCGTTAATGACGATGGAACACACAAATCGCGTCGCGATTCAATACATCGTCCACCGGCCGACCTGTCTCCAAGGGTCTAGTGCTGCCTCGGACACCTTATGGTCGTTCTCCTGTGAGTCTAGATTTTCGAATCCGACGCAAAACTGACAGTTAATTGTAACGTTCAGCGCCTGTTAATGACGATGGAACACACAAATCGCGTCGCGATTCAATACATCGTCCTCCAGCCGACTTGTCTCCAAGGGTCTAGTCCTGCCTCGGGCACCTTATGGTCGATCTCCTGTGAGTCTAGATTTTCGAATCCGACGCAAAACTGACAGTTAATTGTAACGTTCAGAGCGTCTTAATGACAATGGAACACACAAATTGCGTCGCGATTCAATACATCGTCCTCCGGCAGACCTGTCTCCAAGGGTCTATTGCTGCCTCGGGCACCTTATGGTCGATCTCCTGTGAGTCTAGATTTTCGAATCCGACGCAAAAATGACAGTTAATTGTAACGTTCAGTGCCTGTTAATGACGATGGAACACACAAATCCCGTCGCGATTCAATACATCGTCCTCCGGCCGACCTGTCTCCAAGGGTCTTTTGCTGCCTCGGGCACCTTATGGTCGATCTCCTGTGAGTCTAGATTTTCGAATCCGACGCAAAACTGACAGTTAATTGTAAGATTCAGAGCCTGTTAATGACGATGTAACACACAAATTGCGACGCGATTCAATACATCGTCCTCCGGCCGACCTGTCTCCAAGGGTCTATTGCTGCCTCGGGCACCTTATGGTCGATCTCTTGTGAGTCTAGATTTTCGAATCCGACGCAAAACTGACAGTTAATTGTAACGTTCAGAGCCTGTTAATGACGATGGAACACACAAATTGCGTCGCGATTCAATACATCGTCCTCCGGCCGACCTGTCTCCAAAGGTCTATTGCTGCCTCGGGCACCTTAAGGTCGATCTCCTGTGAGTCTAGATTTTCGAATCCGACGCAAAACTGACAGTTAATTGTAACGTTCAGAGCCTGTTAATGACGATGGAACACACAAATCGCGTCGCGATTCAATACATCGTCCTCCGGCCGACCTGTCTCCAAGGGTCTATTGCTGCCTCGGTCACCTTATGGTCGTTCTCCTGTGAGTCTAGATTTTCGAATCCGACGCAAAACTGACAGTTAATTGTAACGTTCAGAGCCTGTTAATGACGATGGAACACACAAATTGCGTCGCGATTCAATACATCGTCCTCCGGCCGAACTGTCTCCAAAGGTCTATTGCTGCCTCGGGCACCTTAAGGTCGATCTCCTGTGAGTCTAGATTTTCGAATCAGACGCAAAACTGACAGTTAATTGTAACGTTCAGAGCCTGTTAATGACGATGGAACACACAAATCGCGTCGCGATTCAATACATCGTCCTCCGGCCGACCTGTCTCCAAGGGTCTATTGCTGCCTCGGTCACCTTATGGTCGTTCTCCTGTGAGTCTAGATTTTCGAATCCGACGCAAAACTGACAGTTAATTGTAAGGTTCAGAGCCTGTTAATGACGATGGAACACACAAATCGCGTCGCGATTCAATACATCGTCCTCCGGCCGACCTGTCTCCAAAGGCTCTATTGCTCCCTCGGGCACCTTATGGTCAATCTCCTGTGAGTCTAGATTTTCGAATCCGACGCAAAACTGACAGTTAATTGTAACGTTCAGAGCCTGTTCATGACGATGGAACACACAAATTGCGTCGCGATTCAATACATCGTCCTCCGGCCGACCTGTCTCCAAGGGTCTATTGCTGCCTCGGGCACCTTATGGTTGTTCTCCTGTGAGTCTAGTCTTTCGAATCCGACGCAAAACTGACTGTTGATTGTAAGGTTCAGAGCCTGTTAATGACGATGTAACACACAAATTGCGTCGCGATTCAATACATCGTCCTCCGGCCGACCTGTCTCCAAGGGTCTATTGCTGCCTCGGGCACCTTATGGTCGAACTCCTGTGAGTCTAGATTTTCGAATCCGACGCAAAACTGACAGTTAATTGTAACGTTCAGAGCCTGTTAATGACGATGGAACACACAAATCACGTCGCGATTCAATACATCATCCTCCAGCCGACTTGTCTCCAAGGGTCTAGTGCTGCCTCGGGCACCTTATGGTCGTTCTCCTGTGAGTCTAGATTTTCGAATCCGACGCAAAACTGACAGTTAATTGTAAGGTTCAGAACCTGTTAATGACGATGGAAGACACAAATTGCGTCGCGATTCAATACGTCGTCCTCCGGCCGACCTGTCTCCAAGGGTCTATTGCTGCCTCGGGCACCTTATGGTCATACTCCTGTGAGTCTAGATTTTCGAATCCGACGCAAAACTGACAGTTAATTGTAACGTTCAGAACCTGTTAATGACGATGGAACACACAAATTGCGTCGCGATTCAATACATCGTCCTCCGGCCGACCTGTCTCCAAAGGTCTATTGCTGCCTCGGGCACCTTATGGTCGATCTCCTGTGAGTCTAGATTTTCGAATCCGACGCAAAACTGACAGTTAATTGTAACGTTCAGGGCCTGTTAATGACGATGGAACACACAAATCGCGTCGCGATTCAATACATCGTCCTCCGGCCGACCTGTCTCCAAGGGTCTATTGCTGCCTCGGGCACCTTACGGTCGTTCTCCTGTGAGTCTAGATTTTCGAATCCGACGCAAAACTGACAGTTAATTGTAAGGTTCAGAGCCTGTTAATGACGATGGAACACACAAATCGCGTCGCGATTCAATACATCGTCCTGCGGCCGACCTGTCTCCAAAGGTCTATTGCTGCCTCGGGCACCTTAAGGTTGATCTCCTGTGAGTCTAGATTTTCGAATCCGACGCAAAACTGACAGTTAATTGTAACGTTCAGAGCCTGTTAATGACGATGGAACACACAAATCGCGTCGCGATTCAATACATCGTCCTCCGGCCGACCTGTCTCCAAGGGTCTATTGCTGCCTCGGTCACCTTATGGTCGTTCTCCTGTGAGTCTAGATTTTCGATTCCGACGCAAAACTGGCAGTTAATTGTAAGGTTCAGAGCCTGTTAATGACGATGGAACACACAAATCGCGTCGCGATTGAATACATCGTCCTCCGGCCGACCTGTCTCCAAAGGGTCTATTGCAGCCTCGGGCACCTTATGGTCGATCTCCTGTGAGTCTAGATTTTCGAATCCGACGCAAAACTGACAGTTAATTGTAACGTTCAGAGCCTGTTAATGACGATGGAACACACAAATTGCGTCGCGATTCAATACATCGTCCTCCAGCCGACTTGTCTCCAAGGGTCTAGTGCTGCCTCGGGCACCTTAATGTCGTTCTTCTGTGAGTCTAGATTGTGGAATCCGAAGCAAAACTGACAGTTAATTGTAAGGTTCAGAGCCTCTCAATGACAATGGAACACACAAATTGAGTCGCGATTCAATACATCGTCCTCCGGCCGACCTGTCTCCAAGGGTCTATTGCTGCCTCGGTCACCTTATGGTCGTTCTCCTGTGAGTCTAGATTTTCGAATCCGACGCAAAACTGACAGTTAATTGTAAGGTTCAGAGCCTGTTAATGACGATGGAACACACAAATCGCGTCGCGATTCAATACATCGTCCTCCGGCCGACCTGTCTCCAAAGGTATATATCTGCCTCGGGCACCTTAAGGTTGATCTCCTGTGAGTCTAGATTTTCGAATCCGACGCAAAACTGACTGTTAATTGTAACGTTCAGAGCCTGTTAATGACGATGGAACACACAAATCGCGTCGCGATTCAATACATCGTCCTCCGGCCGACCTGTCTCCAAGGGTCTATTGCTGCCTCGGTCACCTTATGGTCGTTCTCCTGTGAGTCTAGATTTTCGAATCCGACGCAAAACTGACAGTTAATTGTAAGGTTCAGAGCCTGTTAATGACGATGGAACACACAAATCGCGTCGCGATTCAATACATCGTCCTCCGGCCGACCTGTCTCCAAAGGGTCTATTGCTGCCTCGGGCACCTTATGGTCGATCTCCTGTGAGTCTAGATTTTCGAATCCGTCGCAAAACTGACAGTTAATTGTAGCGTTCAGAGCCTGTTCATGACGATGGAACACACAAATTGCGTCGCGATTCAATACATCGTCCTCCGGCCGTCCTGTCTCCAAGGGTCTATTACTGCCTCGGGCACCTTATGGTCGTTCTCCTGTGAGTCTAGTCTTTCGAATCCGACGCAAAACTGACAGTTAATTGTTACGTTCAGAGCCTCTTAATGACGATGGAACACACAAATTGCGTCGCGATTCAATACATCGTCCTCCAGCCGACTTGTCTCCAAGGGTCTAGTGCTGCCTCGGGCACCTTAATGTCGTTCTTCTGTGAGTCTAGATTTTGGAATCCGAAGCAAAACTGACAGTTAATTGTAAGGTTTAGAGCCTCTCAATGACAATGGAACACACAAATTGAGTCGCGATTCAATCCATCGTCCTCCGGCCGACCTGTCTCCAAGGGTCTAATGCTGCCTCGGGCACCTTATGGTCGATCTCCTGTGAGTCTAGATTTTCGAATCCGACGCAAAACTGACAGTTAATTGTAACGTTCAGAGCCTGTTAATGACGATGGAACACACAAATCGCGTCGCGATTCAATACATCGTCCTCCAGCCGACTTGTCTCCAAGGGTCTAGTGCTGCCTCGGGCACCTTATGGTCGTTCTTCTGTGAGTCTAGATTTTGGAATCCGACGCATAACTGACAGTTAATTGTAACGTTCAGTGCCTGTTAATGACGATGGAACACACAAATCGCGTCGCGATTCAATACATCGTCCTCCAGCCGACTTGTCTCCAAGGGTCTAGTGCTGCCTCGGACACCTTATGGTCGTTCTCCTGTGAGTATAGATTTTCGAATCCGACACAAAACTTACAGTTAATTGTAAGGTTCAGATCCTGTTAATGACGATGGAACACACAAATCGCGTCGCGATTCACTACATCGTCCTACGGCCGACCTGTCTCCAAGGGTCTATAGCTGCCTCGGGCACCTTATGGTCGATCTCCTGTGAGTCTAGATTTTCGAATCCGTCGCAAAACTGACAGTTAATTGTAACGTTCAGGGCCTGTTAATATCGATGGAACACACAAATCGCGTCGCGATTCAATACATCGTCCACCGGCCGACCTGTCTCCAAGGGTCTAGTGCTGCCTCGGACACCTTATGGTCGTTCTCCTGTGAGTCTAGATTTTCGAATCCGACGCAAAACTGACAGTTAATAGTAACGTTCAGCGCCTGTTAATGACGATGGAACACACAAATCGCGTCGCGATTCAATACATCGTCCTCCAGCCGACTTGTCTCCAAGGGTCTAGTCCTGCCTCGGGCACCTTATGGTCGATCTTCTGTGAGTCTAGATTGTGGAATCCGAAGCAAAACTGACAGTTAATTGTAAGGTTCAGAGCCTGTTAATGACGATGGAACACACAAATCGCGTCGCGATTCAATACATCGTCCTCCAGCCGACTTGTCTCCAAGGGTCTAGTGCTGCCTCGGGCACCTTATGGTCGTTCTTCTGTGAGTCTAGATTTTGGAATCCGACGCATAACTGAAAGTTAATTGTAAGGTTCAGAGCCTGTTAATGACGATGGAACACACAAATTGCGTCGCGATTCAATACATCGTCCTCCGGCCGACCTGTCTCCAAGGGTCTATTGCTGCCTCGGGCACCTTATGGTCGATCTCCTGTGAGTCTAGATTTTCGAATCCGACGCAAAACTGACAGTTAATTGTAACGTTCAGTGCCTGTTAATGACGATGGAACACACAAATCGCGTCGCGATTCAATACATCGTCCTCCAGCCGACTTGTCTCCAAGAGTCTAGTGCTGCCTCGGGCACCTTAATGTCGTTCTTCTGTGAGTCTAGATTTTGGAATCCGAAGCAAAACTGACAGTTAATTGTAAGGTTCAGAGCCTCTCAATGACAATGGAACACACAAATTGAGTCGCGATTCAATACATCGTCCTCCGGCCGACCTGTCTCCAAGGGTCTAATGCTGCCTCGGGCACCTTATGGTCGATCTCCTGTGAGTCTAGATTTTCGAATCCGACGCAAAACTGACAGTTAATTGTAACGTTCAGAGCCTGTTAATGACGATGGAACACACAAATCGCGTCGCGATTCAATACATCGTCCTCCAGCCGACTTGTCTCCAAGGGTCTAGTGCTGCCTCGGGCACCTTATGGTCGTTCTTCTGTGAGTCTAGATTTTGGAATCCGACGCATAACTGACAGTTAATTGTAAGGTTCAGAGCCTGTTAATGACGATGGAACACACTAATTGCGTCGCGATTCAATACATCGTCCTCCGGCCGACCTGTCTCCAAGGGTCTATTGCTGCCTCGGGCACCTTATGGTCGATCTCCTGTGAGTCTAGATTTTCGAATCCGACGCAAAACTGACAGTTAACTGTAAAGTTCAGTGCCTGTTAATGACGATGGAACACACAAATCGCGTCGCGATTCAATACATCGTCCTCCAGCCGACTTGTCTCCAAGGGTCTAGTGCTGCCTCGGACACCTTATGGTCGTTCTCCTGTGAGTATAGATTTTCGAATCCGACACAAAACTTACAGTTAATTGTAAGGTTCAGATCCTGTTAATGACGATGGAACACACAAATCGCGTCGCGATTCACTACATCGTCCTACGGCCGACCTGTCTCCAAGGGTCCATTGCTGCCTCGGGCACCTTATGGTCGATCTCCTGTGAGTCTAGATTTTCGAATCCGACGCAAAACTGACAGTTAATTGTAACGTTCAGGGCCTGTTAATACGATGGAACACACAAATCGCGTCGCGATTCAATACATCGTCCACCGGCCGACCTGTCTCCAAGGGTCTAGTGCTGCCTCGGACACCTTATGGTCGTTCTCCTGTGAGTCTAGATTTTCGAATCCGACGCAAAACTGACAGTTAATAGTAACGTTCAGCGCCTGTTAATGACGATGGAACACACAAATCGCGTCGCGATTCGATACATCGTCCTCCAGCCGACTTGTCTCCAAGGGTCTAGTCCTGCCTCGGGCACCTTATGGTCGATCTCCTGTGAGTCTAGATTTTCGAATCCGACGCAAAACTGACAGTTAATTGTAACGTTCAGAGCCTGTTAATGACGATGGAACACACAAATCGCGTCGCGATTCAATACATCGTCCTCCAGCCGACTTGTCTCCAAGGGTCTAGTGCTGCCTCGGGCACCTTATGGTCGTCCTTCTGTGAGTCTAGATTTTCGAATCCGACGCAAAAATGACAGTTAATTGTAACGTTCAGAGCCTGTTAATGACGATGGAACACACAAATTGCGTCGCGATTCAATACATCGTCCTCCGGCCGACCTGTCTCCAAGGTTCTATTGCTGCCTCGGGCACCTTATGGTCGATCTCCTGTGAGTCTAGATTTTCGAATCCGACGCAAAACTGACAGTTAATTGTAACGTTCAGTGCCTGTTAATGACGATGGAACACACAAATTGCGTCGCGAATCAATACATCGTCCTCCAGCCGACTTGTCTCCAAGGGTCTAGTGCTGCCTCGGACACCTCATGGTCGTTCTCCTGTGAGTCTAGATTTTCGAATCCGACGCAAAACTGACAGTTAATTGCAAGGTTCAGAGCCTGTTAATGACGATGGAACACACAAATCGCGTCGCGATTCAATACATCGTCCACCGGCCGACCTGTCTCCAAGGGTCTAGTGCTGCCTCGGACACCTTATGGTCGTTCTCCTGTGAGTCTAGATTTTCGAATCCGACGCAAAACTGACAGTTAATAGTAACGTTCAGCGCCTGTTAATGACGATGGAACACACAAATCGCGTCGCGATTCAATACATCGTCCTCCAGCCGACTTGTCTCCAAGGGGCTAGTCCTGCCTCGGGCACCTTATGGTCGATCTCCTGTGAGTCTAGATTTTCGAATCCGACGCAAAACTGACAGTTAATTGTAACGTTCAGAGCCTGTTAATGACGATGGAACACACAAATTGCGTCGCGATTCAATACATCAACCTCCAGCCGACTTGTCTCCAAGGGTCTAGTGCTACCTCGGGCACCTTATGGTCGTTCTTCTGTGAGTCTAGATTTTGGAATCCGAAGCAAAACTGACAGTTAATTGTAAGGTTCAGAGCCTCTTAATGACAATGGAACACACAAATTGAGTCGCGATTCAATACATCGTCCTCCGGCCGACCTGTCTCCAAGGGTCTATTGCTGCCTCGGGCACCTTATGGTCGATCTCCTGTAAGTCTAGATTTTTGCATCCGACGCAAAACTGACAGTTAATTGTAACGTTCAGAGCCTGTTAATGACGATGGAACACACAAATCGCGTCGCGATTCAATACATCGTCCTCCAGCCGACTTGTCTCCAAGGGTCTAGTGCTGTCTCGGGCACCTTATGGTCGTCCTTCTGTGAGTCTAGATTTTCGAATCCGACGCAAAACTGACAGTTAATTGTAAGGTTCAGAGCATCTTAATGACAATGGAACACACAAATCGCGTCGCGATTCAATACATCGTCTTCCGGCCGACCTGTCTCCAAGGGTCTATTGCTATCTCGGGCACCTTATGGTCGAACTCCTGTGAGTCTAGATTTTCGAATCCGACGCAAAACTGACAGTTAATTGTAACGTTCAGGGCCTGTTAATGACGATGGAACACACAAATCGCGTCGCGATTCAATACATCGTCCTCCGGCCGACCTGTCTCCAAGGGTCTAGTGCTGCCTCGGACACCTTATGGTCGTTCTCCTGTGAGTCTAGATTTTCGAATCCGACGCAAAACTGACAGTTAATTGTAACGTTCAGCGCCTGTTAATGACGATGGAACACATAAATCGCGTCGCGATTCAATACATCGTCCTCCAGCCGACTTGTCTCCAAGGGTCTAGTCCTGCCTCGGGCACCTTATGGTCGATCTCCTGTGAGTCTAGATTTTCGAATCCGACGCAAAACTGACAGTTAACTGTAACGTTCAGAGCCTGTTAATGCCGATGGAACACACAAATCGCGTCGCGATTCAATACATCGTCCTCCGGCCGACCTGTCTCCAAGGGTCTATTGCTGCCTCGGTCACCTTATGGTCGTTCTCCTGTGAGTCTAGAATTTCGAATCCGACGCAAAACTGACAGTTAATTGTAAGTTTCAGAGCCTGTTAATGACGATGGAACACACAAATCGCGTCGCGACTCAATACATCGTCCTCCGGCCGACCTGTCTCCAAGGGTCTATTGCTGCCTCGGGCACCTTATGGTCGATCTCCTGTGAGTCTAGATTTTCGAATCCGACGCAAAACTGACCGTTAATTGTAACGTTCAGTGCCTGTTAATGACAATGGAACACACAAATTGCGTCGCGATTCAATACATCTTCCTCCAGCCGACTTGTCTCCAATGGTCTAGTGCTGCCTCGAGCACCTTATGGTCGTTCTTCTGTGAGTCTAGATTTTGGAATCCGAAGCAAAACTGACAGTTAATTGTAACGTTCAGAGCCTGTTAATGACGATGGAACACACAAATCGCGTCGCGATTCAATACATCGTCCGCCAGCCGACTTGTCTCCAAGGGTCTAGTGCTGCCTCGGGCACCTTATGGTCGTTCTTCTGTGAGTCTAGATTTTCGAATCCGACGCAAAACTGACAGTTAATATTAACGTTCAGCGCCTGTTAATGACGATTGAACACACAAATCGCGTCGCGATTCAATACATCGTCCTCCGGCCGACCTGTCTCCAAGGGTCTAGTGCTGCATCGGACACCTTATGTTCGTTCTCCTGTGAGACTAGATTTTCGAATCCGACGCAAAACTGACAGTTAATTGTATCGTTCAGCGCCTGTTAATGACGATGGAACACACAAATCGCGTCGCGATTCAATACATCGTCCTCCAGCCGACTTGTCTCCAAGGGTCTAGTCCTGCCTCGGGCACCTTATGGTCGATCTTCTGTGAGTCTAGATTTTCGAATCCGACGCAAAACTGACAGTTAATTGTAAGGTTCAGAGCCTCTTAATGACAATGGAACACACAAATTGCGTCGCGATTCAATACATCGTCCTCCGGCCGACCTGTCTCCAAGGGTCTATTGCTGCCTCGGGCACCTTATGGTCGATCTCCTGTGAGTCTGGATTTTCGAATCCGACGCAAAAATGACAGTTAATTGTAACGTTCAGAGCCTGTTAATGACGATGGAATCAACAAATCCCGTCGCGATTCAATACATCGTCCTCCGGCCGACCTGTCTCCAAGGGTCTGTTGCTGCCTCGGGCACCTTATGGTCGATCTCCTGTGAGTCTATATTTTCGAATCCGACGCAAAACTGACAGTTAATTGTAAGGTCCAGAGCCTGTTAATGACGATGTAACACACAAATTGCGTCGCGATTCAATACATCGTCCTCCGGCCGACCTGTCTCCAAGGGTCTATTGCTGCCTCGGGCACCTTATGGTCGTTCTCCTGTGAGACTAGATTTTCGAATCCGACGCAAAACTGACAGTTAATTGTAACGTTCAGGGCCTGTTAATGACGATGGAACACACAAATCGCGTCGCGATTCAATACATCGTCCACCGGCCGACCTGTCTCCAAGGGTCTAGTGCTGCCTCGGACACCTTATGGTCGTTCTCCTGTGAGTCTAGATTTTCGAATCCGACGCAAAACTGACAGTTAATTGTAACGTTCAGCGCCTGTTAATGACGATGGAACACACAAATCGCGTCGCGATTCAATACATCGTCCTCCAACCGACTTGTCTCCAAGGGTCTAGTCCTGCCTCGGGCACCTTATGGTCGATCTCCTGTGAGTCTAGATTTTCGAATCCGACGCAAAACTGACAGTTAATTGTAACGTTCAGAGCCTGTTAATGACGATGGAACACACAAATCGCGTCGCGATTCAATACATCGTCCTCCGGCCGACCTGTCTCCAAGGGTCTATTGCTGCCTCGGTCACCTTATGGTCGTTCTCCTGTGAGTCTAGATTTTCGAATCCGACGCAAAACTGATAGTTAATTGTAAGGTTCAGAGCCTGTTAATGACGATGGAACACACAAATCGCGTCGCGATTCAATACATCGTCCTCCGGCCGACCTGTCTCCAAGGGTCTATTGCTGCCTCGGGCACCTTATGGTCGATCTCCTGTGAGTCTAGATTTTCGAATCCGACGCAAAACTGACAGTTAATTGTAACGTTCAGAGCCTGTTAATGACGATGGAACACACAAATTGCTTCGCGATTCAATACATCGTCCTCCAGCCGACTTGTCTCCAAGGGTCTAGTGCTGCCTCGGCCACCTTATGGTCGTTCTTCTGTGAGTCTAGATTTTAGAATCCGAAGCAAAACTGACAGTTAATTGTAAGGTTCAGAGCCTCTTAATGACAATGGAACACACAAATTGAGTCGCGATTCAATACATCGTCCTCCGGCCGACCTGTCTCCAAGGGTCTATTGCTGCCTCGGGCACCTTATGGTCGATCTCCTGTAAGTCTAGATTTTCGAATCCGACGCAAAACTGACAGTTAATTGTAACGTTCAGAGCCTGTTAATGACGATGGAACACACAAATCGCGTCGCGATTCAATACATCGTCCTCCAGCCGACTTGTCTCCAAGGGTCTAGTGCTGCCTCGGGCACCTTATGGTCGTCCTTCTGTGAGTCTAGATTTTCGAATCCGACGCAAAACTGACAGTTAATTGTAAGGTTCAGAGCCTGTTAATGACGATGGAACACACAAATTGCGTCGCGATTCAATACATCGTCCTCCGGCCGACCTGTCTCCAAGGGTCTATTGCTGCCTCGGGCACCTTATGGTCGATCTCCTGTGAGTCTAGATTTTCGAATCCGACGCAAAACTGACAGTTAATTGTAACGTTCAGTGCCTGTTAATGACGATGGAACACACAAATTGCGTCGCGATTCAATACATCGTCCTCGAGCCGACTTGTCTCCAAGGGTCTAGTGCTGCCTCGGACACCTGATAGTCGTTCTCCTGTGAGTCTAGATTTTCGAATCCGACGCAAAACTGACAGTTAATTGTAAGGTTCAGAGCATCTTAATGACAATGGAACACACAAATCGCGTCGCGATTCAATACATCGTCCTCCGGCCGACCTGTCTCCAAGGGTCTATTGCTGCCTCGGGCACCTTATGGTCGATCTCCTGTGAGTCTAGATTTTCGAATCCGACGCAAAACTGACAGTTAATTGTAACGTTCAGGGCCTGTTAATGACGATGGAACACACAAATCGCGTCGCGATTCAATACATCGTCCTCCGGCCGACCTGTCTCCAAGGGTCTAGTGCTGCCTCGGACACCATATGGTCGTTCTCCTGTGAGTCTAGATTTTCGAATCCGACGCAAAACTGACAGTTAATTGTAACGTTCAGAGCCTGTTAATGACGATGGAACACACAAATCGCGTCGCGATTCAATACATCGTCCTCCGGCCGACCTGTCTCCAAGGGTCTATTGCTGCCTCGGTCACCTTATGGTCGTTCTCCTGTGAGTCTAGATTTTCGAATCCGACGCAAAACTGATAGTTAATTGTAAGGTTCAGAGCCTGTTAATGACGATGGAACACACAAATCGCGTCGCGATTCAATACATCGTCCTCCGGCCGACCTGTCTCCAAGGGTCTATTGCTGCCTCGGGCACCTTATGGTCGATCTCCTGTGAGTCTAGATTTTCGAATCCGACGCAAAACTGACAGTTAATTGTAACGTTCAGAGCCTGTTAATGACGATGGAACACACAAATTGCTTCGCGATTCAATACATCGTCCTCCAGCCGACTTGTCTCCAAGGGTCTAGTGCTGCCTCGGCCACCTTATGGTCGTTCTTCTGTGAGTCTAGATTTTAGAATCCGAAGCAAAACTGACAGTTAATTGTAAGGTTCAGAGCCTCTTAATGACAATGGAACACACAAATTGAGTCGCGATTCAATACATCGTCCTCCGGCCGACCTGTCTCCAAGGGTCTATTGCTGCCTCGGGCACCTTATGGTCGATCTCCTGTAAGTCTAGATTTTCGAATCCGACGCAAAACTGACAGTTAATTGTAACGTTCAGAGCCTGTTAATGACGATGGAACACACAAATCGCGTCGCGATTCAATACATCGTCCTCCAGCCGACTTGTCTCCAAGGGTCTAGTGCTGCCTCGGGCACCTTATGGTCGTCCTTCTGTGAGTCTAGATTTTCGAATCCGACGCAAAACTGACAGTTAATTGTAAGGTTCAGAGCCTGTTAATGACGATGGAACACACAAATTGCGTCGCGATTCAATACATCGTCCTCCGGCCGACCTGTCTCCAAGGGTCTATTGCTGCCTCGGGCACCTTATGGTCGATCTCCTGTGAGTCTAGATTTTCGAATCCGACGCAAAACTGACAGTTAATTGTAACGTTCAGTGCCTGTTAATGACGATGGAACACACAAATTGCGTCGCGATTCAATACATCGTCCTCGAGCCGACTTGTCTCCAAGGGTCTAGTGCTGCCTCGGACACCTGATAGTCGTTCTCCTGTGAGTCTAGATTTTCGAATCCGACGCAAAACTGACAGTTAATTGTAAGGTTCAGAGCATCTTAATGACAATGGAACACACAAATCGCGTCGCGATTCAATACATCGTCCTCCGGCCGACCTGTCTCCAAGGGTCTATTGCTGCCTCGGGCACCTTATGGTCGATCTCCTGTGAGTCTAGATTTTCGAATCCGACGCAAAACTGACAGTTAATTGTAACGTTCAGGGCCTGTTAATGACGATGGAACACACAAATCGCGTCGCGATTCAATACATCGTCCTCCGGCCGACCTGTCTCCAAGGGTCTAGTGCTGCCTCGGACACCTTATGGTCGTTCTCCTGTGAGTCTAGATTTTCGAATCCGACGCAAAACTGACAGTTAATTGTAACGTTCAGCGCCTGTTAATGACGATGGAACACACAAATCGCGTCGCGATTCAATACATCGTCCTCCAGCCGACTTGTCTCCAAGGGTCTAGTGCTGCCTCGGACACCTTATGGTCGTTCTCCTGTGAGTATAGGTTTTCGAATCCGACGCAAAACTTACAGTTAATTGTAAGGTTCAGATCCTGTTAATGACGATGGAACACACAAATCGCGTCGCGATTCAATACATCGTCCTCCGGCCGACCTGCCTCCAAGGGTCTATTGCTGCCTCGGGCACCATATGGTCGATCTCCTGTGAGTCTAGATTTTCGAATCCGACGCAAAACTGACAGTTAATTGTAACGTTCAGGGCCTGTTAATGACGATGGAACACACAAATTGCGTCGCGATTCAATACATCGTCCACCGGCCGACCTGTCTCCAAGGGTCTAGTGCTGCCTCGGACACCTTATGGTCGTTCTCCTGTGAGTCTAGATTTTCGAATCCGACGCAAAACTGACAGTTAATAGTAACGTTCAGCGCCTGTTAATGACGATGGAACACACAAATCGCGTCGCGATTCAATACATCGTCCTCCAGCCGACTTGTCTCCAAGGGTCTAGTCCTGCCTCGGGCACGTTATGGTCGATCTCCTGTGAGTCTAGATTTTCGAATCAGACGCAAAACTGACAGTTAATTGTAAGGTTCAGAGCCTGTTAATGACGATGGAACACACAAATCGCGTCGCGATTCAATACATCGTCCTCCGGCCGACCTGTCTCCAAGGGTCTATTGCTGCCTCGGGCACCTTATGGTCGATCTCCTGTGAGTCTAGATTTTCGAATCCGACGCAAAACTGACCGTTAATTGTAACGTTCAGAGCCTGTTAATGACGATGGAACACACAAATTGCGTCGCGATTCAATACGTCGTCCTCCAGCCGACTTGTCTCCAATGGTCTAGAGCTGCCTCGGGCACCTTATGGTCGTTCTCCTGTGAGACTAGATTTTCGAATCCGACGCAAAACTGACAGTTAATTGTATCGTTCAGCGCCTGTTAATGACGATGGAACACACAAATCGCGTCGCGATTCAATACATCGTCCTCCAGCCGACTTGTCTCCAAGGGTCTAGTCCTGCCTCGGGCACCTTATGGTCGATCTTCTGTGAGTCTAGTTTTTCGAATCCGACGCAAAACTGACAGTTAATTGTAAGGTTCAGAGCCTCTTAATGACAATGGAACACACAAATTGCGTCGCGATTCAATACATCGTCCTCCGGCCGACCTGTCTCCAAGGGTCTATTGCTGCCTCGGACACCTTATGGTCGATCTCCTGTGAGTCTAGATTTTCGAATCCGACGCAAAAATGACAGTTAATTGTAACGTTCAGAGCCTGTTAATGACGATGGAACACACAAATCCCGTAGCGATTCAATACATCGTCCTCCGGCCGACCTGTCTCCAAGGGTCTGTTGCTGCCTCGGGCACCTTATGGTCGATCTCCTGTGAGTCTAGATTTTCGAATCCGACGCAAAACTGACAGTTAATTGTATCGTTCAGCGCCTGTTAATGACGATGGAACACACAAATCGCGTCGCGATTCAATACATCGTCCTCCAACCGACTTGTCTCCAAGGGTCTAGTCCTGCCTCGGGCACTTTATGGTCGATCTCCTGTGAGTCTAGATTTTCGAATCCGACGCAAAACTGACAGTTAATTGAAAATTTCAGAGCCTGTTAATGACGATGGAACACACAAATTGCTTCGCGATTCAATACATCGTCCTCCAGCCGACTTGTCTCCAAGGGTCTAGTGCAGCCTCGGGCACCTTATGGTCGATCTCCTGTGAGTCTAGATTTTCGAATCCGACGCAAAACTGACAGTTAATTGTAACGTTCAGTGCCTGTTAATGACGATGGAACACACAAATTGCGTCGCGATTCAATACATCGTCCTCGAGCCGACTTGTCTCCAAGGGTCTAGTGCTGCCTCGGACACCTGATAGTCGTTCTCCTGTGAGTCTAGATTTTCGAATCCGACGCAAAACTGACAGTTAATTGTAAGGTTCAGAGCATCTTAATGACAATGGAACACACAAATCGCGTCGCGATTCAATACATCGTCCTCCGGCCGACCTGTCTCCAAGGGTCTATTGCTGCCTCGGTCACCTTATGGTCGTTCTCCTGTGAGTCTAGATTTTCGAATCCGACGCAAAACTGATAGTTAATTGTAAGGTTCAGAGCCTGTTAATGACGATGGAACACACAAATCGCGTCGCGATTCAATACATCGTCCTCCGGCCGACCTGTCTCCAAGGGTCTATTGCTGCCTCGGGCACCTTATGGTCGATCTCCTGTGAGTCTAGATTTTCGAATCCGACGCAAAACTGACAGTTAATTGTAACGTTCAGAGCCTGTTAATGACGATGGAACACACAAATTGCTTCGCGATTCAATACATCGTCCTCCAGCCGACTTGTCTCCAAGGGTCTAGTGCTGCCTCGGCCACCTTATGGTCGTTC
This sequence comes from Schistocerca nitens, assembly GCF_023898315.1. NCBI lineage: Eukaryota > Metazoa > Arthropoda > Insecta > Orthoptera > Acrididae > Schistocerca > Schistocerca nitens. Next base: position 9,786,285 of record NC_064617.1, on the reverse strand, counting down.
TTCTGTGAGTCTAGATTTTAGAATCCGAAGCAAAACTGACAGTTAATTGTAAGGTTCAGAGCCTCTTAATGACAATGGAACACACAAATTGAGTCGCGATTCAATACATCGTCCTCCGCCCGACCTGTCTCCAAGGGTCTATTGCTGCCTCGGGCACCTTATGGTCGATCTCCTGTAAGTCTAGATTTTCGAATCCGACGCAAAACTGACAGTTAATTGTAACGTTCAGAGCCTGTTAATGACGATGGAACACACAAATCGCGTCGCGATTCAATACATCGTCCTCCAGCCGACTTGTCTCCAAGGGTCTAGTGCTGCCTCGGGCACCTTATGGTCGTCCTTCTGTGAGTCTAGATTTTCGAATCCGACGCAAAACTGACAGTTAATTGTAAGGTTCAGAGCCTGTTAATGACGATGGAACACACAAATTGCGTCGCGATTCAATACATCGTCCTCCGGCCGACCTGTCTCCAAGGGTCTATTGCTGCCTCGGGCACCTTATGGTCGATCTCCTGTGAGTCTAGATTTTCGAATCCGACGCAAAACTGACAGTTAATTGTAACGTTCAGTGCCTGTTAATGACGATGGAACACACAAATTGCGTCGCGATTCAATACATCGTCCTCGAGCCGACTTGTCTCCAAGGGTCTAGTGCTGCCTCGGACACCTGATAGTCGTTCTCCTGTGAGTCTAGATTTTCGAATCCGACGCAAAACTGACAGTTAATTGTAAGGTTCAGAGCATCTTAATGACAATGGAACACACAAATCGCGTCGCGATTCAATACATCGTCCTCCGGCCGACCTGTCTCCAAGGGTCTATTGCTGCCTCGGGCACCTTATGGTCGATCTCCTGTGAGTCTAGATTTTCGAATCCGACGCAAAACTGACAGTTAATTGTAACGTTCAGGGCCTGTTAATGACGATGGAACACACAAATCGCGTCGCGATTCAATACATCGTCCTCCGGCCGACCTGTCTCCAAGGGTCTAGTGCTGCCTCGGACACCTTATGGTCGTTCTCCTGTGAGTCTAGATTTTCGAATCCGACGCAAAACTGACAGTTAATTGTAACGTTCAGCGCCTGTTAATGACGATGGAACACACAAATCGCGTCGCGATTCAATACATCGTCCTCCAGCCGACTTGTCTCCAAGGGTCTAGTGCTGCCTCGGACACCTTATGGTCGTTCTCCTGTGAGTATAGGTTTTCGAATCCGACGCAAAACTTACAGTTAATTGTAAGGTTCAGATCCTGTTAATGACGATGGAACACACAAATCGCGTCGCGATTCAATACATCGTCCTCCGGCCGACCTGTCTCCAAGGGTCTATTGCTGCCTCGGGCACCATATGGTCGATCTCCTGTGAGTCTAGATTTTCGAATCCGACGCAAAACTGACAGTTAATTGTAACGTTCAGGGCCTGTTAATGACGATGGAACACACAAATTGCGTCGCGATTCAATACATCGTCCACCGGCCGACCTGTCTCCAAGGGTCTAGTGCTGCCTCGGACACCTTATGGTCGTTCTCCTGTGAGTCTAGATTTTCGAATCCGACGCAAAACTGACAGTTAATAGTAACGTTCAGCGCCTGTTAATGACGATGGAACACACAAATCGCGTCGCGATTCAATACATCGTCCTCCAGCCGACTTGTCTCCAAGGGTCTAGTCCTGCCTCGGGCACCTTATGGTCGATCTCCTGTGAGTCTAGATTTTCGAATCAGACGCAAAACTGACAGTTAATTGTAAGGTTCAGAGCCTGTTAATGACGATGGAACACACAAATCGCGTCGCGATTCAATACATCGTCCTCCGGCCGACCTGTCTCCAAGGGTCTATTGCTGCCTCGGGCACCTTATGGTCGATCTCCTGTGAGTCTAGATTTTCGAATCCGACGCAAAACTGACCGTTAATTGTAACGTTCAGAGCCTGTTAATGACGATGGAACACACAAATTGCGTCGCGATTCAATACGTCGTCCTCCAGCCGACTTGTCTCCAATGGTCTAGAGCTGCCTCGGGCACCTTATGGTCGTTCTCCTGTGAGACTAGATTTTCGAATCCGACGCAAAACTGACAGTTAATTGTATCGTTCAGCGCCTGTTAATGACGATGGAAGACACAAATCGCGTCGCGATTCAATACATCGTCCTCCAGCCGACTTGTCTCCAAGGGTCTAGTCCTGCCTCGGGCACCTTATGGTCGATCTTCTGTGAGTCTAGTTTTTCGAATCCGACGCAAAACTGACAGTTAATTGTAAGGTTCAGAGCCTCTTAATGACAATGGAACACACAAATTGCGTCGCGATTCAATACATCGTCCTCCGGCCGACCTGTCTCCAAGGGTCTATTGCTGCCTCGGACACCTTATGGTCGATCTCCTGTGAGTCTAGATTTTCGAATCCGACGCAAAAATGACAGTTAATTGTAACGTTCAGAGCCTGTTAATGACGATGGAACACACAAATCCCGTAGCGATTCAATACATCGTCCTCCGGCCGACCTGTCTCCAAGGGTCTGTTGCTGCCTCGGGCACCTTATGGTCGATCTCCTGTGAGTCTAGATTTTCGAATCCGACGCAAAACTGACAGTTAATTGTAAGGTCCAGAGCCTGTTAATGACGATGTAACACACAAATTGCGTCGCGATTCAATACATCGTCCTCCGGCCGACCTGTCTCCAAGGGTCTATTGCTGCCTCGGGCACCTTATGGTCGTTCTCCTGTGAGACTAGATTTTCGAATCCGACGCAAAACTGACAGTTAATTGTAACGTTCAGGGCCTGTTAATGACGATGGAACACACAAATCGCGTCGCGATTCAATACATCGTCCTCCGGCCGACCTGTCTCCAAGGGTCTATTGCTGCCTCGGTCACCTTATGGTCGTTCTCCTGTGAGTCTAGATTTTCGAATCCGACGCAAAACTGATAGTTAATTGTAAGGTTCAGAGCCTGTTAATGACGATGGAACACACAAATCGCGTCGCGATTCAATACATCGTCCTCCGGCCGACCTGTCTCCAAGGGTCTATTGCTGCCTCGGGCACCTTATGGTCGATCTCCTGTGAGTCTAGATTTTCGAATCCGACGCAAAACTGACAGTTAATTGTAACGTTCAGAGCCTGTTAATGACGATGGAACACACAAATTGCTTCGCGATTCAATACATCGTCCTCCAGCCGACTTGTCTCCAAGGGTCTAGTGCTGCCTCGGCCACCTTATGGTCGTTCTTCTGTGAGTCTAGATTTTGGAATCCGAAGCAAAACTGACAGTTAATTGTAAGGTTCAGAGCCTCTTAATGACAATGGAACACACAAATTGAGTCGCGATTCAATACATCGTCCTCCGGCCGACCTGTCTCCAAGGGTCTATTGCTGCCTCGGGCACCTTATGGTCGATCTCCTGTAAGTCTAGATTTTCGAATCCGACGCAAAATTGACAGTTAATTGTAACGTTCAGAGCCTGTTAATGACGATGGAACACACAAATCGCGTCGCGATTCAATACATCGTCCTCCAGCCGACTTGTCTCCAAGGGTCTAGTGCTGCCTCCGGCACCTTATGGTCGTCCTTCTGTGAGTCTAGCTTTTCGAATCCGACGCAAAACTGACAGTTAATTGTAACGTTCAGAGCCTGTTAATGACGATGGAACACACAAATCGCGTCGCGATTCAATACATCGTCCTCCGGCCGACCTGTCTCCAAGGGTCTATTGCTGCCTCGGGCACCTTATGGTCGATCTCCTGTGAGTCTAGATTTTCGAATCCGACGCAAAACTGACAGTTAATTGTAACGTTCAGTGCCTGTTAATGACGATGGAACACACAAATTGCGTCGCGATTCAATACATCGTCCTCGAGCCGACTTGTCTCCAAGGGTCTAGTGCTGCCTCGGACACCTGATAGTCGTTCTCCTGTGAGTCTAGATTTTCGAATCCGACGCAAAACTGACAGTTAATTGTAAGGTTCAGAGCATCTTAATGACAATGGAACACACAAATCGCGTCGCGATTCAATACATCGTCCTCCGGCCGACCTGTCTCCAAGGGTCTATTGCTGCCTCGGGCACCTTATGGTCGATCACCTGTGAGTCTAGATTTTCGAATCCGACGCAAAACTGACAGTTAATTGTAACGTTCAGGGCCTGTTAATGACGATGGAACACACAAATCGCGTCGCGATTCAATACATCGTCCTCCAGCCGACTTGTCTCCAATGGTCTAGTGCTGCATCGGGCACCTTATGGTCGTTCTTCTGTGAGTCTAGATTTTGGAATCCGAAGCAAAACTGACAGTTAATTGTAACGTTCAGCGCCTGTTAATGACGATGGAACACACAAATCGCGTCGCGATTCAATACATCGTCCTCCAGCCGACTTGTCTCCAAGGGTCTAGTCCTGCCTCGGGCACCTTATGGTCGATCTCCTGTGAGTCTAGATTTTCGAATCCGACGCAAAACTGACAGTTAATTTGTAACGTTCAGAGCCTGTTAATGACGATGGAACACACAAATCGCGTCGCGATTCAATACATCGTCCTGCGGCCGACCTGTCTCCAAGGGTCTATTGCTGCCTCGGTCACCTTATGGTCGTTCTCCTGTGAGTCTAGATTTTCGAATCCGACGCAAAACTGACAGTTAATTGTAAGGTTCAGAGCCTGTTAATGACGATGGAACACACAAATCGCGTCGCGATTCAATACATCGTCCTCCGGCCGACTTGTCTCCAAGGGTCTAGTGCTGCCTCGGGCACCTTATGGTCGTTCTTCTGTGAGTCTAGATTTTGGAATCCGACGCATAACTGACAGTTAATTGTAAGGTTCAGAGCCTGTTAATGACGATGGAACACACAAATTGCGTCGCGATTCAATACATCGTCCTCCGGCCGACCTGTCTCCAAGGGTCTATTGCTGCCTCGGGCACCTTATGGTCGATCTCCTGTGAGTCTAGATTTTCGAATCCGACGCAAAACTGACAGTTAATTGTAACGTTCAGTGCCTGTTAATGACGATGGAACACACAAATCGCGTCGCGATTCAATACATCGTCCTCCAGCCGACTTGTCTCCAAGGGTCTAGTCCTGCCTCGGGCACCTTATGGTCGATCTCCTGTGAGTCTAGATTTTCGAATCCGACGCAAAACTGACAGTTAATTGTAACGTTCAGAGCCTGTTAATGACGATGGAACACACAAATCGCGTCGCGATTCAATACATCGTCCTCCAACCGACTTGTCTCCAAGGGTCTAGTCTTGCCTCGGGCACCTTATGGTCGATCTCCTGTGAGTCTAGATTTTCGAATCCGACGCAAAACTGACAGTTAATTGTAACTTTCAGAGCCTGTTAATTACGATGGAACACACAAATCGCGTCGCGATTCAATACATCGTCCTCCGGCCGACCTGTCTCCAAGGGTCTATTGCTGCCTCGGTCACCTTATGGTCGTTCTCCTGTGAGTCTAGATTTTCGAATCCGACGCAAAACTGACAGTTAATTGTAACTTTCAGAGCCTGTTAATTACGATGGAACACACAAATCGCGTCGCGATTCAATACATCGTCCTCCGGCCGACCTGTCTCCAAGGGTCTACTGCTGCCTCGGTCACCTTATGGTCGTTCTCCTGTGAGTCTAGATTTTCGAATCCGACGCAAAACTGATAGTTAATTGTAACGTTCAGAGCCTGTTAATGACGATGGAACACACAAATTGCTTCGCGATTCAATACATCGTCCTCCAGCCGACTTGTCTCCAAGGGTCTAGTGCTGCCTCGGCCACCTTATGGTCGTTCTTCTGTGAGTCTAGATTTTGGAATCCGAAGCAAAACTGACAGTTAATTGTAAGGTTCAGAGGCTCTTAATAACAATGGAACACACAAATTGAGTCGCGATTCAATACATCGTCCTCCGGCCGACCTGTCTCCAAGGGTCTATTGCTGCCTCGGGCACCTTATGGTCGATCTCCTGTAAGTCTAGATTTTCGAATCCGACGCAAAACTGACAGTTAATTGTAACGTTCAGAGCCTGTTAATGACGATGGAACACACAAATCGCGTCGCGATTCAATACATCGTCCTCCAGCCGACTTGTCTCCAAGGGTCTAGTGCTGCCTCGGGCACCTTATGGTCGTCCTTCTGTGAGTCTAGATTTTCGAATCCGACGCAAAACTGACAGTTAATTGTAAGGTTCAGAGCCTGTTAATGACGATGGAACACACAAATTGCGTCGCGATTCAATACATCGTCCTCCGGCCGACCTGACTCCAAGGGTCTATTGCTGCCTCGGGCACCTTATGGTCGATCTCCTGTGAGTCTAGATTTTCGAATCCGACGCAAAACTGACAGTTAATTGTAACGTTCAGTGCCTGTTAATGACGATGGAACACACAAATTGCGTCGCGATTCAATACATCGTCCTCGAGCCGACTTGTCTCCAAGGGTCTAGTGCTGCCTCGGACACCTGATAGTCGTTCTCCTGTGAGTCTAGATTTTCGAATCCGACGCAAAACTGACAGTTAATTGTAAGGTTCAGAGCATCTTAATGACAATGGAACACACAAATCGCGTCGCGATTCAATACATCGTCCTCCGGCCGACCTGTCTCCAAGGGTCTATTGCTGCCTCGGGCACCTTATGGTCGATCTCCTGTGAGTCTAGATTTTCGAATCCGACGCAAAACTGACAGTTAATTGTAACGTTCAGGGCCTGTTAATGACGATGGAACACACAAATCGCGTCGTGATTCAATACATCGTCCTCCGGCCGACCTGTCTCCAAGGGTCTAGTGCTGCCTCGGACACCATATGGTCGTTCTCCTGTGAGTCTAGATTTTCGAATCCGACGCAAAACTGACAGTTAATTGTAACGTTCAGAGCCTGTTAATGACGATGGAACACACAAATCGCGTCGCGATTCAATACATCGTCCTCCGGCCGACCTGTCTCCAAGGGTCTATTGCTGCCTCGGTCACCTTATGGTCGTTCTCCTGTGAGTCTAGATTTTCGAATCCGACGCAAAACTGATAGTTAATTGTAAGGTTCAGAGCCTGTTAATGACGATGGAACACACAAATCGCGTCGCGATTCAATACATCGTCCTCCGGCCGACCTGTCTCCAAGGGTCTATTGCTGCCTCGGGCACCTTATGGTCGATCTCCTGTGAGTCTAGATTTTCGAATCCGACGCAAAACTGACAGTTAATTGTAACGTTCAGAGCCTGTTAATGACGATGGAACACACAAATTGCTTCGCGATTCAATACATCGTCCTCCAGCCGACTTGTCTCCAAGGGTCTAGTGCTGCCTCGGCCACCTTATGGTCGTTCTTCTGTGAGTCTAGATTTTAGAATCCGAAGCAAAACTGACAGTTAATTGTAAGGTTCAGAGCCTCTTAATGACAATGGAACACACAAATTGAGTCGCGATTCAATACATCGTCCTCCGGCCGACCTGTCTCCAAGGGTCTATTGCTGCCTCGGGCACCTTATGGTCGATCTCCTGTAAGTCTAGATTTTCGAATCCGACGCAAAACTGACAGTTAATTGTAACGTTCAGAGCCTGTTAATGACGATGGAACACACAAATCGCGTCGCGATTCAATACATCGTCCTCCAGCCGACTTGTCTCCAAGGGTCTAGTGCTGCCTCGGGCACCTTATGGTCGTCCTTCTGTGAGTCTAGATTTTCGAATCCGACGCAAAACTGACAGTTAATTGTAAGGTTCAGAGCCTGTTAATGACGATGGAACACACAAATTGCGTCGCGATTCAATACATCGTCCTCCGGCCGACCTGTCTCCAAGGGTCTATTGCTGCCTCGGGCACCTTATGGTCGATCTCCTGTGAGTCTAGATTTTCGAATCCGACGCAAAACTGACAGTTAATTGTAACGTTCAGTGCCTGTTAATGACGATGGAACACACAAATTGCGTCGCGATTCAATACATCGTCCTCGAGCCGACTTGTCTCCAAGGGTCTAGTGCTGCCTCGGACACCTGATAGTCGTTCTCCTGTGAGTCTAGATTTTCGAATCCGACGCAAAACTGACAGTTAATTGTAAGGTTCAGAGCATCTTAATGACAATGGAACACACAAATCGCGTCGCGATTCAATACATCGTCCTCCGGCCGACCTGTCTCCAAGGGTCTATTGCTGCCTCGGGCACCTTATGGTCGATCTCCTGTGAGTCTAGATTTTCGAATCCGACGCAAAACTGACAGTTAATTGTAACGTTCAGGGCCTGTTAATGACGATGGAACACACAAATCGCGTCGCGATTCAATACATCGTCCTCCGGCCGACCTGTCTCCAAGGGTCTAGTGCTGCCTCGGACACCTTATGGTCGTTCTCCTGTGAGTCTAGATTTTCGAATCCGACGCAAAACTGACAGTTAATTGTAACGTTCAGCGCCTGTTAATGACGATGGAACACACAAATCGCGTCGCGATTCAATACATCGTCCTCCAGCCGACTTGTCTCCAAGGGTCTAGTGCTGCCTCGGACACCTTATGGTCGTTCTCCTGTGAGTATAGGTTTTCGAATCCGACGCAAAACTTACAGTTAATTGTAAGGTTCAGATCCTGTTAATGACGATGGAACACACAAATCTTGTCGCGATTCAATACATCGTCCTCCGGCCGACCTGTCTCCAAGGGTCTATTGCTGCCTCGGGCACCATATGGTCGATCTCCTGTGAGTCTAGATTTTCGAATCCGACGCAAAACTGACAGTTAATTGTAACGTTCAGGGCCTGTTAATGACGATGGAACACACAAATTGCGTCGCGATTCAATACATCGTCCACCGGCCGACCTGTCTCCAAGGGTCTAGTGCTGCCTCGGACACCTTATGGTCGTTCTCCTGTGAGTCTAGATTTTCGAATCCGACGCAAAACTGACAGTTAATAGTAACGTTCAGCGCCTGTTAATGACGATGGAACACACAAATCGCGTCGCGATTCAATACATCGTCCTCCAGCCGACTTGTCTCCAAGGGTCTAGTCCTGCCTCGGGCACCTTATGGTCGATCTCCTGTGAGTCTAGATTTTCGAATCAGACGCAAAACTGACAGTTAATTGTAAGGTTCAGAGCCTGTTAATGACGATGGAACACACAAATCGCGTCGCGATTCAATACATCGTCCTCCGGCCGACCTGTCTCCAAGGGTCTATTGCTGCCTCGGGCACCTTATGGTCGATCTCCTGTGAGTCTAGATTTTCGAATCCGACGCAAAACTGACCGTTAATTGTAACGTTCAGAGCCTGTTAATGACGATGGAACACACAAATTGCGTCGCGATTCAATACGTCGTCCTCCAGCCGACTTGTCTCCAATGGTCTAGAGCTGCCTCGGGCACCTTATGGTCGTTCTCCTGTGAGACTAGATTTTCGAATCCGACGCAAAACTGACAGTTAATTGTAAGGTTCAGAGCCTGTTAATGACGATGGAACACACAAATTGCGTCGCGATTCAATACATCGTCCTCCGGCCGACCTGTCTCCAAGGGTCTATTGCTGCCTCGGGCACCTTATGGTCGATCTCCTGTGAGTCTAGATTTTCGAATCCGACGCAAAACTGACAGTTAATTGTAACGTTCAGTGCCTGTTAATGACGATGGAACACACAAATTGCGTCGCGATTCAATACATCGTCCTCGAGCCGACTTGTCTCCAAGGGTCTAGTGCTGCCTCGGACACCTGATAGTCGTTCTCCTGTGAGTCTAGATTTTCGAATCCGACGCAAAACTGACAGTTAATTGTAAGGTTCAGAGCATCTTAATGACAATGGAACACACAAATCGCGTCGCGATTCAATACATCGTCCTCCGGCCGACCTGTCTCCAAGGGTCTATTGCTGCCTCGGGCACCTTATGGTCGATCTCCTGTGAGTCTAGATTTTCGAATCCGACGCAAATCTGACAGTTAATTGTAACGTTCAGGGCCTGTTAATGACGATGGAACACACAAATCGCGTCGCGATTCAATACATCGTCCTCCGGCCGACCTGTCTCCAAGGGTCTAGTGCTGCCTCGGACACCTTATGGTCGTTCTCCTGTGAGTCTAGATTTTCGAATCCGACGCAAAACTTACAGTTAATTGTAAGGTTCAGATCCTGTTAATGACGATGGAACACACAAATCGCGTCGCGATTCAATACATCGTCCTCCGGCCGACCTGTCTCCAAGGGTCTATTGCTGCCTCGGGCACCATATGGTCGATCTCCTGTGAGTCTAGATTTTCGAATCCGACGCAAAACTGACAGTTAATTGTAACGTTCAGGGCCTGTTAATGACGATGGAACACACAAATTGCGTCGCGATTCAATACATCGTCCACCGGCCGACCTGTCTCCAAGGGTCTAGTGCTGCCTCGGACACCTTATGGTCGTTCTCCTGTGAGTCTAGATTTTCGAATCCGACGCAAAACTGACAGTTAATAGTAACGTTCAGCGCCTGTTAATGACGATGGAACACACAAATCGCGTCGCGATTCAATACATCGTCCTCCAGCCGACTTGTCTCCAAGGGTCTAGTCCTGCCTCGGGCACCTTATGGTCGATCTCCTGTGAGTCTAGATTTTCGAATCAGACGCAAAACTGACAGTTAATTGTAAGGTTCAGAGCCTGTTAATGACGATGGAACACACAAATCGCGTCGCGATTCAATACATCGTCCTCCGGCCGACCTGTCTCCAAGGGTCTATTGCTGCCTCGGGCACCTTATGGTCGATCTCCTGTGAGTCTAGATTTTCGAATCCGACGCAAAACTGACAGTTAATTGTTTCGTTCAGCGCCTGTTAATGACGATGGAACACACAAATCGCGTCGCGATTCAATACATCGTCCTCCAGCCGACTTGTCTCCAAGGGTCTAGTCCTGCCTCGGGCACCTTATGGTCGATCTTCTGTGAGTCTAGTTTTTCGAATCCGACGCAAAACTGACAGTTAATTGTAAGGTTCAGAGCCTCTTAATGACAATGGAACACACAAATTGCGTCGCGATTCAATACATCGTCCTCCGGCCGACCTGTCTCCAAGGGTCTATTGCTGCCTCGGACACCTTATGGTCGATCTCCTGTGAGTCTAGATTTTCGAATCCGACGCAAAAATGACAGTTAATTGTAACGTTCAGAGCCTGTTAATGACGATGGAACACACAAATCCCGTAGCGATTCAATACATCGTCCTCCGGCCGACCTGTCTCCAAGGGTCTGTTGCTGCCTCGGGCACCTTATGGTCGATCTCCTGTGAGTCTAGATTTTCGAATCCGACGCAAAACTGACAGTTAATTGTAAGGTCGAGAGCCTGTTAATGACGATGTAACACACAAATTGCGTCGCGATTCAATACATCGTCCTCCGGCCGACCTGTCTCCAAGGGTCTATTGCTGCCTCGGGCACCTTATGGTCGTTCTCCTGTGAGACTAGATTTTCGAATCCGACGCAAAACTGACAGTTAATTGTAACGTTCAGGGCCTGTTAATGACGATGGAACACACAAATCGCGTCGCGATTCAATACATCGTCCTCCGGCCGACCTGTCTCCAAGGGTCTATTGCTGCCTCGGGCACCTTATGGTCGATCTCCTGTGAGTCTAGATTTTCGAATCCGACGCAAAACTGACAGTTAATTGTAACGTTCAGTGCCTGTTAATGACGATGGAACACACAAATCGCGTCGCGATTCAATACATCGTCCTCCAGCCGACTTGTCTCCAAGGGTCTAGTCCTGCCTCGGGCACCTTATGGTCGATCTCCTGTGAGTCTAGATTTTCGAATCCGACGCAAAACTGACAGTTAATTGTAACGTTCAGAGCCTGTTAATGACGATGGAACACACAAATCGCGTCGCGATTCAATACATCGTCCTCCAACCGACTTGTCTCCAAGGGTCTAGTCTTGCCTCGGGCACCTTATGGTCGATCTCCTGTGAGTCTAGATTTTCGAATCCGACGCAAAACTGACAGTTAATTGTAACTTTCAGAGCCTGTTAATTACGATGGAACACACAAATCGCGTCGCGATTCAATACATCGTCCTCCGGCCGACCTGTCTCCAAGGGTCTATTGCTGCCTCGGTCACCTTATGGTCGTTCTCCTGTGAGTCTAGATTTTCGAATCCGACGCAAAACTGACAGTTAATTGTAACTTTCAGAGCCTGTTAATTACGATGGAACACACAAATCGCGTCGCGATTCAATACATCGTCCTCCGGCCGACCTGTCTCCAAGGGTCTATTGCTGCCTCGGTCACCTTATGGTCGTTCTCCTGTGAGTCTAGATTTTCGAATCCGACGCAAAACTGATAGTTAATTGTAACGTTCAGAGCCTGTTAATGACGATGGAACACACAAATTGCTTCGCGATTCAATACATCGTCCTCCAGCCGACTTGTCTCCAAGGGTCTAGTGCTGCCTCGGCCACCTTATGGTCGTTCTTCTGTGAGTCTAGATTTTGGAATCCGAAGCAAAACTGACAGTTAATTGTAAGGTTCAGAGCCTCTTAATAACAATGGAACACACAAATTGAGTCGCGATTCAATACATCGTCCTCCGGCCGACCTGTCTCCAAGGGTCTATTGCTGCCTCGGGCACCTTATGGTCGATCTCCTGTAAGTCTAGATTTTCGAATCCGACGCAAAACTGACAGTTAATTGTAACGTTCAGAGCCTGTTAATGACGATGGAACACACAAATCGCGTCGCGATTCAATACATCGTCCTCCAGCCGACTTGTCTCCAAGGGTCTAGTGCTGCCTCGGGCACCTTATGGTCGTCCTTCTGTGAGTCTAGATTTTCGAATCCGACGCAAAACTGACAGTTAATTGTAAGGTTCAGAGCCTGTTAATGACGATGGAACACACAAATTGCGTCGCGATTCAATACATCGTCCTCCGGCCGACCTGTCTCCAAGGGTCTATTGCTGCCTCGGGCACCTTATGGTCGATCTCCTGTGAGTCTAGATTTTCGAATCCGACGCAAAACTGACAGTTAATTGTAACGTTCAGTGCCTGTTAATGACGATGGAACACACAAATTGCGTCGCGATTCAATACATCGTCCTCGAGCCGACTTGTCTCCAAGGGTCTAGTGCTGCCTCGGACACCTGATAGTCGTTCTCCTGTGAGTCTAGATTTTCGAATCCGACGCAAAACTGACAGTTAATTGTAAGGTTCAGAGCATCTTAATGACAATGGAACACACAAATCGCGTCGCGATTCAATACATCGTCCTCCGGCCGACCTGTCTCCAAGGGTCTATTGCTGCCTCGGGCACCTTATGGTCGATCTCCTGTGAGTCTAGATTTTCGAATCCGACGCAAAACTGACAGTTAATTGTAACGTTCAGGGCCTGTTAATGACGATGGAACACACAAATCGCGTCGCGATTCAATACATCGTCCTCCGGCCGACCTGTCTCCAAGGGTCTAGTGCTGCCTCGGACACCATATGGTCGTTCTCCTGTGAGTCTAGATTTTCGAATCCGACGCAAAACTGACAGTTAATTGTAACGTTCAGAGCCTGTTAATGACGATGGAACACACAAATCGCGTCGCGATTCAATACATCGTCCTCCGGCCGACCTGTCTCCAAGGGTCTATTGCTGCCTCGGTCACCTTATGGTCGTTCTCCTGTGAGTCTAGATTTTCGAATCCGACGCAAAACTGATAGTTAATTGTAAGGTTCAGAGCCTGTTAATGACGATGGAACACACAAATCGCGTCGCGATTCAATACATCGTCCTCCGGCCGACCTGTCTCCAAGGGTCTATTGCTGCCTCGGGCACCTTATGGTCGATCTCCTGTGAGTCTAGATTTTCGAATCCGACGCAAAACTGACAGTTAATTGTAACGTTCAGAGCCTGTTAATGACGATGGAACACACAAATTGCTTCGCGATTCAATACATCGTCCTCCAGCCGACTTGTCTCCAAGGGTCTAGTGCTGCCTCGGCCACCTTATGGTCGTTCTTCTGTGAGTCTAGATTTTAGAATCCGAAGCAAAACTGACAGTTAATTGTAAGGTTCAGAGCCTCTTAATGACAATGGAACACACAAATTGAGTCGCGATTCAATACATCGTCCTCCGGCCGACCTGTCTCCAAGGGTCTATTGCTGCCTCGGGCACCTTATGGTCGATCTCCTGTAAGTCTAGATTTTCGAATCCGACGCAAAACTGACAGTTAATTGTAACGTTCAGAGCCTGTTAATGACGATGGAACACACAAATCGCGTCGCGATTCAATACATCGTCCTCCAGCCGACTTGTCTCCAAGGGTCTAGTGCTGCCTCGGGCACCTTATGGTCGTCCTTCTGTGAGTCTAGATTTTCGAATCCGACGCAAAACTGACAGTTAATTGTAAGGTTCAGAGCCTGTTAATGACGATGGAACACACAAATTGCGTCGCGATTCAATACATCGTCCTCCGGCCGACCTGTCTCCAAGGGTCTATTGCTGCCTCGGGCACCTTATGGTCGATCTCCTGTGAGTCTAGATTTTCGAATCCGACGCAAAACTGACAGTTAATTGTAACGTTCAGTGCCTGTTAATGACGATGGAACACACAAATTGCGTCGCGATTCAATACATCGTCCTCGAGCCGACTTGTCTCCAAGGGTCTAGTGCTGCCTCGGACACCTGATAGTCGTTCTCCTGTGAGTCTAGATTTTCGAATCCGACGCAAAACTGACAGTTAATTGTAAGGTTCAGAGCATCTTAATGACAATGGAACACACAAATCGCGTCGCGATTCAATACATCGTCCTCCGGCCGACCTGTCTCCAAGGGTCTATTGCTGCCTCGGGCACCTTATGGTCGATCTCCTGTGAGTCTAGATTTTCGAATCCGACGCAAAACTGACAGTTAATTGTAACGTTCAGGGCCTGTTAATGACGATGGAACACACAAATCGCGTCGCGATTCAATACATCGTCCTCCGGCCGACCTGTCTCCAAGGGTCTAGTGCTGCCTCGGACACCTTATGGTCGTTCTCCTGTGAGTCTAGATTTTCGAATCCGACGCAAAACTGACAGTTAATTGTAACGTTCAGCGCCTGTTAATGACGATGGAACACACAAATCGCGTCGCGATTCAATACATCGTCCTCCAGCCGACTTGTCTCCAAGGGTCTAGTCCTGCCTCGGGCACCTTATGGTCGATCTCCTGTGAGTCTAGATTTTCGAATCAGACGCAAAACTGACAGTTAATTGTAAGGTTCAGAGCCTGTTAATGACGATGGAACACACAAATCGCGTCGCGATTCAATACATCGTCCTCCGGCCGACCTGTCTCCAAGGGTCTATTGCTGCCTCGGGCACCTTATGGTCGATCTCCTGTGAGTCTAGATTTTCGAATCCGACGCAAAACTGACCGTTAATTGTAACGTTCAGAGCCTGTTAATGACGATGGAACACACAAATTGCGTCGCGATTCAATACGTCGTCCTCCAGCCGACTTGTCTCCAATGGTCTAGAGCTGCCTCGGGCACCTTATGGTCGTTCTCCTGTGAGACTAGATTTTCGAATCCGACGCAAAACTGACAGTTAATTGTAAGGTTCAGAGCCTGTTAATGACGATGGAACACACAAATTGCGTCGCGATTCAATACATCGTCCTCCGGCCGACCTGTCTCCAAGGGTCTATTGCTGCCTCGGGCACCTTATGGTCGATCTCCTGTGAGTCTAGATTTTCGAATCCGACGCAAAACTGACAGTTAATTGTAACGTTCAGTGCCTGTTAATGACGATGGAACACACAAATTGCGTCGCGATTCAATACATCGTCCTCGAGCCGACTTGTCTCCAAGGGTCTAGTGCTGCCTCGGACACCTGATAGTCGTTCTCCTGTGAGTCTAGATTTTCGAATCCGACGCAAAACTGACAGTTAATTGTAAGGTTCAGAGCATCTTAATGACAATGGAACACACAAATCGCGTCGCGATTCAATACATCGTCCTCCGGCCGACCTGTCTCCAAGGGTCTATTGCTGCCTCGGGCACCTTATGGTCGATCTCCTGTGAGTCTAGATTTTCGAATCCGACGCAAAACTGACAGTTAATTGTAACGTTCAGGGCCTGTTAATGACGATGGAACACACAAATCGCGTCGCGATTCAATACATCGTCCTCCGGCCGACCTGTCTCCAAGGGTCTAGTGCTGCCTCGGACACCTTATGGTCGTTCTCCTGTGAGTCTAGATTTTCGAATCCGACGCAAAACTGATAGTTAATTGTAACGTTCAGCGCCTGTTAATGACGATGGAACACACAAATCGCGTCGCGATTCAATACATCGTCCTCCAGCCGACTTGTCTCCAAGGGTCTGGTGCTGCCTCGGACACCTTATGGTCGTTCTCCTGTGAGTATAGGTTTTCGAATCCGACGCAAAACTTACAGTTAATTGTAAGGTTCAGATCCTGTTAATGACGATGGAACACACAAATCGCGTCGCGATTCAATACATCGTCCTCCGGCCGACCTGTCTCCAAGGGTCTATTGCTGCCTCGGGCACCATATGGTCGATCTCCTGTGAGTCTAGATTTTCGAATCCGACGCAAAACTGACAGTTAATTGTAACGTTCAGGGCCTGTTAATGACGATGGAACACACAAATTGCGTCGCGATTCAATACATCGTCCACCGGCCGACCTGTCTCCAAGGGTCTAGTGCTGCCTCGGACACCTTATGGTCGTTCTCCTGTGAGTCTAGATTTTCGAATCCGACGCAAAACTGACAGTTAATAGTAACGTTCAGCGCCTGTTAATGACGATGGAACACACAAATCGCGTCGCGATTCAATACATCGTCCTCCAGCCGACTTGTCTCCAAGGGTCTAGTCCTGCCTCGGGCACCTTATGGTCGATCTCCTGTGAGTCTAGATTTTCGAATCAGACGCAAAACTGACAGTTAATTGTAAGGTTCAGAGCCTGTTAATGACGATGGAACACACAAATCGCGTCGCGATTCAATACATCGTCCTCCGGCCGACCTGTCTCCAAGGGTCTATTGCTGCCTCGGGCACCTTATGGTCGATCTCCTGTGAGTCTAGATTTTCGAATCCGACGCAAAACTGACCGTTAATTGTAACGTTCAGAGCCTGTTAATGACGATGGAACACAGAAATTGCGTCGCGATTCAATACGTCGTCCTCCAGCCGACTTGTCTCCAATGGTCTAGAGCTGCCTCGGGCACCTTATGGTCGATCTTCTGTGAGTCTAGTTTTTCGAATCCGACGCAAAACTGACAGTTAATTGTAAGGTTCAGAGCCTCTTAATGACAATGGAACACACAAATTGCGTCGCGATTCAATACATCGTCCTCCGGCCGACCTGTCTCCAAGGGTCTATTGCTGCCTCGGACACCTTATGGTCGATCTCCTGTGAGTCTAGATTTTCGAATCCGACGCAAAAATGACAGTTAATTGTAACGTTCAGAGCCTGTTAATGACGATGGAACACACAAATCCCGTAGCGATTCAATACATCGTCCTCCGGCCGACCTGTCTCCAAGGGTCTGTTGCTGCCTCGGGCACCTTATGGTCGATCTCCTGTGAGTCTAGATTTTCGAATCCGACGCAAAACTGACAGTTAATTGTAAGGTCCAGAGCCTGTTAATGACGATGTAACACACAAATTGCGTCGCGATTCAATACATCGTCCTCCGGCCGACCTGTCTCCAAGGGTCTATTGCTGCCTCGGGCACCTTATGGTCGTTCTCCTGTGAGACTAGATTTTCGAATCCGACGCAAAACTGACAGTTAATTGTAACGTTCAGGGCCTGTTAATGACGATGGAACACACAAATCGCGTCGCGATTCAATACATCGTCCACCGGCCGACCTGTCTCCAAGGGTCTAGTGCTGCCTCGGACACCTTATGGTCGTTCTCCTGTGAGTCTAGATTTTCGAATCCGACGCAAAACTGACAGTTAATTGTAACGTTCAGCGCCTGTTAATGACGATGGAACACACAAATCGCGTCGCGATTCAATACATCGTCCTCCAACCGACTTGTCTCCAAGGGTCTAGTCCTGCCTCGGGCACTTTATGGTCGATCTCCTGTGAGTCTAGATTTTCGAATCCGACGCAAAACTGACAGTTAATTGTAACTTTCAGAGCCTGTTAATGACGATGGAACACACAAATTGCTTCGCGATTCAATACATCGTCCTCCAGCCGACTTGTCTCCAAGGGTCTATTGCTGCCTCGGGCACCTTATGGTTGATCTCCTGTGAGTCTAGATTTTCGAATCCGACGCAAAACTGACAGTTAATTGTAACGTTCAGTGCCTGTTAATGACGATGGAACACACAAATTGCGTCGCGATTCAATACATCGTCCTCGAGCCGACTTGTCTCCAAGGGTCTAGTGCTGCCTCGGACACCTGATAGTCGTTCTCCTGTGAGTCTAGATTTTCGAATCCGACGCAAAACTGACAGTTAATTGTAAGGTTCAGAGCATCTTAATGACAATGGAACACACAAATCGCGTCGCGATTCAATACATCGTCCTCCGGCCGACCTGTCTCCAAGGGTCTATTGCTGCCTCGGGCACCTTATGGTCGATCTCCTGTGAGTCTAGATTTTCGAATCCGACGCAAAACTGACAGTTAATTGTAACGTTCAGGGCCTGTTAATGACGATGGAACACACAAATCGCGTCGCGATTCAATACATCGTCCTCCGGCCGACCTGTCTCCAAGGGTCTAGTGCTGCCTCGGACACCTTATGGTCGTTCTCCTGTGAGTCTAGATTTTCGAATCCGACGCAAAACTGACAGTTAATTGTAACGTTCAGAGCCTGTTAATGACGATGGAACACACAAATCGCGTCGCGATTCAATACATCGTCCTCCGGCCGACCTGTCTCCAAGGGTCTATTGCTGCCTCGGTCACCTTATGGTCGTTCTCCTGTGAGTCTAGATTTTCGAATCCGACGCAAAACTGATAGTTAATTGTAAGGTTCAGAGCCTGTTAATGACGATGGAACACACAAATCGCGTCGCGATTCAATACATCGTCCTCCGGCCGACCTGTCTCCAAGGGTCTATTGCTGCCTCGGGCACCTTATGGTCGATCTCCTGTGAGTCTAGATTTTCGAATCCGACGCAAAACTGACAGTTAATTGTAACGTTCAGAGCCTGTTAATGACGATGGAACACACAAATTGCTTCGCGATTCAATACATCGTCCTCCAGCCGACTTGTCTCCAAGGGTCTAGTGCTGCCTCGGCCACCTTATGGTCGTTCTTCTGTGAGTCTAGATTTTAGAATCCGAAGCAAAACTGACAGTTAATTGTAAGGTTCAGAGCCTCTTAATGACAATGGAACACACAAATTGAGTCGCGATTCAATACATCGTCCTCCGGCCGACCTGTCTCCAAGGGTCTATTGCTGCCTCGGGCACCTTATGGTCGATCTCCTGTAAGTCTAGATTTTCGAATCCGACGCAAAACTGACAGTTAATTGTAACGTTCAGAGCCTGTTAATGACGATGGAACACACAAATCGCGTCGCGATTCAATACATCGTCCTCCAGCCGACTTGTCTCCAAGGGTCTAGTGCTGCCTCGGGCACCTTATGGTCGTCCTTCTGTGAGTCTAGATTTTCGAATCCGACGCAAAACTGACAGTTAATTGTAAGGTTCAGAGCCTGTTAATGACGATGGAACACACAAATTGCGTCGCGATTCAATACATCGTCCTCCGGCCGACCTGTCTCCAAGGGTCTATTGCTGCCTCGGGCACCTTATGGTCGATCTCCTGTGAGTCTAGATTTTCGAATCCGACGCAAAACTGACAGTTAATTGTAACGTTCAGTGCCTGTTAATGACGATGGAACACACAAATTGCGTCGCGATTCAATACATCGTCCTCGAGCCGACTTGTCTCCAAGGGTCTAGTGCTGCCTCGGACACCTGATAGTCGTTCTCCTGTGAGTCTAGATTTTCGAATCCGACGCAAAACTGACAGTTAATTGTAAGGTTCAGAGCATCTTAATGACAATGGAACACACAAATCGCGTCGCGATTCAATACATCGTCCTCCGGCCGACCTGTCTCCAAGGGTCTATTGCTGCCTCGGGCACCTTATGGTCGATCTCCTGTGAGTCTAGATTTTCGAATCCGACGCAAAACTGACAGTTAATTGTAACGTTCAGGGCCTGTTAATGACGATGGAACACACAAATCGCGTCGCGATTCAATACATCGTCCTCCGGCCGACCTGTCTCCAAGGGTCTAGTGCTGCCTCGGACACCTTATGGTCGTTCTCCTGTGAGTCTAGATTTTCGAATCCGACGCAAAACTGACAGTTAATTGTAACGTTCAGCGCCTGTTAATGACGATGGAACACACAAATCGCGTCGCGATTCAATACATCGTCCTCCAGCCGACTTGTCTCCAAGGGTCTAGTGCTGCCTCGGACACCTTATGGTCGTTCTCCTGTGAGTATAGGTTTTCGAATCCGACGCAAAACTTACAGTTAATTGTAAGGTTCAGATCCTGTTAATGACGATGGAACACACAAATCGCGTCGCGATTCAATACATCGTCCTCCGGCCGACCTGTCTCCAAGGGTCTATTGCTGCCTCGGGCACCATATGGTCGATCTCCTGTGAGTCTAGATTTTCGAATCCGACGCAAAACTGACAGTTAATTGTAACGTTCAGGGCCTGTTAATGACGATGGAACACACAAATTGCGTCGCGATTCAATACATCGTCCACCGGCCGACCTGTCTCCAAGGGTCTAGTGCTGCCTCGGACACCTTATGGTCGTTCTCCTGTGAGTCTAGATTTTCGAATCCGACGCAAAACTGACAGTTAATAGTAACGTTCAGCGCCTGTTAATGACGATGGAACACACAAATCGCGTCGCGATTCAATACATCGTCCTCCAGCCGACTTGTCTCCAAGGGTCTAGTCCTGCCTCGGGCACCTTATGGTCGATCTCCTGTGAGTCTAGATTTTCGAATCAGACGCAAAACTGACAGTTAATTGTAAGGTTCAGAGCCTGTTAATGACGATGGAACACACAAATCGCGTCGCGATTCAATACATCGTCCTCCGGCCGACCTGTCTCCAAGGGTCTATTGCTGCCTCGGGCACCTTATGGTCGATCTCCTGTGAGTCTAGATTTTCGAATCCGACGCAAAACTGACCGTTAATTGTAACGTTCAGAGCCTGTTAATGACGATGGAACACACAAATTGCGTCGCGATTCAATACGTCGTCCTCCAGCCGACTTGTCTCCAATGGTCTAGAGCTGCCTCGGGCACCTTATGGTCGTTCTCCTGTGAGACTAGATTTTCGAATCCGACGCAAAACTGACAGTTAATTGTATCGTTCAGCGCCTGTTAATGACAATGGAACACACAAATCGCGTCGCGATTCAATACATCGTCTTCCAGCCGACTTGTCTCCAAGGGTCTAGTCCTGCCTCGGGCACCTTATGGTCGATCTTCTGTGAGTCTAGTTTTTCGAATCCGACGCAAAACTGACAGTTAATTGTAAGGTTCAGAGCCTCTTAATGACAATGGAACACACAAATTGCGTCGCGATTCAATACATCGTCCTCCGGCCGACCTGTCTCCAAGGGTCTATTGCTGCCTCGGACACCTTATGGTCGATCTCCTGTGAGTCTAGATTTTCGAATCCGACGCAAAAATGACAGTTAATTGTAACGTTCAGAGCCTGTTAATGACGATGGAACACACAAATCCCGTAGCGATTCAATACATCGTCCTCCGGCCGACCTGTCTCCAAGGGTCTGTTGCTGCCTCGGGCACCTTATGGTCGTTCTCCTGTGAGTCTAGATTTTCGAATCCGACGCAAAACTGACAGTTAATTGTAACGTTCAGCGCCTGTTAATGACGATGGAGCACACAAATCGCGTCGCGATTCAATACATCGTCCTCCAACCGACTTGTCTCCAAGGGTCTAGTCCTGCCTCGGGCACTTTATGGTCGATCTCCTGTGAGTCTAGATTTTCGAATCCGACGCAAAACTGACAGTTAATTGTAACTTTCAGAGCCTGTTAATTACGATGGAACACACAAATCGCGTCGCGATTCAATACATCGTCCTCCGGCCGACCTGTCTCCAAGGGTCTATTGCTGCCTCGGGCACCTTATGGTCGATCTCCTGTGAGTCTAGATTTTCGAATCCGACGCAAAACTGACAGTTAATTGTAACGTTCAGAGCCTGTTAATGACGATGGAACACACAAATTGCTTCGCGATTCAATACATCGTCCTCCAGCCGACTTGTCTCCAAGGGTCTAGTGCTGCCTCGGCCACCTTATGGTCGTTCTTCTGTGAGTCTAGATTTTGGAATCCGAAGCAAAACTGACAGTTAATTGTAAGGTTCAGAGCCTCTTAATGACAATGGAACACACAAATTGAGTCGCGATTCAATACATCGTCCTCCGGCCGACCTGTCTCCAAGGGTCTATTGCTGCCTCGGGCACCTTATGGTCGATCTCTTGTAAGTCTAGATTTTCGAATCCGACGCAAAATTGACAGTTAATTGTAACGTTCAGAGCCTGTTAATGACGATGGAACACACAAATCGCGTCGCGATTCAATACATCGTCCTCCAGCCGACTTGTCTCCAAGGGTCTAGTGCTGCCTCGGGCACCTTATGGTCGTCCTTCTGTGAGTCTAGATTTTCGAATCCGACGCAAAACTGACAGTTAATTGTAACGTTCAGAGCCTGTTAATGACGATGGAACACACAAATCGCGTCGCGATTCAATACATCGTCCTCCGGCCGACCTGTCTCCAAGGGTCTATTGCTGCCTCGGGCACCTTATGGTCGATCTCCTGTGAGTCTAGATTTTCGAATCCGACGCAAAACTGACAGTTAATTGTAACGTTCAGTGCCTGTTAATGACGATGGAACACACAAATTGCGTCGCGATTCAATACATCGTCCTCGAGCCGACTTGTCTCCAAGGGTCTAGTGCTGCCTCGGACACCTGATAGTCGTTCTCCTGTGAGTCTAGATTTTCGAATCCGACGCAAAACTGACAGTTAATTGTAAGGTTCAGAGCATCTTAATGACAATGGAACACACAAATCGCGTCGCGATTCAATACATCGTCCTCCGGCCGACCTGTCTCCAAGGGTCTATTGCTGCCTCGGGCACCTTATGGTCGATCACCTGTGAGTCTAGATTTTCGAATCCGACGCAAAACTGACAGTTAATTGTAACGTTCAGGGCCTGTTAATGACGATGGAACACACAAATCGCGTCGCGATTCAATACATCGTCCTCCAGCCGACTTGTCTCCAATGGTCTAGTGCTGCATCGGGCACCTTATGGTCGTTCTTCTGTGAGTCTAGATTTTGGAATCCGAAGCAAAACTGACAGTTAATTGTAACGTTCAGCGCCTGTTAATGACGATGGAACACACAAATCGCGTCGCGATTCAATACATCGTCCTCCAGCCGACTTGTCTCCAAGGGTCTAGTCCTGCCTCGGGCACCTTATGGTCGATCTCCTGTGAGTCTAGATTTTCGAATCCGACGCAAAACTGACAGTTAATTTGTAACGTTCAGAGCCTGTTAATGACGATGGAACACACAAATCGCGTCGCGATTCAATACATCGTCCTGCGGCCGACCTGTCTCCAAGGGTCTATTGCTGCCTCGGTCACCTTATGGTCGTTCTCCTGTGAGTCTAGATTTTCGAATCCGACGCAAAACTGACAGTTAATTGTAAGGTTCAGAGCCTGTTAATGACGATGGAACACACAAATCGCGTCGCGATTCAATACTTCGTCCTCCGGCCGACTTGTCTCCAAGGGTCTAGTGCTGCCTCGGGCACCTTATGGTCGTTCTTCTGTGAGTCTAGATTTTGGAATCCGACGCATAACTGACAGTTAATTGTAAGGTTCAGAGCCTGTTAATGACGATGGAACACACAAATTGCGTCGCGATTCAATACATCGTCCTCCGGCCGACCTGTCTCCAAGGGTCTATTGCTGCCTCGGGCACCTTATGGTCGATCTCCTGTGAGTCTAGATTTTCGAATCCGACGCAAAACTGACAGTTAATTGTAACGTTCAGTGCCTGTTAATGACGATGGAACACACAAATCGCGTCGCGATTCAATACATCGTCCTCCAGCCGACTTGTCTCCAAGGGTCTATTGCTGCCTCGGGCACCTTATGGTCGATCTCCTGTGAGTCTAGATTTTCGAATCCGACGCAAAACTGACAGTTAATTGTAACGTTCAGAGCCTGTTAATGACGATGGAACACACAAATCGCGTCGCGATTCAATACATCGTCCTCCAACCGACTTGTCTCCAAGGGTCTAGTCTTGCCTCGGGCACCTTATGGTCGATCTCCTGTGAGTCTAGATTTTCGAATCCGACGCAAAACTGACAGTTAATTGTAACTTTCAGAGCCTGTTAATTACGATGGAACACACAAATCGCGTCGCGATTCAATACATCGTCCTCCGGCCGACCTGTCTCCAAGGGTCTATTGCTGCCTCGGTCACCTTATGGTCGTTCTCCTGTGAGTCTAGATTTTCGAATCCGACGCAAAACTGACAGTTAATTGTAACTTTCAGAGCCTGTTAATTACGATGGAACACACAAATCGCGTCGCGATTCAATACATCGTCCTCCGGCCGACCTGTCTCCAAGGGTCTATTGCTGCCTCGGTCACCTTATGGTCGTTCTCCTGTGAGTCTAGATTTTCGAATCCGACGCAAAACTGATAGTTAATTGTAACGTTCAGAGCCTGTTAATGACGATGGAACACACAAATTGCTTCGCGATTCAATACATCGTCCTCCAGCCGACTTGTCTCCAAGGGTCTAGTGCTGCCTCGGCCACCTTATGGTCGTTCTTCTGTGAGTCTAGATTTTGGAATCCGAAGCAAAACTGACAGTTAATTGTAAGGTTCAGAGCCTCTTAATAACAATGGAACACACAAATTGAGTCGCGATTCAATACATCGACCTCCGGCCGACCTGTCTCCAAGGGTCTATTGCTGCCTCGGGCACCTTATGGTCGATCTCCTGTAAGTCTAGATTTTCGAATCCGACGCAAAACTGACAGTTAATTGTAACGTTCAGAGCCTGTTAATGACGATGGAACATACAAATCGCGTCGCGATTCAATACATCGTCCTCCAGCCGACTTGTCTCCAAGGGTCTAGTGCTGCCTCGGGCACCTTATGGTCGTCCTTCTGTGAGTCTAGATTTTCGAATCCGACGCAAAACTGACAGTTAATTGTAAGGTTCAAAGCCTGTTAATGACGATGGAACACACAAATTGCGTCGCGATTCAATACATCGTCCTCCGGCCGACCTGTCTCCAAGGGTCTATTGCTGCCTCGGGCACCTTATGGTCGATCTCCTGTGAGTCTAGATTTTCGAATCCGACGCAAAACTGACAGTTAATTGTAACGTTCAGTGCCTGTTAATGACGATGGAACACACAAATTGCGTCGCGATTCAATACATCGTCCTCGAGCCGACTTGTCTCCAAGGGTCTAGTGCTGCTTCGGACACCTGATAGTCGTTCTCCTGTGAGTCTAGATTTTCGAATCCGACGCAAAACTGACAGTTAATTGTAAGGTTCAGAGCATCTTAATGACAATGGAACACACAAATCGCGTCGCGATTCAATACATCGTCCTCCAGCCGACCTGTCTCCAAGGGTCTATTGCTGCCTCGGGCACTTTATGGTCGATCTCCTGTGAGTCTAGATTTTCGAATCCGACGCAAAACTGACAGTTAATTGTAACGTTCAGGGCCTGTTAATGACGATGGAACACACAAATCGCGTCGCGATTCAATACATCGTCCTCCAGCCGACTTGTCTCCAATGGTCTAGTGCTGCCTCGGGCACCTTATGGTCGTTCTTCTGTGAGTCTAGATTTTGGAATCCGAAGCAAAACTGACAGTTAATTGTAACGTTCAGCGCCTGTTAATGACGATGGAACACACAAATCGCGTCGCGATTCAATACATCGTCCTCCAGCCGACTTGTCACCAAGGGTCTAGTCCTGCCTCGGGCACCTTATGGTCGATCTCCTGTGAGTCTAGATTTTCGAATCCGACGCAAAACTGACAGTTAATTTGTAACGTTCAGAGCCTGTTAATGACGATGGAACACACAAATCGCGTCGCGATTCAATACATCGTCCTGCGGCCGACCTGTCTCCAAGGGTCTATTGCTGCCTCGGTCACCTTATGGTCGTTCTCCTGTGAGTCTAGATTTTCGAATCCGACGCAAAACTGACAGTTAATTGTAAGGTTCAGAGCCTGTTAATGACGATGGAACACACAAATCGCGTCGCGATTCAATACATCGTCCTCCGGCCGACTTGTCTCCAAGGGTCTAGTGCTGCCTCGGGCACCTTATGGTCGTTCTTCTGTGAGTCTAGATTTTGGAATCCGACGCATAACTGACAGTTAATTGTTAGGTTCAGAGCCTGTTAATGACGATGGAACACACAAATTGCGTCGCGATTCAATACATCGTCCTCCGGCCGACCTGTCTCCAAGGGTCTATTGCTGCCTCGGGCACCTTATGGTCGATCTCCTGTGAGTCTAGATTTTCGAATCCGACGCAAAACTGACAGTTAATTGTAACGTTCAGTGCCTGTTAATGACGATGGAACACACAAATCGCGTCGCGATTCAATACATAGTCCTCCGGCCGACCTGTCTCCAAGGGTCTAGTGCTGCCTCGGACACCATATGGTCGTTCTCCTGTGAGTCTAGATTTTCGAATCCGACGCAAAACTGACAGTTAATTGTAACGTTCAGCGCCTGTTAATGACGATGGAACACAGAAATCGCGTCGCGATCCAATACATCGTCCTCCAGCCGACTTGTCTCCAAGGGTCTAGTCCTGCCTCGGGCACCTTATGGTCGATCTCCTGTTAGTCTAGATTTTCGAATCCGACGCAAAACTGACAGTTAACTGTAACGTTCAGAGCCTGTTAATGACGATGGAACACACAAATCGCGTCGCGATTCAATACATCGTCCTCCGGCCGACCTGTCTCCAAGGGTCTATTGCTGCCTCGGTCACCTTATGGTCGTTCTCCTGTGAGTCTAGATTTTCGAATCCGACGCAAAACTGACAGTTAATTGTAAGGTTCAGAGCCTGTTAATGACGATGGAACACACAAATCGCGTCGCGATTCAATACATCGTCCTCCGGCCGACCTGTCTCCAAGGGTCTATTGCTGCCTCGGGCACCTTATGGTCGATCTCCTGTGAGTCTAGATTTTCGAATCCGACGCAAAACTGACAGTTAATTGTAACGTTCAGGGCCTGTTAATGACGATGGAACACACAAATTGCGTCGCGATTCAATACATCGTCCTCCAGCCGACTTGTCTCCAATGGTCTAGTGCTGCCTCGGGCACCTTATGGTCGTTCTTCTGTGAGTCTAGATTTTGGAATCCGAAGCAAAACTGACAGTTAATTGTAACGTTCAGAGCCTGTTAATGACGATGGAACACACAAATCACGTCGCGATTCAATACATCGTCCTCCAGCCGACTTGTCTCCAAGGGTCTAGTGCTGCCTCGGGCACCTTATGGTCGTTCTTCTGTGAGTCTAGATTTTCGAATCCGACGCAAAACTGACAGTTAATATTAACGTTCAGCGCCTGTTAATGACGATGGAACACACAAATCGCGTCGCGATTCAATACATCGTCCTCCAGCCGACTTGTCTCCAAGGGTCTAGTCCTGCCTCGGGCACCTTATGGTCGATCTCCTGTGAGTCTAGATTTTCGAATCCGACGCAAAACTGACAGTTAATTGTAACGTTCAGCGCCTGTTAATGACGATGGAACACACAAATCGCGTCGCGATTCAATACATCGTCCTCCAGCCGACTTGTTTCCAAAGGTCTAGTGCTGCCTCGGGCACCTTATGGTCGTTCTTCTGTGAGTCTAGATTTTCGAATCCGGCGCAAAACTGACAGTTAATCGTAAGGTTCAGGGCCTGTTAATGACGATGGAACACACAAATCGCGTCGCGATTCAATACATCGTCCTCCGGCCGACCTGTCTCCAATGGTCTAGTGCTGCCTCGGACACCTTATGGTCGTTCTCCTGTGAGACTAGATTTTCGAATCCGACGCAAAACTGACAGTTAATTGTATCGTTCAGCGCCTGTTAATGACGATGGAACACACAAATCGCGTCGCGATTCAATACATCGTCCTCCAGCCGACTTGTCTCCAAGGGTCTAGTCCTGCCTCGGGCACCTTATGGTCGATCTTCTGTGAGTCTAGATTTTCGAATCCGACGGAAAACTGACAGTTAATTGTAAGGTTCAGAGCCTCTTAATGACAATGGAACACACAAATTGCGTCGCGATTCAATACATCGTCCTCCGGTCGACCTGTCTCCAAGGGTCTATTGCTGCCTCGGGCACCTTATGGTCGATCTCCTGTGAGTCTAGATTTTCGAATCCGACGCAAAAATGACAGTTAATTGTAACGTTCAGAGCCAGTTAATGACGATGGAACACACAAATCCCGTCGCAATTCAATACATCGTCCTCCGGCCGACCTGTCTCCAAGGGTCTGTTGCTGCCTCGGGCACCTTATGGTCGATCTCCTGTGAGTCTAGATTTTCGAATCCGACGCAAAACTGACAGTTAATTGTAAGGTCCAGAGCCTGTTAATGACGATGTAACACACAAATTTCGTCGCGATTCAATACATCGTCCTCCGGCCGACCTGTCTCCAAGGGTCTATTGCTGCCTCGGGCACCTTATGGTCGTTCTCCTGTGAGACTAGATTTTCGAATCCGACGCAAAACTGACAGTTAATTGTAACGTTCAGGGCCTGTTAATGACGATGGAACACACAAATCGCGTCGCGATTCAATACATCGTCCACCGGCCGACCTGTCTCCAAGGGTCTAGTGCTGCCTCGGACACCTTATGGTCGTTCTCCTGTGAGTCTAGATTTTCGAATCCGACGCAAAACTGACAGTTAATAGTAACGTTCAGCGCCTGTTAATGACGATGGAACACACAAATCGCGTCGCGATTCAATACATCGTCCTCCAACCGACTTGTCTCCAAGGGTCTAGTCCTGCCTCGGGCACCTTATGGTCGATCTCCTGTGAGTCTAGATTTTCGAATCCGACGCAAAACTGACAGTTAATTGTAACGTTCAGAGCCTGTTAATGACGATGGAACACACAAATCGCGTCGCGATTCAATACATCGTCCTCCGGCCGACCTGTCTCCAAGGGTCTATTGCTGCCTCGGTCACCTTATGGTCGTTCTCCTGTGAGTCTAGATTTTCGAATCCGACGCAAAACTGATAGTTAATTGTAAGGTTCAGAGCCTGTTAATGACGATGGAACACACAAATCGCGTCGCGATTCAATACATCGTCCTCCGGCCGACCAGTCTCCAAGGGTCTATTGCTGCCTCGGGCACCTTATGGTCGATCTCCTGTGAGTCTAGATTTTCGAATCCGACGCAAAACTGACAGTTAATTGTAACGTTCAGAGCCTGTTAATGACGATGGAACACACAAATTGCTTCGCGATTCAATACATCGTCCTCCAGCCGACTTGTCTCCAAGGGTCTAGTGCTCCCTCGGCCACCTTATGGTCGTTCTTCTGTGAGTCTAGATTTTGGAATCCGAAGCAAAACTGACAGTTAATTGTAAGGTTCAGAGCCTCTTAATGACAATGGAACACACAAATTGAGTCTTGATTCAATACATCGTCCTCCGGCCGACCTGTCTCCAAGGGTCTATTGCTGCCTCGGGCACCTTATGGTCGATCTCCTGTAAGTCTAGATTTTCGAATCCGACGCAAAACTGACAGTTAATTGTAACGTTCAGAGCCTGTTAATGACGATGGAACACACAAATCGCGTCGCGATTCAATACATCGTCCTCCAGCCGACTTGTCTCCAAGGGGCTAGTGCTGCCTCGGGCACCTTATGGTCGTCCTTCTGTGAGTCTAGATTTTCGAATCCGACGCAAAACTGACAGTTAATTGTAAGGTTCAGAGCCTGTTAATGACGCTGGAACACACAAATTGCGTCGCGATTCAATACATCGTCCTCCGGCCGACATGTCTCCAAGGGTCTATTGCTGCCTCGGGCACCTTATGGTCGATCTCCTGTGAGTGTAGATTTTCGAATCCGACGCAAAACTGACAGTTAATTGTAACGTTCAGTGCCTGTTAATGACGATGGAACACACAAATTGCGTCGCGATTCAATACATCGTCCTCGAGCCGACTTGTCTCCAAGGGTCTAGTGCTGCCTCGGACACCTGATAGTCGTTCTACTGTGAGTCTAGATTTTCGAATCCGACGCAAAACTGACAGTTAATTGTAAGGTTCAGAGCATCTTAATGACAATGGAACACACAAATCGCGTCGCGATTCAATACATCGTCCTCCGGCCGACCTGTCTCCAAGGTTCTATTGCTGCCTCGGGCACCTTATGGTCGATCTCCTGTGAGTCTAGATTTTCGAATCCGACGCAAAACTGACAGTTAATTGTAACGTTCAGGGCCTGTTAATGACGATGGAACACACAAATCGCGTCGCGATTCAATACATCGTCCTCCGGCCGACCTGTCTCCAAGGGTCTAGTGCTGCCTCGGACACCTTATGGTCGTTCTCCTGTGAGTCTAGATTTTCGAATCCGACGCAAAACTGACAGTTAATTGTATCGTTCAGCGCCTGTTAATGACGATGGAACACAAAAATCGCGTCGCGATTCAATACATCGTCGTCCAGCCGACTTGTCTCCAAGGGTCTAGTCCTGCCTCGGGCACCTTATGGTCGATCTCCTGTGAGTCTAGATTTTCGAATCCGACGCAAAACTGACAGTTAATTGTAACGTTCAGAGCCTGTTAATGACGATGGAACACACAAATCGCGTCGCGATTCAATACATCGTCCTGCGGCCGACCTGTCTCCAAGGGTCTATTGCTGCCTCGGTCACCTTATGGTCGTTCTCCTGTGAGTCTAGATTTTCGAATCCGACGCAAAACTGACAGTTAATTGTAAGGTTCAGAGCCTGTTAATGACGATGGAACACACAAATCGCGTCGCGATTCAATACATCGTCCTCCGGCCGACCTGTCTCCAAGGGTCTATTGCTGCCTCGGGCACCTTATGGTCGATCTCCTGTGAGTCTAGATTTTCGAATCCGACGCAAAACTGACCGTTAATTGTAACGTTCAGAGCCTGTTAATGACGATGGAACACACAAATTGCGTCGCGATTCAATACATCGTCCTCCAGCCGACTTGTCTCCAATGGTCTAGTCCTGCCTCGGGCACCTTATGCTCGTTCTTCTGTGAGTCTAGATTTTGGAATCCGTAGCAAAACTGACAGTTAATTGTAAGGTTCAGAGCCTCTTAATGACAATGGAACACACAAATTGAGTCGCGATTCAATACATCGTCCTCCGGCCGACCTGTCTCCAAGGGTCTATTGCTGCCTCGGGCACCTTATGGTCGATCTCCTGTGAGTCTAGATTTTCGAATCCGACGCAAAACTGACAGTTAATTGTAATGTTCAGAGCCTGTTAATGACGATGGAACACACAAATCGCGTCGCGATTCAATACATCGTCCTCCGGCCGACTTGTCTCCAAGGGTCTAGTGCTGCCTCGGGCACCTTATGGTCGTTCTTCTGTGAGCCTAGATTTTCGAATCCGACGCAAAACTGACAGTTAATTGTAACGTTCAGCGCCTGTTAATGACGATGGAACACACAAATCGCGTCGCGATTCAATACATCGTCCTCCAGCCGACTTGTCTCCAAGGGTCTAGTCCTGCCTCGGGCACCTTATGGTCGATCTCCTGTGAGTCTAGATTTTCGAATCCGACGCAAAACTGACAGTTAATTGTAACGTTCAGAGCCTGTTAATGACGATGGAACACACAAATCGCGTCGCGATTCAATACATCGTCCTGCGGCCGACCTGTCTCCAAGGGTCTATTGCTGCCTCGGTCACCTTATGGTCGTTCTCCTGTGAGTCTAGATTTTCGAATCCGACGCAAAACTGACAGTTAATTGTAAGGTTCAGAGCCTGTTAATGACGATGGAACACACAAATCGCGTCGCGATTCAATACATCGTCCTCCGGCCGACTTTTCTCCAAGGGTCTAGTGCTGCCTCGGGCACCTTATGGTCGTTCTTCTGTGAGTCTAGATTTTGGAATCCGACGCATAACTGACAGTTAATTGTAAGGTTCAGAGCCTGTTAATGACGATGGAACACACAAATTGCGTCGCGATTCAATACATCGTCCTCCGGCCGACCTGTCTCCAAGGGTCTATTGCTGCCTCGGGCACCTTATGGTCGATCTCCTGTGAGTCTAGATTTTCGAATCCGACGCAAAACTGACAGTTAATTGTAACGTTCAGTGCCTGTTAATGACGATGGAACACACAAATCGCGTCGCGATTCAATACATCGTCCTCCAGCCGACTTGTCTCCAAGGGTCTAGTGCTGCCTCGGACACCTTATGGTCGTTCTCCTGTGAGTATAGATTTTCGAATCCGACGCAAAACTTACAGTTAATTGTAAGGTTCAGATCCTGTTAATGACGATGGAACACACAAATCGCGTCGCGATTCAATACATCGTCCTCCGGCCGACCTGTCTCCAAGGGTCTATTGCTGCCTCGGGCACCTTATGGTCGATCTCCTGTGAGTCTAGATTTTCGAATCCGACGCAAAACTGACAGTTAATTGTAACGTTCAGGGCCTGTTAATGACGATGGAACACACAAATCGCGTCGCGATTCAATACATCGTCCACCGGCCGACCTGTCTCCAAGGGTCTAGTGCTGCCTCGGACACCTTATGGTCGTTCTCCTGTGAGTCTAGATTTTCGAATCCGACGCAAAACTGACAGTTAATTGTAAGGTTCAGAGCCTGTTAATGACGATGGAACACACAAATTGCGTCGCGATCCAATACATCGTCCTCCGGCCGACCTGTCTCCAAGGTTCTATTGCTGCCTCGGGCACCTTATGGTCGATCTCCTGTGAGTCTAGATTTTCGAATCCGACGCAAAACTGACAGTTAATTGTAACGTTCAGTGCCTGTTAATGACGATGGAACACACAAATTGCGTCGCGAATCAATACATCGTCCTCCAGCCGACTTGTCTCCAAGGGTCTAGTGCTGCCTTGGACACCTGATGGTCGTTCTCCTGTGAGTCTAGATTTTCGAATCCGACGCAAAACTGACAGTTAATTGTAAGGTTCAGAGCCTGTTAATGACGATGGAACACACAAATCGCGTCGCGATTCAATACATCGTCCACCGGCCGACCTGTCTCCAAGGGTCTAGTGCTGCCTCGGACACCTTATGGTCGTTCTCCTGTGAGTCTAGATTTTCGAATCCGACGCAAAACTGACAGTTAATTGTAACGTTCAGATCCTGTTAATGACGATGGAACACACAAATCGCGTCGCGATTCAATACATCGTCCTCCGGCCGACCTGTCTCCAAGGGTCTATTGCTGCCTCGGGCACCTTATGGTCGATCTCCTGTGAGTCTAGATTTTCGAATCTGACGCAAAACTGACAGTTAATTGTAAGGTTCAGAGCTTCTTAATGACGATGGAACACACAAATTGCGTCGCGATTCAATACACCGTCCTCCAGCCGACTTGTCTCCAATGGTCTAGTGCTGCCTCGGGCACCTTATGCTCGTTCTTCTGTGAGTCTAGATTTTGGAATCCGTAGCAAAACTGACAGTTAATTGTAAGGTTCAGAGCCTCTTAATGACAATGGAACACACAAATTGAGTCGCGATTCAATACATCGTCCTCCGGCCGACCTGTCTCCAAGGGTCTATTGCTGCCTCGGGCACCTTATGGTCGATCTCCTGTGAGTCTAGATTTTCGAATCCGACGCAAAACTGACAGTTAATTGTAACGTTCAGAGCCTGTTAATGACGATGGAACACACAAATCGCGTCGCGATTCAATACATCGTCCTCCGGCCGACTTGTCTCCAAGGGTCTAGTGCTGCCTCGGGCACCTTATGGTCGTTCTTCTGTGAGTCTAGATTTTGGAATCCGACGCATAACTGACAGTTAATTGTAAGGTTCAGAGCCTGTTAATGACGATGGAACACACAAATTGCGTCGCGATTCAATACATCGTCCTCCGGCCGACCTGTCTCCAAGGGTCTATTGCTGCCTCGGTCACCTTATGGTCGTTCTCCTGTGAGTCTAGATTTTCGAATCCGACGCAAAACTGACAGTTAATTGTAAGGTTCAGAGCCTGTTAATGACGATGGAACACACAAATCGCGTCGCGATTCAATACATCGTCCTCCGGCCGACTTTTCTCCAAGGGTCTAGTGCTGCCTCGGGCACCTTATGGTCGTTCTTCTGTGAGTCTAGATTTTGGAATCCGACGCATAACTGACAGTTAATTGTAAGGTTCAGAGCCTGTTAATGACGATGGAACACACAAATTGCGTCGCGATTCAATACATCGTCCTCCGGCCGACCTGTCTCCAAGGGTCTATTGCTGCCTCGGGCACCTTATGGTCGATCTCCTGTGAGTCTAGATTTTCGAATCCGACGCAAAACTGACAGTTAATTGTAACGTTCAGTGCCTGTTAATGACGATGGAACACACAAATCGCGTCGCGATTCAATACATCGTCCTCCAGCCGACTTGTCTCCAAGGGTCTAGTGCTGCCTCGGACACCTTATGGTCGTTCTCCTGTGAGTATAGATTTTCGAATCCGACGCAAAACTTACAGTTAATTGTAAGGTTCAGATCCTGTTAATGACGATGGAACACACAAATCGCGTCGCGATTCAATACATCGTCCTCCGGCCGACCTGTCTCCAAGGGTCTATTGCTGCCTCGGGCACCTTATGGTCGATCTCCTGTGAGTCTAGATTTTCGAATCCGACGCAAAACTGACAGTTAATTGTAACGTTCAGGGCCTGTTAATGACGATGGAACACACAAATCGCGTCGCGATTCAATACATCGTCCACCGGCCGACCTGTCTCCAAGGGTCTAGTGCTGCCTCGGACACCTTATGGTCGTTCTCCTGTGAGTCTAGATTTTCGAATCCGACGCAAAACTGACAGTTAATTGTAAGGTTCAGAGCCTGTTAATGACGATGGAACACACAAATTGCGTCGCGATCCAATACATCGTCCTCCGGCCGACCTGTCTCCAAGGTTCTATTGCTGCCTCGGGCACCTTATGGTCGATCTCCTGTGAGTCTAGATTTTCGAATCCGACGCAAAACTGACAGTTAATTGTAACGTTCAGTGCCTGTTAATGACGATGGAACACACAAATTGCGTCGCGAATCAATACATCGTCCTCCAGCCGACTTGTCTCCAAGGGTCTAGTGCTGCCTTGGACACCTGATGGTCGTTCTCCTGTGAGTCTAGATTTTCGAATCCGACGCAAAACTGACAGTTAATTGTAAGGTTCAGAGCCTGTTAATGACGATGGAACACACAAATCGCGTCGCGATTCAATACATCGTCCACCGGCCGACCTGTCTCCAAGGGTCTAGTGCTGCCTCGGACACCTTATGGTCGTTCTCCTGTGAGTCTAGATTTTCGAATCCGACGCAAAACTGACAGTTAATTGTAACGTTCAGAGCCTGTTAATGACGATGGAACACACAAATCGCGTCGCGATTCAATACATCGTCCTCCGGCCGACCTGTCTCCAAGGGTCTATTGCTGCCTCGGGCACCTTATGGTCGATCTCCTGTGAGTCTAGATTTTCGAATCTGACGCAAAACTGACAGTTAATTGTAAGGTTCAGAGCTTCTTAATGACGATGGAACACACAAATTGCGTCGCGATTCAATACATCGTCCTCCAGCCGACTTGTCTCCAATGGTCTAGTGCTGCCTCGGGCACCTTATGCTCGTTCTTCTGTGAGTCTAGATTTTGGAATCCGTAGCAAAACTGACAGTTAATTGTAAGGTTCAGAGCCTCTTAATGACAATGGAACACACAAATTGAGTCGCGATTCAATACATCGTCCTCCGGCCGACCTGTCTCCAAGGGTCTATTGCTGCCTCGGGCACCTTATGGTCGATCTCCTGTGAGTCTAGATTTTCGAATCCGACGCAAAACTGACAGTTAATTGTAACGTTCAGAGCCTGTTAATGACGATGGAACACACAAATCGCGTCGCGATTCAATACATCGTCCTCCGGCCGACTTGTCTCCAAGGGTCTAGTGCTGCCTCGGGCACCTTATGGTCGTTCTTCTGTGAGTCTAGATTTTGGAATCCGACGCATAACTGACAGTTAATTGTAAGGTTCAGAGCCTGTTAATGACGATGGAACACACAAATTGCGTCGCGATTCAATACATCGTCCTCCGGCCGACCTGTCTCCAAGGGTCTATTGCTGCCTCGGGCACCTTATGGTCGATCTCCTGTGAGTCTAGATTTTCGAATCCGACGCAAAACTGACAGTTAATTGTAACGATCAGTGCCTGTTAATGGCGATGGAACACACAAATCGCGTCGCGATTCAATACATCGTCCTCCAGCCGACTTGTCTCCAAGGGTCTAGTGCTGCCTCGGACACCTTATGGTCGTTCTCCTGTGAGTATAGATTTTCGAATCCGACGCAAAACTTACAGTTAATTGTAAGGTTCACATCCTGTTAATGACGATGGAACACACAAATCGCGTCGCGATTCAATACATCGTCCTCCGGCCGACCTGTCTCCAAGGGTCTATTGCTGCCTCGGGCACCTTATGGTCGATCTCCTGTGAGTCTAGATTTTCGAATCCGACGCAAAACTGACAGTTAATTGTAACGTTCAGGGCCTGTTAATGACGATGGAATACACAAATCGCGTCGCGATTCAATACATCGTCCACCGGCCGACCTGTCTCCAAGGGTCTAGTGCTGCCTCGGACACCTTATGGTCGTTCTCCTGTGAGTCTAGATTTTCGAATCCGACGCAAAACTGAAAGTTAATAGTAACGTTCAGCGCCTGTTAATGACGATGGAACACACAAATCGCGTCGCGATTCTATACATCGTCCTCCAGCCGACTTGTCTCCAAGGGTCTATTGCTGCCTCGGGCACCTTATGGTCGATCTCCTGTGAGTCTAGATTTTCGAATCCGACGCAAAACTGACAGTTAATTGTAACGTTCAGAGCCTGTTAATGACGATGGAACACACAAATCGCGTCGCGATTCAATACATCGTCCTCCAGCCGACTTGTCTCCAAGGGTCTAGTGCTGCCTCGGGCACCTTATGGTCGTCCTTCTGTGAGTCTAGATTTTCGAATCCGACGCAAAACTGACAGTTAATTGTAAGGTTCAGAGCCTGTTAATGACGATGGAACACACAAATTGCGTCGCGATTCAATACATCGTCCTCCGGCCGACCTGTCTCCAAGGTTCTATTGCTGCCTCGGGCACCTTATGGTCGATCTCCTGTGAGTCTAGATTTTCGAATCCGACGCAAAACTGACAGTTAATTGTAACGTTCAGTGCCTGTTAATGACGATGGAACACACAAATTGCGTCGCGAATCAATACATCGTCCTCCAGCCGACTTGTCTCCAAGGGTCTAGTGCTGCCTCGGACACCTTATGGTCGTTCTCCTGTGAGTCTAGATTTTCGAATCCGACGCAAAACTGACAGTTAATTGTAAGGTTCAGAGCCTGTTAATGACGATGGAACACACAAATCGCGTCGCGATTCAATACATCGTTCACCGGCCGACCTGTCTCCAAGGGTCTAGTGCTGCCTCGGACACCTTATGGTCGTTCTCCTGTGAGTCTAGATTTTCGAATCCGACGCAAAACTGACAGTTAATAGTAACGTTCAGGGCCTGTTAATGACGATGGAACACACAAATCGCGTCGCGATTCAATACATCGTCCACCGGCCGACCTGTCTCCAAGGGTCTAGTGCTGCCTCGGACACCTTATGGTCGTTCTCCTGTGAGTCTAGATTTTCGAATCCGACGCAAAACTGAAAGTTAATAGTAACGTTCAGCGCCTGTTAATGACGATGGAACACGCAAATCGCGTCGCGATTCAATACATCGTCCTCCAGCCGACTTGTCTCCAAGGGTCTATTGCTGCCTCGGGCACCTTATGGTCGATCTCCTGTGAGTCTAGATTTTCGAATCCGACGCAAAACTGACAGTTAATTGTAACGTTCAGAGCCTGTTAATGACGATGGAACACACAAATCGCGTCGCGATTCAATACATCGTCCTCCAGCCGACTTGTCTCCAAGGGTCTAGTGCTGCCTCGGGCACCTTATGGTCGTCCTTCTGTGAGTCTAGATTTTCGAATCCGACGCAAAACTGACAGTTAATTGTAAGGTTCAGAGCCTGTTAATGACGATGGAACACACAAATTGCGTCGCGATTCAATACATCGTCCTCCGGCCGACCTGTCTCCAAGGTTCTATTGCTGCCTCGGGCACCTTATGGTCGATCTCCTGTGAGTCTAGATTTTCGAATCCGACGCAAAACTGACAGTTAATTGTAACGTTCAGTGCCTGTTAATGACGATGGAACACACAAATTGCGTCGCGAATCAATACATCGTCCTCCAGCCGACTTGTCTCCAAGGGTCTAGTGCTGCCTTGGACACCTGATGGTCGTTCTCCTGTGAGTCTAGATTTTCGAATCCGACGCAAAACTGACAGTTAATTGTAACGTTCAGCACCTGTTAATGACGATGGAACACACAAATCGCGTCGCGATTCAATACATCGTCCTCCAGCCGACTTGTCTCCAAGGGTCTAGTCCTGCCTCGGGCACCTTATGGTCGATCTCCTGTGAGTCTAGATTTTCGAATCCGACGCAAAACTGACAGTTAATTGTAACGTTCAGAGCCTGTTAATGACGATGGAACACACAAATCGCGTCGCGATTCAATACATCGTCCTGCGGCCGACCTGTCTCCAAGGGTCTATTGCTGCCTCGGTCACCTTATGGTCGTTCTCCTGTGAGTCTAGATTTTCGAATCCGACGCAAAACTGACAGTTAATTGTAAGGTTCAGAGCCTGTTAATGACGATAGAACACACAAATCGCGTCGCGATTCAATACATCGTCCTCCGGCCGACTTTTCTCCAAGGGTCTAGTGCTGCCTCGGGCACCTTATGGTCGTTCTTCTGTGAGTCTAGATTTTGGAATCCCACGCATAACTGACAGTTAATTGTAAGGTTCAGAGCCTGTTAATGACGATGGAACACACAAATTGCGTCGCGATTCAATACATCGTCCTCCGGCCGACCTGTCTCCAAGGGTCTATTGCTGCCTCGGGCACCTAATGGTCGATCTCCTGTGAGTCTAGATTTTCGAATCCGACGCAAAACTGACAGTTAATTGTAACGTTCAGGGCCTGTTAATGCCGATGGAACACACAAATCGCGTCGCGATTCAATACATCGTCCACCGGCCGACCTGTCTCCAAGGGTCTAGTGCTGCCTCGGACACCTTATGGTCGTTCTCCTGTGAGTCTAGATATTCGAATCCGACGCAAAACTGAAAGTTAATAGTAACGTTCAGCGCCTGTTAATGACGATGGAACACACAAATCGCGTCGCGATTCAATACATCGTCCTCCAGCCGACTTGTCTCCAAGGGTCTATTGCTGCCTCGGGCACCTTATGGTCGATCTCCTGTGAGTCTAGATTTTCGAATCCGACGCAAAACTGACAGTTAATTGTAACGTTCAGAGCCTGTTAATGACGATGGAACACACAAATCGCGTCGCGATTCAATACATCGTCCTCCAGCCGACTTGTCTCCAAGGGTCTAGTGCTGCCTCGGGCACCTTATGGTCGTCCTTCTGTGAGTCTAGATTTTCGAATCCGACGCAAAACTGACAGTTAATTGTAAGGTTCAGAGCCTGTTAATGACGATGGAACACACAAATTGCGTCGCGATTCAATACATCGTCCTCCGGCCGACCTGTCTCCAAGGTTCTATTGCTGCCTCGGGCACCTTATGGTCGATCTCCTGTGAGTCTAGATTTTCGAATCCGACGCAAAACTGACAGTTAATTGTAACGTTCAGTGCCTGTTAATGACGATGGAACACACAAATTGCGTCGCGAATCAATACATCGTCCTCCAGCCGACTTGTCTCCAAGGGTCTAGTGCTGCCTTGGACACCTGATGGTCGTTCTCCTGTGAGTCTAGATTTTCGAATCCGACGCAAAACTGACAGTTAATTGTAACGTTCAGAGCCTGTTAATGACGATGGAACACACAAATCGCGTCGCGATTCAATACATCGTCCTCCAGCCGACTTGTCTCCAAGGGTCTAGTGCTGCCTCGGGCACCTTATGGTCGTCCTTCTGTGAGTCTAGATTTTCGAATCCGACGCAAAACTGACAGTTAATTGTAAGGTTCAGAGCCTGTTAATGACGATGGAACACACAAATTGCGTCGCGATTCAATACATCGTCCTCCGGCCGACCTGTCTCCAAGGTTCTATTGCTGCCTCGGGCACCTTATGGTCGATCTCCTGTGAGTCTAGATTTTCGAATCCGACGCAAAACTGACAGTTAATTGTAACGTTCAGTGCCTGTTAATGACGATGGAACACACAAATTGCGTCGCGAATCAATACATCGTCCTCCAGCCGACTTGTCTCCAAGGGTCTAGTGCTGCCTTGGACACCTGATGGTCGTTCTCCTGTGAGTCTAGATTTTCGAATCCGACGCAAAACTGACAGTTAATTGTAAGGTTCAGAGCCTGTTAATGACGATGGAACACACAAATCGCGTCGCGATTCAATACATCGTCCACCGGCCGACCTGTCTCCAAGGGTCTAGTGCTGCCTCGGACACCTTATGGTCGTTCTCCTGTGAGTCTAGATTTTCGAATCCGACGCAAAACTGACAGTTAATTGTAAGGTTCAGAGCCTGTTAATGACGATGGAACACACAAATCGCGTCGCGATTCAATACATCGTCCTCCGGCCGACCTGTCTCCAAGGGTCTATTGCTGCCTCGGGCACCTTATGGTCGATCTCCTGTGAGTCTAGATTTTCGAATCTGACGCAAAACTGACCGTTAATTGTAACGTTCAGAGCCTGTTAATGACGATGGAACACACAAATTGCGTCGCGATTCAATACATCGTCCTCCAGCCGACTTGTCTCCAATGGTCTAGTGCTGCCTCGGGCACCTTATGCTCGTTCTTCTGTGAGTCTAGATTTTGGAATCCGTAGCAAAACTGACAGTTAATTGTAAGGTTCAGAGCCTCTTAATGACAATGGAACACACAAATTGAGTCGCGATTCAATACATTGTCCTCCGGCCGACCTGTCTCCAAGGGTCTATTGCTGCCTCGGGCACCTTATGGTCGATCTCCTGTGAGTCTAGATTTTCGAATCCGACGCAAAACTGACAGTTAATTGTAACGTTCAGAGCCTGTTAATGACGATGGAACACACAAATCGCGTCGCGATTCAATACATCGTCCTCCGGCCGACTTGTCTCCAAGGGTCTAGTGCTGCCTCGGGCACCTTATGGTCGCTCTTCTGTGAGTCTAGATTTTCGAATCCGACGCAAAACTGACAGTTAATTGTAACGTTCAGCACCTGTTAATGACGATGGAACACACAAATCGCGTCGCGATTCAATACATCGTCCTCCAGCCGACTTGTCTCCAAGGGTCTAGTCCTGCCTCGGGCACCTTATGGTCGATCTCCTGTGAGTCTAGATTTTCGAATCCGACGCAAAACTGACAGTTAATTGTAACGTTCAGAGCCTGTTAATGACGATGGAACACACAAATCGCGTCGCGATTCAATACATCGTCCTGCGGCCGACCTGTCTCCAAGGGTCTATTGCTGCCTCGGTCACCTTATGGTCGTTCTCCTGTGAGTCTAGATTTTCGAATCCGACGCAAAACTGACAGTTAATTGTAAGGTTCAGAGCCTGTTAATGACGATGGAACACACAAATCGCGTCGCGATTCAATACATCGTCCTCCGGCCGACTTTTCTCCAAGGGTCTAGTGCTGCCTCGGGCACCTTATGGTCGTTCTTCTGTGAGTCTAGATTTTGGAATCCCACGCATAACTGACAGTTAATTGTAAGGTTCAGAGCCTGTTAATGACGATGGAACACACAAATTGCGTCGCGATTCAATACATCGTCCTCCGGCCGACCTGTCTCCAAGGGTCTATTGCTGCCTCGGGCACCTTATGGTCGATCTCCTGTGAGTCTAGATTTTCGAATCCGACGCAAAACTGACAGTTAATTGTAACGTTCAGGGCCTGTTAATGCCGATGGAACACACAAATCGCGTCGCGATTCAATACATCGTCCACCGGCCGACCTGTCTCCAAGGGTCTAGTGCTGCCTCGGACACCTTATGGTCGTTCTCCTGTGAGTCTAGATATTCGAATCCGACGCAAAACTGAAAGTTAATAGTAACGTTCAGCGCCTGTTAATGACGATGGAA
Organism: Schistocerca nitens; assembly: GCF_023898315.1. NCBI lineage: Eukaryota > Metazoa > Arthropoda > Insecta > Orthoptera > Acrididae > Schistocerca > Schistocerca nitens. The sequence goes on along the minus strand of NC_064617.1, from coordinate 9,743,872 downwards.
CACACAAATCGCGTCGCGATTCAATACATCGTCCTCCAGCCGACTTGTCTCCAAGGGTCTATTGCTGCCTCGGGCACCTAATGGTCGATCTCCTGTGAGTCTAGATTTTCGAATCCGACGCAAAACTGACAGTTAATTGTAACGTTCAGAGCCTGTTAATGACGATGGAACACACAAATCGCGTCGCGATTCAATACATCGTCCTCCAGCCGACTTGTCTCCAAGGGTCTAGTGCTGCCTCGGGCACCTTATGGTCGTCCTTCTGTGAGTCTAGATTTTCGAATCCGACGCAAAACTGACAGTTAATTGTAAGGTTCAGAGCCTGTTAATGACGATGGAACACACAAATTGCGTCGCGATTCAATACATCGTCCTCCGGCCGACCTGTCTCCAAGGTTCTATTGCTGCCTCGGGCACCTTATGGTCGATCTCCTGTGAGTCTAGATTTTCGAATCCGACGCAAAACTGACAGTTAATTGTAACGTTCAGTGCCTGTTAATGACGATGGAACACACAAATTGCGTCGCGAATCAATACATCGTCCTCCAGCCGACTTGTCTCCAAGGGTCTAGTGCTGCCTCGGACACCTTATGGTCGTTCTCCTGTGAGTCTAGATTTTCGAATCCGACGCAAAACTGACAGTTAATTGTAAGGTCAGAGCCTGTTAATGACGATGGAACACACAAATCGCGTCGCGATTCAATACATCGTTCACCGGCCGACCTGTCTCCAAGGGTCTAGTGCTGCCTCGGACACCTTATGGTCGTTCTCCTGTGAGTCTAGATTTTCGAATCCGACGCAAAACTGACAGTTAATAGTAACGTTCAGCGCCTGTTAATGACGATGGAACACACAAATCGCGTCGCGATTCAATACATCGTCCTCCAGCCGACTTGTCTCCAAGGGTCTAGTCCTGCCTCGGGCACCTTATGGTCGATCTCCTGTGAGTCTAGATTTTCGAATCCGACGCAAAACTGACAGTTAATTGTAACGTTCAGAGCCTGTTAATGACGATGGAACACACAAATCGCGTCGCGATTCAATACATCGTCCTGCGGCCGACCTGTCTCCAAGGGTCTATTGCTGCCTCGGTCACCTTATGGTCGTTCTCCTGTGAGTCTAGATTTTCGAATCCGACGCAAAACTGATAGTTAATTGTAAGGTTCAGAGCATCTTAATGACAATGGAACACACAAATCGCGTCGCGATTCAATACATCGTCCCCCGGCCAACCTGTCTCCAAGGGTCTATTGCTGCCTCGGGCACCTTATGGTCGATCTCCTGTGAGTCTAGATTTTCGAATCCGACGCAAAAATGACAGTTAATTGTAACGTTCAGAGCCTGTTAATGACGATGGAACACACAAATCCCGTCGCGATTCAATACATCGTCCTCCGGCCGACCTGTCTCCAAGGGTCTAGTGCTGCCTCGGACACCTTATGGTCGATCTCCTGTGAGTCTAGATTTTCGAATCCGACGCAAAACTGACAGTTAATTGTAACGTTCAGAGCCTGTTAATGACGATGGAACACACAAATCGCGTCGCGATTCAATACATCGTCCTCCAGCCGACTTGTCTCCAAGGGTCTAGTGCTGCCTCGGGCACCTTATGGTCGTCCTTCTGTGAGTCTAGATTTTCGAATCCGACGCAAAACTGACAGTTAATTGTAAGGTTCAGAGCCTGTTAATGACGATGGAACACACAAATTGCGTCGCGATTCAATACATCGTCCTCCGGCCGACCTGTCTCCAAGGTTCTATTGCTGCCTCGGGCACCTTATGGTCGATCTCCTGTGAGTCTAGATTTTCGAATCCGACGCAAAACTGACAGTTAATTGTAACGTTCAGTGCCTGTTAATGACGATGGAACACACAAATTGCGTCGCGAATCAATACATCGTCCTCCAGCCGACTTGTCTCCAAGGGTCTAGTGCTGCCTCGGACACCTTATGGTCGTTCTCCTGTGAGTCTAGATTTTCGAATCCGACGCAAAACTGACAGTTAATTGTAAGGTCAGAGCCTGTTAATGACGATGGAACACACAAATCGCGTCGCGATTCAATACATCGTTCACCGGCCGACCTGTCTCCAAGGGTCTAGTGCTGCCTCGGACACCTTATGGTCGTTCTCCTGTGAGTCTAGATTTTCGAATCCGACGCAAAACTGACAGTTAATAGTAACGTTCAGCGCCTGTTAATGACGATGGAACACACAAATCGCGTCGCGATTCAATACATCGTCCTCCGGCCGACCTGTCTCCAAGGGTCTATTGCTGCCTCGGGCACCTTATGGTCTATCTCCTGTGAGTCTAGATTTTCGAATCCGACGCAAAACTGACAGTTAATTGTAACGTTCAGGGCCTGTTAATGCCGATGGAACACACAAATCGCGTCGCGATTCAATACATCGTCCACCGGCCGACCTGTCTCCAAGGGTCTAGTGCTGCCTCGGACACCTTATGGTCGTTCTCCTGTGAGTCTAGATATTCGAATCCGACGCAAAACTGAAAGTTAATAGTAACGTTCAGCGCCTGTTAATGACGATGGAACACACAAATCGCGTCGCGATTCAATACATCGTCCTCCAGCCGACTTGTCTCCAAGGGTCTATTGCTGCCTCGGGCACCTTATGGTCGATCTCCTGTGAGTCTAGATTTTCGAATCCGACGCAAAACTGACAGTTAATTGTAACGTTCAGAGCCTGTTAATGACGATGGAACACACAAATCGCGTCGCGATTCAATACATCGTCCTCCAGCCGACTTGTCTCCAAGGGTCTAGTGCTGCCTCGGGCACCTTATGGTCGTCCTTCTGTGAGTCTAGATTTTCGAATCCGACGCAAAACTGACAGTTAATAGTAAGGTTCAGAGCCTGTTAATGACGATGGAACACACAAATTGCGTCGCGATTCAATACATCGTCCTCCGGCCGACCTGTCTCCAAGGTTCTATTGCTGCCTCGGGCACCTTATGGTCGATCTCCTGTGAGTCTAGATTTTCGAATCCGACGCAAAACTGACAGTTAATTGTAACGTTCAGTGCCTGTTAATGACGATGGAACACACAAATTGCGTCGCGAATCAATACATCGTCCTCCAGCCGACTTGTCTCCAAGGGTCTAGTGCTGCCTCGGACACCTTATGGTCGTTCTCCTGTGAGTCTAGATTTTCGAATCCGACGCAAAACTGACAGTTAATAGTAACGTTCAGCGCCTGTTAATGACGATGGAACACACAAATCGCGTCGCGATTCAATACATCGTCCTCCAGCCGACTTGTCTCCAAGGGTCTAGTCCTGCCTCGGGCACCTTATGGTCGATCTCCTGTGAGTCTAGATTTTCGAATCCGACGCAAAACTGACAGTTAATTGTAACGTTCAGAGCCTGTTAATGACGATGGAACACACAAATCGCGTCGCGATTCAATACATCGTCCTGCGGCCGACCTGTCTCCAAGGGTCTATTGCTGCCTCGGTCACCTTATGGTCGTTCTCCTGTGAGTCTAGATTTTCGAATCCGACGCAAAACTGATAGTTAATTGTAGGGTTCAGAGCATCTTAATGACAATGGAACACACAAATCGCGTCGCGATTCAATACATCGTCCTCCGGCCAACCTGTCTCCAAGGGTCTATTGCTGCCTCGGGCACCTTATGGTCGATCTCCTGTGAGTCTAGATTTTCGAATCCGACGCAAAAATGACAGTTAATTGTAACGTTCAGAGCCTGTTAATGACGATGGAACACACAAATCCCGTCGCGATTCAATACATCGTCCTCCGGCCGACCTGTCTCCAAGGGTCTGTTGCTGCCTCGGGCACCTTATGGTCGATCTCCTGTGAGTCTAGATTTTCGAATCCGACGCAAAACTGACAGTTAATTGTAAGGTCCAGAGCCTGTTAATGACGATGTAACACACAAATTGCGTCGCGATTCAATACATCGTCCTCCGGCCGACCTGTCTCCAAGGGTCTATTGCTGCCTCGGGCACCTTATGGTCGTTCTCCTGTGAGACTAGATTTTCGAATCCGACGCAAAACTGACAGTTAATTGTAACGTTCAGGGCCTGTTAATGACGATGGAACACACAAATCGCGTCGCGATTCAATACATCGTCCACCGGCCGACCTGTCTCCAAGGGTCTAGTGCTGCCTCGGACACCTTATGGTCGTTCTCCTGTGAGTCTAGATTTTCGAATCCGACGCAAAACTGACAGTTAATAGTAACGTTCAGCGCCTGTTAATGACGATGGAACACACAAATCGCGTCGCGATTCAATACATCGTCCTCCAACCGACTTGTCTCCAAGGGTCTAGTCCTGCCTCGGGCACCTTATGGTCGATCTCCTGTGAGTCTAGATTTTCGAATCCGACGCAAAACTGACAGTTAATTGTAACGTTCAGAGCCTGTTAATGACGATGGAACACACAAATCGCGTCGCGATTCAATACATCGTCCTCCGGCCGACCTGTCTCCAAGGGTCTAGTGCTGCCTCGGACACCTTATGGTCGTTCTCCTGTGAGTCTAGATTTTCGAATCCGACGCAAAACTGACAGTTAATAGTAACGTTCAGCGCCTGTTAATGACGATGGAACACACAAATCGCGTCGCGATTCAATACATCGTCCTCCGGCCGACCTGTCTCCAAGGGTCTATTGCTGCCTCGGGCACCTTATGGTCGATCTCCTGTGAGTCTAGATTTTCGAATCCGACGCAAAACTGACAGTTAATTGTAACGTTCAGGGCCTGTTAATGCCGATGGAACACACAAATCGCGTCGCGATTCAATACATCGTCCACCGGCCGACCTGTCTCCAAGGGTCTAGTGCTGCCTCGGACACCTTATGGTCGTTCTCCTGTGAGTCTAGATATTCGAATCCGACGCAAAACTGAAAGTTAATAGTAACGTTCAGCGCCTGTTAATGACGATGGAACACACAAATCGCGTCGCGATTCAATACATCGTCCTCCAGCCGACTTGTCTCCAAGGGTCTATTGCTGCCTCGGGCACCTTATGGTCGATCTCCTGTGAGTCTAGATTTTCGAATCCGACGCAAAACTGACAGTTAATTGTAACGTTCAGAGCCTGTTAATGACGATGGAACACACAAATCGCGTCGCGATTCAATACATCGTCCTCCAGCCGACTTGTCTCCAAGGGTCTAGTGCTGCCTCGGGCACCTTATGGTCGTCCTTCTGTGAGTCTAGATTTTCGAATCCGACGCAAAACTGACAGTTAATAGTAAGGTTCAGAGCCTGTTAATGACGATGGAACACACAAATTGCGTCGCGATTCAATACATCGTCCTCCGGCCGACCTGTCTCCAAGGTTCTATTGCTGCCTCGGGCACCTTATGGTCGATCTCCTGTGAGTCTAGATTTTCGAATCCGACGCAAAACTGACAGTTAATTGTAACGTTCAGTGCCTGTTAATGACGATGGAACACACAAATTGCGTCGCGAATCAATACATCGTCCTCCAGCCGACTTGTCTCCAAGGGTCTAGTGCTGCCTCGGACACCTTATGGTCGTTCTCCTGTGAGTCTAGATTTTCGAATCCGACGCAAAACTGACAGTTAATAGTAACGTTCAGCGCCTGTTAATGACGATGGAACACACAAATCGCGTCGCGATTCAATACATCGTCCTCCAGCCGACTTGTCTCCAAGGGTCTAGTCCTGCCTCGGGCACCTTATGGTCGATCTCCTGTGAGTCTAGATTTTCGAATCCGACGCAAAACTGACAGTTAATTGTAACGTTCAGAGCCTGTTAATGACGATGGAACACACAAATCCCGTCGCGATTCAATACATCGTCCTCCGGCCGACCTGTCTCCAAGGGTCTGTTGCTGCCTCGGGCACCTTATGGTCGATCTCCTGTGAGTCTAGATTTTCGAATCCGACGCAAAACTGACAGTTAATTGTAAGGTCCAGAGCCTGTTAATGACGATGTAACACACAAATTGCGTCGCGATTCAATACATCGTCCTCCGGCCGACCTGTCTCCAAGGGTCTATTGCTGCCTCGGGCACCTTATGGTCGTTCTCCTGTGAGACTAGATTTTCGAATCCGACGCAAAACTGACAGTTAATTGTAACGTTCAGGGCCTGTTAATGACGATGGAACACACAAATCGCGTCGCGATTCAATACATCGTCCACCGGCCGACCTGTCTCCAAGGGTCTAGTGCTGCCTCGGACACCTTATGGTCGTTCTCCTGTGAGTCTAGATTTTCGAATCCGACGCAAAACTGACAGTTAATAGTAACGTTCAGCGCCTGTTAATGACGATGGAACACACAAATCGCGTCGCGATTCAATACATCGTCCTCCAACCGACTTGTCTCCAAGGGTCTAGTCCTGCCTCGGGCACCTTATGGTCGATCTCCTGTGAGTCTAGATTTTCGAATCCGACGCAAAACTGACAGTTAATTGTAACGTTCAGAGCCTGTTAATGACGATGGAACACACAAATCGCGTCGCGATTCAATACATCGTCCTCCGGCCGACCTGTCTCCAAGGGTCTATTGCTGCCTCGGTCACCTTATGGTCGTTCTCCAGTGAGTCTAGATTTTCGAATCCGACGCAAAACTGATAGTTAATTGTAAGGTTCAGAGCCTGTTAATGACGATGGAACACACAAATCGCGTCGCGATTCAATACATCGTCCTCCGGCCGACCAGTCTCCAAGGGTCTATTGCTGCCACGGGCACCTTATGGTCGATCTCCTGTGAGTCTAGATTTTCGAATCCGACGCAAAACTGACAGTTAATTGTAACGTTCAGAGCCTGTTAATGACGATGGAACACACAAATTGCTTCGCGATTCAATACATCGTTCTCCAGCCGACTTGTCTCCAAGGGTCTAGTGCTGCCTCGGCCACCTTATGGTCGATCTCCTGTGAGTCTAGATTTTCGAATCCGACGCAAAACTGACAGTTAATTGTAACGTTCAGAGCCTGTTAATGACGATGGAACACACAAATCGCGTCGCGATTCAATACATCGTCCTCCAGCCGACTTGTCTCCAAGGGTCTAGTGCTGCCTCGGGCACCTTATGGTCGTCCTTCTGTGAGTCTAGATTTTCGAATCCGACGCAAAACTGACAGTTAATTGTAAGGTTCAGAGCCTGTTAATGACGATGGAACACACAAATTGCGTCGCGATTCAATACATCGTCCTCCGGCCGACCTGTCTCCAAGGTTCTATTGCTGCCTCGGGCACCTTATGGTCGATCTCCTGTGACTCTAGATTTTCGAATCCGACGCAAAACTGACAGTTAATTGTAACGTTCAGTGCCTGTTAATGACGATGGAACACAAAAATTGCGTCGCGAATCAATACATCGTCCTCCAGCCGACTTGTCTCCAAGGGTCTAGTGCTGCCTTGGACACCTGATGGTCGTTCTCCTGTGAGTCTAGATTTTCGAATCCGACGCAAAACTGACAGTTAATTGTAAGGTTCAGAGCCTGTTAATGACGATGGAACACACAAATCGCGTCGCGATTCAATACATCGTCCACCGGCCGACCTGTCTCCAAGGGTCTAGTGCTGCCTCGGACACCTTATGGTCGTTCTCCTGTGAGTCTAGATTTTCGAATCCGACGCAAAACTGACAGTTAATTGTAAGGTTCAGAGCCTGTTAATGACGATGGAACACACAAATCGCGTCGCGATTCAATACATCGTCCTCCGGCCGACCTGTCTCCAAGGGTCTATTGCTGCCTCGGGCACCTTATGGTCGATCTCCTGTGAGTCTAGATTTTCGAATCTGACGCAAAACTGACCGTTAATTGTAACGTTCAGAGCCTGTTAATGACGATGGAACACACAAATTGCGTCGCGATTCAATACATCGTTCCAGCCGACTTGTCTCCAATGGTCTAGTGCTGCCTCGGGCACCTTATGCTCGTTCTTCTGTGAGTCTAGATTTTGGAATCCGTAGCAAAACTGACAGTTAATTGTAAGGTTCAGAGCCTCTTAATGACAATGGAACACACAAATTGAGTCGCGATTCAATACATCGTCCTCCGGCCGACTTGTCTCCAAGGGTCTAGTGCTGCCTCGGGCACCTTATGGTCGCTCTTCTGTGAGTCTAGATTTTCGAATCCGACGCAAAACTGACAGTTAATTGTAACGTTCAGCACCTGTTAATGACGATGGAACACACAAATCGCGTCGCGATTCAATACATCGTCCTCCAGCCGACTTGTCTCCAAGGGTCTAGTCCTGCCTCGGGCACCTTATGGTCGATCTCCTGTGAGTCTAGATTTTCGAATCCGACGCAAAACTGACAGTTAATTGTAACGTTCAGAGCCTGTTAATGACGATGGAACACACAAATCGCGTCGCGATTCAATACATCGTCCTGCGGCCGACCTGTCTCCAAGGGTCCATCGTTCCAGCCGACTTGTCTCCAATGGTCTAGTGCTGCCTCGGTCACCTTATGGTCGTTCTCCTGTGAGTCTAGATTTTCGAATCCGACGCAAAACCGACAGTTAATTGTAAGGTTCAGAGCCTGTTAATGACGATGGAACACACAAATCGCGTCGCGATTCAATACATCGTCCTCCGGCCGACTTTTCTCCAAGGGTATAGTGCTGCCTCGGGCACCTTATGGTCGTTCTTCTGTGAGTCTAGATTTTGGAATCCGACGCATAACTGACAGTTAATTGTAAGGTTCAGAGCCTGTTAATGACGATGGAACACACAAATTGCGTCGCGATTCAATACATCGTCCTCCGGCCGACCTGTCTCCAAGGGTCTATTGCTGCCTCGGGCACCTTATGGTCGATCTCCTGTGAGTCTAGATTTTCGAATCCGACGCAAAACTGACAGTTAATAATAACGTTCAGTGCCTGTTAATGACGATGGAACACACAAATCGCGTCGCGATTCAATACATCGTCCTCCAGCCGACTTGTCTCCAAGGGTCTAGTGCTGCCTCGGACACCTTATGGTCGTTCTCCTGTGAGTATAGATTTTCGATTCCGACGCAAAACTTACAGTTAATTGTAAGGTTCAGATCCTGTTAATGACGATGGAACACACAAATCGCGTCGCGATTCAATACATCGTCCTCCGGCCGACCTGTCTCCAAGGGTCTATTGCTGCCTCGGGCACCTTATGGTCGATCTCCTGTGAGTCTAGATTTTCGAATCCGACGCAAAACTGACAGTTAATTGTAACGTTCAGGGCCTGTTAATGACGATGGAACACACAAATCGCGTCGCGATTCAATACATCGTCCACCGGCCGACCTGTCTCCAAGGGTCTAGTGCTGCCTCGGACACCTTATGGTCGTTCTCCTGTGAGTCTAGATTTTCGAATCCGACGCAAAACTGAAAGTTAATAGTAACGTTCATCGCCTGTTAATGACGATGGAACACACAAATCGCGTCGCGATTCAATACATCGTCCTCCAGCCGACTTGTCTCCAAGGGTCTATTGCTGCCTCGGGCACCTTATGGTCGATCTCCTGTGAGTCTAGATTTTCGAATCCGACGCAAAACTGACAGTTAATTGTAACGTTCAGAGCCTGTTAATGACGATGGAACACACAAATCGCGTCGCGATTCAATACATCGTCCTCCAGCCGACTTGTCTCCAAGGGTCTAGTGCTGCCTCGGGCACCTTATGGTCGATCTCCTGTGAGTCTAGATTTTCGAATCCGACGCAAAACTGACAGTTAATTGTAACGTTCAGTGCCTGTTAATGACGATGGAACACACAAATTGCGTCGCGAATCAATACATCGTCCTCCAGCCGACTTGTCTCCAAGGGTCTAGTGCTGCCTCGGACACCTTATGGTCGTTCTCCTGTGAGTCTAGATTTTCGAATCCGACGCAAAACTGACAGTTAATTGTAAGGTTCAGAGCCTGTTAATGACGATGGAACACACAAATCGCGTCGCGATTCAATACATCGTTCACCGGCCGACCTGTCTCCAAGGGTCTAGTGCTGCCTCGGACACCTTATGGTCGTTCTCCTGTGAGTCTAGATTTTCGAATCCGACGCAAAACTGACAGTTAATAGTAACGTTCAGCGCCTGTTAATGACGATGGAACACACAAATCGCGTCGCGATTCAATACATCGTCCTCCAGCCGACTTGTCTCCAAGGGTCTAGTCCTGCCTCGGGCACCTTATGGTCGATCTCCTGTGAGTCTAGATTTTCGAATCCGACTCAAAACTGACAGTTAATTGTAACGTTCAGAGCCTGTTAATGACGATGGAACACACAAATCGCGTCGCGATTCAATACATCGTCCTGCGGCCGACCTGTCTCCAAGGGTCTATTGCTGCCTCGGTCACCTTATGGTCGTTCTCCTGTGAGTCTAGATTTTTGAATCCGACGCAAAACTGATAGTTAATTGTAAGGTTCAGAGCATCTTAATGACAATGGAACACACAAATCGCGTCGCGATTCAATACATCGTCCTCCGGCCAACCTGTCTCCAAGGGTCTATTGCTGCCTCGGGCACCTTATGGTCGATCTCCTGTGAGTCTAGATTTTCGAATCCGACGCAAAAATGACAGTTAATTGTAACGTTCAGAGCCTGTTAATGACGATGGAACACACAAATCCCGTCGCGATTCAATACATCGTCCTCCGGCCGACCTGTCTCCAAGGGTCTGTTGCTGCCTCGGGCACCTTATGGTCGATCTCCTGTGAGTCTAGATTTTCGAATCCGACGCAAAACTGACAGTTAATTGTAAGGTCCAGAGCCTGTTAATGACGATGTAACACACAAATTGCGTCGCGATTCAATACATCGTCCTCCGGCCGACCTGTCTCCAAGGGTCTATTGCTGCCTCGGGCACCTTATGGTCGTTCTCCTGTGAGACTAGATTTTCGAATCCGACGCAAAACTGACAGTTAATTGTAACGTTCAGGGCCTGTTAATGACGATGGAACACACAAATCGCGTCGCGATTCAATACATCGTCCACCGGCCGACCTGTCTCCAAGGGTCTAGTGCTGCCTCGTACACCTTATGGTCGTTCTCCTGTGAGTCTAGATTTTCGAATCCGACGCAAAACTGACAGTTAATAGTAACGTTCAGCGCCTGTTAATGACGATGGAACACACAAATCGCGTCGCGATTCAATACATCGTCCTCCAACCGACTTGTCTCCAAGGGTCTAGTCCTGCCTCGGGCACCTTATGGTCGATCTCCTGTGAGTCTAGATTTTCGAATCCGACGCAAAACTGACAGTTAATTGTAACGTTCAGAGCCTGTTAATGACGATGGAACACACAAATCGCGTCGCGATTCAATACATCGTCCTCCGGCCGACCTGTCTCCAAGGGTCTATTGCTGCCTCGGTCACCTTATGGTCGTTCTCCAGTGAGTCTAGATTTTCGAATCCGACGCAAAACTGATAGTTAATTGTAAGGTTCAGAGCCTGTTAATGACGATGGAACACACAAATCGCGTCGCGATTCAATACATCGTCCTCCGGCCGACCAGTCTCCAAGGGTCTATTGCTGCCACGGGCACCTTATGGTCGATCTCCTGTGAGTCTAGATTTTCGAATCCGACGCAAAACTGACAGTTAATTGTAACGTTCAGAGCCTGTTAATGACGATGGAACACACAAATTGCTTCGCGATTCAATACATCGTCCTCCAGCCGACTTGTCTCCAAGGGTCTAGTGCTGCCTCGGCCACCTTTTGGTCGTTCTTCTGTGAGTCTAGATTTTGGAATCCGAAGCAAAACTGACAGTTAATTGTAAGGTTCAGAGCCTCTTAATGACAATGGAACACACAAATTGAGTCGCGATTCAATACATCGTCCTCCGGCCGACCTGTCTCCAAGGGTCTATTGCTGCCTCGGGCAGCTTATGGTCGATCTCCTGTAAGTCTAGATTTTCGAATCCGACGCAAAACTGACAGTTAATTGTAACGTTCAGAGCCTGTTAATGACGATGGAACACACAAATCGCGTCGCGATTCAATACATCGTCCTCCAGCCGACTTGTCTCCAAGGGTCTAGTGCTGCCTCGGGCACCTTATGGTCGTCCTTCTGTGAGTCTAGATTTTCGAATCCGACGCAAAACTGACAGTTAATTGTAAGGTTCAGAGCCTGTTAATGACGATGGAACACACAAATTGCGTCGCGATTCAATACATCGTCCTCCGGCCGACCTGTCTCCAAGGGTCTATTGCTGCCTCGGGCAACTCATGGTCGATCTCCTGTGAGTCTAGATTTTCGAATCCGACGCAAAACTGACAGTTAATTGTAACGTTCAGTGCCTGTTAATGACGATGGAACACACAAATTGCGTCGCGATTCAATACATCGTCCTCGAGCCGACTTGTCTCCAAGGGTCTAGTGCTGCCTCGGACACCTGATAGTCGTTCTCCTGTGAGTCTAGATTTTCGAATCCGACGCAAAACTGACAGTTAATTGTAAGGTTCAGAGCATCTTAATGACAATGGAACACACACAAATCGCGTCGCGATTCAATACATCGTCCTCCGGCCGACCTGTCTCCAAGGATCTATTGCTGCCTCGGGCACCTTATGGTCGATCTCCTGTGAGTCTAGATTTTCGAATCCGACGCAAAACTGACAGTTAATTGTAACGTTCAGGGCCTGTTAATGACGATGGAACACACAAATCGCGTCGCGATTCAATACATCGTCCTCCGGCCGACCTGTCTCCAATGGGTCTAGTCCTGCCTCGGGCACCTTATGGTCGATCTCCTGTGAGTCTAGATTTTCGAATCCGACGCAAAACTGACAGTTAATTGTAACGTTCAGAGCCTGTTAATGACGATGGAACACACAAATCGCGTCGCGATTCAATACATCGTCCTGCGGCCGACCTGTCTCCAAGGGTCTATTGCTGCCTCGGTCACCTTATGGTCGTTCTCCTGTGAGTCTAGATTTTCGAATCCGACGCAAAACTGACAGTTAATTGTAAGGTTCAGAGCCTGTTAATGACGATGGAACACACAAATCGCGTCGCGATTCAATACATCGTCCTCCGGCCGACTTTTCTCCAAGGGTCTAGTGCTGCCTCGGGCACCTTATGGTCGTTCTTCTGTGAGTCTAGATTTTGGAATCCGACGCATAACTGACAGTTAATTGTAAGGTTCAGAGCCTGTTAATGACGATGGAACACACAAATTGCGTCGCGATTCAATACATCGTCCTCCGGCCGACCTGTCTCCAAGGGTCTATTGCTGCCTCGGGCACCTTATGGTCGATCTCCTGTGAGTCTAGATTTTCGAATCCGACGCAAAACTGACAGTTAATTGTAACGTTCAGTGCCTGTTAATGACGATGGAACACACAAATCGCGTCGCGATTCAATACATCGTCCTCCAGCCGACTTGTCTCCAAGGGTCTAGTGCTGCCTCGAACACCTTATGGTCGTTCTCCTGTGAGTATAGATTTTCGAATCCGACGCAAAACTTACAGTTAATTGTAAGGTTCAGATCCTGTTAATGACGATGGAACACACAAATCGCGTCGCGATTCAATACATCGTCCTCCGGCCGACCTGTCTCCAATGGGTCTAGTCCTGCCTCGGGCACCTTATGGTCGATCTCCTGTGAGTCTAGATTTTCGAATCCGACGCAAAACTGACAGTTAATTGTAACGTTCAGAGCCTGTTAATGACGATGGAACACACAAATCGCGTCGCGATTCAATACATCGTCCTGCGGCCGACCTGTCTCCAAGGGTCTATTGCTGCCTCGGTCACCTTATGGTCGTTCTCCTGTGAGTCTAGATTTTCGAATCCGACGCAAAACTGATAGTTAATTGTAAGGTTCAGAGCATCTTAATGACAATGGAACACACAAATCGCGTCGCGATTCAATACATCGTCCTCCGGCCAACCTGTCTCCAAGGGTCGATTGCTGCCTCGGGCACCTTATGGTCGATCTCCTGTGAGTCTAGATTTTCGAATCCGACGCAAAAATGACAGTTAATTGTAACGTTCAGAGCCTGTTAATGACGATGGAACACACAAATCCCGTCGCGATTCAATACATCGTCCTCCGGCCGACCTGTCTCCAAGGGTCTGTTGCTGCCTCGGGCACCTTATGGTCGATCTCCTGTGAGTCTAGATTTTCGAATCCGACGCAAAACTGACAGTTAATTGTAAGGTCCAGAGCCTGTTAATGACGATGTAACACACAAATTGCGTCGCGATTCAATACATCGTCCTCCGGCCGACCTGTCTCCAAGGGTCTATTGCTGCCTCGGGCACCTTATGGTCGTTCTCCTGTGAGACTAGATTTTCGAATCCGACGCAAAACTGACAGTTAATTGTAACGTTCAGGGCCTGTTAATGACGATGGAACACACAAATCGCGTCGCGATTCAATACATCGTCCACCGGCCGACCTGTCTCCAAGGGTCTAGTGCTGCCTCGGACACCTTATGGTCGTTCTCCTGTGAGTCTAGATTTTCGAATCCGACGCAAAACTGACAGTTAATAGTAACGTTCAGCGCCTGTTAATGACGATGGAACAGACAAATCGCGTCGCGATTCAATACATCGTCCTCCAACCGACTTGTCTCCAAGTGTCTAGTCCTGCCTCGGGCACCTTATGGTCGATCTCCTGTGAGTCTAGATTTTCGAATCCGACGCAAAACTGACAGTTAATTGTAACGTTCAGAGCCTGTTAATGACGATGGAACACACAAATCGCGTCGCGATTCAATACATCGTCCTCCGGCCGACCTGTCTCCAAGGGTCTATTGCTGCCTCGGTCACCTTATGGTCGTTCTCCAGTGAGTCTAGATTTTCGAATCCGACGCAAAACTGATAGTTAATTGTAAGGTTCAGAGCCTGTTAATGACGATGGAACACACAAATCGCGTCGCGATTCAATACATCGTCCTCCGGCCGACCAGTCTCCAAGGGTCTATTGCTGCCACGGGCACCTTATGGTCGATCTCCTGTGAGTCTAGATTTTCGAATCCGACGCAAAACTGACAGTTAATTGTAACGTTCAGAGCCTGTTAATGACGATGGAACACACAAATTGCTTCGCGATTCAATACATCGTCCTCCAGCCGACTTGTCTCCAAGGGTCTAGTGCTGCCTCGGCCACCTTATGGTCGATCTCCTGTGAGTCTAGATTTTCGAATCCGACGCAAAACTGACAGTTAATTGTAACGTTCAGAGCCTGTTAATGACGATGGAACACACAAATCGCGTCGCGATTCAATACATCGTCCTCCAGCCGACTTGTCTCCAAGGGTCTAGTGCTGCCTCGGGCACCTTATGGTCGTCCTTCTGTGAGTCTAGATTTTCGAATCCGACGCAAAACTGACAGTTAATTGTAAGGTTCAGAGCCTGTTAATGACGATGGAACACACAAATTGCGTCGCGATTCAATACATCGTCCTCCGGCCGACCTGTCTCCAAGGTTCTATAGCTGCCTCGGGCACCTTATGGTCGATCTCCTGTGAGTCTAGATTTTCGAATCCGACGCAAAACTGACAGTTAATTGTAACGTTCAGTGCCTGTTAATGACGATGGAACACACAAATTGCGTCGCGAATCAATACATCGTCCTCCAGCCGACTTGTCTCCAAGGGTCTAGTGCTGCCTTGGACACCTGATGGTCGTTCTCCTGTGAGTCTAGATTTTCGAATCCGACGCAAAACTGACAGTTAATTGTAAGGTTCAGAGCCTGTTAATGACGATGGAACACACAAATCGCGTCGCGATTCAATACATCGTCCACCGGCCGACCTGTCTCCAAGGGTCTAGTGCTGCCTCGGACACCTTATGGTCGTTCTCCTGTGAGTCTAGATTTTCGAATCCGACGCAAAACTGACAGTTAATTGTAAGGTTCAGAGCCTGTTAATGACGATGGAACACACAAATCGCGTCGCGATTCAATACATCGTCCTCCGGCCGACCTGTCTCCAAGGGTCTATTGCTGCCTCGGGCACCTTATGGTCGATCTCCTGTGAGTCTAGATTTTCGAATCTGACGCAAAACTGACCGTTAATTGTAACGTTCAGAGCCTGTTAATGACGATGGAACACACAAATTGCGTCGCGATTCAATACATCGTTCCAGCCGACTTGTCTCCAATGGTCTAGTGCTGCCTCGGGCACCTTATGCTCGTTCTTCTGTGAGTCTAGATTTTGGAATCCGTAGCAAAACTGACAGTTAATTGTAAGGTTCAGAGCCTCTTAATGACAATGGAACACACAAATTGAGTCGCGATTCAATACATCGTCCTCCGGCCGACTTGTCTCCAAGGGTCTAGTGCTGCCTCGGGCACCTTATGGTCGCTCTTCTGTGAGTCTAGATTTTCGAATCCGACGCAAAACTGACAGTTAATTGTAACGTTCAGCACCTGTTAATGACGATGGAACACACAAATCGCGTCGCGATTCAATACATCGTCCTCCAGCCGACTTGTCTCCAAGGGTCTAGTCCTGCCTCGGGCACCTTATGGTCGATCTCCTGTGAGTCTAGATTTTCGAATCCGACGCAAAACTGACAGTTAATTGTAACGTTCAGAGCCTGTTAATGACGATGGAACACACAAATCGCGTCGCGATTCAATACATCGTCCTGCGGCCGACCTGTCTCCAAGGGTCCATCGTTCCAGCCGACTTGTCTCCAATGGTCTAGTGCTGCCTCGGTCACCTTATGGTCGTTCTTCTGTGAGTCTAGATTTTGGAATCCGACGCATAACTGACAGTTAATTGTAAGGTTCAGAGCCTGTTAATGACGATGGAACACACAAATTGCGTCGCGATTCAATACATCGTCCTCCGGCCGACCTGTCTCCAAGGGTCTATTGCTGCCTCGGGCACCTTATGGTCGATCTCCTGTGAGTCTAGATTTTCGAATCCGACGCAAAACTGACAGTTAATTGTAACGTTCAGTGCCTGTTAATGACGATGGAACACACAAATCGCGTCGCGATTCAATACATCGTCCTCCAGCCGACTTGTCTCCAAGGGTCTAGTGCTGCCTCGGACACCTTATGGTCGTTCTCCTGTGAGTATAGATTTTCGATTCCGACGCAAAACTTACAGTTAATTGTAAGGTTCAGATCCTGTTAATGACGATGGAACACACAAATCGCGTCGCGATTCAATACATCGTCCTCCGGCCGACCTGTCTCCAAGGGTCTATTGCTGCCTCGGGCACCTTATGGTCGATCTCCTGTGAGTCTAGATTTTCGAATCCGACGCAAAACTGACAGTTAATTGTAACGTTCAGGGCCTGTTAATGACGATGGAACACACAAATCGCGTCGCGATTCAATACATCGTCCACCGGCCGACCTGTCTCCAAGGGTCTAGTGCTGCCTCGGACACCTTATGGTCGTTCTCCTGTGAGTGTAGATTTTCGAATCCGACGCAAAACTGAAAGTTAATAGTAACGTTCATCGCCTGTTAATGACGATGGAACACACAAATCGCGTCGCGATTCAATACATCGTCCTCCAGCCGACTTGTCTCCAAGGGTCTATTGCTGCCTCGGGCACCTTATGGTCGATCTCCTGTGAGTCTAGATTTTCGAATCTGACGCAAAACTGACAGTTAATTGTAACGTTCAGAGCCTGTTAATGACGATGGAACACACAAATCGCGTCGCGATTCAATACATCGTCCTCCAGCCGACTTGTCTCCAAGGGTCTAGTGCTGCCTCGGGCACCTTATGGTCGATCTCCTGTGAGTCTAGATTTTCGAATCCGACGCAAAACTGACAGTTAATTGTAACGTTCAGTGCCTGTTAATGACGATGGAACACACAAATTGCGTCGCGAATCAATACATCGTCCTCCAGCCGACTTGTCTCCAAGGGTCTAGTGCTGCCTCGGACACCTTATGGTCGTTCTCCTGTGAGTCTAGATTTTCGAATCCGACGCAAAACTGACAGTTAATTGTAAGGTTCAGAGCCTGTTAATGACGATGGAACACACAAATCGCGTCGCGATTCAATACATCGTTCACCGGCCGACCTGTCTCCAAGGGTCTAGTGCTGCCTCGGACACCTTATGGTCGATCTCCTGTGAGTCTAGATTTTCGAATCCGACTCAAAACTGACAGTTAATTGTAACGTTCAGAGCCTGTTAATGACGATGGAACACACAAATCGCGTCGCGATTCAATACATCGTCCTGCGGCCGACCTGTCTCCAAGGGTCTATTGCTGCCTCGGTCACCTTATGGTCGTTCTCCTGTGAGTCTAGATTTTTGAATCCGACGCAAAACTGATAGTTAATTGTAAGGTTCAGAGCATCTTAATGACAATGGAACACACAAATCGCGTCGCGATTCAATACATCGTCCTCCGGCCAACCTGTCTCCAAGGGTCTATTGCTGCCACGGGCACCTTATGGTCGATCTCCTGTGAGTCTAGATTTTCGAATCCGACGCAAAAATGACAGTTAATTGTAACGTTCAGAGCCTGTTAATGACGATGGAACACACAAATCCCGTCGCGATTCAATACATTGTCCTCCGGCCGACCTGTCTCCAAGGGTCTGTTGCTGCCTCGGGCACCTTATGGTCGATCTCCTGTGAGTCTAGATTTTCGAATCCGACGCAAAACTGACAGTTAATTGTAAGGTCCAGAGCCTGTTAATGACGATGTAACACACAAATTGCGTCGCGATTCAATACATCGTCCTCCGGCCGACCTGTCTCCAAGGGTCTATTGCTGCCTCGGGCACCTTATGGTCGTTCTCCTGTGAGACTAGATTTTCGAATCCGACGCAAAACTGACAGTTAATTGTAACGTTCAGGGCCTGTTAATGACGATGGAACACACAAATCGCGTCGCGATTCAATACATCGTCCACCGGCCGACCTGTCTCCAAGGGTCTAGTGCTGCCTCGGACACCTTATGGTCGTTCTCCTGTGAGTCTAGATTTTCGAATCCGACGCAAAACTGACAGTTAATAGTAACGTTCAGCGCCTGTTAATGACGATGGAACACACAAATCGCGTCGCGATTCAATACATCGTCCTCCAACCGACTTGTCTCCAAGGGTCTAGTCCTGCCTCGGGCACCTTATGGTCGATCTCCTGTGAGTCTAGATTTTCGAATCCGACGCAAAACTGACAGTTAATTGTAACGTTCAGAGCCTGTTAATGACGATGGAACACACAAATCGCGTCGCGATTCAATACATCGTCCTCCGGCCGACCTGTCTCCAAGGGTCTATTGCTGCCTCGGTCACCTTATGGTCGTTCTCCAGTGAGTCTAGATTTTCGAATCCGACGCAAAACTGATAGTTAATTGTAAGGTTCAGAGCCTGTTAATGACGATGGAACACACAAATCGCGTCGCGATTCAATACATCGTCCTCCGGCCGACCAGTCTCCAAGGGTCTATTGCTGCCACGGGCACCTTATGGTCGATCTCCTGTGAGTCTAGATTTTCGAATCCGACGCAAAACTGACAGTTAATTGTAACGTTCAGAGCCTGTTAATGACGATGGAACACACAAATTGCTTCGCGATTCAATACATCGTCCTCCAGCCGACTTGTCTCCAAGGGTCTAGTGCTGCCTCGGCCACCTTTTGGTCGTTCTTCTGTGAGTCTAGATTTTGGAATCCGAAGCAAAACTGACAGTTAATTGTAAGGTTCAGAGCCTCTTAATGACAATGGAACACACAAATTGAGTCGCGATTCAATACATCGTCCTCCGGCCGACCTGTCTCCAAGGGTCTATTGCTGCCTCGGGCACCTCATGGTCGATCTCCTGTGAGTCTAGATTTTCGAATCCGACGCAAAACTGACAGTTAATTGTAACGTTCAGTGCCTGTTAATGACGATGGAACACACAAATTGCGTCGCGATTCAATACATCGTCCTCGAGCCGACTTGTCTCCAAGGGTCTAGTGCTGCCTCGGACACCTGATAGTCGTTCTCCTGTGAGTCTAGATTTTCGAATCCGACGCAAAACTGACAGTTAATTGTAAGGTTCAGAGCATCTTAATGACAATGGAACACACACAAATCGCGTCGCGATTCAATACATCGTCCTCCGGCCGACCTGTCTCCAAGGGTCTATTGCTGCCTCGGGCACCTTATGGTCGATCTCCTGTGAGTCTAGATTTTCGAATCCGACGCAAAACTGACAGTTAATTGTAACGTTCAGGGCCTGTTAATGACGATGGAACACACAAATCGCGTCGCGATTCAATACATCGTCCTCCGGCCGACCTGTCTCCAATGGGTCTAGTCCTGCCTCGGGCACCTTATGGTCGATCTCCTGTGAGTCTAGATTTTCGAATCCGACGCAAAACTGACAGTTAATTGTAACGTTCAGAGCCTGTTAATGACGATGGAACACACAAATCGCGTCGCGATTCAATACATCGTCCTGCGGCCGACCTGTCTCCAAGGGTCTATTGCTGCCTCGGTCACCTTATGGTCGTTCTCCTGTGAGTCTAGATTTTCGAATCCGACGCAAAACTGACAGTTAATTGTAAGGTTCAGAGCCTGTTAATGACGATGGAACACACAAATCGCGTCGCGATTCAATACATCGTCCTCCGGCCGACTTTTCTCCAAGGGTCTAGTGCTGCCTCGGGCACCTTATGGT
This sequence comes from Schistocerca nitens, assembly GCF_023898315.1. Lineage (NCBI taxonomy): Eukaryota > Metazoa > Arthropoda > Insecta > Orthoptera > Acrididae > Schistocerca > Schistocerca nitens. Next base: position 9,723,324 of record NC_064617.1, on the reverse strand, counting down.
CGTTCTTCTGTGAGTCTAGATTTTGGAATCCGACGCAAAACTGACAGTTAATTGTAAGGTTCAGAGCCTGTTAATGACGATGGAACACACAAATTGCGTCGCGATTCAATACATCGTCCTCCGGCCGACCTGTCTCCAAGGGTCTATTGCTGCCTCGGGCACCTTATGGTCGATCTCCTGTGAGTCTAGATTTTCGAATCCGACGCAAAACTGACAGTTAATTGTAACGTTCAGTGCCTGTTAATGACGATGGAACACACAAATCGCGTCGCGATTCAATACATCGTCCTCCAGCCGACTTGTCTCCAAGGGTCTAGTGCTGCCTCGAACACCTTATGGTCGTTCTCCTGTGAGTATAGATTTTCGAATCCGACGCAAAACTTACAGTTAATTGTAAGGTTCAGATCCTGTTAATGACGATGGAACACACAAATCGCGTCGCGATTCAATACATCGTCCTCCGGCCGACCTGTCTCCAAGGGTCTATTGCTGCCTCGGGCACCTTATGGTCGATCTCCTGTGAGTCTAGATTTTCGAATCCGACGCAAAACTGACAGTTAATTGTAACGTTCAGGGCCTGTTAATGACGATGGAACACACAAATCGCGTCGCGATTCAATACATCGTCCACCGGCCGACCTGTCTCCAAGGGACTAGTGCTGCCTCGGACACCTTATGGTCGTTCTCCTGTGAGTCTAGATTTTCGAATCCGACGCAAAACTGAAAGTTAATAGTAACGTTCAGCGCCTGTTAATGACGATGGAACACACAAATCGCGTCGCGATTCAATACATCGTCCTCCAGCCGACTTGTCTCCAAGGGTCTATTGCTGCCTCGGGCACCTTATGGTCGATCTCCTGTGAGTCTAGATTTTCGAATCCGACGCAAAACTGACAGTTAATTGTAACGTTCAGAGCCTGTTAATGACGATGGAACACACAAATCGCGTCGCGATTCAATACATCGTCCTCCAGCCGACTTGTCTCCAAGGGTCTAGTGCTGCCTCGGGCACCTTATGGTCGTCCTTCTGTGAGTCTAGATTAACGAATCCGACGCAAAACTGACAGTTAATTGTACGGTTCAGAGCCTGTTAATGACGATGGAACACACAAATTGCGTCGCGATTCAATACATCGTCCTCCGGCCGACCTGTCTCCAAGGTTCTATTGCTGCCTCGGGCACCTTATGGTCGATCTCCTGTGAGTCTAGATTTTCGAATCCGACGCAAAACTGACAGTTAATTGTAACGTTCAGTGCCTGTTAATGACGATGGAACACACAAATTGCGTCGCGAATCAATACATCGTCCTCCAGCCGACTTGTCTCCAAGGGTCTAGTGCTGCCTCGGACACCTTATGGTCGTTCTCCTGTGAGTCTAGATTTTCGAATCCGACGCAAAACTGACAGTTAATAGTAACGTTCAGCGCCTGTTAATGACGATGGAACACACAAATCGCGTCGCGATTCAATACATCGTCCTCCAGCCGACTTGTCTCCAAGGGTCTAGTCCTGCCTCGGGCACCATATGGTCGATCTCCTGTGAGTCTAGATTTTCGAATCCGACGCAAAAATGACAGTTAATTGTAACGTTCAGAGCCTGTTAATGACGATGGAACACACAAATCCCGTCGCGATTCAATACATCGTCCTCCGGCCGACCTGTCTCCAAGGGTCTGTTGCTGCCTCGGGCACCTTATGGTCGATCTCCTGTGAGTCTAGATTTTCGAATCCGACGCAAAACTGACAGTTAATTGTAACGTTCAGTGCCTGTTAATGACGATGGAACACACAAATCGCGTCGCGATTCAATACATCGTCCTCCGGCCGACCTGTCTCCAAGGGTCTATTGCTGCCTCGGGCACCTTATGGTCGATCTCCTGTGAGTCTAGATTTTCGAATCCGACGCAAAACTGACAGTTAATTGTAACGTTCAGTGCCTGTTAATGACGATGGAACACACAAATCGCGTCGCGATTCAATACATCGTCCTCCAGCCGACTTGTCTCCAAGGGTCTAGTGCTGCCTCGGACACCTTATGGTCGTTCTCCTGTGAGTATAGATTTTCGAATCCGACGCAAAACTTACAGTTAATTGTAAGGTTCAGATCCTGTTCATGACGATGCAACACACAAATCGCGTCGCGATTCAATACATCGTCCTCCGGCCGACCTGTCTCCAAGGGTCTATTGCTGCCTCGGGCACCTTATGGTCGATCTCCTGTGAGTCTAGATTTTCGAATCCGACGCAAAACTGACAGTTAATTGTAACGTTCAGGGCCTGTTAATGACGATGGAACACACAAATCGCGTCGCGATTCAATACATCGTCCACCGGCCGACCTGTCTCCAAGGGTCTAGTGCTGCCTCGGACACCTTATGGTCGTTCTCCTGTGAGTCTAGATTTTCGAATCCGACGCAAAACTGAAAGTTAATAGTAACGTTCAGCGCCTGTTAATGACGATGGAACACACAAATCGCGTCGCGATTCAATACATCGTCCTCCAGCCGACTTGTCTCCAAGGGTCTATTGCTGCCTCGGGCACCTTATGGTCGATCTCCTGTGAGTCTAGATTTTCGAATCCGACGCAAAACTGACAGTTAATTGTAACGTTCAGAGCCTGTTAATGACGATGGAACACACAAATCGCGTCGCGATTCAATACATCGTCCTCCAGCCGACTTGTCTCCAAGGGTCTAGTGCTGCCTCGGGCACCTTATGGTCGTCCTTCTGTGAGTCTAGATTTTCGAATCCGACGCAAAACTGACAGTTAATTGTAAGGTTCAGAGCCTGTTAATGACGATGGAACACACAAATTGCGTCGCGATTCAATACATCGTCCTCCGGCCGACCTGTCTCCAAGGTTCTATTGCTGCCTCGGGCACCTTATGGTCGATCTCCTGTGAGTCTAGATTTTCGAATCCGACGCAAAACTGACAGTTAATTGTAACGTTCAGTGCCTGTTAATGACGATGGAACACACAAATTGCGTCGCGAATCAATACATCGTCCTCCAGCCGACTTGTCTCCAAGGGTCTAGTGCTGCCTCGGACACCTTATGGTCGTTCTCCTGTGAGTCTAGATTTTCGAATCCGACGCAAAACTGACAGTTAATTGTAAGGTTCAGAGCCTGTTAATGACGATGGAACACACAAATCGCGTCGCGATTCAATACATCGTCCACCGGCCGACCTGTCTCCAAGGGTCTAGTGCTGCCTCGGACACCTTATGGTCGTTCTCCTGTGAGTCTAGATTTTCGAATCCGACGCAAAACTGACAGTTAATAGTAACGTTCAGCGCCTGTTAATGACGATGGAACACACAAATCGCGTCGCGATTCAATACATCGTCCTCCAGCCGACTTGTCTCCAAGGGTCTAGTCCTGCCTCGGGCACCTTATGGTCGATCTCCTGTGAGTCTAGATTTTCGAATCCGACGCAAAAATGACAGTTAATTGTAACGTTCAGAGCCTGTTAATGACGATGGAACACACAATCCCGTCGCGATTCAATACATCGTCCTCCGGCCGACCTGTCTCCAAGGGTCTGTTGCTGCCTCGGGCACCTTATGGTCGATCTCCTGTGAGTCGAGATTTTAGAATCCGACGCAAAACTGACAGTTAATTGTAAGGTCCAGAGCCTGTTAATGACGATGTAACACACAAATTGCGTCGCGATTCAATACATCGTCCTCCGGCCGACCTGTCTCCAAGGGTCTATTGCTGCCTCGGGCACCTTATGGTCGTTCTCCTGTGAGACTAGATTTTCGAATCCGACGCAAAACTGACAGTTAATAGTAACGTTCAGCGCCTGTTAATGACGATGGAACACACAAATCGCGTCGCAATTCAATACATCGTCCTCCAACCGACTTGTCTCCAAGGGTCTAGTCCTGCCTCGGGCACCTTATGGTCGATCTCCTGTGAGTCTAGATTTTCGAATCCGACGCAAAACTGACAGTTAATTGTAACGTTCAGAGCCTGTTAATGACGATGGCACACACAAATCGCGTCGCGATTCAATACATCGTCCTCCGGCCGACCTGTCTCCAAGGGTCTATTGCTGCCTCGGTCACCTTATGGTCGTTCTCCAGTGAGTCTAGATTTTCGAATCCGACGCAAAACTGATAGTTAATTGTAACGTTCAGAGCCTGTTAATGACGATGGAACACACAAATCCCGTCGCGATTCAATACATCGTCCTCCGGCCGACCTGTCTCCAAGGGTCTGTTGCTGCCTCGGGCACCTTATGGTCGATCTCCTGTGAGTCTAGATTTTCGAATCCGACGCAAAACTGACAGTTAATTGTAACGTTCAGTGCCTGTTAATGACGATGGAACACACAAATCGCGTCGCGATTCAATACATCGTCCTGCGGCCGACCTGTCTCCAAGGGTCTATTGCTGCCTCGGTCACCTTATGGTCGTTCTCCTGTGAGTCTAGATTTTCGAATCCGACGCAAAACTGACAGTTAATTGTAAGGTTCAGAGCCTGTTAATGACGATGGAACACACAAATCGCGTCGCGATTCATTACATCGTCCTCCGGCCGACTTTTCTCCAAGGGTCTAGTGCTGCCTCGGGCACCTTATGGTCGTTCTTCTGTGAGTCTAGATTTTGGAATCCGACGCATAACTGACAGTTAATTGTAAGGTTCAGAGCCTGTTAATGACGATGGAACACACAAATTGCGTCGCGATTCAATACATCGTCCTCCGGCCGACCTGTCTCCAAGGGTCTATTGCTGCCTCGGGCACCTTATGGTCGATCTCCTGTGAGTCTAGATTTTCGAATCCGACGCAAAACTGACAGTTAATTGTAACGTTCAGTGCCTGTTAATGACGATGGAACACACAAATCGCGTCGCGATTCAATACATCGTCCTCCAGCCGACTTGTCTCCAAGGGTCTAGTGCTGCCTCGGACACCTTATGGTCGTTCTCCTGTGAGTATAGATTTTCGAATCCGACGCAAAACTTACAGTTAATTGTAAGGTTCAGATCCTGTTCATGACGATGCAACACACAAATCGCGTCGCGATTCAATACATCGTCCTCCGGCCGACCTGTCTCCAAGGGTCTATTGCTGCCTCGGGCACCTTATGGTCGATCTCCTGTGAGTCTAGATTTTCGAATCCGACGCAAAACTGACAGTTAATTGTAACGTTCAGGGCCTGTTAATGACGATGGAACACACAAATCGCGTCGCGATTCAATACATCGTCCACCGGCCGACCTGTCTCCAAGGGTCTAGTGCTGCCTCGGACACCTTATGGTCGTTCTCCTGTGAGTCTAGATTTTCGAATCCGACGCAAAACTGAAAGTTAATAGTAACGTTCAGCGCCTGTTAATGACGATGGAACACACAAATCGCGTCGCGATTCAATACATCGTCCTCCAGCCGACTTGTCTCCAAGGGTCTATTGCTGCCTCGGGCACCTTATGGTCGATCTCCTGTGAGTCTAGATTTTCGAATCCGACGCAAAACTGACAGTTAATTGTAACGTTCAGAGCCTGTTAATGACGATGGAACACACAAATCGCGTCGCGATTCAATACATCGTCCTCCAGCCGACTTGTCTCCAAGGGTCTAGTGCTGCCTCGGGCACCTTATGGTCGTCCTTCTGTGAGTCTAGATTTTCGAATCCGACGCAAAACTGACAGTTAATTGTAAGGTTCAGAGCCTGTTAATGACGATGGAACACACAAATTGCGTCGCGATTCAATACATCGTCCTCCGGCCGACCTGTCTCCAAGGTTCTATTGCTGCCTCGGGCACCTTATGGTCGATCTCCTGTGAGTCTAGATTTTCGAATCCGACGCAAAACTGACAGTTAATTGTAACGTTCAGTGCCTGTTAATGACGATGGAACACACAAATTGCGTCGCGAATCAATACATCGTCCTCCAGCCGACTTGTCTCCAAGGGTCTAGTGCTGCCTCGGACACCTTATGGTCGTTCTCCTGTGAGTCTAGATTTTCGAATCCGACGCAAAACTGACAGTTAATTGTAAGGTTCAGAGCCTGTTAATGACGATGGAACACACAAATCGCGTCGCGATTCAATACATCGTCCACCGGCCGACCTGTCTCCAAGGGTCTAGTGCTGCCTCGGACACCTTATGGTCGTTCTCCTGTGAGTCTAGATTTTCGAATCCGACGCAAAACTGACAGTTAATAGTAACGTTCAGCGCCTGTTAATGACGATGGAACACACAAATCGCGTCGCGATTCAATACATCGTCCTCCAGCCGACTTGTCTCCAAGGGTCTAGTCCTGCCTCGGGCACCTTATGGTCGATCTCCTGTGAGTCTAGATTTTCGAATCCGACGCAAAAATGACAGTTAATTGTAACGTTCAGAGCCTGTTAATGACGATGGAACACACAATCCCGTCGCGATTCAATACATCGTCCTCCGGCCGACCTGTCTCCAAGGGTCTGTTGCTGCCTCGGGCACCTTATGGTCGATCTCCTGTGAGTCGAGATTTTAGAATCCGACGCAAAACTGACAGTTAATTGTAAGGTCCAGAGCCTGTTAATGACGATGTAACACACAAATTGCGTCGCGATTCAATACATCGTCCTCCGGCCGACCTGTCTCCAAGGGTCTATTGCTGCCTCGGGCACCTTATGGTCGTTCTCCTGTGAGACTAGATTTTCGAATCCGACGCAAAACTGACAGTTAATAGTAACGTTCAGCGCCTGTTAATGACGATGGAACACACAAATCGCGTCGCAATTCAATACATCGTCCTCCAACCGACTTGTCTCCAAGGGTCTAGTCCTGCCTCGGGCACCTTATGGTCGATCTCCTGTGAGTCTAGATTTTCGAATCCGACGCAAAACTGACAGTTAATTGTAACGTTCAGAGCCTGTTAATGACGATGGCACACACAAATCGCGTCGCGATTCAATACATCGTCCTCCGGCCGACCTGTCTCCAAGGGTCTATTGCTGCCTCGGTCACCTTATGGTCGTTCTCCAGTGAGTCTAGATTTTCGAATCCGACGCAAAACTGATAGTTAATTGTAAGGTTCAGAGCCTGTTAATGACGATGGAACACACAAATCGCGTCGCGATTCAATACATCGTCCTCCGGCCGACCAGTCTCCAAGGGTCTATTGCTGCCTCGGGCACCTTATGGTCGATCTCCTGTGAGTCTAGATTTTCGAATCCGACGCAAAACTGACAGTTAATTGTAACGTTCAGAGCCTGTTAATGACGATGGAACACACAAATTGCTTCGCGATTCAATACATCGTCCTCCAGCCGACTTGTCTCCAAGGGTCTAGTGCTGCCTCGGCCACCTTATGGTCGTTCTTCTGTGAGTCTAGATTTTGGAATCCGAAGCAAAACTGACAGTTAATTGTAAGGTTCAGAGCCTCTTAATGACAATGGAACACACAAATTGAGTCGCGATTCAATACATCGTCCTCCGGCCGACCTGTCTCCAAGGGTCTATTGCTGCCTCGGGCACCTTATGGTCGATCTCCTGTAAGTCTAGATTTTCGAATCCGACGCAAAACTGACAGTTAATTGTAACGTTCAGAGCCTGTTAATGACGATGGAACACACAAATCGCGTCGCGATTCAATACATCGTCCTGCGGCCGACCTGTCTCCAAGGGTCTATTGCTGCCTCGGTCACCTTATGGTCGTTCTCCTGTGAGTCTAGATTTTCGAATCCGACGCAAAACTGACAGTTAATTGTAAGGTTCAGAGCCTGTTAATGACGATGGAACACACAAATCGCGTCGCGATTCAATACATCGTCCACCGGCCGACCTGTCTCCAAGGGTCTAGTGCTGCCTCGGACACCTTATGGTCGTTCTCCTGTGAGTCTAGATTTTCGAATCCGACGCAAAACTGACAGTTAATAGTAACGTTCAGCGCCTGTTAATGACGATGGAACACACAAATCGCGTCGCGATTCAATACATCGTCCTCCAGCCGACTTGTCTCCAAGGGTCTAGTCCTGCCTCGGGCACCTTATGGTCGATCTCCTGTGAGTCTAGATTTTCGAATCCGACGCAAAAATGACAGTTAATTGTAACGTTCAGAGCCTGTTAATGACGATGGAACACACAATCCCGTCGCGATTCAATACATCGTCCTCCGGCCGACCTGTCTCCAAGGGTCTGTTGCTGCCTCGGGCACCTTATGGTCGATCTCCTGTGAGTCGAGATTTTAGAATCCGACGCAAAACTGACAGTTAATTGTAAGGTCCAGAGCCTGTTAATGACGATGTAACACACAAATTGCGTCGCGATTCAATACATCGTCCTCCGGCCGACCTGTCTCCAAGGGTCTATTGCTGCCTCGGGCACCTTATGGTCGTTCTCCTGTGAGACTAGATTTTCGAATCCGACGCAAAACTGACAGTTAATAGTAACGTTCAGCGCCTGTTAATGACGATGGAACACACAAATCGGGTCGCAATTCAATACATCGTCCTCCAACCGACTTGTCTCCAAGGGTCTAGTCCTGCCTCGGGCACCTTATGGTCGATCTCCTGTGAGTCTAGATTTTCGAATCCGACGCAAAACTGACAGTTAATTGTAACGTTCAGAGCCTGTTAATGACGATGGAACACACAAATCGCGTCGCGATTCAATACATCGTCCTCCGGCCGACCTGTCTCCAAGGGTCTATTGCTGCCTCGGTCACCTTATGGTCGTTCTCCAGTGAGTCTAGATTTTCGAATCCGACGCAAAACTGATAGTTAATTGTAAGGTTCAGAGCCTGTTAATGACGATGGAACACACAAATCGCGTCGCGATTCAATACATCGTCCTCCGGCCGACCAGTCTCCAAGGGTCTATTGCTGCCTCGGGCACCTTATGGTCGATCTCCTGTGAGTCTAGATTTTCGAATCCGACGCAAAACTGACAGTTAATTGTAAGGTTCAGAGCCTCTTAATGACAATGGAACACACAAATTGAGTCGCGATTCAATACATCGTCCTCCGGCCGACCTGTCTCCAAGGGTCTATTGCTGCCTCGGGCACCTTATGGTCGATCTCCTGTAAGTCTAGATTTTCGAATCCGACGCAAAACTGACAGTTAATTGTAACGTTCAGAGCCTGTTAATGACGATGGAACACACAAATCGCGTCGCGATTCAATACATCGTCCTGCGGCCGACCTGTCTCCAAGGGTCTATTGCTGCCTCGGTCACCTTATGGTCGTTCTCCTGTGAGTCTAGATTTTCGAATCCGACGCAAAACTGACAGTTAATTGTAAGGTTCAGAACCTGTTAATGACGATGGAACACACAAATCGCGTCGCGATTCATTACATCGTCCTCCGGCCCACTTTTCTCCAAGGGTCTAGTGCTGCCTCGGGCACCTTATGGTCGTTCTTCTGTGAGTCTAGATTTTGGAATCCGACGCATAACTGACAGTTAATTGTAAGGTTCAGAGCCTGTTAATGACGATGGAACACACAAATTGCGTCGCGATTCAATACATCGTCCTCCGGCCGACCTGTCTCCAAGGGTCTATTGCTGCCTCGGGCACCTTATGGTCGATCTCCTGTGAGTCTAGATTTTCGAATCCGACGCAAAACTGACAGTTAATTGTAACGTTCAGTGCCTGTTAATGACGATGGAACACACAAATCGCGTCGCGATTCAATACATCGTCCTCCAGCCGACTTGTCTCCAAGGGTCTAGTGCTGCCTCGGACACCTTATGGTCGTTCTCCTGTGAGTATAGATTTTCGAATCCGACGCAAAACTTACAGTTAATTGTAAGGTTCAGATCCTGTTAATGACGATGGAACACACAAATCGCGTCGCGATTCAATACATCGTCCTCCGGCCGACCTGTCTCCAAGGGTCTATTGCTGCCTCGGGCACCTTATGGTCGATCTCCTGTGAGTCTAGATTTTCGAATCCGACGCAAAACTGACAGTTAATTGTAACGTTCAGGGCCTGTTAATGACGATGGAACACACAAATCGCGTCGCGATTCAATACATCGTCCACCGGCCGACCTGTCTCCAAGGGTCTAGTGCTGCCTCGGACACCTTATGGTCGTTCTCCTGTGAGTCTAGATTTTCGAATCCGACGCAAAACTGAAAGTTAATAGTAACGTTCAGCGCCTGTTAATGACGATGGAACACACAAATCGCGTCGCGATTCAATACATCGTCCTCCAGCCGACTTGTCTCCAAGGGTCTATTGCTGCCTCGGGCACCTTATGGTCGATCTCCTGTGAGTCTAGATTTTCGAATCCGACGCAAAACTGACAGTTAATTGTAACGTTCAGAGCCTGTTAATGACGATGGAACACACAAATCGCGTCGCGATTCAATACATCGTCCTCCAGCCGACTTGTCTCCAAGGGTCTAGTGCTGCCTCGGGCACCTTATGGTCGTCCTTCTGTGAGTCTAGATTTTCGAATCCGACGCAAAACTGACAGTTAATTGTAAGGTTCAGAGCCTGTTAATGACGATGGAACACACAAATTGCGTCGCGATTCAATACATCGTCCTCCGGCCGACCTGTCTCCAAGGTTCTATTGCTGCCTCGGGCACCTTATGGTCGATCTCCTGTGAGTCTAGATTTTCGAATCCGACGCAAAACTGACAGTTAATTGTAACGTTCAGTGCCTGTTAATGACGATGGAACACACAAATTGCGTCGCGAATCAATACATCGTCCTCCAGCCGACTTGTCTCCAAGGGTCTAGTGCTGCCTCGGACACCTTATGGTCGTTCTCCTGTGAGTCTAGATTTTCGAATCCGACGCAAAACTGACATTTAATTGTAAGGTTCAGAGCCTGTTAATGACGATGGAACACACAAATCGCGTCGCGATTCAATACATCGTCCACCGGCCGACCTGTCTCCAAGGGTCTAGTGCTGCCTCGGACACCTTATGGTCGTTCTCCTGTGAGTCTAGATTTTCGAATCCGACGCAAAACTGACAGTTAATAGTAACGTTCAGCGCCTGTTAATGACGATGGAACACACAAATCGCGTCGCGATTCAATACATCGTCCTCCAGCCGACTTGTCTCCAAGGGTCTAGTCCTGCCTCGGGCACCTTATGGTCGATCTCCTGTGAGTCTAGATTTTCGAATCCGACGCAAAAATGACAGTTAATTGTAACGTTCAGAGCCTGTTAATGACGATGGAACACACAAATCCCGTCGCGATTCAATACATCGTCCTCCGGCCGACCTGTCTCCAAGGGTCTGTTGCTGCCTCGGGCACCTTATGGTCGATCTCCTGTGAGTCGAGATTTTCGAATCCGACGCAAAACTGACAGTTAATTGTAAGGTCCAGAGCCTGTTAATGACGATGTAACACACAAATTGCGTCGCGATTCAATACATCGTCCTCCGGCCGACCTGTCCCCAAGGGTCTATTGCTGCCTCGGGCACCTTATGGTCGTTCTCCTGTGAGACTAGATTTTCGAATCCGACGCAAAACTGACAGTTAATAGTAACGTTCAGCGCCTGTTAATGACGATGGAACACACAAATCGCGTCGCGATTCAATACATCGTCCTCCAACCGACTTGTCTCCAAGGGTCTAGTCCTGCCTCGGGCACCTTATGGTCGATCTCCTGTGAGTCTAGATTTTCGAATCCGACGCAAAACTGACAGTTAATTGTAACGTTCAGAGCCTGATAATGACGATGGAACACACAAATCGCGTCGCGATTCAATACATCGTCCTCCGGCCGACCTGTCTCCAAGGGTCTATTGCTGCCTCGGTCACCTTATGGTCGTTCTCCAGTGAGTCTAGATTTTCGAATCCGACGCAAAACTGATAGTTAATTGTAAGGTTCAGAGCCTGTTAATGACGATGGAACACACAAATCGCGTCGCGATTCAATACATCGTCCTCCGGCCGACCAGTCTCCAAGGGTCTTTTGCTGCCTCGGGCACCTTATGGTCGATCTCCTGTGAGTCTAGATTTTCGAATCCGACGCAAAACTGACAGTTAATTGTAACGTTCAGAGCCTGTTAATGACGATGGAACACACAAATTGCTTCGCGATTCAATACATCGTCCTCCAGCCGACTTGTCTCCAAGGGTCTAGTGCTGCCTCGGCCACCTTATGGTCGTTCTTCTGTGAGTCTAGATTTTGGAATCCGAAGCAAAAGTGACAGTTAATTGTAAGGTTCAGAGCCTCTTAATGACAATGGAACACACAAATTGAGTCGCGATTCAATACATCGTCCTCCGGCCGACCTGTCTCCAAGGGTCTATTGCTGCCTCGGGCACCTTATGGTCGATCTCCTGTGAGTCTAGATTTTCGAATCCGACGCAAAACTGACAGTTAATTGTAACGTTCAGAGCCTGTTAATGACGATGGAACACACAAATCGCGTCGCGATTCAATACATCGTCCTCCAGCCGACTTGTCTCCAAGGGTCTAGTGCTGCCTCGGGCACCTTATGGTCGTCCTTCTGTGAGTCTAGATTTTCGAATCCGACGCGAAACTGACAGTTAATTGTAAGGTTCAGAGCCTGTTAATGACGATGGAACACACAAATTGCGTCGCGATTCAATACATCGTCCTCCGGCCGACCTGTCTCCAAGGGTCTATTGCTGCCTCGGGCACCTTATGGTCGATCTCCTGTGAGTCTAGATTTTCGAATCCGACGCAAAACTGACAGTTAATTGTAACGTTCAGTGCCTGTTAATGACGATGGAACACACAAATTGCGTCGCGATTCAATACATCGTCCTCGAGCCGACTTGTCTCCAAGGGTCTAGTGCTGCCTCGGACACCTGATAGTCGTTCTCCTGTGAGTCTAGATTTTCGAATCCGACGCAAAACTGACAGTTAATTGTAACGTTCAGAGCATCTTAATGACAATGGAACACACAAATCGCGTCGCGATTCAATACATCGTCCTCCGGCCGACCTGTCTCCAAGGGTCTATTGCTGCCTCGGGCACCTTATGGTCGATCTCCTGTGAGTCTAGATTTTCGAATCCGACGCAAAACTGACAGTTAATTGTAACGTTCAGGGCCTGTTAATGACGATGGAACACACAAATCGCGTCGTGATTCAATACATCGTCCTCCGGCCGACCTGTCTCCAAGGGTCTAGTGCTGCCTCGGACACCTTATGGTCGTTCTCCTGTGAGTCTAGATTTTCGAATCCGACGCAAAACTGACAGTTAATTGTAACGTTCAGCGCCTGTTAATGACGATGGAACACACAAATCGCGTCGCGATTCAATACATCGTCCTCCAGCCGACTTGTCTCCAAGGGTCTAGTCCTGCCTCGGGCACCTTATGGTCGATCTCCTGTGAGTCTAGATTTTCGAATCCGACGCAAAACTGAAAGTTAATTGTAACGTTCATAGCCTGTTAATGACGATGGAACACACAAATCGCGTCGCGATTCAATACATCGTCCTGCGGCCGACCTGTCTCCAAGGGTCTATTGCTGCCTCCGTCACCTTATGGTCGTTCTCCTGTGAGTCTAGATTTTCGAATCCGACGCAAAACTGACAGTTAATTGTAAGGTTCAGAGCCTGTTAATGACGATGGAACACACAAATCGCGTCGCGATTCAATACATCGTCCTCCGGCCGACCTGTCTCCAAGGGTCTATTGCTGCCTCGGGCACCTTATGGTCGATCTCCTGTGAGTCTAGATTTTCGAATCCGACGCAAAACTGACCGTTAATTGTAACGTTCAGAGCCTGTTAATGACGATGGAACACACAATTTGCGTCGCGATTCAATACATCGTCCTCCAGCCGACTTGTCTCCAATGGTCTAGTGCTGCCTCGGGCACCTTATGCTCGTTCTTCTGTGAGTCTAGATTTTGGAATCCGTAGCAAAACTGACAGTTAATTGTAAGGTTCAGAGCCTCTTAATGACAATGGAACACACAAATTGAGTCGCGGTTCAATACATCGTCCTCCGGCCGACCTGTCTCCAAGGGTCTATTGCTGCCTCGGGCACCTTATGGTCGATCTCCTGTGAGTCTAGATTTTCGAATCCGACGCAAAACTGACAGTTAATTGTATCGTTCAGAGCCTGTTAATGACGATGGAACACACAAATCGCGTCGCGATTCAATACATCGTCCTCCGGCCGACTTGTCTCCAAGGGTCTAGTGCTGCCTCGGGCACCTTATGGTCGTTCTTCTGTGAGTCTAGATTTTCGAATCCGACGCAAAACTGACAGTTAATTGTAACGTTCAGCGCCTGTTAATGACGATGGAACACACAAATCGCGTCGCGATTCAATACATCGTCCTCCAGCCGACTTGTCTTCAAGGGTCTAGTCCTGCATCGGGCACCTTATGGTCGATCTCCTGTGAGTCTAGATTTTCGAATCCGACGCAAAACTGACAGTTAATTGTAACGTTCAGAGCCTGTTAATGACGATGGAACACACAAATCGCGTCGTGGTCAATACATCGTCCTGCGGCCGACCTGTCTCCAAGGGTCTATTGCTGCCTCGGTCACCTTATGGTCGTTCTCCTGTGAGTCTAGATTTTCGAATCCGACGCAAAACTGACAGTTAATTGTAAGGTTCAGAGCCTGTTAATGACGATGGAACACACAAATCGCGTCGCGATTCAATACATCGTCCTCCGGCCGACTTTTCTCCAAGGGTCTAGTGCTGCCTCGGGCACCTTATGGTCGTCCTTCTGTGAGTCTAGATTTTCGAATCCGACGCAAAACTGACAGTTAATTGTAAGGTTCAGAGCCTGTTAATGACGATGGAACACACAAATTGCGTCGCGATTCAATACATCGTCCTCCGGCCGACCTGTCTCCAAGGGTCTATTGCTGCCTCGGGCACCTTATGGTCGATCTCCTGTGAGTCTAGATTTTCGAATCCGACGCAAAACTGACAGTTAATTGTATCGTTCAGAGCCTGTTAATGACGATGGAACACACAAATCGCGTCGCGATTCAATACATCGTCCTCCGGCCGACTTGTCTCCAAGGGTCTAGTGCTGCCTCGGGCACCTTATGGTCGTTCTTCTGTGAGTCTAGATTTTCGAATCCGACGCAAAACTGACAGTTAATTGTAACGTTCAGCGCCTGTTAATGACGATGGAACACACAAATCGCGTCGCGATTCAATACATCGTCCTCCAGCCGACTTGTCTTCAAGGGTCTAGTCCTGCATCGGGCACCTTATGGTCGATCTCCTGTGAGTCTAGATTTTCGAATCCGACGCAAAACTGACAGTTAATTGTAACGTTCAGAGCCTGTTAATGACGATGGAACACACAAATCGCGTCGTGGTCAATACATCGTCCTGCGGCCGACCTGTCTCCAAGGGTCTATTGCTGCCTCGGTCACCTTATGGTCGTTCTCCTGTGAGTCTAGATTTTCGAATCCGACGCAAAACTGACAGTTAATTGTAAGGTTCAGAGCCTGTTAATGACGATGGAACACACAAATCGCGTCGCGATTCAATACATCGTCCTCCGGCCGACTTTTCTCCAAGGGTCTAGTGCTGCCTCGGGCACCTTATGGTCGTCCTTCTGTGAGTCTAGATTTTCGAATCCGACGCAAAACTGACAGTTAATTGTAAGGTTCAGAGCCTGTTAATGACGATGGAACACACAAATTGCGTCGCGATTCAATACATCGTCCTCCGGCCGACCTGTCTCCAAGGGTCTATTGCTGCCTCGGGCACCTTATGGTCGATCTCCTGTGAGTCTAGATTTTCTAATCCGACGCAAAACTGACAGTTAATTGTAACGTTCAGTGCCTGTTAATGACGATGGAACACACAAATTGCGTCGCGATTCAATACATCGTCCTCGAGCCGACTTGTCTCCAAGGGTCTAGTGCTGCCTCGGACACCTGATAGTCGTTCTCCTGTGAGTCTAGATTTTCGAATCCGACGCAAAACTGACAGTTAATTGTAAGGTTCAGAGCATCTTAATGACAATGGAACACACAAATCGCGTCGCGATTCAATACATCGTCCTCCGGCCGACCAGTCTCCAAGGGTCTATTGCTGCCTCGGGCACCTTATGGTCGATCTCCTGTGAGTCTAGATTTTCGAATCCGACGCAAAACTGACAGTTAATTGTAACGTTCAGGGCCTGTTAATGACGATGGAACACACAAATCGCGTCGCGATTCAATACATCGTCCTCCGGCCGACCTGTCTCCAAGGGTCTAGTCCTGCCTCGGGCACCTTATGGTCGATCTCCTGTGAGTCTAGATTTTCGAATCCGACGCAAAACTGACAGTTAATTGTAACGTTCAGAGCCTGTTAATGACGATGGAACACACAAATCGCTTCGCGATTCAATACATCGTCCTGCGGCCGACCTGTCTCCAAAGGTCTATTGCTGCCTCGGTCACCTTATGGTCGTTCTCCTGTGAGTCTAGATTTTCGAATCCGACGCAAAACTGACAGTTAATTGTAAGGTTCAGAGCCTGTTAATGACGATGGAACACACAAATCGCGTCGCGATTCAATACATCGTCCTCCGGCCGACTTTTCTCCAAGGGTCTAGTGCTGCCTCGGGCACCTTATGGTCGTTCTTCTGTGAGTCTAGATTCTGGAATCCGACGCATAACTGACAGTTAATTGTAAGGTTCAGAGCCTGTTAATGACGATGGAACACACAAATTGCGTCGCGATTCAATACATCGTCCTCCGGCCGACCTGTCTCCAAGGGTCTATTGCTGCCTCGGGCACCTTATGGTCGATCTCCTGTGAGTCTAGGTTTTCGAATCCGACGCAAAACTGACAGTTAATTGTAACGTTCAGTGCCTGTTAATGACGATGGAACACACAAATCGCGTCGCGATTCAATACATCGTCCTCCAGCCGACTTGTCTCCAAGGGTCTAGTGCTGCCTCGGACACCTTATGGTCGTTCTCCTGTGAGTATAGATTTTCGAATCCGACGAAAAACTTACAGTTAATTGTAAGGTTCAGATCCTGTTAATGACGATGGAAAACCAAATCGCGTCGCGATTCAATACATCGTCCTCCGGCCGACCTGTCTCCAAGGGTCTATTGCTGCCTCGGGCACCTTATGGTCGATCTCCTGTGAGTCTAGATTTTCGAATCCGACGCAAAACTGACAGTTAATTGTAACGTTCAGGGCCTGTTAATGACGATGGAACACACAAATCGCGTCGCGATTCAATACATCGTCCACCGGCCGACCTGTCTCCAAGGGTCTAGTGCTGCCTCGGACACCTTATGGTCGTTCTCCTGTGAGTCTAGATTTTCGAATCCGACGCAAAACTGAAAGTTAATAGTAACGTTCAGCGCCTGTTAATGACGATGGAACACACAAATCGCGTCGCGATTCAATACATCGTCCTCCAGCCGACTTGTCTCCAAGGGTCTATTGCTGCCTCGGGCACCTTATGGTCGATCTCCTGTGAGTCTAGATTTTCGAATCCGACGC
Organism: Schistocerca nitens; assembly: GCF_023898315.1. Taxonomy (NCBI): domain Eukaryota; kingdom Metazoa; phylum Arthropoda; class Insecta; order Orthoptera; family Acrididae; genus Schistocerca; species Schistocerca nitens. The sequence continues at coordinate 9,705,954 of NC_064617.1, read as the reverse complement.
AAAACTGACAGTTAATTGTAACGTTCAGAGCCTGTTAATGACGATGGAACACACAAATCGCGTCGCGATTCAATACATCGTCCTCCAGCTGACTTGTCTCCAAGGGTCTAGTGCTGCCTCGGGCACCTTATGGTCGTCCTTCTGTGAGTCTAGATTTTCGAATCCGACGCAAAACTGACAGTTAATTGTAAGGTTCAGAGCCTGTTAATGACGATGGAACACACAAATTGCGTCGCGATTCAATACATCGTCCTCCGGCCGACCTGTCTCCAAGGTTCTATTGCTGCCTCGGGCACCTTATGGTCGATCTCCTGTGAGTCTAGATTTTCGAATCCGACGCAAAACTGACAGTTAATTGTAACGTTCAGTGGCTGTTAATGACGATGGAACACACAAATTGCGTCGCGAATCAATACATCGTCCTCCAACCGACTTGTCTCCAAGGGTCTAGTGCTGCCTCGGACACCTTATGGTCGTTCTCCTGTGAGTCTAGATTTTCGAATCCGACGCAAAACTGACAGTTAATTGTAAGGTTCAGAGCCTGTTAATGACGATGGAACACACAAATCGCGTCGCGATTCAATACATCGTCCACCGGCCGACCTGTCTCCAAGGGTCTAGTGCTGCCTCGGACACCTTATGGTCGTTCTCCTGTGAGTCTAGATTTTCGAATCCGACGCAAAACTGACAGTTAATAGTAACGTTCAGCGCCTGTTAATGACGATGGAACACACAAATCGCGTCGCGATTCAATACATCGTCCTCCAGCCGACTTGTCTCCAAGGGTCTAGTCCTGCCTCGGGCACCTTATGGTCGATCTCCTGTGAGTCTAGATTTTCGAATCCGACGCAAAACTGACAGTTAATTGTAACGTTCAGAGCCTGTTAATGACGATGGAACACACAAATCCCGTCGCGATTCAATACATCGTCCTCCGGCCGACCTGTCTCCAAGGGTCTGTTGCTGCCTCGGGCACCTTATGCTCGATCTCCTGTGAGTCTAGATTTTCGAATCCGACGCAAAACTGACAGTTAATTGTAAGGTCCAGAGCCTGTTAATGACGATGTAACACACAAATTGCGTCGCGATTCAATACATCGTCCTCCGGCCGACCTGTCTCCAAGGGTCTATTGCTGCCTCGGGCACTTTATGGTCGTTCTCCTGTGAGACTAGATTTTCGAATCCGACGCAAAACTGACAGTTAATTGTAACGTTCAGAGCCTGTTAATGACGATGGAACACACAAATCGCGTCGCGATTCAATACATCGTCCTCCGGCCCACCTGTCTCCAAGGGTCTATTGCTGCCTCGGTCACCTTATGGTCGTTCTCCAGTGAGTCTAGATTTTCGAATCCGACGAAAAACTGATAGTTAATTGTAAGGTTCAGAGCCTGTTAATGACGATGGAACACACAAATCGCGTCGCGATTCAATACATCGTCCTCCGGCCGACCTGTCTCCAAGGGTCTATTGCTGCCTCGGGCACCTTATGGTCGATCTCCTGTGAGTCTAGATTTTCGAATCCGACGCAAAACTGACAGTTAATTGTAACGTTCAGTGCCTGTTAATGACGATGGAACACACAAATTGCGTCGCGATTCAATACATCGTCCTCGAGCCGACTTGTCTCCAAGGGTCTAGTGCTGCCTCGGACACCTGATAGTCGTTCTCCTGTGAGTCTAGATTTTCGAATCCGACGCAAAACTGACAGTTAATTGTAACGTTCAGAGCATCTTAATGACAATGGAACACACAAATCGCGTCGCGATTCAATACATCGTCCTCCGGCCGACCTGTCTCCAAGGGTCTATTGCTGCCTCGGGCACCTTATGGTCGATCTCCTGTGAGTCTAGATTTTCGAATCCGACGCAAAACTGACAGTTAATTGTAACGTTCAGGGCCTGTTAATGACGATGGAACACACAAATCGCGTCGTGATTCAATACATCGTCCTCCGGCCGACCTGTCTCCAAGGGTCTAGTGCTGCCTCGGACACCTTATGGTCGTTCTCCTGTGAGTCTAGATTTTCGAATCCGACGCAAAACTGACAGTTAATTGTAACGTTCAGCGCCTGTTAATGACGATGGAACACACAAATCGCGTCGCGATTCAATACATCGTCCTCCAGCCGACTTGTCTCCAAGGGTCTAGTCCTGCCTCGGGCACCTTATGGTCGATCTCCTGTGAGTCTAGATTTTCGAATCCGACGCAAAACTGAAAGTTAATTGTAACGTTCAGAGCCTGTTAATGACGATGGAACACACAAATCGCGTCGCGATTCAATACATCGTCCTGCGGCCGACCTGTCTCCAAGGGTCTATTGCTGCCTCCGTCACCTTATGGTCGTTCTCCTGTGAGTCTAGATTTTCGAATCCGACGCAAAACTGACAGTTAATTGTAACGTTCAGAGCCTGTTAATGACGATGGAACACACAAATCGCGTCGCGATTCAATACATCGTCCTCCGGCCGACCTGTCTCCAAGGGTCTATTGCTGCCTCGGGCACCTTATGGTCGATCTCCTGTGAGTCTAGATTTTCGAATCCGACGCAAAACTGACCGTTAATTGTAACGTTCAGAGCCTGTTAATGACGATGGAACACACAAATTGCGTCGCGATTCAATACATCGTCCTCCAGCCGACTTGTCTCCAATGGTCTAGTGCTGCCTCGGGCACCTTATGCTCGTTCTTCTGTGAGTCTAGATTTTGGAATCCGTAGCAAAACTGACAGTTAATTGTAAGGTTCAGAGCCTCTTAATGACAATGGAACACACAAATTGAGTCGCGGTTCAATACATCGTCCTCCGGCCGACCTGTCTCCAAGGGTCTATTGCTGCCTCGGGCACCTTATGGTCGATCTCCTGTGAGTCTAGATTTTCGAATCCGACGCAAAACTGACAGTTAATTGTATCGTTCAGAGCCTGTTAATGACGATGGAACACACAAATCGCGTCGCGATTCAATACATCGTCCTCCGGCCGACTTGTCTCCAAGGGTCTAGTGCTGCCTCGGGCACCTTATGGTCGTTCTTCTGTGAGTCTAGATTTTCGAATCCGACGCAAAACTGACCGTTAATTGTAACGTTCAGCGCCTGTTAATGACGATGGAACACACAAATCGCGTCGCGATTCAATACATCGTCCTCCAGCCGACTTGTCTTCAAGGGTCTAGTCCTGCATCGGGCACCTTATGGTCGATCTCCTGTGAGTCTAGATTTTCGAATCCGACGCAAAACTGACAGTTAATTGTAACGTTCAGAGCCTGTTAATGACGATGGAACACACAAATCGCGTCGTGGTCAATACATCGTCCTGCAGCCGACCTGTCTCCAAGGGTCTATTGCTGCCTCGGTCACCTTATGGTCGTTCTCCTGTGAGTCTAGATTTTCGAATCCGACGCAAAACTGACAGTTAATTGTAAGGTTCAGAGCCTGTTAATGACGATGGAACACACAAATCGCGTCGCGATTCAATACATCGTCCTCCGGCCGACTTTTCTCCAAGGGTCTAGTGCTGCCTCGGGCACCTTATGGTCGTCCTTCTGTGAGTCTAGATTTTCGAATCCGACGCAAAACTGACAGTTAATTGTAAGGTTCAGAGCCTGTTAATGACGATGGAACACACAAATTGCGTCGCGATTCAATACATCGTCCTCCGGCCGACCTGTCTCCAAGGGTCTATTGCTGCCTCGGGCACCTTATGGTCGATCTCCTGTGAGTCTAGATTTTCCAATCCGACGCAAAACTGACAGTTAATTGTAACGTTCAGTGCCTGTTAATGACGATGGAACACACAAATTGCGTCGCGATTCAATACATCGTCCTCGAGCCGACTTGTCTCCAAGGGTCTAGTGCTGCCTCGGACACCTGATAGTCGTTCTCCTGTGAGTCTAGATTTTCGAATCCGACGCAAAACTGACAGTTAATTGTAAGGTTCAGAGCATCTTAATGACAATGGAACACACAAATCGCGTCGCGATTCAATACATCGTCCTCCGGCCGACCAGTCTCCAAGGGTCTATTGCTGCCTCGGGCACCTTATGGTCGATCTCCTGTGAGTCTAGATTTTCGAATCCGACGCAAAACTGACAGTTAATTGTAACGTTCAGGGCCTGTTAATGACGATGGAACACACAAATCGCGTCGCGATTCAATACATCGTCCTCCGGCCGACCTGTCTCCAAGGGTCTAGTCCTGCCTCGGGCACCTTATGGTCGATCTCCTGTGAGTCTAGATTTTCGAATCCGACGCAAAACTGACAGTTAATTGTAACGTTCAGAGCCTGTTAATGACGATGGAACACACAAATCGCTTCGCGATTCAATACATCGTCCTGCGGCCGACCTGTCTCCAAAGGTCTATTGCTGCCTCGGTCACCTTATGGTCGTTCTCCTGTGAGTCTAGATTTTCGAATCCGACGCAAAACTGACAGTTAATTGTAAGGTTCAGAGCCTGTTAATGACGATGGAACACACAAATCGCGTCGCGATTCAATACATCGTCCTCCGGCCGACTTTTCTCCAAGGGTCTAGTGCTGCCTCGGGCACCTTATGGTCGTTCTTCTGTGAGTCTAGATTCTGGAATCCGACGCATAACTGACAGTTAATTGTAAGGTTCAGAGCCTGTTAATGACGATGGAACACACAAATTGCGTCGCGATTCAATACATCGTCCTCCGGCCGACCTGTCTCCAAGGGTCTATTGCTGCCTCGGGCACCTTATGGTCGATCTCCTGTGAGTCTAGGTTTTCGAATCCGACGCAAAACTGACAGTTAATTGTAACGTTCAGTGCCTGTTAATGACGATGGAACACACAAATCGCGTCGCGATTCAATACATCGTCCTCCAGCCGACTTGTCTCCAAGGGTCTAGTGCTGCCTCGGACACCTTATGGTCGTTCTCCTGTGAGTATAGATTTTCGAATCCGACGAAAAACTTACAGTTAATTGTAAGGTTCAGATCCTGTTAATGACGATGGAACACACTAATCGCGTCGCGATTCAATACATCGTCCTCCGGCCGACCTGTCTCCAAGGGTCTATTGCTGCCTCGGGCACCTTATGGTCGATCTCCTGTGAGTCTAGATTTTCGAATCCGACGCAAAACTGACAGTTAATTGTAACGTTCAGGGCCTGTTAATGACGATGGAACACACAAATCGCGTCGCGATTCAATACATCGTCCACCGGCCGACCTGTCTCCAAGGGTCTAGTGCTGCCTCGGACACCTTATGGTCGTTCTCCTGTGAGTCTAGATTTTCGAATCCGACGCAAAACTGAAAGTTAATAGTAACGTTCAGCGCCTGTTAATGACGATGGAACACACAAATCGCGTCGCGATTCAATACATCGTCCTCCAGCCGACTTGTCTCCAAGGGTCTATTGCTGCCTCGGGCACCTTATGGTCGATCTCCTGTGAGTCTAGATTTTCGAATCCGACGCAAAACTGACAGTTAATTGTAACGTTCAGAGCCTGTTAATGACGATGGAACACACAAATCGCGTCGCGATTCAATACATCGTCCTCCAGCTGACTTGTCTCCAAGGGTCTAGTGCTGCCTCGGGCACCTTATGGTCGTCCTTCTGTGAGTCTAGATTTTCGAATCCGACGCAAAACTGACAGTTAATTGTAAGGTTCAGAGCCTGTTAATGACGATGGAACACACAAATTGCGTCGCGATTCAATACATCGTCCTCCGGCCGACCTGTCTCCAAGGTTCTATTGCTGCCTCGGGCACCTTATGGTCGATCTCCTGTGAGTCTAGATTTTCGAATCCGACGCAAAACTGACAGTTAATTGTAACGTTCAGTGGCTGTTAATGACGATGGAACACACAAATTGCGTCGCGAATCAATACATCGTCCTCCAACCGACTTGTCTCCAAGGGTCTAGTGCTGCCTCGGACACCTTATGGTCGTTCTCCTGTGAGTCTAGATTTTCGAATCCGACGCAAAACTGACAGTTAATTGTAAGGTTCAGAGCCTGTTAATGACGATGGAACACACAAATCGCGTCGCGATTCAATACATCGTCCACCGGCCGACCTGTCTCCAAGGGTCTAGTGCTGCCTCGGACACCTTATGGTCGTTCTCCTGTGAGTCTAGATTTTCGAATCCGACGCAAAACTGACAGTTAATAGTAACGTTCAGCGCCTGTTAATGACGATGGAACACACAAATCGCGTCGCGATTCAATACATCGTCCTCCAGCCGACTTGTCTCCAAGGGTCTAGTCCTGCCTCGGGCACCTTATGGTCGATCTCCTGTGAGTCTAGATTTTCGAATCCGACGCAAAACTGACAGTTAATTGTAACGTTCAGAGCCTGTTAATGACGATGGAACACACAAATCCCGTCGCGATTCAATACATCGTCCTCCGGCCGACCTGTCTCCAAGGGTCTGTTGCTGCCTCGGGCACCTTATGCTCGATCTCCTGTGAGTCTAGATTTTCGAATCCGACGCAAAACTGACAGTTAATTGTAAGGTCCAGAGCCTGTTAATGACGATGTAACACACAAATTGCGTCGCGATTCAATACATCGTCCACCGGCCGACCTGTCTCCAAGGGTCTATTGCTGCCTCGGGCACTTTATGGTCGTTCTCCTGTGAGACTAGATTTTCGAATCCGACGCAAAACTGACAGTTAATTGTAACGTTCAGGGCCTGTTAATGACGATGGAACACACAAATCGCGTCGCGATTCAATACATCGTCCATCGGCCGACCTGTCTCCAAGGGTCTAGTGCTGCCTCGGACACCTTATGGTCGTTCTCCTGTGAGTCTAGATTTTCGAATCCGACGCAAAACTGACAGTTAATAGTAACGTTCAGCGCCTGTTAATGACGATGGAACACACAAATCGCGTCGCGATTCAATACATCGTCCTCCAACCGACTTGTCTCCAAGGGTCTAGTCCTGCCTCGGGCACCTTATGGTCGATCTCCTGTGAGTCTAGATTTTCGAATCCGACGCAAAACTGACAGTTAATTGTAACGTTCAGAGCCTGTTAATGACGATGGAACACACAAATCGCGTCGCGATTCAATACATCGTCCTCCGGCCCACCTGTCTCCAAGGGTCTATTGCTGCCTCGGTCACCTTATGGTCGTTCTCCAGTGAGTCTAGATTTTCGAATCCGACGCAAAACTGATAGTTAATTGTAAGGTTCAGAGCCTGTTAATGACGATGGAACACACAAATCGCGTCGCGATTCAATACATCGTCCTCCGGCCGACCAGTCTCCAAGGGTCTATTGCTGCCTCGGGCACCTTATGGTCGATCTCCTGTGAGTCTAGATTTTCGAATCCGACGCAAAACTGACAGTTAATTGTAACGTTCAGAGCCTGTTAATGACGATGGAACACACAAATTGCTTCGCGATTCAATACATCGTCCTCCAGCCGACTTGTCTCCAAGGGTCTAGTGCTGCCTCGGCCACCTTATGGTCGTTCTTCTGTGAGTCTAGATTTTGGAATCCGAAGCAAAACTGACAGTTAATTGTAAGGTTCAGAGCCTCTTAATGACAATGGAACACAAAAATTGAGTCGCGATTCAATACATCGTCCTCCGGCCGACCTGTCTCCAAGGGTCTATTGCTGCCTCGGGCACCTTATGGTCGATCTCCTGTAAGTCTAGATTTTCGAATCCGACGCAAAACTGACAGTTAATTGTAACGTTCAGAGCCTGTTAATGACGATGGAACACACAAATCGCGTCGCGATTCAATACATCGTCCTCCGGCCGACCTGTCTCCAAGGGTCTAGTGCTGCCTCGGGCACCTTATGGTCGTCCTTCTGTGAGTCTAGATTTTCGAATCCGACGCAAAACTGACAGTTAATTGTAAGGTTCAGAGCCTGTTAATGACGATGGAACACACAAATTGCGTCGCGATTCAATACATCGTCCTCCGGCCGACCTGTCTCCAAGGGTCTATTGCTGCCTCGGGCACCTTATGGTCGATCTCCTGTGAGTCTAGATTTTCGAATCCGACGCAAAACTGACAGTTAATTGTAACGTTCAGTGCCTGTTAATGACGATGGAACACACAAATTGCGTCGCGATTCAATACATCGTCCTCGGGCCGACTTGTCTCCAAGGGTCTAGTGCTGCCTCGGACACCTGATAGTCGTTCTCCTGTGAGTCTAGATTTTCGAATCCGACGCAAAACTGACAGTTAATTGTAAGGTTCAGAGCATCTTAATGACAATGGAACACACAAATCGCGTCGCGATTCAATACATCGTCCTCCGGCCGACCTGTCTCCAAGGGTCTATTGCTGCCTCGGGCACCTTATGGTCGATCTCCTGTGAGTCTAGATTTTCGAATCCGACGCAAAACTGACAGTTAATTGTAACGTTCAGGGCCTGTTAATGACGATGGAACACACAAATCGCGTCGCGATTCAATACATCGTCCTCCGGCCGACCTGTCTCCAAGGATCAAGTGCTGCCTCGGACACCTTATGGTCGTTCGCCTGTGAGTCTAGATTTTCGAATCCGACGCAAAACTGACAGTTAATTGTAACGTTCAGCGCCTGTTAATGACGATGGAACACACAAATCGCGTCGCGATTCAATACATCGTCCTCCAGCCGACTTGTCTCCAAGGGTCTAGTCCTGCCTCGGGCACCTTATGGTCGATCTCCTGTGAGTCTAGATTTTCGAATCCGACGCAAAACTGACAGTTAATTGTAACGTTCAGAGCCTGTTAATGACGATGGAACACACAAATCGCGTCGCGATTCAATACATCGTCCTGCGGCCGACCTGTCTCCAAGGGTCTATTGCTGCCTCGGTCACCTTATGGTCGTTCTCCTGTGAGTCTAGATTTTCGAATCCGATGCAAAACTGACAGTTAATTGTAAGGTTCAGAGCCTGTTAATGACGATGGAACACACAAATCGCGTCGCGATTCAATACATCGTCCTCCGGCCGACCTGTCTCCAAGGGTCTATTGCTGCCTCGGGCACCTTATGGTCGATCTCCTGTGAGTCTAGATTTTCGAATCCGACGCAAAACTGACCGTTAATTGTAACGTTCAGAGCCTGTTAATGACGATGGAACACACAAATTGCGTCGCGATTCAATACATCGTCCTCCAGCCGACTTGTCTCCAATGGTCTAGTGCTGCCTCGGGCACCTTATGCTCGTTCTTCTGTGAGTCTAGATTTTGGAATCCGTAGCAAAACTGACAGTTAATTGTAAGGTTCAGAGCCTCTTAATGACAATGGAACACACAAATTGAGTCGCGATTCAATACATCGTCCTCCGGCCGACCTGTCTCCAAGGGTCTAGTTCTGCCTCGGGCACCTTATGGTCGATCTCCTGTGAGTCTAGATTTTCGAATCCGACGCAAAACTGACAGTTAATTGTAACGTTCAGAGCCTGTTAATGACGATGGAACACACAAATCGCGTCGCGATTCAATACATCGTCCTCCGGCCGACTTGTCTCCAAGGGTCTAGTGCTGCCTCGGGCACCTTATGGTCGTTCTTCTGTGAGTCTAGATTTTCGAATCCGACGCAAAACTGACAGTTAATTGTAACGTTCAGCGCCTGTTAATGACGATGGAACACACAAATCGCGTCGCGATTCAATACATCGTCCTCCAGCCGACTTGTCTCCAAGGGTCTAGTCCTGCCTCGGGCACCTTATGGTCGATCTCCTGTGAGTCTAGATTTTCGAATCCGACGCAAAACTGACAGTTAATTGTAACGTTCAGAGCCTGTTAATGACGATGGAACACACAAATCGCGTCGCGATTCAATACATCGTCCTGCGGCCGACCTGTCTCCAAGGGTCTATTGCTGCCTCGGTCACCTTATGGTCGTTCTCCTGTGAGTCTAGATTTTCGAATCCGACGCAAAACTAACAGTTAATTGTAAGGTTCAGAGCCTGTTAATGACGATGGAACACACAAATCGCGTCGCGATTCAATACATCGTCCTCCGGCCGACTTTTCTCCAAGGGTCTAGTGCTGCCTCGGGCACCTTATGGTCGTTCTTCTGTGAGTCTAGATTTTGGAATCCGACGCATAACTGACAGTTAATTGTAAGGTTCAGAGCCTGTTAATGACGATGGAACACACAAATTGCGTCGCGATTCAATACATCGTCCTCTGGCCGACCTAAGGGTCTATTGCTGCCTCGGGCACCTTATGGTCGATCTCCTGTGAGTCTAGATTTTCGAATCCGACGCAAAACTGACAGTTAATTGTAACGTTCAGTGCCTGTTAATGACGATGGAACACACAAATCGCGTCGCGATTCAATACACCGACCTCCAGCCGACTTGTCTCCAAGGGTCTAGTGCTGCCTCGGACACCTTATGGTCGTTCTCCTGTGAGTATAGATTTTCGAATCCGACGCAAAACTTACAGTTAATTGTAAGGTTCAGATCCTGTTAATGACGATGGAACACACAAATCGCGTCGCGATTCAATACATCGTCCTCCGGCCGACCTGTCTCCAAGGGTCTATTGCTGCCTCGGGCACCTTATGGTCGATCTCCTGTGAGTCTAGATTTTCGAATCCGACGCAAAACTGACAGTTAATTGTAACGTTCAGGGCCTGTTAATGACGATGGAACACACAAATCGCGTCGCGATTCAATACATCGTCCACCGGCCGACCTGTCTCCAAGGGTCTAGTTCTGCCTCGGACACCTTATGGTCGTTCTCCTGTGAGTCTAGATTTTCGAATCCGACGCAAAACTGAAAGTTAATAGTAACGTTCAGCGCCTGTTAATGACGATGGAACACACAAATCGCGTCGCGATTCAATACATCGTCCTCCAGCCGACTTGTCTCCAAGGGTCTATTGCTGCCTCGGGCACCTTATGGTCGATCTCCTGTGAGTCTAGATTTTCGAATCCGACGCAAAACTGACAGTTAATTGTAACGTTCAGAGCCTGTTAATGACGATGGAACACACAAATCGCGTCGCGATTCAATACATCGTCCTCCAGCCGACTTGTCTCCAAGGGTCTAGTGCTGCCTCGGGCACCTTATGGTCGTCCTTCTGTGAGTCTAGATTTTCGAATCCGACGCAAAACTGACAGTTAATTGTAAGGTTCAGAGCCTGTTAATGACGATGGAACACACAAATTGCGTCGCGATTCAATACATCATCCTCCGGCCGACCTGTCTCCAAGGTTCTATTCCTGCCTCGGGCACCTTATGGTCGATCTCCTGTGAGTCTAGATTTTCGAATCCGACGCAAAACTGACAGTTAATTGTAACGATCAGTGCCTGTTAATGACGATGGAACACACAAATTGCGTCGCGAATCAATACATCGTCCTCCAGCCGACTTGTCTCCAAGGGTCTAGTGCTGCCTCGGACACCTTATGGTCGTTCTCCTGTGAGTCTAGATTTTCGAATCCGACGCAAAACTGACAGTTAATTGTAAGGTTCAGAGCCTGTTAATGACGATGGAACACACAAATCGCGTCGCGATTCAATACATCGTCCACCGGCCGACCTGTCTCCAAGGGTCTAGTGCTGCCTCGGACACCTTATGGTCGTTCTCCTGTGAGTCTAGATTTTCGAATCCGACGCAAAACTGACAGTTAATAGTAACGTTCAGCGCCTGTTAATGACGATGGAACACACAAATCGCGTCGCGATTCAATACATCGTCCTCCAGCCGACTTGTCTCCAAGGGTCTAGTCCTGCCTCGGGCACCTTATGGTCGATCTCCTGTGAGTCTAGATTTTCGAATCCGACGCAAAACTGACAGTTAATTGTAAGGTTCAGAGCATCTTAATGACAATGGAACACACAAATCGCGTCGCGATTCAATACATCGTCTTCCGGCCGACCTGTCTCCAAGGGTCTATTGCTGCCTCAGGCACCTTATGGTCGATCTCCTGTGAGTCTAGATTTTCGAATCCGACGCAAAACTGACAGTTAACTGTAACGTTCAGAGCCTGTTAATGACGATGGAACACACAAATCGCGTCGCGATTCAATACATCGTCCTCCGGCCGACCTGTCTCCAAAGGTCTATTGCTGCCTCGGTCACCTTATGGTCGTTCTCCTGTGAGTCTAGATTTTCGAATCCGACGCAAAACTGACAGTTAATTGTAAGGTTCAGAGCCTGTTAATGACGATGGAACACACAAATCGCGTCGCGAATCAATACATCGTCCTCCAGCCGACTTGTCTCCAAGGGTCTAGTGCTGCCTCGGGCACCTTATGGTCGTTCTTCTGTGAGTCTAGATTTTCGAATCCGACGCAAAACTGACAGTTAATATTAACGTTCAGCGCCTGTTAATGACGATGGAACACACAAATCGCGTCGCGATTCAATACATCGTCCTCCAGCCGACTTGTCTCCAAGGGTCTAGTCCTGCCTCGGGCACCTTATGGTCGATCTCCTGTGAGTCTAGATTTTCGAATCCGACGCAAAACTGACAGTTAATTGTAACGTTCAGCGCCTGTTAATGGCGATGGAACACACAAATCGCGTCGCGATTCAATACATCGTCCTCCAGCCGACTTGTTTCCAAAGGTCTAGTGCTGCCTCGGGCACCTTATGGTCGTTCTTCTGTGAGTCTAGATTTTCGAATCCGACGCAAAACTGACAGTTAATCGTAAGGTTCAGAGCCTCTTAATGACAATGGAACACACAAATTGCGTCGCGATTCAATACATCGTCCTCCGGCCGACCTGTCTCCAAGGGTCTATTGCTGCCTCGGGCACCTTATGGTCGATCTCCTGTGAGTCTAGATTTTCGAATCCGACGCAAAACTGACAGTTAATTGTAACGTTCAGGGCCTGTTAATGACGATGGAACACACAAATCGCGTCGCGATTCAATACATCGTCCTCCGGCCGACCTGTCTCCAATGGTCTAGTGCTGCCTCGGACACCTTATGGTCGTTCTCCTGTGAGACTAGATTTTCGAATCCGACGCAAAACTGACAGTTAATTGTATCGTTCAGCGCCTGTTAATGACGATGGAACACACAAATCGCGTCGCGATTCAATACATCGTCCTCCAGCCGACTTGTCTCCAAGGGTCTAGTCCTGCCTCGGGCACCTTATGGTCGATCTTCTGTGAGTCTAGATTTTCGAATCCGACGCAAAACTGACAGTTAATTGTAAGGTTCAGGGCCTCTTAATGACAATGGAACACACAAATTGCGTCGCGATTCAATACATCGTCCTCCGGCCGACCTGTCTCCAAGGGTCTATTGCTGCCTCGGGCACCTTATGGTCGATCTCCTGTGAGTCTAGATTTTCGAATCCGACGCAAAACTGACAGTTAATTGTAACGTTCAGTGCCTGTTAATGACGATGGAACACACAAATCGCGTCGCGATTCAATACACCGTCCTCCAGCCGACTTGTCTCCAAGGGTCTAGTGCTGCCTCGGACACCTTATGGTCGTTCTCCTGTGAGTATAGATTTTCGAATCCGACGCAAAACTTACAGTTAATTGTAAGGTTCAGATCCTGTTAATGACGATGGAACACACAAATCGCGTCGCGATTCAATACATCGTCCTCCGGCCGACCTGTCTCCAAGGGTCTATTGCTGCCTCGGGCACCTTATGGTCGATCTCCTGTGAGTCTAGATTTTCGAATCCGACCAAAACTGACAGTTAATTGTAACGTTCAGGGCCTGTTAATGACGATGGAACACACAAATCGCGTCGCGATTCAATACATCGTCCACCGGCCGACCTGTCTCCAAGGGTCTAGTTCTGCCTCGGACACCTTATGGTCGTTCTCCTGTGAGTCTAGATTTTCGAATCCGACGCAAAACTGAAAGTTAATAGTAACGTTCAGCGCCTGTTAATGACGATGGAACACACAAATCGCGTCGCGATTCAATACATCGTCCTCCAGCCGACTTGTCTCCAAGGGTCTATTGCTGCCTCGGGCACCTTATGGTCGATCTCCTGTGAGTCTAGATTTTCGAATCCGACGCAAAACTGACAGTTAATTGTAACGTTCAGAGCCTGTTAATGACGATGGAACACACAAATCGCGTCGCGATTCAATACATCGTCCTCCAGCCGACTTGTCTCCAAGGGTCTAGTGCTGCCTCGGGCACCTTATGGTCGTCCTTCTGTGAGTCTAGATTTTCGAATCCGACGCAAAACTGACAGTTAATTGTAAGGTTCAGAGCCTGTTAATGACGATGGAACACACAAATTGCGTCGCGATTCAATACATCATCCTCCGGCCGACCTGTCTCCAAGGTTCTATTGCTGCCTCGGGCACCTTATGGTCGATCTCCTGTGAGTCTAGATTTTCGAATCCGACGCAAAACTGACAGTTAATTGTAACGATCAGTGCCTGTTAATGACGATGGAACACACAAATTGCGTCGCGAATCAATACATCGTCCTCCAGCCGACTTGTCTCCAAGGGTGTAGTGCTGCCTCGGACACCTTATGGTCGTTCTCCTGTGAGTCTAGATTTTCGAATCCGACGCAAAACTGACAGTTAATTGTAAGGTTCAGAGCCTGTTAATGACGATGGAACACACAAATCGCGTCGCGATTCAATACATCGTCCACCGGCCGACCTGTCTCCAAGGGTCTAGTGCTGCCTCGGACACCTTATGGTCGTTCTCCTGTGAGTCTAGATTTTCGAATCCGACGCAAAACTGACAGTTAATAGTAACGTTCAGCGCCTGTTAATGACGATGGAACACACAAATCGCGTCGCGATTCAATACATCGTCCTCCAGCCGACTTGTCTCCAAGGGTCTAGTCCTGCCTCGGGCACCTTATCGTCGATCTCCTGTGAGTCTAGATTTTCGAATCCGACGCAAAACTGACAGTTAATTGTAAGGTTCAGAGCATCTTAATGACAATGGAACACACAAATCGCGTCGCGATTCAATACATCGTCTTCCGGCCGACCTGTCTCCAAGGGTCTATTGCTGCCTCAGGCACCTTATGGTCGATCTCCTGTGAGTCTAGATTTTCGAATCCGACGCAAAACTGACAGTTAACTGTAACGTTCAGAGCCTGTTAATGACGATGGAACACACAAATCGCGTCGCGATTCAATACATCGTCCTCCGGCCGACCTGTCTCCAAAGGTCTATTGCTGCCTCGGTCACCTTATGGTCGTTCTCCTGTGAGTCTAGATTTTCGAATCCGACGCAAAACTGACAGTTAATTGTAAGGTTCAGAGCCTGTTAATGACGATGGAACACACAAATCGCGTCGCGATTCAATACATCGTCCTCCAGCCGACTTGTCTCCAAGGGTCTAGTGCTGCCTCGGGCACCTTATGGTCGTTCTTCTGTGAGTCTAGATTTTCGAATCCGACGCAAAACTGACAGTTAATTGTAACGTTCAGCGCCTGTTAATGACGATGGAACACACAAATCGCGTCGCGATTCAATACATCGTCCTCCAGCCGACTTGTTTCCAAAGGTCTAGTGCTGCCTCGGGCACCTTATGGTCGTTCTTCTGTGAGTCTAGATTTTCGAATCCGACGCAAAACTGACAGTTAATCGTAAGGTTCAGAGCCTCTTAATGACAATGGAACACACAAATTGCGTCGCGATTCAATACATCGTCCTCCGGCCGACCTGTCTCCAAGGGTCTATTGCTGCCTCGGGCACCTTATGGTCGATCTCCTGTGAGTCTAGATTTTCGAATCCGACGCAAAACTGACAGTTAATTGTAACGTTCAGGGCCTGTTAATGACGATGGAACACACAAATCGCGTCGCGATTCAATACATCGTCCTCCGGCCGACCTGTCTCCAATGGTCTTGTGCTGCCTCGGGCACCTTATGGTCGATCTCCTGTGAGTCTAGATTTTCGAATCCGACGCAAAAATGACAGTTAATTGTAACGTTCAGAGCCTGTTAATGACGATGGAACACACAAATCCCGTCGCGATTCAATACATCGTCCTCCGGCCGACCTGTCTCCAAGGGTCTGTTGCTGCCTCGGGCACCTTATGGTCGATCTCCTGTGAGTCTAGATTTTCGAATCCGACGCAAAACTGACAGTTAATTGTAAGGTCCAGTGCCTGTTAATGACGATGTAACACACAAATTGCGTCGCGATTCAATACATCGTCCTCCGGCCGACCTGTCTCCAAAGGTCTATTGCTGCCTCGGGCACCTTATGGTCGATCTCCTGTAAGTCTAGATTTTCGAATCCGACGCAAAACTGACAGTTAATTGTAACGTTCAGAGCCTGTTCATGACGATGGAACACACAAATCGCGTCGCGATTCAATACATCGTCCTCCAGCCGACTTGTCTCCAAGGGTCTAGTGCTGCCTCGGGCACCTTATGGTCGTCCTTCTGTGAGTCTAGATTTTCGAATCCGACGCAAAACTGACAGTTAATTGTAAGGTTCAGAGCCTGTTAATGACGATGGAACACACAAATTGCGTCGCGATTCAATACATCGTCCTCCGGCCGACCTGTCTCCAAGGTTCAATTGCTGCCTCGGGCACCTTATGGTCGATCTCCTGTGAGTCTAGATTTTCGAATCCGACGCAAAACTGACAGTTAATTGTAACGTTCAGTGCCTGTTAATGACGATGGAACACACAAATTGCGTCGCGAATCAATACATCGTCCTCCAGCCGACTTGTCTCCAAGGGTCTAGTGCTGCCTCGGACACCTTATGGTCGTTCTCCTGTGAGTCTAGATTTTCGAATCCGACGCAAAACTGACAGTTAATTGTAAGGTTCAGAGCCTGTTAATGACGATGGAACACACAAATCGCGTCGCGATTCAATACATCGTCCACCGGCCGACCTGTCTCCAAGGGTCTAGTGCTGCCTCGGACACCTTATGGTCGTTCTCCTGTGAGTCTAGATTTTCGAATCCGACGCAAAACTGACAGTTAATAGTAACGTTCAGCGCCTGTTAATGACGATGGAACACACAAATCGCGTCGCGATTCAATACATCGTCCTCCAGCCGACTTGTCTCCAAGGGTCTAGTCCTGCCTCGGGCACCTTATGGTCGATCTCCTGTGAGTCTAGATTTGCGAATCCGACGCAAAACTGACAGTTAATTGTAAGGTTCAGAGCATCTTAATGACAATGGAACACACAAATCGCGTCGCGATTCAATACATCGTCTTCCGGCCGACCTGTCTCCAAGGGTCTATTGCTCCCTCAGGCACCTTATGGTCGATCTCCTGTGAGTCTAGATTTTCGAATCCGACGCAAAACTGACAGTTAACTGTAACGTTCAGAGCCTGTTAATGACGATGGAACACACAAATCGCGTCGCGATTCAATACATCGTCCTCCGGCCGACCTGTCTCCAAGGGTCTATTGCTGCCTCGGTCCCCTTATGGTCGTTCTCCTGTGAGTCTAGATTTTCGAATCCGACGCAAAACTGACAGTTAATTGTAAGGTTCAGAGCCTGTTAATGACGATGGAACACACAAATCGCGTCGCGATTCAATACATCGTCCTCCAGCCGACTTGTCTCCAAGGGTCAAGTGCTGCCTCGGGCACCTTATGGTCGTTCTTCTGTGAGTCTAGATTTTCGAATCCGACGCAAAACTGACAGTTAATATTAACGTTCAGCGCCTGTTAATGACGATGGAACACACAAATCGCGTCGCGATTCAATACATCGTCCTCCAGCCGACTTGTCTCCAAGGGTCTAGTCCTGCCTCGGGCACCTTATGGTCGATCTCCTGTGAGTCTAGATTTTCGAATCCGACGCAAAACTGACAGTTAATTGTAACGTTCAGCGCCTGTTAATGACGGTGGAACACACAAATCGCGTCGCGATTCAATACATCGTCCTCCAGCCGACTTGTTTCCAAAGGTCTAGTGCTGCCTCGGGCACCTTATGGTCGTTCTTCTGTGAGTCTAGATTTTCGAATCCGACGCAAAACTGACAGTTAATCGTAAGGTTCAGAGCCTCTTAATGACAATGGAACACACAAATTGCGTCGCGATTCAATACATCGTCCTCCGGCCGAACTGTCTCCAAGGGTCTATTGCTGCCTCGGGCACCTTATGGTCGATCTCCTGTGAGTCTAGATTTTCGAATCCGACGCAAAACTGACAGTTAATTGTAACGTTCAGGGCCTGTTAATGACGATGGAACACACAAATCGCGTCGCGATTCAATACATCGTCCTCCGGCCGACCTGTCTCCAATGGTCTAGTGCTGCCTCGGACACCTTATGGTCGTTCTCCTGTGAGACTAGATTTTCGAATCCGACGCAAAACTGACAGTTAATTGTATCGTTCAGCGCCTGTTAATGACGATGGAACACACAAATCGCGTCGCGATTCAATACATCGTCCTCCAGCCGACTTGTCTCCAAGGGTCTAGTCCTGCCTCGGGCACCTTATGGTCGATCTTCTGTGAGTCTAGATTTTCGAATCCGACGCAAAACTGACAGTTAATTGTAAGTTTCAGAGCCTCTTAATGACAATGGAACACACAAATGGCGTCGCGATTCAATACATCGTCCTCCGGCCGACCTGTCTCCAAGGGTCTATTGCTGCCTCGGGCACCTTATGGTCGATCTCCTGTGAGTCTAGATTTTCGAATCCGACGCAAAAATGACAGTTAATTGTAACGTTCAGAGCCTGTTAATGACGATGGAACACACAAATCCCGTCGCGATTCAATACATCGTCCTCCGGCCGACCTGTCTCCAAGGGTCTGTTGCTGCCTCGGGCACCTTATGGTCGATCTCCTGTGAGTCTAGATTTTCGAATCCGACGCTAAACTGACAGTTAATTGTAAGGTCCAGAGCCTGTTAATGACGATGTAACACACAAATTGCGTCGCGATTCAATACATCGTCCTCCGGCCGACCTGTCTCCAAGGGTCTATTGCTGCCTCGGGCACCTTATGGTCGTTCTCCTGTGAGACTAGATCGTCGAATCCGACGCAAAACTGACAGTTAATTGTAACGTTCAGGGCCTGTTAATGACGATGGAACACACAAATCGCGTCGCGATTCAATACATCGTCCACCGGCCGACCTGTCTCCAACGGTCTAGTGCTGCCTCGGACACCTTATGGTCGTTTTCCTGTGAGTCTAGATTTTCGAATCCGACGCAAAACTGACAGTTAATAGTTACGTTCAGCGCCTGTTAATGACGATGGAACACACATATCGCGTCGCGATTCAATACATCGTCCTCCAACCGACTTGTCTCCAAGGGTCTAGTCCTGCCTCGGGCACCTTATGGTCGATCTCCTGTGAGTCTAGATTTTCGAATCCGACGCAAAACTGACAGTTAATTGTAACGTTCAGAGCCTGTTAATGACGAGGGAACACACAAATCGCGTCGCGATTCAATACATCGTCCTCCGGCCGACCTGTCTCCAATGGTCTTGTGCTGCCTCGGTCACCTTATGGTCGTTCTCCTGTGAGTCTAGATTTTCGAATCCGACGCAAAACAGATAGTTAATTGTAAGGTTCAGAGCCTGTTAATGACGATGGAACACACAAATCGCGTCGCGATTCAATACATCGTCCTCCGGCCGACCTGTCTCCAAGGGTCTATTGCTGCCTCGGGCACCTAATGGTCGATCTCCTGTGAGTCTAGATTTTCGAATCCGACGCAAAACTGACAGTTAATTGTAACGTTCAGAGCCTGTTAATGACGATGGAACACACAAATTGCTTCGCGATTCAATACATCGTCCTCCAGCCGACTTGTCTCCAAGGGTCTAGTGCTGCCTCGGCCACCTTATGGTCGTTCTTCTGTGAGTCTAGATTTTGGAATCCGAAGCAAAACTGACAGTTAATTGTAAGGTTCAGAGCCTCTTAATGACAATGGAACACACAAATTGAGTCGCGATTCAATACATCGTCCTCCGGCCGACCTGTCTCCAAGGGTCTATTGCTGCCTCGGGCACTTTATGGTCGATCTCCTGTAAGTCTAGATTTTCGAATCCGACGCAAAACTGACAGTTAATTGTAACGTTCAGAGCCTGTTAATGACGATGGAACACACAAATCGCGTCGCGATTCAATACATCGTCCTCCAGCCGACTTGTCTCCAAGGGTCTAGTGCTGCCTCGGGCACCTTATGGTCGTTCTTCTGTGAGTCTAGATTTTCGAATCCGACGCAAAACTGACAGTTAATTGTAAGGTTCAGAGCCTGTTAATGACGATGGAACACACAAATTGCGTCGCGATTCAATACATCGTCCGCCGGCCGACCTGTCTCCAAGGGTCTATTGCTGCCTCGGGCACCTTATGGTCGATCTCCTGTGAGTCTACATTTTCGAATCCGACGCAAAACTGACAGTTAATTGTAACGTGCAGTGCCTGTTAATGACGATGGAATACACAAATTGCGTCGCCATTCAATACATCGTCCTCGAGCCGACTTGTCTCCAAGGGTCTAGTGCTGCCTCGGACACCTGATAGTCGTTCTCCTGTGAGTCTAGATTTTCGAATCCGATGCAAAACTGACAGTTAATTGTAAGGTTCAGAGCATCTTAATGACAATGGAACACACAAATCGCGTCGCGATTCAATACATCGTCCTCCGGCCGACCTGTCTCCAAGGGTCTATTGCTGCCTCGGGCACCTTATGGTCGATCTCCTGTGAGTCTAGATTTTCGAATCCGACGCAAAACTGACAGTTAATTGTAACGTTCAGGGCCTGTTAATGACGATGGAACACACAAATCGCGTCGCGATTCAATACATCGTCCTCCGGCCGACCTGTCTCCAAGGGTCTAGTGCTGCCTCGGACACCTTATGGTCGTTCTCCTGTGAGTCTAGATTTTCGAATCCGACGCAAAACTGACAGTTAATTGTAACGTTCAGCGCCTGTTAATGACGATGGAACACACAAATCGCGTCGCGATTCAATACATCGTCCTCCAGCCGACTTGTCTCCAAGGGTCTAGTCCTGCCTCGGGCAACTTATGGTCGATCTCCTGTGAGTCTAGATTTTCGAATCCGACGCAAAACTGACAGTTAATTGTAACGTTCAGAGCCTGTTAATGACGATGGAACACACAAATCGCGTCGCGATTCAATACATCGTCCTGCGGCCGACCTGTCTCCAAGGGTCTATTGCTGCCTCGGTCACCTTATGGTCGTTCTCCTGTGAGTCTAGATTTTCGAATCCGACGCAAAACTGACAGTTAATTGTAAGGTTCAGAGCCTGTTAATGACGATGGAACACACAAATCGCGTCGCGATTCAATACATCGTCCTCCGGCCGACCTGTCTCCAAGGGTCTATTGCTGCCTCGGGCACCTTATGGTCGATCTCCTGTGAGTCTAGATTTTCGAATCCGACGCAAAACTGACCGTTAATTGTAACGTTCAGAGCCTGTTAATGACGATGGAACACACAAATTGCGTCGCGATTCAATACATCGTCCTCCAGCCGACTTGTCTCCAATGGTCTAGTGCTGCCTCGGGCACCTTATGCTCGTTCTTCTGTGAGTCTAGATTTTGGAATCCGTAGCAAAACTGACAGTTAATTGTAAGGTTCAGAGCCTCTTAATGACAATGGAACACACAAATTGAGTCGCGATTCAATACATCGTCCTCCGGCCGACCTGTCTCCAAGGGTCTATTGCTGCCTCGGGCACCTTATGGTCGATCTCCTGTGAGTCTAGATTTTCGAATCCGACGCAAAACTGACAGTTAATTGTAACGTTCAGGGCCTGTTAATGACGATGGAACACACAAATCGCGTCGCGATTCAATACATCGTCCTCCGGCCGACCTGTCTCCAAGGGTCTAGTGCTGCCTCGGACACCTTATGGTCGTTCTCCTGTGAGACTAGATTTTCGAATCCGACGCAAAACTGACAGTTAATTGTAACATTCAGCGCCTGTTAATGACGATGGAACACACAAATCGCGTCGCGATTCAATACATCGTCCTCCAGCCGACTTGTCTCCAAGGGTCTAGTCCTGCCTCGGGCACCTTATGGTCGATCTTCTGTGAGTCTAGATTTTCGAATCCGACGCAAAACTGGCAGTTAATTGTAAGGTTCAGAGCCTCTTAATGTCAATGGAACACACATTGTGCGTCGCGATTCAATACATCGTCCTCCGGCCGACCTGTCTCCAAGGGTCTATTGCTGCCTCGGGCACCTTATGGTCGATCTGCTGTGAGTCTAGATTTTCGAATCCGACGCAAAACTGACAGTTAATTGTAACGTTCAGTGCCTGTTAATGACGATGGAACACACAAATTGCGTCGCGATTCAATACATCGTCCTCGAGCCGACTTGTGTCCAAGGGTCTAGTGCTGCCTCGGACACCTGATAGTCGTTCTCCTGTGAGTCTAGATTTTCGAATCCGACGCAAAACTGACAGTTAATTGTAAGGTTCAGAGCATCTTAATGACAATGGAACACACAAATCGCGTCGCGATTCAATACATCGTCCTCCGGCCGACCTGTCTCCAAGGGTCTATTGCTGCCTCGGGCACCTTATGGTCGATCTCCTGTGAGTCTAGATTTTCGAATCCGACGCAAAACTGACAGTTAATTGTAACGTTCAGGGCCTGTTAATGACGATGGAACACACAAATCGCGTCGCGATTCAATACATCGTCCTCCGGCCGACCTGTCTCCAAGGGTCTAGTGCTGCCTCGGACACCTTATGGTCTTTCTCCTGTGAGTCTAGATTTTCGAAACCGACGCAAAACTGACAGTTAATTGTAACGTTCAGCGCCTGTTAATGACGATGGAACACACAAATCGCGTCGCGATTCAATACATCGTCCTCCAGCCGACTTGTCTCCAAGGGTCTAGTCCTGCCTCGGGCACCTTATGGTCGGTCTCCTGTGAGTCTAGATTTTCGAATCCGACGCAAAACTGACAGTTAATTGTAACGTTCAGAGCCTGTTAATGACGATGGAACACACAAATCGCGTCGCGATTCAATACATCGTCCTGCGGCCGACCTGTCTCCAAGGGTCTATTGCTGCCTCGGTCACCTTATGGTCGTTCTCCTGTGAGTCTAGATTTTCGAATCCGACGCAAAACAGACAGTTAATTGTAAGGTTCAGAGCCTGTTAATGACGATGGAACACACAAATCGCGTCGCGATTCAATACATCGTCCTCCGGCCGACCTGTCTCCAAGGGTCTATTGCTGCCTCGGGCACCATATGGTCGATCTCCTGTGAGTCTAGATTTTCGAATCCGACGCAAAACTGACCGTTAATTGTAACGTTCAGAGCCTGTTAATGACGATGGAACACACAAATTGCGTCGCGATTCAATACATCGTCCTCCAGCCGACTTGTCTCCAATGGTCTAGTGCTGCCTCGGGCACCTTATGCTCGTTCTTCTGTGAGTCTAGATTTTGGAATCCGTAGCAAAACTGACAGTTAATTGTAAGGTTCAGAGCCTCTTAATGACAATGGAACACACAAATTGAGTCGCGATTCAATACATCGTCCTCCGGCCGACCTGTCTCCAAGGGTCTATTGCTGCCTCGGGCACCTTATGGTCGATCTCCTGTGAGTCTAGATTTTCGAATCCGACGCAAAACTGACAGTTAATTGTAACGTTCAGGGCCTGTTAATGACGATGGAACACACAAATCGCGTCGCGATTCAATACATCGTCCTCCAGCCGACTTGTCTCCAAGGGTCTAGTCCTGCCTCGGGCACCTTATGGTCGATCTTCTGTGAGTCTAGATTTTCGAATCCGACGCAAAACTGACAGTTAATTGAAAGGTTCAGAGCCTCTTAATGACAATGGAACACACAAATTGCGTCGCGATTCAATACATCGTCCTCCGGCCGACCTGTCTCCAAGGGTCTATTGCTGCCTCGGGCACCTTATGGTCGATCTTCTGTGAGTCTAGATTTTCGAATCCGACGCAAAACAGTTAATTGAAAGGTTCAGAGCCTCTTAATGACAATGGAACACACAAATTGCGTCGCGATTTCTATACATCGTCCTCGAGCCGACTTGTCTCCAAGGGTCTAGTGCTGCCTCGGACACCTGATAGTCGTTCTCCTGTGAGTCTAGATTTTCGAATCCGACGCAAAACTGACAGTTAATTGTAAGGTTCAGAGCATCTTAATGACAATGGAACACACAAATCGCGTCGCGATTCAATACATCGTCCTCCGGCCGACCTGTCTCCAAGGGTCTATTGCTGCCTCGGGCACCTTATGGTCGATCTCCTGTGAGTCTAGATTTTCGAATCCGACGCAAAACTGACAGTTAATTGTAACGTTCAGGGCCTGTTAATGACGATGGAACACACAAATCGCGTCGCGATTCAATACATCGTCCTCCGGCCGACCTGTCTCCAAGGGTCTAGTGCTGCCTCGGACACCTTATGGTCGTTCTCCTGTGAGTCTAGATTTTCGAATCCGACGCAAAACTGACAGTTAATTGTAACGTTCAGCGCCTGTTAATAACGATGGAACACACAAATCGCGTCGCGATTCAATACATCGTCCTCCAGCCGACTTGTCTCCAAGGGTCTTGTCCTGCCTCGGGCACCTTATGGTCGATCTCCTGTGAGTCTAGATTTTCGAATCCGACGCAAAACTGACAGTTAATTGTAACGTTCAGAGCCTGTTAATGACGATGGAACACACAAATCGCGTCGCGATTCAATACATCGTCCTGCGGCCGACCTGTCTCCAAGGGTCTATTGCTGCCTCGGGCACCTTATGGTCGTTCTCCTGTGAGTCTAGATTTTCGAATCCGACGCAAAACTGACAGTTAATTGTAAGGTTCAGAGCCTGTTAATGACGATGGAACACACAAATCGCGTCGCGATACAATACATCGTCCTCCAGCCGACTTGACTCCAAGGGTCTAGTCCTGCCTCGGGCACCTTATGGTCGATCTTCTGTGAGTCTAGATTTTCGAATCCGACGCAAAACTGACAGTTAATTGTAAGGTTCAGAGCCTCTTAATGACAATGGAACACACAAATTGCGTCGCGATTCAATACATCGTCCTCCGGCCGACCTGTCTCCAAAGGTCTATTGCTGCCTCGGGCACCTTATGGTCGATCTCCTGTGAGTCTAGATTTTCGAATCCGACGCAAAACTGACAGTTAATTGTAACGATCAGAGCCTGTTAATGACGATGGAACACACAAATCCCGTCGCGATTCAATACATCGTCCTCCGGCCGACCTGTCTCCAAGGGTCTGTTGCTGCCTCGGGCACCTTATGGTCGTTCTCCTGCGAGTCTAGATTTTCGAATCCGACGCAAAACTGACAGTTAATAGTAACGTTCAGCGCCTGTTAATGACGATGGAACACACAAATCGCGTCGCGATTCAATACATCGTCCTCCGGCCGACCTGTCTCCAAGGGTCTATTGCTGCCTCGGTCACCTTATGGTCGTTCTCCTGTGAGTCTAGATTTTCGAATCCGACGCAAAACTGACAGTTAATTGTAAGGTTCAGAGCCTGTTAATGACGATGGAACACACAAATTGCGTCGCGATTCAATACATCGTCCTCCGGCCGACCTGTCTCCAAGGGTCTATTGCTGCCTCGGACACCTTATGGTCGTTCTCCTGTGAGTCTAGATTTTCGAATCCGACGCAAAACTGACAGTTAATTGTAAGGTTCAGAGCCTGTTAATGACGATGGAACACACAAATCACGTCGCGATTCAATACATCGTCCTCCATCCGACTTGCCTCCAAGGGTCTAGTCCTGCCTCGGGCACCTTATGGTCGATCTCCTGTGAGTCTAGATTTTCGAATCCGACGCAAACCTGACAGTTAATTGTAACGTTCAGAGCCTGTTAATGACGATGGAACACACAAATCGCGTCGCGATTCAATACATCGTCCTCCGGCCGACCTGTCTCCAAGGGTCTATTGCTGCCTCGGGCACCTTATGGTCGTTCTTCTGTGAGTCTAGATTTTCGAATCCGACGCAAAACTGACAGTTAATTGTAAGGTTCAGAGCCTGTTAATAACGATGGAACACACAAATCGCGTCGCGATTCAATACATCGTCCTCCGGCCGACCTGTCTCCAAAGGTCTATTGCTGCCTCGGGCACCTTATGGTCGTTCTCCTGTGAGTCTAGATTTTCGATTCCGACGCAAAACTGACAGTTAATTGTAAGGTTCAGAGCATCTTAATGACAATGGAACACACAAATCGCGTCGCGATTCAATACATCGTCCTCCGGCCGACCTGTCTCCAAGGGTCTATTGCTGCCTCGGGCACCTTATGGTCAATCTCCTGTGAGTCTAGATTTTCGAATCCGACGCAAAACTGACAGTTAATTGTAACGTTCAGGGCCTGTTATTGACGATGGAACACACAAATCGCGTCGCGATTCAATACATCGTCCTCCGGCCGACCTGTCTCCAAGGGTCTAGTGCTGCCTCGGACACCTTATGGTCGTTCTCCTGTGAGTCTAGATTTTCGAATCCGACGCAAAACTGACTGTTAATTGTAACGTTCAGCGCCTGTTAATGACGATGTAACACACAAATCGCGTCGCGATTCAATACATCGTCCTCCAGCCGACTTGTCTCCAAGGGTCTAGTCCTGCCTCGGGCACCTTATGGTCGATCTCCTGTGAGTCTAATTTTCGAATCCGACGCAAAACTGACAGTTAATTGTAACGTTCAGGGCCTGTTAATGACGATGGAACACACAAATCGCGTCGCGATTCAATACATCGTCCTCCGGCCGACCTGTCTCCAAGGGTCTAGTGCTGCCTCGGACACCTTATGGTCGTTCTCCTGTGAGACTAGATTTTCGAATCCGACGCAAAACTGACAGTTAATTGTATCGTTCAGCGCCTGTTAATGACGATGGAACACACAAATAGCGTCGCGATTCAATACATCGTCCTCCAGCCGACTTGTCTCCAAGGGTCTAGTCCTGCCTCGGGCACCTTATGGTCGATCTTCTGTGAGTCTAGATTTTCGAATCCGACGCAAAACTGACAGTTAATTGTAAGGTTCCGAGCCTCTTAATGACAATGGAACACACAAATTGCGTTGCGATTCAATACTTCGTCCTCCGGCCGACCTGTCTCCAAGGGTCTATTGCTGCCTCGGGCACCTTATGGTCGATCTCCTGTGAGTCTAGATTTTCGAATCCGACGCAAAAATGACAGTTAATTGTAACGTTCAGAGCCTGTTAATGACGATGGAACACACAAATCCCGTCGCGATTCAATACATCGTCCTCCGGCCGACCTGTCTCCAAGGGTCTGTTGCTGCCTCGGGCACCTTATTGTCGATCTCCTGTGAGTCTAGATTTTCGAATCCGACGCAAAACTGACTGTTAGTTGTAAGGTCCAGAGCCTGTTAATGACGATGTAACACACAAATTGCGTCGCGATTCAATACATCGTCCTCCGGCCGACCTGTCTCCAAGGGTCTATTGCTGCCTCGGGCACCTTATGGTCGTTCTCCTGTGAGACTAGATTTTCGAATCCGACGCAAAACTGACAGTTAATTGTAACGTTCAGGGCCTGTTAATGACGATGGAACACACAAATCGCGTCGCGATTCAATACATCGTCCACCGGCCGACCTGTCTCCAAGGGTCTAGTGCTGCCTCGGACACCTTATGGTCGTTCTCCTGTGAGTCTAGATTTTCGAATCCGACGCAAAACTGACAGTTAATAGTAACGTTCAGCGCCTGTTAATGACGATGGAACACACAAATCGCGTCGCGATTCAATACATCGTCCTCCAACCGACTTGTCTCCAAGGGTCTAGTCCTGCCTCGGGCACCTTATGGTCGATCTCCTGTGAGTCTAGATTTTCGAATCCGACGCAAAACTGACAGTTAATTGTAACGTTCAGAGCGTGTTAATGACGATGGAACACACAAATTGCTTCGCGATTCAATACATCGTCCTCCAGCCGACTTGTCTCCAAGGGTCTAGTGCTGCCTCGGCCACTTTATGGTCGTTCCTCTGTGAGTCTAGATTTTGGAATCCGAAGCAAAACTGACAGTTAATTGTAAGGTTCAGAGCCTCTTAATGACAATGGAACACACAAATTGAGTCGCGATTCAATACATCGTCCTCCGGCCGACCTGTCTCCAAGGGTCTATTGCTGCCTCGGGCTCCTTATGGTCGATCTCCTGTAAGTCTAGATTTTCGAATCCGACGCAAAACTGACAGTTAATTGTAACGTTCAGAGCCTGTTAATGACGATGGAACACACAAAACGCGTCGCGATTCAATACATCGTCCTCCAGCCGACTTGTCTCCAAGGGTCTAGTGCTGCCTCGGGCACCTTATGGTCGTCCTTCTGTGAGTCTAGATTTTCGAATCCGACGCAAAACTGACAGTTAATTGTAAGGTTCAGAGCCTGTTAATGACGATGGAACACACAAATTGCGTCGCGATTCAATACATCGTCCTCCGGCCGACCTGTCTCCAAGGGTCTATTGCTGCCTCGGGCACCGTATGGTCGATCTCCTGTGAGTCTAGATTTTCGAATCCGACGCAAAACTGACAGTTAATTGTTACGTTCAGTGCCTGTTAATGACCATGGAACACACAAATTGCGTCGCGATTCAATACATCGTCCTCGAGCCGACTTGTCTCCAAGGGTCTAGTGCTGCCTCGGACACCTGATAGTCGTTCTCCTGTGAGTCTAGATTTTCGAATCCGACGCAAAACTGACAGTTAATTGTAAGGTTCAGAGCATCTTAATGACAATGGAACACACAAATCGCGTCGCGATTCAATACATCGTCCTCCGGCCGACCTGTCTCCAAGGGTCTATTGCTGCCTCGGGCACCTTATGGTCGATCTCCTGTGAGTCTAGATTTTCGAATCCGACGCAAAACTGACAGTTAATTGTAACGTTCAGCGCCTGTTAATGACGGTGGAACACACAAATCGCGTCGCGATTCAATGCATCGTCCTCCAGCCGACTTGTCTCCAAGGGTCTAGTCCTGCCTCGGGCACCTTATGCTCGATCTCCTGTGAGTCTAGATTTTCGAATCCGACGCAAAACTGACAGTTAATTGTAACGTTCAGAGCCTGTTAATGACGATGGAACACACAAATCGCGTCGCGATTCAATACATCGTCCTGCGGCCGACCTGTCTCCAAGGGTCTATTGCTGCCTCGGTCACCTTATGGTCGTTCTTCTGTGAGTCTAGATTTTCGAATCCGACGCAAAACTGACAGTTAATTGTAAGGTTCAGAGCCTGTTAATGACGATGGAACACACAAATCGCGTCGCGATTCAATACATCGACCTCCGGCCGACCTGTCTCCAAGGGTCTATTGCTGCCTCGGGCACCTTATGGTCGATCTCCTGTGAGTCTAGATTTTCGAATCCGACGCAAAACTGACCGTTAATTGTAACGTTCAGAGCCTGTTAATGACGATGGAACACACAAATTGCGTCGCGATTCAATACATCGTCCTCCAGCTGACTTGTCTCCAATGGTCTAGTGCTGCCTCGGGCACCTTATGCTCGTTCTTCTGTGAGTCTAGATTTTGGAATCCGAAGCAAAACTGACAGTTAATTGTAAGGTTCAGAGCCTCTTAATGACAATGGAACACACAAATTGAGTCGCGATTCAATACATCGTCCTCCGGCCGACCAGTCTCCAAGGGTCTATTGCTGCCTCGGGCACCTTATGGTCGATCTCCTGTGAGTCTAGATTTTCGAATCCGACGCAAAACTGACAGTTAATTGTAACGTTCAGGGCCTGTTAATGACGATGGAACACACAAATCGCGTCGCGATTCAATACATCGTCCTCCGGCCGACCTGTCTCCAAGGTTCTAGTGCTGCCTCGGACACCTTATGGTCGTTCTCCTGTGAGACTAGATTTTCGAATCCGACGCAAAACTGACAGTTAATTGTAACGTTCAGCGCCTGTTAATGACGATGGAACACACAAATCGCGTCGCGATTCAATACATCGTCCTCCAGCCGACTTGTCTCCAAGGGTCTAGTCCTGCCTCGGGCACCTTATGGTCGATCATCTGTGAGTCTAGATTTTCGAATCCGACGCAAAACTGACAGTTAATTGTAAGGTTCAGAGCCTCTTAATGACAATGGAACACACAAATTGCGTCGCGATTCAATACATCGTCATCCGGCCGACCTGTCTCCAAGGGTCTATTGCTGCCTCGGGCACCTTATGGTCGTTCTTCTGTGAGTCTAGATTTTCGAATCCGACGCAAAACTGACAGTTAATTGTAAGGTTCAGAGCCTGTTAATGACGATGGAACACACAAATCGCGTCGCGATTCAATACATCGTCCTCCGGCCGACCTGTCTCCAAGGGTCTAGTGCTGCCTCGGACACCTTATGGTCGTTCTCCTGTGAGTCTAGATTTTCGAATCCGACGCAAAACTGACAGTTAATTGTAACGTTCAGCGCCTGTTAATGACGATGGAACACACAAATCGCGTCGCGATTCAATACATCGTCCTCTAGCCGACTTGTCTCCAAGGGTCTAGTCCTGCCTCGGGCACCTTATGGTCGATCTCCTGTGAGTCTAGATTTTCGAATCCGACGCAAAACTGACAGTTAATTGTAACGTTCAGAGCCTGTTAATGACCATGGAACACACAAATCCCGTCGCGATTCAATACATCGTCCTCCGGCCGACCTGTCTCCAAGGGTCTGTTGCTGCCTCGGGCACCTTATGGTCGATCTCCTGTGAGTCTAGATTTTCGAATCCGACGCAAAACTGACAGTTAATTGTAAGGTTCAGGGCCTGTTAATGACGATGTAACACACAAATTGCGTCGCGATTCAATACATCGTCCTCCGGCCGACCTGTCTCCAAGGGTCTATTGCTGCCTCGGGCACCTTATGGTCGTTCTCCTGTGAGACTAGATTTTCGAATCCGACGCAAAACTGACAGTTAATTGTAACGTTCAGGGCCTGTTAATGACGATGGAACACACAAATCGCGTCGCGATTCAATACATCGTCCACCGGCCGACTTGTCTCCAAAGGTCTAGTGCTGCCTCGGACACCTTATGGTCGTTCTCCTTTGAGTCTAGATTTTCGAATCCGACGCAAAACTGACAGTTAATAGTAACGTTCAGAGCCTGTTAATGACGATGGAACACACAAATTGCGTCGCGATTCAATACATCGTCCTCCAGGCGACTTGTCTCCAAGGGTGTAGTGCTGCCTCGGGCACCTTATGGTCGTTCTTCTGTGAGTCTAGATTTTGGAATCCGAAGCAAAACTGACAGTTAATTGTAAGGTTCAGAGCCTCTTAATGACAATGGAACACACAAATTGAGTCGCGATTCAATACATCGTCCTCCGGCCGACCTGTCTCCAAGGGTCTATTGCTGCCTCGGGCACCTTATGGTCGATCTCCTGTAAGTCTAGATTTTCGAATCCGACGCAAAACTGACAGTTAATTGTAACGTTCAGTGCCTGTTAATGACGATGGAACACACAAATTGCGTCGCGAATCAATACATCGTCCTCCAGCCGACTTGTCTCCAAGGGTCTAGTGCTGCCTCGTACACCTTATGGTCGTTCTCCTGTGAGTCTAGATTTTCGAATCCGACGCAAAACTGACAGTTAATTGTAAGGTTCAGAGCATCTTAATGACAATGGAACACACAAATCGCGTCGCGATTCAATACATCGTCCTCCGGCCGACCTGTCTCCAAGGGTCTATTGCTGCCTCGGGCACCTTATGGTCGATCTCCTGTGAGTCTAGATTTTCGAATCCGACGCAAAACTGACAGTTAATTGTTACGTTCAGGGCCTGTTAATGACGATGGAACACACAAATCGCGTCGCGATTCAATACATCGTCCTCCGGCCGACCTGTCTCCAAGGGTCTAGTGCTGCCTCGGACAGCTTATGGTCGTTCTCCTGTGAGTCTAGATTTTCGAATCCGACGCCAAACTGACAGTTAATTGTAACGTTCAGCGCCTGTTAATGACGATGGAACACACAAATCGCGTCGCGATTCAATACATCGTCCTCCAGCCAACTTGTCTCCAAGGGTCTAGTCCTGCCTCGGGCACCTTATGGTCGATCTCCTGAGAGTCTAGATTTTCGAATCCGACGCAAAACTGACAGTTAATTGTAACGTTCAGAGCCTGTTAATGACGATGGAACACACAAATCGCGTCGCGATTCAATACATCGTCCTCCGGCCGACCTGTCTCCAAGGGTGTAGTGCTGCCTCGGGCACCTTATGGTCGTTCTTCTGTGAGTCTAGATTTTGGAATCCGAAGCAAAACTGACAGTTAATTGTAAGGTTCAGAGCCTCTTAATGACAATGGAACACACAAATTGAGTCGCGATTCAATACATCGTCCTCCGGCCGACCTGTCTCCAAGGATCTATTGCTGCCTCGGGCACCTTATGGTCGATCTCCTGTAAGTCTAGATTTTCGAATCCGACGCAAAACTGACAGTTAATTGTAACGTTCAGAGCCTGTTAATGACGATGGAACACACAAATTGCGTCGCGAATCAATACATCGTCCTCCAGCCGACTTGTCTCCAAGGGTCTAGTGCTGCCTCGTACACCTTATGGTCTTTCACCTGTGAGTCTAGATTTTCGAATCCGACGCAAAACTGACAGTTAATTGTAAGGTTCAGAGCATCTTAATGACAATGGAACACACAAATCGCGTCGCGATACAATACATCGTCCTCCGGCCGACCTGTCTCCAAGTGTCTATTGCTGCCTCGGGCACCTTATGGTCGATCTCCTGTGAGTCTAGATTTTCGAATCTGACGCAAAACTAACAGTTAATTGTAACGTTCAGTGCCTGTTAATGACGATGGAACACACAAATTGCGTCGCGAATCAATACATCGTCCTCCAGCCGACTTGTCTCCAAGGGTCTAGTGCTGCCTCGTACACCTTATGGTCGTTCTCCTGTGAGTCTAGATTTTCGAATCCGACGCAAAACTGACAGTTAATTGTAAGGTTCAGAGCATCTTAATGACAATGGAACACACAAATCGCGTCGCGATTCAATACATCGTCCTCCGGCCGACCTGTCTCCAAGGGTCTATTGCTGCCTCGGGCACCTTATGGTCGATCTCCTGTGAGTCTAGATTTTCGAATCCGACGCAAAACTGACAGTTAATTGTTACGTTCAGGGCCTGTTAATGACGATGGAACACACAAATCGCGTCGCGATTCAATACATCGTCCTCCGGCCGACCTGTCTCCAAGGGTCTAGTGCTGCCTCGGACACCTTATGGTCGTTCTCCTGTGAGTCTAGATTTTCGAATCCGACGCCAAACTGACAGTTAATTGTAACGTTCAGCGCCTGTTAGTGACGATGGAACACACAAATCGCGTCGCGATTCAATACATCGTCCTCCAGCCAACTTGTCTCCAAGGGTCTAGTCCTGCCTCGGGCACCTTATGGTCGATCTCCTGAGAGTCTAGATTTTCGAATCCGACGCAAAACTGACAGTTAATTGTAACGTTCAGAGCCTGTTAATGACGATGGAACACACAAATCGCGTCGCGATTCAATACATCGTCCTCCGGCCGACCTGTCTCCAAGGGTGTAGTGCTGCCTCGGGCACCTTATGGTCGTTCTTCTGTGAGTCTAGATTTTGGAATCCGAAGCAAAACTGACAGTTAATTGTAAGGTTCAGAGCCTCTTAATGACAATGGAACACACAA
Source organism: Schistocerca nitens (assembly GCF_023898315.1). NCBI lineage: Eukaryota > Metazoa > Arthropoda > Insecta > Orthoptera > Acrididae > Schistocerca > Schistocerca nitens. Next base: position 9,672,420 of record NC_064617.1, on the reverse strand, counting down.
ATTGAGTCGCGGTTCAATACATCGTCCTCCGGCCGACCTGTCTCCAAGGGTCTATTGCTGCCTCGGGCACCTTATGGTCGATCTCCTGTAAGTCTAGATTTTCGAATCCGACGCAAAACTGACAGTTAATTGTAACGTTCAGAGCCTGTTAATGACGATGGAACACACAAATCGCGTCGCGATTCAATACATTGTCCTCCAGCCGACTTGTCTCCAAGGGTCTAGTGCTGCCTCGGGCACCTTATGGTCGTTCTTCTGTGAGTCTAGATTTTCGAATCCGACGCAAAACTGACAGTTAATTGTAAGGTTCAGAGCCTGTTAATGACGATGGAACACACAAATTGCGTCGCGATTCAATACATCGTCCTCCGGCCGACCTGTCTCCAAGGGTCTATTGCTGCCTCGGGCACCTTATGGTCGATCTCCTGTGAGTCTAGATTTTCGAATCCGACGCAAAACTAACAGTTAATTGTAACGTTCAGTGCCTGTTAATGACGATGGAACACACAAATTGCGTCGCGAATCAATACATCGTCCTCCAGCCGACTTGTCTCCAAGGGTCTAGTGCTGCCTCGTACACCTTATGGTCGTTCTCCTGTGAGTCTAGATTTTCGAATCCGACGCAAAACTGACAGTTAATTGTAAGGTTCAGAGCATCTTAATGACAATGGAACACACAAATCGCGTCGCGATTCAATACATCGTCCTCCGGCCGACCTGTCTCCAAGGGTCTAGTGCTGCCTCGGACACCTTATGGTCGTTCTCCTGTGAGTCTAGATTTTCGAATCCGACGCAAAACTGACAGTTAATTGTAACGTTCAGCGCCTGTTAATGACGATGGAACACACAAATCTCGTCGCGATTCAATACATCGTCCTCCAGCCAACTTGTCTCCAAGGGTCTAGTCCTGCCTCGGGCACCTTATGGTCGATCTCCTGAGAGTCTAGATTTTCGAATCCGACGCAAAACTGACAGTTAATTGTAACGTTCAGAGCCTGTTAATGACGATGGAACACACAAATCGCGTCGCGATTCAATACATCGTCCTCCGGCCGACCTGTCTCCAAGGGTCTATTGCTGCCTCGGGCACCTTATGGTCGATCTCCTGTGAGTCTAGATTTTCGAATCCGACGCAAAACTGACCGTTAATTGTAACGTTCGGAGCCTGTTAATGACGATGGAACACACAAATTGCGTCGCGATTCAATACATCGTCCTCCAGCCGACTTGTCTCCAATGGTCTAGTGCTGCCTCGGGCACCTTATGGTCGTTCTTCTGTGAGTCTAGATTTTGGAATCCGAAGCAAAACTGACAGTTAATTGTAAGGTTCAGAGCCTCTTAATGACAATGGAACACACAAATTGAGTCGCGATTCAATACATCGTCCTCCGGCCGACCTGTCTCCAAGGGTCTATTGCTGCCTCGGGCACCTTATGGTCGATCTCCTGTGAGTCTAGATTTTCGAATCCGACGCAAAACTGACAGTTAATTGTAACGTTCAGAGCCTGTTAATGACGATGGAACACACAAATCGCGTCGCGATTCAATACATCTTCCTCCAGCCGACTTGTCTCCAAGGGTCTAGTGCTGCCTCGGGCACCTTATGGTCGTTCTTCTGTGTCTAGATTTTCGATTCCGACGCAAAACTGACAGTTAATTGTAAGGTTCAGAGCCTGTTAATGACGATGGAACACACAAATTGCGTCGCGATTCAATACATCGTCCTCCGGCCGACCTGTCTCCAAGGGTCTATTGCTGCCTCGGGCACCTTATGGTCGATCTCCTGTGAGTCTAGATTTTCGAATCCGACGCAAAACTGACAGTTAATTGTAACGTTCAGAGCCTGTTAATGACGATGGAACACACAAATTGCGTCGCGATTCAATACATCGTCCTCCAGCCGACTTGTTTCCAAAGGTCTAGTGCTGCCTCGGGCACCTTATGGTCGTTCTCCTGTGAGTCTAGATTTTCGAATCCGACGCAAAACTGACAGTTAATCGTAAGGTTCAGAGCCTCTTAATGACAATGGAACACACAAATTGCGTCGCGATTCAATACATCGTCCTCCGGCCGACCTGTCTCCAAGGGTCTAGTGCTGCCTCGGACACCTTATGGTCGTTCTCCTGTGAGTCTAGATTTTCGAATCCGACACAAAACTGTCAGTTAATTGTAACGTTCAGCGCCTGTTAATGACGATGGAACACACAAATTGCGTCGCGATTCAATACATCGTCCTCCAGCCGACTTGTCTCCAAGGGTCTAGTGCTGCTTCGGACACCTTATGGTCGTTCTCCTGTGAGTCTAGATTTTCGAAATCGACGCAAAACTGACAGTTAATTGTAAGGTTCAGAGCATCTTAATGACAATGGAACACACAAATCGCGTCGCGATTCAACACATCGTCCTCCGGCCGACCTGTCTCCATGGCTCTATTGCTGCCTCGGGCACCTTATGGTCGATCTCCTGTGAGTCTAGATTTTCGAATCCGACGCAAAACTGACAGTTAATTGTAACGTTCAGGGCCTGTTAATGACGATGGAACACACAAATCGCGTCGCGATTCAATACATCGTCCTCCGGCCGACCTGTCTCCAAGGGTCTAGTGCTGCCTCGGACACCTTATGGTCGTTATCCTGTGAACTAGATTTTCGAATCCGACGCAAAACTGACAGTTAATTGTAACGTTCAGCGCCTGTTAATGACGATGGAACAGACAAATCGCGTCGCGATTCAATACATCGTCCTCCAGCCGACTTGTCTCCAAGGGTCTAGTCCTGCCTCGGGCACCTTATGGTCGATCTTCTGTGAGTCTAGATTTTCGAATCCGACGCAAAACTGACAATTAATTGTAAGGTTCAGAGCCTCTTAATGACAATGGAACACACAAATCGCGTCGCGATTCAATACATCGTCCTCCGGCCGACCTGTCTCCAAGGGTCTATTGCTGCCTCGGGCACCTTATGGTCGATCTCCTGTGAATCTAGATTTTCGAATCCGACGCAAAAATGACAGTTAATTGTTACGTTCAGAGCCTGTTAATGACGATGGAAAACACAAATCCGGTCGCGATTCAATACATCGTCCTCCGGCCGACCTGTCTCCAAGGGTCTGTTGCTGCCTCGGGCACCTTATTGTCGATCTCCTGTGAGTCTAGATTTTCGAATCCGACGCAAAACTGACAGTTAATTGTAAGGTTCAGAGCCTGTTAATGACGATGTAACACACAAATTGCGTCGCGATTCAATACATCGTCCTCCGGCCGACCTGTCTCCAGGGGTCTATTGCTCTCTCGGGCACCTTATGGTCGTTCTCCTGTGAGTCTATATTTTCGAATCCGACGCAAAACTGACAGTTAATTGTAACGTTCAGAGCCTTTTAATGACGATGGAACACACAAATCACGTCGCGATTCAATACATCATCCTCCAGCCGACTTGTCTCCAAGGGTCTAGTGCTGCCTCGGGCACCTTATGGTCGTTCTCCTGTGAGTCTAGATTTTCGAATCCGACGCAAAACTGACAGTTAATTGTAAGGTTCAGAGCCTGTTAATGACGATGGAAGACACAAATTGCGTCGCGATTCAATACATCGTCCTCCGGCCGACCTGTCTCCAAGGGTCTAGTGCTGCCTCGGACACCTTATGGTCGTTATCCTGTGAACTAGATTTTCGAATCCGACGCAAAACTGACAGTTAATTGTAACGTTCAGCGCCTGTTAATGACGATGGAACAGACAAATCGCGTCGCGATTCAATACATCGTCCTCCAGCCGACTTGTCTCCAAGGGTCTAGTCCTGCCTCGGGCACCTTATGGTCGATCTTCTGTGAGTCTAGATTTTCGAATCCGACGCAAAACTGACAGTTAATTGTAAGGTTCAGAGCCTCTTAATGACAATGGAACACACAAATTGCGTCGCGATTCAATACATCGTCCTCCGGCCGACCTGTCTCCAAGGGTCTATTGCTGCCTCGGGCACCTTATGGTCGTTCTTCTGTGAGTCTAGATTTTCGAATCCGACGCAAAACTGACAGTTAATTGTAAGGTTCAGAGCCTGTTAATGACGATGGAACACACAAATCGCGTCGCGATTCAATACATCGTCCTCCGGCTGACCTGTCTCCAAAGGTCTATTGCTGCCTCGGGCACCTTATGGTCGTTCTCCTGTGAGTCTAGATTTTCCAATCCGACGCAAAACTGACAGTTAATTGTAAGGTTCATAGCATCTTAATGACAATGGAACACACAAATCGCGTCGCGATTCAATACATCGTCCTCCGGCCGACCTGTCTCCAAGGGTCTATTGCTGCCTCGGGCACCTTATGGTCGATCTCCTGTGAGTCTAGATTTTCGAATCCGACGCAAAACTGACAGTTAATTGTAACGTTCAGGGCCTGTTAATGACGATGGAACACACAAATCGCGTCGCGATTCAATACATCGTCCACCGGCCGACCTGTCTCCAAGGGTCTAGTGCTGCCTCGGACACCTTATGGTCGTTCTCCTGTGAGTCTAGATTTTCGAATCCGACGCAAAACTGACAGTTAATTGTAACGTTCAGCGCCTGTTAATGACGATGGAACACACAAATCGCGTCGCGATTCAATACATCGTCCTCCAGCCGACTTGTCTCCAAGGGTCTAGTCCTGCCTCGGGCACCTTATGGTCGATCTCCTGTGAGTCTAGATTTTCGAATCCGACGCAAAACTGACAGTTAATTGTAACGTTCAGAGCCTGTTAATGACGATGGAACACACAAATCCCGTCGCGATTCAATACATCGTCCTCCGGCCGACCTGTCTCCAAGGGTCTGTTGCTTCCTCGGGCACCTTATGGTCGATCTCCTGTGAGTCTAGATTTTCGAATCCGACGCAAAACTGACAGTTAATTGTAAGGTTCAGGGCCTGTTAATGACGATGTAACACACAAATTGCGTCGCGATTCAATACATCGTCCTCCGGCCGACCTGTCTCCAAGGGTCTATTGCTGCCTCGGGCACCTTATGGTCGTTCTCCTGTGAGACTAGATTTTCGAATCCGACGCAAAACTGACAGTTATTTGTAACGTTCAGGGCCTGTTAATGACGATGGAACACACAAACCGCGTCGCGATTCAATACATCGTCCTCCGGCCGACCTGTCTCCAAGGGTCTAGTGCTGCCTCGGACACCTTATGGTCGTTCTCCTGTGAGACTAGATTTTCGAATCCGACGCAAAACTGACAGTTAATTGTAACGTTCAGCGCCTGTTAATGACGATGGAACACACAAATCGCGTCGCGATTCAATATATCGTCCTCCAGCCGACTTGTCTCCAAGGGTCTAGTCCTGCCTCGGGCACCTTATGGTCGATCTTCTGTGAGCCTAGATTTTCGAATCCGACGCAAAACTGACAGTTAATTGTAAGGTTCAGAGCCTCTTAATGACAATGGAACACACAAATTGCGTCGCGATTCAATACATCGTCCTCCGGCCGACCTGTCTCCAAGGGTCTATTGCTGCCTCGGGCACCTTATGGTCGTTCTTCTGTGAGTCTAGATTTTCGAATCCGACGCAAAACTGACAGTTAATTGTAAGGTTCAGAGCCTGTTAATGACGATGGAACACACAAATCGCGTCGCGATTCAATACATCGTCCTCCGGCCGACCTGTCTCCAAAGGTCTATTGCTGCCTCGGGCACCTTATGGTCGTTCTCCTGTGAGTCTAGATTTTCGAATGCGACGCAAAACTGACAGTTAATTGTAACGTTCAGGGCCTGTTAATGACGATGGAACACACAAATCGCGTCGCGATTCAATACATCGTCCTCCGGCCGACCTGTCTCCAAGGGTCTAGTGCTGCCTCGGACACCTTATGGTCGTTCTCCTGTGAGTCTAGATTTTCGAATCCGACGCAAAACTGACAGTTAATTGTAACGTTCAGCGCCTGTTAATGACGATGGAACACACAAATCGCGTCGCGATTCAATACATCGTCCTCCAGCCGACTTGTCTCCAAGGGTCTAGTCCTGCCTCGGGCACCTTATGGTCGATCTCCTGTGAGTCTAGATTTTCGAATCCGACGCAAAACTGACAGTTAATTGTAACGTTCAGAGCCTGTTAATGACGATGGAACACACAAATCCCGTCGCGATTCAATACATCGTCCTCCGGCCGACCTGTCTCCAAGGGTCTGTTGCTGCCTCGGGCACCTTATGGTCGATCTCCTGTGAGTCTAGATTTTCGAATCCGACGCAAAACTGACAGTTAATTGTAAGGTTCAGGGCCTGTTAATGACGATGTAACACACAAATTGCGTCGCGATTCAATACATCGTCCTCCGGCCGACCTGTCTCCAAGGGTCTATTGCTGCCTCGGGCACCTTATGGTCGTTCTCCTGTGAGACTAGATTTTCGAATCCGACGCAAAACTGACAGTTAATTGTAACGTTCAGGGCCTGTTAATGACGATGGAACACACAAATCGCGTCGCGATTCAATACATCGTCCACCGGCCGACTTGTCTCCAAAGGTCTAGTGCTGCCTCGGACACCTTATGGTCGTTCTCCTTTGAGTCTAGATTTTCGAATCCGACGCAAAACTGACAGTTAATAGTAACGTTCAGAGCCTGTTAATGACGATGGAACACACAAATTGCGTCGCGATTCAATACATCGTCCTCCGGCCGACTTGTCTCCAAGGGTGTAGTGCTGCCTCGGGCACCTTATGGTCGTTCTTCTGTGAGTCTAGATTTTGGAATCCGAAGCAAAACTGACAGTTAATTGTAAGGTTCAGAGCCTCTTAATGACAATGGAACACACAAATTGAGTCGCGATTCAATACATCGTCCTCCGGCCGACCTGTCTCCAAGGGTCTATTGCTGCATCGGGCACCTTATGGTCGATCTCCTGTAAGTCTAGATTTTCGAATCCGACGCAAAACTGACAGTTAATTGTAACGTTCAGAGCCTGTTAATGACGATGGAACACACAAATCGCGTCGCGATTCAGTACATCGTCCTCCAGCCGACTTGCCTCCAAGGGTCTAGTGCTGCCTCGGGCACCTTATGGTCGTTCTTCTGTGAGTCTAGATTTTCGAATCCGACGCAAAACTGACAGTTAATTGTAAGGTTCAGAGCCTGTTAATGACGATGGAACACACAAATTGCGTCGCGATTCAATACATCGTCCTCCAGCCGACCTGTCTCCAAGTGTCTATTGCTGCCTCGGGCACCTTATGGTCGATCTCCTGTGAGTCTAGATTTTCGAATCTGACGCAAAACTAACAGTTAATTGTAACGTTCAGTGCCTGTTAATGACGATGGAACACACAAATTGCGTCGCGAATCAATACATCGTCCTCCAGCCGACTTGTCTCCAAGGGTCTAGTGCTGCCTCGTACACCTTATGGTCGTTCTCCTGTGAGTCTTGATTTTCGAATCCGACGCAAAACTGACAGTTAATTGTAAGGTTCAGAGCATCTTAATGACGATGGAACACACAAATTGCGTCGCGATTCAATACATCGTCCTCCGGCCGACCTGTCTCCAAGGGTCTATTGCTGCCTCGGGCTCCTTATGGTCGATCTCCTGTAAGTCTAGATTTTCGAATCCGACGCAAAACTGACAGTTAATTGTAACGTTCAGAGCCTGTTAATGACGATGGAACACACAAAACGCGTCGCGATTCAATACATCGTCCTCCAGCCGACTTGTCTCCAAGGGTCTAGTGCTGCCTCGGGCACCTTATGGTCGTCCTTCTGTGAGTCTAGATTTTCGAATCCGACGCAAAACTGACAGTTAATTGTAAGGTTCAGAGCCTGTTAATGACGATGGAACACACAAATTGCGTCGCGATTCAATACATCGTCCTCCGGCCGACCTGTCTCCAAGGGTCTATTGCTGCCTCGGGCACCGTATGGTCGATCTCCTGTGAGTCTAGATTTTCGAATCCGACGCAAAACTGACAGTTAATTGTAACGTTCAGTGCCTGTTAATGACCATGGAACACACAAATTGCGTCGCGATTCAATACATCGTCCTCGAGCCGACTTGTCTCCAAGGGTCTAGTGCTGCCTCGGACACCTGATAGTCGTTCTCCTGTGAGTCTAGATTTTCGAATCCGACGCAAAACTGACAGTTAATTGTAAGGTTCAGAGCATCTTAATGACAATGGAACACACAAATCGCGTCGCGATTCAATACATCGTCCTCCGGCCGACCTGTCTCCAAGGGTCTATTGCTGCCTCGGGCACCTTATGGTCGATCTCCTGTGAGTCTAGATTTTCGAATCCGACGCAAAACTGACAGTTAATTGTAACGTTCAGCGCCTGTTAATGACGGTGGAACACACAAATCGCGTCGCGATTCAATGCATCGTCCTCCAGCCGACTTGTCTCCAAGGGTCTAGTCCTGCCTCGGGCACCTTATGGTCGATCTCCTGTGAGTCTAGATTTTCGAATCCGACGCAAAACTGACAGTTAATTGTAACGTTCAGAGCCTGTTAATGACGATGGAACACACAAATCGCGTCGCGATTCAATACATCGTCCTGCGGCCGACCTGTCTCCAAGGGTCTATTGCTGCCTCGGTCACCTTATGGTCGTTCTTCTGTGAGTCTAGATTTTCGAATCCGACGCAAAACTGACAGTTAATTGTAAGGTTCAGAGCCTGTTAATGACGATGGAACACACAAATCGCGTCGCGATTCAATACATCGTCCTCCGGCCGACCTGTCTCCAAGGGTCTATTGCTGCCTCGGGCACCTTATGGTCGATCTCCTGTGAGTCTAGATTTTCGAATCCGACGCAAAACTGACCGTTAATTGTAACGTTCAGAGCCTCTTAATGACGATGGAACACACAAATTGCGTCGCGATTCAATACATCGTCCTCCAGCCGACTTGTCTCCAATGGTCTAGTGCTGCCTCGGGCACCTTATGCTCGTTCTTCTGTGAGTCTAGATTTTGGAATCCGAAGCAAAACTGACAGTTAATTGTAAGGTTCAGAGCCTCTTAATGACAATGGAACACACAAATTGAGTCGCGATTCAATACATCGTCCTCCGGCCGACCAGTCTCCAAGGGTCTATTGCTGCCTCGGGCACCTTATGGTCGATCTCCTGTGAGTCTAGATTTTCGAATCCGACGCAAAACTGACAGTTAATTGTAACGTTCAGGGCCTGTTAATGACGATGGAACACACAAATCGCGTCGCGATTCAATACATCGTCCTCCGGCCGACCTGTCTCCAAGGTTCTAGTGCTGCCTCGGACACCTTATGGTCGTTCTCCTGTGAGACTAGATTTTCGAATCCGACGCAAAACTGACAGTTAATTGTAACGTTCAGCGCCTGTTAATGACGATGGAACACACAAATCGCGTCGCGATTCAATACATCGTCCTCCAGCCGACTTGTCTCCAAGGGTCTAGTCCTGCCTCGGGCACCTTATGGTCGATCATCTGTGAGTCTAGATTTTCGAATCCGACGCAAAACTGACAGTTAATTGTAAGGTTCAGAGCCTCTTAATGACAATGGAACACACAAATTGCGTCGCGATTCAATACATCGTCATCCGGCCGACCTGTCTCCAAGGGTCTATTGCTGCCTCGGGCACCTTATGGTCGTTCTTCTGTGAGTCTAGATTTTCGAATCCGACGCAAAACTGACAGTTAATTGTAAGGTTCAGAGCCTGTTAATGACGATGGAACACACAAATCGCGTCGCGATTCAATACATCGTCCTCCGGCCGACCTGTCTCCAAGGGTCTAGTGCTGCCTCGGACACCTTATGGTCGTTCTCCTGTGAGTCTAGATTTTCGAATCCGACGCAAAACTGACAGTTAATTGTAACGTTCAGCGCCTGTTAATGACGATGGAACACACAAATCGCGTCGCGATTCAATACATCGTCCTCTAGCCGACTTGTCTCCAAGGGTCTAGTCCTGCCTCGGGCACCTTATGGTCGATCTCCTGTGAGTCTAGATTTTCGAATCCGACGCAAAACTGACAGTTAATTGTAACGTTCAGAGCCTGTTAATGACGATGGAACACACAAATCCCGTCGCGATTCAATACATCGTCCTCCGGCCGACCTGTCTCCAAGGGTCTGTTGCTGCCTCGGGCACCTTATGGTCGATCTCCTGTGAGACTAGATTTTCGATTCCGACGCAAAACTGACAGTTAATTGTAAGGTTCAGGGCCTGTTAATGACGATGTAACACACAAATTGCGTCGCGATTCAATACATCGTCCTCCGGCCGACCTGTCTCCAAGGGTCTATTGCTGCCTCGTGCACCTTATGGTCGTTCTCCTGTGAGACTAGATTTTCGAATCCGACGCAAAACTGACAGTTAATTGTAACGTTCAGGGCCTGTTAATGACGATGGAACACACAAATCGCGTCGCGATTCAATACATCGTCCACCGGCCGACTTGTCTCCAAAGGTCTAGTGCTGCCTCGGACACCTTATGGTCGTTCTCCTTTGAGTCTAGATTTTCGAATCCGACGCAAAACTGACAGTTAATAGTAACGTTCAGAGCCTGTTAATGACGATGGAACACACAAATTGCGTCGCGATTCAATACATCGTCCTCCAGGCGACTTGTCTCCAAGGGTGTAGTGCTGCCTCGGGCACCTTATGGTCGTTCTTCTGTGAGTCTAGATTTTGGAATCCGAAGCAAAACTAACAGTTAATTGTAAGGTTCAGAGCCTCTTAATGACAATGGAACACACAAATTGAGTCGCGATTCAATACATCGTCCTCCGGCCGACCTGTCTCCAAGGGTCTATTGCTGCCTCGGGCACCTTATGGTCGATCTCCTGTAAGTCTAGATTTTCGAATCCGACGCAAAACTGACAGTTAATTGTAACGTTCAGTGCCTGTTAATGACGATGGAACACACAAATTGCGTCGCGAATCAATACATCGTCCTCCAGCCGACTTGTCTCCAAGGGTCTAGTGCTGCCTCGTACACCTTATGGTCGTTCTCCTGTGAGTCTAGATTTTCGAATCCGACGCAAAACTGACAGTTAATTGTAAGGTTCAGAGCATCTTAATGACAATGGAACACACAAATCGCGTCGCGATTCAATACATCGTCCTCCGGCCGACCTGTCTCCAAGGGTCTATTGCTGCCTCGGGCACCTTATGGTCGATCTCCTGTGAGTCTAGATTTTCGAATCCGACGCAAAACTGACAGTTAATTGTTACGTTCAGGGCCTGTTAATGACGATGGAACACACAAATCGCGTCGCGATTCAATACATCGTCCTCCGGCCGACCTGTCTCCAAGGGTCTAGTGCTGCCTCGGACAGCTTATGGTCGTTCTCCTGTGAGTCTAGATTTTCGAATCCGACGCCAAACTGACAGTTAATTGTAACGTTCAGCGCCTGTTAATGACGATGGAACACACAAATCGCGTCGCGATTCAATACATCGTCCTCCAGCCAACTTGTCTCCAAGGGTCTAGTCCTGCCTCGGGCACCTTATGGTCGATCTCCTGAGAGTCTAGATTTTCGAATCCGACGCAAAACTGACAGTTAATTGTAACGTTCAGAGCCTGTTAATGACGATGGAACACACAAATCGCGTCGCGATTCAATACATCGTCCTCCGGCCGACCTGTCTCCAAGGGTGTAGTGCTGCCTCGGGCACCTTATGGTCGTTCTTCTGTGAGTCTAGATTTTGGAATCCGAAGCAAAACTGACAGTTAATTGTAAGGTTCAGAGCCTCTTAATGACAATGGAACACACAAATTGAGTCGCGATTCAATACATCGTCCTCCGGCCGACCTGTCTCCAAGGATCTATTGCTGCCTCGGGCACCTTATGGTCGATCTCCTGTAAGTCTAGATTTTCGAATCCGACGCAAAACTGACAGTTAATTGTAACGTTCAGAGCCTGTTAATGACGATGGAACACACAAATTGCGTCGCGAATCAATACATCGTCCTCCAGCCGACTTGTCTCCAAGGGTCTAGTGCTGCCTCGTACACCTTATGGTCTTTCACCTGTGAGTCTAGATTTTCGAATCCGACGCAAAACTGACAGTTAATTGTAAGGTTCAGAGCATCTTAATGACAATGGAACACACAAATCGCGTCGCGATACAATACATCGTCCTCCGGCCGACCTGTCTCCAAGTGTCTATTGCTGCCTCGGGCACCTTATGGTCGATCTCCTGTGAGTCTAGATTTTCGAATCTGACGCAAAACTAACAGTTAATTGTAACGTTCAGTGCCTGTTAATGACGATGGAACACACAAATTGCGTCGCGAATCAATACATCGTCCTCCAGCCGACTTGTCTCCAAGGGTCTAGTGCTGCCTCGTACACCTTATGGTCGTTCTCCTGTGAGTCTAGATTTTCGAATCCGACGCAAAACTGACAGTTAATTGTAAGGTTCAGAGCATCTTAATGACAATGGAACACACAAATCGCGTCGCGATTCAATACATCGTCCTCCGGCCGACCTGTCTCCAAGGGTCTATTGCTGCCTCGGGCACCTTATGGTCGATCTCCTGTGAGTCTAGATTTTCGAATCCGACGCAAAACTGACAGTTAATTGTTACGTTCAGGGCCTGTTAATGACGATGGAACACACAAATCGCGTCGCGATTCAATACATCGTCCTCCGGCCGACCTGTCTCCAAGGGTCTAGTGCTGCCTCGGACACCTTATGGTCGTTCTCCTGTGAGTCTAGATTTTCGAATCCGACGCCAAACTGACAGTTAATTGTAACGTTCAGCGCCTGTTAGTGACGATGGAACACACAAATCGCGTCGCGATTCAATACATCGTCCTCCAGCCAACTTGTCTCCAAGGGTCTAGTCCTGCCTCGGGCACCTTATGGTCGATCTCCTGAGAGTCTAGATTTTCGAATCCGACGCAAAACTGACAGTTAATTGTAACGTTCAGAGCCTGTTAATGACGATGGAACACACAAATCGCGTCGCGATTCAATACATCGTCCCCCGGCCGACCTGTCTCCAAGGGTGTAGTGCTGTTTCGGGCACCTTATGGTCGTTCTTCTGTGAGTCTAGATTTTGGAATCCGAAGCAAAACTGACAGTTAATTGTAAGGTTCAGAGCCTCTTAATGACAATGGAACACACAAATTGAGTCGCGATTCAATACATCGTCCTCCGGCCGACCTGTCTCCAAGGGTCTATTGCTGCCTCGGGCACCTTATGGTCGATCTCCTGTAAGTCTAGATTTTCGAATCCGACGCAAAACTGACAGTTAATTGTAACGTTCTGAGCCTGTTAATGACGATGGAACACACAAATCGCGTCGCGATTCAATACATTGTCCTCCAGCCGACTTGTCTCCAAGGGTCTAGTGCTGCCTCGGGCACCTTATGGTCGTTCTTCTGTGAGTCTAGATTTTCGAATCCGACGCAAAACTGACAGTTAATTGTAAGGTTCAGAGCCTGTTAATGACGATGGAACACACAAATTGCGTCGCGATTCAATACATCGTCCTCCGGCCGACCTGTCTCCAAGGGTCTATTGCTGCCTCGGGCACCTTATGGTCGATCTCCTGTGAGTCTAGATTTTCGAATCCGACGCAAAACTAACAGTTAATTGTAACGTTCAGTGCCTGTTAATGACGATGGAACACACAAATTGCGTCGCGAATCAATACATCGTCCTCCAGCCGACTTGTCTCCAAGGGTCTAGTGCTGCCTCGTACACCTTATGGTCGTTCTCCTGTGAGTCTAGATTTTCGAATCCGACGCAAAACTGACAGTTAATTGTAAGGTTCAGAGCATCTTAATGACAATGGAACACACAAATCGCGTCGCGATTCAATACATCGTCCTCCGGCCGACCTGTCTCCAAGGGTCTAGTGCTGCCTCGGACACCTTATGGTCATTCTCCTGTGAGTCTAGATTTTCGAATCCGACGCAAAACTGACAGTTAATTGTAACGTTCAGCGCCTGTTAATGACGATGGAACACACAAATCGCGTCGCGATTCAATACATCGTCCTCCAGCCAACTTGTCTCCAAGGGTCTAGTCCTGCCTCGGGCACCTTATGGTCGATCTCCTGAGAGTCTAGATTTTCGAATCCGACGCAAAACTGACAGTTAATTGTAACGTTCAGAGCCTGTTAATGACGATGGAACACACAAATCGCGTCGCGATTCAATACATCGTCCTCCGGCCGACCTGTCTCCAAGGGTCTATTGCTGCCTCGGGCACCTTATGGTCGATCTCCTGTGAGTCTAGATTTTCGAATCCGACGCAAAACTGACCGTTAATTGTAACGTTCAGAGCCTGTTAATGACGATGGAACACACAAATTGCGTCGCGATTCAATACATCGTCCTCCAGCCGACTTGTCTCCAATGGTCTAGTGCTGCCTCGGGCACCTTATGGTCGTTCTTCTGTGAGTCTAGATTTTGGAATCCGAAGCAAAACTGACAGTTAATTGTAAGGTTCAGAGCCTCTTAATGACAATGGAACACACAAATTGAGTTGCGATTCAATACATCGTCCTCCGGCCGACCTGTCTCCAAGGGTCTATTGCTGCCTCGGGCACCTTATGGTCGATCTCCTGTGAGTCTAGATTTTCGAATCCGACGCAAAACTGACAGTTAATTGTAACGTTCAGAGCCTGTTAATGACGATGGAACACACAAATCGCGTCGCGATTCAATACATCTTCCTCCAGCCGACTTGTCTCCAAGGGTCTAGTGCTGCCTCTGGCACCTTATGGTCGTTCTTCTGTGAGTCTAGATTTTCGATTCCGACGCAAAACTGACAGTTAATTGTAAGGTTCAGAGCCTGTTAATGACGATGGAACACACAAATTGCGTCGCGATTCAATACATCGTCCTCCGGCCGACCTGTCTCCAAGGGTCTATTGCTGCCTCGGGCACCTTATGGTCGATCTCCTGTGAGTCTAGATTTTCGAATCCGACGCAAAACTGACAGTTAATTGTAACGTTCAGAGCCTGTTAATGACGATGGAACACACAAATTGCGTCGCGATTCAATACATCGTCCTCCAGCCGACTTGTTTCCAAAGGTGTAGTGCTGCCTCGGGCACCGTATGGTCGTTCTCCTGTGAGTCTAGATTTTCGAATCCGACGCAAAACTGACAGTTAATCGTAAGGTTCAGAGCCTCTTAATGACAATGGAACACACAAATTGCGTCGCGATTCAATACATCGTCCTCCGGCCGACCTGTCTCCAAGGGTCTAGTGCTGCCTCGGACACCTTATGGTCGTTCTCCTGTGAGTCTAGATTTTCGAATCCGACACAAAACTGTCAGTTAATTGTAACGTTCAGCGCCTGTTAATGACGATGGAACACACAAATTGCGTCGCGATTCAATACATCGTCCTCCAGCCGACTTGTCTCCAAGGGTCTAGTGCTGCTTCGGACACCTTATGGTCGTTCTCCTGTGAGTCTAGATTTTCGAAATCGACGCAAAACTGACAGTTAATTGTAAGGTTCAGAGCATCTTAATGACAATGGAACACACAAATTGCGTCGCGATTCAACACATCGTCCTCCGGCCGACCTGTCTCCATGGCTCTATTGCTGCCTCGGGCACCTTATGGTCGATCTCCTGTGAGTCTAGATTTTCGAATCCGACGCAAAACTGACAGTTAATTGTAACGTTCAGGGCCTGTTAATGACGATGGAACACACAAATCGCGTCGCGATTCAATACATCGTCCTCCGGCCGACCTGTCTCCAAGGGTCTAGTGCTGCCTCGGACACCTTATGGTCGTTATCCTGTGAACTAGATTTTCGAATCCGACGCAAAACTGACAGTTAATTGTAACGTTCAGCGCCTGTTAATGACGATGGAACAGACAAATCGCGTCGCGATTCAATACATCGTCCTCCAGCCGACTTGTCTCCAAGGGTCTAGTCCTGCCTCGGGCACCTTATGGTCGATCTTCTGTGAGTCTAGATTTTCGAATCCGACGCAAAACTGACAATTAATTGTAAGGTTCGGAGCCTCTTAATGACAATGGAACACACAAATCGCGTCGCGATTCAATACATCGTCCTCCGGCCGACCTGTCTCCAAGGGTCTATTGCTGCCTCGGGCACCTTATGGTCGATCTCCTGTGAATCTAGATTTTCGAATCCGACGCAAAAATGACAGTTAATTGTTACGTTCAGAGCCTGTTAATGACGATGGAAAACACAAATCCGGTCGCGATTCAATACATCGTCCTCCGGCCGACCTGTCTCCAAGGGTCTGTTGCTGCCTCGGGCACCTTATGGTCGATCTCCTGTGAGTCTAGATTTTCGAATCCGACGCAAAACTGACAGTTAATTGTAACGTTCAGAGCCTGTTAATGACGATGTAACACACAAATTGCGTCGCGATTCAATACATCGTCCTCCGGCCGACCTGTCTCCAGGGGTCTATTGCTCTCTCGGGCACCTTATGGTCGATCTCCTGTGAGTCTATATTTTCGAATCCGACGCAAAACTGACAGTTAATTGTAACGTTCAGAGCCTTTTAATGACGATGGAACACACAAATCACGTCGCGATTCAATACATCATCCTCCAGCCGACTTGTCTCCAAGGGTCTAGTGCTGCCTCGGGCACCTTATGGTCGTTCTCCTGTGAGTCTAGATTTTCGAATCCGACGCAAAACTGACAGTTAATTGTAAGGTTCAGAGCCTGTTAATGACGATGGAAGACACAAATTGCGTCGCGATTCAATACATCGTCCTCCGGCCGACCTGTCTCCAAGGGTCTAGTGCTGCCTCGGACACCTTATGGTCGTTATCCTGTGAACTAGATTTTCGAATCCGACGCAAAACTGACAGTTAATTGTAACGTTCAGCGCCTGTTAATGACGATGGAACAGACAAATCGCGTCGCGATTCAATACATCGTCCTCCAGCCGACTTGTCTCCAAGGGTCTAGTCCTGCCTCGGGCACCTTATGGTCGATCTTCTGTGAGTCTAGATTTTCGAATCCGACGCAAAACTGACAGTTAATTGTAAGGTTCAGAGCCTCTTAATGACAATGGAACACACAAATTGCGTCGCGATTCAATACATCGTCCTCCGGCCGACCTGTCTCCAAGGGTCTATTGCTGCCTCGGGCACCTTATGGTCGTTCTTCTGTGAGTCTAGATTTTCGAATCCGACGCAAAACTGACAGTTAATTGTAAGGTTCAGAGCCTGTTAATGACGATGGAACACACAAATCGCGTCGCGATTCAATACATCGTCCTCCGGCTGACCTGTCTCCAAAGGTCTATTGCTGCCTCGGGCACCTTATGGTCGTTCTCCTGTGAGTCTAGATTTTCCAATCCGACGCAAAACTGACAGTTAATTGTAAGGTTCATAGCATCTTAATGACAATGGAACACACAAATCGCGTCGCGATTCAATACATCGTCCTCCGGCCGACCTGTCTCCAAGGGTCTATTGCTGCCTCGGGCACCTTATGGTCGATCTCCTGTGAGTCTAGATTTTCGAATCCGACGCAAAACTGACAGTTAATTGTAACGTTCAGGGCCTGTTAATGACGATGGAACACACAAATCGCGTCGCGATTCAATACATCGTCCTCCGGCCGACCTGTCTCCAAGGGTCTAGTGCTGCCTCGGACACCTTATGGTCGTTCTCCTGTGAGTCTAGATTTTCGAATCCGGCGCAAAACTGACTGTTAATTGTAACGTTCAGCGCCTGTTAATGACGATGGAACACACAAATCGCGTCGCGATTCAATACATCGTCCTCCAGCCGACTTGTCTCCAAGGGTCTAGTCCTGCCTCGGGCACCTTATGGTCGATCTCCTGTGAGTCTAGATTTTCGAATCCGACGCAAAACTGACAGTTAATTGTAACGTTCAGAGCCTGTTAATGACGATGGAACACACAAATCCCGTCGCGATTCAATACATCGTCCTCCGGCCGACCTGTCTCCAAGGGTCTGTTGCTGCCTCGGGCACCTTATGGTCGATCTCCTGTGAGTCTAGATTTTCGAATCCGACGCAAAACTGACAGTTAATTGTAAGGTTCAGGGCCTGTTAATGACGATGTAACACACAAATTGCGTCGCGATTCAATACATCGTCCTCCGGCCGACCTGTCTCCAAGGGTCTATTGCTGCCTCGGGCACCTTATGGTCGTTCTCCTGTGAGACTAGATTTTCGAATCCGACGCAAAACTGACAGTTATTTGTAACGTTCAGGGCCTGTTAATGACGATGGAACACACAAACCGCGTCGCGATTCAATACATCGTCCTCCGGCCGACCTGTCTCCAAGGGTCTAGTGCTGCCTCGGACACCTTATGGTCGTTCTCCTGTGAGACTAGATTTTCGAATCCGACGCAAAACTGACAGTTAATTGTAACGTTCAGCGCCTGTTAATGACGATGGAACACACAAATCGCGTCGCGATTCAATATATCGTCCTCCAGCCGACTTGTCTCCAAGGGTCTAGTCCTGCCTCGGGCACCTTATGGTCGATCTTCTGTGAGCCTAGATTTTCGAATCCGACGCAAAACTGACAGTTAATTGTAAGGTTCAGAGCCTCTTAATGACAATGGAACACACAAATTGCGTCGCGATTCAATACATCGTCCTCCGGCCGACCTGTCTCCAAGGGTCTATTGCTGCCTCGGGCACCTTATGGTCGTTCTTCTGTGAGTCTAGATTATCGAATCCGACGCAAAACTGACAGTTAATTGTAAGGTTCAGAGCCTGTTAATGACGATGGAACACACAAATCGCGTCGCGATTCAATACATCGTCCTCCGGCCGACCTGTCTCCAAAGGTCTATTGCTGCCTCGGGCACCTTATGGTCGTTCTCCTGTGAGTCTAGATTTTCGAATGCGACGCAAAACTGACAGTTAATTGTAACGTTCAGGGCCTGTTAATGACGATGGAACACACAAATCGCGTCGCGATTCAATACATCGTCCTCCGGCCGACCTGTCTCCAAGGGTCTAGTGCTGCCTCGGACACCTTATGGTCGTTCTCCTGTGAGTCTAGATTTTCGAATCCGACGCAAAACTGACAGTTAATTGTAACGTTCAGCGCCTGTTAATGACGATGGAACACACAAATCGCGTCGCGATTCAATACATCGTCCTCCAGCCGACTTGTCTCCAAGGGTCTAGTCCTGCCTCGGGCACCTTATGGTCGATCTCCTGTGAGTCTAGATTTTCGAATCCGACGCAAAACTGACAGTTAATTGTAACGTTCAGAGCCTGTTAATGACGATGGAACACACAAATCCCGTCGCGATTCAATACATCGTCCTCCGGCCGACCTGTCTCCAAGGGTCTGTTGCTGCCTCGGACACCTTATGGTCGATCTCCTGTGAGTCTAGATTTTCGAATCCGACGCAAAACTGACAGTTAATTGTAAGGTTCAGGGCCTGTTAATGACGATGTAACACACAAATTGCGTCGCGATTCAATACATCGTCCTCCGGCCGACCTGTCTCCAAGGGTCTATTGCTGCCTCGGGCACCTTATGGTCGTTCTCCTGTGAGACTAGATTTTCGAATCCGACGCAAAACTGACAGTTAATTGTAACGTTCAGGGCCTGTTAATGACGATGGAACACACAAATCGCGTCGCGATTCAATACATCGTCCACCGGCCGACTTGTCTCCAAAGGTCTAGTGCTGCCTCGGACACCTTATGGTCGTTCTCCTTTGAGTCTAGATTTTCGAATCCGACGCAAAACTGACAGTTAATAGTAACGTTCAGAGCCTGTTAATGACGATGGAACACACAAATTGCGTCGCGATTCAATACATCGTCCTCCGGCCGACTTGTCTCCAAGGGTGTAGTGCTGCCTCGGGCACCTTATGGTCGTTCTTCTGTGAGTCTAGATTTTGGAATCCGAAGCAAAACTGACAGTTAATTGTAAGGTTCAGAGCCTCTTAATGACAATGGAACACACAAATTGAGTCGCGATTCAATACATCGTCCTCCGGCCGACCTGTCTCCAAGGGTCTATTGCTGCCTCGGGCACCTTATGGTCGATCTCCTGTAAGTCTAGATTTTCGAATCCGACGCAAAACTGACAGTTAATTGTAACGTTCAGAGCCTGTTAATGACGATGGAACACACAAATCGCGTCGCGATTCAGTACATCGTCCTCCAGCCGACTTGCCTCC
The DNA here is from genome assembly GCF_023898315.1 of Schistocerca nitens. Classification (NCBI taxonomy): domain Eukaryota; kingdom Metazoa; phylum Arthropoda; class Insecta; order Orthoptera; family Acrididae; genus Schistocerca; species Schistocerca nitens. Next base: position 9,652,321 of record NC_064617.1, on the reverse strand, counting down.
AAGGGTCTAGTGCTGCCTCGGGCACCTTATGGTCGTTCTTCTGTGAGTCTAGATTTTCGAATCCGACGCAAAACTGACAGTTAATTGTAAGGTTCAGAGCCTGTTAATGACGATGGAACACACAAATTGCGTCGCGATTCAATACATCGTCCTCCAGCCGACCTGTCTCCAAGTGTCTATTGCTGCCTCGGGCACCTTATGGTCGATCTCCTGTGAGTCTAGATTTTCGAATCTGACGCAAAACTAACAGTTAATTGTAACGTTCAGTGCCTGTTAATGACGATGGAACACACAAATTGCGTCGCGAATCAATACATCGTCCTCCAGCCGACTTGTCTCCAAGGGTCTAGTGCTGCCTCGTACACCTTATGGTCGTTCTCCTGTGAGTCTAGATTTTCGAATCCGACGCAAAACTGACAGTTAATTGTAAGGTTCAGAGCATCTTAATGACAATGGAACACACAAATCGCGTCGCGATTCAATACATCGTCCTCCGGCCGACCTGTCTCCAAGGGTCTAATGCAGCCTCGAGCACCTTATGGTCGATCTCCTGTGAGTCTAGATTTTCGAATCCGACGCAAAACTGACAGTTAATTGTTACGTTCAGGGCCTGTTAATGACGATGGAACACACAAATCGCGTCGCGATTCAATACATCGTCCTCCGGCCGACCTGTCTCCAAGGGTCTAGTGCTGCCTCGGACACCTCATAGTCGTTCTCCTGTGAGTCTAGATTTTCGAATCCGACGCCAAACTGACAGTTAATTGTAACGTTCAGCGCCTGTTAATGACGATGGAACACACAAATCGCGTCGCGATTCAATACATCGTCCTCCAGCCAACTTGTCTCCAAGGGTCTAGTCCTGCCTCGGGCACCTTATGGTCGATCTCCTGAGAGTCTAGATTTTCGAATCCGACGCAAAACTGACAGTTAATTGTAACGTTCAGAGCCTGTTAATGACGATGGAACACACAAATCGCGTCGCGATTCAATACATCGTCCTCCGGCCGACCTGTCTCCAAGGGTGTAGTGCTGCCTCGGGCACCTTATGGTCGTTCTTCTGTGAGTCTAGATTTTGGAATCCGAAGCAAAACTGACAGTTAATTGTAAGGTTCAGAGCCTCTTAATGACAATGGAACACACAAATTGAGTCGCGATTCAATACATCGTCCTCCGGCCGACCTGTCTCCAAGGGTCTATTGCTGCCTCGGGCACCATATGGTCGATCTCCTGTAAGTCTAGATTTTCGAATCCGACGCAAAACTGACAGTTAATTGTAACGTTCAGAGCCTGTTAATGACGATGGAACACACAAATCGCGTCGCGATTCAATACATCGTCCTCCAGCCGACTTGTCTCCAGGGGTCTAGTGTTGCCTCGGGCACCTTATGGTCGTTCTTCTGTGAGTCTAGATTTTCGAATCCGACGCAAAACTGACAGTTAATTGTAAGGTTCAGAGCCTGTTAATGACGATGGAACACACAAATTGCGTCGCGATTCAATACATCGTCCTCCGGCCGACCTGTCTCCAAGGGTCTATTGCTGCCTCGGGCACCTTATGGTCGATCTCCTGTGAGTCTAGATTTTCGAATCCGACGCAAAACTAACAGTTAATTGTAACGTTCAGTGCCTGTTAATGACGATGGAACACACAAATTGCGTCGCGAATCAATACATCGTCCTCCAGCCGACTTGTCTCCAAGGGTCTAGTGCTGCCTCGTACACCTTATGGTCGTTCTCCTGTGAGTCTAGATTTTCGAATCCGACGCAAAACTGACAGTTAATTGTAAGGTTCAGAGCATCTTAATGACAATGGAACACACAAATCGCGTCGCGATTCAATACATCGTCCTCCGGCCGACCTGTCTCCAAGGGTCTATTGCTGCCTCGGGCACCTTATGGTCGATCTCCTGTGAGTCTAGATTTTCGAATCCGACGCAAAACTGACAGTTAATTGTTACGTTCAGGGCCTGTTAATAACGATGGAACACACAAATCGCGTCGCGATTCAATACATCGTCCTCCGGCCGACCTGTCTCCAAGGGTCTAGTGCTGCCTCGGACACCTTATGGTCGTTCTCCTGTGAGTCTAGATTTTCGAATCCGACGCAAAACTGACAGTTAATTGTAACGTTCAGCGCCTGTTAATGACGATGGAAAACACAAATCGCGTCGCGATTCAATACATCGTCCTCCAGCCAACTTGTCTCCAAGGGTTTAGTCCTGCCTCGGGCACCTTATGGTCGATCTCCTGAGAGTCTAGATTTTCGAATCCGACGCAAAACTGACAGTTAATTGTAACGTTCAGAGCCTGTTAATGACGATGGAACACACAAATCGCGTCGCGATTCAATACATCGTCCTCCGGCCGACCTGTCTCCAAGGGTCTATTGCTGCCTCGGGCACCTTATGGTCGATCTCCTGTGAGTCTAGATTTTCGAATCCGACGCAAAACTGACCGTTAATTGTAACGTTCAGAGCCTGTTAATGACGATGGAACACACAAATTGCGTCGCGATTCAATACATCGTCCTCCAGCCGACTTGTCTCCACTGGTCTAGTGCTGCCTCGGGCACCTTATGGTCGTTCTTCTGTGGGTCTAGATTTTCGAATCCGAAGCAAAACTGACAGTTAATTGTAAGGTTCAGAGCCTCTTAATGACAATGGAACACACAAATTGAGTCGCGATTCAATACATCGTCCTCCGGCCGACCTGTCTCCAAGGGTCTATTGCTGCCTCGGGCACCTTATGGTCGATCTCCTGTGAGTCTAGATTTTCGAATCCGACGCAAAACTGACAGTTAATTGTAACGTTCAGAGCCTGTTAATGACGATGGAACACACAAATCGCGTCGCGATTCAATACATCTTCCTCCAGCCGACTTGTCTCCAAGGGTCTAGTGCTGCCTCGGGCACCTTATGGTCGTTCTTCTGTGAGTCTAGATTTTCGATTCCGACGCAAAACTGACAGTTAATTGTAAGGTTCAGAGCCTGTTAATGATGATGGAACACACAAATTGCGTCGCGATTCAATACATCGTCCTCCGGCCGACCTGTCTCCAAGGGTCTATTGCTGCCTCGGGCACCTTATGGTCGATCTCCTGTGAGTCTAGATTTTCGAATCCGACGCAAAACTGACAGTTAATTGTAACGTTCAGAGCCTGTTAATGACGATGGAACACACAAATTGCGTCGCGATTCAATACATCGTCCTCCAGCCGACTTGTTTCCAAAGGTCTAGTGCTGCCTCGGGCACCTTATGGTCGTTCTCCTGTGAGTCTAGATTTTCGAATCCGACGCAAAACTGACAGTTAATCGTAAGGTTCAGAGCCTCTTAATGACAATGGAACACACAAATTGCGTCGCGATTCAATACATCGTCCTCCGGCCGACCTGTCTCCAAGGGTCTAGTGCTGCCTCGGACACCTTATGGTCGTTCTCCTGTGAGTCTAGATTTTCGAATCCGACACAAAACTGTCAGTTAATTGTAACGTTCTGCGCCTGTTAATGACGATGGAACACACAAATTGCGTCGCGATTCAATACATCGTCCTCCAGCCGACTTGTCTCCAAGGGTCTAGTGCTGCTTCGGACACCTTATGGTCGTTCTCCTGTGAGTCTAGATTTTCGAAATCGACGCAAAACTGACAGTTAATTGTAAGGTTCAGAGCATCTTAATGACAATGGAACACACAAATCGCGTCGCGATTCAACACATCGTCCTCCGGCCGACCTGTCTCCATGGCTCTATTGCTGCCTCGGGCACCTTATGGTCGATCTCCTGTGAGTCTAGATTTTCGAATCCGACGCAAAACTGACAGTTAATTGTAACGTTCAGGGCCTGTTAATGACGATGGAACACACAAATCGCGTCGCGATTCAATACATCGTCCTCCGGCCGACCTGTCTCCAAGGGTCTAGTGCTGCCTCGGACACCTTATGGTCGTTATCCTGTGAACTAGATTTTCGAATCTGACGCAAAACTGACAGTTAATTGTAACGTTCAGCGCCTGTTAATGACGATGGAACAGACAAATCGCGTCGCGATTCAATACATCGTCCTCCAGCCGACTTGTCTCCAAGGGTCTAGTGCTGCCTCGGACACCTTATGGTCGTTCTCCTGTGAGTCTAGATTTTCGAATCCGACGCAAAACTGACAGTTAATTGTAAGGTTCAGAGCATCTTAATGACAATGGAACACACAAATCGCGTCGCGATTCAATACATCGTCCTCCGGCCGACCTGTCTCCAAGGGTCTATTGCTGCCTCGGGCACCTTATGGTCGATCTCCTGTGAGTCTAGATTTTGAATCCGACGCAAAACTGACAGTTAATTGTAACGTTCAGAGCCTGTTAATGACGATGGAACACACAAATTGCGTCGCGATTCAATACATCGTCCTCCAGCCGACTTGTCTCCAAGGGTCTAGTGCTGCCTCGGGCACCTTATGGTCGTTCTTCTGTGAGTCTAGATTTTGGAATCAGAAGCAAAACTGACAGTTAATTGTAAGGTTCAGAGCCTGTTAATGACGATGTAACACACAAATTGCGTCGCGATTCAATACATCGTCCTCCGGCCGACCTGTCTCCAGGGGTCTATTGCTGCCTCGGGCACCTTATGGTCGATCTCCTGTGAGTCTATATTTTCGAATTCGACGCAAAACTGACAGTTAATTGTAACGTTCAGAGCCTGTTAATGACGATGGAACACACAAATCACGTCGCGATTCAATACATCATCCTCCAGCCGACTTGTCTCCAAGAGTCTAGTGCTGCCTCGGGCACCTTATGGTCGTTCTCCTGTGAGTCTAGATTTTCGAATCCGACGCAAAACTGACAGTTAATTGTAAGGTTCAGAGCCTGTTAATGACGATGGAAGACACAAATTGCGTCGCGATTCAATACATCGTCCTCCGGCCGACCTGTCTCCAAGGGTCTATTGCTGCCTCGGGCACCTTATGGTCAATCTCCTGTGAGTCTAGATTTTCGAATCCGACGCAAAACTGACAGTTAATTGTAACGTTCAGAGCCTGTTAATGACGATGGAACACACAAATCGCGTCGCGATTCAATACATCGTCCTCCGGCCGACCTGTCTCCAAGGGTCTATTGCTGCCTCGGTCACCTTATGTGAGTCTAGATTTTCGAATCCGACGCAAAACTGACAGTTAATTGTAAGGTTCAGAGCCTGTTAATGACGATGGAACACACAAATCGCGTCGCGATTCAATACATCGTCCTCCGGCCGACATGTCTCCAAGGGTCTATTGCTGCCTCGGGCACCTTATGGTCGATCTCCTGTGAGTCTAGATTTTCGAATCCGACGCAAAACTGACAGTTAATTGTAACGTTCAGAGCCTGTTAATGACGATGGAACACACAAATTGCGTCGCGATTCAATACATCGTCCTCCAGCCGACTTGTCTCCAAGGGTCTAGTGCTGCCTCGGGCACCTTATGGTCGTTCCTCTGTGAGTCTAGATTTTGCAATCCGAAGCAAAACTGACAGTTAATTGTAAGGTTCAGAGCCTCTTAATGACAATGGAACACACAAATTGAGTCGCGATTCAATACATCGTCCTCCGGCCGACCTGTCTCCAAGGGTCTATTGCTGCCTCGGGCACCTTATGGTCGATCTCCTGTATGTCTAGATTTTCGAATCCGACGCAAAACTGACAGTTAATTGTAACGTTCAGAGCCTGTTAATGACGATGGAACACACAAATCGCGTCGCGATTCAATACATCGTCCTCCAGCCGACTTGTCTCCAAGGGTCTAGTGCTGCCTCGGGCACCTTATGGTCGTCCTTCTGTGAGTCTAGATTTTCGAATCCGACGCAAAACTGACAGTTAATTGCAAGGTTCAGAGCCTGTTAATGACGATGGAACACACAAATTGCGTCGCGATTCAATACATCGTCCTCCGGCCGACCTGTCTCCAAGGGTCTATTGCTGCCTCGGGCACCTTATGGTCGATCTCCTGTGAGTCTAGATTTTCGAATCCGACGCAAAACTGACAGTTAATTGTAACGTTCAGTGCCTGTTAATGACGATGGAACACACAAATTGCGTCGCGATTCAATACATCGTCCTCCACCCGACTTGTCTCCAAGGGTCTAGTGCTGCCTCGGACACCTTATGGTCGATCTCCTGTGAGTCTAGATTTTCGAATCCGACGCAAAACTCACAGTTAATTGTAAGGTTCAGATCCTGTTAATGACGATGGAACACACAAATCGCGTCGCGATTCAATACATCGTCCTCCGGCCGACCTGTCTCCAAGGGTCTACTGCTGCCTCGGGCACCTTATGGTCGATCTCCTGTGAGTCTAGATTTTCGAATCCGACGCAAAACTGACAGTTAATTGTAACGTTCAGGGCCTGTTAATGACGATGGAACACACAAATCGCGTCGCGATTCAATACGTCGTCCACCGGCCGACCTGTCTCCAAGGGTCTAGTGCTGCCTCGGACACCTTATGGTCGTTCTCCTGTGAGTCTAGATTTTCGAATCCGACGCAAAACTGACAGTTAATAGTAACGTTCAGCGCCTGTTAATGACGATGGAACACACAAATCGCGTCGCGATTCAAACATCGTCCTCCAGCCGACTTGTCTCCAAGGGTCTAGTCCTGCCTCGGGCACCTTATGGTCGATCTCCTGTGAGTCTAGATTTTCGAATCCGACACAAAACTGACAGTTAATTGTAACGTTCAGAGCCTGTTAATGACGAAGGAACACACAAATTGCGTCGCGATTCAATACATCGTCCTCCGGCCGACCTGTCTCCAAGGGTCTATTGCTGCCTCGGTCACCTTATGGTCGTTCTCCTGTGAGTCTAGATTTTCGAATCCGACGCAAAACTGACAGTTAATTGTAAGGTTCAGAGCCTGTTAATGACGATGGAACACACAAATCGCGTCGCGATTCAATACATCGTCCTCCGGCCGACCTGTCTCCAAGGGTCTATTGCTGCCTCGGGCACCTTATGGTCGATCTCCTGTGAGTCTAGATTTTCGAATCCGACGCAAAACTGACAGTTAATTGTAACGTTCAGAGCCTGTTAATGACGATGGAACACACAAATTGCGTCGCGATTCAATACATCGTCCTCCAGCCGACTTGTCTCCAAGGGTCTAGTGCTGCCTCGGGCACCTTATGGTCGTTCTTCTGTGAGTCTAGATTTTGGAATCCGAAGCAAAACTGACAGTTAATTGTAAGGTTCAGAGGCTCTTAATGACAATGGAACACACAAATTGAGTCGCGATTCATTACATCGTCCTCCGGCCGACCTGTCTCCAAGGGTCTATTGCTGACTCGGGCACCTTATGGTCGATCTCCTGTGAGTCTAGATTTTCGAATCCGACGCAAAACTGACAGTTAATTGTAACGTTCAGTGCCTGTTAATGACGATGGAACACACAAATTGCGTCGCGATACAATACATCGTCCTCCAGCCGACTTGTCTCCAAGTGTCTAGTGCTGCCTCGGACACCTTATGGTCGTTCTCCTGTGAGTCTAGATTTTCGAATCCGACGCAAAACTGACAGTCAATTGTAAGGTTCAGAGCATCTTAATGACAATGGAACACACAAATCGCGTCGCGATTCAATACATCGTCCTCCGGCCGACCTGTCTCCAAGGGTCTATTGCTGCCTCGGGCACCTTATGGTCGATCTCCTGTGAGTCTAGATTTTCGAATCCTACGCAAAACTGACAGTTAATTGTAACGTTCAGGGCCTGTTAATGACGATGGAACACACAAATCGCCCGCGATTCAATGCATCGTCCTCCGGCCGACCTGTCTCCAAGGGTCTAGTGCTGCCTCGGACACCTTATGGTCGTTCTCCTGTGAGTCTAGATTTTCGAATCCGACGCAAAACTGACAGTTAATTGTAAGGTTCAGAGCCTCTTAATGACAATGGAACACACAAATTGCGTCGCGATTCAATACATCGTCCTCCGGCCGACCTGTCTCCAAGGGTCTAGTGCTGCCTCGGACACCTTATGGTCGTTCTCCTGTGAGTCTAGATTTTCGAATCCGACACAAAACTGACAGTTAATTGTAACGTTCAGCGCCTGTTAATGACGATGGAACACACAAATTGCGTCGCGATTCAATACATCGTCCTCCAGCCGACTTGTCTCCAAGGGTCTAGTGCTGCTTCGGACACCTTATGGTCGTTCACCTGTGAGTCTAGATTTTCGAATCCGACGCAAAACTGACAGTTAATTGTAAGGTTCAGAGCATCTTGATGACAATGGAACACACAAATCGCGTAGCGATTCAACACATCGTCCTCCGGCCGACCTGTCTCCATGCTGCCTCGGGCACCTTATGGTCGATCTCCTGTGAGTCTAGATTTTCGAATCCGACGCAAAACAGACAGTTAATTGTAACGTTCAGGGCCTGTTAATGACGATGGAACACACAAATCGCGTCGCGATTCAATACATCGTCCTCCGGCCGACCTGTCTCCAAGGGTCTAGTGCTGCCTCGGACACCTTATGGTCGTTCTCCTGTGAACTAGATTTTCGAATCCGACGCAAAACTGACAGTTAATTGTAACGTTCAGCGCCTGTTAATGACGATGGAACACACAAATCGCGTCGCGATTCAATACATCGTCCTCCAGCCGACTTGTCTCCAATGGTCTAGTCCTGCCTCGGGCACCTTATGGTCGATCTTCTGTGAGTCTAGATTTTCGAATCCGACGCAAAACTGACAGTTAATTGTAACGTTCAGTGCCTGTTAATGACAATGGAACACACAAATCGCGTCGCGATTCAATACATCGTCCTCCGGCCGACCTGTCTCCAAGGGTCTATTGCTGCCTCGGGCACCTTATGGTCGATCTCCTGTGAATCTAGATTTTCGAATCCGACGCAAAAATGACAGTTAATTGTTACGTTCAGAGCCTGTTAATGACGATGGAAAACACAAATCCGGTCGCGATTCAATACATCGTCCTCCGGCCGACCTGTCTCCAAGGGTCTGTTGCTGCCTCGGGCACCTTATGGTCGATCTCCTGTGAGTCTAGATTTTCGAATCCGATGCAGAACTGACAGTTAATTGTAAGGTTCAGAGCCTGTTAATGACGATGTAACACACAAATTGCGTCGCGATTCAATACATCGTCCTCCGGCCACCTGTCTCCAAGGGTCTATTGCTGCCTCGGGCACCTAATGGTCGATCTTCTGTGAGTCTTCATTTTCGAATTCGACGCAAATCTGACAGTTAATTGTAACGTTCAGAGCCTGTTAATGACGATGGAACACACAAATCACGTCGCGATTCAATACATCATCCTCCAGCCGACTTGTCTCCAAGGGTCTAGTGCTGCCTCGGGCACCTTATGGTCGTTCTCCTGTGAGTCTAGATTTTCGAATCCGACGCAAAACTGACAGTTAATTGTAAGGTTCAGAGCCTGTTAATGACGATGGAACACACAAATTGCGTCTCGATTCAATACATCGTCCTCCGGCCGACCTGTCTCCAAGGGTCTATTGCTGCCTCGGGCACCTTATGGTCAATCTCCTGTGAGTCTAGATTTTCGATTCCGACGCAAAACTGACAGTTAATTGTAACGTTCAGAGCCTGTTAATGACGATGGAACATACAAATCGCGTCGCGATTCAATACATCGTCCTCCGGCCGACCTGTCTCTAAAGGTCTATTGCTGCCTCGGGCACCTTAAGGTCGATCTCCTGTGAGTCTAGATTTTCGAATCCGACGCAAAACTGACAGTTAATTGTAACGTTCAGAGCCTGTTAATGGCGATGGAACACACAAATCGCGTCGCGATTCAATACATCGTCCTCCGGCCGACCTGTCTCCAAGGGTCTATTGCTGCCTCGGTCACCTTATGGTCGTTCCCTGTGAGTCTAGATTTTCGAATCCGACGCAAAACAGACAGTTAATTGTAAGGTTCAGAGCCTGTTAATGACGATGGAACACACAAATCGCGTCAAGATTCAATACATCGTCCTCCGGCCGACATGTCTCCAAGGGTCTATTGCTGCCTCGGGCACCTTATGGTCGATCTCCTGTGAGTCTAGATTTTCGAATCCGACGCAAAACTGACAGTTAATTGTAACGTTCAGAGCCTGTTAATGACGATGGAACACACAAATTGCGTCGCGATTCAATACATGGTCCTCCAGCCGACTTGTCTCCAAGGGTCTATTGCTGCCTCGGGCACCTTATGGTCGTTCTTCTGTGAGTCTAGATTTTGGAATCCGAAGCAAAACTGACAGTTAATTGTAAGGTTCAGAGCCTCTTAATGACGATGGAACACACAAATTGCGTCGCGATTCAATACATCGTCCTCCAGCCGACTTGTCTCCAAGGGTCTAGTGCTGCCTCGGACACCTTATGGTCGATCTCCTGTGAGTCTAGATTTTCGAATCCGACGCAAAACTTACAGTTAATTGTAAGGTTCAGATCCTGTTAATGACGATGGAACACACAAATCGCGTCGCGATTCAATACATCGTCCTCCGGCCGACCTGTCTCCAAGGGTCTATTGCTGCCTCGGGCACCTTATGGTCGATCTCCTGTGAGTCTAGATTTTCGAATCCGACGCAAAACTGACAGTTAATTGCAACGTTCAGGGCCTGTTAATGACGATGGAACACACAAATCGCGTCGCGATTCAATACATCGTCCACCGGCCGACCTGTCTCCAAGGGTCTAGTGCTGCCTCGGACACCTTATGGTCGTTCTCCTGTGAGTCTAGATTTTCGAATCCGACGCAAAACTGACAGTTAATAGTAACGTTCAGCGCCTGTTAATGACGATGGAACACACAAATCGCGTCGCGATTCAAACATCGTCCTCCAGCCGACTTGTCTCCAAGGGTCTAGTCCTGCCTCGGGCACCTTATGGTCGATCTCCTGTGAGTCTAGATTTTCGAATCCGACGCAAAACTGACAGTTAATTGTAACGTTCAGAGCCTGTTAATGACGATGGAACACACAAATTGCGTCGCGATTCAATACATCGTCCTCCGGCCGACCTGTCTCCAAGGGTCTATTGCTGCCTCGGTCACCTTATGGTCGTTCTCCTGTGAGTCTAGATTTTCGAATCCGACGCAAAACTGACAGTTAATTGTAAGGTTCAGAGCCTCTTAATGACAATGGAACACACAAATTGAGTCGCGATTCATTACATCGTCCTCCGGCCGACCTGTCTCCAAGGGTCTATTGCTGCCTCGGGCACCTTATGGTCGATCTCCTGTGAGTCTAGATTTTCGAATCCGACGCAAAACTGACAGTTAATTGTAACGTTCAGTGCCTGTTAATGACGATGGAACACACAAATTGCGTCGCGATACAATACATCGTCCTCCAGCCGACTTGTCTCCAAGGGTCTAGTGCTGCCTCGGACACCTTATGGTCGTTCTCCTGTGAGTCTAGATTTTCGAATCCGACGCAAAACTGACAGTCAATTGTAAGGTTCAGAGCATCTTAATGACAATGGAACACACAAATCGCGTCGCGATTCAATACATCGTCCTCCGGCCGACCTGTCTCCAAGGGTCTATTGCTGCCTCGGGCACCTTATGGTCGATCTCCTGTGAGTCTAGATTTTCGAATCCTACGCAAAACTGACAGTTAATTGTAACGTTCAGGGCCTGTTAATGACGATGGAACACACAAATCGATCGCGATTCTATGCATCGTCCTCCGGCCGACCTGTCTCCAAGGGTCTAGTGCTGCCTCGGACAACTTATGGTCGTTCTCCTGTGAGTCTAGATTTTCGAATCCGACGCAAAACTGACAGTTAATTGTAAGGTTCAGAGCCTCTTAATGACAATGGAACACACAAATTGCGTCGCGATTCAATACATCGTCCTCCGGCCGACCTGTCTCCAAGGGTCTAGTGCTGCCTCGGACACCTTATGGTCGTTCTCCTGTGAGTCTAGATTTTCGAATCCGACACAAAACTGACAGTTAATTGTAACGTTCAGCGCCTGTTAATGACGATGGAACACACAAATTGCGTCGCGATTCAATACATCGTCCTCCAGCCGACTTGTCTCCAAGGGTCTAGTGCTGCCTCGGACACCTTATGGTCGTTCACCTGTGAGTCTAGATTTTCGAATCCGACGCAAAACTGACAGTTAATTGTAAGGTTCAGAGCATCTTAATGACAATGGAACACACAAATCGCGTCGCGATTCAACACATCGTCCTCCGGCCGACCTGTCTCCATGCTGCCTCGGGCACCTTATGGTCGATCTCCTGTGAGTCTAGATTTTCGAATCCGACGCAAAACAGACAGTTAATTGTAACGTTCAGGGCCTGTTAATGACGATGGAACACACAAATCGCGTCGCGATTCAATACATCGTCCTCCGGCCGACCTGTCTCCAAGGGTCTAGTGCTGCCTCGGACACCTTATGGTCGTTCTCCTGTGAACTAGATTTTCGAATCCGACGCAAAACTGACAGTTAATTGTAACGTTCAGCGCCTGTTAATGACGATGGAACACACAAATCGCGTCGCGATTCAATACATCGTCCTCCAGCCGACTTGTCTCCAATGGTCTAGTCCTGCCTCGGGCACCTTATGGTCGATCTCCTGTGAGTCTAGATTTTCGAATCCGACGCAAAACTGACAGTTAATTGTAACGTTCAGAGCCTGTTAATGACAATGGAACACACAAATCGCGTCGCGATTCAATACATCGTCCTCCGGCCGACCTGTCTCCAAGGGTCTATTGCTGCCTCGGGCACCTTATGGTCGATCTCCTGTGAATCTAGATTTTCGAATCCGACGCAAAAATGACAGTTAATTGTTACGTTCAGAGCCTGTTAATGACGATGGAAAACACAAATCCGGTCGCGATTCAATACACCGTCCTCCGGCCGACCTGTCTCCAAGGGTCTGTTGCTGCCTCGGGCACCTTATGGTCGATCTCCTGTGAGTCTAGATTTTCGAATCCGATGCAAAACTGACAGTTAATTGTAAGGTTCAGAGCCTGTTAATGACGATGTAACACACAAATTGCGTCGCGATTCAATACATCGTCCTCCGGCCACCTGTCTCCAAGGGTCTATTGCTGCCTCGGGCACCTTATGGTCGATCTCCTGTGAGTCTATATTTTCGAATTCGACGCAAAACTGACAGTTAATTGTAACGTTCAGAGCCTGTTAATGACGATGGAACACACAAATCACGTCGCGATTCAATACATCATCCTCCAGCCGACTTGTCTCCAAGGGTCTAGTGCTGCCTCGGGCACCTTATGGTCGTTCTCCTGTGAGTCTAGATTTTCGAATCCGACGCAAAACTGACAGTTAATTGTAAGGTTCAGAGCCTGTTAATGACGATGGAAGACACAAATTGCGTCTCGATTCAATACATCGTCCTCCGGCCGACCTGTCTCCAAGGGTCTATTGCTGCCTCGGGCACCTTATGGTCAATCTCCTGTGAGTCTAGATTTTCGATTCCGACGCAAAACTGACAGTTAATTGTAACGTTCAGAGCCTGTTAATGACGATGGAACACACAAATCGCGTCGCGATTCAATACATCGTCCTCCGGCCGACCTGTCTCCAAAGGTCTATTGCTGCCTCGGGCACCTTAAGGTCGATCTCCTGTGAGTCTAGATTTTCGAATCCGACGCAAAACTGACAGTTAATTGTAACGTTCAGAGCCTGTTAATGACGATGGAACACACAAATCGCGTCGCGATTCAATACATCGTCCTCCGGCCGACCTGTCTCCAAGGGTCTATTGCTGCCTCGGTCACCTTATGGTCGTTCTCCTGTGAGTCTAGATTTTCGAATCCGACGCAAAACTGACAGTTAATTGTAAGGTTCAGAGCCTGTTAATGACGATGGAACACACAAATCGCGTCGCGATTCAATACATCGTCCTCCGGCCGACATGTCTCCAAGGGTCTATTGCTGCCTCGGGCACCTTATGGTCGATGTCCTGTGAGTCTAGATTTTCGAATCCGACGCAAAACTGACAGTTAATTATAACGTTCAGAGCCTGTTAATGACGATGGAACACACAAATTGCGTCGCGATTCAATACATGGTCCTCCAGCCGACTTGTCTCCAATGGTCTAGTGCTGCCTCGGGCACCTTATGGTCGTACTTCTGTGAGTCTAGATTTTCGAATCCGACGCAAAACTGACAGTTAATTGCAAGGTTCAGAGCCTGTTAATGACGATGGAACACACAAATTGCGTCGCGATTCAATACATCGTCCACCAGCCGACTTGTCTCCAAGGGTCTAGTGCTGCCTCGGACACCTTATGGTCGATCTCCTGTGAGTCTAGATTTTCGAATCCGACGCAAAACTTACAGTTAATTGTAAGGTTCAGAGTCTGTTAATGACGATGGAACACACAAATCGCGTCGCGATTCAATACATCGTCCTCCGGCCGACCTGTCTCCAAGGGTCTAGTGCTGCCTCGGACACCTTATGGTCGTTCTCCTGTGAACTAGATTTTCGAATCCGACGCAAAACTGACAGTTAATTGTAACGTTCAGCGCCTGTTAATGACGATGGAACACACAAATCGCGTCGCGATTCAATACATCGTCCTCCAGCCGACTTGTCTCCAATGGTCTAGTCCTGCCTCGGGCACCTTATGGTCGATCTCCTGTGAGTCTAGATTTTCGAATCCGACGCAAAACTGACAGTTAATTGTAACGTTCAGAGCCTGTTAATGACAATGGAACACACAAATCGCGTCGCGATTCAATACATCGTCCTCCGGCCGACCTGTCTCCAAGGGTCTATTGCTGCCTCGGGCACCTTATGGTCGATCTCCTGTGAATCTAGATTTTCGAATCCGACGCAAAAATGACAGTTAATTGTTACGTTCAGAGCCTGTTAATGACGATGGAAAACACAAATCCGGTCGCGATTCAATACACCGTCCTCCGGCCGACCTGTCTCCAAGGGTCTGTTGCTGCCTCGGGCACCTTATGGTCGATCTCCTGTGAGTCTAGATTTTCGAATCCGATGCAAAACTGACAGTTAATTGTAAGGTTCAGAGCCTGTTAATGACGATGTAACACACAAATTGCGTCGCGATTCAATACATCGTCCTCCGGCCACCTGTCTCCAAGGGTCTATTGCTGCCTCGGGCACCTTATGGTCGATCTCCTGTGAGTCTATATTTTCGAATTCGACGCAAAACTGACAGTTAATTGTAACGTTCAGAGCCTGTTAATGACGATGGAACACACAAATCACGTCGCGATTCAATACATCATCCTCCAGCCGACTTGTCTCCAAGGGTCTAGTGCTGCCTCGGGCACCTTATGGTCGTTCTCCTGTGAGTCTAGATTTTCGAATCCGACGCAAAACTGACAGTTAATTGTAAGGTTCAGAGCCTGTTAATGACGATGGAAGACACAAATTGCGTCTCGATTCAATACATCGTCCTCCGGCCGACCTGTCTCCAAGGGTCTATTGCTGCCTCGGGCACCTTATGGTCAATCTCCTGTGAGTCTAGATTTTCGATTCCGACGCAAAACTGACAGTTAATTGTAACGTTCAGAGCCTGTTAATGACGATGGAACACACAAATCGCGTCGCGATTCAATACATCGTCCTCCGGCCGACCTGTCTCCAAAGGTCTATTGCTGCCTCGGGCACCTTAAGGTCGATCTCCTGTGAGTCTAGATTTTCGAATCCGACGCAAAACTGACAGTTAATTGTAACGTTCAGAGCCTGTTAATGACGATGGAACACACAAATCGCGTCGCGATTCAATACATCGTCCTCCGGCCGACCTGTCTCCAAGGGTCTATTGCTGCCTCGGTCACCTTATGGTCGTTCTCCTGTGAGTCTAGATTTTCGAATCCGACGCAAAACTGACAGTTAATTGTAAGGTTCAGAGCCTGTTAATGACGATGGAACACACAAATCGCGTCGCGATTCAATACATCGTCCTCCGGCCGACATGTCTCCAAGGGTCTATTGCTGCCTCGGGCACCTTATGGTCGATCTCCTGTGAGTCTAGATTTTCGAATCCGACGCAAAACTGACAGTTAATTATAACGTTCAGAGCCTGTTAATGACGATGGAACACACAAATTGCGTCGCGATTCAATACATGGTCCTCCAGCCGACTTGTCTCCAATGGTCTAGTGCTGCCTCGGGCACCTTATGGTCGTACTTCTGTGAGTCTAGATTTTCGAATCAGACGCAAAACTGACAGTTAATTGCAAGGTTCAGAGCCTGTTAATGACGATGGAACACACAAATTGCGTCGCGATTCAATACATCGTCCACCAGCCGACTTGTCTCCAAGGGTCTAGTGCTGCCTCGGACACCTTATGGTCGATCTCCTGTGAGTCTAGATTTTCGAATCCGACGCAAAACTTACAGTTAATTGTAAGGTTCAGAGTCTGTTAATGACGATGGAACACACAAATCGCGTCGCGATTCAATACATCGTCCTCCGGCCGACCTGTCTCCAAGGGTCTATTGCTGCCTCGGGCACCTTATGGTCGATCTCCTGTGAGTCTAGATTTTCGAATCCGACGCAAAACTGACAGTTAATTATAACGTTCAGAGCCTGTTAATGACGATGTAACACACAAATTGCGTCGCGATTCAATACATCGTCCTCCAGCCGACTTGTCTCCAAGGGTCTAGTGCTGCCTCGGGCACCTTATGGTCGTTCTTCTGTGAGTCTAGATTTTGGAATCCGAAGCAAAACTGACAGTTAATAGTAAGGTTCAGAGCCTCTTAATGACAATGGAACACACAAATTGAGTCGCGATTCAATACATCGTCCTCCGGCCGACCTGTCTCCAAGGGTCTATTGCTGCCTCGGGCACCTTATGGTCGATCTCCTGTGAGTCTAGATTTTCGAATCCGACGCAAAACTGACAGTTAATTGTAACGTTCAGAGCCTGTTAATGACGATGGAACACACAAATTGCGTCGCGATACAATACATCGTCCTCCAGCCGACTTGTCTCCAAGGGTCTAGTGCTGCCTCGGACACCTTATGGTCGTTCTCCTGTAAGTCTAGATTTTCGAATCCGACGCAAAACTGACAGTTAATTGTAAGGTTCAGAGCATCTTAATGACAATGGAGCACACAAATCGCGTCGCGATTCAATACATCGTCCTCCGGCCGACCTGTCTCCAAGGGTCTATTGCTGCCTCGGGCACCTTATGGTCGATCTCCTGTGAGTCTAGATTTTCGAATCCTACGCAAAACTGACAGTTAATTGTAACGTTCAGGGACTGTTAATGACGATGGAACACACAAATCGCCCGCGATTCAATGCATCGTCCTCCGGCCGACCTGTCTCCAAGGGTCTAGTGCTGCCTCGGACACCTTATGGTCGTTCTCCTGTGAGTCTAGATTTTCGAATCCGACGCAAAACTGACAGTTAATTGTAACGTTCAGCGCCTGTTAATGACGATGGAACACACAACTCGCGTCGCGATTCAATACATCGTCCTCCAGCCGACTTGTCTCCAAGGGTCTAGTCCTGCCTCGGGCACCTTATGGTCGATCTCCTGTGAGTCTAGATTTTCGAATCCGACGCAAAACTGACAGTTAATTGTAACGTTCAGAGCCTGTTAATGACGATGAAACACACAAATCGCGTCGCGATTCAATACATCGTCCTCCGGCCGACCTGTCTCCAAGGGTCTATTGCTGCCTCGGTCACCTTATGGTCGTTCTCCTGTGAGTCTAGATTTTCGAATCCGACGCAAAACTGACAGTTAATTGTAAGGTTCAGAGCCTGTTAATGACGATGGAACACAAAAATCGCGTCGCGATTCAATACATCGTCCTCCGGCCGACCTGTCTCCAAGGGTCTATTGCTGCCTCGGGCACCTTATGGTCGATCTCCTGTGAGTCTAGATTTTCGAATCCGACGCAAAACTGACCGTTAATTGTAACGTTCAGAGCCTGTTAATGACGATGGAACACACAAATTGCGTCGCGATTCAATACATCGTCCTCCAGCCGACATGTCTCCAATGGTCTAGTTCTGCCTCGGGCACCTTATGGTCGTTCTTCTGTGAGTCTAGATTTTGGAATCCGAAGCAAAACTGACAGTTAATTGTAAGGTTCAGAGCCTCTTAATGACAATGGAACACACAAATTGAGTCGCGATTCAATACATCGTCCTCCGGCCGACCTGTCTCCAAGGGTCTATTGCTGCCTCGGGCACCTTATGGTCGATCTCCTGTCAGTCTAGATTTTCGAATCCGACGCAAAACTGACAGTTAATTGTAACGTTCAGAGCCTGTTAATGACGATGGAACATACAAATCGCGTCGCGATTCAATACATCGTCCTCCAGCCGACTTGTCTCCAAGGGTCTAGTGCTGCCTCGGACACCTTATGGTCGTTCTTCTGTGAGTCTAGATTTTCGAATCCGACGCAAAACTGACAGTTAATTGTAAGGTTCAGAGCCTGTTAATGACGATGGAACACACAAATCGCGTCGCGATTCAATACATCGTCCTCCGGCCGACCTGTCTCCAAGGGTCTATTGCTGCCTCGGGCACCTTATGGTCGATCTCCTGTGAGTCTAGATTTTCGAATCCGACGCAAAACTGACAGTTAATTGTAACGTTCAGTGCCTGTTAATGACGATGGAACACACAAATTGCGTCGCGATTCAATACATCGTCCTCCAGCCGACTTGTCTCCAAGGGTCTAGTGCTGCCTCGGGCACCTTATGGTCGTTCTTCTGTGAGTCTAGATTTTGGAATCCGAAGCAAAACTGACAGTTAATTGTAAGGTTCAGAGCCTCTTAATGACAATGGAACACACAAAATGAGTCGCGATTCAATACATCGTCCTCCGGCCGACCTGTCTCCAAGGGTCTATTGCTGCCTCGGGCACCTTATGGTCGATCTCCTGTGAGTCTAGATTTTCGAATCCGACGCAAAACTGACATTTAATTGTAACGTTCAGTGCCTGTTAATGACGATGGAGCACACAAATTGCGTCGCGATACAATACTTCGTCCTCCAGCCGACTTGTCTCCAAGGGTCTAGTGCTGCCTCGGACACCTTATGGTCGTTCTCCTGTGAGTCTAGATTTTCGAATCCGACGCAAAACTGACAGTTAATTGTAAGGTTCAGAGCATCTTAATGACAATGGAACACACAAATCGCGTCGCGATTCAATACATCGTCCTCCGGCCGACCTGTCTCCAAGGGTCTATTGCTGCCTCGGGCACCTTATGGTCGATCTCCTGTGAGTCTAGATTTTGAATCCGACGCAAAACTGACAGTTAATTGTAACGTTCAGAGCCTGTTAATGACGATGGAACACACAAATTGCGTCGCGATTCAATACATCGTCCTCCAGCCGACTTGTCTCCAAGGGTCTAGTGCTGCCTCGGGCACCTTATGGTCGTTCTTCTGTGAGTCTAGATTTTGGAATCAGAAGCAAAACTGACAGTTAATTGTAAGGTTCAGAGCCTCTTAATGACAATGGAACACACAAATTGAGTCGCGATTCAATACATCGTCCTCCGGCCGACCTGTCTCCAAGGGTCTAGTGCTGCCTCGGACACCTTATGGTCGTTCTCCTGTGAGTCTAGATTTTCGAATCCGACGCAAAACTGACAGTTAATTGTAAGGTTCAGAGCATCTTAATGACAATGGAACACACAAATCGCGTCGCGATTCAATACATCGTCCTCCGGCCGACCTGTCTCCAAGGGTCTATTGCTGCCTCGGGCACCTTATGGTCGATCTCCTGTGAGTCTAGATTTTCGAATCCTACGCAAAACTGACAGTTAATTGTAACGTTCAGGGACTGTTAATGACGATGGAACACACAAATCGCCCGCGATTCAATGCATCGTCCTCCGGCCGACCTGTCTCCAAGGGTCTAGTGCTGCCTCGGACACCTTATGGTCGTTCTCCTGTGAGTCTAGATTTTCGAATCCGACGCAAAACTGACAGTTAATTGTAACGTTCAGCGCCTGTTAATGACGATGGAACACACAACTCGCGTCGCGATTCAATACATCGTCCTCCAGCCGACTTGTCTCCAAGGGTCTAGTCCTGCCTCGGGCACCTTATGGTCGATCTCCTGTGAGTCTAGATTTTCGAATCCGACGCAAAACTGACAGTTAATTGTAACGTTCAGAGCCTGTTAATGACGATGAAACACACAAATCGCGTCGCGATTCAATACATCGTCCTCCGGCCGACCTGTCTCCAAGGGTCTATTGCTGCCTCGGTCACCTTATGGTCGTTCTCCTGTGAGTCTAGATTTTCGAATCCGACGCAAAACTGACAGTTAATTGTAAGGTTCAGAGCCTGTTAATGACGATGGAACACAAAAATCGCGTCGCGATTCAATACATCGTCCTCCGGCCGACCTGTCTCCAAGGGTCTATTGCTGCCTCGGGCACCTTATGGTCGATCTCCTGTGAGTCTAGATTTTCGAATCCGACGCAAAACTGACCGTTAATTGTAACGTTCAGAGCCTGTTAATGACGATGGAACACACAAATTGCGTCGCGATTCAATACATCGTCCTCCAGCCGACATGTCTCCAATGGTCTAGTTCTGCCTCGGGCACCTTATGGTCGTTCTTCTGTGAGTCTAGATTTTGGAATCCGAAGCAAAACTGACAGTTAATTGTAAGGTTCAGAGCCTCTTAATGACAATGGAACACACAAATTGCGTCGCGATTCAATACATCGTCCTCCGGCCGACCTGTCTCCAAGGGTCTATTGCTGCCTCGGGCACCTTATGGTCGATCTCCTGTGAGTCTAGATTTTCGAATCCGACGCATACCCGACAGTAAATTGTAACGTTCAGAGCCTGTTAATGACGATGGAACACACAAATCGCGTCGCGATTCAATACATTGTCCTCCAGCCGACTTGTATCCAAGGGTCTAGTGCTGCCTCGGACACCTTATGGTCGTTCTCCTGTGAGTCTAGATTTTCGAATGCGACGCAAAACTGACAGTTAATCGTAAGGTTCAGAGCCTGTTAATGACGATGGAACACACAAATTGCGTCGCGATTCAATACATCGTCCTCCGGCCGACCTGTATCCAAGGGTCTATTGCTGCCTCGGGCACCTTATGGTCGTTCTCCTGTGAGTCTAGATTTTCGAATCCGACGCAAAACTGACAGTTAATTGTAACGTTCAGAGCCTCTTAATGACAATGGAACACACAAATTGCGTCGCGATTCGATACATCGTCCTCCGGCCGACCTGTCTCCAAGGGTCTATTGCTGCCTCGGGCACCTTATGGTCGATCTCCTGTGAGTCTAGATTTTCGAATCCGACGCAAAACTGACAGTTAATTGTAACGTTCAGAGCCTGTTAATGACGATGGAACATACAAATCGCGTAGCGATTCAATACATCGTCCTCCAGCCGACTTGTCTCCAAGGGTCTAGTGCTGCCTCGGACACCTTATGGTCGTTCTTCTGTGAGTCTAGATTTTCGAATCCGACGCAAAACTGACAGTTAATTGTAAGGTTCAGAGCCTGTTAATGACGATGGAACACACAAATCGCGTCGCGATTCAATACATCGTCCTCCGGCCGACCTGTCTCCAAGGGTCTATTGCTGCCTCGGGCACCTTATGGTCGATCTCCTGTGAGTCTAGATTTTCGAATCCGACGCAAAACTGACAGTTAATTGTAACGTTCAGAGCCTGTTAATGACGATGGAACACACAAATTGCGTCGCGATTCAATACATCGTCCTCCGGCCGACTTGTCTCCAAGGGTCTAGTGCTGCCTCGGGCACCTTATGGTCGTTCTTCTGTGAGTCTAGATTTTGGAATCCGAAGCAAAACTGACAGTTAATTGTAAGGTTCAGAGCCTCTTAATGACAATGGAACACACAAATTGAATCGCGATTCAATACATCGTCCTCCGGCCGACCTGTCTCCAAGGGTCTATTGCTGCCTCGGGCACCTTATGGTCGATCTCCTGTGAGTCTAGATTTTCGAATCCGACGCAAAACTGACATTTAATTGTAACGTTCAGTGCCTGTTAATGACGATGGAACACACAAATTGCGTCGCGATACAATACATCGTCCTCCAGCCGACTTGTCTCCAAGGGTCTAGTGCTGCCTCGGACACCTTATGGTCGTTCTCCTGTGAGTCTAGATTTTCGAATCCGACGCAAAACTGACAGTTAATTGTAAGGTTCAGAGCATCTTAATGACAATGGAACACACAAATCGCGTCGCGATTCAATACATCGTCCTCCGGCCGACCTGTCTCCAAGGGTCTATTGCTGCCTCGGGCACCTTATGGTCGATCTCCTGTGAGTCTAGATTTTCGAATCCTACGCAATACTGACAGTTAATTGTAACGTTCAGGGCCTGTTAATGACGATGGAACACACAAATCGCCCGCGATTCAATGCATCGTCCTCCGGCCGACCTGTCTCCAAGGGTCTAGTGCTGCCTCGGACACCTTATGGTCGTTCTCCTGTGAGTCTAGATTTTCGAATCCGACGCAAAACTGACAGTTAATTGTAACGTTCAGCGCCTGTTAATGACGATGGAACACACAACTCGCGTCGCGATTCAATACATCGTCCTCCAGCCGACTTGTCTCCAAGGGTCTAGTGCTGCCTCGGGCACCTTATGGTCGTTCTCCTGTGAGTCTAGATTTTCGAATCCGACGCAAAACTGACAGTTAATTGTAAGGTTCAGAGCCTGTTAATGACGATGGAACACAAAAATCGCGTCGCGATTCAATACATCGTCCTCCGGCCGACCTGTCTCCAAGGGTCTATTGCTGCCTCGGGCACCTTATGGTCGATCTCCTGTGAGTCTAGATTTTCGAATCCGACGCAAAACTGACCGTTAATTGTAACGTTCAGAGCCTGTTAATGACGATGGAACACACAAATTGCGTCGCGATTCAATACATCGTCCTCCAGCCGACATGTCTCCAATGGTCTAGTGCTGCCTCGGGCACCTTATGGTCGTTCTTCTGTGAGTCTAGATTTTGGAATCCGAAGCAAAACTGACAGTTAATTGTAAGGTTCAGAGCCTCTTAATGACAATGGAACACACAAATTGAGTCGCGATTCAATACATCGTCCTCTGGCCGACCTGTCCCCAAGGGTCTAGTGCTGCCTCGGACACGTTATGGTCGTTCTCCTGTGAGTCTAGATTTTCGAATCCGACGCAAAACTGACCGTTAATTGTAAGGTTCAGAGCATCTTAATGACAATGGAACACACAAATCGCGTCGCGATTCAATACATCGTCCTCCGGCCGACCTGTTTCCAAGGGTCTATTGCTGCCTCGGGCACCTTATGGTCGATCTCCTGTGAGTCTAGATTTTCGAATCCTACGCAAAACTGACAGTTAATTGTAACGTTCAGGGACTGTTAATGACGATGGAACACACAAATCGCCCGCGATTCAATGCATCGTCCTCCGGCCGACCTGTCTCCAAGGGTCTAGTGCTGCCTCGGACACCTTATGGTCGTTCTCCTGTGAGTCTAGATTTTCGAATCCGACGCAAAACTGACAGTTAATTGTAACGTTCAGCGCCTGTTAATGACGATGGAACACACAACTCGCGTCGCGATTCAATACATCGTCCTCCAGCCGACTTGTCTCCAAGGGTCTAGTCCTGCCTCGGGCACCTTATGGTCGATCTCCTGTGAGTCTAGATTTTCGAATCCGACGCAAAACTGACAGTTAATTGTAAGGTTCAGAGCCTGTTAATGACGATGGAACACACAAATCGCGTCGCGATTCAATACATCGTCCTCCGGCCGACCTGTCTCCAAGGGTCTATTGCTGCCTCGGGCACCTTATGGTCGATCTCCTGTGAGTCTAGATTTTCGAATCCGACGCAAAACTGACAGTTAATTGTAACGTTCAGAGCCTGTTAATGACGATGGAACACACAAATTGCGTCGCGATTCAATACATCGTCCTCCGGCCGACTTGTCTCCAAGGGTCTAGTGCTGCCTCGGGCACCTTATGGTCGTTCTTCTGTGAGTCTAGATTTTGGAATCCGAAGCAAAACTGACAGTTAATTGTAAGGTTCAGAGCCTCTTAATGACAATGGAACACACAAATTGAATCGCGATTCAATACATCGTCCTCCGGCCGACCTGTCTCCAAGGGTCTATTGCTGCCTCGGGCACCTTATGGTCGATCTCCTGTGAGTCTAGATTTTCGAATCCGACGCAAAACTGACATTTAATTGTAACGTTCAGTGCCTGTTAATGACGATGGAACACACAAATTGCGTCGCGATACAATACATCGTCCTCCAGCCGACTTGTCTCCAAGGGTCTAGTGCTGCCTCGGACACCTTATGGTCGTTCTCCTGTGAGTCTAGATTTTCGAATCCGACGCAAAACTGACAGTTAATTGTAAGGTTCAGAGCATCTTAATGACAATGGAACACACAAATCGCGTCGCGATTCAATACATCGTCCTCCGGCCGACCTGTCTCCAAGGGTCTATTGCTGCCTCGGGCACCTTATGGTCGATCTCCTGTGAGTCTAGATTTTCGAATCCTACGCAATACTGACAGTTAATTGTAACGTTCAGGGCCTGTTAATGACGATGGAACACACAAATCGCCCGCGATTCAATGCATCGTCCTCCGGCCGACCTGTCTCCAAGGGTCTAGTGCTGCCTCGGACACCTTATGGTCGTTCTCCTGTGAGTCTAGATTTTCGAATCCGACGCAAAACTGACAGTTAATTGTAACGTTCAGCGCCTGTTAATGACGATGGAACACACAACTCGCGTCGCGATTCAATACATCGTCCTCCAGCCGACTTGTCTCCAAGGGTCTAGTGCTGCCTCGGGCACCTTATGGTCGTTCTCCTGTGAGTCTAGATTTTCGAATCCGACGCAAAACTGACAGTTAATTGTAAGGTTCAGAGCCTGTTAATGACGATGGAACACAAAAATCGCGTCGCGATTCAATACATCGTCCTCCGGCCGACCTGTCTCCAAGGGTCTATTGCTGCCTCGGGCACCTTATGGTCGATCTCCTGTGAGTCTAGATTTTCGAATCCGACGCAAAACTGACCGTTAATTGTAACGTTCAGAGCCTGTTAATGACGATGGAACACACAAATTGCGTCGCGATTCAATACATCGTCCTCCAGCCGACATGTCTCCAATGGTCTAGTGCTGCCTCGGGCACCTTATGGTCGTTCTTCTGTGAGTCTAGATTTTGGAATCCGAAGCAAAACTGACAATTAATTGTAAGGTTCAGAGCCTCTTAATGACAATGGAACACACAAATTGAGTCGCGATTCAATACATCGTCCTCTGGCCGACCTGTCCCCAAGGGTCTAGTGCTGCCTCGGACACGTTATGGTCGTTCTCCTGTGAGTCTAGATTTTCGAATCCGACGCAAAACTGACAGTTAATTGTAAGGTTCAGAGCATCTTAATGACAATGGAACACACAAATCGCGTCGCGATTCAATACATCGTCCTCCGGCCGACCTGTTTCCAAGGGTCTATTGCTGCCTCGGGCACCTTATGGTCGATCTCCTGTGAGTCTAGATTTTCGAATCCTACGCAAAACTGACAGTTAATTGTAACGTTCAGGGACTGTTAATGACGATGGAACACACAAATCGCCCGCGATTCAATGCATCGTCCTCCGGCCGACCTGTCTCCAAGGGTCTAGTGCTGCCTCGGACACCTTATGGTCGTTCTCCTGTGAGTCTAGATTTTCGAATCCGACGCAAAACTGACAGTTAATTGTAACGTTCAGCGCCTGTTAATGACGATGGAACACACAACTCGCGTCGCGATTCAATACATCGTCCTCCAGCCGACTTGTCTCCAAGGGTCTAGTCCTGCCTCGGGCACCTTATGGTCGATCTCCTGTGAGTCTAGATTTTCGAATCCAACGCAAAACTGACAGTTAATTGTAACGTTCAGAGCCTGTTAATGACGATGAAACACACAAATCGCGTCGCGATTCAATACATCGTCCTCCGGCCGACCTGTCTCCAAGGGTCTATTGCTGCCTCGGTCACCTTATGGTCGTTCTCCTGTGAGTCTAAATTTTCGAATCCGACGCAAAACTGACAGTTAATTGTAAGGTTCAGAGCCTGTTAATGACGATGGAACACAAAAATCGCGTCGCGATTCAATACATCGTCCTCTGGCCGACCTGTCTCCAAGGGTCTATTGCTGCCTCGGGCACCTTATGGTCGATCTCCTGTGAGTCTAGATTTTCGAATCCGATGCAAAACTGACCGTTAATTGTAACGTTCAGAGCCTGTTAATGACGATGGAACACACAAATTGCGTCGCGATTCAATACATCGTCCTCCAGCCGACATGTCTCCAATGGTTAGAACTGCCCCGGGCACCTTATGGTCGTTCTTCTGTGAGTCTAGATTTTGGAATCCGAAGCAAAACTGACAGTTAATTGTAAGGTTCAGAGCCTCTTAATGACAATGGAACACACAAATTGAGTCGCGATTCAATACATCGTCCTCCGGCCGACCTGTCTCCAAGGGTCTATTGCTGCCTCGGGCACCTTATGGTCGATCTCCTGTGAGTCTAGATTTTCGAATCCGACGCAAAACTGACAGTTAATTGTAACGTTCAGAGCCTGTTAATGACGATGGAACATACAAATCGCGTAGTGATTCAATACATCGTCCTCCAGCCGACTTGTCTCCAAGGGTCTAGTGCTGCCTCGGACACCTTATGGTCGTTCTTCTGTGAGTCTAGATTTTCGAATCCGACGCAAAACTGACAGTTAATTGTAAGGTTCAGAGCCTGTTAATGACGATGGAACACAAAAATCGCGTCGCGATTCAATACATCGTCCTCCGGCCGACCTGTCTCCAAGGGTCTATTGCTGCCTCGGGCACCTTATGGTCGATCTCCTGTGAGTCTAGATTTTCGAATCCGACGCAAAACTGACAGTTAATTGTAACGTTCAGAGCCTGTTAATGATGATGGAACACACAAATTGCGTCGCGATTCAATACATCGTCCTCCAGCCGACTTGTCTCCAAGGGTCTATTGCTGCCTCGGGCACCTTATGGTCGTTCTTCTGTGAGTCTAGATTTTGGAATCCGAAGCAAAACTGACAGTTAATTGTAAGGTTCAGAGCCTCTTAATAACAATGGAACACACAAATTGAGTCGCGATTCAATACATCGTCCTCCGGCCGACCTGTCACCAAGGGTCTATTGCTGCCTCGGGCACCTTATGGTCGATCTCCTGTAAGTCTAGATTTTCGAATCCGACGCAAAACTGACAGTTAATTGTAACGTTCAGAGCCTGTTAATGACGATGGAACACACAAATCGCGTCGCGATTCAATACATCGTCCTCCAGCCGACTTGTCTCCAAGGGTCTAGTGCTGCCTCGGGCACCTTATGGTCGTCCTTCTGTGAGTCTAGATTTTCGAATCCGACGCAAAACTGACAGTTAATTGTAAGGTTCAGAGCCTGTTAATGACGATGGAACACACAAATTGCGTCGCGATTCAATACATCGTCCTCCGGCCGACCTGTCTCCAAGGGTCTATTGCTGCCTCGGGCACCTTATGGTCGATCTCCTGTGAGTCTAGATTTTCGAATCCGACGCAAAACTGACAGTTAATTGTAACGTTCAGTGCCTGTTAATGACGATGGAACACAGAAATTGCGTCGCGATTCAATACATCGTCCTTCAGCCGACTTGTCTCCAAGGGTCTAGTGCTGCCTCGGACACCTTATGGTCGTTCTCCTGTGAGTCTAGATTTTCGAATCCGACGCAAAACTGACAGTTAATTGTAAGGTTCAGAGCATCTTAATGACAAATGAACACACAAATCGCGTCGCGATTCAATACATCGTCCTCCGGCCGACCTGTCTCCAAGGGTCTATTGCTGCCTCGGGCACCTTATGGTCGATCTCCTGTGAGTCTAGATTTTCGAATCCTACGCAAAACTGACAGTTAATTGTAACGTTCAGGGCCTGTTAATGACGATGGAACACACAAATCGCGTCGCGATTCAATGCATCGTCCTCCGGCCGACATGTCTCCAATGGTCTAGTGCTGCCTCGGGCACCTTATGGTCGACCTTCTGTGAGTCTAGATTTTGGAATCCGAAGCAAAACTGACAGTTAATTGTAAGGTTCAGAGCCTCTTAATGACAATGGAACACACAAATTGAGTCGCGATTCAATACATCGTCCTCCGGCCGACCTGTCTCCAAGGGTCTATTGCTGCCTCGGGCACCTTATGGTCGATCTCCTGTGAGTCTAGATTTTCGAATCCGACGCAAAACTGACAGTTAATTGTAACGTTCAGAGCCTGTTAATGACGCTGGAACATACAAATCGCGTCGCGATTCAATACATCGTCCTCCAGCCGACTTGTCTCCAAGGGTCTAGTGCTGCCTCGAGCACCTTATGGTCGTCCTTCTGTGAGTCTAGATTTTCGAATCCGACGCAAAACTGACAGTTAATTGTAAGGTTCAGAGCCTGTTAATGACGATGGAACACACAAATTGCGTCGCGATTCAATACATCGTCCTCCGGCCAACCTGTCTCCAAGGGTCTATTGCTGCCTCGGGCACCTTATGGTCGATCTCCTGTGAGTCTAGATTTTCGAATCCGACGCAAAACTGACAGTTAATTGTAACGTTCAGTGCCTGTTAATGACGATGGAACACACAAATTGCGTCGCGATTCAATACATCGTCCTCCAGCCGACTTGTCTCCATGGGTCTAGTGCTGCCTCGGACACCTTATGGTCGTTCTCCTGTGAGTCTAGATTTTCGAATCCGACGCAAAACTGACAGTTAATTGTAAGGTTCAGAGCATCTTAATGACAATGGAACACACAAATCGCGTCGCGATTCAATACATCGTCCTCCGGCCGACCTGTCTCCAAGGGTCTATTGCTGCCTCGGGCACCTTATGGTCGATCTCCTGTGAGTCTAGATTTTCGAATCCTACGCAAAACTGACAGTTAATTGTAACGTTCAGGGCCTGTTAATGACGATGGAACACACAAATCGCGTCGCGATTCAATGCATCGTCCTCCGGCCGACATGTCTCCAATGGTCTAGTGCTGCCTCGGGCACCTTATGGTCGTTCTTCTGTGAGTCTAGATTTTGGAATCCGAAGCAAAACTGACAGTTAATTGTAAGGTTCAGAGCCTCTTAATGACAATGGAACACACAAATTGAGTCGCGATTCAATACATCGTCCTCCGGCCGACCTGTCTCCAAGGGTCTATTGCTGCCTCGGGCACCTTATGGTCGATCTCCTGTGAGTGTAGATTTTCGAATCCGACGCAAAACTGACAGTTAATTGCAAGGTTCAGAGCCTGTTAATGACGATGGAACACACAAATTGCGTCGCGATTCAATACATCGTCCTTCGGCCGACCTGTCTCCAAGGGTCTATTGCTGCCTGGGGCACCTTTTGTCGATCTCCTGTGAGTCTAGATTTTCGACTCCGACGCAAAACTGACAGTTAATTGTAACGTTCAGAGCCTGTTAATGAAGATGGAACACACAAATCGCGTCGCGATTCAATACATCGTCCTCCGGCCGACCTGTCTCCAAGGGTCTATTGCTGCCTCGGGCACCTTATGGTCGATCTCCTGTGAGTCTATATTTTCGAATCCGACGCAAAACTGACAGTTAATTGTAACGTTCAGAGCCTGTTAATGACGATGGAACACACAAATCACGTCGCGATTCAATACATCATCCTCCAGCCGACTTGTCTCCAAGGGTCTAGTGCTGCCTCGGGCACCTTATGGTCGTTCTCCTGTGAGTCTAGATTTTCGAATCCGACGCAAAACTGACAGTTAATTGTAAGGTTCAGAGCCTGTTAATGACGATGGAAGACACAAATTGCGTCGCGATTCAATACATCGTCCTCCGGCCGACCTGTTCCAAGGGTCTATTGCTGCCTCGGGCACCTTATGGTCAATCTCCTGTGAGTCTAGATTTTCGAATCCGACGCAAAACTGACAGTTAATTGTAACGTTCAGAGCCTGTTAATGACGATGGAACACACAAATCGCGTCGCGATTCAATACATCGTCCTCCGGCCGACCTGTCTCCAAAGGTCTATTGCTGCCTCGGGCACCTTAAGGTCGATCTCCTGTGTCTAGATTTTCGAATCCGACGCAAAACTGAAAGTTAATTGTAACGTTCAGAGCCTGTTAATGACGATGGAACACACAAATCGCGTCGCGATTCAATACATCGTCCTCCGGCCGACCTGTCTCCAAGGGTCTATTGCTGCCTCGGTCACCTTATGGTCGTTCTCCTGTGAGTCTAGATTTTCGAATCCGACGCAAAACTGACAGTTAATTGTAAGGTTCAGAGCCTGTTAATGACGATGGAACACACAAATCGCGTCGCGATTCAATACATCGTCCTCCGGCCGACCTGTCTCCAAGGGTCTATTGCTGCCTCGGGCACCTTATGGTCGATCTCCTGTGAGTCTAGATTTTCGAATCCGACGCATACCCGACAGTAAATTGTAACGTTCAGAGCCTGTTAATGACGATGGAACACACAAATCGCGTCGCGATTCAATACATCGTCCTCCGGCCGACCTCTCTCCAAAGGTCTATTGCTGCCTCGGGCACCTTAAGGTCGATCTCCTGTGAGTCTAGATTTTCGAATCCGACGCAAAACTGACAGTTAATTGTAACGTTCAGAGCCTGTTAATGACGATGGAACACACAAATCGCGTCGCGATTCAATACATCGTCCTCCGGCCGACATGTCTCCAAGGGTCTATTGCTGCCTCGGTCACCTTATGGTCGTTCTCCTGTGAGTCTAGATTTTCGAATCCGACGCAAAACTGACAGTTAATTGTAAGGTTCAGAGCCTGTTAATGACGATGGAACACACAAATCGCGTCGCGATTCAATACATCGTCCTCCGGCCGACCTGTCTCCAAGGGTCTATTGCTGCCTCGGGCACCTTATGGTCGATCTCCTGTGAGTCTAGATTTTCGAATCCGACGCAAAACTGACAGTTAATTGTAACGTTCAGAGCCTGTTAATGACGATGGAACACACAAATTGCGTCGCGATTCAATACATCGTCCTCCAGCCGACTTGTCTCCAAGGGTCTATTGCTGCCTCGGGCACCTTATGGTCGTTCTTCTGTGAGTCTAGATTTTGGAATCCGAAGCAAAACTGACAGTTAATTGTAAGGTTCAGAGCCTCTTAATAACAATGGAACACACAAATTGAGTCGCGATTCAATACATCGTCCTCCGGCCGACCTGTCTCCAAGGGTCTATTGCTGCCTCGGGCACCTTATGGTCGTTCTCCTGTGAGTCTAGATTTTCGAATCCGACGCAAAACTGACAGTTAATTGTAAGGTTCAGAGCATCTTAATGACAATGGAACACACAAATCGCGTCGCGATTCAATACATCGTCCTCCGGCCGACCTGTCTCCAAGGGTCTATTGCTGCCTCGGGCACCTTATGGTCGATCTCCTGTGAGTCTAGATTTTCGAATCCTACGCAAAACTGACAGTTAATTGTAACGTTCAGGGCCTGTTAATGACGATGGAACACACAAATCGCGTCGCGATTCAATGCATCGTCCTCCGGCCGACATGTCTCCAATGGTCTAGTGCTGCCTCGGGCACCTTATGGTCGTTCTTCTGTGAGTCTAGATTTTGGAATCCGAAGCAAAACTGACAGTTAATTGTAAGGTTCAGAGCCTCTTAATGACAATGGAACACACAAATTGAGTCGCGATTCAATACATCGTCCTCCGGCCGACCTGTCTCCAAGGGTCTATTGCTGCCTCGGGCACCTTATGATCGATCTCCTGTGAGTGTAGATTTTCGAATCCGACGCAAAACTGACAGTTAATTGCAAGGTTCAGAGCCTGTTAATGACGATGGAACACACAAATTGCGTCGCGATTCAATACATCGTCCTTCGGCCGACCTGTCTCCAAGGGTCTATTGCTGCCTGGGGCACCTTTTGTCGATCTCCTGTGAGTCTAGATTTTCGACTCCGACGCAAAACTGACAGTTAATTGTAACGTTCAGAGCCTGTTAATGAAGATGGAACACACAAATCGCGTTGCGATTCAATACATCGTCCTCCAGCCGACTTGTCTCCAAGGGTCTAGTGCTGCCTCGGGCACCTATGGTCGTTTTCCTGTGAGTCTAGATTTTCGAATCCGACGCAAAACTGACAGTTAATTGTAACGTTCAGAGCCTGTTAATGACGATGGAACACACAAATTGCGTCGCGATTCAATACATCGTCCTCCGGCCGACCTGTTCCAAGGGTCTATTGCTGCCTCGGGCACCTTATGGTCAATCTCCTGTGAGTCTAGATTTTCGAATCCGACGCAAAACTGACAGTTAATTGTAACGTTCAGAGCCTGTTAATGACGATGGAACACACAAATCGCGTCGCGATTCAATACATCGTCCTCCGGCCGACCTGTCTCCAAAGGTCTATTGCTGCCTCGGGCACCTTAAGGTCGATCTCCTGTGTCTAGATTTTCGAATCCGACGCAAAACTGACAGTTAATTGTAACGTTCAGAGCCTGTTAATGACGATG
Organism: Schistocerca nitens; assembly: GCF_023898315.1. Lineage (NCBI taxonomy): Eukaryota > Metazoa > Arthropoda > Insecta > Orthoptera > Acrididae > Schistocerca > Schistocerca nitens. Next base: position 9,619,796 of record NC_064617.1, on the reverse strand, counting down.
GAACACACAAATCGCGTCGCGATTCAATACATCGTCCTCCGGCCGACCTGTCTCCAAGGGTCTATTGCTGCCTCGGTCACCTTATGGTCGTTCTCCTGTGAGTCTAGATTTTCGAATCCGACGCAAAACTGACAGTTAATTGTAAGGTTCAGAGCCTGTTAATGACGATGGAACACACAAATCGCGTCGCGATTCAATACATCGTCCTCCGGCCGACCTGTCTCCAAGGGTCTATTGCTGCCTCGGGCACCTTATGGTCGATCTCCTGTGAGTCTAGATTTTCGAATCCGACGCATACCCGACAGTAAATTGTAACGTTCAGAGCCTGTTAATGACGATGGAACACACAAATCGCGTCGCGATTCAATACATTGTCCTCCAGCCGACTTGTATCCAAGGGTCTAGTGCTGCCTCGGACACCTTATGGTCGTTCTCCTGTGAGTCTAGATTTTCGAATCCGACGCAAAACTGACAGTTAATTGTAAGGTTCAGAGCCTGTTAATGACGATGGAAGACACAAATTGCGTCGCGATTCAATACATCGTCCTCCGGCCGACCTGTTCCAAGGGTCTATTGCTGCCTCGGGCACCTTATGGTCAATCTCCTGTGAGTCTAGATTTTCGAATCCGACGCAAAACTGACAGTTAATTGTAACGTTCAGAGCCTGTTAATGACGATGGAACACACAAATCGCGTCGCGATTCAATACATCGTCCTCCGGCCGACCTCTCTCCAAAGGTCTATTGCTGCCTCGGGCACCTTAAGGTCGATCTCCTGTGAGTCTAGATTTTCGAATCCGACGCAAAACTGACAGTTAATTGTAACGTTCAGAGCCTGTTAATGACGATGGAACACACAAATCGCGTCGCGATTCAATACATCGTCCTCCGGCCGACATGTCTCCAAGGGTCTATTGCTGCCTCGGTCACCTTATGGTCGTTCTCCTGTGAGTCTAGATTTTCGAATCCGACGCAAAACTGACAGTTAATTGTAAGGTTCAGAGCCTGTTAATGACGATGGAACACACAAATCGCGTCGCGATTCAATACATCGTCCTCCGGCCGACCTGTCTCCAAGGGTCTATTGCTGCCTCGGGCACCTTATGGTCGATCTCCTGTGAGTCTAGATTTTCGAATCCGACGCAAAACTGACAGTTAATTGTAACGTTCAGAGCCTGTTAATGACGATGGAACACACAAATTGCGTCGCGATTCAATACATCGTCCTCCAGCCGACTTGTCTCCAAGGGTCTATTGCTGCCTCGGGCACCTTATGGTCGTTCTTCTGTGAGTCTAGATTTTGGAATCCGAAGCAAAACTGACAGTTAATTGTAAGGTTCAGAGCCTCTTAATAACAATGGAACACACAAATTGAGTCGCGATTCAATACATCGTCCTCCGGCCGACCTGTCTCCAAGGGTCTATTGCTGCCTCGGGCACCTTATGGTCGATCTCCTGTAAGTCTAGATTTTCGAATCCGACGCAAAACTGACAGTTAATTGTAACGTTCAGAGCCTGTTAATGACGATGGAACACACAAATCGCGTCGCGATTCAATACATCGTCCTCCAGCCGACTTGTCTCCAAGGGTCTAGTGCTGCCTCGGGCACCTTATGGTCGTCCTTCTGTGAGTCTAGATTTTCGAATCCGACGCAAAACTGACAGTTAATTGTAAGGTTCAGAGCCTGTTAATGACGATGGAACACACAAATTGCGTCGCGATTCAATACATCGTCCTCCGGCCGACCTGTCTCCAAGGGTCTATTGCTGCCTCGGGCACCTTATGGTCGATCTCCTGTGAGTCTAGATTTTCGAATCCTACGCAAAACTGACAGTTAATTGTAACGTTCAGGGCCTGTTAATGACGATGGAACACACAAATCGCGTCGCGATTCAATGCATCGTCCTCCGGCCGACATGTCTCCAATGGTCTAGTGCTGCCTCGGGCACCTTATGGTCGTCCTTCTGTGAGTCTAGATTTTGGAATCCGAAGCAAAACTGACAGTTAATTGTAAGGTTCAGAGCCTCTTAATGACAATGGAACACACAAATTGAGTCGCGATTCAATATATCGTCCTCCGGCCGACCTGTCTCCAAGGGTCTATTGCTGCCTCGGGCACCTTATGGTCGCTCTCCTGTGAGTCTAGATTTTCGAATCCGACGCAAAACTGACAGTTAATTGTAACGTTCAGAGCCTGTTAATGACGCTGGAACATACAAATCGCGTCGCGATTCAATACATCGTCCTCCAGCCGACTTGTCTCCAAGGGTCTAGTGCTGCCTCGGGCACCTTATGGTCGTCCTTCTGTGAGTCTAGATTTTCGAATCCGACGCAAAACTGACAGTTAATTGTAAGGTTCAGAGCCTGTTAATGACGATGGAACACACAAATTGCGTCGCGATTCAATACATCGTCCTCCGGCCGACCTGTCTCCAAGGGTCTATTGCTGCCTCGGGCACCTTATGGTCGATCTCCTGTGAGTCTAGATTTTCGAATCCGACGCAAAACTGACAGTTAATTGTAACGTTCAGTGCCTGTTAATGACGATGGAACACACAAATTGCGTCGCGATTCAATACATCGTCCTCTAGCCGACTTGTCTCCAAGGGTCTAGTGCTGCCTCGGACACCTTATGGTCGTTCTCCTGTGAGTCTAGATTTTCGAATCCGACGCAAAACTGACAGTTAATTGTAAGGTTCAGAGCATCTTAATGACAATGGAACACACAAATCGCGTCGCGATTCAATACATCGTCCTCCGGCCGACCTGTCTCCAAGGGTCTATTGCTGCCTCGGGCACCTTATGGTCGATCTCCTGTGAGTCTAGATTTTCGAATCCTACGCAAAACTGACAGTTAATTGTAACGTTCAGGGCCTGTTAATGACGATGGAACACACAAATCGCGTCGCGATTCAATGCATCGTCCTCCGGCCGACATGTCTCCAATGGTCTAGTGCTGCCTCGGGCACCTTATGGTCGTTCTTCTGTGAGTCTAGATTTTGGAATCCGAAGCAAAACTGACAGTTAATTGTAAGGTTCAGAGCCTCTTAATGACAATGGAACACACAAATTGAGTCGCGATTCAATACATCGTCCTCCGGCCGACCTGTCTCCAAGGGTCTATTGCTGCCTCGGGCACCTTATGGTCGATCTCCTGTGAGTGTAGATTTTCGAATCCGACGCAAAACTGACAGTTAATTGCAAGGTTCAGAGCCTGTTAATGACGATGGAACACACAAATTGCGTCGCGATTCAATACATCGTCCTTCGGCCGACCTGTCTCCAAGGGTCTATTGCTGCCTGGGGCACCTTATGGTCGATCTCCTGTGAGTCTAGATTTTCGACTCCGACGCAAAACTGACAGTTAATTGTAACGTTCAGAGCCTGTTAATGACGATGGAACACACAAATCGCGTCGCGATTCAATACATCGTCCTCCAGCCGACCTGTCTCCAAGGGTCTATTGCTGCCTCGGGCACCTTATGGTCGATCTCCTGTGAGTCTATATTTTCGAATCCGACGCAAAACTGACAGTTAATTGTAACGTTCAGAGCCTGTTAATGACGATGGAACACACAAATCACGTCGCGATTCAATACATCATCCTCCAGCCGACTTGTCTCCAAGGGTCTAGTGCTGCCTCGGGCACCTTATGGTCGTTCTCCTGTGAGTCTAGATTTTCGAATCCGACGCAAAACTGACAGTTAATTGTAAGGTTCAGAGCCTGTTAATGACGATGGAAGACACAAATTGCGTCGCGATTCAATACATCGTCCTCCGGCCGACCTGTTCCAAGGGTCTATTGCTGCCTCGGGCACCTTATGGTCAATCTCCTGTGAGTCTAGATTTTCGAATCCGACGCAAAACTGACAGTTAATTGTAACGTTCAGGGCCTGTTAATGACGATGGAACACACAAATCGCGTCGCGATTCAATACATCGTCCTCCGGCCGACCTGTCTCCAAAGGTCTATTGCTGCCTCGGGCACCTTAAGGTCGATCTCCTGTGTCTAGATTTTCGAATCCGACGCAAAACTGACAGTTAATTGTAACGTTCAGAGCCTGTTAATGACGATGGAACACACAAATCGCGTCGCGATTCAATACATCGTCCTCCGGCCGACCTGTCTCCAAGGCTCTATTGCTGCCTCGGTCACCTTATGGTCGTTCTCCTGTGAGTCTAGATTTTCGAATCCGACGCAAAACTGACAGTTAATTGTAAGGTTCAGAGCCTGTTAATGACGATGGAACACACAAATCGCGTCGCGATTCAATACATCGTCCTCCGGCCGACCTGTCTCCAAGGGTCTATTGCTGCCTCGGGCACCTTATGGTCGATCTCCTGTGAGTCTAGATTTTCGAATCCGACGCATACCCGACAGTAAATTGTAACGTTCAGAGCCTGTTAATGACGATGGAACACACAAATCGCGTCGCGATTCAATACATTGTCCTCCAGCCGACTTGTATCCAAGGGTCTAGTGCTGCCTCGGACACCTTATGGTCGTTCTCCTGTGAGTCTAGATTTTCGAATGCGACGCAAAACTGACAGTTAATCGTAAGGTTCAGAGCCTCTTAATGACAATGGAACACACAAATTGCGTCGCGATTCAATACATCGTCCTCCGGCCGACCTGTATCCAAGGGTCTATTGCTGCCTCGGGCACCTTATGGTCGTTCTCCTGTGAGTCTAGATTTTCGAATCCGACGCAAAACTGACAGTTAATTGTAACGTTCAGAGCCTCTTAATGACAATGGAACACACAAATTGCGTCGCGATTCAATACATCGTCCTCCGGCCGACCTGTCTCCAAGGGTCTATTGCTGCCTCGGGCACCTTATGGTCGATCTCCTGTGAGTCTAGATTTTCGAATCCGACGCAAAACTGACAGTTAATTGTAACGTTCAGAGCCTGTTAATGACGATGGAACATACAAATCGCGTAGCGATTCAATACATCGTCCTCCAGCCGACTTGTCTCCAGGGGTCTAGTGCTGCCTCGGACACCTTATGGTCGTTCTTCTGTGAGTCTAGATTTTCGAATCCGACGCAAAACTGACAGTTAATTGTAAGGTTCAGAGCCTGTTAATGACGATGGAACACACAAATCGCGTCGCGATTCAATACATCGTCCTCCGGCCGACCTGTCTCCAAGGGTCTATTGCTGCCTCGGGCACCTTATGGTCGATCTCCTGTGAGTCTAGATTTTCGAATCCGACGCAAAACTGACAGTTAATTGTAACGTTCAGAGCCTGTTAATGACGATGGAACACACAAATTGCGTCGCGATTCAATACATCGTCCTCCAGCCGACTTGTCTCCAAGGGTCTAGTGCTGCCTCGGGCACCTTATGGTCGTTCTTCTGTGAGTCTAGATTTTGGAATCCGAAGCAAAACTGACAGTTAATTGTAAGGTTCAGAGCCTCTTAATGACAATGGAACACACAAATTGAGTCGCGATTCAATACATCGTCCTCCGGCCGACCTGTCTCCAAGGGTCTATTGCTGCCTCGGGCACCTTATGGTCGATCTCCTGTGAGTCTAGATTTTCGAATCCGACGCAAAACTGACATTTAATTGTAACGTTCAGTGCCTGTTAATGACGATGGAACACACAAATTGCGTCGCGATACAATACATCGTCCTCCAGCCGACTTGTCTCCAAGGGTCTAGTGCTGCCTCGGACACCTTATGGTCGTTCTCCTGTGAGTCTAGATTTTCGAATCCGACGCAAAACTGACAGTTAATTGTAAGGTTCAGAGCATCTTAATGACAATGGAACACACAAATCGCGTCGCGATACAATACATCGTCCTCCGGCCGACCTGTCTCCAAGGGTCTATTGCTGCCTCGGGCACCTTATGGTCGATCTCCTGTGAGTCTAGATTTTCGAATCCTACGCAATACTGACAGTTAATTGTAACGTTCAGGGCCTGTTAATGACGATGGAACACACAAATCGCCCGCGATTCAATGCATCGTCCTCCGGCCGACCTGTCTCCAAGGGTCTAGTGCTGCCTCGGACACTTTTGGTCGTTCTCCTGTGAGTCTAGATTTTCGAATCCGACGCAAAACTGACAGTTAATTGTAACGTTCAGCGCCTGTTAATGACGATGGAACACACAACTCGCGTCGCGATTCAATACATCGTCCTCCAGCCGACTTGTCTCCAAGGGTCTAGTGCTGCCTCGGGCACCTTATGGTCGTTCTCCTGTGAGTCTAGATTTTCGAATCCTACGCAAAACTGACAGTTAATTGTAACGTTCAGGGACTGTTAATGACGATGGAACACACAAATCGCCCGCGATTCAATGCATCGTCCTCCGGCCGACCTGTCTCCAAGGGTCTAGTGCTGCCTCGGACACCTTATGGTCGTTCTCCTGTGAGTCTAGATTTTCGAATCCGACGCAAAACTGACAGTTAATTGTAACGTTCAGCGCCTGTTAATGACGATGGAACACACAACTCGCGTCGCGATTCAATACATCGTCCTCCAGCCGACTTGTCTCCAAGGGTCTAGTCCTGCCTCGGGCACCTTATGGTCGATCTCCTGTGAGTCTAGATTTTCGAATCCAACGCAAAACTGACAGTTAATTGTAACGTTCAGAGCCTGTTAATGACGATGAAACACACAAATCGCGTCGCGATTCAATACATCGTCCTCCGGCCGACCTGTCTCCAAGGGTCTATTGCTGCCTCGGTCACCTTATGGTCGTTCTCCTGTGAGTCTAGATTTTCGAATCCGACGCAAAACTGACAGTTAATTGTAAGGTTCAGAGCCTGTTAATGACGATGGAACACAAAAATCGCGTCGCGATTCAATACATCGTCCTCCGGCCGACCTGTCTCCAAGGGTCTATTGCTGCCTCGGGCACCTTATGGTCGATCTCCTGTGAGTCTAGATTTTCGAATCCGACGCAAAACTGACCGTTAATTGTAACGTTCAGAGCCTGTTAATGACGATGGAACACACAAATTGCGTCGCGATTCAATACATCGTCCTCCAGCCGACATGTCTCCAATGGTCTAGTTCTGCCTCGGGCACCTTATGGTCGTTCTTCTGTGAGTCTAGATTTTGGAATCCGAAGCAAAACTGACAGTTAATTGTAAGGTTCAGAGCCTCTTAATGACAATGGAACACACAAATTGAGTCGCGATTCAATACATCGTCCTCCGGCCGACCTGTCTCCAAGGGTCTATTGCTGCCTCGGGCACCTTATGGTCGATCTCCTGTGAGTCTAGATTTTCGAATCCGACGCAAAACTGACAGTTAATTGTAACGTTCAGAGCCTGTTAATGACGATGGAACATACAAATCGCGTAGCGATTCAATACATCGTCCTCCAGCCGACTTGTCTCCAAGGGTCTATTGCTGCCTCGGACACCTTATGGTCGTTCTTCTGTGAGTCTAGATTTTCGAATCCGACGCAAAACTGACAGTTAATTGTAAGGTTCAGAGCCTGTTAATGACGATGGAACACACAAATCGCGTCGCGATTCAATACATCGTCCTCCGGCCGACCTGTCTCCAAGGGTCTATTGCTGCCTCGGGCACCTTATGGTCGATCTCCTGTGAGTCTAGATTTTCGAATCCGACGCAAAACTGACAGTTAATTGTAACGTTCAGAGCCTGTTAATGACGATGGAACACACAAATTGCGTCGCGATTCAATACATCGTCCTCCAGCCGACTTGTCTCCAAGGGTCTAGTGCTGCCTCGGGCACCTTATGGTCGTTCTTCTGTGAGTCTAGATTTTGGAATCCGAAGCAAAACTGACAGTTAATTGTAAGGTTCAGAGCCTCTTAATGACAATGGAACACACAAATTGCGTCGCGATTCAATACATCGTCCTCCGGCCGACCTGTCTCCAAGGGTCTATTGCTGCCTCGGGCACCTTATGGTCGATCTCCTGTGAGTCTAGATTTTGGAATCCGACGCAAAAGTGACATTTAATTGTAACGTTCAGTGCCTGTTAATGACGATGGAACACACAAATTGCGTCGCGATACAATACATCGTCCTCCAGCCGACTTGTCTCCAAGGGTCTAGTGCTGCCTCGGACACCTTATGGTCGTTCTCCTGTGAGTCTAGATATTCGAATCCGACGCAAAACTGACAGTTAATTGTAAGGTTCAGAGCATCTTAATGACAATGGAACACACAAATCGCGTCGCGATTCAATACATCGTCCTCCGGCCGACCTGTCTCCAAGGGTCTATTGCTGCCTCGGGCACCTTATGGTCGATCTCCTGTGAGTCTAGATTTTCGAATCCTACGCAATACTGACAGTTAATTGTAACGTTCAGGGCCTGTTAATGACGATGGAACACACAAATCGCCCGCGACTCAATGCATCGTCCTCCGGCCGACCTGTCTCCAAGGGTCTAGTGCTGCCTCGGACACCTTATGGTCGTTCTCCTGTGAGTCTAGATTTTCGAATCCGACGCAAAACTGACAGTTAATTGTAACGTTCAGCGCCTGTTAATGACGATGGAACACACAACTCGCGTCGCGATTCAATACATCGTCCTCCAGCCGACTTGTCTCCAAGGGTCTAGTCCTGCCTCGGGCACCTTATGGTCGATCTCCTGTGAGTCTAGATTTTCGAATCCGACGCAAAACTGACAGTTAATTGTAACGTTCAGAGCCTGTTAATGACGATGAAACACACAAATCGCGTCGCGATTCAATACATCGTCCTCCGGCCGACCTGTCTCCAAGGGTCTATTGCTGCCTCGGTCACCTTATGGTCGTTCTCCTGTGAGTCTACATTTTCGAATCCGACGCAAAACTGACAGTTAATTGTAAGGTTCAGAGCCTGTTAATGACGATGGAACACAAAAATCGCGTCGCGATTCAATACATCGTCCTCCGGCCGACCTGTCTCCAAGGGTCTATTGCTGCCTCGGGCACCTTATGGTCGATCTCCTGTGAGTCTAGATTTTCGAATCCGACGCAAAACTGACCGTTAATTGTAACGTTCAGAGCCTGTTAATGACGATGGAACACACAAATTGCGTCGCGATTCAATACATCGTCCTCCAGCCGACATGTCTCCAATGGTCTAGTGCTGCCTCGGGCACCTTATGGTCGTTCTTCTGTGAGTCTAGATTTTGGAATCCGAAGCAAAACTGACAGTTAATTGTAAGGTTCAGAGCCTCTTAATGACAATGGAACACACAAATTGAGTCGCGATTCAATACATCGTCCTCCGGCCGACCTGTCTCCAAGGGTCTATTGCTGCCTCGGGCACCTTATGGTCGATCTCCTGTGAGTCTAGATTTTCGAATCCGACGCAAAACTGACAGTTAATTGTAACGTTCAGAGCCTGTTAATGACGATGGAACATACAAATCGCGTCGCGATTCAATACATCGTCCTCCAGCCGACTTGTCTCCAAGGGTCTAGTGCTGCCTCGGACACCTTATGGTCGTTCTTCTGTGAGTCTAGATTTTCGAATCCGACGCAAAACTGACAGTTATTTGTAAGGTTCAGAGCCTGTTAATGACGATGGAACACACAAATTGCGTCGCGATTCAATACATCGTCCTTCGGCCGACCTGTCTCCAAGGGTCTATTGCTGCCTCGGGCACCTTATGGTCGATCTCCTGTGAGTCTAGATTTTCGACTCCGACGCAAAACTGACAGTTAATTGTAACGTTCAGAGCCTGTTAATGACGATGGAACACACAAATCGCGTCGCGATTCAATACATAGTCCTCCAGCCGACCTGTCTCCAAGGGTCTATTGCTGCCTCGGGCACCTTATGGTCGATCTCCAGTGAGTCTATATTTTCGAATCCGACGCAAAACTGACAGTTAATTGTAACGTTCAGAGCCTGTTAATGACGATGGAACACACAAATCACGTCGCGATTCAATACATCATCCTCCAGCCGACTTGTCTCCAAGGGTCTAGTGCTGCCTCGGGCACCTTATGGTCGTTCTCCTGTGAGTCTAGATTTTCGATACGACGCAAAACTGACAGTTAATTGTAAGGTTCAGAGCCTGTTAATGACGATGGAAGACACAAATTGCGTCGCGATTCAATACATCGTCCTCCGGCCGACCTGTTCCAGGGTCTATTGCTGCCTCGGGCACCTTATGGTCAATCTCCTGTGAGTCTAGATTTTCGAATCCGACGCAAAACTGACAGTTAATTGTAACGTTCAGAGCCTCTTAATGACAATGGAACACACAAATTGCGTCGCGATTCAATACATCGTCCTCCGGCCGACCTGTCTCCAAGGGTCTATTGCTGCCTCGGGCACCTTATGGTCGATCTCCTGTGAGTCTAGATTTTCGAATCCGACGCAAAACTGACAGTTAATTGTAACGTTCAGAGCCTGTTAATGACGATGGAACATACAAATCGCGTAGCGATTCAATACATCGTCCTCCAGCCGACTTGTCTCCAGGGGTCTAGTGCTGCCTCGGACACCTTATGGTCGTTCTTCTGTGAGTCTAGATTTTCGAATCCGACGCAAAACTGACAGTTAATTGTAAGGTTCAGAGCCTGTTAATGACGATGGAACACACAAATCGCGTCGCGATTCAATACATCGTCCTCCGGCCGACCTGTCTCCAAGGGTCTTTTGCTGCCTCGGGCACCTTATGGTCGATCTCCTGTGAGTCTAGATTTTCGAATCCGACGCAAAACTGACAGTTAATTGTAACGTTCAGAGCCTGTTAATGACGATGGAACACACAAATTGCGTCGCGATTCAATACATCGTCCTCCAGCCGACTTGTCTCCAAGGGTCTAGTGCTGCCTCGGGCACCTTATGGTCGTTCTTCTGTGAGTCTAGATTTTGGAATCCGAAGCAAAACTGACAGTTAATTGTAAGGTTCAGAGCCTCTTAATGACAATGGAACACACAAATTGAGTCGCGATTCAATACATCGTCCTCCGGCCGACCTGTCTCCAAGGGTCTATTGCTGCCTCGGGCACCTTATGGTCGATCTCCTGTGAGTCTAGATTTTCGAATCCGACGCAAAACTGACATTTAATTGTAACGTTCAGTGCCTGTTAATGACGATGGAACACAAAAATTGCGTCGCGATACAATACATCGTCCTCCAGCCGACTTGTCTCCAAGGGTCTAGTGCTGCCTCGGACACCTTATGGTCGTTCTCCTGTGAGTCTAGATTTTCGAATCCGACGCAAAACTGACAGTTAATTGTAAGGTTCAGAGCATCTTAATGACAATGGAACACACAAATCGCGTCGCGATACAATACATCGTCCTCCGGCCGACCTGTCTCCAAGGGTCTATTGCTGCCTCGGGCACCTTATGGTCGATCTCCTGTGAGTCTAGATTTTCGAATCCTACGCAATACTGACAGTTAATTGTAACGTTCAGGGCCTGTTAATGACGATGGAACACACAAATCGCCCGCGATTCAATGCATCGTCCTCCGGCCGACCTGTCTCCAAGGGTCTAGTGCTGCCTCGGACACTTTTGGTCGTTCTCCTGTGAGTCTAGATTTTCGAATCCGACGCAAAACTGACAGTTAATTGTAACGTTCAGCGCCTGTTAATGACGATGGAACACACAACTCGCGTCGCGATTTAATACATCGTCCTCCAGCCGACTTGTCTCCAAGGGTCTAGTGCTGCCTCGGGCACCTTATGGTCGTTCTCCTGTGAGTCTAGATTTTCGAATCCTACGCAAAACTGACAGTTAATTGTAACGTTCAGGGACTGTTAATGACGATGGAACACACAAATCGCCCGCGATTCAATGCATCGTCCTCCGGCCGACCTGTCTCCAAGGGTCTAGTGCTGCCTCGGACACCTTATGGTCGTTCTCCTGTGAGTCTAGATTTTCGAATCCGACGCAAAACTGACAGTTAATTGTAACGTTCAGCGCCTGTTAATGACGATGGAACACACAACTCGCGTCGCGATTCAATACATCGTCCTCCAGCCGACTTGTCTCCAAGGGTCTAGTCCTGCCTCGGGCACCTTATGGTCGATCTCCTGTGAGTCTAGATTTTCGAATCCAACGCAAAACTGACAGTTAATTGTAACGTTCAGAGCCTGTTAATGACGATGAAACACACAAATCGCGTCGCGATTCAATACATCGTCCTCCGGCCGACCTGTCTCCAAGGGTCTATTGCTGCCTCGGTCACCTTATGGTCGTTCTCCTGTGAGTCTAGATTTTCGAATCCGACGCAAAACAGACAGTTAATTGTAAGGTTCAGAGCCTGTTAATGACGATGGAACACAAAAATCGCGTCGCGATTCAATACATCGTCCTCCGGCCGACCTGTCTCCAAGGGTCTATTGCTGCCTCGGGCACCTTATGGTCGATCTCCTGTGAGTCTAGATTTTCGAATCCGACGCAAAACTGACCGTTAATTGTAACGTTCAGAGCCTGTTAATGACGATGGAACACACAAATTGCGTCGCGATTCAATACATCGTCCTCCAGCCGACATGTCTCCAATGGTCTAGTTCTGCCTCGGGCACCTTATGGTCGTTCTTCTGTGAGTCTAGATTTTGGAATCCGAAGCAAAACTGACAGTTAATTGTAAGGTTCAGAGCCTCTTAATGACAATGGAACACACAAATTGAGTCGCGATTCAATACATCGTCCTCCGGCCGACCTGTCTCCAAGGGTCTATTGCTGCCTCGGGCACCTTATGGTCGATCTCCTGTGAGTCTAGATTTTCGAATCCGACGCAAAACTGACAGTTAATTGTAACGTTCAGAGCCTGTTAATGACGATGGAACATACAAATCGCGTAGCGATTCAATACATCGTCCTCCAGCCGACTTGTCTCCAAGGGTCTAGTGCTGCCTCGGACACCTTATGGTCGTTCTTCTGTGAGTCTAGATTTTCGAATCCGACGCAAAACTGACAGTTAATTGTAAGGTTCAGAGCCTGTTAATGACGATGGAACACACAAATCGCGTCGCGATTCAATACATCGTCCTCCGGCCGACCTGTCTCCAAGGGTCTATTGCTGCCTCGGGCACCTTATGGTCGATCTCCTGTGAGTCTAGATTTTCGAATCCGACGCAAAACTGACAGTTAATTGTAACGTTCAGAGCCTGTTAATGACGATGGAACACAGAAATTGCGTCGCGATTCAATACATCGTCCTCCAGCCGACTTGTCTCCAAGGGTCTAGTGCTGCCTCGGGCACCTTATGGTCGTTCTTCTGTGAGTCTAGATTTTGGAATCCGAAGCAAAACTGACAGTTAATTGTAAGGTTCAGAGCCTCTTAATGACAATGGAACACACAAATTGCGTCGCGATTCAATACATCGTCCTCCGGCCGACCTGTCTCCAAGGGTCTATTGCTGCCTCGGGCACCTTATGGTCGATCTCCTGTGAGTCTAGATTTTGGAATCCGACGCAAAAGTGACATTTAATTGTAACGTTCAGTGCCTGTTAATGACGATGGAACACACAAATTGCGTCGCGATACAATACATCGTCCTCCAGCCGACTTGTCTCCAAGGGTCTAGTGCTGCCTCGGACACCTTATGGTCGTTCTCCTGTGAGTCTAGATTTTCGAATCCGACGCAAAACTGACAGTTAATTGTAAGGTTCAGAGCATCTTAATGACAATGGAACACACAAATCGCGTCGCGATTCAATACATCGTCCTCCGGCCGACCTGTCTCCAAGGGTCTATTGCTGCCTCGGGCACCTTATGGTCGATCTCCTGTGAGTCTAGATTTTCGAATCCGACGCAAAACTGACAGTTAATTGTAACGTTCAGAGCCTGTTAATGACGATGAAACACACAAATCGCGTCGCGATTCAATACATCGTCCTCCGGCCGACCTGTCTCCAAGGGTCTATTGCTGCCTCGGTCACCTTATGGTCGTTCTCCTGTGAGTCTACATTTTCGAATCCGACGCAAAACTGACAGTTAATTGTAAGGTTCAGAGCCTGTTAATGACGATGGAACACAAAAATCGCGTCGCGATTCAATACATCGTCCTCCGGCCGACCTGTCTCCAAGGGTCTATTGCTGCCTCGGGCACCTTATGGTCGATCTCCTGTGAGTCTAGATTTTCGAATCCGACGCAAAACTGACCGTTAATTGTAACGTTCAGAGCCTGTTAATGACGATGGAACACACAAATTGCGTCGCGATTCAATACATCGTCCTCCAGCCGACATGTCTCCAATGGTCTAGTGCTGCCTCGGGCACCTTATGGTCGTTCTTCTGTGAGTCTAGATTTTGGAATCCGAAGCAAAACTGACAGTTAATTGTAAGGTTCAGAGCCTCTTAATGACAATGGAACACACAAATTGAGTCGCGATTCAATACATCGTCCTCCGGCCGACCTGTCTCCAAGGGTCTATTGCTGCCTCGGGCACCTTATGGTCGATCTCCTGTGAGTCTAGATTTTCGAATCCGACGCAAAACTGACAGTTAATTGTAACGTTCAGAGCCTGTTAATGACGATGGAACATACAAATCGCGTCGCGATTCAATACATCGTCCTCCAGCCGACCTGTCTCCAAGGGTCTATTGCTGCCTCGGGCACCTTATGGTCGATCTCCTGTGAGTCTAGATTTTCGACTCCGACGCAAAACTGACAGTTAATTGTAACGTTCAGAGCCTGTTAATGACGATGGAACACACAAATCGCGTCGCGATTCAATACATAGTCCTCCAGCCGACCTGTCTCCAAGGGTCTATTGCTGCCTCGGGCACCTTATGGTCGATCTCCTGTGAGTCTATATTTTCGAATCCGACGCAAAACTGACAGTTAATTGTAACGTTCAGAGCCTGTTAATGACGATGGAACACACAAATCACGTCGCGATTCAATACATCATCCTCCAGCCGACTTGTCTCCAAGGGTCTAGTGCTGCCTCGGGCACCTTATGGTCGTTCTCCTGTGAGTCTAGATTTTCGATACGACGCAAAACTGACAGTTAATTGTAAGGTTCAGAGCCTGTTAATGACGATGGAAGACACAAATTGCGTCGCGATTCAATACATCGTCCTCCGGCCGACCTGTTCCAGGGTCTATTGCTGCCTCGGGCACCTTATGGTCAATCTCCTGTGAGTCTAGATTTTCGAATCCGACGCAAAACTGACAGTTAATTGTAACGTTCAGAGCCTCTTAATGACAATGGAACACACAAATTGCGTCGCGATTCAATACATCGTCCTCCGGCCGACCTGTCTCCAAGGGTCTATTGCTGCCTCGGGCACCTTATGGTCGATCTCCTGTGAGTCTAGATTTTCGAATCCGACGCAAAACTGACAGTTAATTGTAACGTTCAGAGCCTGTTAATGACGATGGAACATACAAATCGCGTAGCGATTCAATACATCGTCCTCCAGCCGACTTGTCTCCAGGGGTCTAGTGCTGCCTCGGACACCTTATGGTCGTTCTTCTGTGAGTCTAGATTTTCGAATCCGACGCAAAACTGACAGTTAATTGTAAGGTTCAGAGCCTGTTAATGACGATGGAACACACAAATCGCGTCGCGATTCAATACATCGTCCTCCGGCCGACCTGTCTCCAAGGGTCTATTGCTGCCTCGGGCACCTTATGGTCGATCTCCTGTGAGTCTAGATTTTCGAATCCGACGCAAAACTGACAGTTAATTGTAACGTTCAGAGCCTGTTAATGACGATGGAACACACAAATTGCGTCGCGATTCAATACATCGTCCTCCAGCCGACTTGTCTCCAAGGGTCTAGTGCTGCCTCGGGCACCTTATGGTCGTTCTTCTGTGAGTCTAGATTTTGGAATCCGAAGCAAAACTGACAGTTAATTGTAAGGTTCAAAGCCTCTTAATGACAATGGAACACACAAATTGAGTCGCGATTCAATACATCGTCCTCCGGCCGACCTGTCTCCAAGGGTCTATTGCTGCCTCGGGCACCTTATGGTCGATCTCCTGTGAGTCTAGATTTTCGAATCCGACGCAAAACTGACATTTAATTGTAACGTTCAGTGCCTGTTAATGACGATGGAACACACAAATTGCGTCGCGATACAATACATCGTCCTCCAGCCGACTTGTCTCCAAGGGTCTAGTGCTGCCTCGGACACCTTATGGTCGTTCTCCTGTGAGTCTAGATTTTCGAATCCGACGCAAAACTGACAGTTAATTGTAAGGTTCAGAGCATCTTAATGACAATGGAACACACAAATCGCGTCGCGATACAATACATCGTCCTCCGGCCGACCTGTCTCCAAGGGTCTATTGCTGCCTCGGGCACCTTATGGTCGATCTCCTGTGAGTCTAGATTTTCGAATCCTACGCAATACTGACAGTTAATTGTAACGTTCAGGGCCTGTTAATGACGATGGAACACACAAATCGCCCGCGATTCAATGCATCGTCCTCCGGCCGACCTGTCTCCAAGGGTCTAGTGCTGCCTCGGACACTTTTGGTCGTTCTCCTGTGAGTCTAGATTTTCGAATCCGACGCAAAACTGACAGTTAATTGTAACGTTCAGCGCCTGTTAATGACGATGGAACACACAACTCGCGTCGCGATTCAATACATCGTCCTCCAGCCGACTTGTCTCCAAGGGTCTAGTGCTGCCTCGGGCACCTTATGGTCGTTCTCCTGTGAGTCTAGATTTTCGAATCCTACGCAAAACTGACAGTTAATTGTAACGTTCAGGGACTGTTAATGACGATGGAACACACAAATCGCCCGCGATTCAATGCATCGTCCTCCGGCCGACCTGTCTCCAAGGGTCTAGTGCTGCCTCGGACACCTTATGGTCGTTCTCCTGTGAGTCTAGATTTTCGAATCCGACGCAAAACTGACAGTTAATTGTAACGTTCAGCGCCTGTTAATGACGATGGAACACACTACTCGCGTCGCGATTCAATACATCGTCCTCCAGCCGACTTGTCTCCAAGGGTCTAGTCCTGCCTCGGGCACCTTATGGTCGATCTCCTGTGTGTCTAGATTTTCGAATCCAACGCAAAACTGACAGTTAATTGTAACGTTCAGAGCCTGTTAATGACGATGAAACACACAAATCGCGTCGCGATTCAGTACATCGTCCTCCGGCCGACCTGTCTCCAAGGGTCTATTGCTGCCTCGGTCACCTTATGGTCGTTCTCCTGTGAGTCTAGATTTTCGAATCCGACGCAAAACTGACAGTTAATTGTAAGGTTCAGAGCCTGTTAATGACGATGGAACACAAAAATCGCGTCGCGATTCAATACATCGTCCTCCGGCCGACCTGTCTCCAAGGGTCTATTGCTGCCTCGGGCACCTTATGGTCGATCTCCTGTGAGTCTAGATTTTCGAATCCGACGCAAAACTGACCGTTAATTGTAACGTTCAGAGCCTGTTAATGACGATGGAACACACAAATTGCGTCGCGATTCAATACATCGTCCTCCAACCGACATGTCTCCAATGGTCTAGTTCTGCCTCGGGCACCTTATGGTCGTTCTTCTGTGAGTCTAGATTTTGGAATCCGAAGCAAAACTGACAGTTAATTGTAAGGTTCAGAGCCTCTTAATGACAATGGAACACACAAATTGAG
Organism: Schistocerca nitens; assembly: GCF_023898315.1. Classification (NCBI taxonomy): domain Eukaryota; kingdom Metazoa; phylum Arthropoda; class Insecta; order Orthoptera; family Acrididae; genus Schistocerca; species Schistocerca nitens. The sequence continues at coordinate 9,602,290 of NC_064617.1, read as the reverse complement.
TCGCGATTCAATACATCGTCCTCCGGCCGACCTGTCTCCAAGGGTCTATTGCTGCCTCGGGCACCTTATGGTCGATCTCCTGTGAGTCTAGATTTTCGAATCCGACGCAAAACTGACAGTTAATTGTAACGTTCAGAGCCTGTTAATGACGATGGAACATACAAATCGCGTAGCGATTCAATACATCGTCCTCCAGCCGACTTGTCTCCAAGGGTCTAGTGCTGCCTCGGACACCTTATGGTCGTTCTTCTGTGAGTCTAGATTTTCGAATCCGACGCAAAACTGACAGTTAATTGTAAGGTTCAGAGCCTGTTAATGTCGATGGAACACACAAATCGCGTCGCGATTCAATACATCGTCCTCCGGCCGACCTGTCTCCAAGGGTCTATTGCTGCCTCGGGCACCTTATGGTCGATCTCCTGTGAGTCTAGATTTTCGAATCCGACGCAAAACTGACAGTTAATTGTAACGTTCAGAGCCTGTTAATGACGATGGAACACACAAATTGCGTCGCGATTCAATACATCGTCCTCCAGCCGACTTGTCTCCAAGGGTCTAGTGCTGCCTCGGGCACCTTATGGTCGTTCTTCTGTGAGTCTAGATTTTGGAATCCGAAGCAAAACTGACAGTTAATTGTAAGGTTCAGAGCCTCTTAATGACAATGGAACACACAAATTGCGTCGCGATTCAATACATCGTCCTCCGGCCGACCTGTCTCCAAGGGTCTATTGCTGCCTCGGGCACCTTATGGTCGATCTCCTGTGAGTCTAGATTTTGGAATCCGACGCAAAAGTGACATTTAATTGTAACGTTCAGTGCCTGTTAATGACGATGGAACACACAAATTGCGTCGCGATACAATACATCGTCCTCCAGCCGACTTGTCTCCAAGGGTCTAGTGCTGCCTCGGACACCTTATGGTCGTTCTCCTGTGAGTCTAGATTTTCGAATCCGACGCAAAACTGACAGTTAATTGTAAGGTTCAGAGCATCTTAATGACAATGGAACACACAAATCGCGTCGCGATTCAATACATCGTCCTCCGGCCGACCTGTCTCCAAGGGTCTATTGCTGCCTCGGGCACCTTATGGTCGATCTCCTGTGAGTCTAGATTTTCGAATCCTACGCAATACTGACAGTTAATTGTAACGTTCAGGGCCTGTTAATGACGATGGAACACACAAATCGCCCGCGATTCAATGCATCGTCCTCCGGCCGACCTGTCTCCAAGGGTCTAGTGCTGCCTCGGACACCTTATGGTCGTTCTCCTGTGAGTCTAGATTTTCGAATCCGACGCAAAACTGACAGTTAATTGTAACGTTCAGCGCCTGTTAATGACGATGGAACACACAACTCGCGTCGCGATTCAATACATCGTCCTCCAGCCGACTTGTCTCCAAGGGTCTAGTCCTGCCTCGGGCACCTTATGGTCGATCTCCTGTGAGTCTAGATTTTCGAATCCGACGCAAAACTGACAGTTAATTGTAACGTTCAGAGCCTGTTAATGACGATGAAACACACAAATCGCGTCGCGATTCAATACATCGTCCTCCGGCCGACCTGTCTCCAAGGGTCTATTGCTGCCTCGGTCACCTTATGGTCGTTCTCCTGTGAGTCTACATTTTCGAATCCGACGCAAAACTGACAGTTAATTGTAAGGTTCAGAGCCTGTTAATGACGATGGAACACAAAAATCGCGTCGCGATTCAATACATCGTCCTCCGGCCGACCTGTCTCCAAGGGTCTATTGCTGCCTCGGGCACCTTATGGTCGATCTCCTGTGAGTCTAGATTTTCGAATCCGACGCAAAACTGACCGTTAATTGTAACGTTCAGAGCCTGTTAATGACGATGGAACACACAAATTGCGTCGCGATTCAATACATCGTCCTCCAGCCGACATGTCTCCAATGGTCTAGTGCTGCCTCGGGCACCTTATGGTCGTTCTTCTGTGAGTCTAGATTTTGGAATCCGAAGCAAAACTGACAGTTAATTGTAAGGTTCAGAGCCTCTTAATGACAATGGAACACACAAATTGAGTCGCGATTCAATACATCGTCCTCCGGCCGACCTGTCTCCAAGGGTCTATTGCTGCCTCGGGCACCTTATGGTCGATCTCCTGTGAGTCTAGATTTTCGAATCCGACGCAAAACTGACAGTTAATTGTAACGTTCAGAGCCTGTTAATGACGATGGAACATACAAATCGCGTCGCGATTCAATACATCGTCCTCCAGCCGACTTGTCTCCAAGGGTCTAGTGCTGCCTCGGACACCTTATGGTCGATCTTCTGTGAGTCTAGATTTTCGAATCCGACGCAAAACTGACAGTTAATTGTAAGGTTCAGAGCCTGTTAATGACGATGGAACACACAAATTGCGTCGCGATTCAATACATCGTCCTTCGGCCGACCTGTCTCCAAGGGTCTATTGCTGCCTCGGGCACCTTATGGTCGATCTCCTGTGAGTCTAGATTTTCGACTCCGACGCAAAACTGACAGTTAATTGTAACGTTCAGAGCCTGTTAATGACGATGGAACACACAAATCGCGTCGCGATTCAATACATAGTCCTCCAGCCGACCTGTCTCCAAGGGTCTATTGCTGCCTCGGGCACCTTATGGTCGATCTCCTGTGAGTCTATATTTTCGAATCCGACGCAAAACTGACAGTTAATTGTAACGTTCAGAGCCTGTTAATGACGATGGAACACACAAATCACGTCGCGATTCAATACATCATCCTCCAGCCGACTTGTCTCCAAGGGTCTAGTGCTGCCTCGGGCACCTTATGGTCGTTCTCCTGTGAGTCTAGATTTTCGATACGACGCAAAACTGACAGTTAATTGTAAGGTTCAGAGCCTGTTAATGACGATGGAAGACACAAATTGCGTCGCGATTCAATACATCGTCCTCCGGCCGACCTGTTCCAGGGTCTATTGCTGCCTCGGGCACCTTATGGTCAATCTCCTGTGAGTCTAGATTTTCGAATCCGACGCAAAACTGACAGTTAATTGTAACGTTCAGAGCCTCTTAATAACAATGGAACACACAAATCGCGTCGCGATTCAATACATCGTCCTCCGGCCGACCTGTCTCCAAAGGTCTATTGCTGCCTCGGGCACCTTAAGGTCGATCTCCTGTGAGTCTAGATTTTCGAATCCGACGCAAAACTGACAGTTAATTGTAACGTTCAGAGCCTGTTAATGACGATGGAACACACAAATCGCGTCGCGATTCAATACATCGTCCTCCGGCCGACCTGTCTCCAAGGGTCTATTGCTGCCTCGGTCACCTTATGGTCGTTCTCCTGTGAGTCTAGATTTTCGAATCCGACGCAAAACTGACAGTTAATTGTAAGGTTCAGAGCCTGTTAATGACGATGGAACACACAAATCCCGTCGCGATTCAATACATCGTCCTCCGGCCGACCTGTCTCCAAGGGTCTATTGTTGCCTCGGGCACCTTATGGTCGATCTCCTGTGAGTCTAGATTTTCGAATCCGACGCAAAACTGACAGTTAATTGTAACGTTCAGAGCCTGTTAATGACGATGGAACACACAAATTGCGTCGCGATTCAATACATCGTCCTCCAGCCGACTTGTCTCCAAGGGTCTATTGCTGCCTCGGGCACCTTATGGTCGTTCTTCTGTGAGTCTAGTTTTTGGAATCCGAAGCAAAACTGACAGTTAATTGTAAGGTTCAGAGCCTCTTAATAACAATGGAACACACAAATTGAGTCGCGATTCAATACATCGTCCTCCGGCCGACCTGTCTCCAAGGGTCTATTGCTGCCTCGGGCACCTTATGGTCGATCTCCTGTGAGTCTAGATTTTCGAATCCGACGCAAAACTGACAGTTAATTGTAACGTTCAGTGCCTGTTAATGACGATGGAACACACAAATTGCGTCGCGATTCAATACATCGTCCTTCAGCCGACTTGTCTCCAAGGGTCTAGTGCTGCCTCGGACACCTTATGGTCGTTCTCCTGTGAGTCTAGATTTTCGAATCCGACGCAAAACTGACAGTTAATTGTAAGGTTCAGAGCATCTTAATGACAAATGAACACACAAATCGCGTCGCGATTCAATACATCGTCCTCCGGCCGACCTGTCTCCAAGGGTCTATTGCTGCCTCGGGCACCTTATGGTCGATCTCCTGTGAGTCTAGATTTTCGAATCCTACGCAAAACTGACAGTTAATTGTAACGTTCAGGGCCTGTTAATGACGATGGAACACACAAATCGCGTCGCGATTCAATGCATCGTCCTCCGGCCGACATGTCTCCAATGGTCTAGTGCTGCCTCGGGCACCTTATGGTCGTCCTTCTGTGAGTCTAGATTTTGGAATCCGAAGCAAAACTGACAGTTAATTGTAAGGTTCAGAGCCTCTTAATGACAATGGAACACACAAATTGAGTCGCTATTCAATACATCGTCCTCCGGCCGACCTGTCTCCAAGGGTCTATTGCTGCCTCGGGCACCTTATGGTCGATCTCCTGTGAGTCTAGATTTTCGAATCCGACGCAAAACTGACAGTTAATTGTAACGTTCAGAGCCTGTTAATGACGCTGGAACATACAAATCGCGTCGCGATTCAATACATCGTCCTCCAGCCGACTTGTCTCCAAGGGTCTAGTGCTGCCTCGGGCACCTTATGGTCGTCCTTCTGTGAGTCTAGATTTTCGAATCCGACGCAAAACTGACAGTTAATTGTAAGGTTCAGAGTCTGTTAATGACGATGGAACACACAAATTGCGTCGCGATTCAATACATCGTCCTCCGGCCGACCTGTCTCCAAGGGTCTATTGCTGCCTCGGGCACCTTATGGTCGATCTCCTGTGAGTCTAGATTTTCGAATCCGACGCAAAACTGACAGTTAATTGTAACGTTCAGTGCCTGTTAATGACGATGGAACACACAAATTGCGTCGCGATTCAATACATCGTCCTCCAGCCGACTTGTCTCCAAGGGTCTAGTGCTGCCTCGGACACCTTATGGTCGTTCTCCTGTGAGTCTAGATTTTCGAATCCGACGCAAAACTGACAGTTAATTGTAAGGTTCAGAGCATCTTAATGACAATGGAACACACAAATCGCGTCGCGATTCAATACATCGTCCTCCGGCCGACCTGTCTCCAAGGGTCTATTGCTGCCTCGGGCACCTTATGGTCGATCTCCTGTGAGTCTATATTTTCGAATCCGACGCAAAACTGACAGTTAATTGTAACGTTCAGAGCCTGTTAATGACGATGGAACACACAAATCGCGTCGCGATTCAATACATCGTCCTCCAGCCGACCTGTCTCCAAGGGTCTATTGCTGCCTCGGGCACCTTATGGTTGATCTCCTGTGAGTCTATATTTTCGAATCCGACGCAAAACTGACAGTTAATTGTAACGTTCAGAGCCTGTTAATGACGATGGAACACACAAATCACGTCGCGATTCAATACATCATCCTCCAGCCGACTTGTCTCCAAGGGTCTAGTGCTGCCTCGGGTACCTTATGGTCGTTCTCCTGTGAGTCTAGATTTTCGAATCCGAAGCAAAACTGACAGTTAATTGTAAGGTTCAGAGCCTCTTAATGACAATGGAACACACAAATTGAGTCGCGATTCAATACATCGTCCTCCGGCCGACCTGTCTCCAAGGGTCTATTGCTGCCTCGGGCACCTTATGGTCGATCTCCTGTGAGTGTAGATTTTCGAATCCGACGCAAAACTGACAGTTAATTGCAAGGTTCAGAGCCTGTTAATGACGATGGAACACACAAATTGCGTCGCGATTCAATACATCGTCCTTCGGCCGACCTGTCTCCAAGGGTCTATTGCTGCCTGGGGCACCTTATGGTCGATCTCCTGTGAGTCTAGATTTTCGACTCCGACGCAAAACTGACTGTTAATTGTAACGTTCAGAGCCTGTTAATGACGATGGAACACACAAATCGCGTCGCGATTCAATACATCGTCCTCCAGCCGACCTGTCTCCAAGGGTCTATTGCTGCCTCGGGCACCTTATGGTTGATCTCCTGTGAGTCTATATTTTCGAATCCGACGCAAAACTGACAGTTAATTGTAACGTTCAGAGCCTGTTAATGACAATGGAACACACAAATCACGTTGCGATTCAATACATCATCCTCCAGCCGACTTGTCTCCAAGGGTCTAGTGCTGCCTCGGGCACCTTATGGTCGTTCTCCTGTGAGTCTAGATTTTCGAATCCGACGGAAAACTGACAGTTAATTGTAAGGTTCAGAGCCTGTTAATGACGATGGAAGACACAAATTGCGTCGCGATTCAATACATCGTCCTCCGGCCGACCTGTTCCAAGGGTCTATTGCTGCCTCGGGCACCTTATGGTCAATCTCCTGTGAGTCTAGATTTTCGAATCCGACGCAAAACTGACAGTTAATTGTAACGTTCAGAGCCTGTTAATGACGTGGGAACACACAAATCGCGTCGCGATTCAATACATCGTCCTCCGGCCGACCTGTCTCCAAAGGTCTATTGCTGCCTCGGGCACCTTAAGGTCGATCTCCTGTGAGTCTAGATTTTCGAATCCGACGCAAAACTGACAGTTAATTGTAACGTTCAGAGCCTGTTAATGACGATGGAACACACAAATCGCGTCGCGATTCAATACATCGTCCTCCGGCCGACCTGTCTCCAAGGGTCTATTGCTGCCTCGGTCACCTTATGGTCGTTCTCCTGTGAGTCTAGATTTTCGAATCCGACGCAAAACTGACAGTTAATTGTAAGGTTCAGAGCCTGTTAATGACGATGGAACACACAAATCGCGTCGCGATTCAATACATCGTCCTCCGGCCGACCTGTCTCCAAGGGTCTATTGCTGCCTCGGGCACCTTATGGTCGATCTCCTGTGAGTCTAGATTTTCGAATCCGACGCAAAACTGACAGTTAATTGTAACGTTCAGAGCCTGTTAATGACGATGGAACACACAAATTGCGTCGCGATTCAATACATCGTCCTCCAGCCGACATGTCTCCAATGGTCTAGTGCTGCCTCGGGCACCTTATGGTCGTTCTTCTGTGAGTCTAGATTTTGGAATCCGAAGCAAAACTGACAGTTAATTGTAAGGTTCAGAGCCTCTTAATGACAATGGAACACACAAATTGAGTCGCGATTCAATACATCGTCCTCCGGCCGACCTGTCTCCAAGGGTCTATTGCTGCCTCGGGCACCTTATGGTCGATCTCCTGTGAGTCTAGATTTTCGAATCCGACGCAAAACTGACAGTTAATTGTAACGTTCAGAGCCTGTTAATGACGATGGAACATACAAATCGCGTCGCGATTCAATACATCGTCCTCCAGCCGACTTGTCTCCAAGGGTCTAGTGCTGCCTCGGACACCTTATGGTCGATCTTCTGTGAGTCTAGATTTTCGAATCCGACGCAAAACTGACAGTTAATTGTAAGGTTCAGAGCCTGTTAATGACGATGGAACACACAAATTGCGTCGCGATTCAATACATCGTCCTTCGGCCGACCTGTCTCCAAGGGTCTATTGCTGCCTCGGGCACCTTATGGTCGATCTCCTGTGAGTCTAGATTTTCGACTCCGACGCAAAACTGACAGTTAATTGTAACGTTCAGAGCCTGTTAATGACGATGGAACACACAAATCGCGTCGCGATTCAATACATAGTCCTCCAGCCGACCTGTCTCCAAGGGTCTATTGCTGCCTCGGGCACCTTATGGTCGATCTCCTGTGAGTCTATATTTTCGAATCCGACGCAAAACTGACAGTTAATTGTAACGTTCAGAGCCTGTTAATGACGATGGAACACACAAATCACGTCGCGATTCAATACATCATCCTCCAGCCGACTTGTCTCCAAGGGTCTAGTGCTGCCTCGGGCACCTTATGGTCGTTCTCCTGTGAGTCTAGATTTTCGATACGACGCAAAACTGACAGTTAATTGTAAGGTTCAGAGCCTGTTAATGACGATGGAAGACACAAATTGCGTCGCGATTCAATACATCGTCCTCCGGCCGACCTGTTCCAGGGTCTATTGCTGCCTCGGGCACCTTATGGTCAATCTCCTGTGAGTCTAGATTTTCGAATCCGACGCAAAACTGACAGTTAATTGTAACGTTCAGAGCCTCTTAATAACAATGGAACACACAAATCGCGTCGCGATTCAATACATCGTCCTCCGGCCGACCTGTCTCCAAAGGTCTATTGCTGCCTCGGGCACCTTAAGGTCGATCTCCTGTGAGTCTAGATTTTCGAATCCGACGCAAAACTGACAGTTAATTGTAACGTTCAGAGCCTGTTAATGACGATGGAACACACAAATCGCGTCGCGATTCAATACATCGTCCTCCGGCCGACCTGTCTCCAAGGGTCTATTGCTGCCTCGGTCACCTTATGGTCGTTCTCCTGTGAGTCTAGATTTTCGAATCCGACGCAAAACTGACAGTTAATTGTAAGGTTCAGAGCCTGTTAATGACGATGGAACACACAAATCCCGTCGCGATTCAATACATCGTCCTCCGGCCGACCTGTCTCCAAGGGTCTATTGTTGCCTCGGGCACCTTATGGTCGATCTCCTGTGAGTCTAGATTTTCGAATCCGACGCAAAACTGACAGTTAATTGTAACGTTCAGAGCCTGTTAATGACGATGGAACACACAAATTGCGTCGCGATTCAATACATCGTCCTCCAGCCGACTTGTCTCCAAGGGTCTATTGCTGCCTCGGGCACCTTATGGTCGTTCTTCTGTGAGTCTAGATTTTGGAATCCGAAGCAAAACTGACAGTTAATTGTAAGGTTCAGAGCCTCTTAATAACAATGGAACACACAAATTGAGTCGCGATTCAATACATCGTCCTCCGGCCGACCTGTCTCCAAGGGTCTATTGCTGCCTCGGGCACCTTATGGTCGATCTCCTGTGAGTCTAGATTTTCGAATCCGACGCAAAACTGACAGTTAATTGTAACGTTCAGTGCCTGTTAATGACGATGGAACACACAAATTGCGTCGCGATTCAATACATCGTCCTTCAGCCGACTTGTCTCCAAGGGTCTAGTGCTGCCTCGGACACCTTATGGTCGTTCTCCTGTGAGTCTAGATTTTCGAATCCGACGCAAAACTGACAGTTAATTGTAAGGTTCAGAGCATCTTAATGACAAATGAACACACAAATCGCGTCGCGATTCAATACATCGTCCTCCGGCCGACCTGTCTCCAAGGGTCTATTGCTGCCTCGGGCACCTTATGGTCGATCTCCTGTGAGTCTAGATTTTCGAATCCTACGCAAAACTGACAGTTAATTGTAACGTTCAGGGCCTGTTAATGACGATGGAACACACAAATCGCGTCGCGATTCAATGCATCGTCCTCCGGCCGACATGTCTCCAATGGTCTAGTGCTGCCTCGGGCACCTTATGGTCGTCCTTCTGTGAGTCTAGATTTTGGAATCCGAAGCAAAACTGACAGTTAATTGTAAGGTTCAGAGCCTCTTAATGACAATGGAACACACAAATTGAGTCGCTATTCAATACATCGTCCTCCGGCCGACCTGTCTCCAAGGGTCTATTGCTGCCTCGGGCACCTTATGGTCGATCTCCTGTGAGTCTAGATTTTCGAATCCGACGCAAAACTGACAGTTAATTGTAACGTTCAGAGCCTGTTAATGACGCTGGAACATACAAATCGCGTCGCGATTCAATACATCGTCCTCCAGCCGACTTGTCTCCAAGGGTCTAGTGCTGCCTCGGGCACCTTATGGTCGTCCTTCTGTGAGTCTAGATTTTCGAATCCGACGCAAAACTGACAGTTAATTGTAAGGTTCAGAGTCTGTTAATGACGATGGAACACACAAATTGCGTCGCGATTCAATACATCGTCCTCCGGCCGACCTGTCTCCAAGGGTCTATTGCTGCCTCGGGCACCTTATGGTCGATCTCCTGTGAGTCTAGATTTTCGAATCCGACGCAAAACTGACAGTTAATTGTAACGTTCAGTGCCTGTTAATGACGATGGAACACACAAATTGCGTCGCGATTCAATACATCGTCCTCCAGCCGACTTGTCTCCAAGGGTCTAGTGCTGCCTCGGACACCTTATGGTCGTTCTCCTGTGAGTCTAGATTTTCGAATCCGACGCAAAACTGACAGTTAATTGTAAGGTTCAGAGCATCTTAATGACAATGGAACACACAAATCGCGTCGCGATTCAATACATCGTCCTCCGGCCGACCTGTCTCCAAGGGTCTATTGCTGCCTCGGGCACCTTATGGTCGATCTCCTGTGAGTCTATATTTTCGAATCCGACGCAAAACTGACAGTTAATTGTAACGTTCAGAGCCTGTTAATGACGATGGAACACACAAATCGCGTCGCGATTCAATACATCGTCCTCCAGCCGACCTGTCTCCAAGGGTCTATTGCTGCCTCGGGCACCTTATGGTTGATCTCCTGTGAGTCTATATTTTCGAATCCGACGCAAAACTGACAGTTAATTGTAACGTTCAGAGCCTGTTAATGACGATGGAACACACAAATCACGTCGCGATTCAATACATCATCCTCCAGCCGACTTGTCTCCAAGGGTCTAGTGCTGCCTCGGGTACCTTATGGTCGTTCTCCTGTGAGTCTAGATTTTCGAATCCGAAGCAAAACTGACAGTTAATTGTAAGGTTCAGAGCCTCTTAATGACAATGGAACACACAAATTGAGTCGCGATTCAATACATCGTCCTCCGGCCGACCTGTCTCCAAGGGTCTATTGCTGCCTCGGGCACCTTATGGTCGATCTCCTGTGAGTGTAGATTTTCGAATCCGACGCAAAACTGACAGTTAATTGCAAGGTTCAGAGCCTGTTAATGACGATGGAACACACAAATTGCGTCGCGATTCAATACATCGTCCTTCGGCCGACCTGTCTCCAAGGGTCTATTGCTGCCTGGGGCACCTTATGGTCGATCTCCTGTGAGTCTAGATTTTCGACTCCGACGCAAAACTGACTGTTAATTGTAACGTTCAGAGCCTGTTAATGACGATGGAACACACAAATCGCGTCGCGATTCAATACATCGTCCTCCAGCCGACCTGTCTCCAAGGGTCTATTGCTGCCTCGGGCACCTTATGGTTGATCTCCTGTGAGTCTATATTTTCGAATCCGACGCAAAACTGACAGTTAATTGTAACGTTCAGAGCCTGTTAATGACAATGGAACACACAAATCACGTTGCGATTCAATACATCATCCTCCAGCCGACTTGTCTCCAAGGGTCTAGTGCTGCCTCGGGCACCTTATGGTCGTTCTCCTGTGAGTCTAGATTTTCGAATCCGACGGAAAACTGACAGTTAATTGTAAGGTTCAGAGCCTGTTAATGACGATGGAAGACACAAATTGCGTCGCGATTCAATACATCGTCCTCCGGCCGACCTGTTCCAAGGGTCTATTGCTGCCTCGGGCACCTTATGGTCAATCTCCTGTGAGTCTAGATTTTCGAATCCGACGCAAAACTGACAGTTAATTGTAACGTTCAGAGCCTGTTAATGACGATGGAACACACAAATCGCGTCGCGATTCAATACATCGTCCTCCGGCCGACCTGTCTCCAAAGGTCTATTGCTGCCTCGGGCACCTTAAGGTCGATCTCCTGTGAGTCTAGATTTTCGAATCCGACGCAAAACTGACAGTTAATTGTAACGTTCAGAGCCTGTTAATGACGATGGAACACACAAATCGCGTCGCGATTCAATACATCGTCCTCCGGCCGACCTGTCTCCAAGGGTCTATTGCTGCCTCGGTCACCTTATGGTCGTTCTCCTGTGAGTCTAGATTTTCGAATCCGACGCAAAACTGACAGTTAATTGTAAGGTTCAGAGCCTGTTAATGACGATGGAACACACAAATCGCGTCGCGATTCAATACATCGTCCTCCGGCCGACCTGTCTCCAAGGGTCTATTGCTGCCTCGGGCACCTTATGGTCGATCTCCTGTGAGTCTAGATTTTCGAATCCGACGCAAAACTGACAGTTAATTGTAACGTTCAGAGCCTGTTAATGACGATGGAACACACAAATTGCGTCGCGATTCAATACATCGTCCTCCAGCCGACTTGTCTCCAAGGGTCTATTGCTGCCTCGGGCACCTTATGGTCGTTCTTCTGTGAGTCTAGATTTTCGAATCCGAAGCAAAACTGACAGTTAATTGTAAGGTTCAGAGCCTCTTAATAACAATGGAACACACAAATTGAGTCGCGATTCAATACATCGTCCTCCGGCCGACCTGTCTCCAAGGGTCTATTGCTGCCTCGGGCACCTTATGGTCGATCTCCTGTAAGTCTAGATTTTCGAATCCGACGCAAAAGTGACAGTTAATTGTAACGTTCAGAGCCTGTTAATGACGATGGAAGACACAAATCGCGTCGCGATTCAATACATCGTCCTCCAGCCGACTTGTCTCCAAGGGTCTAGTGCTGCCTCGGGCACCTTATGTCGTCCTTCTGTGAGTCTAGATTTTCGAATCCGACGCAAAACTGACAGTTAATTGTAAGGTTCAGAGCCTGTTAATGACGATGGAACACACAAATTGCGTCGCGATTCAATACATCGTCCTCCGGCCGACCTGTCTCCAAGGGTCTATTGCTGCCTCGGGCACCTTATGGTCGATCTCGTGTGAGTCTAGATTTTCGAATCCGACGCAAAACTGACAGTTAATTGTAACGTTCAGTGCCTGTTAATGACGATGGAACACACAAATTGCGTCGCGATTCAATACATCGTCCTCCAGCCGACTTGTCTCCAAGGGTCTAGTGCTGCCTCGGACACCTTATGGTCGTTCTCCTGTGAGTCTAGATTTTCGAATCCGACGCAAAACTGACAGTTAATTGTAAGGTTCAGAGCATCTTAATGACAATGGAACACACAAATCGCGTCGCGATTCAATACATCGTCCTCCGGCCGACCTGTCTCCAAGGGTCTATTGCTGCCTCGGGCACCTTATGGTCGATCTCCTGTGAGTCTAGATTTTCGAATCCTACGCAAAACTGACAGTTAATTGTAACGTTCAGGGCCTGTTAATGACGATGGAACACACAAATCGCGTCGCGATTCAATGCATCGTCCCCCGGCCGACCTGTCTCCAAGGGTCTATTGCTGCCTCGGACACCTTATGGTCGTTCTCCTGTGAGTCTAGATTTTCGAATCCGACACAAAACTAACAGTTAATTGTAACGTTCAGCGCCTGTTAATGACGATGGAACACACAACTCGCGTCGCGATTCAATACATCGTCCTCCAGCCGACTTGTCTCCAAGGGTCTAGTCCTGCCTCGGGCACCTTATGGTCGATCTCCTGTGAGTCTAGATTTTCGAATCCGACGCAAAACTGACAGTTAATTGTAACGTTCAGATCCTGTTAATGACGATGGAACACACAAATTGCGTCGCGATTCAATACATCGTCCTCCGGCCGACCTGTCTCCAAGGGTCTATTACTGCCTCGGTCACCTTATGGTCGTTCTCCTGTGAGTCTAGATTTTCGAATCCGACGCAAAACTGACAGTTAATTGTAAGGTTCAGAGCCTGTTAATGACGATGGAACACAAAAATCGTGTCGCGATTCAATACATCGTCCTCCGGCCGACCTGTCTCCAAGGGTCTATTGCTGCCTCGGGCACCTTATGGTCGATCTCCTGTGAGTCTAGATTTTCGAATCCGACGCAAAACTGACCGTTAATTGTAACGTTCAGAGCCTGTTAATGACGATGGAACACACAAATTGCGTCGCGATTCAATACATCGTCCTCCAGCCGACATGTCTCCAATGGTCTAGTGCTGCCTCGGGCACCTTATGGTCGTTCTTCTGTGAGTCTAGATTTTCGAATCCGAAGCAAAACTGACAGTTAATTGTAAGGTTCAGAGCCTCTTAATGACAATGGAACACACAAATTGAGTCGCGATTCAATACATCGTCCTCCGGCCGACCTGTCTCCAAGGGTCTATTGCTGCCTCGGGCACCTTATGGTCGATCTCCTGTGAGTCTAGATTTTCGAATCCGACGCAAAACTGACAGTTAATTGTAACGTTCAGAGCCTGTTAATGACGATGGAACATACAAATCGCGTCGCGATTCAATACATCGTCCTCCAGCCGACTTGTCTCCAAGGGTCTAGTGCTGCCTCGGACACCTTATGGTCGTTCTTCTGTGAGTCTAGATTTTCGAATCCGACGCAAAACTGACAGTTAATTGTAAGGTTCAGAGCCTGTTAATGACGATGGAACACACAAATTGCGTCGCGATTCAATACATCGTCCTTCGGCCGACCTGTCTCCAAGGTCTATTGCTGCCTCGGGCACCTTATGGTCGATCTCCTGTGAGTCTAGATTTTCGACTCCGACGCAAAACTGACAGTTAATTGTAACGTTCAGAGCCTGTTAATGACGATGGAACACACAAATCGCGTCGCGATTCAATACATAGTCCTCCAGCCGACCTGTCTCCAAGGGTCTATTGCTGCCTCGGGCACCTTATGGTCGATCTCCTGTGAGTCTATATTTTCGAATCCGACGCAAAACTGACAGTTAATTGTAACGTTCAGAGCCTGTTAATGACGATGGAACACACAAATCACGTCGCGATTCAATACATCATCCTCCAGCCGACTTGTCTCCAAGGGTCTAGTGCTGCCTCGGGCACCTTATGGTCGTTCTCCTGTGAGTCTAGATTTTCGAATCCGACGCAAAACTGACAGTTAATTGTAAGGTTCAGAGCCTGTTGATGACGATGGAACACACAAATTGCGTCGCGATTCAATACATCGTCCTCCGGCCGACCTGTTCCAAGGGTCTATTGCTGCCTCGGGCACCTTATGGTCAATCTCCTGTGAGTCTAGATTTTCGAATCCGACGCAAAACTGACAGTTAATTGTAACGTTCAGAGCCTGTTAATGACGATGGAACACACAAATCGCGTTGCGATTCAATACATCGTCCTCCGGCCGACCTGTCTCCAAAGGTCTATTGCTGCCTCGGGCACCTTAAGGTCGATCTCCTGTGAGTCTAGATTTTCGAATCCGACGCAAAACTGACAGTTAATTGTAACGTTCAGAGCCTGTTAATGACGATGGAACACACAAATCGCGTCGCGATTCAATACATCGTCCTCCGGCCGACCTGTCTCCAAGGGTCTATTGCTGCCTCGGTCACCTTATGGTCGTTCTCCTGTGAGTCTAGATTTTCGAATCCGACGCAAAACTGACAGTTAATTGTAAGGTTCAGAGCCTGTTAATGACGATGGAACACACAAATCGCGTCGCGATTCAATACATCGTCCTCCGGCCGACCTGTCTCCAAGGGTCTATTGCTGCCTCGGGCACCTTATGGTCGATCTCCTGTGAGTCTAGATTTTCGAATCCGACGCAAAACTGACAGTTAATTGTAACGTTCAGAGCCTGTTAATGACGATGGAACACACAAATTGCGTCGCGATTCAATACATCGTCCTCCAGCCGACTTGTCTCCAAGGGTCTATTGCTGCCTCGGGCACCTTATGGTCGTTCTTCTGTGAGTCTAGATTTTGGAATCCGAAGCAAAACTGACAGTTAATTGTAAGGTTCAGAGCCTCTTAATAACAATGGAACACACAAATTGAGTCGCGGTTCAATACATCGTCCTCCGGCCGACCTGTCTCCAAGGGTCTATTGCTGCCTCGGGCACCTTATGGTCGATCTCCTGTAAGTCTAGATTTTCGAATCCGACGCAAAACTGACAGTTAATTCTAACGTTCAGAGCCTGTTAATGACGATGGAACACACAAATTGCGTCGCGATTCAATACATCGTCCTCCAGCCGACTTGTCTCCAAGGGTCTAGTGCTGCCTCGGGCACCTTATGGTCGTTCTTCTGTGAGTCTAGATTTTGGAATCCGAAGCAAAACTGACAGTTAATTGTAAGGTTCAGAGCCTCTTAATGACAATGGAACACACAAATTGCGTCGCGATTCAATACATCGTCCTCCGGCCGACCTGTCTCCAAGGGTCTATTGCTGCCTCGGGCACCTTATGGTCGATCTCCTGTGAGTCTAGATTTTGGAATCCGACGCAAAAGTGACATTTAATTGTAACGTTCAGTGCCTGTTAATGACGATGGAACACACAAATTGCGTCGCGATACAATACATCGTCCTCCAGCCGACTTGTCTCCAAGGGTCTAGTGCTGCCTCGGACACCTTATGGTCGTTCTCCTGTGAGTCTAGATTTTCGAATCCGACGCAAAACTGACAGTTAATTGTAAGGTTCAGAGCATCTTAATGACAATGGAACACACAAATCGCGTCGCGATTCAATACATCGTCCTCCGGCCGACCTGTCTCCAAGGGTCTAATGCTGCCTCGGGCACCTTATGGTCGATCTCCTGTGAGTCTAGATTTTCGAATCCTACGCAATACTGACAGTTAATTGTAACGTTCAGGGCCTGTTAATGACGATGGAACACACAAATCGCCCGCGATTCAATTAATCGTCCTCCGGCCGACCTGTCTCCAAGGGTCTAGTGCTGCCTCGGACACCTTATGGTCGTTCTCCTGTGAGTCTAGATTTTCGAATCCGACGCAAAACTGACAGTTAATTGTAACGTTCAGCGCCTGTTAATGACGATGGAACACACAACTCGCGTCGCGATTCAATACATCGTCCTCCAGCCGACTTGTCTCCAAGGGTCTAGTCCTGCCTCGGGCACCTTATGGTCGATCTCCTGTGAGTCTAGATTTTCGAATCCGACGCAAAACTGACAGTTAATTGTAACGTTCAGAGCCTGTTAATGACGATGAAACACACAAATCGCGTCGCGATTCAATACATCGTCCTCCGGCCGACCTGTCTCCAAGGGTCTATTGCTGCCTCGGTCACCTTATGGTCGTTCTCCTGTGAGTCTACATTTTCGAATCCGACGCAAAACTGACAGTTAATTGTAAGGTTCAGAGCCTGTTAATGACGATGGAACACAAAAATCGCGTCGCGATTCAATACATCGTCCTCCGGCCGACCTGTCTCCAAGGGTCTATTGCTGCCTCGGGCACCTTATGGTCGATCTCCTGTGAGTCTAGATTTTCGAATCCGACGCAAAACTGACCGTTAATTGTAACGTTCAGAGCCTGTTAATGACGATGGAACACACAAATTGCGTCGCGATTCAATACATCGTCCTCCAGCCGACATGTCTCCAATGGTCTAGTGCTGCCTCGGGCACCTTATGGTCGTTCTTCTGTGAGTCTAGATTTTGGAATCCGAAGCAAAACTGACAGTTAATTGTAAGGTTCAGAGCCTCTTAATGACAATGGAACACACAAATTGAGTCGCGATTCAATACATCGTCCTCCGGCCGACCTGTCTCCAAGGGTCTATTGCTGCCTCGGGCACCTTATGGTCGATCTCCTGTGAGTCTAGATTTTCGAATCCGACGCAAAACTGACAGTTAATTGTAACGTTCAGAGCCTGTTAATGACGATGGAACATAGAAATCGCGTCGCGATTCAATACATCGTCCTCCAGCCGACTTGTCTCCAAGGGTCTAGTGCTGCCTCGGACACCTTATGGTCGTTCTTCTGTGAGTCTAGATTTTCGAATCCGACGCAAAACTGACAGTTAATTGTAAGGTTCAGAGCCTGTTAATGACGATGGAACACACAAATTGCGTCGCGATTCAATACATCGTCCTTCGGCCGACCTGTCTCCAAGGGTCTATTGCTGCCTCGGGCACCTTATGGTCGATCTCCTGTGAGTCTAGATTTTCGACTCCGACGCAAAACTGACAGTTAATTGTAACGTTCAGAGCCTGTTAATGACGATGGAACACACAAATCGCGTCGCGATTCAATACATAGTCCTCCAGCCGACCTGTCTCCAAGGGTCTATTGCTGCCTCGGGCACCTTATGGTCGATCTCCTGTGAGTCTATATTTTCGAATCCGACGCAAAACTGACAGTTAATTGTAACGTTCAGAGCCTGTTAATGACGATGGAACACACAAATCACGTCGCGATTCAATACATCATCCTCCAGCCGACTTGTCTCCAAGGGTCTAGTGCTGCCTCGGGCACCTTATGGTCGTTCTCCTGTGAGTCTAGATTTTCGAATCCGACGCAAAACTGACAGTTAATTGTAAGGTTCAGAGCCTGTTAATGACGATGGAAGACACAAATTGCGTCGCGATTCAATACATCGTCCTCCGGCCGACCTGTTCCAGGGTCTATTGCTGCCTCGGGCACCTTATGGTCAATCTCCTGTGAGTCTAGATTTTCGAATCCGACGCAAAACTGACAGTTAATTGTAACGTTCAGAGCCTCTTAATAACAATGGAACACACAAATCGCGTCGCGATTCAATACATCGTCCTCCGGCCGACCTGTCTCCAAAGGTCTATTGCTGCCTCGGGCACCTTAAGGTCGATCTCCTGTGAGTCTAGATTTTCGAATCCGACGCAAAACTGACAGTTAATTGTAACGTTCAGAGCCTGTTAATGACGATGGAACACACAAATCGCGTCGCGATTCAATACATCGTCCTCCGGCCGACCTGTCTCCAAGGGTCTATTGCTGCCTCGGTCACCTTATGGTCGTTCTCCTGTGAGTCTAGATTTTCGAATCCGACGCAAAACTGACAGTTAATTGTAAGGTTCAGAGCCTGTTAATGACGATGGAACACACAAATCCCGTCGCGATTCAATACATCGTCCTCCGGCCGACCTGTCTCCAAGGGTCTATTGCTGCCTCGGGCACCTTATGGTCGATCTCCTGAGAGTCTAGATTTTCGAACCCGACGCAAAACTGACAGTTAATTGTAACGTTCAGAGCCTGTTAATGACGATGGAACACACAAATTGCGTCGCGATTCAATACATCGTCCTCCAGCCGACTTGTCTCCAAGGGTCTATTGCTGCCTCGGGCACCTTATGGTCGTTCTTCTGTGAGTCTAGATTTTGGAATCCGAAGCAAAACTGACAGTTAATTGTAAGGTTCAGAGCCTCTTAATAAGAATGGAACACACAAATTGAGTCGCGATTCAATACATCGTCCTCCGGCCGACCTGTCTCCAAGGGTCTATTGCTGCCTCGGGCACCTTATGGTCGATCTCCTGTGAGTCTAGATTTTCGAATCCGACGCAAAACTGACAGTTAATTGTAACGTTCAATGCCTGTTAATGACGATGGAACACACAAATTGCGTCGCGATTCAATACATCGTCCTTCAGCCGACTTGTCTCCAAGGGTCTAGTGCTGCCTCGGACACCTTATGGTCGTTCTCCTGTGAGTCTAGATTTTCGAATCCGACGCAAAACTGACAGTTAATTGTAAGGTTCAGAGCATCTTAATGACAAATGAACACACAAATCGCCTCGCGATTCAATACATCGTCCTCCGGCCGACCTGTCTCCAAGGGTCTATTGCTGCCTCGGGCACCTTATGGTCGATCTCCTGTGAGTCTAGATTTTCGAATCCTACGCAAAACTGACAGTTAATTGTAACGTTCAGGGCCTGTTAATGACGATGGAACACACAAATCGCGTCGCGATTCAATGCATCGTCCTCCGGCCGACATGTCTCCAATGGTCTAGTGCTGCCTCGGGCACCTTATGGTCGTCCTTCTGTGAGTCTAGATTTTGGAATCCGAAGCAAAACTGACAGTTAATTGTAAGGTTCAGAGCCTCTTAATGACAATGGAACACACAAATTGCGTCGCGATTCAATACATCGTCCTCCGGCCGACCTGTCTCCAAGGGTCTATTGCTGCCTCGGGCACCTTATGGTCGATCTCCTGTGAGTCTAGATTTTCGAATCCGACGCAAAACTGACAGTTAATTGTAACGTTCAGAGCCTGTTAATGACGCTGGAACATACAAATCGCGTCGCGATTCAATACATCGTCCTCCAGCCGACTTGTCTCCAAGGGTCTAGTGCTGCCTCGGGCACCTTATGGTCGTCCTTCTGTGAGTCTAGATTTTCGAATCCGACGCAAAACTGACAGTTAATTGTAAGGTTCAGAGCCTGTTAATGACGATGGAACACACAAATTGCGTCGCGATTCAATACATCGTCCTCCGGCCGACCTGTCTCCAAGGGTCTATTGCTGCCTCGGGCACCTTATGGTCGATCTCCTGTGAGTCTAGATTTTCGAATCCGACGCAAAACTGACAGTTAATTGTAACGTTCAGTGCCTGTTAATGACGATGGAACACACAAATTGCGTCGCGATTCAATACATCGTCCTCCAGCCGACTTGTCTCCAAGGGTCTAGTGCTGCCTCGGACACCTTATGGTCGTTCTCCTGTGAGTCTAGATTTTCGAATCCGACGCAAAACTGACAGTTAATTGTAAGGTTCAGAGCATCTTAATGACAATGGAACACACAAATCGTGTCGCGATTCAATACATCGTCCTCCGGCCGACCTGTCTCCAAGGGTCTATTGCTGCCTCGGGCACCTTATGGTCGATCTCCTGTGAGTCTAGATTTTCGAATCCTACGCAAAACTGACAGTTAATTGTAACGTTCAGGGCCTGTTAATGACGATGGAACACACAAATCGCGTCGCGATTAAATGCATCGTCCTCCGGCCGACATGTCTCCAATGGTCTAGTGCTGCCTCGGGCACCTTATGGTCGTTCTTCTGTGAGTCTAGATTTTGGAATCCGAAGCAAAACTGACAGTTAATTGTAAGGTTCAGAGCCTCTTAATGACAATGGAACACACAAATTGAGTCGCGATTCAATACATCGTCCTCCGGCCGACCTGTCTCCAAGGGTCTATTGCTGCCTCGGGCACCTTATGGTCGATCTCCTGTGAGTGTAGATTTTCGAATCCGACGCAAAACTGACAGTTAATTGCAAGGTTCAGAGCCTGTTAATGACGAAGGAACACACAAATTGCGTCGCGATTCAATACATCGTCCTTCGGCCGACCTGTCTCCAAGGGTCTATTGCTGCCTGGGGCACCTTATGGTCGATCTCCTGTGAGTCTAGATTTTCGACTCCGACGCAAAACTGACAGTTAATTGTAACGTTCAGAGCCTGTTAATGACGATGGAACACACAAATCGCGTCGCGATTCAATACATCGTCCTCCAGCCGACCTGTCTCCAAGGGTCTATTGCTGCCTCGGGCACCTTATGGTTGATCTCCTGTGAGTCTATATTTTCGAATCCGACGCAAAACTGACAGTTAATTGTAACGTTCAGAGCCTGTTAATGACGATGGAACACACAAATCACGTCGCGATTCAATACATCATCCTCCAGCCGACTTGTCTCCAAGGGTCTAGTGCTGCCTCGGGCACCTTATGGTCGTTCTCCTGTGAGTCTAGATTTTCGAATCCGACGCAAAACTGACAGTTAATTGTAAGGTTCAGAGCCTGTTAATGACGATGGAAGACACAAATTGCGTCGCGATTCAATACATCGTCCTCCGGCCGACCTGTTCCAAGGGTCTATTGCTGCCTCGGGCACCTTATGGTCAATCTCCTGTGAGTCTAGATTTTCGAATCCGACGCAAAACTGACAGTTAATTGTAACGTTCAGAGCCTGTTAATGACGATGGAACACACAAATCGCGTCGCGATTCAATACATCGTCCTCCGGCCGACCTGTCTCCAAAGGTCTATTGCTGCCTCGGGCACCTTTAGGTCGATCTCCTGTGAGTCTAGATTTTCGAATCCGACGCAAAACTGACAGTTAATTGTAACGTTCAGAGCCTGTTAATGACGATGGAACACACAAATCGCGTCGCGATTCAATACATCGTCCTCCGGCCGACCTGTCTCCAAGGGTCTATTGCTGCCTCGGTCACCTTATGGTCGTTCTCCTGTGAGTCTAGATTTTCGAATCCGACGCAAAACTGACAGTTAATTGTAAGGTTCAGAGCCTGTTAATGACGATGGAACACACAAATCGCGTCGCGATTCAATACATCGTCCTCCGGCCGACCTGTCTCCAAGGGTCTATTGCTGCCTCGGGCACCTTATGGTCGATCTCCTGTGAGTCTAGATTTTCGAATCCGACGCAAAACTGACAGTTAATTGTAACGTTCAGAGCCTGTTAATGACGATGGAACACACAAATTGCGTCGCGATTCAATACATCGTCCTCCAGCCGACTTGTCTCCAAGGGTCTATTGCTGCCTCGGGCACCTTATGGTCGTTCTTCTGTGAGTCTAGATTTTCGAATCCGAAGCAAAACTGACAGTTAATTGTAAGGTTCAGAGCCTCTTAATAACAATGGAACACACAAATTGAGTCGCGATTCAATACATCGTCCTCCGGCCGACCTGTCTCCAAGGGTCTATTGCTGCCTCGGGCACCTTATGGTCGATCTCGTGTGAGTCTAGATTTTCGAATCCGACGCAAAACTGACAGTTAATTGTAACGTTCAGTGCCTGTTAATGACGATGGAACACACAAATTGCGTTGCGATTCAATACATCGTCCTCCAGCCGACTTGTCTCCAAGGGTCTAGTGCTGCCTCGGAAACCTTATGGTCGTTCTCCTGTGAGTCTAGATTTTCGAATCCGACGCAAAACTGACAGTTAATTGTAAGGTTCAGAGCATCTTAATGACAATGGAACACACAAATCGCGTCGCGATTCAATACATCGTCCTCCGGCCGACCTGTCTCCAAGGGTCTATTGCTGCCTCGGGCACCTTATGGTCGATCTCCTGTGAGTCTAGATTTTCGAATCCTACGCAAAACTGACAGTTAATTGTAACGTTCAGGGCCTGTTAATGACGATGGAACACACAAATCGCGTCGCGATTCAATGCATCGTCCCCCGGCCGACCTGTCTCCAAGGGTCTATTGCTGCCTCGGACACCTTATGGTCGTTCTCCTGTGAGTCTAGATTTTCGAATCCGACACAAAACTAACAGTTAATTGTAACGTTCAGCGCCTGTTAATGACGATGGAACACACAACTCGCGTCGCGATTCAATACATCGTCCTCCAGCCGACTTGTCTCCAAGGGTCTAGTCCTGCCTCGGGCACCTTATGGTCGATCTCCTGTGAGTCTAGATTTTCGAATGCGACGCAAAACTGACAGTTAATTGTAACGTTCAGATCCTGTTAATGACGATGGAACACACAAATCGCGTCGCGATTCAATACATCGTCCTCCGGCCGACCTGTCTCCAAGGGTCTATTGCTGCCTCGGTCACCTTATGGTCGTTCTCCTGTGAGTCTAGATTTTCGAATCCGACGCAAAACTGACAGTTAATTGTAAGGTTCAGAGCCTGTTAATGACGATGGAACACAAAAATCGTGTCGCGATTCAATACATCGTCCTCCGGCCGACCTGTCTCCAAGGGTCTATTGCTGCCTCGGGCACCTTATGGTCGATCTCCTGTGAGTCTAGATTTTCGAATCCGACGCAAAACTGACCGTTAATTGTAACGTTCAGAGCCTGTTAATGACGATGGAACACACAAATTGCGTCGCGATTCAATACATCGTCCTCCAGCCGACATGTCTCCAATGGTCTAGTGCTGCCTCGGGCACCTTATGGTCGTTCTTCTGTGAGTCTAGATTTTGGAATCCGAAGCAAAACTGACAGTTAATTGTAAGGTTCAGAGCCTCTTAATGACAATGGAACACACAAATTGAGTCGCGATTCAATACATCGTCCTCCGGCCGACCTGTCTCCAAGGGTCTATTGGTGCCTCGGGCACCTTATGGTCGATCTCCTGTGAGTCTAGATTTTCGAATCCGACGCAAAACTGACAGTTAATTGTAACGTTCAGAGCCTGTTAATGACGATGGAACATACAAATCGCGTCGCGATTCAATACATCGTCCTCCAGCCGACTTGTCTCCAAGGGTCTAGTGCTGCCTCGGACACCTTATGGTCGTTCTTCTGTGAGTCTAGATTTTCGAATCCGACGCAAAACTGACAGTTAATTGTAAGGTTCAGAGCCTGTTAATGACGATGGAACACACAAATTGCGTCGCGATTCAATACATCGTCCTTCGGCCGACCTGTCTCCAAGGGTCTATTGCTGCCTCGGGCACCTTATGGTCGATCTCCTGTGAGTCTAGATTTTCGACTCCGACGCAAAACTGACAGTTAATTGTAACGTTCAGAGCCTGTTAATGACGATGGAACACACAAATCGCGTCGCGATTCAATACATAGTCCTCCAGCCGACCTGTCTCCAAGGGTCTATTGCTGCCTCGGGCACCTTATGGTCGATCTCCTGTGAGTCTATATTTTCGAATCCGACGCAAAACTGACAGTTAATTGTAACGTTCAGAGCCTGTTAATGACGATGGAACACACAAATCACGTCGCGATTCAATACATCATCCTCCAGCCGACTTGTCTCCAAGGGTCTAGTGCTGCCTCGGGCACCTTATGGTCGTTCTCCTGTGAGTCTAGATTTTCGAATCCGACGCAAAACTGACAGTTAATTGTAAGGTTCAGAGCCTGTTGATGACGATGGAACACACAAATTGCGTCGCGATTCAATACATCGTCCTCCGGCCGACCTGTTCCAAGGGTCTATTGCTGCCTCGGGCACCTTATGGTCAATCTCCTGTGAGTCTAGATTTTCGAATCCGACGCAAAACTGACAGTTAATTGTAACGTTCAGAGCCTGTTAATGACGATGGAACACACAAATCGTGTCGCGATTCAATACATCGTCCTCCAGCCGACTTGTCTCCAAGGGTCTAGTGCTGCCTCGGGCACCTTATGGTCGTCCTTCTGTGAGTCTAGATTTTCGAATCCGAAGCAAAACTGACAGTTAATTGTAAGGTTCAGAGCCTGTTAATGACGATGGAACACACAAATTGCGTCGCGATTCAATACATCGTCCTCCGGCCCCCCTGTCTCCAAGGGTCTATTGCTGCCTCGGGCACCTTATGGTCGATCTCCTGTGAGTCTAGATTTTCGAATCCGACGCAAAACTGACAGTTAATTGTAACGTTCAGTGCCTGTTAATGACGATGGAACACACAAATTGCGTCGCGATTCAATACATCGTCCTTCAGCCGACTTGTCTCCAAGGGTCTAGTGCTGCCTCGGACACCTTATGGTCGTTCTCCTGTGAGTCTAGATTTTCGAATCCGACGCAAAACTGACAGTTAATTGTAAGGTTCAGAGCATCTTAATGACAAATGAACACACAAATCGCGTCGCGATTCAATACATCGTCCTCCGGCCGACCTGTCTCCAAGGGTCTATTGCTGCCTCGGGCACCTTATGGTCGATCTCCTGTGAGTCTAGATTTTCGAATCCTACGCAAAACTGACAGTTAATTGTAACGTTCAGGGCCTGTTAATGACGATGGAACACACAAATCGCGTCGCGATTCAATGCATCGTCCTCCGGCCGACATGTCTCCAATGGTCTAGTGCTGCCTCGGGCACCTTATGGTCGTCCTTCTGTGAGTCTAGATTTTGGAATCCGAAGCAAAACTGACAGTTCATTGTAAGGTTCAGAGCCTCTTAATGACAATGGAACACACAAATTGAGTCGCGATTCAATACATCGTCCTCCAGCCGACTTGTCTCCAAGGGTCTAGTGCTGCCTCGGGCACCTTATGGTCGTCCTTCTGTGAGTCTAGATTTTCGAATCCGACGCAAAACTGACAGTTAATTGTAAGGTTCAGAGCCTGTTAATGACGATGGAACACACAAATTGCGTCGCGATTCAATACATCGTCCTCCGGCCGACCTGTCTCCAAGGGTCTATTGCTGCCTCGGGCACCTTATGGTCGATCTCCTGTGAGTCTAGATTTTCGAATCCGACGCAAAACTGACAGTTAATTGTAACGTTCAGTGCCTGTTAATGACGATGGAACACACAAATTGCGTCGCGATTCAATACATCGTCCTCCGGCCGACTTGTCTCCAAGGGTCTATTGCTGCCTCGGGCACCTTATGGTCGATCTCCTGTGAGTCTATATTTTCGAATCCGACGCAAAACTGACAGTTAATTGTAACGTTCAGAGCCTGTTAATGACGATGGAACACACAAATCACGTCGCGATTCAATACATCATCCTCCAGCCGACTTGTCTCCAAGGGTCTAGTGCTGCCTCGGGCACCTTATGGTCGTTCTACTGTGAGTCTAGATTTTCGAATCCGACGCAAAACTGACAGTTAATTGTAAGGTTCAGAGCCTGTTAATGACGATGGAAGACACAAATTGCGTCGCGACTCAATACATCTTCCTCCGGGCGACCTGTTCCAAGGGTCTATTGCTGCCTCGGGCACCTTATGGTCAATCTCCTGTGAGTCTAGATTTTCGAATCCGACGCAAAACTGACAGTTAATTGTAACGTTCAGAGCCTGTTAATGACGATGGAACACACAAATCGCGTCGCGATTCAATACATCGTCCTCCGGCCGACCTGTCTCCAAAGGTCTATTGCTGCCTCGGGCACCTTAAGGTCGATCTCCTGTGAGTCTAGATTTTCGAATCCGACGCAAAACTGACAGTTAATTGTAACGTTCAGAGCCTGTTAATGACGATGGAACACACAAATCGCGTCGCGATTCAATACATCGTCCTCCGGCCGACCTGTCTCCAAGGGTCTATTGCTGCCTCGGTCACCTTATGGTCGTTCTCCTGTGAGTCTAGATTTTCGAATCCGACGCAAAACTGACAGTTAATTGTAAGGTTCAGAGCCTGTTAATGACGATGGAACACACAAATCGCGTCGCGATTCAATACATCGTCCTCCGGCCGACCTGTCTCCAAGGGTCTATTGCTGCCTCGGGCACCTTATGGTCGATCTCCTGTGAGTCTAGATTTTCGAATCCGACGCAAAACTGACAGTTAATTGTAACGTTCAGAGCCTGTTAATGACGATGGAACACACAAATTGCGTCGCGATTCAATACATCGTCCTCCAGCCGACTTGTCTCCAAGGGTCTATTGCTGCCTCGGACACCTTATGGTCGTTCTCCTGTGAGTCTAGATTTTCGAATCCGACGCAAAACTGACAGTTAATTGTAAGGTTCAGAGCATCTTAATGACAATGGAACACACAAATCGCGTCGCGATTCAATACATCGTCCTCCGGCCGACCTGTCTCCAAGGGTCTATTGCTGCCTCGGGCACCTTACGGTCGATCTCCTGTGAGTCTAGATTTTCGAATCCTACGCAAAACTGACAGTTAATTGTAACGTTCAGGGCCTGTTAATGACGATGGAACACACAAATCGCGTCGCGATTCAATGCATCGTCCTCCGGCCGACATGTCTCCAATGGTCTAGTGCTGCCTCGGGCACCTTATGGTCGTTCTTCTGTGAGTCTAGATTTTGGAATCCGAAGCAAAACTGACAGTTAATTGTAAGGTTCAGAGCCTCTTAATGACAATGGAACACACAAATTGAGTCGCGATTCAATACATCGTCCTCCGGCCGACCTGTCTCCAAGGGTCTATTGCTGCCTCGGGCACCTTATGGTCGATCTCCTGTGAGTCTAGATTTTCGAATCCGACGCAAAACTGACAGTTAATTGCAAGGTTCAGAGCCTGTTAATGACGATGGAACACACAAATTGCGTCGCGATTCAATACATCGTCCTTCGGCCGACCTGTCTCCAAGGGTCTATTGCTGCCTGGGGCACCTTATGGTCGATCTCCTGTGAGTCTAGATTTTCGACTCCGACGCAAAACCGACAGTTAATTGTAACGTTCAGAGCCTGTTAATGACGATGGAACACACAAATCGCGTCGCGATTCAATACATCGTCCTCCAGCCGACCTGTCTCCAAGGGTCTATTGCTGCCTCGGGCACCTTATGGTCGATCTCCTGTGAGTCTATATTTTCGAATCCGACGCAAAACTGACAGTTAATTGTAACGTTCAGAGCCTGTTAATGACGATGGAACACACAAATCACGTCGCGATTCAATACATCATCCTCCAGCCGACTTGTCTCCAAGGGTCTAGTGCTGCCTCGGGCACCTTATGGTCGTTCTCCTGTGAGTCTAGATTTTCGAATCCGACGCAAAACTGACAGTTAATTGTAAGGTTCAGAGCCTGTTAATGACGATGGAAGACACAAATTGCGTCGCGATTCAATACATCGTCCTCCGGCCGACCTGTTCCAAGGGTCTATTGCTGCCTCGGGCACCTTATGGTCAATCTCCTGTGAGTCTAGATTTTCGAATCCGACGCAAAACTGACAGTTAATTGTAACGTTCAGAGCCTGTTAATGACGATGGAACACACAAATCGCGTCGCGATTCAATACATCGTCCTCCGGCCGACCTGTCTCCAAAGGTCTATTGCTGCCTCGGGCACCTAAAGGTCGATCTCCTGTGAGTCTAGATTTTCGAATCCGACGCAAAACTGACAGTTAATTGTAACGTTCAGAGCCTGTTAATGACGATGGAACACACAAATCGCGTCGCGATTCAATACATCGTCCTCCGGCCGACCTGTCTCCAAGGGTCTATTGCTGCCTCGGTCACCTTATGGTCGTTCTCCTGTGAGTCTAGATTTTCGAATCCGACGCAAAACTGACAGTTAATTGTAAGGTTCAGAGCCTGTTAATGACGATGGAACACACAAATCGCGTCGCGATTCAATACATCGTCCTCCGGCCGACCTGTCTCCAAGGGTCTATTGCTGCCTCGGGCACCTTATGGTCGATCTCCTGTGAGTCTAGATTTTCGACTCCGACGCAAAACTGACAGTTAATTGTAACGTTCAGAGCCTGTTAATGACGATGGAACACACAAATCGCGTCGCGATTCAATACATCGTCCTCCAGCCGACCTGTCTCCAAGGGTCTATTGCTGCCTCGGGCACCTTATGGTCGATCTCCTGTGAGTCTATATTTTCGAATCCGACGCAAAACTGACAGTTAATTGTAACGTTCAGAGCCTGTTAATGACGATGGAACACACAAATCACGTCGCGATTCAATACATCATCCTCCAGCCGACTTGTCTCCAAGGGTCTAGTGCTGCCTCGGGCACCTTATGGTCGTTCTCCTGTGAGTCTAGATTTTCGAATCCGACGCAAAACTGACAGTTAATTGTAAGGTTCAGAGCCTGTTAATGACGATGGAAGACACAAATTGCGTCGCGACTCAATACATCGTCCTCCGGCCGACCTGTTCCAAGGGTCTATTGCTGCCTCGGGCACCTTATGGTCAATCTCCTGTGAGTCTAGATTTTCGAATCCGACGCAAAACTGACAGTTAATTGTAACGTTCAGAGCCTGCTAATGACGATGGAACACACAAATCGCGTCGCGATTCAATACATCGTCCTCCGGCCGACCTGTCTCCAAAGGTCTATTGCTGCCTCGGGCACCTTAAGGTCGATCTCCTGTGAGTCTAGATTTTCGAATCCGACGCAAAACTGACAGTTAATTGTAACGTTCAGAGCCTGTTAATGACGATGGAACACACAAATCGCGTCGCGATTCAATACATCGTCCTCCGGCCGACCTGTCTCCAAGGGTCTATTGCTGCCTCGGTCACCTTATGGTCGTTCTCCTGTGAGTCTAGATTTTCGAATCCGACGCAAAACTGACAGTTAATTGTAAGGTTCAGAGCCTGTTAATGACGATGGAACACACAAATCGCGTCGCGATTCAATACATCGTCCTCCGGCCGACCTGTCTCCAAGGGTCTATTGCTGCCTCGGGCACCTTATGGTCGATCTCCTGTGAGTCTAGATTTTCGAATCCGACGCAAAACTGACAGTTAATTGTAACGTTCAGAGCCTGTTAATGACGATGGAACACACAAATTGCGTCGCGATTCAATACATCGTCCTCCAGCCGACTTGTCTCCAAGGGTCTATTGCTGCCTCGGGCACCTTATGGTCGTTCTCCTGTGAGTCTAGATTTTCGAATCCGACGCAAAACTGACAGTTAATTGTAAGGTTCAGAGCATCTTAATGACAATGGAACACACAAATCGCGTCGCGATTCAATACATCGTCCTCCGGCCGATCTGTCTCCAAGGGTCTATTGCTGCCTCGGGCACCTTATGGTCGATCTCCTGTGAGTCTAGATTTTCGAATCCTACGCAAAACTGACAGTTAATTGTAACGTTCAGGGCCTGTTAATGACGATGGAACACACAAATCGCGTCGCGATTCAATGCATCGTCCTCCGGCCGACATGTCTCCAATGGTCTAGTGCTGCCTCGGGCACCTTATGGTCGTCCTTCTGTGAGTCTAGATTTTGGAATCCGAAGCAAAACTGACAGTTCATTGTAAGGTTCAGAGCCTCTTAATGACAATGGAACACACAAATTGAGTCGCGATTCAATACATCGTCCTCCGGCCGACCTGTCTCCAAGGGTCTATTGCTGCCTCGGGCACCTTATGGTCGATCTCCTGTGAGTCTAGATTTTCGAATCCGACGCAAAACTGACAGTTAATTGTAACGTTCAGAGCCTGTTAATGACGCTGGAACATACAAATCGCGTCGCGATTCAATACATCGTCCTCCAGCCGACTTGTCTCCAAGGGTCTAGTGCTGCCTCGGGCACCTTATGGTCGTCCTTCTGTGAGTCTAGATTTTCGAATCCGACGCAAAACTGACAGTTAATTGTAAGGTTCAGAGCCTGTTAATGACGATGGAACACACAAATTGCGTCGCGATTCAATACATCGTCCTCCGGCCGACCTGTCTCCAAGGGTCTATTGCTGCCTCGGGCACCTTATGGTCGATCTCCTGTGAGTCTAGATTTTCGAATCCGACGCAAAACTGACAGTTAATTGTAACGTTCAGAGCCTGTTAATGACGATGGAACACACAAATTGCGTCGCGATTCAATACATCGTCCTCCGGCCGACTTGTCTCCAAGGGTCTAGTGCTGCCTCGGACACCTTATGGTCGTTCTCCTGTGAGTCTAGATTTTCGAATCCGACGCAAAACTGACAGTTAATTGTAAGGTTCAGAGCATCTTAATGACAATGGAACACACAAATCGCGTCGCGATTCAATACATCGTCCTCCGGCCGACCTGTCTCCAAGGGTCTATTGCTGCCTCGGGCACCTTATGGTCGATCTCCTGTGAGTCTAGATTTTCGAATCCTACGCAAAACTGACAGTTAATTGTAACGTTCAGGGCCTGTTAATGACGATGGAACACACAAATCGCGTCGCGATTCAATGCATCGTCCTCCGGCCGACATGTCTCCAATGGTCTAGTGCTGCCTCGGGCACCTTATGGTCGTTCTTCTGTGAGTCTAGATTTTGGAATCCGAAGCAAAACTGACAGTTAATTGTAAGGTTCAGAGCCTCTTAATGACGATGGAACACACAAATTGCGTCGCGATTCAATACATCGTCCTCCGGCCGACCTGTCTTCAAGGGTCTATTGCTGCCTCGGCACCTTATGGTCGATCTCCTGTGAGTCTAGATTTTCGAATCCGACGCAAAACTGACAGATAATTGCAAGGTTCAGAGCCTGTTAATGACGATGGAACACACAAATTGCGTCGCGATTCAATACATCGTCCTTCGGCCGACCTGTCTCCAAGGGTCTATTGCTGCCTGGGGCACCTTATGGTCGATCTCCTGTGAGTCTAGATTTTCGACTCCGACGCAAAACTGACAGTTAATTGTAACGATCAGAGCCTGTTAATGACGATGCAACACACAAATCGCGTCGCGATTCAATACATCGTCCTCCAGCCGACCTGTCTCCAAGGGTCTATTGCTGCCTCGGGCACCTTATGGTCGATCTCCTGTGAGTCTATATTTTCGAATCCGACGCAAAACTGACAGTTAATTGTAACGTTCAGAGCCTGTTAATGACGATGGAACACACAAATCACGTCGCGATTCAATACATCATCCTCCAGCCGACTTGTCTCCAAGGGTCTAGTGCTGCCTCGGGCACCTTATGGTCGTTCTACTGTGAGTCTAGATTTTCGAATCCGACGCAAAACTGACAGTTAATTGTAAGGTTCAGAGCCTGTTAATGACGATGGAAGACACAAATTGCGTCGCGACTCAATACATCGTCCTCCGGCCGACCTGTTCCAAGGGTCTATTGCTGCCTCGGGCACCTTATGGTCAATCTCCTGTGAGTCTAGATTTTCGAATCCGACGCAAAACTGACAGTTAATTGTAACGTTCAGAGCCTGTTAATGACGATGGAACACAAAAATCGCGTCGCGATTCAATACATCGTCCTCCGGCCGACCTGTCTCCAAAGGTCTATTGCTGCCTCGGGCACCTTAAGGTCGATCTCCTGTGAGTCTAGATTTTCGAATCCGACGCAAAACTGACAGTTAATTGTAACGTTCAGAGCCTGTTAATGACGATGGAACACACAAATCGCGTCGCGATTCAATACATCGTCCTCCGGCCGACCTGTCTCCAAGGGTCTATTGCTGCCTCGGTCACCTTATGGTCGTTCTCCTGTGAGTCTAGATTTTCGAATCCGACGCAAAACTGACAGTTAATTGTAAGGTTCAGAGCCTGTTAATGACGATGGAACACACAAATCGCGTCGCGATTCAATACATCGTCCTCCGGCCGACCTGTCTCCAAGGGTCTATTGCTGCCTCGGGCACCTTATGGTCGATCTCCTGTGAGTCTAGATTTTCGAATCCGACGCAAAACTGACAGTTAATTGTAACGTTCAGAGCCTGTTAATGACGATGGAACACACAAATTGCGTCGCGATTCAATACATCGTCCTCCAGCCGACTTGTCTCCAAGGGTCTATTGCTGCCTCGGACACCTTATGGTCGTTCTCCTGTGAGTCTAGATTTTCGAATCCGACGCAAAACTGACAGTTAATTGTAAGGTTCAGAGCATCTTAATGACAATGGAACACACAAATCGCGTCGCGATTCAATACATCGTCCTCCGGCCGACCTGTCTCCAAGGGTCTATTGCTGCCTCGGGCACCTTATGGTCGATCTCCTGTGAGTCTAGATTTTCGAATCCTACGCAAAACTGACAGTTAATTGTAACGTTCAGGGCCTGTTAATGACGATGGAACACACAAATCGCGTCGCGATTCAATGCATCGTCCTCCGGCCGACATGTCTCCAATGGTCTAGTGCTGCCTCGGGCACCTTATGGTCGTTCTTCTGTGAGTCTAGATTTTGGAATCCGAAGCAAAACTGACAGTTAATTGTAACGTTCAGAGCCTCTTAATGACAATGGAACACACAAATTGAGTCGCGATTCAATACATCGTCCTCCGGCCGACCTGTCTCCAAGGGTCTATTGCTGCCTCGGGCACCTTATGGTCGATCTCCTGTGAGTCTAGATTTTCGAATCCGACGCAAAACTGACAGTTAATTGCAAGGTTCAGAGCCTGTTAATGACGATGGAACACACAAATTGCGTCGCGATTCAATACATCGTCCTTCGGCCGACCTGTCTCCAAGGGTCTATTGCTGCCTGGGGCACCTTATGGTCGATCTCCTGTGAGTCTAGATTTTCGACTCCGACGCAAAACTGACAGTTAATTGTAACGTTCAGAGCCTGTTAATGACGATGGAACACACAAATCGCGTCGCGATTCAATACATCGTCCTCCAGCCGACCTGTCTCCAAGGGTCTATTGCTGCCTCGGGCACCTTATGGTCGATCTCCTGTGAGTCTATATTTTCGAATCCGACGCAAAACTGACAGTTAATTGTAACGTTCAGAGCCAGTTAATGACGATGGAACACACAAATCACGTCGCGATTCAATACATCATCCTCCAGCCGACTTGTCTCCAAGGGTCTAGTGCTGCCTCGGGCACCTTATGGTCGTTCTCCTGTGAGTCTAGATTTTCGAATCCGACGCAAAACTGACAGTTAATTGTAAGGTTCAGAGCCTGTTAATGACGATGGAAGACACAAATTGCGTCGCGATTCAATACATCGTCCTCCGGCCGACCTGTTCCAAGGGTCTATTGCTGCCTCGGGCACCTTATGGTCAATCTCCTGTGAGTCTAGATTTTCGAATCCGACGCAAAACTGACAGTTAATTGTAACGTTCAGAGCCTGTTAATGACAATGGAACACACAAATCGCGTCGCGATTCAATACATCGTCCTCCGGCCGACCTGTCTCCAAAGGTCTATTGCTGCCTCGGGCACCTAAAGGTCGATCTCCTGTGAGTCTAGATTTTCGAATCCGACGCAAAACTGACAGTTAATTGTAACGTTCAGAGCCTGTTAATGACGATGGAACACACAAATCGCGTCGCGATTCAATACATCGTCCTCCGGCCGACCTGTCTCCAAGGGTCTATTGCTGCCTCGGTCACCTTATGGTCGTTCTCCTGTGAGTCTAGATTTTCGAATCCGACGCAAAACTGACAGTTAATTGTAAGGTTCAGAGCGTGTTAATGACGATGGAACACACAAATCGCGTCGCGATTCAATACATCGTCCTCCGGCCGACCTGTCTCCAAGGGTCTATTGCTGCCTCGGGCACCTTATGGTCGATCTCCTGTGAGTCTAGATTTTCGACTCCGACGCAAAACTGACAGTTAATTGTAACGTTCAGAGCCTGTTAATGACGATGGAACACACAAATCGCGTCGCGATTCAATACATCGTCCTCCAGCCGACCTGTCTCCAAGGGTCTATTGCTGCCTCGGGCACCTTATGGTCGATCTCCTGTGAGTCTATATTTTCGAATCCGACGCAAAACTGACAGTTAATTGTAACGTTCAGAGCCTGTTAATGACGATGGAACACACAAATCACGTCGCGATTCAATACATCATCCTCCAGCCGACTTGTCTCCAAGGGTCTCGTGCTGCCTCGGGCACCTTATGGTCGTTCTCCTGTGAGTCTAGATTTTCGAATCCGACGCAAAACTGACAGTTAATTGTAAGGTTCAGAGCCTGTTAATGACGATGGAAGACACAAATTGCGTCGCGACTCAATACATCGTCCTCCGGCCGACCTGTTCCAAGGGTCTATTGCTGCCTCGGGCACCTTATGGTCAATCTCCTGTGAGTCTAGATTTTCGAATCCGACGCAAAACTGACAGTTAATTGTAACGTTCAGAGCCTGTTAATGACAATGGAACACACATATCGCGTCGCGATTCAATACATCGTCCTCCGGCCGACCTGTCTCCAAAGGTCTATTGCTGCCTCGGGCACCTAAAGGTCGATCTCCTGTGAGTCTAGATTTTCGAATCCGACGCAAAACTGACAGTTAATTGTAACGTTCAGAGCCTGTTAATGACGATGGAACACACAAATCGCGTCGCGATTCAATACATCGTCCTCCGGCCGACCTGTCTCCAAGGGTCTATTGCTGCCTCGGTCACCTTATGGTCGTTCTCCTGTGAGTCTAGATTTTCGAATCCGACGCAAAACTGACAGTTAATTGTAAGGTTCAGAGCCTGTTAATGACGATGGAACACACAAATCGCGTCGCGATTCAATACATCGTCCTCCGGCCGACCTGTCTCCAAGGGTCTATTGCTGCCTCGGGCACCTTATGGTCGATCTCCTGTGAGTCTAGATTTTCGACTCCGACGCAAAACTGACAGTTAATTGTAACGTTCAGAGCCTGTTAATGACGATGGAACACACAAATCGCGTCGAGATTCAATACATCGTCCTCCAGCCGACCTGTCTCCAAGGGTCTATTGCTGCCTCGGGCACCTTATGGTCGATCTCCTGTGAGTCTATATTTTCGAATCCGACGCAAAACTGACAGTTAATTGTAAGGTTCAGAGCCTCTTAATGACAATGGAACACACAAATTGCGTCGCGATTCAATACATCGTCCTCCGGCCGACCTGTCTCCAAGGGTCTATTGCTGCCTCGGGCACCTTATGGTCGATCTCCTGTGAGTCTAGATTTTCGAATCCGACGCAAAACTGACAGTTAATTGTAACATTCAGAGCCTGTTAATGACGATGGAACACACAAATCCCGTCGCGATTCAATACATCGTCCTCCGGCCGACCTGTCTCCAAGGGTCTGTTGCTGCCTCGGGCACCTTATGGTCGATCTCCTGTGAGTCTAGATTTTCGAATCCGACGCAAAACTGACAGTTCATTGTAAGGTTCAGAGCCTGTTAATGACGATGTAACACACAAATTGCGTCGCGATTCAATACATCGTCCTCCGGCCGACCTGTCTCCAAGGGTCTATTGCTGCCTCGGGCACCTTATGGTCGATCTCCTGTGAGTCTATATTTTCGAATCCGACGCAAAACTGACAGTTAATTGTAACGTTCAGAGCCTGTTAATGACGATGGAACACACAAATCACGTCGCGATTCAATACATCATCCTCCAGCCGACTTGTCTCCAAGGGTCTAGTGCTGCCTCGGGCACCTTATGGTCGTTCTCCTGTGAGTCTAGATTTTCGAATCCGACGCAAAACTGACAGGTAATTGCAAGGTTCAGAGCCTGTTAATGACGATGGAAAACACAAATTGCGTCGCGATTCAATACATCGTCCTCCGGCCGACCTGTCTCCAAGGGTCTATTGCTGCCTCGGGCACCTTATGGTCGTTCTCCTGTGAGTCTAGATTTTCGAATCCGACGCAAAACTGACAGTTAATTGTAAGGTTCAGAGCCTGTTAATGACGATGGAAGACACAAATTGCGTCGCGACTCAATACATCGTCCTCCGGCCGACCTGTTCCAAGGGTCTATTGCTGCCTCGGGCACCTTATGGTCAATCTCCTGTGAGTCTAGATTTTCGAATCCGACGCAAAACTGACAGTTAATTGTAACGTTCAGAGCCTTTTAATGACGATGGAACACACAAATCGCGTCGCGATTCAATACATCGTCCTCCGGCCGACCTGTCTCCAAAGGTCTATTGCTGCCTCGGGCACCTTAAGGTCGATCTCCTGTGAGTCTAGATTTTCGAATCCGACGCAAAACTGACAGTTAATTGTAACGTTCAGAGCCTGTTAATGACGATGGAACACACAAATCGCGTCGCGATTCAATACATCGTCCTCCGGCCGACCTGTCTCCAAGGGTCTATTGCTGCCTCGGTCACCTTATGGTCGTTCTCCTGTGAGTCTAGATTTTCGAATCCGACGCAAAACTGACAGTTAATTGTAAGGTTCAGAGCCTGTTAATGACGATGGAACACACAAATCGCGTCGCGATTCA
Organism: Schistocerca nitens; assembly: GCF_023898315.1. Taxonomy (NCBI): domain Eukaryota; kingdom Metazoa; phylum Arthropoda; class Insecta; order Orthoptera; family Acrididae; genus Schistocerca; species Schistocerca nitens. The sequence continues at coordinate 9,565,245 of NC_064617.1, read as the reverse complement.
ATACATCGTCCTCCGGCCGACCTGTCTCCAAGGGTCTATTGCTGCCTCGGGCACCTTATGGTCGATCTCCTGTGAGTCTAGATTTTCGAATCCGACGCAAAACTGACAGTTAATTGTAACGTTCAGAGCCTGTTAATGACGATGGAACACACAAATTGCGTCGCGATTCAATACATCGTCCTCCAGCCGACTTGTCTCCAAGGGTCTATTGCTGCCTCGGACACCTTATGGTCGTTCTCCTGTGAGTCTAGATTTTCGAATCCGACGCAAAACTGACAGTTAATTGTAAGGTTCAGAGCATCTTAATGACAATGGAAACCACAAATCGCGTCGCGATTCAATACATCGTCCTCCGGCCGACCTGTCTCCAAGGGTCTATTGCTGCCTCGGGCACCTTATGGTCGATCTCCTGTGAGTCTAGATTTTCGAATCCTACGCAAAACTGACAGTTAATTGTAACGTTCAGGGCCTGTTAATGACGATGGAACACACAAATCGCGTCGCGATTCAATGCATCGTCCTCCGGCCGACATGTCTCCAATGGTCTAGTGCCGGCTCGGGCACCTTATGGTCGTTCTTCTGTGAGTCTAGATTTTGGAATCCGAAGCAAAACTGACAGTTAATTGTAAGGTTCAGAGCCTGTTAATGACAATGGAACACACAAATTGAGTCGCGATTCAATACATCGTCCTCCGGCCGACCTGTCTCCAAGGGTCTATTGCTGCCTCGGGCACCTTATGGTCGATCTCCTGTGAGTCTAGATTTTCGAATCCGACGCAAAACTGACAGTTAATTGCAAGGTTCAGAGCCTGTTAATGACGATGGAACACACAAATTGCGTCGCGATTCAATACATCGTCCTTCGGCCGACCTGTCTCCAAGGGTCTATTGCTGCCTGGGGCACCTTATGGTCGATCTCCTGTGAGTCTAGATTTTCGACTCCGACGCAAAACTGACAGTTAATTGTAACGTTCAGAGCCTCTTAATGACGATGGAACACACAAATCGCGTCGCGATTCAATACATCGTCCTCCAGCCGACCTGTCTCCAAGGGTCTATTGCTGCCTCGGGCACCTTATGGTCGATCTCCTGTGAGTCTATATTTTCGAATCCGACGCAAAACTGACAGTTAATTGTAACGTTCAGAGCCTGTTAATGACGATGGAACACACAAATCACGTCGCGATTCAATACATCATCCTCCAGCCGACTTGTCTCCAAGGGTCTAGTGCTGCCTCGGGCACCTTATGGTCGTGCTCCTGTGAGTCTAGATTTTCGAATCCGACGCAAAACTGACAGTTAATTGTAAGGTTCAGAGCCTGTTAATGACGATGGAACACACAAATTGCGTCGCGATTCAATACATCGTCCTCCGGCCGACCTGTTCCAAGGGTCTATTGCTGCCTCGGGCACCTTATTGTCAATCTCCTGTGAGTCTAGATTTTCGAATCCGACGCAAAACTGACAGTTAATTGTAACGTTCAGAGCCTGTTAATGACGATGGAACACACAAATCGCGTCGCGATTCAATACATCGTCCTCCGGCCGACCTGTCTCCAAAGGTCTATTGCTGCCTCGGGCACCTAAAGGTCGATCTCCTGTGAGTCTAGATTTTCGAATCCGACGCAAAACTGACAGTTAATTGGAACGTTCAGAGCCTGTTAATGACGATGGAACACACAAATCGCGTCGCGATTCAATACATCGTCCTCCGGCCGACCTGTCTCCAAGGGTCTATTGCTGCCTCGGTCACCTTATGGTCGTTCTCCTGTGAGTCTAGATTTTCGAATCCGACGCAAAACTGACAGTTAATTGTAAGGTTCAGAGCCTGTTAATGACGATGGAACACACAAATCGCGTCGCGATTCAATACATCGTCCTCCGGCCGACCTGTCTCCAAGGGTCTATTGCTGCCTCGGGCACCTTATGGTCGATCTCCTGTGAGTCTAGATTTTCGAATCCGACGCAAAACTGACAGTTAATTGTAACGTTCAGAGCCTGTTAATGACGATGGAACACACAAATTGCGTCGCGATTCAATACATCGTCCTCCAGCCGACTTGTCTCCAAGGGTCTATTGCTGCCTCGGGTACCTTATGGTCGTTCTTCTGTGAGTCTAGATTTTCGAATCCGAAGCAAAACTGACAGTTAATTGTAAGGTTCAGAGCCTCTTAATAACAATGGAACACACAAATTGAGTCGCGATTCAATACATCGTCCTCCGGCCGACCTGTCTCCAAGGGTCTATTGCTGCCTCGGGCACCTTATGGTCGATCTCCTGTAAGTCTAGATTTTCGAATCCGACGCAAAACTGACAGTTAATTGTAACGTTCAGAGCCTGTTAATGACGATGCAACACACAAATCGCGTCGCGATTCAATACATCGTCCTCCAGCCGACTTGTCTCCAAGGGTGTAGTGCTGCCTCCGTCACCTTATGGTCGTCCTTCTGTGAGTCTAGATTTTCGAATCCGACGCAAAACTGACAGTTAATTGTAAGGTTCAGAGCCTGTTAATGACGATGGAACACACAAATTGCGTCGCGATTCAATACATCGTCCTCCGGCCGACCTGTCTCCAAGGGTCTATTGCTGCCTCGGGCACCTTATGGTCGATCTCCTGTGAGTCTAGATTTTCGAATCCGACGCAAAACTGACAGTTAATTGTAACGTTCAGTGCCTGTTAATGACGATGGAACACACAAATTGCGTTGCGATTCAATACATCGTCCTCCAGCCGACTTGTCTCCAAGGGTCTAGTGCTGCCTCGGACACCTTATGGTCGTTCTCCTGTGAGTCTAGATTTTCGAATCCGACGCAAAACTGACAGTTAATTGTAAGGTTCAGAGCATCTTAATGACAATGGAACACACACATCGCGTCGCGATTCAATACATCGTCCTCCGGCCGACCTGTCTCCAAGGGTCTATTGCTGCCTCGGGCACCTTATGGTCGATCTCCTGTGAGTCTATATTTTCGAATCCGACGCAAAACTGACAGTTAATTGTAACGTTCAGAGCCTGTTAATGACGATGGAACACACAAATCACGTCGCGATTCAATACATCATCCTCCAGCCGACTTGTCTCCAAGGGTCTAGTGCTGCCTCGGGCACCTTATGGTCGTTCTCCTGTGAGTCTAGATTTTCGAATCCGACGCAAAACTGGCAGTTAATTGTAAGGTTCAGAGCCTGTTAATGACGATGGAAGACACAAATAGCGTCGCGATTCAATACATCGTCCTCCGGCTGACCTGTTCCAAGGGTCTATTGCTGCCTCGGGCACCTTATGGTCAATCTCCTGTGAGTCTAGATTTTCGAATCCGACGCAAAACTGACAGTTAATTGTAACGTTCAGAGCCTGTTAATGACGATGGAACACACAAATCGCGTCGCGATTCAATACATCGTCCTCCGGCCGACCTGTCTCCAAAGGTCTATTGCTGCCTCGGGCACCTTAAGGTCGATCTCCTGTGAGTCTAGATTTTCGAATCCGACGCAAAACTGACAGTTAATTGTAACGTTCAGAGCCTGTTAATGACGATGGAACACACAAATCGCGTCGCGATTCAATACATCGTCCTCCGGCCGACCTGTCTCCAAGGGTCTATTGCTGCCTCGGTCACCTTATGGTCGTTCTCCTGTGAGTCTAGATTTTCGAATCCGACGCAAAACTGACAGTTAATTGTAACGTTCAGAGCCTGTTAATGACGATGGAACACACAAATCGCGTCGCGATTCAATACATCGTCCTCCGGCCGACCTGTCTCCAAGGGTCTATTGCTGCCTCGGGCACCTTATGGTCGAACTCCTGTGAGTCTAGATTTTTGAATCCGACGCAAAACTGACAGGTAATTGTAACGTTCAGAGCCTGTTAATGACGATGGAACACACAAATTGCGTCGCGATTCAATACATCGTCCTCCAGCCGACTTGTCTCCAAGGGCCTATTGCTGCCTCGGGCACCTTATGGTCGTTCTTCTGTGAGTCTAGATTTTGGAATCCGAAGCAAAACTGACAGTTAAATGTAAGGTTCAGAGCCTCTTAATAACAATGGAACACACAAATTGAGTCGCGATTCAATACATCGTCCTCCGGCCGACCTGTCTCCAAGGGTCTATTGCTGCCTCGGGCACCTTATGGTCGATCTCCTGTAAGTCTAGATTTTCGAATCCGACGCAAAACTGACAGTTAATTGTAACGTTCAGGGCCTGTTAATGACGATGGAACACACAAATCGCGTCGCGATTCAATGCATCGTCCCCCGGCCGACCTGTCTCCAAGGGTCTATTGCTGCCTCGGACACCTTATGGTCGTTCTCCTGTGAGTCTAGATTTTCGAATCCGACACAAAACTAACAGTTAATTCTAACGTTCAGCGCCTGTTAATGACGATGGAACACAAAAATCGCGTCGCGATTCAATACATCGTCCTCCAGCCGACTTGTCTCCAAGGGTCTAGTCCTGCCTCGGGCACCATATGGTCGATCTCCTGTGAGTCTAGATTTTCGAATCCGACGCAAAACTGACAGTTAATTGTAACGTTCAGATCCTGTTAATGACGATGGAACACACAAATCGCGTCGCGATTCAATACATCGTCCTCCGGCCGACCTGTCTCCAAGGGTCTATTGCTGCCTCGGTCACCTTATGGTCGTTCTCCTGTGAGTCTAGATTTTCGAATCCGACGCAAAACTGACAGTTAATTGTAAGGTTCAGAGCCTGTTAATGACGATGGAACACAAAAATCGCGTCGCGATTCAATACATCGTCCTCCGGCCGACCTGTCTCCAGGGGTCTATTGCTGCCTCGGGCACCTTATGGTCGATCTCCTGTGAGTCTAGATTTTCGAATCCGACGCAAAACTGACCGTTAATTGTAACGTTCAGAGCCTGTTAATGACGATGGAACACACAAATTGCGTCGCGATTCAATACATCGTCCTCCAGCCGACATGTCTCCAATGGTCTAGTGCTGCCTCGGGCACCTTATGGTCGTTCTTCTGTGAGTCTAGATTTTGGAATCCGAAGCAAAACTGACAGTTAATTGTAAGGTTCAGAGCCTCTTAATCACAATGGAACACACAAATTGAGTCGCGATTCAATACATCGTCCTCCGGCCGACCTGTCTCCAAGGGTCTATTGCTGCCTCGGGCACCTTATGGTCGATCTCCTGTGAGTCTAGATTTTCGAATCCGACGCAAAACTGACAGTTAATTGTAACGTTCAGAGCCTGTTAATGACGATGGAACACACAAATTGCGTCGCGATTCAATACATCGTCCTCCGGCCGACCTGTCTCCAAGGGTCTATTGCTGCCTCGGGCACCTTATGGTCGATCTCCTGTGAGTCTAGATTTTCGACTCCGACGCAAAACTGACAGTTAATTGTAACGTTCAGAGCCTGTTAATGACGATGGAACACACAAATGGCGTCGCGATTCAATACATCGTCCTCCAGCCGACCTGTCTCCAAGGGTCTATTGCTGCCTCGGGCACCTTATGGTCGATCTCCTGTGAGTCTATATTTTCGAATCCGACGCAAAACTGACAGTTAATTGTAACGTTCAGAGCCTGTTAATGACGATGGAACACACAAATCACGTCGCGATTCAATACATCATCCTCCAGCCGACTTGTCTCCAAGGGTCTAGTGCTGCCTCGGGCACCTTATGGTCGTTCTCCTGTGAGTCTAGATTTTCGAATCCGACGCAAAACTGACAGTTAATTGTAAGGTTCAGAGCCTGTTAATGACGATGGAAGACACAAATAGCGTCGCGATTCAATACATCGTCCTCCGGCTGACCTGTTCCAAGGGTCTATTGCTGCCTCGGGCACCTTATGGTCAATCTCCTGTGAGTCTAGATTTTCGAATCCGACGCAAAACTGACAGTTAATTGTAACGTTCAGAGCCTGTTAATGACGATGGAACACACAAATCGCGTCGCGATTCAATACATCGTCCTCCGGCCGACCTGTCTCCAAAGGTCTATTGCTGCCTCGGGCACCTTAAGGTCGATCTCCTGTGAGTCTAGATTTTCGAATCCGACGCAAAACTGACAGTTAATTGTAACGTTCAGAGCCTGTTAATGACGATGGAACACACAAATCGCGTCGCGATTCAATACATCGTCCTCCGGCCGACCTGTCTCCAAGGGTCTATTGCTGCCTCGGTCACCTTATGGTCGTTCTCCTGTGAGTCTAGATTTTCGAATCCGACGCAAAACTGACAGTTAATTGTAACGTTCAGAGCCTGTTAATGACGATGGAACACACAAATCGCGTCGCGATTCAATACATCGTCCTCCGGCCGACCTGTCTCCAAGGGTCTATTGCTGCCTCGGGCACCTTATGGTCGAACTCCTGTGAGTCTAGATTTTCGAATCCGACGCAAAACTGACAGTTAATTGTAACGTTCAGAGCCTGTTAATGACGATGGAACACACAAATTGCGTCGCGATTCAATACATCGTACTCCAGCCGACTTGTCTCCAAGGGCCTATTGCTGCCTCGGGCACCTTATGGTCGTTCTTCTGTGAGTCTAGATTTTGGAATCCGAAGCAAAACTGACAGTTAATTGTAAGGTTCAGAGCCTCTTAATAACAATGGAACACACAAATTGAGTCGCGATTCAATACATCGTCCTCCGGCCGACCTGTCTCCAAGGGTCTATTGCTGCCTCGGGCACCTTATGGTCGATCTCCTGTAAGTCTAGATTTTCGAATCCGACGCAAAACTGACAGTTAATTGTAACGTTCAGAGCCTGTTAATGACGATGGAACACACAAATCGCGTCGCGATTCAATACATCGTCCTCCAGCCGACTTGTCTCCAAGGATCTAGTGCTGCCTCGGGCGCCTTATGGTCGTCCTTCCGTGAGTCTAGATTTTCGAATCCGACGCAAAACTGACAGTTAATTGTAAGGTTCAGAGCCTGTTAATGACGATGGAACACACAAATTGCGTCGCGATTCAATACATCGTCCTCCGGCCGACCTCTCTCCAAGGGTCTATTGCTGCGTCGGGCACCTTATGGTCGATCTCCTGTGAGTCTTGATTTTCGAATCCGACGCAAAACTGACAGTTAATTGTAACGTTCAGTGCCTGTTAATGACTATGGAACACACAAATTGCGTCGCGATTCAATACATCGTCCTCCAGCCGACTTGTCTCCAAGGGTCTAGTGCTGCCTCGGACACCTTATGGTCGATCTCCTGTGAGTCTAGATTTTCGAATCCGACGCAAAACTTACAGTTAATTGTAAGGTTCAGATCCTGTTAATGACGATGGAACACACAAATCGCGTCGCGATTCAATACATCGTCCTCCGGCCGACCTGTCTCCAAGGGTCTATTGCTGCCTCGGGCACCTTATGGTCGATCTCCTGTGAGTCTAGATTTTCGAATCCGACGCAAAACTGACAGTTAATTGTAACGTTCAGGGCCTGTTAATGACGATGGAACACACAAATCGCCTGCGATTCAATGCATCGTCCTCCGGCCGACCTGTCTCCAAGGGTCTAGTGCTGCCTCGGACACCTTATGGTCGTTCTCCTGTGAGTCTAGATTTTCGAATCCGACGCAAAACTGACAGTTAATTGTAACGTTCAGGGCCTGTTAATGACGATGGAACACACAAATCGCGTCGCGATTCAATACACCGTCCACCGGCCGACCTGTCTCCAAGGGTCCAGTGCTGCCTCGGACACCTTATGGTCGTTCTCCTGTGAGTCTAGATTTTCGAATCCGACGCAAAACTGACAGTTAATAGTAACGTTCAGCGCCTGGAACACACAAATCGCGTCGCGATTCAAACATCGTCCTCCAGCCGACTTGTCTCCAAGGGTCTAGTCCTGCCTCGGGCACCTTATGGTCGATCTCCTGTGAGTCTAGATTTTCGAATCCGACGCAAAACTGACAGTTAATTGTAACGTTCAGAGCCTGTTAATGACAATGGAACACACAAATCGCGTCGCGATTCAATACATCGTCCTCCGGCCGACCTGTCTCCAAGGGTCTATTGCTGCCTCGGGCACCTTATGGTCGATCTCCTGTGAGTCTAGATTTTCGAATCCTACGCAAAACTGACAGTTAATTGTAAGGTTCAGAGCCTGTTAATGACGATGGAACACACAAATCGCGTCGCGATTCAATACATCGTCCTCCGGCCGACCTGTCTCCAAGGGTCTATTGCTGCCTCGGGCACCTTATGGTCGATCTCCTGTGAGTCTAGATTTTCGAATCCGACGCAAAACTGACAGTTAATTGTAAGGTTCAGAGCCTGTTAATGACGATGGAACACACAAATCACGTCGCGATTCAATACATCGTCCTCCAGCCGACTTGTCTCCAAGGGTCTAGTGCTGCCTCGGACACCTTATGGTCGTTCTTCTGTGAGTCTAGATTTTCGAATCCGACGCAAAACTGACAATCGTAAGGTTCAGAGCCTCTTAATGACAATGGAACACACAAATTGCGTCGCGATTCAATACATCGTCCTCCGGCCGACCTGTCTCCAAGGGTCTAGTGCTGCCTCGGACACCTTATGGTCGTTCTCCTGTGAGTCTAGATTTTCGAATCCGACGCAAAACTGACAGTTAATTGTAACGTTCAGCGCCTGTTAATGACGATGGAACACACAAATTGCGTCGCGATTCAATACATCGTCCTCCAGCCGACTTGTCTCCAAGGGTCTAGTGCTGCTTCGGACACCTTATGGTCGTTCTCCTGTGAGTCTAGATTTTCGAATCCGACGCAAAACTGACAGTTAATTGTAAGGTTCAGAGCATATTAATGACAATGGAACACAGAAATCGCGTCGCGATTCAACACATCGTCCTCCGGCCGACCTGTCTCCAAGGGTCTATTGCTGCCTCGGGCACCTTATGGTCGATCTCCTGTGAGTCTAGATTTTCGAATCCGACGCAAAACTGACAGTTAATTGTAACGTTCACGGCCTGTTAATGACGATGGAACACACAAATCGCGTCGCGATTCAATACATCGTCCTCCGGCCGACCTGTCTCCAAGGGTCTAGTGCTGCCTCGGACACCTTATGGTCGTTCTCCTGTGAGACTAGATTTTCGAATCCGACGCAAAACTGACAGTTGATTGTAACGTTCAGCGCCTGTTAATGACGATGGAACACACAAATCGCGTCGCGATTCAATACATCGTCCTCCAGCCGACATGTCTCCAAGGGTCTAGTCCTGCCTCGGGCACCTTATGGTCGATCTCCTGTGAGTCTAGATTTTCGAATCCGACGCAAAAATGACAGTTAATTGTAACATTCAGAGCCTGTTAATGACGATGGAACACACAAATCCCGTCGCGATTCAATACATCGTCCTCCGGCCGACCTGTCTCCAAGGGTCTGTTGCTGCCTCGGGCACCTTATGGTCGATCTCCTGTGAGTCTAGATTTTCGAATCCGACGCAAAACTGACAGTTCATTGTAAGGTCCAGAGCCTGTTAATGACGATGTAACACACAAATTGCGTCGCGATTCAATACATCGTCCTCCGGCCGACCTGTCTCCAAGGGTCTATTGCTGCCTCGGGCACCTTATGGTCGATCTCCTGTGAGTCTATATTTTCGAATCCGACGCAAAACTGACAGTTAATTGTAACGTTCAGAGCCTGTTAATGACGATGGAACACACAAATCACGTCGCGATTCAATACATCATCCTCCAGCCGACTTGTCTCCAAGGGTCTAGTGCTGCCTCGGGCACCTTATGGTCGTTCTCCTGTGAGTCTAGATTTTCGAATCCGACGCAAAACTGACAGGTAATTGTAAGGTTCAGAGCCTGTTAATGACGATGGAACACAAAAATCGCGTCGCGATTCAATACATCGTCCTCCGGCCGACCTGTCTCCAAGGGTCTATTGCTGCCTCGGGCACCTTATGGTCGATCTCCTGTGAGTCTAGATTTTCGAATCCGACGCAAAACTGACCGTTAATTGTAACGTTCAGAGCCTGTTAATGACGATGGAACACACAAATTGCGTCGCGATTCAATACATCGTCCTCCAGCCGACATGTCTCCAATGGTCTAGTGCTGCCTCGGGCACCTTATGGTCGTTCTTCTGTGAGTCTAGATTTTGGAATCCGAAGCAAAACTGACAGTTAATTGTAAGGTTCAGAGCCTCTTAATCACAATGGAACACACAAATTGAGTCGCGATTCAATACATCGTCCTCCGGCCGACCTGTCTCCAAGGGTCTATTGCTGCCTCGGGCACCTTATGGTCGATCTCCTGTGAGTCTAGATTTTCGAATCCGACGCAAAACTGACAGTTAATTGTAACGTTCAGAGCCTGTTAATGACGATGGAACACACAAATTGCGTCGCGATTCAATACATCGTCCTCCGGCCGACCTGTCTCCAAGGGTCTATTGCTGCCTCGGGCACCTTATGGTCGATCTCCTGTGAGTCTAGATTTTCGACTCCGACGCAAAACTGACAGTTAATTGTAACGTTCAGAGCCTGTTAATGACGATGGAACACACAAATGGCGTCGCGATTCAATACATCGTCCTCCAGCCGACCTGTCTCCAAGGGTCTATTGCTGCCTCGGGCACCTTATGGTCGATCTCCTGTGAGTCTATATTTTCGAATCCGACGCAAAACTGACAGTTAATTGTAACGTTCAGAGCCTGTTAATGACGATGGAACACACAAATCACGTCGCGATTCAATACATCATCCTCCAGCCGACTTGTCTCCAAGGGTCTAGTGCTGCCTCGGGCACCTTATGGTCGTTCTCCTGTGAGTCTAGATTTTCGAATCCGACGCAAAACTGACAGTTAATTGTAAGGTTCAGAGCCTGTTAATGACGATGGAAGACACAAATAGCGTCGCGATTCAATACATCGTCCTCCGGCTGACCTGTTCCAAGGGTCTATTGCTGCCTCGGGCACCTTATGGTCAATCTCCTGTGAGTCTAGATTTTCGAATCCGACGCAAAACTGACAGTTAATTGTAACGTTCAGAGCCTGTTAATGACGATGGAACACACAAATCGCGTCGCGATTCAATACATCGTCCTCCGGCCGACCTGTCTCCAAAGGTCTATTGCTGCCTCGGGCACCTTAAGGTCGATCTCCTGTGAGTCTAGATTTTCGAATCCGACGCAAAACTGACAGTTAATTGTAACGTTCAGAGCCTGTTAATGACGATGGAACACACAAATCGCGTCGCGATTCAATACATCGTCCTCCGGCCGACCTGTCTCCAAGGGTCTATTGCTGCCTCGGTCACCTTATGGTCGTTCTCCTGTGAGTCTAGATTTTCGAATCCGACGCAAAACTGACAGTTAATTGTAACGTTCAGAGCCTGTTAATGACGATGGAACACACAAATCGCGTCGCGATTCAATACATCGTCCTCCGGCCGACCTGTCTCCAAGGGTCTATTGCTGCCTCGGGCACCTTATGGTCGAACTCCTGTGAGTCTAGATTTTCGAATCCGACGCAAAACTGACAGTTAATTGTAACGTTCAGAGCCTGTTAATGACGATGGAACACACAAATTGCGTCGCGATTCAATACATCGTACTCCAGCCGACTTGTCTCCAAGGGCCTATTGCTGCCTCGGGCACCTTATGGTCGTTCTTCTGTGAGTCTAGATTTTGGAATCCGAAGCAAAACTGACAGTTAATTGTAAGGTTCAGAGCCTCTTAATAACAATGGAACACACAAATTGAGTCGCGATTCAATACATCGTCCTCCGGCCGACCTGTCTCCAAGGGTCTATTGCTGCCTCGGGCACCTTATGGTCGATCTCCTGTAAGTCTAGATTTTCGAATCCGACGCAAAACTGACAGTTAATTGTAACGTTCAGAGCCTGTTAATGACGATGGAACACACAAATCGCGTCGCGATTCAATACATCGTCCTCCAGCCGACTTGTCTCCACGGATCTAGTGCTGCCTCGGGCGCCTTATGGTCGTCCTTCCGTGAGTCTAGATTTTCGAATCCGACGCAAAACTGACAGTTAATTGTAAGGTTCAGAGCCTGTTAATGACGATGGAACACACAAATTGCGTCGCGATTCAATACATCGTCCTCCGGCCGACCTCTCTCCAAGGGTCTATTGCTGCGTCGGGCACCTTATGGTCGATCTCCTGTGAGTCTTGATTTTCGAATCCGACGCAAAACTGACAGTTAATTGTAACGTTCAGTGCCTGTTAATGACTATGGAACACACAAATTGCGTCGCGATTCAATACATCGTCCTCCAGCCGACTTGTCTCCAAGGGTCTAGTGCTGCCTCGGACACCTTATGGTCGATCTCCTGTGAGTCTAGATTTTCGAATCCGACGCAAAACTTACAGTTAATTGTAAGGTTCAGATCCTGTTAATGACGATGGAACACACAAATCGCGTCGCGATTCAATACATCGTCCTCCGGCCGACCTGTCTCCAAGGGTCTATTGCTGCCTCGGGCACCTTATGGTCGATCTCCTGTGAGTCTAGATTTTCGAATCCGACGCAAAACTGACAGTTAATTGTAACGTTCAGGGCCTGTTAATGACGATGGAACACACAAATCGCCTGCGATTCAATGCATCGTCCTCCGGCCGACCTGTCTCCAAGGGTCTAGTGCTGCCTCGGACACCTTATGGTCGTTCTCCTGTGAGTCTAGATTTTCGAATCCGACGCAAAACTGACAGTTAATTGTAACGTTCAGGGCCTGTTAATGACGATGGAACACACAAATCGCGTCGCGATTCAATACACCGTCCACCGGCCGACCTGTCTCCAAGGGTCCAGTGCTGCCTCGGACACCTTATGGTCGTTCTCCTGTGAGTCTAGATTTTCGAATCCGACGCAAAACTGACAGTTAATAGTAACGTTCAGCGCCTGGAACACACAAATCGCGTCGCGATTCAAACATCGTCCTCCAGCCGACTTGTCTCCAAGGGTCTAGTCCTGCCTCGGGCACCTTATGGTCGATCTCCTGTGAGTCTAGATTTTCGAATCCGACGCAAAACTGACAGTTAATTGTAACGTTCAGAGCCTGTTAATGACAATGGAACACACAAATCGCGTCGCGATTCAATACATCGTCCTCCGGCCGACCTGTCTCCAAGGGTCTATTGCTGCCTCGGGCACCTTATGGTCGATCTCCTGTGAGTCTAGATTTTCGAATCCTACGCAAAACTGACAGTTAATTGTAAGGTTCAGAGCCTGTTAATGACGATGGAACACACAAATCGCGTCGCGATTCAATACATCGTCCTCCGGCCGACCTGTCTCCAAGGGTCTATTGCTGCCTCGGGCACCTTATGGTCGATCTCCTGTGAGTCTAGATTTTCGAATCCGACGCAAAACTGACAGTTAATTGTAAGGTTCAGAGCCTGTTAATGACGATGGAACACACAAATCGCGTCGCGATTCAATACATCGTCCTCCAGCCGACTTGTCTCCAAGGGTCTAGTGCTGCCTCGGACACCTTATGGTCGTTCTTCTGTGAGTCTAGATTTTCGAATCCGACGCAAAACTGACAATCGTAAGGTTCAGAGCCTCTTAATGACAATGGAACACACAAATTGCGTCGCGATTCAATACATCGTCCTCCGGCCGACCTGTCTCCAAGGGTCTAGTGCTTCCTCGGACACCTTATGGTCGTTCTCCTGTGAGTCTAGATTTTCGAATCCGACGCAAAACTGACAGTTAATTCTAACGTTCAGCGCCTGTTAATGACGATGGAACACACAAATTGCGTCGCGATTCAATACATCGTCCTCCAGCCGACTTGTCTCCAAGGGTCTAGTGCTGCTTCGGACACCTTATGGTCGTTCTCCTGTGAGTCTAGATTTTCGAATCCGACGCAAAACTGACAGTTAATTGTAAGGTTCAGAGCATATTAATGACAATGGAACACAGAAATCGCGTCGCGATTCAACACATCGTCCTCCGGCCGACCTGTCTCCAAGGGTCTATTGCTGCCTCGGGCACCTTATGGTCGATCTCCTGTGAGTCTAGATTTTCGAATCCGACGCAAAACTGACAGTTAATTGTAACGTTCACGGCCTGTTAATGACGATGGAACACACAAATCGCGTCGCGATTCAATACATCGTCCTCCGGCCGACCTGTCTCCAAGGGTCTAGTGCTGCCTCGGACACCTTATGGTCGTTCTCCTGTGAGACTAGATTTTCGAATCCGACGCAAAACTGACAGTTGATTGTAACGTTCAGCGCCTGTTAATGACGATGGAACACACAAATCGCGTCGCGATTCAATACATCGTCCTCCAGCCGACATGTCTCCAAGGGTCTAGTCCTGCCTCGGGCACCTTATGGTCGTTCTTCTGTGAGTCTAGATTTTCGAATCCGACGCAAAACTGACAGTTAATTGTAAGGTTCAGAGCCTCTTAATGACAATGGAACACACAAATTGCGTCGCGATTCAATACATCGTCCTCCGGCCGACCTGTCTCCAAGGGTCTATTGCTGCCTCGGGCACCTTATGGTCGATCTCCTGTGAGTCTAGATTTTCGAATCCGACGCAAAAATGACAGTTAATTGTAACATTCAGAGCCTGTTAATGACGATGGAACACACAAATCCCGTCGCGATTCAATACATCGTCCTCCGGCCGACCTGTCTCCAAGGGTCTGTTGCTGCCTCGGGCACCTTATGGTCGATCTCCTGTGAGTCTAGATTTTCGAATCCGACGCAAAACTGACAGTTCATTGTAAGGTTCAGAGCCTGTTAATGACGATGTAACACACAAATTGCGTCGCGATTCAATACATCGTCCTCCGGCCGACCTGTCTCCAAGGGTCTATTGCTGCCTCGGGCACCTTATGGTCGATCTCCTGTGAGTCTATATTTTCGAATCCGACGCAAAACTGACAGTTAATTGTAACGTTCAGAGCCTGTTAATGACGATGGAACACACAAATCACGTCGCGATTCAATACATCATCCTCCAGCCGACTTGTCTCCAAGGGTCTAGTGCTGCCTCGGGCACCTTATGGTCGTTCTCCTGTGAGTCTAGATTTTCGAATCCGACGCAAAACTGACAGGTAATTGCAAGGTTCAGAGCCTGTTAATGACGATGGAAGACACAAATTGCGTCGCGATTCAATACATCGTCCTCCGGCCGACCTGTCTCCAAGGGTCTATTGCTGCCTCGGGCACCTTATGGTCAATCTCCTGTGAGTCTAGATTTTCGAATCCGACGCAAAACTGACAGTTAATTGTAACGTTCAGAGCCTGTTAATGACGATGGAACACACAAATTGCGTCGCGATTCAATACATCGTCCTCCGGCCGACCTGTCTCCAAAGGTCTATTGCTGCCTCGGGCACCTTAAGGTCGATCTCCTGTGAGTCTAGATTTTCGAATCCGACCGAAAACTGACAGTTAATTGTAACGTTCAGAGCCTGTTAATGACGATGGAACACACAAATCGCGTCGCGATTCAATATATCGTCCTCCGGCCGACCTGTCTCCAAGGGTCTATTGCTGCCTCGGTCACCTTATGGTCGTTCTCCTGTGAGTCTAGATTTTCGAATCCGACGCAAAACTGACAGTTAATTGTAAGGTTCAGAGCCTGTTAATGACGATGGAACACACAAATCGCGTCGCGATTCAATACATCGTCCTCCGGCCGACCTGTCTCCAAAGGGTCTATTGCTGCCTCGGGCACCTTATGGTCGATCTCCTGTGAGTCTTGATTTTCGAATCCGACGCAAAACTGACAGTTAATTGTAACGATCAGAGCCTGTTCATGACGATGGAACACACAAATTGCGTCGCGATTCAATACATCGTCCTCCGGCCGACCTGTCTCCAAGGGTTTATTGCTGCCTCGGGCACCTTTTGGTCGTTCTCCTGTGAGTCTAGTCTTTCGAATCCGACGCAAAACTGACAGTTAATTGTACGTTCAGAGCCTGTTAATGACGATGGAACACACAAATTGCGTCGCGATTCAATACATCGTCCTCCAGCCGACTTGTCTCCAAGGGTCTAGTGCTGCCTCGGGCACCTTAATGTCGTTCTTCTGTGAGTCTAGATTTTGGAATCCGAAGCAAAACTGACAGTTAATTGTAAGGTTCAGAGCCTCTTAATGACAATGGAACACACAAATTGAGTCGCGATTCAATACATCGTCCTCCGGCCGACCTGTCTCCAAGGGTCTATTGCTGCCTCGGGCACCTTATGGTCGATCTCCTGTGAGTCTAGATTTTCGAATCCGACGCAAAACTGACAGTTAATTGTAACGTTCAGAGCCTGTTAATGACGATGGAACACACAAATCGCGTCGCGATTCAATACATCGTCCTCCAGCCGACTTGTCTCCAAGGGTCTAGTGCTGCCTCGGGCACCTTATGGTCGTTCTTCTGTGAGTCTAGATTTTGGAATCCGACGCATAACTGACAGTTAATTGTAAGGTTCAGAGCCTGTTAATGACGATGGAACACACAAATTGCGTCGCGATTCAATACATCGTCCTCCGGCCGACCTGTCTCCAAGGGTCTATTTCTGCCTCGGGCACCTTATGGTCGATCTCCTGTGAGGCTAGATTTTCGAATCCGACGCAAAACTGACAGTTAATTGTGACGTTCAGCGCCTGTTAATGACGATGGAACACACAAATTGCGTCGCGATTCAATACATCGTCCTCCAGCCGACTTGTCTCCAAGGGTCTAGTGCTGCCTCGGACACCTTATGGTCGTTCTCCTGTGTCTCTAGATTTTCGAATCCGACGCAAAACTTACAGTTAATTCTAAGGTTCAGATCCTGTTAATGACGATGGAACACACAAATCACGTCGCGATTCAATACATCGTCCTCCAGCCGACTTGTCTCCAAGGGTTTAGTCCTGCCTCGGGCACCTTATGGTCGATCTCCTGTGAGTCTAGAATTTCGAATCCGACGTAAAACTGACAGTTAATTGTAAGGTTCAGAGCCTGTTAATGACGATGGAACACACAAATCGCGTCGCGATTCAATACATCGTCCTCCGGCCGACCTGACTCCAAGGGTCTATTGCTGCCTCGGGCACCTTATGGTCGATCTCCTGTGAGTCTAGATTTTCGAATCGGACGCAAAACTGACAGTTAATTGTAACGTTCAGAGCCTGTTAATGACGATGGAACACACAAATTGCGTCGCGATTCAATACATCGTCCTCCAGCCGACTTGTCTCCAAGGGTCTAGTGCTGCCTCGGGCACCTTATGGTCGTTCTTCTGTGAGTCTAGATTTTGGAATCCGAAGCAAAACTGACAGTTAATTGTAAGGTTCAGAGCCTCTTAATGACAATGGAACACACAAATTGAGTCGCGATTCAATACATCGTCCTCCGGCCGACCTGTCTCCAAGGGTCTATTGCTGCCTCGGGCACCTTATGGTCGATCTCCTGTAAGTCTAGATTTTCGAATCCGACGCTAAACTGACAGTTAATTGTAACGTTCAGAGCCTGTTAATGACGATGGAACACACAAATCGCGTCGCGATTCAATACATCGTCCTCCAGCCGACTTGTCTCCAAAGGTCTAGTGCTGCCTCGGGCACCTTATGGTCGTTCTCCTGTGAGTCTAGATTTTCGAATCCGACGCAAAACTGACAGTTAATCGTAAGGTTCAGAGCCTCTTCATGACAATGGAACACACAAATTGCGTCGCGATTCAATACATCGTCCTCCGGCCGACCTGTCTCCAAGGGTCTAGTGCTGCCTCGGACACCTTATGGTCGTTCCCCTGTGAGTCTAGATTTTCGAATCCGACGCAAACCTGACAGTTAATTGTAACGTTCAGCGCCTGTTAATGACGATGGAACACACAAATCGCGTCGCGATTCAATACATCGTCCTCCAGCCGACTTGTCTCAAAGGGTCTAGTGCTGCCTCGGGCACCATATGGTCGTTCTTCTGTGAGTCTAGATTTTCGAATCCGACGCAAAACTAACAGTTAATTGTAACGTTCAGAGCCTGTTAATGACGATGGAACACACAAATTGCGTCGCGATTCAATACATCGTCCTCCGGCCGACCTGTCTCCAAGGGTCTAGTGCTGCCTCGGACACCGTATGTTCGTTCTCCTGTGAGTCTAGATTTTCGAATCCGACGCAAAACTGACAGTTAATTGCAAGGTTCAGAGCCTCTTAATGACAATGGAACACACAAATCGCGTCGCGATTCAATACATCGTCCTCCGGCCGACCTGTCTCCAAGGGTCAATTGCTGCCTCGGGCACCTTATGGTCGATCTCCTGTGAGTCTAGATTTTCGAATCCGACGCAAAACTGACAGTTAATTGTAACGTTCAGAGCCTGTTAATGACGATGGAACACACAAATTGCGTCGCGATTCAATACATCGTCCTCCAGCCGACTTGTCTCCAAGGGTCTAGTGCTGCCTCGGACACCTTATGGTCGTTCTCCTGTGAGTCTAGATTTTCGCATCCGACGCAAAGCTGACAGTTAATTGTAAGGTTCAGAGCCTCTTAATGAAAATGGAACACACAAATCGCGTCGCGATTCAATACATCGTCCTCAGGCCGACCTGCCTCCAAGGGTCTATTGCTGCCTCGGGCACCTTATGGTCGATCTCCTGTGAGTCTAGATTTTCGAATCCGACGCAGTTAATTGTAACGTTCAGAGACTGTTAATGACGATGGAACACACAAATTGCGTCGCGATTCAATACATCGTCCTCCAGGCGACTTGTCTCCAAGGGTCTAGTGCTGCCTCGGACACCTTATGGTCGTTCTCCTGTGAGTCTAGATTTTCGAATCCGACGCAAAACTGACAGTTAATTGTAACGTTCAGGGCCTGTTAATGACGATGGAACACACAAATCGCCTGCGATTCAATGCATCGTCCTCCGGCCGACCTGTCTCCAAGGGTCTAGTGCTGCCTCGGACACCTTATGGTCGTTCTCCTGTGAGTCTAGATTTTCGAATCCGACGCAAAACTGACAGTTAATTGTAACGTTCAGGGCCTGTTAATGACGATGGAACACACAAATCGCGTCGCGATTCAATACACCGTCCACCGGCCGACCTGTCTCCAAGGGTCCAGTGCTGCCTCGGACACCTTATGGTCGTTCTCCTGTGAGTCTAGATTTTCGAATCCGACGCAAAACTGACAGTTAATAGTAACGTTCAGCGCCTGGAACACACAAATCGCGTCGCGATTCAAACATCGTCCTCCAGCCGACTTGTCTCCAAGGGTCTAGTCCTGCCTCGGGCACCTTATGGTCGATCTCCTGTGAGTCTAGATTTTCGAATCCGACGCAAAACTGACAGTTAATTGTAACGTTCAGAGCCTGTTAATGACAATGGAACACACAAATCGCGTCGCGATTCAATACATCGTCCTCCGGCCGACCTGTCTCCAAGGGTCTATTGCTGCCTCGGGCACCTTATGGTCGATCTCCTGTGAGTCTAGATTTTCGAATCCTACGCAAAACTGACAGTTAATTGTAAGGTTCAGAGCCTGTTAATGACGATGGAACACACAAATCGCGTCGCGATTCAATACATCGTCCTCCGGCCGACCTGTCTCCAAGGGTCTATTGCTGCCTCGGGCACCTTATGGTCGATCTCCTGTGAGTCTAGATTTTCGAATCCGACGCAAAACTGACAGTTAATTGTAAGGTTCAGAGCCTGTTAATGACGATGGAACACACAAATCGCGTCGCGATTCAATACATCGTCCTCCAGCCGACTTGTCTCCAAGGGTCTAGTGCTGCCTCGGACACCTTATGGTCGTTCTTCTGTGAGTCTAGATTTTCGAATCCGACGCAAAACTGACAATCGTAAGGTTCAGAGCCTCTTAATGCCAATGGAACACACAAATTGCGTCGCGATTCAATACATCGTCCTCCGGCCGACCTGTCTCCAAGGGTCTAGTGCTTCCTCGGACACCTTATGGTCGTTCTCCTGTGAGTCTAGATTTTCGAATCCGACGCAAAACTGACAGTTAATTGTAACGTTCAGCGCCTGTTAATGACGATGGAACACACAAATTGCGTCGCGATTCAATACATCGTCCTCCAGCCGACTTGTCTCCAAGGGTCTAGTGCTGCTTCGGACACCTTATGGTCGTTCTCCTGTGAGTCTAGATTTTCGAATCCGACGCAAAACTGACAGTTAATTGTAAGGTTCAGAGCATATTAATGACAATGGAACACAGAAATCGCGTCGCGATTCAACACATCGTCCTCCGGCCGACCTGTCTCCAAGGGTCTATTGCTGCCTCGGGCACCTTATGGTCGATCTCCTGTGAGTCTAGATTTTCGAATCCGACGCAAAACTGACAGTTAATTGTAACGTTCACGGCCTGTTAATGACGATGGAACACACAAATCGCGTCGCGATTCAATACATCGTCCTCCGGCCGACCTGTCTCCAAGGGTCTAGTGCTGCCTCGGACACCTTATGGTCGTTCTCCTGTGAGACTAGATTTTCGAATCCGACGCAAAACTGACAGTTGATTGTAACGTTCAGCGCCTGTTAATGACGATGGAACACACAAATCGCGTCGCGATTCAATACATCGTCCTCCAGCCGACATGTCTCCAAGGGTCTAGTCCTGCCTCGGGCACCTTATGGTCGTTCTTCTGTGAGTCTAGATTTTCGAATCCGACGCAAAACTGACAGTTAATTGTAAGGTTCAGAGCCTCTTAATGACAATGGAACACACAAATTGCGTCGCGATTCAATACATCGTCCTCCGGCCGACCTGTCTCCAAGGGTCTATTGCTGCCTCGGGCACCTTATGGTCGATCTCCTGTGAGTCTAGATTTTCGAATCCGACGCAAAAATGACAGTTAATTGTAACATTCAGAGCCTGTTAATGACGATGGAACACACAAATCCCGTCGCGATTCAATACATCGTCCTCCGGCCGACCTGTCTCCAAGGGTCTGTTGCTGCCTCGGGCACCTTATGGTCGATCTCCTGTGAGTCTAGATTTTCGAATCCGACGCAAAACTGACAGTTCATTGTAAGGTTCAGAGCCTGTTAATGACGATGTAACACACAAATTGCGTCGCGATTCAATACATCGTCCTCCGGCCGACCTGTCTCCAAGGGTCTATTGCTGCCTCGGGCACCTTATGGTCGATCTCCTGTGAGTCTATATTTTCGAATCCGACGCAAAACTGACAGTTAATTGTAACGTTCAGAGCCTGTTAATGACGATGGAACACACAAATCACGTCGCGATTCAATACATCATCCTCCAGCCGACTTGTCTCCAAGGGTCTAGTGCTGCCTCGGGCACCTTATGGTCGTTCTCCTGTGAGTCTAGATTTTCGAATCCGACGCAAAACTGACAGGTAATTGCAAGGTTCAGAGCCTGTTAATGACGATGGAAGACACAAATTGCGTCGCGATTCAATACATCGTCCTCCGGCCGACCTGTCTCCAAGGGTCTATTGCTGCCTCGGGCACCTTATGGTCAATCTCCTGTGAGTCTAGATTTTCGAATCCGACGCAAAACTGACAGTTAATTGTAACGTTCAGAGCCTGTTAATGACGATGGAACACACAAATTGCGTCGCGATTCAATACATCGTCCTCCGGCCGACCTGTCTCCAAAGGTCTATTGCTGCCTCGGGCACCTTAAGGTCGATCTCCTGTGAGTCTAGATTTTCGAATCCGACCGAAAACTGACAGTTAATTGTAACGTTCAGAGCCTGTTAATGACGATGGAACACACAAATCGCGTCGCGATTCAATATATCGTCCTCCGGCCGACCTGTCTCCAAGGGTCTATTGCTGCCTCGGTCACCTTATGGTCGTTCTCCTGTGAGTCTAGATTTTCGAATCCGACGCAAAACTGACAGTTAATTGTAAGGTTCAGAGCCTGTTAATGACGATGGAACACACAAAGCGCGTCGCGATTCAATACATCGTCCTCCGGCCGACCTGTCTCCAAAGGGTCTATTGCTGCCTCGGGCACCTTATGGTCGATCTCCTGTGAGTCTTGATTTTCGAATCCGACGCAAAACTGACAGTTAATTGTAACGATCAGAGCCTGTTCATGACGATGGAACACACAAATTGCGTCGCGATTCAATACATCGTCCTCCGGCCGACCTGTCTCCAAGGGTTTATTGCTGCCTCGGGCACCTTTTGGTCGTTCTCCTGTGAGTCTAGTCTTTCGAATCCGACGCAAAACTGACAGTTAATTGTACGTTCAGAGCCTGTTAATGACGATGGAACACACAAATTGCGTCGCGATTCAATACATCGTCCTCCAGCCGACTTGTCTCCAAGGGTCTAGTGCTGCCTCGGGCACCTTAATGTCGTTCTTCTGTGAGTCTAGATTTTGGAATCCGAAGCAAAACTGACAGTTAATTGTAAGGTTCAGAGCCTCTTAATGACAATGGAACACACAAATTGAGTCGCGATTCAATACATCGTCCTCCGGCCGACCTGTCTCCAAGGGTCTATTGCTGCCTCGGGCACCTTATGGTCGATCTCCTGTGAGTCTAGATTTTCGAATCCGACGCAAAACTGACAGTTAATTGTAACGTTCAGAGCCTGTTAATGACGATGGAACACACAAATCGCGTCGCGATTCAATACATCGTCCTCCAGCCGACTTGTCTCCAAGGGTCTAGTGCTGCCTCGGGCACCTTATGGTCGTTCTTCTGTGAGTCTAGATTTTGGAATCCGACGCATAACTGACAGTTAATTGTAAGGTTCAGAGCCTGTTAATGACGATGGAACACACAAATTGCGTCGCGATTCAATACATCGTCCTCCGGCCGACCTGTCTCCAAGGGTCTATTTCTGCCTCGGGCACCTTATGGTCGATCTCCTGTGAGGCTAGATTTTCGAATCCGACGCAAAACTGACAGTTAATTGTGACGTTCAGCGCCTGTTAATGACGATGGAACACACAAATTGCGTCGCGATTCAATACATCGTCCTCCAGCCGACTTGTCTCCAAGGGTCTAGTGCTGCCTCGGACACCTTATGGTCGTTCTCCTGTGTCTCTAGATTTTCGAATCCGACGCAAAACTTACAGTTAATTCTAAGGTTCAGATCCTGTTAATGACGATGGAACACACAAATCACGTCGCGATTCAATACATCGTCCTCCAGCCGACTTGTCTCCAAGGGTTTAGTCCTGCCTCGGGCACCTTATGGTCGATCTCCTGTGAGTCTAGAATTTCGAATCCGACGCAAAACTGACAGTTAATTGTAAGGTTCAGAGCCTGTTAATGACGATGGAACACACAAATCGCGTCGCGATTCAATACATCGTCCTCCGGCCGACCTGACTCCAAGGGTCTATTGCTGCCTCGGGCACCTTATGGTCGATCTCCTGTGAGTCTAGATTTTCGAATCCGACGCAAAACTGACAGTTAATTGTAACGTTCAGAGCCTGTTAATGACGATGGAACACACAAATTGCGTCGCGATTCAATACATCGTCCTCCAGCCGACTTGTCTCCAAGGGTCTAGTGCTGCCTCGGGCACCTTATGGTCGTTCTTCTGTGAGTCTAGATTTTGGAATCCGAAGCAAAACTGACAGTTAATTGTAAGGTTCAGAGCCTCTTAATGACAATGGAACACACAAATTGAGTCGCGATTCAATACATCGTCCTCCGGCCGACCTGTCTCCAAGGGTCTATTGCTGCCTCGGGCACCTTATGGTCGATCTCCTGTAAGTCTAGATTTTCGAATCCGACGCTAAACTGACAGTTAATTGTAACGTTCAGAGCCTGTTAATGACGATGGAACACACAAATCGCGTCGCGATTCAATACATCGTCCTCCAGCCGACTTGTCTCCAAAGGTCTAGTGCTGCCTCGGGCACCTTATGGTCGTTCTCCTGTGAGTCTAGATTTTCGAATCCGACGCAAAACTGACAGTTAATCGTAAGGTTCAGAGCCTCTTCATGACAATGGAACACACAAATTGCGTCGCGATTCAATACATCGTCCTCCGGCCGACCTGTCTCCAAGGGTCTAGTGCTGCCTCGGACACCTTATGGTCGTTCCCCTGTGAGTCTAGATTTTCGAATCCGACGCAAACCTGACAGTTAATTGTAACGTTCAGCGCCTGTTAATGACGATGGAACACACAAATCGCGTCGCGATTCAATACATCGTCCTCCAGCCGACTTGTCTCAAAGGGTCTAGTGCTGCCTCGGGCACCATATGGTCGTTCTTCTGTGAGTCTAGATTTTCGAATCCGACGCAAAACTAACAGTTAATTGTAACGTTCAGAGCCTGTTAATGACGATGGAACACACAAATTGCGTCGCGATTCAATACATCGTCCTCCGGCCGACCTGTCTCCAAGGGTCTAGTGCTGCCTCGGACACCGTATGTTCGTTCTCCTGTGAGTCTAGATTTTCGAATCCGACGCAAAACTGACAGTTAATTGCAAGGTTCAGAGCCTCTTAATGACAATGGAACACACAAATCGCGTCGCGATTCAATACATCGTCCTCCGGCCGACCTGTCTCCAAGGGTCAATTGCTGCCTCGGGCACCTTATGGTCGATCTCCTGTGAGTCTAGATTTTCGAATCCGACGCAAAACTGACAGTTAATTGTAACGTTCAGAGCCTGTTAATGACGATGGAACACACAAATTGCGTCGCGATTCAATACATCGTCCTCCAGCCGACTTGTCTCCAAGGGTCTAGTGCTGCCTCGGACACCTTATGGTCGTTCTCCTGTGAGTCTAGATTTTCGCATCCGACGCAAAGCTGACAGTTAATTGTAAGGTTCAGAGCCTCTTAATGAAAATGGAACACACAAATCGCGTCGCGATTCAATACATCGTCCTCAGGCCGACCTGCCTCCAAGGGTCTATTGCTGCCTCGGGCACCTTATGGTCGATCTCCTGTGAGTCTAGATTTTCGAATCCGACGCAGTTAATTGTAACGTTCAGAGACTGTTAATGACGATGGAACACACAAATTGCGTCGCGATTCAATACATCGTCCTCCAGGCGACTTGTCTCCAAGGGTCTAGTGCTGCCTCGGACACCTTATGGTCGTTCTCCTGTGAGTCTAGATTTTCGAATCCGACGCAAAACTGACAGTTAATTGTAAGGTTCAGAGCCTCTTAATGACAATGGAACACACAAATCGCGTCGCGATTCAATACATCGTCCTCCGGCCGACCTGCCTCCAAGGGTCTATTGCTGCCTCGGGCACCTTATGGTCGATCTCCTGTGAGTCTAGATTTTCGAATCTGACGCAAAACTGACAGTTAATTGTAACGTTCAGAGCCTGTTAATAACGATGGAACACACAAATTGCGTCGCGATTCAATACATCGTCCTCCGGCCGACCTGTCTCCAAGGGTCTTTTGCTGCCTCGGGCACCTTATGGTGATCTTCTCTGAGTCTAGATTTTCGAATCCGACGCAAAACGTACAGTTAATTGTAAGGTTCAGAGCCTCTTAATGACAATGGAACACACAAATCGCGTCGCGATTCAATACATCGTCCTCCAGCCGACTTGTCTCCAAGGGTCTAGTGCTGCCTCGGACACCGTATGTTCGTTCTCCTGTGAGTCTAGATTTTCGAATCCGACGCAAAACTGACAGTTAATTGGAAGGTTCAGAGCATCTTAATGACAATGGAACACACAAATCGCGTCGCGATTCAATACATCGTCCTCCAACCGACTTGTCTCCAAGGGTCTAGTGCTGCCTCGGGCACCTTATGGTCGTTCTTCTGTGAGTGTAGATTTTCGAATCCGACGCAATACTGACAGTTAATTGTAAGGTACAGAGCCTCTTAAAGACAATGGAACACACAAATTGCGTCGCGATTCAATATATCGTCCTCCGGCCGACCTATCTCCAAGGGTCTATTGCTGCCTCGGGCACCTTATGGTCGATCTCCTGTGAGTCTAGATTTTCGACTCCGACGCAGTTAATTGTAACGTTCAGAGACTGTTAATGACGATGGAACACACAAAACGCGTCGCGATTCAGTACATCGTCCTCCAGCCGACTTGTCTCCAAGGGTCTAGTGCTGCCTCGGGCACCTGATGGTCGTTCTCCTGTGAGTCTAGATTTTCGAATCCGACGCAAAACTGACAGTTAATTGTAAGGTTCAGAGCCTATTAATGACGATGGAACACACAAATTGCGTCGCGATTCAATACATCGTCCTCCGGCCGACCTGTCCCCAAAGGTCTATTGCTGCCTCGGGCACCTTATGGTCCATCTCCTGTCAGTCTAGATTTTCGAATCCGATGCAAAACTGACAGTTAATTGTAACGTTCAGAGCCTGTTAATGACGATGGAACACACAAATCCCGTCGCGATTCAATACATCGTCCTCCGGCCGACCTGTCTCCAAGGGTCTATTGCTGCCTCGGGCACCTTATGGTCGATCTCCTGTGAGTCTAGATTATCGAATCCGACGCAAAACTGACAGTTAATTGTAACGTTCAGAGCCTGTTAATGACGACGAAACACACAAATCGCGTCGCGATTCAATACATCGTCCTCCGGCCGACCTGTCTCCAAGGGTCTATTGCTGCCTCGGGCACCTTATGGTCGTTCTCGTGTGAGTCTAGACTTTTGAATCCGACGCAAAACTGACAGTTAATTGTAACGTTCAGAGCCTGTTAATGACGATGGAACACACAATTTGCGTCGCGATTCAATACATCGTCCTCCAGCCGACTTGTCTCCAAGGGTCTAGTGCTGCCTCGGGCACCTTATGGTCGTTCTTCTATGAGTCTAGATTTTCGAATCCGACGCAAAACTTACAGTTAATTGTAAGGTTCAGAGCCTCTTAATGACAATGGAACACACAAATCGCTTCGCGATTCAATACATCGTCCTCCGGCCGACCTGTCTCCAAGGGTCTAGTGCTGCCTCGGACACCGTATGTTCGTTCTCCTGTGAGTCTAGATTTTCGAATCCGACGCAAAACTGACACTTAATTGCAAGGTTCAGAGCCTCTTAATGACAATGGAACACACATATCGCGTCGCGATTCAATACATCGTCCTCCGGCCGACCTGTCTCCAAGGGTCAATTGCTGCCTCGGGCACCTTATGGTCGATCTCCTGTGAGTCTAGATTTTCGAATCCGACGCAAAACTGACAGTTAATTGTAACGTTCAGAGCCTGTTAATGACGATGGAACACACAAATTGCGTCGCGATTCAATACATCGTCCTCCAGCCGACTTGTCTCCAAGGGTCTAGTGCTGCCTCGGACACCTTATGGTCGTTCTCCTGTTAGTCTAGATTTTCGAATCCGACGCAAAACTGACAGTTAATTGTAAGGTTCAGAGCCTCTTAATGACAATGGAACACACAAATCGCGTCGCGATTCAATACATCGTCCTCCGGCCGACCTGCCTCCAAGGGTCTATTGCTGCCTCGGGCACCTTATGGTCGATCTCCTGTGAGTCTAGATTTTCGAATCTGACGCAAAACTGACAGTTAATTGTAAGGTTCAGAGCCTATTCATGACGATGGAACACACAAATAGCGTCGCGACTCAATACATCGTCCTCCGGCCGACCTGTCTCCAAGGGTCTATTGCTGCCTCGGGCACTTTATGGTCGTTCTCCTGTGAGTCTAGACTTTTGAATCCGACGCAAAAACTGACAGTGAATTGTAAGGTTCAGAGCCTGTTAATGACGATGGAACACACAAATTGCGTCGCGATTCAATACATCGTCCTCCAGCCGACTTGTCTCCATGGGTCTAGTGCTGCCTCGGACACCGTATGGTCGTTCTCCTGTGAGTCTAGATTATCGAATCCGACGCAAGACTGACAGTTAATTGTAAGGTTCAGAGCCTCTTAATGACAATGGAACACAAAAATCGCGTCGCGATTCAATACATCGTCCTCCGGCCGACCTGTCTCCAAGGGTCTATTGCTGCCTCGGGCACCGTATGGTCGATCTCCTGTGAGTCTAGATTTTCGAATCCGACGCAGTTAATTG
Source organism: Schistocerca nitens (assembly GCF_023898315.1). Classification (NCBI taxonomy): domain Eukaryota; kingdom Metazoa; phylum Arthropoda; class Insecta; order Orthoptera; family Acrididae; genus Schistocerca; species Schistocerca nitens. The sequence continues at coordinate 9,537,343 of NC_064617.1, read as the reverse complement.
TAACGGTCAGAGACTGTTAATGACGATGGAACACACAAATTGCGTCGCGATTCAATACATCGTCCTCCAGCCGACTTGTCTATAAGGGTCTAGTGCTGCCTCGGACACCTTATGGTCGTTCTCCTGTGAGTCTAGATTTTCGAATCCGACGCAAAACTGACAGTTAATTGTAAGGTTCAGAGCCTCTTAATGACAACGGAACACACAAATCGCGTCGCGATTCAATACATCGTCCTCAGGCCGACCTACCTCCAAGGGTCTATTGCTGCCTCGGGCACCTTATGGTCGATCTCCTGTGAGTCTAGATTTTCGAATCTGACGCAAAACTGACAGTTAATTGTAAGGTTCAGAGCCTGTTCATGACGATGGAACACACAAATAGCGTCGCGATTCAATACATCGTCCTCCGGCCGACCTGTCTCCAAGGGTCTATTGCTGCCTCGGGCACCTTATGGTCGTTCTCCTGTGAGTCTAGACTTTTGAATCCGACGCAAAACTGACAGTGGATTGTAAGGTTCAGAGCCTGTTAATGACGATGGAACACACAAATTGCGTCGCGATTCAATACATCGTCCTCCAGCCGACTTGTCTCCAAGGGTCTAGTGCTGCCTCGGGCACCTTATGGTCGGTCTTCTGTGAGTCTAGATTTTCGAATCCGACGCAAAACTTACAGTTAATTGTAAGGTTCAGAGCCTCTTAATGACAATGGAACACACAAATCGCGTCGCGATTCAATACGTCGTCCTCCGGCCGACCTGTCTCCAAGGGTCTATTGCAGCCTCGGGCACCTTATGGTCGATCTCCTGTGAGTCTAGATTTTCGAATCCGACGCAAAACTGACAGTTAATTGTAACGTTCTGAGCCTGTTAATGACGATGGAACACACAAATTGCGTCGCGATTCAATACATCGTCCTCCAGCCGACTTGTCTCCATGGGTCTATGCTGCCTCGGACACCGTATGGTCGTTCTCCTGTGAGTCTAGATTATCGAATCCGACGCAAAACTGACAGTTAATTGTAAGGTTCAGAGCCTCTTAATGACAATGGAACACAAAAATCGCGTCGCGATTCAATACATCGTCCTCCGGCCGACATGTCTCCAAGGGTCTATTGCTGCCTCGGGCACCTTATGGTCGATCTCCTGTGAGTATAGATTTTCGAATCCGACAGAGTTAATTGTAACGTTCAGAGACTGTTAATGACGATGGAACACACAAATCGCGTCGCGATTCAATACGTCGTCCTCCGGCCGACCTGTCTCCAAGGGTCTATTGCTGCCTCGGGCACCTTATGGTCGATCTCCTGTGAGTCTAGATTTTCGAATCCGACGCAAAACTGACAGTTAATTGTAAGGTTCAGAGCCTGTTAATGACGATGGAACACACAAATTGCGTCGCGATTCAATACATCGTCCTCCGGCCGAACTGTCTCCAAGGGTCTATTGCTGCCTCGGGCACCTTATGGTCGATCTCCTGTGAGTCTAGATTTTCGAATCCGACGCAAAACTGACAGTTAATTGTAACGTTCAGAGCCTGTTAATGACGATGGAACACACAAATTGCGTCGCGATTCAATACATCGTCCTCCGGCCGACCTGTCTCCAAGGGTCTATTGCTGCCTCGGGCACCTTATGGTCGTTCTCGTGTGAGTCTAGACTTTTGAATCCGACGCAAAACTGACAGATAATTGTAAGGTTCAGAGCCTGTTAATGACGATGGAACACACAATTTGCGTCGCCATTCAATACATCGTCCTCCAGCCGACTTGCCTCCAAGGGTCTAGTGCTGCCTCGGGCACCTTATGGTCGTTCTTCTGTGAGTCTAGATTTTCGAATCCGACGCAAAACTTACAGTTAATTGTAAGGTTCAGAGCCTCTTAATGACAATGGAACACACAAATCGCGTCGCGATTCAATACATCGTCCTCCGGCCGACCTGTCTCCAAGGGTCTAGTGCTGCCTCGGACACCGTATGTTCGTTCTCCTGTGAGTCTAGATTTTCGAATCCGACGCAAAACTGACAGTTAATTGCAAGGTTCAGAGCCTCTTAATGACAATGGAACACACAAATCGCGTCGCGATTCAATACATCATCCTCCGGCCGACCTCTCTCCAAGGGTCAATTGCTGCCTTGGGCACCTTATGGTCGATCTCCTGTGAGTCTAGATTTTGGAATCCGACGCAAAACTGACAGTTAATTGTAACGTTCAGAGCCTGTTAATGACGATGGAACACACAAATTGCGTCGCGATTCAATACATCGTCCTCCAGCCGACATGTCTCCAAGGGTCTAGTGCTGCCTCGGACACCTTATGGTCGTTCTCCTGTGAGTCTAGATTTTCGAATCCGACGCAAAACTGACAGTTAATTGTAAGGTTCAGAGCCTGTTAATGACGATGGAACACACAAATTGCGTCGCGATCCAATACATCGTCCTCCAGCCGACTTGTCCTCAAGGGTCTAGTGCTGCCTCGGGCACCTTATGGTCGTTCTTCTGTGAGTCTAGATTTTCGAATCCGACGCAAAACTTACAGTTAATTGTAAGGTTCAGAGCCTCTTAATGACAATGGAACACACAAATCGCGTCGCGATTCAATACGTCGTCCTCCGGCCGACCTGTCTCCAAGGGTCTATTGCTGCCTCGGGCACCTTATGGTCGATCTCCTGTGAGTCTAGATTTTCGAATCCGACGCAAAACTGACAGTTAATTGTAACGTTCTGAGCCTGTTAATGACGATGGAACACACAAATTGCGTCGCGATTCGATACATCGTCCTCCAGCCGACTTGTCTCCATGGGTCTATGCTGCCTCGGACACCGTATGGTCGTTCTCCTGTGAGTCTAGATTATCGAATCCGACGCAAAACTGACAGTTAATTGTAAGGTTCAGAGCCTCTTAATGACAATGGAACACAAAAATCGCGTCGCGATTCAATACATCGTCCTCCGGCCGACCTGTCTCCAAGGGTCTATTGCTGCCTCGGGCACCTTATGGTCGATCTCCTGTGAGTATAGATTTTCGAATCCGACGCAGTTAATTGTAACGTTCTGAGACTGTTAATGACGATGGAACACACAAATCGCGTCGCGATTCAATACGTCGTCCTCCGGCCGACCTGTCTCCAAGGGTCTATTACTGCCTCGGGCACCTTATGGTCGATCTCCTGTGAGTCTAGATTTTCGAATCCGACGCAAAACTGACAGTTAATTGTAACGTTCTGAGCCTGTTAATGACGATGGAACACACAAATCGCGTCGAGATTCAATACATCGTGTTCCAGCCGACTTGTCTCCAAGGGTCTAGTGCTGCCTCGGACACCGTATGTTCGTTCTCCTGTGAGTCTAGATTTTCGAATCCGACGCAAAACTGACAGTTAATTGCAAGGTTCAGAGCCTGTTAATGACGATGGAACACACAAATTGCGTCGCGATTCAATACATCGTCCTCCAGCCGACTTGTCTCCAAGGGTCTAGTGCTGCCTCGGGCACCTTATGGTCGGTCATCTGTGAGTCTAGATTTTCGAATCCGACGCAAAACTTACAGTTAATTGTAAGGTTCAGAGCCTCTTAATGACAATGGAACACACAAATCGCGTCGCGATTCAATACGTCGTCCTCCGGCCGACCTGTCTCCAAGGGTCTATTGCAGCCTCGGGCACCTTATGGTCGATCTCCTGTGAGTCTAGATTTTCGAATCCGACGCAAAACTGACAGTTAATTGTAACGTTCTGAGCCTGTTAATGACGATGGAACACACAAATTGCGTCGCGATTCAATACATCGTCCTCCAGCCGACTTGTCTCCATGGGTCTATGCTGCCTCGGACACCGTATGGTCGTTCTCCTGTGAGTCTAGATTATCGAATCCGACGCAAAACTGACAGTTAATTGTAAGGTTCAGAGCCTCTTAATGACAGTGGAACACAAAAATCGCGTCGCGATTCAATACATCGTCCTCCGGCCGACATGTCTCCAAGGGTCTATTGCTGCCTCGGGCACCTTATGGTCAAATCTCCTGTGAGTATAGATTTTCGAATCCGACGCAGTTAATTGTAACGTTCAGAGACTGTTAATGACGATGGAACACACAAATCGCGTCGCGATTCAATACGTCGTCCTCCGGCCGACCTGTCTCCAAGGGTCTATTGCTGCCTCGGGCACCTTATGGTCGATCTCCTGTGGGTCTAGGTTTTCGAATCCGACGCAAAACTGACAGTTAATTGTAACGTTCTGAGCCTGTTAATGACGATGGAACACACAAATCGCGTCGCGATTCAATACATCGTCCTCCAGCCGACTTGTCTCTAAGGGTCTAGTGCTGCCTCGGACACCGTATGTTCGTTCTCCTGTGAGTCTAGATTTTCGAATCCGACGCAAAACTGACAGTTAATTGCAAGGTTCAGAGCCTCTTAATGACAATGGAACACACAAATCGCGTCACGATTCAATACATCGTCCTCCGTCCGACCTATCTCCAAGGGTCTATTGCTGCCTCGGGCACCTTATGGTCGATCTCCTGTGAGTCTAGATTTTCGAATCCGACGCAGTTAATTGTAACGTTCAGAGCCTGTTAATGACGATGGAACACACAAATCGCGTCGCGATTCAATACATCGTCCTCCGGCCGACCTGTCTCCAAGGGTCTATTGCTGCCTCGGGCACCTTATGGTCGATCTCCTGTGAGTCTAGATTTTCGAATCCGACGCAAAACTGACAGTTAATTGTAAGGTTCAGAGCCTGTTAATGACGATGGAACACACAAATTGCGTCGCGATTCAATACATCGTCCTCCGGCCGAACTGTCTCCAAGGGTCTATAGCTGCCTCGGGCACCTTATGGTCGATCTCCTGTGAGTCTAGATTTTCGAATCCGACGCAAAACTGACAGTTAATTGTAACGTTCAGAGCCTGTTAATGACGATGGAACACACAAATTGCGTCGCGATTCAATACATCGTCCTCCGGCCGACCTGTCTCCAAGGGTCTATTGCTGCCTCGGGCACCTTATGGTCGTTCTCGTGTGAGTCTAGACTTTTGAATCCGACGCAAAACTGACAGATAATTGTAAGGTTCAGAGCCTGTTAATGACGATGGAACACACAATTTGCGTCGCGATTCAATACATCGTCCTCCAGCCGACTTGCCTCCAAGGGTCTAGTGCTGCCTCGGGCACCTTATGGTCGTTCTTCTGTGAGTCTAGATTTTCGAATCCGACGCAAAACTTACAGTTAATTGTAAGGTTCAGAGCCTCTTAATGACAATGGAACACACAAATCGCGTCGCGATTCAATACGTCGTCCTCCGGCCGACCTGTCTCCAAGGGTCTAGTGCTGCCTCGGACACCGTATGTTCGTTCTCCTGTGAGTCTAGATTTTCGAATCCGACGCAAAACTGACAGTTAATTGCAAGGTTCAGAGCCTCTTAATGACAATGGAACACACAAATCGCGTCGCGATTCAATACATCATCCTCCGGCCGACCTCTCTCCAAGGGTCAATTGCTGCCTCGGGCACCTTATGGTCGATCTCCTGTGAGTCTAGATTTTGGAATCCGACGCAAAACTGACAGTTAATTGTAACGTTCAGAGCCTGTTAATGACGATGGAACAGACAAATCCCGTCGCGATTCAATACATCGTCCTCCAGCCGACTTGTCCTCAAGGGTCTAGTGCTGCCTCGGGCACCTTATGGTCGTTCTTCTGTGAGTCTAGATTTTCGAATCCGACGCAAAACTTACAGTTAATTGTAAGGTTCAGAGCCTCTTAATGACAATGGAACACACAAATCGCGTCGCGATTCAATACGTCGTCCTCCGGCCGACCTGTCTCCAAGGGTCTATTGCTGCCTCGGGCACCTTATGGTCGATCTCCTGTGAGTCTAGATTTTCGAATCCGACGCAAAACTGACAGTTAATTGTAACGTTCTGAGCCTGTTAATGACGATGGAACACACAAATCGCGTCGAGATTCAATACATCGTGTTCCAGCCGACTTGTCTCCAAGGGTCTAGTGCTGCCTCGGACACCGTATGTTCGTTCTCCTGTGAGTCTAGATTTTCGAATCCGACGCAAAACTGACAGTTAATTGCAAGGTTCAGAGCCTCTTAATGACAATGGAACACACAAATCGCGTCGCGATTCAATACATCGTCCTCCAACCGACTTGTCTCCAAGGGTCTAGTGCTGCCTCGGGCACCGTATGGTCGTTCTTCTGTGAGTGTAGATTTTCGAATCCGACGCAATACTGACAGTTAATTGTAAGGTACAGAGCCTCTTAATGACAATGGAACACACAAATTGCGTCGCGATTCAATACATCGTCCTCCGTCCGACCTATCTCCAAGGGTCTATTGCTGCCTCGGGCACCTTATGGTCGATCTCCTGTGAGTCTAGATTTTCGAATCCGACGCAGTTAATTGTAACGTTCAGAGACTGTTAATGATGATGGAACACACAAAACGCGTCGCGATTCAGTACATCGTCCTCCAGCCGACTTGTCTCCAAGGGTCTAGTGCTGCCTCGGGCACCTGATGGTCGTTCTCCTGTGAGTCTAGATTTTCGAATCCGACGCAAAACTGACAGTTAATTGTAACGTTCAGAGCCTGTTAATGACGATGGAACACACAAATTGCGTCGCGATTCAATACATCGTCCTCCGGCCGACCTGTCTCCAACGGTCTATTGCTGCCTCGGGCACCTTATGGTCGACCTCCTGTGAGTATAGATTTTCGAATCCGACGCAGTTAATTGTAACGTTCTGAGACTGTTAATGACGATGGAACACACAAATCGCGTCGCGATTCAATACATCGTCCTCCAGCCGACTTGTCTCCATGGGTCTATGCTGCCTCGGACACCGTATGGTCGTTCTCCTGTGAGTCTAGATTATCGAATCCGACGCAAAACTGACAGTTAATTGTAAGGTTCAGAGCCTGTTAATGACGATGGAACACACAAATTGCGTCGCGATTCAATACATCGTCCTCCGGCCGACCTGTCTCCAAAGGTCTATTGCTGCCTCGGGCACCTTATGGTCGATCTCCTGTGAGTCTAGATTTTCGAATCCGACGCAAAACTGACAGTTAATTGTAACGTTCAGAGCCTGTTAATGACGATGGAACACACAAATTGCGTCGCGATTCAATACCTCGTCCTCCGGCCGACCTGTCTCCAAGAGTCTATTGCTGCCTCGGGCACCTTATGGTCGTTCTCGTGTGAGTCTAGACTTTTGAATCCGACGCAAAACTGACAGTTAATTGTAAGGTTTCGAGCCTGTTAATGACGATGGAATACACAATTTGCGTCGCGATTCAATACATCGTCCTCCAGCCGACTTGCCTCCAAGGGTCTAGTGCTGCCTCGGGCACCTTATGGTCGTTCTTCTGTGAGTCTAGATTTTCGAATCCGACGCAAAACTTACAGTTAATTGTAAGGTTCAGAGCCTCTTAATGACAATGGAACACACAAATCGCGTCGCGATTCAATACATCGTCCTCCGGCCGACCTGTCTCCAAGGGTCTAGTGCTGCCTCGGACACCGTATGTTCGTTCTCCTGTGAGTCTAGATTTTCGAATCCGACGCAAAACTGACAGTTAATTGCAAGGTTCAGAGCCTCTTAATGACAATGGAACACACAAATCGCGTCGCGATTCAATACATCGTCCTCCGGCCGACCTGTCTCCAAGGGTCAATTGCTGCCTCGGGCACCTTTTGGTCGATCTCCTGTGAGTCTAGATTTTGGAATCCGACGCAAAACTGACAGTTAATTGTAACGTTCAGAGCCTGTTAATGACGATGGTACACACAAATTGCGTCGCGATTCAATACATCGTCCTCCAGCCGACTTGTCTCCAAGAGTCTAGTGCTGCCTCGGACACCTTATGGTCGTTCTCCTGTGAGTCTAGATTTTCGAATCCGACGCAAAACTGACAGTTAATTGTAACGTTCATAGCCTGTTAATGACGGTGGAACACACAAACTGCGTAGCGATTCAATACATCGTCCTCCAGCCGACTTGTCTCGAAGGGTCTAGTGCTGCCTCGGACACCGTATGTTCGTTCTCCTGTGAGTCTAGATTTTCGAATCCGACGCAAAACTGACAGTTAATTGCAAGGTTCAGAGCCTCTTAATGACAATGGAACACACAAATCGCGTCGCGATTCAATACATCGTCCTCCGGCCGACCTGTCTCCAAGGGTCTAGTGCTGCCTCGGGCACCTTATGGTCGATCTCCTGTGAGTCTAGATTTTCGAATCCGACGCAAAACTGACAGTTAATTGTAACGTTCAGAGCCTGTAAATGACGATGGAACACACAAATTGCGTCGCGATTCAATACGTCGTCCTCCAGCCGACTTGTCTCCAAGGGTCTAGTGCTGCCTCGGACACCTTATGGTCGTTCTCCTGTGAGTCTAGATTTTCGAATCCGTACGCAAAACTGACAGTTAATTGTAAGGTTCACAGCCTCTTAATGACAATGGAACACACAAATCGCGTCGCGATTCAATACGTCGTCCTCCGGCCGACCTGTCTCCAAGGGTCTATTGCTGCCTCGGGCACCTTATGGTCGATCACCTGTGAGTCGAGATTTTCAAATCCGACGCAAAACTGACAGTTAATTGTAACGTTCAGAGCCTGTTAATGACGATGGAACACACAAATTGCGTCGCGATTCAATACATCGTCCTCCAGCCGACTCGTCTCCATGGGTCTAGTGCTGCCTCGGACACCGTATGGTCGTTCTCCTGTGAGTCTAGATTATCGAATCCGACGCAAAACTGACAGTTAATTGTAAGGTTCAGAGCCTCTTAATGACAATGGAACACAAAAATCGCGTCGCGATTCAATACATCGTCCTCCGGCTGACCTGTCTCCAAGGGTCTATTGCTGCCTCGGGCACCTTATGGTCGATCTCCTGTGAGTCTAGATTTTCGAATCCGACGCAGTTAATTGTAAGGTTCAGAGCCTGTTAATGACGATGGAACACACAAATTGCGTCGCGATTCAATACATCGTCCTCCAGCCGACTTGTCTCCAAGGGTCTAGTGCTGCCTCGGACACCTTATGGTCGTTCTCCTGTGAGTCTAGATTTTCGAATCCGACGCAAAACTGACAGTTAATTGTAAGGTTCAGAGCCTCTTAATGACAATGGAACACACAAATCGCGTCGCGATTCAATACATCGTCCTCCGGCCGACCTGTCTCCAAGGGTCTATTGCTGCCTCGGGCACCTTATGGTCGATCTCCTGTAAGTCGAGATTTTCGAATCTGACGCAAAACTGACAGTTAATTGTAACGTTCAGAGCCTGTTAATGACGATGGAACACACAAATTGCGTCGCGATTCAATACATCGTCCTCCGGCCGACCTGTCTCCAAGGGTCTTTTGCTGCCTCGGGCACCTTATGGTCGTTCTTCTGTGAGTCTAGATTTTCGAATCCGACGCAAAACTTACAGTTAATTGTAAGGTTCAGAGCCTGTTAATGACAATGAAACACACAAATCGCGTCGCGATTCAATACATCGTCCTCCAGCCGACTTGTCTCCAAGGGTCTAGTGCTGCCTCGGACATCGTATGTTCGTTCTCCTGTGAGTCTAGATTTTCGAATCCGACGCAATACTGACAGTTAATTGCAAGGACAATGAAACACACAAATCGCGTCGCGATTCAATACGTCGTCCTCCGGCCGACCTGTCTCCAAGGGTCTATTGCTGCCTCGGGCACCTTATGGTCGATCTCCTGTGAGTCTAGATTTTCGAATCCGACGCAAAACTGACAGTTAATTGTAACGTTCTGAGCCTGTTAATGACGATGGAACACACAAATTGCGTCGCGATTCAATACATCGTCCTCCAGCCGACTTGTCTCCATGGGTCTAGTGCTGCCTCGGACACCGTATGGTCGTTCTCCTGTGAGTCTAGATTATCGAATCCGACGCAAAACTGACAGTTAATTGTAAGGTTCAGAGCCTCTTAATGACAATGGAACACAAAAATCGCGTCGCGATTCAATACATCGTCCTCCGGCCGACCTGTCTCCAAGGGTCAATTGCTGCCTCGGGCACCTTATGGTCGACCTCCTGTGAGTCTAGATTTTGGAATCCGACGCAAAACTGACAGTTAATTGTAACGTTCAGAGCCTGTTAATGACGATGGAACACACAAATTGCGTCGCGATTCAATACATCGTCCTCCAGCCGACTTGTCTCCAAGGGTCTAGTGCTGCCTCGGACACCTTAAGGTCGTTCTCCTGTGAGTCTACATTTTCGAATCCGACGCAAAACTGACAGTTAATTGTAAGGTTCAGAGCCTCTTAATGACAATGGAACACACAAATCGCGTCGCGATTCAATACATCGTCCTCCGGCCGACCTGCCTCCAAGGGTCTATTGCTGCCTCGGGCACCTTATGGTCGATCTCCTGTGAGTCTAGATTTTCGAATCTGACGCAAAACTGACAGTTAATTGTAAGGTTCAGGGCCTGTTCATGACGATGGAACACACAAATTGCGTCGCGATTCAATACATCGTCCTCCGGCCGACCTGTCTCCAAGGGTCTATTGCTGCCTCGGGCACCTTATGGTCGTTCTCCTGTGAGTCTAGACTTTTGAATCCGACGCAAAACTGACAGTGAATTGTAAGGTTCAGAGCCTGTTAATGACGATGGAACACACAAATTGCGTCGCGATTCAATACATCGTCCTCCAGCCGACTTGTCTCCAAGGGTCTAGTGCTGCCTCGGGCACCTTATGGTCGTTCTTCTGTGAGTCTAGATTTTCGAATCCGACGCAAAACTTACAGTTAATTGAAAGGTTCAGAGCCTCTTAATGACAATGGAACACACAAATCGCGTCGCGATTCAATACGTCGTCCTCCGGCCGACCTGTCTCCAAGGGTCTATTGCTGCCTCGGGCACCTTATGGTCGATCTCCTGTGAGTCTAGATTTTCGAATCCGACGCAAAACTGACAGTTAATTGTAACGTTCTGAGCCTGTTAATGACGATGGAACACACAAATCCCGTCGCGATTCAATACATCGTCCTCCAGCCGACTTGTCTCCATGGGTCTAGTGCTGCCTCGGACACCGTATGGTCGTTCTCCTGTGAGTCTAGATTATCGAATCCGACGGAAAACTGACAGTTAATTGTAACGTTCTGAGCCTGTTAATGACGATGGAACACACAAATTGCGTCGCGATTCAATACATCGTCCTCCAGCCGACTTGTCTCCATGGGTCTAGTGCTGCCTCGGACACCGTATGGTCGTTCTCCTGTGAGTCTAGATTATCGAATCCGACGCAAAACTGACAGTTAATTGTAAGGTTCAGAGCCTCTTAATGACAATGGAACACAAAAATCGCGTCGCGATTCAATACATCGTCCTCCGGCCGACCTGTCTCCAAGGGTCTATTGCTGTCCCGGGCACCTTATGGTCGATCTCCTGTGAGTCTAGATTTTCGAATCCGACGCATACCTGACAGTTAATTGTAACGTTCATAGCCTGTTAATGACGGTGGAACACACAAATTGCGTCGCGATTCAATACATCGTCCTCCAGCCGACTTGTCTCGAAGGGTCTAGTGCTGCCTAGGACACCGTATGTTCGTTCTCCTTTGAGTCTAGATTTTCGAATCCGACGCAAAACTGACAGTTAATTGCAAGGTTCAGAGCCTCTTAATGACAATGGAACACACAAATCGCGTCGCGATTCAATACATCGTCCTCCAGCCGACCTGTCTCCAAGGGTCTAGTGCTGCCTCGGGCACCTTATGGTCGATCTCCTGTGAGTCTAGATTTTCGAATCCGGCGCAAAACTGACAGTTAATTGTAACGTTCAGAGCCTGTAAATGACGATGGAACACACAAATTGCGTCGCGATTCAATACGTCGTCCTCCAGCCGACTTGTCTCCAAGGGTCTAGTGCTGCCTCGGACACCTTATGGTCGTTCTCCTGTGAGTCTAGATTTTCGAATCCGACGCAAAACTGACAGTTAATTGTAAGGTTCAGAGCCTCTTAATGACAATGGAACACACAAATCGCGTCGCGATTCAATACGTCGTCCTCCGGCCGACCTGTCTCCAAGGGTCTATTGCTGCCTCGGGCACCTTATGGTCGATCACCTGTGAGTCGAGATTTTCGAATCCGACGCAAAACTGACAGTTAATTGTAACGTTCAGAGCCTGTTAATGACGATGGAACACACAAATTGCGTTGCGATTCAATACATCGTCCTCCAGCCGACTCGTTTCCATGGGTCTAGTGCTGCCTCGGACACCGTATGGTCGTTCTCCTGTGAGTCTAGATTATCGAATCCGACGCAAAACTGACAGTTAATTGTAAGGTTCAGAGCCTCTTAATGACAATGGAACACAAAAATCGCGCCGCGATTCAATACATCGTCCTCCAGCTGACCTGTCTCCAAGGGTCTATTGCTGCCTCGGGCACCTTATGGTCGATCTCCTGTGAGTCTAGATTTTCGAATCCGACGCAGTTAATTGTAAGGTTCAGAGCCTGTTAATGACGATGGAACACACAAATTGCGTCGCGATTCAATACATCGTCCTCCAGCCGACTTGTCTCCAAGGGTCTAGTGCTGCCTCGGACACCTTACGGTCGTTCTCCTTGTGAGTCTAGATTTTCGAATCCGACGCAAAACTGACAGTTAATTGTAAGGTTCAGAGCCTCTTAATGACAATGGAACACACAAATCGCGTCGCGATTCAATACATCGTCCTCCGGCCGACCTGTCTCCAAGGGTCTATTGCTGCCTCGGGCACCTTATCGTCGATCTCCTGTAAGTCTAGATTTTCGAATCTGACGCAAAACTGACAGTTAATTGTAACGTTCAGAGCCTGTTAATAACGATGGAACACACAAATTGCGTCGCGATTCAATACATCGTCCTCCGGCCGACCTGTCTCCAAGGGTCTTTTGCTGCCTCGGGCACCTTATGGTCGTTCTTCTGTGAGTCTAGATTTTCGAATCCGACGCAAAACTTACAGTTAATTGTAAGGTTCAGAGCCTGTTAATGACAATGGAACACACAAATCGCGTACGATTCAATACATCGTCCTCCAGCCGACTTGTCTCCACGGGTCTAGTGCTGCCTCGGACAACGTATGTTCGTTCTCCTGTGAGTCTAGATTTTCGAATCCGACGCAAAACTGACAGTTAATTGCAAGGACAATGAAACACACAAATCGCGTCGCGATTCAATACGTCGTCCTCCGGCCGACCTGTCTCCAAGGGTCTATTGCTGCCTCGGGCACCTTATGGTCGATCTCCTGTGAGTCTAGATTTTCGAATCCGACGCAAAACTGACAGTTAATTGTAACGTTCTGAGCCTGTTAATGACGATGGAACACACAAATTGCGTCGCTATTCAATACATCGTCCTCCAGCCGACTTGTCTCCATGGGTCTAGTGCTGCCTCGGACACCGTATGGTCGTTCTCCTGTGAGTCTAGATTATCGAATCCGACGCAAAACTGACAGTTAATTGTAAGGTTCAGAGCCTCTTAATGACAATGGAACACAAAAATCGCGTCGCGATTCAATACCTCGTCCTCCGGCCGACCTGTCTCCAAGGGTCTATTGCTGCCTCGGGCACCTTATGGTCGATCTCCTGTGAGTCTAGATTTTCGAATCCGACGCAAAACTGACAGTTAATTGTAACGTTCAGAGCCTGTTAATGACGATGGAACAGACAAATCCCGTCGCGATTCAATACATCGTCCACAGGCCGACCTGTCTCCAAGGGTCTATTGCTGCCTCGGGCACCTTATGGTCGATCTCCTGATAGTCTAGATTTTCGAATCCGACGCAAAACTGACAGTTAATTGTAACGTTCAGAGCCTGTTAATGACGATGGAACACACAAATCGCGTCGCGATTCAATGCATCGTCCTCCGGCCGACCTGTCTCCAAGGGTCTATTGCTGCCTCGGGCACCTTATGGTCGATCTCCTGTGAGTCTAGATTTTCGAATCCGACGCAAAACTGACAGTTAATTGTAACGTTCAGAGCCTGTTAATGACGATGGAACACACAAATTGCGTCGCGATTCAATACATCGTCCTCCGGCCGAACTGTCTCCAAGGGTCTATTGCTGCCTCGGGCACCTTATGGTCGATCTCCTGTGAGTCTAGATTTTCGAATCCGACGCAAAACTGACAGTTAATTGTAACGTTCAGAGCCTGTTAATGACGATGGAACACACAAATTGCGTCGCGATTCAATACATCGTCCTCCGGCCGACCTGCCTCCAAGGGTCTATTGCTGCCTCGGGCACCTTATGCTCGATGTCCTGTGAGTCTAGATTATCGAATCTGACGCAAAACTAATAGTTAATTGTAAGGTTCAGAGCCTGTAAATGACGATGGAACACACAAATTGCGTCGCGATTCAATACATCGTCCTCCGGCCGACCTGTCTCCAAGGGTCTTTTGCTGCCTCGGGCACCTTATGGTCGTTCTCCTGTGAGTCTAGATTTTCGAATACGACGCAAAACTAACAGTTAATTGTAACGTTCAGAGCCTGTTAATGACGATGGAACACACAAATCGCGTCGCGATTCAATACATCGTCCTCCAACCGACTTCTCTCCAAGGGTCTAGTGCTGCCTCGGGCACCTTATGGTCGTTCTCCTGTGAGTCTAGATTTTTGAATCTGACGCAAAACTGACAGTTAATTGTAAGGTTCAGAGCCTGTTAATGACGATGGAACACACAAATTGCGTCGCGATTCAATACATCGTCCTCCGGCCGACCTGTCTCCAAGGGTCTATTGGTGCCTCGGGCACCTTATGGTCGATCTCCTGTGAGTCTAGATTTTCGAATCCGACGCAAAACTGACAGTTAATTGTAACGTTCAGAGCCTGTTAATGACGATGGAACACACAAATCCCGTCGCGATTCAATACATCGTCCTCCGGCCGACCTGTCTCCAAGGGTCTAGTGCTGCCTCGGGCACCTTATGGTCGATCTCCTGTGAGTCTAGATTTTCGAATCCGACGCAAAACTTACAGTTAATCGTAAGGTTCAGAGCCTCCTAATGACAATGGAACACACAAATCGCGTCGCGATTCAATACGTCCTCCGCTAGACCTGTCACCAAGGGTCAATTGCTGCCTCGGGCACCTTATGGTCGATCTCCTGTGAGTCTAGATTTTCGAATCCGACGCAAAACTGACAGTTAATTGTAAGGTTCAGTGCCTGTTAATGACGATGGAACACACAAATTGCGTCGCGATTCAATACGTCGTCCTCCAGCCGACTTGTCTCCATGGGTCTAGTGCTGCCTCGGGCACCTTATGGTCGATCTCCTGTGAGTCTAGATTTTCGAATCCGACGCAAAACTGACAGTTAATTGTAAGGTTCAGAGCCTCTTAATGACAATGGAACACACAAATTGCGTCGCGATTCAATACATCGTCCTCCGGCCGACCTGTCTCCAACGGTCTATTGCTGCCTCGGGCACCTTATGGTCGATCTCCTGTGAGTCTAGATTTTCGAATCCGACGCAAACCTGACAGTTAATTGTAACGTTCAGAGCCTGTTAATGACGATGGAACACAGAAATCGCGTCGCGATTCAATACATCGTCCTCCAGCCGACTTGTCTCCAAGGGTCTAGTGCTGCCTCGGACACCTTATGGTCGTTCTCCTGTGAGTCTAGATTTTCGAATCCGACGCAAAACTGACAGTTAATTGTAACTTTCAGAGCCTCTTAATGACAATGGAACACACAAATCGCGTCGCGATTCAATACATCGTCCTCCGGCCGACCTGTCTCCAAGGGTCTATTGCTGCCTCGGGCACCTTATGGTCGATCTCCTGTGAGTCTAGACTTTCGAATCCGACGTAAAACTGACAGTTAATTGTAACGTTCAGAGCCTGTTAAAGACGATGGAACACACAAATCCCGTCGCGATTCAATACATCGTCCTCCAGCCGACTTGTCTCCAAGGGTCTAGTGCTGCCACGGACACCTTATGGTCGTTCTCCTGTGAGTCTAGATTTTCGAATCCGACGCAGAACTTACAGTTAATTGTAACGTTCAGAGCCTCTTAATGACAATGGAACACACAAATCGCGTCGCGATTCAATACATCGTCTTCCGGCCGACCTGCCTCCAAGGGTCTATTGCTGCCTCGGGCACCTTATGGTCGATCTCCTGTGAGTCTAGATTTTTCGAATCCAACGCAAAACTGACAGTTAATTGTAACGTTCAGAGCCTGTTAATGACGATGGAACACACAAATCGCGTCGCGATTCAATACATCGTCCTCCGGCCGACCTGTCTCCAAGGGTCTATTGCTGCCTCGGGCACCTTATGGTCGATCTCCTGTGAGTCTAGATTTTCGAATCCGACGCAAAACTGACAGTTAATTGTAACGTTCAGAGCCTGTTAATGACGATGGAACACACAAATTGCGTCGCGATTCAATACATCGTCCTCCGGCCGACCTGCCTCCAAGAGTCTATTGCTGCCTCGGGCACCTTATGCTCGATCTCCTGTGAGTCTAGATTATCGAATCTGACGCAAAACTAACAGTTAATTGTAAGGTTCAGAGCCTGTAAATGACGATGGAACACACAAATTGCGTCGCGATTCAATACATCGTCCTCCGGCCGACCTGTCTCCAAGGGTCTTTTGCTGCCTCGGGCACCTTATGGTCATTCTCCTGTGAGTCTAGATTTTCGAATACGACGCAAAACTAACAGTTAATTGTAACGTTCAGAGCCTGTTAATGACGATGGAACACACAAATCGCGTCGCGATTCAATACATCGTCCTCCAACCGACTTCTCTCCAAGGGTCTAGTGCTGCCTCGGGCACCTTATGGTCGTTCTCCTGTGAGTCTAGATTTTTGAATCTGACGCAAAACTGACAGTTAATTGTAAGGTTCAGAGCCTGTTAATGACGATGGAACACACAAATTGCGTCGCGATTCAATACATCGTCCTCCGGCCGACCTGTCTCCAAGGGTCTATTGGTGCCTCGGGCTCCTTATGGTCGATCTCCTGTGAGTCTAGATTTTCGAATCCGACGCAAAACTGACAGTTAATTGTAACGTTCAGAGCCTGTTAATGACGATGGAACACACAAATCCCGTCGCGATTCAATACATCGTCCTCCGGCCGACCTGTCTCCAAGGGTCTAGTGCTGCCTCGGGCACATTATGGTCGATCTCCTGTGAGTCTAGATTTTCGAATCCGACGCAAAACTTACAGTTAATCGTAAGGTTCAGAGCCTCTTAATGACAATGGAACACACAAATCGCGTCGCGATTCAATACATCGTCCTCCGGCCGACCTGTCTCCAAGGGTCTATTGCTGCCTCGGGCACCTTATGGTCGATCTCCTGTGAGTCTAGACTTTCGAATCCGACGCAAAACTGACAGTTAATTGTAACGTTCAGAGCCTGTTAATGACGGTGGAACACACAAATTGCGTCGCGATTCAATACATCGTCCTCCAGCCGACTTGTCTCCAAGGGTCTAGTGCTGCCTCGGACACCGTATGGTCGTTCTCCTGTGAGTCTAGATTTTCGAATCCGACGCAAAACTGACAGTTAATTGCAAGGTTCAGAGCCTCTTAATGACAATGGAACACACGAATCGCGTCGCGATTCAATACGTCCTCCGGCCGACCTGTCACCAAGGGACAATTGCTGCCTCGGGCACCTTATGGTCGATCTCCTGTGAGTCTAGATTTTCGAATCCGACGCAAAACTGACAGTTAATTGTAAGGTTCAGAGCCTGTTAATGACGATGGAACACACAAATTGCGTCGCGATTCAATACGTCGTCCTCCAGCCGACTTGTCTCCAAGGGTCTAGTGCTGCCTCGGGCACCTTATGGTCGATCTCCTGTGAGTCTAGATTTTCGAATCCGACGCAAAACTGACAGTTAATTGTAAGGTTCAGAGCCTCTTAATGACAATGGAACACACAAATTGCGTCGCGATTCAATACATCGTCCTCCGGCCGACCTGTCTCCAACGGTCTATTGCTGCCTCGGGCACCTTATGGTCGATCTCCTGTGAGTCTAGATTTTCGAATCCGACGCAAACCTGACAGTTAATTGTAACGTTCAGAGCCTGTTAATAACGATGGAACACAGAAATCGCGTCGCGATTCAATACATCGTCCTCCAGCCGACTTGTCTCCATGGGTCTAGTGCTGCCTCGGGCACCTTATGGTCGTTCTCCTGTGAGTCTAGATTTTTGAATCTGACGCAAAACTGACAGTTAATTGTAAGGTTCAGAGCCTGTTAATGACGATGGAACACACAAATTGCGTCGCGATTCAATACATCGTCCTCCGGCCGACCTGTCTCCAAGGGTCTATTGGTGCCTCGGGCTCCTTATGGTCGATCTCCTGTGAGTCTAGATTATCGAATCTGACGCAAAACTAACAGTTAATTGTAAGGTTCAGAGCCTGTAAATGACGATGGAACACACAAATTGCGTCGCGATTCAATACATCGTCCTCCGGCCGACCTGTCTCCAAGGGTCTTTTGCTGCCTCGGGCACCTTATGGTCATTCTCCTGTGAGTCTAGATTTTCGAATACGACGCAAAACTAACAGTTAATTGTAACGTTCAGAGCCTGTTAATGACGATGGAACACACAAATCGCGTCGCGATTCAATACATCGTCCTCCAACCGACTTCTCTCCAAGGGTCTAGTGCTGCCTCGGGCACCTTATGGTCGTTCTCCTGTGAGTCTAGATTTTTGAATCTGACGCAAAACTGACAGTTAATTGTAAGGTTCAGAGCCTGTTAATGACGATGGAACACACAAATTGCGTCGCGATTCAATACATCGTCCTCCGGCCGACCTGTCTCCAAGGGTCTATTGGTGCCTCGGGCTCCTTATGGTCGATATCCTGTGAGTCTAGATTTTCGAATCCGACGCAAAACTGACAGTTAATTGTAACGTTCAGAGCCTGTTAATGACGATGGAACACACAAATCCCGTCGCGATTCAATACATCGTCCTCCGGCCGACCTGTCTCCAAGGGTCTAGTGCTGCCTCGGGCACATTATGGTCGATCTCCTGTGAGTCTAGATTTTCGAATCCGACGCAAAACTTACAGTTAATCGTAAGGTTCAGAGCCTCTTAATGACAATGGAACACACAAATCGCGTCGCGATTCAATACATCGTCCTCCGGCCGACCTGTCTCCAAGGGTCTATTGCTGCCTCGGGCACCTTATGGTCGATCTCCTGTGAGTCTAGACTTTCGAATCCGACGCAAAACTGACAGTTAATTGTAACGTTCAGAGCCTGTTAATGACGGTGGAACACACAAATTGCGTCGCGATTCAATACATCGTCCTCCAGCCGACTTGTCTCCAAGGGTCTAGTGCTGCCTCGGACACCGTATGGTCGTTCTCCTGTGAGTCTAGATTTTCGAATCCGACGCAAAACTGACAGTTAATTGCAAGGTTCAGAGCCTCTTAATGACAATGGAACACACGAATCGCGTCGCGATTCAATACGTCCTCCGGCCGACCTGTCACCAAGGGTCAATTGCTGCCTCGGGCACCTTATGGTCGATCTCCTGTGAGTCTAGATTTTCGAATCCGACGCAAAACTGACAGTTAATTGTAAGGTTCAGAGCCTGTTAATGACGATGGAACACACAAATTGCGTCGCGATTCAATACGTCGTCCTCCAGCCGACTTGTCTCCAAGGGTCTAGTGCTGCCTCGGGCACCTTATGGTCGATCTCCTGTGAGTCTAGATTTTCGAATCCGACGCAAAACTGACAGTTAATTGTAAGGTTCAGAGCCTCTTAATGACAATGGAACACACAAATTGCGTCGCGATTCAATACATCGTCCTCCGGCCGACCTGTCTCCAACGGTCTATTGCTGCCTCGGGCACCTTATGGTCGATCTCCTGTGAGTCTAGATTTTCGAATCCGACGCAAACCTGACAGTTAATTGTAACGTTCAGAGCCTGTTAATAACGATGGAACACAGAAATCGCGTCGCGATTCAATACATCGTCCTCCAGCCGACTTGTCTCCATGGGTCTAGTGCTGCCTCGGACACCTTATGGTCGTTCTCCTGTGAGTCTAGATTTTCGAATCCGACGCAAAACTGACAGTTAATTGTAACTTTCAGAGCCTCTTAATGACAATGGAACACACAAATCGCGTCGCGATTCAATACATCGTCCTCCGGCCGACCTGTCTCCAAGGGTCTATTGCTGCCTCGGGCACCTTATGGTCGATCTCCTGTGAGTCTAGATTTTCGAATCCGACGTAAAACTGACAGTTAATTGTAACGTTCAGAGCCTGTTAAAGACGATGGAACACACAAATCCCGTCGCGATTCAATACATCGTCCTCCAGCCGACTTGTCTCCAAGGGTCTAGTGCTGCCACGGACACCTTATGGTCGTTCTCCTGTGAGTCTAGATTTTCGAATCCGACGCAGAACTTACAGTTAATTGTAACGTTCAGAGCCTCTTAATGACAATGGAACACACAAATCGCGTCGCGATTCAATACATCGTCTTCCGGCCGACCTGCCTCCAAGGGTCTATTGCTGCCTCGGGCACCTTATGGTCGATCTCCTGTGAGTCTAGATTTTCGAATCCAACGCAAAACTGACAGTTAATTGTAACGTTCAGAGCCTGTTAATGACGATGGAACACACAAATCGCGTCGCGATTCAATACATCGTCCTCCGGCCGACCTGTCTCCAAGGGTCTATTGCTGCCTCGGGCACCTTATGGTCGATCTCCAGTGAGTCTAGATTTTCGAATCCGACGCAAAACTGACAGTTAATTGTAACGTTCAGAGTCTGTTAATGACGATGGAACACACAAATTGCGTCGCGATTCAATACATCGTCCTCCGGCCGACCTGTCTCCAAGGGTCTATTGCTGCCTCGGGCACCTTATGGTCGTTCTCCTGTGAGTCTAGATTTTCGAATCCGACGCAAAAATGACAGTTAATTGTAACGTTCAGAGCCTGTTAATGACGATGGAACACAGAAATCGGGTCGCGATTCAATACATCGTCCTCCAGCCGACTTGTCTCCAAGGGTTTAGTGCTGCCTCGGGCACCTTATGGTCGTTCCTCTGTGAGTCTAGATTTTCGAATCCGACGCAAAACTGACAGTTAATTGTAAGGTTCAGAGCCTCTTAATGACAATGGAACACACAAATTGCGTCGCGATTCAATACATCGTCCTCCGGCCGACCTGTCTCCAAGGGTCTATTGCTGCCTCGGGCACCTTATGGTCGATCTCCTGTGAGTCTAGATTTTCGAATCCGACGCATACCTGACAGTAAAGTGTAACGTTCAGAGCCTGTTAATGACGATGGAACACACAAATCACTTCGCGATTCAATACATCGTCCTCCAGCCGACTTGTCTCCAAGGGTCTAGTGCTGCATCGGACACCTTATGGTCGTTCTCCTGTGAGTCTAGATTTTCGAATGCGACGCAAAACTGACAGTTAATCGTAAGGTTCAGAGCCCCTTAATGACAATGGAACACACAAATTGCGTCGCGATTCAATACATCGTCCTCCGGCCGACCTGTATCCAAGGGTCTATTGCTGCCTCGGGCACCTTATGGTCGTTCTCCTGTGAGTCTAGATTTTCGAATCCGACGCAAAACTGACAGTTAATTGTAACGTTCAGAGCCTCTTAATGACGATGGAACACACAAATTGCGTCGCGATTCAATACATCGTACTCCAGCCGACTTGTCTCCAAGCGGCTAGTGCTGCCTCGGACACCTTATGGTCGTTCTCCTGTGAGTCTAAATTTTCGAATCCGGCGCAAAACTGACAGTTAATTGTAACGTTCAGAGCCTCTTAATGACAATGGAACACACAAATCGCGTCGCGATTCAATACATCGTCCTCCGGCCGACCTGTCTCCAAGGGTCTATTGCTGCCTCGGGCACTTTATGGTCGATCTCCTGTGAGTCTGGATTTTCGAATCCGACGCAATACTGACAGTTAATTGTAACGTTCAGAGCCTGTTAATGACGATGGAACACACAAATCCCGTCGCGATTCAATACATCGTCCTCCGGCCGACCTGTCTCCAAGGGTCTATTGCTGCCGCGGGCACCTTATGGTCGATCTCCTGTGAGTCTAGATTTTCGAATCCGACGCAAAACTGACAGTTAATTGTAACGTTCAGAGCCTGTTAATGACGATGGAACACACAAATTGCGTCGCGATTCAATACATCGTCCTCCAGCCGACTTGTCTCCAAGGGTCTAGTGCTGCCTCGGACACCGTATGGTCGTTCTCCTGTGAGTCTAGATTTTCGAATCCGACGCAAAACTGACAGTTAATTGTAAGATTCAGAGCCTGTTAATGACAATGGAACACACAAATCGCGTCGCGATTCAATACATCGTCCTCCGGCCGACCTGTCTCCAAGGGTCTATTGCTGCCTCGGGCACCTTATGGTCGATCTCCTGTGAGTCTAGATTTTCGAATCCGACGCAAAACTGACAGTTAATTGTAACGTTCAGAACCTGTTAATGACGATGGAACACACAAATCCCGTCGCGATTCAATACATCGTCCTCCGGCCGACCTGTCTCCAAGGGTCTATTGCTGCCTCGGGCACCTTATGGTCGATCTCCTGTGAGTCTAGATTTTCGAATCCGACGCAAACCTTACAGTTAATTGTAAGGTTCAGAGCCTCTTAATGACAATGGAACACACAAATCGCGTCGCGATTCAATACATCGTCCTCCGGCCGACCTGTCTCCAAGGGTCTATTGCTGCCTCGGGCACCTTATGGTCGATCTCCTGTGAGTCTAGACTTTCGAATCCGACGCAAAACTGACAGTTAATTGTAACGTTCAGAGCCTGTTAATGACGGTGGAACACACAAATTGCGTCGCGATTCAATACATCGTCCTCCAGCCGACTTGTCTCCAAGGGTCTAGTGCTGCCTCGGACACCGTATGGTCGTTCTCCTGTGAGTCTAGATTTTCGAATCCGACGCAAAACTGACAGTTAATTGCAAGGTTCAGAGCCTCTTAATGACAATGGAACACACGAATCGCGTCGCGATTCAATACATCGTTCTCCGGCCGACCTGTCACCAAGGGTCAATTGCTGCCTCGGGCACCTTATGGTCGATCACCTGTGAGTCTAGATTTTCGAATACGACGCAAAACTGACAGTTAATTGTAAGGATCAGAGCCTGTTAATGACGATGGAACACACAAATTGCGTCGCGATTCAATACGTCGTCCTCCAGCCGACTTGACTCCAAGGGACTAGTGCTGCCTCGGACACCTTATGGTCGATCTCCTGTGAGTCTAGATTTTCGAATCCGACGCAAAACTGACAGTTAATTGTAACGTTCAGAGCCTCTTAATGACAATGGAACACACAAATTGCGTCGCGATTCAATACATCGTCCTCCGGCCGACCTGTCTCCAACGGTCTATTGCTGCCTCGGGCACCTTATGGTCGATCTCCTGTGAGTCTAGATTTTCGAATCCGACGCAAACCTGACAGTTAATTGTAACGTTCAGAGCCTGTTAATGACGATGGAACACAGAAATCGCGTCGCGATTCAATACATCGTCCTCCAGCCGACTTGTCTCCATGGGTCTAGTGCTGCCTCGGACACCTTATGGTCGTTCTCCTGTGAGTCTAGATTTTCGAATCCGACGCAAAACTGACAGTTAATTGTAACTTTCAGAGCCTCTTAATGACAATGGAACACACAAATCGCGTCGCGATTCAATACATCGTCCTCCGGCCGACCTGTCTCCAAGGGTCTATTGCTGCCTCGGGCACCTTATGGTCGATCTCCTGTGAGTCTAGATTTTCGAATCCGACGTAAAACTGACAGTTAATTGTAACGTTCAGAGCCTGTTAAAGACGATGGAACACACAAATCCCGTCGCGATTCAATACATCGTCCTCCAGCCGACTTGTCTCCAAGGGTCTAGTGCTGCCACGGACACCTTATGGTCGTTCTCCTGTGAGTCTAGATTTTCGAATCCGACGCAAAACTGACAGTTAATTGTAACGTTCAGAGCCTCTTAATGACAATGGAACACACAAATCGCGTCGCGATTCAATACATCGTCTTCCGGCCGACCTGCCTCCAAGGGTCTATTGCTGCCTCGGGCACCTTATGGTCGATCTCCTGTGAGTCTAGATTTTGGAATCCGACGCAAAACTGACAGTTAATTGTAACGTTTAGAGCCTGTTAATGACGATGGAACACACAAATCGCGTCGCGATTCAATACAGCGTCCTCCGGCCGACGTGTCTCCAAGGGTCTATTGCTGCCTCGGGCACCTTATGGTCGATCTCCAGTGAGTCTAGATTTTCGAATCCGACGCAAAACTGACATTTAATTGTAAGGTTCAGAGCCTGTTAATGACGATGGAACACACAAATTGCGTCGCGATTCAATACATCGTCCTCCGGCCGACCTGTCTCCAAGGGTCTATTGCTGCCTCGGGCACCTTATGGTCGTTCTCCTGTGAGTCTAGATTTTCGAATCCGACGCAAAACTGACAGTTAATTGTAACGTTCAGAGCCTGTTAATGACGATGGAACACACAAATCGGGTCGCGATTCAATACATCGTCCTCCAGCCGACTTGTCTCCAAGGGTTTAGTGCTGCCTCGGGCACCTTATGGTCGTTCCTCTGTGAGTCTAGATTTTCGAATCCGACGCAAAACTGACAGTTAATTGTAAGGTTCAGAGCCTCTTAATGACAATGGAACACACAAATTGCGTCGCGATTCAATACATTGTCCTCCGGCCGACCTGTCTCCAAGGGTCTATTGCTGCCTCGGGCACCTTATGGTCGATCTCCTGTGAGTCTAGATTTTCGAATCCGACGCATACCTGACAGTAAAGTGTAACGTTCAGAGCCTGTTAATGACGATGGAACACACAAATCTCTTCGCGATTCAATACATCGTCCTCCAGCCGACTTGTCTCCAAGGGTCTAGTGCTGCATCGGACACCTTATGGTCGTTCTCCTGTGAGTCTAGATTTTCGAATGCGACGCAAAACTGACAGTTAATCGTAAGGTTCAGAGCCCCTTAATGACAATGGAACACACAAATTGCGTCGCGATTCAATACATCGTCCTCCGGCCGACCTGTATCCAAGGGTCTATTGCTGCCTCGGGCACCTTATGGTCGTTCTCCTGTGAGTCTAGATTTTCGAATCCGACGCAAAACTGACAGTTAATTGTAACGTTCAGAGCCTGTTAATGACGATGGAACACACAAATTGCGTCGCGATTCAATACATCGTCCTCCAGCCGACTTGTCTCCAAGCGGCTAGTGCTGCCTCGGACACCTTATGGTCGTTCTCCTGTGAGTCTAGATTTTCGAATCCGGCGCAAAACTGACAGTTAATTGTAACGTTCAGAGCCTCTTAATGACAATGGAACACACAAATCGCGTCGCGATTCAATACATCGTCCTCCGGCCGACCTGTCTCCAGGGGTCTATTGCTGCCTCGGGCACCTTATGGTCGATCTCATGTGAGTCTGGATTTTCGAATCCGACGCAATATTGACAGTTAAATTTAACGTTCAGAGCCTGTTAAAGACGATGGAACACACAAATCCCGTCGCGATTCAATACATCGTCCTCCGGCCGACCTGTCTCCAAGGGTCTATTGCTGCCTCGGGCGCCTAATGGTCGATCTCCTGTGAGTCTAGATTTTCGAATCCGACGCAAAACTGACAGTTAATTGTAACGTTCAGAGCCTGTTAATGACGATGGAACACACAAATTGCGTCGCGATTCAATACATCGTCCTCCAGCCGACTTGTCTCCAAGGGTCTAGTGCTGCCTCGGACACCTTATGGTCGTTCTCCTGTGAGCCTAGATTTTCGAATCCGACGCAAAACTGACAGTTAATTGTAAGGTTCAGAGCCTCTTAATGACAATGGAACACACAAATCGCGTGGCGATTCAATACATCGTCCTCCGGCCGACCTGCCTCCAAGGGTCTATTGCTGCCTCGGGCACCTTATGGTTGATCTCCTGTGAGTCTAGATTTTCGAATCCGACGCAAAACTGACAGTTAATTATAACGTTCAGAGCCTGTTAATGACGATGGAACACACAAATCCCGTCGCGATTCAATACATCGTCCTCCGGCCGACCTGTCTCCAAGGGTCTATTGCTGCCTCGGGCACCTTATGGTCGATCTCCTGTGAGTCTAGATTTTCGAATCCGACGCAAAACTGACAGTTAATTGTAACGTTCAGAGCCTGTTAATGACGATGGAACACGCAAATCGCGTCGCGATTCAATACATCGTCCTCCGGCCGATCTGTCTCCAAGGGTCAATTGCTGCCTCGGGCACCTTATGGTCGATCTCCTGTTAGTCTAGATTTTCGAATCCGACGCAAAACTGACAGTTAATTGTAACGTTCAGAGCCTGTTAATGACGATGGAACACACAAATTGCGTCGCGATTCAATACATCGTCCTCCAGCCGACTTGTCTCCAAGGGTCTAGTGCTGCCTCGGACACCGTATGGTCGTTCTCCTGTGAGTCTAGATTTTCGAATCCGACGCAAAACTGACAGTTAATTGTAAGGCTCAGAGCCTCTTAATGACAATGGAACACACAAATCGCGTCGCGATTCAATACATCGTCCTCCGGCCGACTTGTCTCCAAGGGTCTATTGCTGCCTCGGGCACTTTATGGTCGTTCTCCTGTGAGTCTAGATTTTCGAATCCGACGCAAAACTGACAGTTAATTGTAAGATTCAGAGCCTCTTAATGACAATGGAACACACAAATCGCGTCGCGATTCAATACATCGTCCTCCGGCCGAACTGTCTCCAAGGGTCTATTGATGCATCGGGCACCTTATGGTCGATCTCCTGTGAGTCTAGAATTTCGAATCCGACGCAGTTAATTGTAACGTTCAGAGCCTGTTAATGACGATGGAACACACAAACTGCGTCGCGATTCAATACATCGTCCTCCAGCCGACTTGTCTCCAAGGGTCTAGTGCTGCCTCGGACACCTTATGGTCGTTCTCCTGTGAGTCTAGATTTTCGAATCCGACGCAAAACTGACAGTTAATTGTAAGGTTCAGAGCCTCTTAATGACAATGGAACACACAAATCGCGTCGCGATTCAATACATCGTCCTCCGGCCGACCTGCCTCCAAGGGTCTATTGCTGCCTCGGGCACCTTATGGTTGATCTCCTGTGAGTCTAGATTTTCGAATCCGACGCAAAACTGACAGTTAATTGTAACGTTCAGAGCCTGTTAATGACGATGGAACACACAAATCCCGTCGCGATTCAATACATCGTCCTCCGGCCGACCTGTCTCCAAGGGTCTATTGCTGCCTCGGGCACCTTATGGTCGATCTCCTGTGAGTCTAGATTTTCGAATCCGACGCAAAACTGACAGTTAATTGTAACGTTCAGAGCCTGTTAATGACGATGGAACACGCAAATCGCGTCGCGATTCAATACATCGTCCTCCGGCCGATCTGTCTCCAAGGGTCAATTGCTGCCTCGGGCACCTTATGGTCGATCTCCTGTGAGTCTAGATTTTCGAATCCGACGCAAAACTGACAGTTAATTGTAACGTTCAGAGCCTGTTAATGACGATGGAACACACAAATTGCGTCGCGATTCAATACATCGTCCTCCAGCCGACTTGTCTCCAAGGGTCTAGTGCTGCCTCGGACACCGTATGTTCGTTCTCCTGTGAGTCTAGATTTTCGAATCCGACGCAAAACTGACAGTTAATTGTAAGGCTCAGAGCCTCTTAATGACAATGGAACACACAAATCGCGTCGCGATTCAATACATCGTCCTCCGGCCGACTTGTCTCTAAGGGTCTATTGCTGCCTCGGGCACCTTATGGTCGATCTCCTGTGAGTCTAGATTATCGAATCCGACGCAAAACTGACAGTTAATTGTAAGGTTCAGAGCCTCTTAATGACAATGGAACACAAAAATCGCGTCGCGATTCAATACATCGTCCTCCGGCCGACCTGTCTCCAAGGGTCTATTGCTGCCTCGGGCACCTTATGGTCGATTCCTGTGAGTCTAGATTTTCGAATCCGACGCAGTTAATTGTAACGTTCAGAGCCTGTTAATAACGATGGAACACACAAATTGCGTCGCGATTCAATACATCGTCCTCTGGCCGACCTGTCTCCAAGGGTCTTTTGCTGCATCGGGCACCTTATGGTCGTTCTTCTGTGAGTCTAGATTTTCGAATCCGACGCAAAACTTACAGTTAATTGTAAGGTTCAGAGCCTCTTAATGACAATGGAACACACAAATCGCGTCGCGATTCAATACATCGTCCTCCAGCCGACTTGTCTCCGAGGGTCTAGTGCTGCCTCGGACACCGTATGTTCGTTCTCCTGTGAGTCTAGATTTTCGAATCCGACGCAAAACTGACAGTTAATTGCAAGGTTCAGAGCCTCTTAATGACAATGGAACACACAAATCGCGTCGCGATTCAATACATCGTCCTCCAACCGACTTGTCTCCAAGGGTCTAGTGCTGCCTCGGGCACCTTATGGTCGTTCTTCTGTGAGTGTAGATTTTCGAATCCGACGCAATACTGACAGTTAATTGTAAGGTACAGAGCCTCTTAATGACAATGGAACACACTAATCGCGTCGCGATTCAATACATCGTCCTCCGGCCGACCTGTCTCCAAGGGTCTATTGCTGCCTCGGGCACCTTATGGTCCATCTCCAGTGAGTCTAGATTTTCGAATCCGACGCAGTTAATTGTAACGTTCAGAGCCTGTTAATAACGATGGAACACACAAATTGCGTCGCGATTCAATACATCGTCCTCTGGCCGACCTGTCTCCAAGGGTCTTTTGCTGCATCGGGCACCTTATGGTCGTTCTTCTGTGAGTCTAGATTTTCGAATCCGACGCAAAACTTACAGTTAATTGTAAGGTTCAGAGCCTCTTAATGACAATGGAACACACAAATCGCGTCGCGATTCAATACATCGTCCTCCAGCCGACTTGTCTCCGAGGGTCTAGTGCTGCCTCGGACACCGTATGTTCGTTCTCCTGTGAGTCTAGATTTTCGAATCCGACGCAAAACTGACAGTTAATTGCAAGGTTCAGAGCCTCTTAATGACAATGGAACACACAAATCGCGTCGCGATTCAATACATCGTCCTCCAACCGACTTGTCTCCAAGGGTCTAGTGCTGCCTCGGGCACCTTATGGTCGTTCTTCTGTGAGTGTAGATTTTCGAATCCGACGCAATACTGACAGTTAATTGTAAGGTACAGAGCCTCTTAATGACAATGGAACACACTAATCGCGTCGCGATTCAATACATCGTCCTCCGGCCGACCTGTCTCCAAGGGTCTATTGCTGCCTCGGGCACCTTATGGTCCATCTCCAGTGAGTCTAGATTTTCGAATCCGACGCAAAACTGACATTTAATTGTAAGGTTCAGAGACTGTTAATGACGATGGAATACACAAATTGCGTCGCGATTCAATACATCGTCCTCCGGCCGACCTGTCTCCAAGGGTCTATTGCTGCCTCGGGCACCTTATGGTCGTTCTCCTGTGAGTCTAGATTTTCGAATCCGACGCAAAACTGACAGTTAATTGTAACGTTCAGAGCCTGTTAATGACGATGAAACACACAAATCGGGTCGCGATTCAATACATCGTCCTCCAGCCGACTTGTCTCCAAGGGTTTAGTGCTGCCTCGGGCACCTTATGGTCGTTCCTCTGTGAGTCTAGATTTTCGAATCCGACGCAAAACTGACAGTTAATTGTAAGGTTCAGAGCCTCTTAATGACAATGGAACACAAAAATCGCGTCGCGATTCAATACATCGTCCTCCGGCCGACCTGTCTCCTAGGGTCTATTGCTGCCTCGGGCACCTTAATGTCGATCTCCTGTGAGTCTAGATTTTCGAATCCGACGCATACCTGACAGTAAAGTGTAACGTTCAGAGCCTGTTAATGACGATGGAACACACAAATCACTTCGCGATTCAATACATCGTCCTCCAGCCGACTTGTCTCGAAGGGTCTAGTGCTGCATCGGACACCTTATGGTCGTTCTCCTGTGAGTCTAGATTTTCGAATGCGACGCAAAACTGACAGTTAATCGTAAGGTTCAGAGCCCCTTAATGACAATGGAACACACAAATTGCGTCGCGATTCAATACATCGTCCTCCAGCCGACTTGTCTCCAAGCGGCTAGTGCTGCCTCGGACACCTTATGGTCGTTCTCCTGTGAGTCTAGATTTTCGAATCCGGCGCAAAACTGACAGTTAATTGTAACGTTCAGAGCCTCTTAATGACAATGGAACACACAAATCGCGTCGCGATTCAATACATCGTCCTCCGGCCGACCTGTCTCCAAGGGTCTATTGCTGCCTCGGGCACCTTATGGTCGATCTCCTGTGAGTCTGGATTTTCGAATCCGACGCAATACTGACAGTTAAATTTAACGTTCAGAGCCTGTTAATGACGATGGAACACACAAATCCCGTCGCGATTCAATACATCGTCCTCCGGCCGACCTGTCTCCATGGGTCTATTGCTGCCTCGGGCACCTTTTGGTCGATCTCCTGTGAGTCTAGATTTTCGAATCCGACGCAAAACTGACAGTTAATTGTAACGTTCAGAGCCTGTTAATGACGATGGAACACACAAATTGCGTCGCGATTCAATACATCGTCCTCCAGCCGACTTGTCTCCAAGGGTCTAGTGCTGCCTCGGACACCGTATGGTCGTTCTCCTGTGAGTCTAGATTTTCGAATCCGACGCAAAACTGACAGTTAATTGTAAGATTCAGAGCCTCTTAATGACAATGGAACACACAAATCGCGTCGCGATTCAATACATCGTCCTCCGGCCGAACTGTCTCCAAGGGTCTATTGATGCATCGGGCACCTTATGGTCGATCTCCTGTGAGTCTAGATTTTCGAATCCGACGCAGTTAATTGTAACGTTCAGAGCCTGTTAATGACGATGGAACACACAAACTGCGTCGCGATTCAATACATCGTCATCCAGCCGACTTGTCTCCAAGGGTCTAGTGCTGCCTCGGACACTTTATGGTCGTTCTCCTGTGAGTCTAGATTTTCGAATCCGACGCAAAACTGACAGTTAATTGTAAGGTTCAGAGCCTCTTAATGACAATGGAACACACAAATCGCGTCGCGATTCAATACATCGTCCTCCGGCCGACCTGCCTCCAAGGGTCTATTGCTGCCTCGGGCACCTTATGGTTGATCTCCTGTGAGTCTAGATTTTCGAATCCGACGCAAAACTGACAGTTAATTGTAACGTTCAGAGCCTGTTAATGACGATGGAACACACAAATCCCGTCGCGATTCAATACATCGTCGTCCGGCCGACCTGTCTCCAAGGGTCTATTGCTGCCTCGGGCACCTTATGGTCGATCTCCTGTGAGTCTAGATTTTCGAATCCGACGCAAAACTGACAGTTAATTGTAACGTTCAGAGCCTGTTAATGACGATGGAACACGCAAATCGCGTCGCGATTCAATACATCGTCCTCCGGCCGACTTGTCTCCAAGGGTCTATTGCTGCCTCGGGCACCTTATGGTCGATCTCCTGTGAGTCTAGATTTTCGAATCCGACGCAAAACTGACAGTTAATTGCAAGGTTCAGAGCCTCTTAATGACAATGGAACACACAAATCGCGTCGCGATTCAATACATCGTCCTCCAACCGACTTGTCTCCAAGGGTCTAGTGCTGCCTCGGGCACCTTATGGTCGTTCTTCTGTGAGTGTAGATTTTCGAATCCGACGCAATACTGACAGTTAATTGTAAGGTACAGAGCCTCTTAATGACAATGGAACACACAAATTGCGTCGCGATTCAATACATCGTCCTCCGGCCGACCTGTCTCCAAGGGTCTTTTGTTGCCTCGGGCACCTTATGGTCGATCTCATGTGAGTCTAGATTTTCGAATCCGACGCAGTTAATTGTAACGTTCAGAGCCTGTTAATAACGATGGAACACACAAATTGCGTCGCGATTCAATACATCGTCCTCCGGCCGACCTGTCTCCAAGGGTCTTTTGCTGCCTCGGGCACCTTATGGTCGTTCTTCTGTGAGTCTAGATTTTCGAATCCGACGCAAAACTTACAGTTAATTGTAAGGTTCAGAGCCTCTTAATGACAATGGAACACACAAATCGCGTCGCGATTCAATACATCGTCCTCCAGCCGACTTGTCTCCAAGGGTCTAGTGCTGCCTCGGACACCGTATGTTCGTTCTCCTGTGAGTCTAGATTTTCGAATCCGACGCAAAACTGACAGTTAATTGCAAGGTTCAGAGCCTCTTAATGACAATGGAACACACAAATCGCGTCGCGATTCAATACATCGTCCTCCAACCGACTTGTCTCCAAGGGTCTAGTGCTGCCTCGGGCACCTTATGGTCGTTCTTCTGTGAGTGTAGATTTTCGAATCCGACGCAATACTGACAGTTAATTGTAAGTTACAGAGCCTCTTAATGACAATGGAACACACAAATTGCGTCGCGATTCAATACATCGTCCTCCGGCCGACCTGTCTCCAAAGGTCTATTGCTGCCTCGGGCACCTTATGGTCGATCTCCTGTCAGTCTAGATTTTCGAATCCGATGCAAAACTGACAGTTAATTGTAACGTTCAGAGCCTGTTAATGACGATGGAACACACAAATCCCGTCGCGATTCAATACATCGTCCTCCGGCCGACCTGTCTCCAAGGATCTATTGCTGCCTCGGGCACCTTATGGTCGATCTCCTGTGAGTCTAGATTTTCGAATCCGACGCAAAACTGACAGTTAATTGTAACGTTCAGAGCCTGTTAATGACGATGGAACACACAAATCGCGTCGCGATTCAATACATCGTCCTCCGGCCGACCTGTCTCCAAGGGTCTATTGCTGCCTCGGGCACCTTATGGTCGTTCTCCTGTGAGTCTAGATTTTCGAATCCGACGCAAAACTGACAGTTAATTGTAACGTTCAGAGCCTGTTAATGACGATGGAACACACAAATTGCGTCGCGATTCAATACATTGTCCTCCGGCCGAACTGTCTCCAAGGGTCTATTGCTGCCTCGGGCACCTAATGGTCGATCTCCTGTGAGTCTAGATTTTCGAAACCGACGCAAAACTGACAGTTAATTGTAACGTTCAGAGCCTGTTAATGACGATGGAACACACAATTTGCGTCGCGATTCAATACATCGTCCTCCAGCCGACTTGTCTCCAAGGGTCTAGTGCTGCCTCGGGCACCTTATGGTCGGTCTTCTGTGAGTCTAGATTTTCGAATCCGACGCAAAACTTACAGTTAATTGTAAGGTTCAGAGCCTCTTAATGACAATGGAACACACAAATCGCGTCGCGATTCAATACATAGTCCTCCGGCCGACCTGTCTCCAAGGGTCTAGTGCTGCTTCGGACACCGTATGTTCGTTCTCCTGTGAGTCTAGATTTTCGAATCCGTTGCAAAACTGACAGTAAATTGTAAGGTTCAGAGCCTCTTAATGACAATGGAACACAAAAATCGCGTCGCGATTCAATACATCGTCCTCCGGCCGACCTGTTTCCAAGGGTCTATTGCTGCCTCGGGCACCTTATGGTCGATTCCTGTGAGTCTAGATTTTCGAATCCGACGCAGTTAATTGTAACGTTCAGAGCCTGTTAATAACGATGGAACACACAAATTGCGTCGCGATTCAATACATCGTCCTCCGGCCGACCTGTCTCCAAGGGTCTTTTGCTGCCTCGGGCACCTTATGGTCGTTCTTCTGTGAGTCTAGATTTTCGAATCCGACGCAAAACTGACAGTTAATTGTAACGTTCAGAGCCTGTTAATGACGATGGAACACGCAAATCGCGTCGCGATTCAATACATCGTCCTCCGGCCGACTTGTCTCCAAGGGTCTATTGCTGCCTCGGGCACCTTATGGTCGATCTCCTGTGAGTCTAGATTTTCGAATCCGACGCAAAACTGACAGTTAATTGCAAGGTTCAGAGCCTCTTAATGACAATGGAACACACAAATCGGGTCGCGATTCAATACATCGTCCTCCAACCGACTTGTCTCCAAGGGTCTAGTGCTGCCTCGGGCACCTTATGGTCGTTCTTCTGTGAGTGTAGATTTTCGAATCCGACGCAATACTGACAGTTAATTGTAAGGTACAGAGCCTCTTAATGACAATGGAACACACAAATTGCGTCGCGATTCAATACATCGTCCTCCGGCCGACCTGTCTCCAAGGGTCTTTTGTTGCCTCGGGCACCTTATGGTCGATCTCATGTGAGTCTAGATTTTCGAATCCGACGCAGTTAATTGTAACGTTCAGAGCCTGTTAATAACGATGGAACACACAAATTGCGTCGCGATTCAATACATCGTCCTCCGGCCGACCTGTCTCCAAGGGTCTTTTGCTGCCTCGGGCACCTTATGGTCGTTCTTCTGTGAGTCTAGATTTTCGAATCCGACGCAAAACTTACAGTTAATTGTAAGGTTCAGAGCCTCTTAATGACAATGGAACACACAAATCGCGTCGCGATTCAATACATCGTCCTCCAGCCGACTTGTCTCCAAGGGTCTAGTGCTGCCTCGGACACCGTATGTTCGTTCTCCTGTGAGTCTAGATTTTCGAATCCGACGCAAAACTGACAGTTAATTGCAAGGTTCAGAGCCTCTTAATGACAATGGAACACACAAATCGCGTCGCGATTCAATACATCGTCCTCCAACCGACTTGTCTCCAAGGGTCTAGTGCTGCCTCGGGCACCTTATGGTCGTTCTTCTGTGAGTGTAGATTTTCGAATCCGACGCAATACTGACAGTTAATTGTAAGTTACAGAGCCTCTTAATGACAATGGAACACACAAATTGCGTCGCGATTCAATACATCGTCCTCCGGCCGACCTGTCTCCAAAGGTCTATTGCTGCCTCGGGCACCTTATGGTCGATCTCCTGTCAGTCTAGATTTTCGAATCCGATGCAAAACTGACAGTTAATTGTAACGTTCAGAGCCTGTTAATGACGATGGAACACACAAATCCCGTCGCGATTCAATACATCGTCCTCCGGCCGACCTGTCTCCAAGGATCTATTGCTGCCTCGGGCACCTTATGGTCGATCTCCTGTGAGTCTAGATTTTCGAATCCGACGCAAAACTGACAGTTAATTGTAACGTTCAGAGCCTGTTAATGACGATGGAACACACAAATCGCGTCGCGATTCAATACATCGTCCTCCGGCCGACCTGTCTCCAAGGGTCTATTGCTGCCTCGGGCACCTTATGGTCGTTCTCCTGTGAGTCTAGATTTTCGAATCCGACGCAAAACTGACAGTTAATTGTAACGTTCAGAGCCTGTTAATGACGATGGAACACACAAATTGCGTCGCGATTCAATACATTGTCCTCCGGCCGAACTGTCTCCAAGGGTCTATTGCTGCCTCGGGCACCTAATGGTCGATCTCCTGTGAGTCTAGATTTTCGAAACCGACGCAAAACTGACAGTTAATTGTAACGTTCAGAGCCTGTTAATGACGATGGAACACACAATTTGCGTCGCGATTCAATACATCGTCCTCCAGCCGACTTGTCTCCAAGGGTCTAGTGCTGCCTCGGGCACCTTATGGTCGGTCTTCTGTGAGTCTAGATTTTCGAATCCGACGCAAAACTTACAGTTAATTGTAAGGTTCAGAGCCTCTTAATGACAATGGAACACACAAATCGCGTCGCGATTCAATACATAGTCCTCCGGCCGACCTGTCTCCAAGGGTCTAGTGCTGCTTCGGACACCGTATGTTCGTTCTCCTGTGAGTCTAGATTTTCGAATCCGTTGCAAAACTGACAGTAAATTGTAAGGTTCAGAGCCTCTTAATGACAATGGAACACAAAAATCGCGTCGCGATTCAATACATCGTCCTCCGGCCGACCTGTTTCCAAGGGTCTATTGCTGCCTCGGGCACCTTATGGTCGATTCCTGTGAGTCTAGATTTTCGAATCCGACGCAGTTAATTGTAACGTTCAGAGCCTGTTAATAACGATGGAACACACAAATTGCGTCGCGATTCAATACATCGTCCTCCGGCCGACCTGTCTCCAAGGGTCTTTTGCTGCCTCGGGCACCTTATGGTCGTTCTTCTGTGAGTCTAGATTTTCGAATCCGACGCAAAACTTACAGTTAATTGTAAGGTTCAGAGCCTCTTAATGACAATGGAACACACAAATCGCGTCGCGATTCAATACATCGTCCTCCAGCCGACTTGTCTCCAAGGGTCTAGTGCTGCCTCGGACACCGTATGTTCGTTCTCCTGTGAGTCTAGATTTTCGAATCCGACGCAAAACTGACAGTTAATTGCAAGGTTCAGAGCCTCTTAATGACAATGGAACACACAAATCGCGTCGCGATTCAATACATCGTCCTCCAACCGACTTGTCTCCAAGGGTCTAGTGCTGCCTCGGGCACCTTATGGTCGTTCTTCTGTGAGTGTAGATTTTCGAATCCGACGCAATACTGACAGTTAATTGTAAGGTACAGAGCCTCGTAATGACAATGGAACACACAAATCGCGTCGCGATTCAATACATCGTCCTCCGGCCGACCAGTCTCCAAGGGTCTATTGCTGCCTCGGGCACCTTATGGTCGATCTCCAGTGAGTCTAGATTTTCGAATCCGACGCAAAACTGACATTTAATTGTAAGGTTCAGAGCCTGTTAATGACGATGGAACACACAAATTGCGTCGCGATTCAATACATCGTCCTCCGGCCGACCTGTCTCCAAGGGTCTATTGCTGCCTCGGGCACCTTATGGTCGTTCTCCTGTGAGTCTAGATTTTCGAATCCGACGCAAAACTGACAGTTAATTGTAACGTTCAGAGCCTGTTAATGACGATGGAACACACAAATCGGGTCGCGATTCAATACATCGTCCTCCAGCCGACTTGTCTCCAAGGGTTTAGTGCTGCCTCGGGCACCTTATGGTCGTTCCTCTGTGAGTCTAGATTTTCGAATCCGACGCAAAACTGACAGTTAATTGTAAGGTTCAGAGCCTCTTAATGACAATGGAACACACAAATTGCGTCGCGATTCAATACATCGTCCTCCGGCCGACCTGTCTCCAAGGGTCTATTGCTGCCTCGGGCACCTTATGGTCGATCTCCTGTGAGTCTAGATTTTCGAATCCGACGCATACCTGACAGTAAAGTGTAACGTTCAGAGCCTGTTAATGACGATGGAACACACAAATCACTTCGCGATTCAATACATCGTCCTCCAGCCGACTTGTCTCCAAGGGTCTAGTGCTGCATCGGACACCTTATGGTCGTTCTCCTGTGAGTCTAGATTTTCGAATGCGACGCAAAACTGACAGTTAATCGTAAGGTTCAGAGCCCCTTAATGACAATGGAACACACAAATTGCGTCGCGATTCAATACATCGTCCTCCAGCCGACTTGTCTCCAAGCGGCTAGTGCTGCCGCGGACACCTTATGGTCGTTCTCCTGTGAGTCTAGATTTTCGAATCCGGCGCAAAACTGACAGTTAATTGTAACGTTCAGAGCCTCTTAATGACAATGGAACACACAAATCGCGTCGCGATTCAATACATCGTCCTCCGGCCGACCTGTCTCCAAGGGTCTATTGCTGCCTCGGGCACCTTATGGTCGATCTCCTGTGAGTCTGGATTTTCGAATCCGACGCAATACTGACAGTTAAATTTAACGTTCAGAGCCTGTTAATGACGATGGAACACACAAATCCCGTCGCGATTCAATACATCGTCCTCCGGCCGACCTGTCTCCAAGGGTCTATTGCTGCCTCGGGCACCTTATGGTCGATCTCCTGTGAGTCTAGATTTTCGAATCCGACGCAAAACTGACAGTTAATTGTAACGTTCAGAGCCTGTTAATGACGATGGAACACACAAATTGCGTCGCGATTCAATACATCGTCCTCCAGCCGACTTGTCTCCAAGGGTCTAGTGCTACCTCGGACACCGTATGGTCGTTCTCCTGTGAGTCTAGATTTTCGAATCCGACGCAAAACTGACAGTTAATTGTAAGATTCAGAGCCTCTTAATGACAATGGAACACACAAATCGCGTCGCGATTCAATACATCGTCCTCCGGCCGAACTGTCTCCAAGGGTCTATTGATGCATCGGGCACCTTATGGTCGATCTCCTGTGAGTCTGGAATTTCGAATCCGACGCAGTTAATTGTAACGTTCAGAGCCTGTTAATAACGATGGAACACACAAACTGCGTCGCGATTCAATACATCGTCCTCCAGCCGACTTGTCTCCAAGCGGCTAGTGCTGCCGCGGACACCTTATGGTCGTTCTCCTGTGAGTCTAGATTTTCGAATCCGGCGCAAAACTGACAGTTAATTGTAACGTTCAGAGCCTCTTAATGACAATGGAACACACAAATCGCGTCGCGATTCAATACATCGTCCTCCGGCCGACCTGTCTCCAAGGGTCTATTGCTGCCTCGGGCACCTTATGGTCGATCTCCTGTGAGTCTAGATTTTCGAATCCGACGCAAAACTGACAGTTAATTGTAACGTTCAGAGCCTGTTAATGACGATGGAACACGCAAATCGCGTCGCGATTCAATACATCGTCCTCCGGCCGACTTGTCTCCAAGGGTCTATTGCTGCCTCGGGCTCCTTATGGTCGATCTCCTGTGAGTCTAGATTTTCGAATCCGACGCAAAACTGACAGTTAATTGTAACGTTCAGAGCCTGTTAATGACGATGGAACACACAAATTGCGTCGCGATTCAATACATCGTCCTCCAGCCGACTTGTCTCCAAGGGTCTAGTGTTGCCTCGGACACCGTATGTTCGTTCTCCTGTGAGTCTAGATTTTCGAATCCGACGCAAAACTGACAGTTAATTGCAAGGTTCAGAGCCTCTTAATGACAATGGAACACACAAATCGCGTCGCGATTCAATACATCGTCCTCCAACCGACTTGTCTCCAAGGGTCTAGTGCTGCCTCGGGCACCTTATGGTCGTTCTTCTGTGAGTGTAGATTTTCGAATCCGACGCAATACTGACAGTTAATTGTAAGGTACAGAGCCTCTTAATGACAATGGAACACACAAATTGCGTCGCGATTCAATACATCGTCCTCCGGCCGACCTGTCTCCAAGGGTCTTTTGTTGCCTCGGGCACCTTATGGTCGATCTCCTGTGAGTCTAGATTTTCGAATCCGACGCAGTTAATTGCAACGTTCAGAGCCTGTTAATAACGATGGAACACCCAAATTGCGTCGCGATTCAATACATCGTCCTCCGGCCGACCTGTCTCCAAGGGTCTTTTGCTGCCTCGGGCACCTTATGGTCGTTCTTCTGTGAGTCTAGATTTTCGAATCCGACGCAAAACTTACAGTTAATTGTAAGGTTCGGAGCCTCTTAATGACAATGGAACACACAAATCGCGTCGCGATTCAATACATCGTCCTCCAGCCGACTTGTCTCCAAGGGTCTAGTGCTGCCTCGGACACCGTATGTTCGTTCTCCTGTGAGTCTAGATTTTCGAATCCGACGCAAAACTGACAGTTAATTGCAAGGTTCAGAGCCTCTTAATGACAATGGAACACACAAATCGCGTCGCGATTCAATACATCGTCCTCCAACCGACTTGTCTCCAAGGGTCTAGTGCTGCCTCGGGCACCTTATGGTCGTTCTTCTGTGAGTCTAGATTTTCGAATCCGACGCAATACTGACAGTTAATAGTAAGGTACAGAGCCTCTTAATGACAATGGAACACACAAATTGCGTCGCGATTCAATACATCGTCCTCCGGCCGACCTGTCTCCAAAGGTCTATTGCTGCCTCGGGCACCTTATGGTCGATCTCCTGTCAGTCTAGATTTTCGAATCCGATGCAAAACTGACAGTTAATTGTAACGTTCAGAGCCTGTTAATGACGATGGAACACACAAATCCCGTCGCGATTCAATACATCGTCCTCCGGCCGACCTGTCTCCAAGGGTCTATTGCTGCCTCGGGCACCTTATGGTCGATCTCCTGTGAGTCTAGATTTTCGAATCCGACGCAAAACTGACAGTTAATTGTAACGTTCGGAGCCTGTTAATGACGATGGAACACACAAATCGCGTCGCGATTCAATACATCGTCCTCCGGCCGACCTGTCTCCAAGGGTCTATTGCTGCCTCGGGCACCTTATGGTCGTTCTCCTGTGAGTCTAGATTTTCGAATCCGACGCAAAACTGACAGTTAATTGTAACGTTCAGAGCCTGTTAATGACGATGGAACACACAAATTGCGTCGCGATTCAATACATTGTCCTCCGGCCGAACTGTCTCAAGGGTCTATTGCTGCCTCGGGCACCTAATGGTCGATCTCCTGTGAGTCTAGATTTTCGAAACCGACGCAAAACTGACAGTTAATTGTAACGTTCAGAGCCTGTTAATGACGATGGAACACACAAATTGCGTCGCGATTCAATACATCGTCCTCCAGCCGACTTGTCTCTATGGGTCTAGTGCTGCCTCGGACACCGTATGGTCGTTCTCCTGTGAGTCTAGATTATCGAATCCGACGCAAAACTGACAGTTAATTGTAAGGTTCAGAGCCTCTTAATGACAATGGAACACAAAAATCGCGTCGCGATTCAATACATCGTCCTCCGGCCGACCTGTCTCCAAGGGTCTATTGCTGCCTCGGGTACCTTATGGTCGATCTCCTGTGAGTCTAGATTTTCGAATCCGACGCAGTTAATTGTAACGTTCAGAAACTGTTAATGACGATGGAACACACAAATTGCGTCGCGATTCAATACATCGTCCTCCAGCCGACTTGTCTCCAAGGGTCTAGTGCTGCCTCGGACACCTTACGGTCGTTCTCCTGTGAGTCTAGATTTTCGAATCCGACGCAAAACTGACAGTTAATTGTAAGGTTCAGAGCCTCTTAATGACAATGGAACACACAAATCGCGTCGCGATTCAATACATCGTCCTCCGGCCGACCTGCCTCCAAGGGTCTATTGCTGCCTCGGGCACCTTATGGTCGTTCTCCTGTGGGTCTAGACTTTTGAATCCGACGCAAAACTGACAGTGAATTGTAAGGTTGAGAGCCTGTTAATGACGATGGAACACACAAATTGCGTCGCGATTCAATACATCGTCCTCCAGCCTACTTGTCTCCAAGGGTCTAGTGCTGCCTCGGGCACCTTATGGTCGTTCTTCTGTGAGTCTAGATTTTCGAATCCGACGCAAAACTTACAGTTAATTGTAAGGTTCAGAGCCTCTTAATGACAATGGAACACACAAATCGCGTCGCGATTCAATACGTCG
The DNA here is from genome assembly GCF_023898315.1 of Schistocerca nitens. NCBI lineage: Eukaryota > Metazoa > Arthropoda > Insecta > Orthoptera > Acrididae > Schistocerca > Schistocerca nitens. Next base: position 9,496,020 of record NC_064617.1, on the reverse strand, counting down.
TCCTCCGGCCGACCTGTCTCCAAGGGTCTATTGCTGCCTCGGGCACCTTATGGTCGATCTCCTGTGAGTCAAGATTTTCGAATCCGACGCAAAACTGACAGTTAAATGTAACGTTCTGAGCCTGTTAATGACGAAGGAACACACAAATTGCGTCACGATTCAATACATCGTCCTCCAGCCGACTTGTCTCCATGGGTCTAGTGCTGCCTCGGACACCGTATGGTCGTTCTCCTGTGAGTCTAGATTATCGAATCCGACGCAAAACTGACAGTTAATTGTAAGGTTCAGAGCCTCTTAATGACAATGGAACACAAAAATCGCGTCGCGATTCAATACATCGTCCTCCGGCCGACCTGTCTCCAAGGGTCTATTGCTGCCTCGGGCACCTTATGGTCGATCTCCTGTGAGTCTAGATTTTCGAATCCGACGCAGTTAATTGTAACGTTCAGAGACTGTTAATGACGATGGAACACACAAATTGCGTCGCGATTCAATACATCGTCCTCCAGCCGACTTGTCTCCAAGGGTCTAGTGCTGCCTCGGACACGTTATGGTCGTTCTCCTGTGAGTCTAGATTTTCGAATCCGACGCAAAACTGACAGTTAATTGTAAGGTTCAGAGCCTGTTAATGACGATGGAACACACAAATTGCGTCGCGATTCAATACATCGTCCTCCAGCCTACTTGTCTCCAAGGGTCTAGTGCTGCCTCGGGCACCTTATGGTCGTTCTTCTGTGAGTCTAGATTTTCGAATCCGACGCAAAACTGACAGTTAATTGTAAGGTTCAGAGCCTCTTAATGACAATGGAACACACAAATCGCGTCGCGATTCAATACATCGTCCTCCAGCCGACTTGTCTCCAAGGGTCTAGTGCTGCCTCGGACACCGTATGTTCGTTCTCCTGTGAGTCTAGATTTTCGAATCCGACGCAAAACTGACAGTTAATTGCAAGGTTCAGAGCCTCTTAATGACAATGGAACACACAAATCGCGTCGCGATTCAATACATCGTCCTCCGGCCGACCTCTCTCCAAGGGTCTTTTGCTGCCTCGGGCACCTTATGGTCGTTCTCCTGTGAGTCTAGATTTTCGAATCCGACGCAAAACTGACAGTTAATTGTAACGTTCAGAGCCTGTTAATGACGATGGAACACACAAATTGCGTCGCGATTCAATACATCGTCCTCCAGCCGACTTGTCTCCAAGGGTCTAGTGCTGCCTCGGACACCGTATGGTCGTTCTCCTGTGAGTCTAGATTTTCGAATCCGACGCAAAACTGACAGTTAATTGTAAGATTCAGAGCCTCTTAATGACAATGGAACACACAAATCGCGTCGCGATTCAATACATCGTCCTCCGGCCGAACTGTCTCCAAGGGTCTATTGATGCATCGGGCACCTTATGGTCGATCTCATGTGAGTCTAGAATTTCGAATCCGACGCAGTTAATTGTAACGTTCAGAGCCTGTTAATAACGATGGAACACACAAACTGCGTCGCGATTCAATACATCGTCCTCCAGCCGACTTGTCTCCAAGGGTCTAGTGCTGCCTCGGACACTTTATGGTCGTTCTCCTGTGAGTCTAGATTTTCGAATCCGACGCAAAACTGACAGTTAATTGTAAGGTTCAGAGCCTCTTAATGACAATGGAACACACAAATCGCGTCGCGATTCAATACATCGTCCTCCGGCCGACCTGCCTCCAAGGGTCTATTGCTGCCTCGGGCACCTTATGGTTGATCTCCTGTGAGTCTAGATTTTCGAATCCGACGCAAAACTGACAGTTAATTGTAACGTTCAGAGCCTGTTAATGACGATGGAACACACAAATCCCGTCGCGATTCAATACATCGTCCTCCGGCCGACCTGTCTCCAAGGGTCTATTGCTGCCTCGGGCACCTTATGGTCGATCTCCTGTGAGTCTAGATTTTCGAATCCGACGCAAAACTGACAGTTAATTGTAACGTTCAGAGCCTGTTAATGACGATGGAACACGCAAATCGCGTCGCCATTCAATACATCGTCCTCCGGCCGACTTGTCTCCAAGGGTCTATTGCTGCCTCGGGCTCCTTATGGTCGATCTCCTGTGAGTCTAGATTTTCGAATCCGACGCAAAACTGACAGTTAATTGTAACGTTCAGAGCCTGTTAATGACGATGGAACACACAAATTGCGTCGCGATTCAATACATCGTCCTCCAGCCGACTTGTCTCCAAGGGTCTAGTGTTGCCTCGGACACCGTATGTTCGTTCTCCTGTGAGTCTAGATTTTCGAATCCGACGCAAAACTGACAGTTAATTGCAAGGTTCAGAGCCTCTTAATGACAATGGAACACACAAATCGCGTCGCGATTCAATACATCGTCCTCCAACCGACTTGTCTCCAAGGGTCTATTGCTGCCTCGGGCACCTTATGGCCGATCTCCTGTGAGTCTAGATTTTCGAATCCGACGCAGTTAATTGTAACGTTCAGTGCCTGTTAATGACGATGGAACACACAAATCGCGTCGCGATTCAATACATCGTCCTCCAGCCGACTTGTCTCCAAGGGACTAGTGCTGCCTCGGGCACCTTATGGTCGATCTCCTGTGAGTCTAGATTTTCGAATCCGACGTAAAACTGACAGTTAATTGTAACGTTCAGAGCCTGTTAATGACGATGGAACACACAAATCCCGTTGCGATTCAATACATCGTCCTCCGGCCGACCTGTCTCCAAGGGTTTATTGCTGCCTCGGGCACCTTATGGTCGATCTCCTGTGAGTCTAGATTTTCGAATCCGACGCAAAACTGACAGTTAATTGTAACGTTCAGAGCCTGTTAATGACGATGGAACACACAAATCGCGTCGCGATTCAATACATCGTCCTCCGGCCGACCTGTCTCCAAGGGTCTATTGCTGCCTCGGGCACCTTATGGTCGATCTCCTGTGAGTCTAGATTTTCGAATCCGACGCAAAACTGACAGTTAATTGTAACGTTCAGAGCCTGTTAATGACGATGGAACACACAAATTGCGTCGCGATTCAATACATCGTCCTCCAGCCGACCTGTCTCCAAGGGTCTATTGCTGCATGGGCACCTTATGGTCGTTCTCGTGTGAGTCTAGACTTTTGATTCCGACGCAAAACTGACAGTTAATTGTAAGGTTCAGAGCCTGTTAATGACGATGGAACACACAATTTGCGTCGCGATTCAATACATCGTCCTCCAGCCGACTTGTCTCCAAGGGTCTAGTGCTGCCTCGGACACCGTATGGTCGTTTTCCTGTGAGTCTAGATTTTCCAATCCGACGCAAAACTGACAGTTAATTGCAAGGTTCAGAGCCTCTTAATGACAATGGAACACACAAATCGCGTCGCGATTCAATACATCGTCCTCCGGCCGAACTGTCACCAAGGGTCAATTGCTGCCTCGGGCACCTTATGGTCGATCTCCTGTGAGTCTAGATTTTCGAATCCGACGCAAAACTGACAGTTAATTGTAACGTTCAGAGCCTGTTAATGACGATGGAACACACAAATTGCGTCGCGATTCAATACGTCGTCCTCCAGCCGACTTGTCGCCAAGGGTCTAGTGCTGCCTCGGACACCTTATGGTCGTTCTCCTGTGAGTCTAGATTTTCGAATGCGACGCAAAACTGACAGTTAATTGTAAGGTTCAGAGCCTGTTAATGACGATGGAACACACAAATCGCGTCGCGAATCAATACATCGTCCTCCGGCCGACCTGTTTCCAAGGGTCTATTGCTGCCTCGGGCACCTTATGGTCGATCTCCTGTGAGTCTAGATTTTCGAATCCGACGCAAAACTGACAGTTAATTGTAACGTTCAGAGCCTCTTAATGACAATGGAACACACAAATCGCGTCGCGATTCAATACATCGTCCTCCGGCCGACCTGTCTCCAAGGGTCTATTGCTGCCTCGGGCACCTTATGGCCGATCTCCTGTGAGTCTAGATTTTCGAATCCGACGCAGTTAATTGTAACGTTCAGTGCCTGTTAATGACGATGGAACACACAAATCGCGTCGCGATTCAATACATCGTCCTCCAGCCGACTTGTCTCCAAGGGACTAGTGCTGCCTCGGGCACCTTATGGTCGATCTCCTGTGAGTCTAGATTTTCGAATCCGACGTAAAACTGACAGTTAATTGTAACGTTCAGAGCCTGTTAAAGACGATGGAACCCACAAATCCCGTCGCGATTCAATACATCGTCCTCCGGCCGACCTGTCTCCAAGGGTCTATTGCTGCCTCGGGCACCTTATGGTCGATCTCCTGTGAGTCTAGATTTTCGAATCCGACGCAAAACTGACAGTTAATTGTAACGTTCAGAGCCTGTTAATGACGATGGAACACACAAATTGCGTCGCGATTCAATACATCGTCCTCCAGCCGACTTGTCTCCAAGGGTCTAGTGCTGCCTAGGACACCGTATGGTCGTTCTCCTGTGAGTCTAGATTTTCGAATCCGACGCAAAACTGACAGTTAATTGTAAGGCTCAGAGCCTCTTAATGACAATGGAACACACAAATCGCGTCGCGATTCAATACATCGTCCTCCGGCCGACCTTTCCCAAATGGTCTATTGCTGCCTCGGGCACCTTATGGTCGATCTCCTGTGAGTCTAGATTTTCGAATCCGACGCAAACCTGACAGTTAATTGTAACGTTCAGAGCCTGTTAATGACGATGGAACACACAAATCGCGTCGCGATTCAATACATCGTCCTCCAGCCGACCTGTCTCCAAGGGTCTAGTGCTGCCTCGGACACCTTATGGTCGTTCTCCTGTGAGTCTAGATTTTCGAATGCGACGCAAAACTGACAGTTAATCGTAAGGTTCAGAGCCTCTTAATGACAATGGAACACACAAATTGCGTCGCGATTCAATACATCGTCCTCCGGCCGACCTGTCTCCAAGGGTCTATTGCTGCCTCGGGCACCTTATGGTCGTTCTCCTGTGAGTCTAGATTTTCGAATCCGACGCAAAACTGACAGTTAATTGTAACGTTCAGAGCCTGTTAATGACGATGGAACACACAAATTGCGTCGCGATTCAATACATCGTCCTCCAGCCGACTTGTCTCCAAGGGTCTAGTGCTGCCACGGACACCTTATGGTCGTTCTACTGTGAGTCTAGATTTTCGAATCCGACGCAAAACTGACAGTTAATTGTAACGTTCAGAGCCTCTTAATGACAATGGAACACACAAATCGCGTCGCGATTCAATACATCGTCCTCCGGCCGACCTGCCTCCAAGGGTCTATTGCTGCCTCGGGCACCTTATGGTCGATCTCCTGTGAGTCTAGATTTTCGAATCCGACGCAAAACTGACTGTTATTTGTAACGTTCAGAGCCTGTTAATGACGATGGAACACACAAATCCCGTCGCGATTCAATACATCGTCCTCCGGCCGACCTGTCTCCAAGGGTCTATTGCTGCCTCGGGCACCTTATGGTCGATCTCCTGTGAGTCTAGATTTTCGAATCCGACGCAAAACTGACAGTTAATTGTAACGTTCAGAACCTGTTAATGACGATGGAACACACAAATCGCGTCGCGATTCAATACATCGTCCTCCGGCCGACCTGTCTCCAAGGGTCTATTGCTGCCTCGGGTACCTTATGGTCGATCTCCTGAGAGTCTAGATTTTCGAATACGACGCAAAACTGACAGTTAATTGTAAGGTTCAGAGCCTGTTAATGACGATGGAACACACAAATTGCGTCGCGATTCAATACATCGTCCTCCGGCCGACCTGTCTCCAAGGCTCTATTGCTGCCTCGGGCACCTTATGGTCGATCTCCTGTGAGTCTAGATTTTCGAATCCGACGCAAAACTGACAGTTAATTGTAACGTTCAGAGCCTGTTAATGACGATGGAACACACAAATCGTGTCGCGATTCAATACATCGTCCTCCAGCCGACTTGTCTCCAAGCGGCTAGTGCTGCCTCGGACACCTTATGGTCGTTCTCCTGTGAGTCTAGATTTTCGAATCCGACGCAAAACTGACAGTTAATTGTAACGTTCAGAGCATCTTAATGACAATGGAACACACAAATCGCGTCGCGATTCAATACATCGTCCTCCGGCCGACCTGTCTCCAAGGGTCTATTGCTGCCTCGGGCACCTTATGGTCGATCTCCTGAGAGTCTAGATTTTCGAATACGACGCAAAACTGACAGTTAATTGTAAGGTTCAGAGCCTGTTAATGACGATGGAACACACAAATTGCGTCGCGATTCAATACATCGTCCTCCGGCCGACCTGTCTCCAAGGCTCTATTGCTGCCTCGGGCACCTTATGGTCGATCTCCTGTGAGTCTAGATTTTCGAATCCGACGCAAAACTGACAGTTAATTGTAACGTTCAGAGCCTGTTAATGACGATGGAACACACAAATCGTGTCGCGATTCAATACATCGTCCTCCAGCCGACTTGTCTCCAAGCGGCTAGTGCTGCCTCGGACACCTTATGGTCGTTCTCCTGTGAGTCTAGATTTTCGAATCCGACGCAAAACTGACAGTTAATTGTAACGTTCAGAGCATCTTAATGACAATGGAACACACAAATCGCGTCGCGATTCAATACATCGTCCTCCGGCCGACCTGTCTCCAAGGGTCTATTGCTGCCTCGGGCACCTTATGGTCGATCTCCTGTGAGTCTAGATTTTCGAGTCCGACGCAAAACTGACAGTTATTTGTAACGTTCAGAGCCTCTTAATGACGATGGAACACAGAAATTACGTCGCGATTCAATACATCGTCCACCAGCCGACTTGTCTCCAAGCGTCTATAGCTGCCTCGGGCACCTTATCGTCGTTCTCCTGTGAGTCTAGAATTTCGAATCCGACGCAAAACTGACAGTTAATTGTAACGTTCAGAGCCTGTTAATGACGATGGAACACACAAATTGCGTCGCGATTCAATACATCGTCCTCCAGCCGACTTGTCTCCAAGGGTCTAGTGCTGCCTCGGACACCGTATGGTCGTTCTCCTGTGAGTCTACATTTTCGAATCCGACGCAAAACTGACAGTTAATTGTAAGGTTCAGAGCCTCTTAATGACAATGGAACACACAAATCGCGTCGCGATTCAATACATCGTCCTCCGGCCGACCTGTCTCCAAGGGTCTATTGCTGCCTCGGGCACCTTATGGTCGATCTCCTGTGAGTCTAGAATTTCGAATCCGACGCAGTTAATTGTAACGTTCAGAGCCTGTTAATGACGATGGAACACACAAACTGCGTCGCGATTCAATACATCGTCCTCCAGCCGACTTGTCTCCAAGGGTCTAGTGCTGCATCGGACACCTTATGGTCGTTCTCCTGTGAGTCTAGATTTTCGAATCCGACGCAAAACTGACAGTTATTGTAAGGTTCAGAGCCTCTTAATGACAATGGAACACACAAATCGCGTCGCGATTCAATACATCGTCCTCCGGCCGACCTGCCTCCAAGGGTCTATTGCTGCCTCGGGCACCTTATGGTTGATCTCCTGTGAGTCTAGATTTTCGAATCCGACGCAAAACTGACAGTTAATTGTAACGTTCAGAGCCTGTTAATGACGATGGAACACACAAATAGCGTCGCGAATCAATACATCGTCCTCCGGCCGACCTGTCTCCAAGGGTCTATTGCTGCCTCGTGCACCTTATGGTCGATCTCCTGTGAGTCTAGATTTTCGAAGCCGACGCAAAACTGACAGTTAATTGTAACGTTCAGAGCCTCTTAATGACAATGGAACACACAAATCGCGTCGCGATTCAATACGTCGTCCTCCGGCCGACCTGTCTCCAAGGGTCTATTGCTGCCTCGGGCACCGTATGGTCGTTCTCCTGTGAGTCTAGATTTTCGAATCCGACGCAAAACTGACAGTTAATTGTAACGTTCAGAGCCTGTTAATGACGATGGAACACACAAATCGGGTCGCGATTCAATACATCGTCCTCCAGCCGACTTGTCTCCAAGGGTTTAGTGCTGCCTCGGGCACCTTATGGTCGTTCCTCTGTGAGTCTAGATTTTCGAATCCGACGCAAAACTGACAGTTAATTGTAAGGTTCAGAGCCTCTTAATGACAATGGAACACACAAATTGCGTCGCGATTCAATACATCGTCCTCCGGCCGACTTGTCTCCAAGGGTCTAGTGCTGCCTCGGACACCTTATGGTCGTTCTCCTGTGAGTCTAGATTTTCGAATCCGACGCAAAACTGACAGTTAATCGTAAGGTTCAGAGCCTCTTAATGACAATGGAACACGCAAATTGCGTCGCGATTGAATACATCGTCCTCCGGCCGACCTGTCTCCAACGGTCTATTGCAGCCTAGGGGACCTTATGGTCGATCTCCTGTGAGTCTAGATTTTCGAATCCGACGCAAAACTGACAGTTAATTGTAACGTTCAGAGCCTGTTAATGACGATGGAACACACAAATTGCGTCGCGATTCAATACATCGTCCTCCAGCCGACTTGTCTCCAAGGGTCTAGTGCTGCCACGGACACCTTATGGTCGTTCTCCTGTGAGTCTAGATTTTCGAATCCGAAGCAAAACTGACAGTTAATTGTAACGTTCAGAGCCTCTTAATGACAATGGAACACACAAATCGCGTCGCGATTCAATACATCGTCCTCCGGCCGACCTGCTTCCACGGGTCTATTGCTGCCTCGGGCACCTTATGGTCGATCTCCAGTGAGTCTAGATTTTCGAATCCGACGCAAAACTGACTGTTAATTGTAACGTTCAGAGCCTGTTAATGACGATGGAACACACAAATCCCGTCGCGATTCAATACATCGTCCTCCGGCCGACCTGTCTCCAAGGGTCTATTGCTGCCTCGGGCACGTTATGGTCGATCTCCTGTGAGTCTACATTTTCGAATCCGACGCAAAACTGACAGTTAATTGTAACGTTAAGAGCCTGTTAATGACGATGGAACACACAAATCGCGTCGCGATTCAATACATCGTCCTCCGGCCGACCTGTCTCCAAGGGTCTATTGCTGCCTCGGGCACCTTATGGTCGATCTCCTGTGAGTCTAGATTTTCGAATCCGACGCAAAACTGACAGATAATTGTAAGGTTCAGAGCCTGTTAATGACGATGGAACACACAAATTGCGTCGCGATTCAATACATCGTCCTCCGGCCGACCTGTCTCCAAGTGTCTATTGCTGCCTCGGGCACCTTATGGTCGTTCTCCTGTGAGTCTAGATTTTCGAATCCGACGCAAAACTGACAGTTAATTGTAACGTTCAGAGCCTGTTAATGACGATGGAACACACAAATCGGGTCGCGATTCAATACATCGTCCTCCAGCCGACTTGTCTCCAAGGGTTTAGTGCTGCCTCGGGCACCTTATGGTCGTTCTCCTGTGAGTCTAGATTTTCGAATCCGACGCAAAACTGACAGTTAATTGTAACGTTCAGAGCCTGTTAATGACGATGGAACACACAAATCGGGTCGCGATTCAATACATCGTCCTCCGGCCGACCTGTCTCCAAGTGTCTATTGCTGCCTCGGGCACCTTATGGCCGATCTCCTGTGAGTCTAGATTTTCGAATCCGACGCAGTTAATTGTAACGTTCAGTGCCTGTTAATGACGATGGAACACACAAATCGCGTCGCGATTCAATACATCGTCCTGCAGCCGACTTGTCTCCAAGGGTCTAGTGCTGCCTCGGGCACCTTATGGTCGATCTCCTGTGAGTCAAGATTTTCGAATCCGACGCAAAACTGACAGTTAATTATAAGGTTCAGAGCCTCTTAATGACAATGGAACACACAAATTGCGACGCGATTCAATACATCGTCCTCCGGCCGACCTGTCTCCAACGGTCTATTGCTGCCTCGGGCACCTTATGGTCGATCTCCTGTGAGTCTAGATTTTCGAATCCGACGCAAAACTGACAGTTAATTGTAACGTTCAGAGCCTGTTAATGACGATGGAACACAGAAATCGCGTCGCGATTCAATACATCGTCCTCCAGCCGACTTGTCTCCATGTGTCTAGTGCTGCCTCGGACACCTTATGGTCGTTCTCCTGTGAGTCTAGATTTTCGAATCCGACGCAAAACTGACAGTTAATTGTAACGTTCAGAGCCTGTTAATGACGATGGAACACACAAATCCCGTCGCGATTCAATACATCGTCCTCCGGCCGACCTGTCTCCAAGGGTCTATTGCTGCCTCGGGCACCTTATGGTCGATCTCTTGTGAGTCTAGATTTTCGAATCCGACACAAAACTGACAGTTAATTGTAACGTTCAGAGCCTGTTAATGACGATGGAACACACAAATTGCGTCGTGATTCAATACATCGTCCTCCAGCAGACTTGTCTCCAAGGGTCTAGTGCTGCCTCGGACTCCGTATGGTCGTTCTCCTGTGAGTCTAGATTTTCGAATCCGACGCAAAACTGACAGTTAATTGTAAGGCTCAGAGCCTCTTAATGACAATGGAACACACAAATCGCGTCGCGATTTAATACATCGTCCTCCGGCCGACTTGTCTCCAACGGTCTATTGCTGCCTCGGGCACCTTATGGTCGATCTCCTGTGAGTCTAGATTTTCGAATCCGACGCAAACCTGACAGTTAATTGTAGCGTTCAGAGCCTGTTAATGACGATGGAACACACAAATCGCGTCGCGATTCAATACATTGTCCTCCAGCCGACTTGTCTCCAAGGGTCTAGTGCTGCCTCGGACACCTTATGGTCGTTCTCCTGTGAGTCTAGATTTTCGAATGCGACGCAAAGCTGACAGTTAATCGTAAGGTTCAGAGCCTCTTAATGACAATGGAACACACAAATTGCGTCGCGATTCAATACATCGTCCTCCGGCCGACCTGCCTCCATGGGTCTATTGCTGCCTCGGGCACCTTATGGTCGATCTCCTGTGAGTCTAGATTTTCGAATCCGACGCAAAACTGACAGTTAATTGTAACGTTCAGAGCCTGTTAATGACGATGGAACACACAAATCCCGTCGCGATTCAATACATCGTCCTCCGGCCGACCTGTCTCCAAGGGTCTATTGCTGCCTCGGGCACCTTATGGTCGATCTCCTGTGAGTCTACATTTTCGAATCCGACGCAAAACTGACAGTTAATTGTAACATTCAGAGCCTGTTAATGACGATGGAACACACAAATCGCGTCGCGATTCAATACATCGTCCTCCAGCCGACCTGTCTCCAAGGGTCTAGTGCTGCCTCGGGCACCTTATGGTCGATCTCCTGTGAGTCTAGATTTTCGAATCCGACGCAAAACTGACAGTTAATTGTAACGTTCAGAGCCTGTTAATGACGATGGAACACACAAATTGCGTCGCGATTCAATACATCGTCCTCCAGCCGACTTGTCTCCAAGGGTCTAGTGCTGCCACGGACACCTTATGGTCGTTCTCCTGTGAGTCTAGATTTTCGAATCCGACGCAAAACTGACAGTTAATTGTAACGTTTAGAGCCTCTTAATGACAATGGAACACACAAATCGCGTCGCGATTCAATACATCGTCCTCCGGCCGACCTGCCTCCATGGGTCTATTGCTGCCTCGGGCACCTTATGGTCGATCTCCTGTGAGTCTAGATTTTCGAATCCGACGCAAAACTGACAGTTAATTGTAACGTTCAGAGCCTGTTAATGACGATGGAACACACAAATCCCGTCGCGATTCAATACATCGTCCTCCGGCCGACCTGTCTCCAAGGGTCTATTGCTGCCTCGGGCACCTTATGGTCGATCTCCTGTGAGTCTACATTTTCGAATCCGACGCAAAACTGACAGTTAATTGTAACGTTCAGAGCCTGTTAATGACGATGGAACACACAAATCGCGTCGCGATTCAATACATCGTCCTCCAGCCGACTTGTCTCCAAGGGTCTAGTGCTGCCTCGGGCACCTTATGGTCGATCTCCTGTGAGTCTAGATTTTCGAATCCGACGCAAAACTGACAGTTAATTGTAAGGTTCAGAGCCTGTTAATGACGATGGAACACACAAATTGCGTCGCGATTCAATACATCGTCCTCCGGCCGACCTGACTCCAAGGGTCTATTGCTGCCTCGGGCACCTTATGTTCGTTCTCCTGTGAGTCTAGATTTTCGAATCCGACGCAAAACTGACAGTTAATTGTAACGTTCAGAGCCTGTTAATGACGATGGAACACACAAATCGGGTGGGGATCAATACATCGTCCTCCAGCCGACTTGTCTCCAAGGGTTTAGTGCTACCTCGGGCACCTTATGGTCGTTCCTCTGTGAGTCTAGATTTTCGAATCCGACGCAAAACTGACAGTTAATTGTAAGGTTCAGAGCCTCTTAATGACAATGGAACACACAAATTGCGTCGCGATTCAATACATCGTCCTCCGGCCGACCTGTCTCCAAGGGTCTATTGCTGCCTCGGGCACCTTATGGTCGATCTCCTGTGAGTCTAGATTTTCGAATCCGACGCATACCTGACAGTAAATTGTAACGTTCAGAGCCTGTTAATGACGATGGAACACACAAATCGCGTCGCGATTCAATACATTGTCCTCCAGCCGACTTGTCTCCAAGGGTCTAGTGCTGCCTCGGACACCTTATGGTCGTTCTCCTGTGAGTCTAGATTTTCGAATGCGACGCAAAGCTGACAGTTAATCGTAAGGTTCAGAGCCTCTTAATGACAATGGAACACACAAATTGCGTCGCGATTCAATACATCGTCCTCCGGCCGACCTGTATCCAAGGGTATATTGCTGCCTCGGGCACCTTATGGTCGTTCTCCTGTGAGTCTAGATTTTCGAATCCGACGCAAAACTGACAGTTAATTGTAACGTTCAGAGCCTGTTAATGACGATGGAACACACAAATTGCGTCGCGATTCAATACATCGTCCTCCAGCCGACTTGTCTCCAAGGGTCTAGTGCTGCCACGGACACCTTATGGTCGTCCTCCTGTGAGTCTAGATTTTCGAATCCGACGCAAAACTGACAGTTAATTGTAACGTTTAGAGCCTCTTAATGACAATGGAACACACAAATCGCGTCGCGATTCAATACATCGTCCTCCGGCCGACCTGCCTCCATGGGTCTATTGCTGCCTCGGGCACCTTATGGTCGATCTCCTGTGAGTCTAGATTTTCGAATCCGACGCAAAACTGACAGTTAATTGTAACGTTCAGAGCCTGTTAATGACGATGGAACACACAAATCCCGTCGCGATTCAATACATCGTCCTCCGGCCGACCTGTCTCCAAGGGTCTATTGCTGCCTCGGGCACCTTATGGTCGATCTCCTGTGAGTCTACATTTTCGAATCCGACGCAAAACTGACAGTTAATTGTAACGTTCAGAGCCTGTTAATGACGATGGAACACACAAATCGCGTCGCGATTCAATACATCGTCCTCCAGCCGACTTGTCTCCAAGGGTCTAGTGCTGCCTCGGGCACCTTATGGTCGATCTCCTGTGAGTCTAGATTTTCGAATCCGACGCAAAACTGACAGTTAATTGTAACGTTCAGAGCCTGTTAATGACGATGGAACACACAAATTGCGTCGCGATTCAATACATCGTCCTCCAGCCGACTTGTCTCCAAGGGTCTAGTGCTGCCACGGACACGTTATGGTCGTTCTCCTGTGAGTCTAGATTTTCGAATCCGACGCAAAACTGACAGTTAATTGTAACGTTTAGAGCCTCTTAATGACAATGGAACACACAAATCGCGTCGCGATTCAATACATCGTCCTCCGGCCGACCTGCCTCCATGGGTCTATTGCTGCCTCGGGCACCTTATGGTCGATCTCCTGTGAGTCTAGATTTTCGAATCCGACGCAAAACTGACAGTTAATTGTAACGTTCAGAGCCTGTTAATGACGATGGAACACACAAATCCCGTCGCGATTCAATACATCGTCCTCCGGCCGACCTGTCTCCAAGGGTCTATTGCTGCCTCGGGCACCTTATGGTCGATCTCCTGTGAGTCTACATTTTCGAATCCGACGCAAAACTGACAGTTAATTGTAACGTTCAGAGCCTGTTAATGACGATGGAACACACAAATCGCGTCGCGATTCAATACATCGTCCTCCAGCCGACTTGTCTCCAAGGGTCTAGTGCTGCCTCGGGCACCTTATGGTCGATCTCCTGTGAGTCTAGATTTTCGAATCCGACGCAAAACTGACAGTTAATTGTAAGGTTCAGAGCCTGTTAATGACGATGGAACACACAAATTGCGTCGCGATTCAATACATCGTCCTCCGGCCGACCTGACTCCAAGGGTCTATTGCTGCCTCGGGCACCTTATGTTCGTTCTCCTGTGAGTCTAGATTTTCGAATCCGACGCAAAACTGACAGTTAATTGTAACGTTCAGAGCCTGTTAATGACGATGGAACACACAAATCGGGTGGGGATCAATACATCGTCCTCCAGCCGACTTGTCTCCAAGGGTTTAGTGCTACCTCGGGCACCTTATGGTCGTTCCTCTGTGAGTCTAGATTTTCGAATCCGACGCAAAACTGACAGTTAATTGTAAGGTTCAGAGCCTCTTAATGACAATGGAACACACAAATTGCGTCGCGATTCAATACATCGTCCTCCGGCCGACCTGTCTCCAAGGGTCTATTGCTGCCTCGGGCACCTTATGGTCGATCTCCTGTGAGTCTAGATTTTCGAATCCGACGCATACCTGACAGTAAATTGTAACGTTCAGAGCCTGTTAATGACGATGGAACACACAAATCGCGTCACGATTCAATACATTGTCCTCCAGCCGACTTGTCTCCAAGGGTCTAGTGCTGCCTCGGACACCTTATGGTCGTTCTCCTGTGAGTCTAGATTTTCGAATGCGACGCAAAACTGACAGTTAATTGTAACGTTCAGAGCCTCTTAATGACAATGGAACACACAAATCGCGTCGCGATTCAATACATAGTCCTCCGGCCGACCTGTCTCCAAGGGTCTATTGCTGCCTCGGGGACCTTATGGCCGATCTCCTGTGAGTCTAGATTTTCGAATCCGACGCAGTTAATTGTAACGTTCAGTGCCTGTTAATGACGATGGAACACACAAATCGCGTCGCGATTCAATACATCGTCCTCCAGCCGACTTGTCTCCAAGGGTCTAGTGCTGCCTCGGGCACCTTATGGTCGATCTCCTGTGAGTCTAGATTTTCGAATCCGACGCAAAACTAACAGTTAATTGTAAGGTTCAGAGCCTCTTAATGACAATGGAACACACAAATTGCGTCGCGATTCAATACATCGTCCTCCGGCCGACCTGTCTCCAACGGTCTATTGCTGCCTCGGGCACCTTATGGTCGATCTCCTGTGAGTCTAGATTTTCGAATCCGACGCAAACCTGACAGTTAATTGTAACGTTCAGAGCCTGTTAATGACGATGGAACACACAAATTGCGTCGCGATTCAATACATCGTCCTCCAGCCGACTTGTCTCCAAGGGTCTAGTGCTCCCACGGACACCTTATGGTCGTTCTCCTGTGAGTCTAGATTTTCGAATCCGACGCAAAACTGACAGTTAATTGTAACGTTCAGAGCCTCTTAATGACAATGGAACACACAAATCGCGTCGCGATTCAATACATCGTCCTCCGGCCGACCTGCCTCCATGGGTCTATTGCTGCCTCGGGCACCTTATGGTCGATTCCTGTGAGTCTAGATTTTCGAATCCGACGCAGTTAATTGTAACGTTCAGAGCCTGTTAATAACGATGGAACACACAAATTGCGTCGCGATTCAATACATCGTCCTCTGGCCGACCTGTCTCCAAGGGTCTTTTGCTGCATCGGGCACCTTATGGTCGTTCTTCTGTGAGTCTAGATTTTCGAATCCGACGCAAAACTTACAGTTAATTGT
Source organism: Schistocerca nitens (assembly GCF_023898315.1). NCBI lineage: Eukaryota > Metazoa > Arthropoda > Insecta > Orthoptera > Acrididae > Schistocerca > Schistocerca nitens. The sequence continues at coordinate 9,480,178 of NC_064617.1, read as the reverse complement.
AAGGTTCAGAGCCTCTTAATGACAATGGAACACACAAATCGCGTCGCGATTCAATACATCGTCCTCCAGCCGACTTGTCTCCGAGGGTCTAGTGCTGCCTCGGACACCGTATGTTCGTTCTCCTGTGAGTCTAGATTTTCGAATCCGACGCAAAACTGACAGTTAATTGCAAGGTTCAGAGCCTCTTAATGACAATGGAACACACAAATCGCGTCGCGATTCAATACATCGTCCTCCAACCGACTTGTCTCCAAGGGTCTAGTGCTGCCTCGGGCACCTTATGGTCGTTCTTCTGTGAGTGTAGATTTTCGAATCCGACGCAATACTGACAGTTAATTGTAAGGTACAGAGCCTCTTAATGACAATGGAACACACTAATCGCGTCGCGATTCAATACATCGTCCTCCGGCCGACCTGTCTCCAAGGGTCTATTGCTGCCTCGGGCACCTTATGGTCCATCTCCAGTGAGTCTAGATTTTCGAATCCGACGCAAAACTGACATTTAATTGTAAGGTTCAGAGACTGTTAATGACGATGGAATACACAAATTGCGTCGCGATTCAATACATCGTCCTCCGGCCGACCTGTCTCCAAGGGTCTATTGCTGCCTCGGGCACCTTATGGTCGTTCTCCTGTGAGTCTAGATTTTCGAATCCGACGCAAAACTGACAGTTAATTGTAACGTTCAGAGCCTGTTAATGACGATGAAACACACAAATCGGGTCGCGATTCAATACATCGTCCTCCAGCCGACTTGTCTCCAAGGGTTTAGTGCTGCCTCGGGCACCTTATGGTCGTTCCTCTGTGAGTCTAGATTTTCGAATCCGACGCAAAACTGACAGTTAATTGTAAGGTTCAGAGCCTCTTAATGACAATGGAACACAAAAATCGCGTCGCGATTCAATACATCGTCCTCCGGCCGACCTGTCTCCTAGGGTCTATTGCTGCCTCGGGCACCTTAATGTCGATCTCCTGTGAGTCTAGATTTTCGAATCCGACGCATACCTGACAGTAAAGTGTAACGTTCAGAGCCTGTTAATGACGATGGAACACACAAATCACTTCGCGATTCAATACATCGTCCTCCAGCCGACTTGTCTCGAAGGGTCTAGTGCTGCATCGGACACCTTATGGTCGTTCTCCTGTGAGTCTAGATTTTCGAATGCGACGCAAAACTGACAGTTAATCGTAAGGTTCAGAGCCCCTTAATGACAATGGAACACACAAATTGCGTCGCGATTCAATACATCGTCCTCCAGCCGACTTGTCTCCAAGCGGCTAGTGCTGCCTCGGACACCTTATGGTCGTTCTCCTGTGAGATTTTCGAATCCGGCGCAAAACTGACAGTTAATAGTAACGTTCAGAGCCTCTTAATGACAATGGAACACACAAATCGCGTCGCGATTCAATACATCGTCCTCCGGCCGACCTGTCTCCAAGGGTCTATTGCTGCCTCGGGCACCTTATGGTCGATCTCCTGTGAGTCTGGATTTTCGAATCCGACGCAATACTGACAGTTAAATTTAACGTTCAGAGCCTGTTAATGACGATGGAACACACAAATCCCGTCGCGATTCAATACATCGTCCTCCGGCCGACCTGTCTCCATGGGTCTATTGCTGCCTCGGGCACCTTTTGGTCGATCTCCTGTGAGTCTAGATTTTCGAATCCGACGCAAAACTGACAGTTAATTGTAACGTTCAGAGCCTGTTAATGACGATGGAACACACAAATTGCGTCGCGATTCAATACATCGTCCTCCAGCCGACTTGTCTCCAAGGGTCTAGTGCTGCCTCGGACACCGTATGGTCGTTCTCCTGTGAGTCTAGATTTTCGAATCCGACGCAAAACTGACAGTTAATTGTAAGATTCAGAGCCTCTTAATGACAATGGAACACACAAATCGCGTCGCGATTCAATACATCGTCCTCCGGCCGAACTGTCTCCAAGGGTCTATTGATGCATCGGGCACCTTATGGTCGATCTCCTGTGAGTCTAGATTTTCGAATCCGACGCAGTTAATTGTAACGTTCAGAGCCTGTTAATGACGATGGAACACACAAACTGCGTCGCGATTCAATACATCGTCATCCAGCCGACTTGTCTCCAAGGGTCTAGTGCTGCCTCGGACACTTTATGGTCGTTCTCCTGTGAGTCTAGATTTTCGAATCCGACGCAAAACTGACAGTTAATTGTAAGGTTCAGAGCCTCTTAATGACAATGGAACACACAAATCGCGTCGCGATTCAATACATCGTCCTCCGGCCGACCTGCCTCCAAGGGTCTATTGCTGCCTCGGGCACCTTATGGTTGATCTCCTGTGAGTCTAGATTTTCGAATCCGACGCAAAACTGACAGTTAATTGTAACGTTCTGAGCCTGTTAATGACGATGGAACACACAAATCCCGTCGCGATTCAATACATCGTCGTCCGGCCGACCTGTCTCCAAGGGTCTATTGCTGCCTCGGGCACCTTATGGTCGATCTCCTGTGAGTCTAGATTTTCGAATCCGACGCAAAACTGACAGTTAATTGTAACGTTCAGAGCCTGTTAATGACGATGGAACACGCAAATCGCGTCGCGATTCAATACATCGTCCTCCGGCCGACTTGTCTCCAAGGGTCTATTGCTGCCTCGGGCACCTTATGGTCGATCTCCTGTGAGTCTAGATTTTCGAATCCGACGCAAAACTGACAGTTAATTGCAAGGTTCAGAGCCTCTTAATGACAATGGAACACACAAATCGCGTCGCGATTCAATACATCGTCCTCCAACCGACTTGTCTCCAAGGGTCTAGTGCTGCCTCGGGCACCTTATGGTCGTTCTTCTGTGAGTGTAGATTTTCGAATCCGACGCAATACTGACAGTTAATTGTAAGGTACAGAGCCTCTTAATGACAATGGAACACACAAATTGCGTCGCGATTCAATACATCGTCCTCCGGCCGACCTGTCTCCAAGGGTCTTTTGTTGCCTCGGGCACCTTATGGTCGATCTCATGTGAGTCTAGATTTTCGAATCCGACGCAGTTAATTGTAACGTTCAGAGCCTGTTAATAACGATGGAACACACAAATTGCGTCGCGATTCAATACATCGTCCTCCGGCCGACCTGTCTCCAAGGGTCTTTTGCTGCCTCGGGCACCTTATGGTCGTTCTTCTGTGAGTCTAGATTTTCGAATCCGACGCAAAACTTACAGTTAATTGCAAGGTTCAGAGCCTCTTAATGACAATGGAACACACAAATCGCGTCGCGATTCAATACATCGTCCTCCAGCCGACTTGTCTCCAAGGGTCTAGTGCTGCCTCGGACACCGTATGTTCGTTCTCCTGTGAGTCTAGATTTTCGAATCCGACGCAAAACTGACAGTTAATTGCAAGGTTCAGAGCCTCTTAATGACAATGGAACACACAAATCGCGTCGCGATTCAATACATCGTCCTCCAACCGACTTGTCTCCAAGGGTCTAGTGCTGCCTCGGGCACCTTATGGTCGTTCTTCTGTGAGTGTAGATTTTCGAATCCGACGCAATACTGACAGTTAATTGTAAGTTACAGAGCCTCTTAATGACAATGGAACACACAAATTGCGTCGCGATTCAATACATCGTCCTCCGGCCGACCTGTCTCCAAAGGTCTATTGCTGCCTCGGGCACCTTATGGTCGATCTCCTGTCAGTCTAGATTTTCGAATCCGATGCAAAACTGACAGTTAATTGTAACGTTCAGAGCCTGTTAATGACGATGGAACACACAAATCCCGTCGCGATTCAATACATCGTCCTCCGGCCGACCTGTCTCCAAGGATCTATTGCTGCCTCGGGCACCTTATGGTCGATCTCCTGTGAGTCTAGATTTTCGAATCCGACGCAAAACTGACAGTTAATTGTAACGTTCAGAGCCTGTTAATGACGATGGAACACACAAATCGCGTCGCGATTCAATACATCGTCCTCCGGCCGACCTGTCTCCAAGGGTCTATTGCTGCCTCGGGCACCTTATGGTCGTTCTCCTGTGAGTCTAGATTTTCGAATCCGACGCAAAACTGACAGTTAATTGTAACGTTCAGAGCCTGTTAATGACGATGGAACACACAAATTGCGTCGCGATTCAATACATTGTCCTCCGGCCGAACTGTCTCCAAGGGTCTATTGCTGCCTCGGGCACCTAATGGTCGATCTCCTGTGAGTCTAGATTTTCGAAACCGACGCAAAACTGACAGTTAATTGTAACGTTCAGAGCCTGTTAATGACGATGGAACACACAATTTGCGTCGCGATTCAATACATCGTCCTCCAGCCGACTTGTCTCCAAGGGTCTAGTGCTGCCTCGGGCACCTTATGGTCGGTCTTCTGTGAGTCTAGATTTTCGAATCCGACGCAAAACTTACAGTTAATTGTAAGGTTCAGAGCCTCTTAATGACAATGGAACACACAAATCGCGTCGCGATTCAATACATAGTCCTCCGGCCGACCTGTCTCCAAGGGTCTAGTGCTGCTTCGGACACCGTATGTTCGTTCTCCTGTGAGTCTAGATTTTCGAATCCGTTGCAAAACTGACAGTAAATTGTAAGGTTCAGAGCCTCTTAATGACAATGGAACACAAAAATCGCGTCGCGATTCAATACATCGTCCTCCGGCCGACCTGTTTCCAAGGGTCTATTGCTGCCTCGGGCACCTTATGGTCGATTCCTGTGAGTCTAGATTTTCGAATCCGACGCAGTTAATTGTAACGTTCAGAGCCTGTTAATAACGATGGAACACACAAATTGCGTCGCGATTCAATACATCGTCCTCCGGCCGACCTGTCTCCAAGGGTCTTTTGCTGCCTCGGGCACCTTATGGTCGTTCTTCTGTGAGTCTAGATTTTCGAATCCGACGCAAAACTGACAGTTAATTGTAACGTTCAGAGCCTGTTAATGACGATGGAACACGCAAATCGCGTCGCGATTCAATACATCGTCCTCCGGCCGACTTGTCTCCAAGGGTCTATTGCTGCCTCGGGCACCTTATGGTCGATCTCCTGTGAGTCTAGATTTTCGAATCCGACGCAAAACTGACAGTTAATTGCAAGGTTCAGAGCCTCTTAATGACAATGGAACACACAAATCGCGTCGCGATTCAATACATCGTCCTCCAACCGACTTGTCTCCAAGGGTCTAGTGCTGCCTCGGGCACCTTATGGTCGTTCTTCTGTGAGTGTAGATTTTCGAATCCGACGCAATACTGACAGTTAATTGTAAGGTACAGAGCCTCTTAATGACAATGGAACACACAAATTGCGTCGCGATTCAATACATCGTCCTCCGGCCGACCTGTCTCCAAGGGTCTTTTGTTGCCTCGGGCACCTTATGGTCGATCTCATGTGAGTCTAGATTTTCGAATCCGACGCAGTTAATTGTAACGTTCAGAGCCTGTTAATAACGATGGAACACACAAATTGCGTCGCGATTCAATACATCGTCCTCCGGCCGACCTGTCTCCAAGGGTCTTTTGCTGCCTCGGGCACCTTATGGTCGTTCTTCTGTGAGTCTAGATTTTCGAATCCGACGCAAAACTTACAGTTAATTGTAAGGTTCAGAGCCTCTTAATGACAATGGAACACACAAATCGCGTCGCGATTCAATACATCGTCCTCCAGCCGACTTGTCTCCAAGGGTCTAGTGCTGCCTCGGACACCGTATGTTCGTTCTCCTGTGAGTCTAGATTTTCGAATCCGACGCAAAACTGACAGTTAATTGCAAGGTTCAGAGCCTCTTAATGACAATGGAACACACAAATCGCGTCGCGATTCAATACATCGTCCTCCAACCGACTTGTCTCCAAGGGTCTAGTGCTGCCTCGGGCACCTTATGGTCGTTCTTCTGTGAGTGTAGATTTTCGAATCCGACGCAATACTGACAGTTAATTGTAAGTTACAGAGCCTCTTAATGACAATGGAACACACAAATTGCGTCGCGATTCAATACATCGTCCTCCGGCCGACCTGTCTCCAAAGGTCTATTGCTGCCTCGGGCACCTTATGGTCGATCTCCTGTCAGTCTAGATTTTCGAATCCGATGCAAAACTGACAGTTAATTGTAACGTTCAGAGCCTGTTAATGACGATGGAACACACAAATCCCGTCGCGATTCAATACATCGTCCTCCGGCCGACCTGTCTCCAAGGATCTATTGCTGCCTCGGGCACCTTATGGTCGATCTCCTGTGAGTCTAGATTTTCGAATCCGACGCAAAACTGACAGTTAATTGTAACGTTCAGAGCCTGTTAATGACGATGGAACACACAAATCGCGTCGCGATTCAATACATCGTCCTCCGGCCGACCTGTCTCCAAGGGTCTATTGCTGCCTCGGGCACCTTATGGTCGTTCTCCTGTGAGTCTAGATTTTCGAATCCGACGCAAAACTGACAGTTAATTGTAACGTTCAGAGCCTGTTAATGACGATGGAACACACAAATTGCGTCGCGATTCAATACATTGTCCTCCGGCCGAACTGTCTCCAAGGGTCTATTGCTGCCTCGGGCACCTAATGGTCGATCTCCTGTGAGTCTAGATTTTCGAAACTGACGCAAAACTGACAGTTAATTGTAACGTTCAGAGCCTGTTAATGACGATGGAACACACAATTTGCGTCGCGATTCAATACATCGTCCTCCAGCCGACTTGTCTCCAAGGGTCTAGTGCTGCCTCGGGCACCTTATGGTCGGTCTTCTGTGAGTCTAGATTTTCGAATCCGACGCAAAACTTACAGTTAATTGTAAGGTTCAGAGCCTCTTAATGACAATGGAACACACAAATCGCGTCGCGATTCAATACATAGTCCTCCGGCCGACCTGTCTCCAAGGGTCTAGTGCTGCTTCGGACACCGTATGTTCGTTCTCCTGTGAGTCTAGATTTTCGAATCCGTTGCAAAACTGACAGTAAATTGTAAGGTTCAGAGCCTCTTAATGACAATGGAACACAAAAATCGCGTCGCGATTCAATACATCGTCCTCCGGCCGACCTGTTTCCAAGGGTCTATTGCTGCCTCGGGCACCTTATGGTCGATTCCTGTGAGTCTAGATTTTCGAATCCGACGCAGTTAATTGTAACGTTCAGAGCCTGTTAATAACGATGGAACACACAAATTGCGTCGCGATTCAATACATCGTCCTCCGGCCGACCTGTCTCCAAGGGTCTTTTGCTGCCTCGGGCACCTTATGGTCGTTCTTCTGTGAGTCTAGATTTTCGAATCCGACGCAAAACTTACAGTTAATTGTAAGGTTCAGAGCCTCTTAATGACAATGGAACACACAAATCGCGTCGCGATTCAATACATCGTCCTCCAGCCGACTTGTCTCCAAGGGTCTAGTGCTGCCTCGGACACCGTATGTTCGTTCTCCTGTGAGTCTAGATTTTCGAATCCGACGCAAAACTGACAGTTAATTGCAAGGTTCAGAGCCTCTTAATGACAATGGAACACACAAATCGCGTCGCGATTCAATACATCGTCCTCCAACCGACTTGTCTCCAAGGGTCTAGTGCTGCCTCGGGCACCTTATGGTCGTTCTTCTGTGAGTGTAGATTTTCGAATCCGACGCAATACTGACAGTTAATTGTAAGGTACAGAGCCTCGTAATGACAATGGAACACACAAATCGCGTCGCGATTCAATACATCGTCCTCCGGCCGACCAGTCTCCAAGGGTCTATTGCTGCCTCGGGCACCTTATGGTCGATCTCCAGTGAGTCTAGATTTTCGAATCCGACGCAAAACTGACATTTAATTGTAAGGTTCAGAGCCTGTTAATGACGATGGAACACACAAATTGCGTCGCGATTCAATACATCGTCCTCCGGCCGACCTGTCTCCAAGGGTCTATTGCTGCCTCGGGCACCTTATGGTCGTTCTCCTGTGAGTCTAGATTTTCGAATCCGACGCAAAACTGACAGTTAATTGTAACGTTCAGAGCCTGTTAATGACGATGGAACACACAAATCGGGTCGCGATTCAATACATCGTCCTCCAGCCGACTTGTCTCCAAGGGTTTAGTGCTGCCTCGGGCACCTTATGGTCGTTCCTCTGTGAGTCTAGATTTTCGAATCCGACGCAAAACTGACAGTTAATTGTAAGGTTCAGAGCCTCTTAATGACAATGGAACACACAAATTGCGTCGCGATTCAATACATCGTCCTCCGGCCGACCTGTCTCCAAGGGTCTATTGCGGCCTCGGGCACCTTATGGTCGATCTCCTGTGAGTCTAGATTTTCGAATCCGACGCATACCTGACAGTAAAGTGTAACGTTCAGAGCCTGTTAATGACGATGGAACACACAAATCACTTCGCGATTCAATACATCGTCCTCCAGCCGACTTGTCTCCAAGGGTCTAGTGCTGCATCGGACACCTTATGGTCGTTCTCCTGTGAGTCTAGATTTTCGAATGCGACGCAAAACTGACAGTTAATCGTAAGGTTCAGAGCCCCTTAATGACAATGGAACACACAAATTGCGTCGCGATTCAATACATCGTCCTCCAGCCGACTTGTCTCCAAGCGGCTAGTGCTGCCGCGGACACCTTATGGTCGTTCTCCTGTGAGTCTAGATTTTCGAATCCGGCGCAAAACTGACAGTTAATTGTAACGTTCAGAGCCTCTTAATGACAATGGAACACACAAATCGCGTCGCGATTCTATACATCGTCCTCCGGCCGACCTGTCTCCAAGGGTCTATTGCTGCCTCGGGCACCTTATGGTCGATCTCCTGTGAGTCTGGATTTTCGAATCCGACGCAATACTGACAGTTAAATTTAACGTTCAGAGCCTGTTAATGACGATGGAACACACAAATCCCGTCGCGATTCAATACATCGTCCTCCGGCCGACCTGTCTCCAAGGGTCTATTGCTGCCTCGGGCACCTTATGGTCGATCTCCTGTGAGTCTAGATTTTCGAATCCGACGCAAAACTGACAGTTAATTGTAACGTTCAGAGCCTGTTAATGACGATGGAACACACAAATTGCGTCGCGATTCAATACATCGTCCTCCAGCCGACTTGTCTCCAAGGGTCTAGTGCTGCCTCGGACACCGTATGGTCGTTCTCCTGTGAGTCTAGATTTTCGAATCCGACGCAAAACTGACAGTTAATTGTAAGATTCAGAGCCTCTTAATGACAATGGAACACACAAATCGCGTCGCGATTCAATACATCGTCCTCCGGCCGAACTGTCTCCAAGGGTCTATTGATGCATCGGGCACCTTATGGTCGATCTCCTGTGAGTCTGGAATTTCGAATCCGACGCAGTTAATTGTAACGTTCAGAGCCTGTTAATAACGATGGAACACACAAACTGCGTCGCGATTCAATACATCGTCCTCCAGCCGACTTGTCTCCAAGGGTCTAGTGCTGCCTCGGACACTTTATGGTCGTTCTCCTGTGAGTCTAGATTTTCGAATCCGACGCAAAACTGACAGTTAATTGTAAGGTTCAGAGCCTCTTAATGACAATGGAACACACAAATCGCGTCGCGATTCAATACATCGTTCTCCGGCCGACCTGCCTCCAAGGGTCTATTGCTGCCTCGGGCACCTTATGGTTGATCTCCTGTGAGTCTAGATTTTCGAATCCGACGCAAAACTGACAGTTAATTGTAACGTTCAGAGCCTGTTAATGACGATGGAACACACAAATCCCGTCGCGATTCAATACATCGTCCTCCGGCCGACCTGTCTCCAAGGGTCTATTGCTGCCTCGGGCACCTTATGGTCGATCTCCTGTGAGTCTAGATTTTCGAATCCGACGCAAAACTGACAGTTAATTGTAACGTTCAGAGCCTGTTAATGACGATGGAACACGCAAATCGCGTCGCGATTCAATACATCGTCCTCCGGCCGACTTGTCTCCAAGGGTCTATTGCTGCCTCGGGCTCCTTATGGTCGATCTCCTGTGAGTCTAGATTTTCGAATCCGACGCAAAACTGACAGTTAATTGTAACGTTCAGAGCCTGTTAATGACGATGGAACACACAAATTGCGTCGCGATTCAATACATCGTCCTCCAGCCGACTTGTCTCCAAGGGTCTAGTGTTGCCTCGGACACCGTATGTTCGTTCTCCTGTGAGTCTAGATTTTCGAATCCGACGCAAAACTGACAGTTAATTGCAAGGTTCAGAGCCTCTTAATGACAATGGAACACACAAATCGCGTCGCGATTCAATACATCGTCCTCCAACCGACTTGTCTCCAAGGGTCTAGTGCTGCCTCGGGCACCTTATGGTCGTTCTTCTGTGAGTGTAGATTTTCGAATCCGACGCAATACTGACAGTTAATTGTAAGGTACAGAGCCTCTTAATGACAATGGAACACACAAATTGCGTCGCGATTCAATACATCGTCCTCCGGCCGACCTGTCTCCAAGGGTCTTTTGTTGCCTCGGGCACCTTATGGTCGATCTCCTGTGAGTCTAGATTTTCGAATCCGACGCAGTTAATTGCAACGTTCAGAGCCTGTTAATAACGATGGAACACCCAAATTGCGTCGCGATTCAATACATCGTCCTCCGGCCGACCTGTCTCCAAGGGTCTTTTGCTGCCTCGGGCACCTTATGGTCGTTCTTCTGTGAGTCTAGATTTTCGAATCCGACGCAAAACTTACAGTTAATTGTAAGGTTCAGAGCCTCTTAATGACAAAGGAACACACAAATCGCGTCGCGATTCAATACATCGTCCTCCAGCCGACTTGTCTCCAAGGGTCTAGTGCTGCCTCGGACACCGTATGTTCGTTCTCCTGTGAGTCTAGATTTTCGAATCCGACGCAAAACTGACAGTTAATTGCAAGGTTCAGAGCCTCTTAATGACAATGGAACACACAAATCGCGTCGCGATTCAATACATCGTCCTCCAACCGACTTGTCTCCAAGGGTCTAGTGCTGCCTCGGGCACCTTATGGTCGTTCTTCTGTGAGTCTAGATTTTCGAATCCGACGCAATACTGACAGTTAATAGTAAGGTACAGAGCCTCTTAATGACAATGGAACACACAAATTGCGTCGCGATTCAATACATCGTCCTCCGGCCGACCTGTCTCCAAAGGTCTATTGCTGCCTCGGGCACCTTATGGTCGATCTCCTGTCAGTCTAGATTTTCGAATCCGATGCAAAACTGACAGTTAATTGTAACGTTCAGAGCCTGTTAATGACGATGGAACACACAAATCCCGTCGCGATTCAATACATCGTCCTCCGGCCGACCTGTCTCCAAGGGTCTATTGCTGCCTCGGGCACCTTATGGTCGATCTCCTGTGAGTCTAGATTTTCGAATCCGACGCAAAACTGACAGTTAATTGTAACGTTCGGAGCCTGTTAATGACGATGGAACACACAAATCGCGTCGCGATTCAATACATCGTCCTCCGGCCGACCTGTCTCCAAGGGTCTATTGCTGCCTCGGGCACCTTATGGTCGTTCTCCTGTGAGTCTAGATTTTCGAATCCGACGCAAAACTGACAGTTAATTGTAACGTTCAGAGCCTGTTAATGACGATGGAACACACAAATTGCGTCGCGATTCAATACATTGTCCTCCGGCCGAACTGTCTCAAGGGTCTATTGCTGCCTCGGGCACCTAATGGTCGATCTCCTGTGAGTCTAGATTTTTGAAACCGACGCAAAACTGACAGTTAATTGTAACGTTCAGAGCCTGTTAATGACGATGGAACACACAAATTGCGTCGCGATTCAATACATCGTCCTCCAGCCGACTTGTCTCTATGGGTCTAGTGCTGCCTCGGACACCGTATGGTCGTTCTCCTGTGAGTCTAGATTATCGAATCCGACGCAAAACTGACAGTTAATTGTAAGGTTCAGAGCCTCTTAATGACAATGGAACACAAAAATCGCGTCGCGATTCAATACATCGTCCTCCGGCCGACCTGTCTCCAAGGGTCTATTGCTGCCTCGGGTACCTTATGGTCGATCTCCTGTGAGTCTAGATTTTCGAATCCGACGCAGTTAATTGTAACGTTCAGAGACTGTTAATGACGATGGAACACACAAATTGCGTCGCGATTCAATACATCGTCCTCCAGCCGACTTGTCTCCAAGGGTCTAGTGCTGCCTCGGACACCTTACGGTCGTTCTCCTGTGAGTCTAGATTTTCGAATCCGACGCAAAACTGACAGTTAATTGTAAGGTTCAGAGCCTCTTAATGACAATGGAACACACAAATCGCGTCGCGATTCAATACATCGTCCTCCGGCCGACCTGCCTCCAAGGGTCTATTGCTGCCTCGGGCACCTTATGGTCGTTCTCCTGTGGGTCTAGACTTTTGAATCCGACGCAAAACTGACAGTGAATTGTAAGGTTGAGAGCCTGTTAATGACGATGGAACATACAAATTGCGTCGCGTTTCAATACATCGTCCTCCAGCCTACTTGTCTCCAAGGGTCTAGTGCTGCCTCGGGCACCTTATGGTCGTTCTTCTGTGAGTCTAGATTTTCGAATCCGACGCAAAACTTACAGTTAATTGTAAGGTTCAGAGCCTCTTAATGACAATGGAACACACAAATCGCGTCGCGATTCAATACGTCGTCCTCCGGCCGACCTGTCTCCAAGGGTCTATTGCTGCCTCGGGCACCTTATGGTCGATCTCCTGTGAGTCAAGATTTTCGAATCCGACGCAAAACTGACAGTTAAATGTAACGTTCTGAGCCTGTTAATGACGAAGGAACACACAAATTGCGTCACGATTCAATACATCGTCCTCCAGCCGACTTGTCTCCATGGGTCTAGTGCTGCCTCGGACACCGTATGGTCGTTCTCCTGTGAGTCTAGATTATCGAATCCGACGCAAAACTGACAGTTAATTGTAAGGTTCAGAGCCTCTTAATGACAATGGAACACAAAAATCGCGTCGCGATTCAATACATCGTCCTCCGGCCGACCTGTCTCCAAGGGTCTATTGCTGCCTCGGGCACCTTATGGTCGATCTCCTGTGAGTCTAGATTTTCGAATCCGACGCAGTTAATTGTAACGTTCAGAGACTGTTAATGACGATGGAACACACAAATTGCGTCGCGATTCAATACATCGTCCTCCAGCCGACTTGTCTCCAAGGGTCTAGTGCTGCCTCGGACACGTTATGGTCGTTCTCCTGTGAGTCTAGATTTTCGAATCCGACGCAAAACTGACAGTTAATTGTAAGGTTCAGAGCCTGTTAATGACGATGGAACACACAAATTGCGTCGCGATTCAATACATCGTCCTCCAGCCTACTTGTCTCCAAGGGTCTAGTGCTGCCTCGGGCACCTTATGGTCGTTCTTCTGTGAGTCTAGATTTTCGAATCCGACGCAAAACTGACAGTTAATTGTAAGGTTCAGAGCCTCTTAATGACAATGGAACACACAAATCGCGTCGCGATTCAATACATCGTCCTCCAGCCGACTTGTCTCCAAGGGTCTAGTGCTGCCTCGGACACCGTATGTTCGTTCTCCTGTGAGTCTAGATTTTCGAATCCGACGCAAAACTGACAGTTAATTGCAAGGTTCAGAGCCTCTTAATGACAATGGAACACACAAATCGCGTCGCGATTCAATACATCGTCCTCCGGCCGACCTCTCTCCAAGGGTCTTTTGCTGCCTCGGGCACCTTATGGTCGTTCTCCTGTGAGTCTAGATTTTCGAATCCGACGCAAAACTGACAGTTAATTGTAACGTTCAGAGCCTGTTAATGACGATGGAACACACAAATTGCGTCGCGATTCAATACATCGTCCTCCAGCCGACTTGTCTCCAAGGGTCTAGTGCTGCCTCGGACACCGTATGGTCGTTCTCCTGTGAGTCTAGATTTTCGAATCCGACGCAAAACTGACAGTTAATTGTAAGATTCAGAGCCTCTTAATGACAATGGAACACACAAATCGCGTCGCGATTCAATACATCGTCCTCCGGCCGAACTGTCTCCAAGGGTCTATTGATGCATCGGGCACCTTATGGTCGATCTCCTGTGAGTCTAGAATTTCGAATCCGACGCAGTTAATTGTAACGTTCAGAGCCTGTTAATAACGATGGAACACACAAACTGCGTCGCGATTCAATACATCGTCCTCCAGCCGACTTGTCTCCAAGGGTCTAGTGCTGCCTCGGACACTTTATGGTCGTTCTCCTGTGAGTCTAGATTTTCGAATCCGACGCAAAACTGACAGTTAATTGTAAGGTTCAGAGCCTCTTAATGACAATGGAACACACAAATCGCGTCGCGATTCAATACATCGTCCTCCGGCCGACCTGCCTCCAAGGGTCTATTGCTGCCTCGGGCACCTTATGGTTGATCTCCTGTGAGTCTAGATTTTCGAATCCGACGCAAAACTGACAGTTAATTGTAACGTTCAGAGCCTGTTAATGACGATGGAACACACAAATCCCGTCGCGATTCAATACATCGTCCTCCGGCCGACCTGTCTCCAAGGGTCTATTGCTGCCTCGGGCACCTTATGGTCGATCTCCTGTGAGTCTAGATTTTCGAATCCGACGCAAAACTGACAGTTAATTGTAACGTTCAGAGCCTGTTAATGACGATGGAACACGCAAATCGCGTCGCGATTCAATACATCGTCCTCCGGCCGACTTGTCTCCAAGGGTCTATTGCTGCCTCGGGCTCCTTATGGTCGATCTCCTGTGAGTCTAGATTTTCGAATCCGACGCAAAACTGACAGTTAATTGTAACGTTCAGAGCCTGTTAATGACGATGGAACACACAAATTGCGTCGCGATTCAATACATCGTCCTCCAGCCGACTTGTCTCCAAGGGTCTAGTGTTGCCTCGGACACCGTATGTTCGTTCTCCTGTGAGTCTAGATTTTCGAATCCGACGCAAAACTGACAGTTAATTGCAAGGTTCAGAGCCTCTTAATGACAATGGAACACACAAATCGCGTCGCGATTCAATACATCGTCCTCCAACCGACTTGTCTCCAAGGGTCTAGTGCTGCCTCGGGCACCTTATGGTCGTTCTTCTGTGAGTGTAGATTTTCGAATCCGACGCAATACTGACAGTTAATTGTAAGGTACAGAGCCTCTTAATGACAATGGAACACACAAATTGCGTCGCGATTCAATACATCGTCCTCCGGCCGACCTGTCTCCAAGGGTCTTTTGTTGCCTCGGGCACCTTATGGTCGATCTCCTGTGAGTCTAGATTTTCGAATCCGACGCAGTTAATTGCAACGTTCAGAGCCTGTTAATAACGATGGAACACCCAAATTGCGTCGCGATTCAATACATCGTCCTCCGGCCGACCTGTCTCCAAGGGTCTTTTGCTGCCTCGGGCACCTTATGGTCGTTCTTCTGTGAGTCTAGATTTTCGAATCCGACGCAAAACTTACAGTTAATTGTAAGGTTCAGAGCCTCTTAATGACAATGGAACACACAAATCGCGTCGCGATTCAATACATCGTCCTCCAGCCGACTTGTCTCCAAGGGTCTAGTGCTGCCTCGGACACCGTATGTTCGTTCTCCTGTGAGTCTAGATTTTCGAATCCGACGCAAAACTGACAGTTAATTGCAAGGTTCAGAGCCTCTTAATGACAATGGAACACACAAATCGCGTCGCGATTCAATACATCGTCCTCCAACCGACTTGTCTCCAAGGGTCTAGTGCTGCCTCGGGCACCTTATGGTCGTTCTTCTGTGAGTCTAGATTTTCGAATCCGACGCAATACTGACAGTTAATTGTAAGGTACAGAGCCTCTTAATGACAATGGAACACACAAATTGCGTCGCGATTCAATACATCGTCCTCCGGCCGACCTGTCTCCAAAGGTCTATTGCTGCCTCGGGCACCTTATGGTCGATCTCCTGTCAGTCTAGATTTTCGAATCCGATGCAAAACTGACAGTTAATTGTAACGTTCAGAGCCTGTTAATGACGATGGAACACACAAATCCCGTCGCGATTCAATACATCGTCCTCCGGCCGACCTGTCTCCAAGGGTCTATTGCTGCCTCGGGCACCTTATGGTCGATCTCCTGTGAGTCTAGATTTTCGAATCCGACGCAAAACTGACAGTTAATTGTAACGTTCGGAGCCTGTTAATGACGATGGAACACACAAATCGCGTCGCGATTCAATACATCGTCCTCCGGCCGACCTGTCTCCAAGGGTCTATTGCTGCCTCGGGCACCTTATGGTCGTTCTCCTGTGAGTCTAGATTTTCGAATCCGACGCAAAACTGACAGTTAATTGTAACGTTCAGAGCCTGTTAATGACGATGGAACACACAAATTGCGTCGCGATTCAATACATTGTCCTCCGGCCGAACTGTCTCAAGGGTCTATTGCTGCCTCGGGCACCTAATGGTCGATCTCCTGTGAGTCTAGATTTTCGAAACCGACGCAAAACTGACAGTTAATTGTAACGTTCAGAGCCTGTTAATGACGATGGAACACACAAATTGCGTCGCGATTCAATACATCGTCCTCCAGCCGACTTGTCTCTATGGGTCTAGTGCTGCCTCGGACACCGTATGGTCGTTCTCCTGTGAGTCTAGATTATCGAATCCGACGCAAAACTGACAGTTAATTGTAAGGTTCAGAGCCTCTTAATGACAATGGAACACAAAAATCGCGTCGCGATTCAATACATCGTCCTCCGGCCGACCTGTCTCCAAGGGTCTATTGCTGCCTCGGGTACCTTATGGTCGATCTCCTGTGAGTCTAGATTTTCGAATCCGACGCAGTTAATTGTAACGTTCAGAGACTGTTAATGACGATGGAACACACAAATTGCGTCGCGATTCAATACATCGTCCTCCAGCCGACTTGTCTCCAAGGGTCTAGTGCTGCCTCGGACACCTTACGGTCGTTCTAGTGTGAGTCTAGATTTTCGAATCCGACGCAAAACTGACAGTTAATTGTAAGGTTCAGAGCCTCTTAATGACAATGGAACACACAAATCGCGTCGCGATTCAATACATCGTCCTCCGGCCGACCTGCCTCCAAGGGTCTATTGCTGCCTCGGGCACCTTATGGTCGTTCTCCTGTGGGTCTAGACTTTTGAATCCGACGCAAAACTGACAGTGAATAGTAAGGTTGAGAGCCTGTTAATGACGATGGAACACACAAATTGCGTCGCGATTCAATACATCGTCCTCCAGCCTACTTGTCTCCAAGGGTCTAGTGCTGCCTCGGGCACCTTATGGTCGTTCTTCTGTGAGTCTAGATTTTCGAATCCGACGCAAAACTGACATTTAATTGTAAGGTTCAGAGCCTCTTAATGACAATGGAACACACAAATCGCGTCGCGATTCAATACGTCGTCCTCCGGCCGACCTGTCTCCAAGGGTCTATTGCTGCCTCGGGCACCTTATGGTCGATCTCCTGTGAGTCAAGATTTTCGAATCCGACGCAAAACTGACAGTTAATTGTAACGTTCTGAGCCTGTTAATGACGAAGGAACACACAAATTGCGTCGCGATTCAATACATCGTCCTCCAGCCGACTTGTCTCCATGGGTCTAGTGCTGCCTCGGACACCGTATGGTCGTTCTCCTGTGAGTCTAGATTATCGAATCCGACGCAAAACTGACAGTTAATTGTAAGGTTCAGAGCCTCTTAATGACAATGGAACACAAAAATCGCGTCGCGATTCAATACATCGTCCTCCGGCCGACCTGTCTCCAAGGGTCTATTGCTGCCTCGGGCACCTTATGGTCGATCTCCTGTGAGTCTAGATTTTCGAATCCGACGCAGTTAATTGTAACGTTCAGAGACTGTTAATGACGATGGAACACACAAATTGCGTCGCGATTCAATACATCGTCCTCCAGCCGACTTGTCTCCAAGGGTCTAGTGCTGCCTCGGACACGTTATGGTCGTTCTCCTGTGAGTCTAGATTTTCGAATCCGACGCAAAACTGACAGTTAATTGTAAGGTTCAGAGCCTCTTAATGACAATGGAACACACAAATCGCGTCGCGATTCAATACATCGTCCTCCGGCCGACCTGCCTCCAAGGGTCTATTGCTGCCTCGGGCACCTTATGGTCGTTCTCCCGTGAGTCTAGACTTTTGAATTCGACGCAAAACTGACAGTGAATTGTAAGGTTCAGAGCCTGTTAATGACGATGGAACACACAAATTGCGTCGCGATTCAATACATCGTCCTCCAGCCTACTTGTCTCCAAGGGTCTAGTGCTGCCTCGGGCACCTTATGGTCGTTCTTCTGTGAGTCTAGATTTTCGAATCCGACGCAAAACTGACAGTTAATTGTAAGGTTCAGAGCCTCTTAATGACAATGGAACACACAAATCGCGTCGCGATTCAATACATCGTCCTCCAGCCGACTTGTCTCCAAGGGTCTAGTGCTGCCTCGGACACCGTATGTTCGTTCTCCTGTGAGTCTAGATTTTCGAATCCGACGCAAAACTGACAGTTAATTGCAAGGTTCAGAGCCTCTTAATGACAATGGAACACACAAATCGCGTCGCGATTCAATACATCGTCCTCCGGCCGACCTCTCTCCAAGGGACTTTTGCTGCCTCGGGCACCTTATGGTCGTTCTCCTGTGAGTCTAGATTTTCGAATCCGACGCAAAACTGACAGTTAATTGTAAGGTTCAGAGCCTGTTAATGACGATGGAACACACAAATTGCGTCGCGATTCAATACATCGTCCTCCGGCCGACTTGTCTCCAAGGGTCTAGTGCTGCCTCGGACACCTTACGGTCGTTCTCCTGTGAGTCTAGATTTTCGAATCCGACGCAAAACTGACAGTTAATTGTAAGGTTCAGAGCCTCTTAATGACAATGGAACACACAAATCGCGTCGCGATTCAATACATCGTCCACCGGCCGACCTGCCTCCAAGGGTCTATTGCTGCCTCGGGCACCTTATGGTCGTTCTCCTGTGAGTCTAGATTTTCGAATCCGACGCAAAACTGACAGTTAATTGTAACGTTCAGAGCCTCTTAATGACAATGGAACACACAAATCGCGTCGCGATTCAATACATCGTCCTCCGGCCGACCTGTCTCCAAGGGTCTATTGCTGCCTCGGGCACCTTATGGTCGTTCTTCTGTGAGTCTAGATTTTCGAACCCGACGCCAAACTTACAGTTAATTGTAAGGTTCAGAGCCTCTTAATGACAATGGAACACACAAATCGCGTCGCGATTCAATACGTCGTCCTCCGGCCGACCTGTCTCCAAGGGTCTATTGCTGCCTCGGGCACCTTATGGTCGATCTCCTGTGAGTCAAGATTTTCGAATCCGACGCAAAACTGACAGTTAATTGTAACGTTCTGAGCCTGTTAATGACGAAGGAACACACAAATTGCGTCGCGATTCAATACATCATCCTCCAGCCGACTTGTCTCCATGGGTCTAGTGCTGCCTCGGACACCGTATGGTCGTTCTCCTGTGAGTCTAGATTATCGAATCCGACGCAAAACTGACAGTTAATTGTAAGGTTCAGAGCCTCTTAATGACAATGGAACACAAAAATCGCGTCGCGATTCAATACATCGTCCTCCGGCCGACCTGTCTCCAAGGGTCTATTGCTGCCTCGGGCACCTTATGGTCGATCTCCTGTGAGTCTAGATTTTCGAATCCGACGCAGTTAATTGTAACGTTCAGAGACTGTTAATGACGATGGAACACACAAATTGCGTCGCGATTCAATACATCGTCCTCCAGCCGACTTGTCTCCAAGGGTCTAGTGCTGCCTCGGACACGTTATGGTCGTTCTCCTGTGAGTCTAGATTTTCGAATCCGACGCAAAACTGACAGTTAATTGTAAGGTTCAGAGCCTCTTAATGACAATGGAACACACAAATCGCGTCGCGATTCAATACATCGTCCTCCGGCCGACCTGCCTCCAAGGGTCTATTGCTGCCTCGGGCACCTTATGGTCGTTCTCCCGTGAGTCTAGACTTTTGAATTCGACGCAAAACTGACAGTGAATTGTAAGGTTCAGAGCCTGTTAATGACGATGGAACACACAAATTGCGTCGCGATTCAATACATCGTCCTCCAGCCTACTTGTCTCCAAGGGTCTAGTGCTGCCTCGGGCACCTTATGGTCGTTCTTCTGTGAGTCTAGATTTTCGAATCCGACGCAAAACTGACAGTTAATTGTAAGGTTCAGAGCCTCTTAATGACAATGGAACACACAAATCGCGTCGCGATTCAATACATCGTCCTCCAGCCGACTTGTCTCCAAGGGTCTAGTGCTGCCTCGGACACCGTATGTTCGTTCTCCTGTGAGTCTAGATTTTCGAATCCGACGCAAAACTGACAGTTAATTGCAAGGTTCAGAGCCTCTTAATGACAATGGAACACACAAATCGCGTCGCGATTCAATACATCGTCCTCCGGCCGACCTCTCTCCAAGGGTCTTTTGCTGCCTCGGGCACCTTATGGTCGTTCTCCTGTGAGTCTAGATTTTCGAATCCGACGCAAAACTGACAGTTAATTGTAAGGTTCAGAGCCTGTTAATGACGATGGAACACACAAATTGCGTCGCGATTCAATACATCGTCCTCCGGCCGACCTGTCTCCAAGGGTCTATTGCTGCCTCGGGCACCTTATGGTCGATCTCCTGTGAGTCTAGATTTTCGAATCCGACGCAAAACTGACAGTTAATTGTAACGTTCAGAGCCTGGAACAGACAAATCCCGTCGCGATTCAATACATCGTCCTCAGGCCGACCTGTCTCCAAGGGTCTATTGCTGCCTCGGGCACCTTATGGTCGATCTCCTGTGAGTCTAGATTTTCGAATCCGACGCAAAACTGACAGTTAATTGTAACGTTCAGAGCCTGTTAATGACGATGGAACACACAAATCGCGTCGCGATTCAATACATCGTCCTCCGGCCGACCTGTCTCCAAGGGTCTATTGCTGCCTCGGGCACCTTATGGTCGATCTCCTGTGAGTCTAGATTTTCGAATCCGACGCAAAACTGACAGTTAATTGTAACGTTCAGAGCCTGTTAATGACGATGGAACACACAAATTGCGTCACGATTCAATACATCGTCCTCCGGCCGAACTGTCTCCAAGGGTCTATTGCTGCCTCGGGCACCTTATGGTCGATCTCCTGTGAGTCTAGATTTTCGAATCCGACGCAAAGCGGACAGTTAATTGTAACGTTCAGAGCCTGTTAATGACGATGGAACACACAAATTGCGTCGCGATTCAATACATCGTCCTCCGGCCGACCTGTCTCCAAGTGTCTATTGCTGCCTCGGGCACCTTATGGTCGTTCTCGTGTGAGTCTAGACTTTTGAATCCGACGCAAAACTTACAGTTAATTGTAAGGTTCAGAGCCTGTTAATGACGATGGAACACACAATTTGCGTCGCGATTCAATACATCGTCCTCCAGCCGACTTGCCTCCTAGGGTCTAGTGCTGCCTCGGGCACCTTATGGTCGTTCTTCTGTGAGTCTAGATTTTCGAATCCGACGCAAAACTTACAGTTAATTGTAAGGTTCAGAGCCTCTTAATGACAATGGAACACACATTTCGCGTCGCGATTCAATACATCGTCCTCCGGCCGACCTGTCTCCAAGGGTCTATTGCTGCCTCGGGCACCTTATGGTCGATCTCCTGTGAGTCTAGATTTTCGAATCAGACGCAAAACTGACAGTTAATTGTAACGTTCAGAGCCTGTTAATGACGATGGAACACACAAATCCCGTCGCGATTCAATACATCGTCCTCCGGCCGACCTGTCTCCAAGGGTCTATTGCTGCCTCGGGCACCTTATGGTCGATCTCCTGTGAGTCTAGATTTTCGAATCCGACGCAAAACTGACAGTTAATTGTAACGTTCAGAGCCTGTTAATGACGATGGAACACACAAATCGCGTCGCGATTCAATACATCGTCCTCCGGCCGACCTGTCTCCAAGGGTCTATTGCTGCCTCGGGCACCTTATGGTCGATCTCCTGTGAGTCTAGATTTTCGAATCCGACGCAAAACTGACAGTTAATTGTAACGTTCAGAGCCTGTTAATGACGATGGAACACACAAATTGCGTCGCGATTCAATACATCGTCCTCCGGCCGACCTGTCTCCAAGGGTCTATTGCTGGATGGGCACCTTATGGTCGTTCTCGTGTGAGTCTAGACTTTTGAATCCGACGCAAAACTGACAGTTAATTGTAAGGTTCAGAGCCTGTTAATGACGATGGAACACACAATTTGCGTCGCGATTCAATACATCGTCCTCCAGCCGACTTGTCTCCAAGGGTCTAGTGCTGCCTCGGACACCGTATGGTCGTTTTCCTGTGAGTCTAGATTTTCGAATCCGACGCAAAACTGACAGTTAATTGCAAGGTTCAGAGCCTCTTAATGACAATGGAACACACAAATCGCGTCGCGATTCAATACATCGTCCTCCGGCCGACCTGTCACCAAGGGTCAATTGCTGCCTCGGGCACCTTATGGTCGATCTCCTGTGAGTCTAGATTTTCGAATCCGACGCAAAACTGACAGTTAATTGTAACGTTCAGAGCCTGTTAATGACGATGGAACACACAAATTGCGTCGCGATTCAATACGTCGTCCTCCAGCCGACTTGTCGCCAAGGGTCTAGTGCTGCCTCGGACACCTTATGGTCGTTCTCCTGTGAGTCTAGATTTTCGAATGCGACGCAAAACTGACAGTTAATTGTAAGGTTCAGAGCCTGTTAATGACGATGGAACACACAAATCGCGTCGCGAATCAATACATCGTCCTCCGGCCGACCTGTTTCCAAGGGTCTATTGCTGCCTCGGGCACCTTATGGTCGATCTCCTGTGAGTCTAGATTTTCGAATCCGACGCAAAACTGACAGTTAATTGTAACGTTCAGAGCCTCTTAATGACAATGGAACACACAAATCGCGTCGCGATCCAATACGTCGTCCTCCGGCCGACCTGTCTCCAAGGGTCTATTGCTGCCTCGGGCACCTTATGGTCGATCTCCTGTGAGTCAAGATTTTCGAATCCGACGCAAAACTGACAGTTAATTGTAACGTTCTGAGCCTGTTAATGACGAAGGAACACACAAATTGCGTCGCGATTCAATACATCATCCTCCAGCCGACTTGTCTCCATGGGTCTAGTGCTGCCTCGGACACCGTATGGTCGTTCTCCTGTGAGTCTAGATTATCGAATCCGACGCAAAACTGACAGTTAATTGTAAGGTTCAGAGCCTCTTAATGACAATGGAACACAAAAATCGCGTCGCGATTCAATACATCGTCCTCCGGCCGACCTGCCTCCAAGGGTCTATTGCTGCCTCGGGCACCTTATGGTCGTTCTCCCGTGAGTCTAGACTTTTGAATTCGACGCAAAACTGACAGTGAATTGTAAGGTTCAGAGCCTGTTAATGACGATGGAACACACAAATTGCGTCGCGATTCAATACATCGTCCTCCGGCCGACCTGTCTCCAAGGGTCTATTGCTGCCTCGGGCACCTTATGGTCGATCTCCTGTGAGTCTAGATTTTCGAATCCGACGCAAAACTGACAGTTAATTGTAACGTTCAGAGCCTGGAACAGACAAATCCCGTCGCGATTCAATACATCGTCCTCAGGCCGACCTGTCTCCAAGGGTCTATTGCTGCCTCGGGTACCTTATGGTCGATCTCCTGTGAGTCTAGATTTTCGAATCCGACGCAAAACTGACAGTTAATTGTAACGTTCAGAGCCTGTTAATGACGATGGAACACACAAATTGCGTCACGATTCAATACATCGTCCTCCGGCCGAACTGTCTCCAAGGGTCTATTGCTGCCTCGGGCACCTTATGGTCGATCTCCTGTGAGTCTAGATTTTCGAATCCGACGCAAAGCGGACAGTTAATTGTAACGTTCAGAGCCTGTTAATGACGATGGAACACACAAATTGCGTCGCGATTCAATACATCGTCCTCCGGCCGACCTGTCTCCAAGTGTCTATTGCTGCCTCGGGCACCTTATGGTCGTTCTCGTGTGAGTCTAGACTTTTGAATCCGACGCAAAACTTACAGTTAATTGTAAGGTTCAGAGCCTGTTAATGACGATGGAACACACAATTTGCGTCGCGATTCAATACATCGTCCTCCAGCCGACTTGCCTCCTAGGGTCTAGTGCTGCCTCGGGCACCTTATGGTCGTTCTTCTGTGAGTCTAGATTTTCGAATCCGACGCAAAACTTACAGTTAATTGTAAGGTTCAGAGCCTCTTAATGACAATGGAACACAAAAATCGCGTCGCGATTCAATACATCGTCCTCCGGCCGACCTGTCTCCAAGGGTCTATTGCTGCCTCGGGCACCTTATGGTCGATCTCCTGTGAGTCTAGATTTTCGAATCAGACGCAAAACTGACAGTTAATTGTAACGTTCAGAGCCTGTTAATGACGATGGAACACACAAATCCCGTCGCGATTCAATACATCGTCCTCCGGCCGACCTGTCTCCAAGGGTTTATTGCTGCCTCGGGCACCTTATGGTCGATCTCCTGTGAGTCTAGATTTTCGAATCCGACGCAAAACTGACAGTTAATTGTAACGTTCAGAGCCTGTTAATGACGATGGAACACACAAATCGCGTCGCGATTCAATACATCGTCCTCCGGCCGACCTGTCTCCAAGGGTCTATTGCTGCCTCGGGCACCTTATGGTCGATCTCCTGTGAGTCTAGATTTTCGAATCCGACGCAAAACTGACAGTTAATTGTAACGTTCAGAGCCTGTTAATGACGATGGAACACACAAATTGCGTCGCGATTCAATACATCGTCCTCCAGCCGACCTGTCTCCAAGGGTCTATTGCTGCATGGGCACCTTATGGTCGTTCTCGTGTGAGTCTAGACTTTTGATTCCGACGCAAAACTGACAGTTAATTGTAAGGTTCAGAGCCTGTTAATGACGATGGAACACACAATTTGCGTCGCGATTCAATACATCGTCCTCCAGCCGACTTGTCTCCAAGGGTCTAGTGCTGCCTCGGACACCGTATGGTCGTTTTCCTGTGAGTCTAGATTTTCGAATCCGACGCAAAACTGACAGTTAATTGCAAGGTTCAGAGCCTCTTAATGACAATGGAACACACAAATCGCGTCGCGATTCAATACATCGTCCTCCGGCCGAACTGTCACCAAGGGTCAATTGCTGCCTCGGGCACCTTATGGTCGATCTCCTGTGAGTCTAGATTTTCGAATCCGACGCAAAACTGACAGTTAATTGTAACGTTCAGAGCCTGTTAATGACGATGGAACACACAAATTGCGTCGCGATTCAATACGTCGTCCTCCAGCCGACTTGTCGCCAAGGGTCTAGTGCTGCCTCGGACACCTTATGGTCGTTCTCCTGTGAGTCTAGATTTTCGAATGCGACGCAAAACTGACAGTTAATTGTAAGGTTCAGAGCCTGTTAATGACGATGGAACACACAAATCGCGTCGCGAATCAATACATCGTCCTCCGGCCGACCTGTTTCCAAGGGTCTATTGCTGCCTCGGGCACCTTATGGTCGATCTCCTGTGAGTCTAGATTTTCGAATCCGACGCAAAACTGACAGTTAATTGTAACGTTCAGAGCCTCTTAATGACAATGGAACACACAAATCGCGTCGCGATTCAATACATCGTCCTCCGGCCGACCTGTCTCCAAGGGTCTATTGCTGCCTCGGGCACCTTATGGCCGATCTCCTGTGAGTCTAGATTTTCGAATCCGACGCAGTTAATTGTAACGTTCAGTGCCTGTTAATGACGATGGAACACACAAATCGCGTCGCGATTCAATACATCGTCCTCCAGCCGACTTGTCTCCAAGGGACTAGTGCTGCCTCGGGCACCTTATGGTCGATCTCCTGTGAGTCTAGATTTTCGAATCCGACGTAAAACTGACAGTTAATTGTAACGTTCAGAGCCTGTTAAAGACGATGGAACCCACAAATCCCGTCGCGATTCAATACATCGTCCTCCGGCCGACCTGTCTCCAAGGGTCTATTGCTGCCTCGGGCACCTTATGGTCGATCTCCTGTGAGTCTAGATTTTCGAATCCGACGCAAAACTGACAGTTAATTGTAACGTTCAGAGCCTGTTAATGACGATGGAACACACAAATTGCGTCGCGATTCAATACATCGTCCTCCAGCCGACTTGTCTCCAAGGGTCTAGTGCTGCCTAGGACACCGTATGGTCGTTCTCCTGTGAGTCTAGATTTTCGAATCCGACGCAAAACTGACAGTTAATTGTAAGGCTCAGAGCCTCTTAATGACAATGGAACACACAAATCGCGTCGCGATTCAATACATCGTCCTCCGGCCGACCTTTCCCAAATGGTCTATTGCTGCCTCGGGCACCTTATGGTCGATCTCCTGTGAGTCTAGATTTTCGAATCCGACGCAAACCTGACAGTTAATTGTAACGTTCAGAGCCTGTTAATGACGATGGAACACACAAATCGCGTCGCGATTCAATACATCGTCCTCCAGCCGACCTGTCTCCAAGGGTCTAGTGCTGCCTCGGACACCTTATGGTCGTTCTCCTGTGAGTCTAGATTTTCGAATGCGACGCAAAACTGACAGTTAATCGTAAGGTTCAGAGCCTCTTAATGACAATGGAACACACAAATTGCGTCGCGATTCAATACATCGTCCTCCGGCCGACCTGTCTCCAAGGGTCTATTGCTGCCTCGGGCACCTTATGGTCGTTCTCCTGTGAGTCTAGATTTTCGAATCCGACGCAAAACTGACAGTTAATTGTAACGTTCAGAGCCTGTTAATGACGATGGAACACACAAATTGCGTCGCGATTCAATACATCGTCCTCCAGCCGACTTGTCTCCAAGGGTCTAGTGCTGCCACGGACACCTTATGGTCGTTCTACTGTGAGTCTAGATTTTCGAATCCGACGCAAAACTGACAGTTAATTGTAACGTTCAGAGCCTCTTAATGACAATGGAACACACAAATCGCGTCGCGATTCAATACATCGTCCTCCGGCCGACCTGCCTCCAAGGGTCTATTGCTGCCTCGGGCACCTTATGGTCGATCTCCTGTGAGTCTAGATTTTCGAATCCGACGCAAAACTGACTGTTATTTGTAACGTTCAGAGCCTGTTAATGACGATGGAACACACAAATCCCGTCGCGATTCAATACATCGTCCTCCGGCCGACCTGTCTCCAAGGGTCTATTGCTGCCTCGGGCACCTTATGGTCGATCTCCTGTGAGTCTAGATTTTCGAATCCGACGCAAAACTGACAGTTAATTGTAACGTTCAGAACCTGTTAATGACGATGGAACACACAAATCGCGTCGCGATTCAATACATCGTCCTCCGGCCGACCTGTCTCCAAGGGTCTATTGCTGCCTCGGGTACCTTATGGTCGATCTCCTGAGAGTCTAGATTTTCGAATACGACGCAAAACTGACAGTTAATTGTAAGGTTCAGAGCCTGTTAATGACGATGGAACACACAAATTGCGTCGCGATTCAATACATCGTCCTCCGGCCGACCTGTCTCCAAGGCTCTATTGCTGCCTCGGGCACCTTATGGTCGATCTCCTGTGAGTCTAGATTTTCGAATCCGACGCAAAACTGACAGTTAATTGTAACGTTCAGAGCCTGTTAATGACGATGGAACACACAAATCGTGTCGCGATTCAATACATCGTCCTCCAGCCGACTTGTCTCCAAGCGGCTAGTGCTGCCTCGGACACCTTATGGTCGTTCTCCTGTGAGTCTAGATTTTCGAATCCGACGCAAAACTGACAGTTAATTGTAACGTTCAGAGCATCTTAATGACAATGGAACACACAAATCGCGTCGCGATTCAATACATCGTCCTCCGGCCGACCTGTCTCCAAGGGTCTATTGCTGCCTCGGGCACCTTATGGTCGATCTCCTGAGAGTCTAGATTTTCGAATACGACGCAAAACTGACAGTTAATTGTAAGGTTCAGAGCCTGTTAATGACGATGGAACACACAAATTGCGTCGCGATTCAATACATCGTCCTCCGGCCGACCTGTCTCCAAGGCTCTATTGCTGCCTCGGGCACCTTATGGTCGATCTCCTGTGAGTCTAGATTTTCGAATCCGACGCAAAACTGACAGTTAATTGTAACGTTCAGAGCCTGTTAATGACGATGGAACACACAAATCGTGTCGCGATTCAATACATCGTCCTCCAGCCGACTTGTCTCCAAGCGGCTAGTGCTGCCTCGGACACCTTATGGTCGTTCTCCTGTGAGTCTAGATTTTCGAATCCGACGCAAAACTGACAGTTAATTGTAACGTTCAGAGCATCTTAATGACAATGGAACACACAAATCGCGTCGCGATTCAATACATCGTCCTCCGGCCGACCTGTCTCCAAGGGTCTATTGCTGCCTCGGGCACCTTATGGTCGATCTCCTGTGAGTCTAGATTTTCGAGTCCGACGCAAAACTGACAGTTATTTGTAACGTTCAGAGCCTCTTAATGACGATGGAACACAGAAATTACGTCGCGATTCAATACATCGTCCACCAGCCGACTTGTCTCCAAGCGTCTATAGCTGCCTCGGGCACCTTATCGTCGTTCTCCTGTGAGTCTAGAATTTCGAATCCGACGCAAAACTGACAGTTAATTGTAACGTTCAGAGCCTGTTAATGACGATGGAACACACAAATTGCGTCGCGATTCAATACATCGTCCTCCAGCCGACTTGTCTCCAAGGGTCTAGTGCTGCCTCGGACACCGTATGGTCGTTCTCCTGTGAGTCTACATTTTCGAATCCGACGCAAAACTGACAGTTAATTGTAAGGTTCAGAGCCTCTTAATGACAATGGAACACACAAATCGCGTCGCGATTCAATACATCGTCCTCCGGCCGACCTGTCTCCAAGGGTCTATTGCTGCCTCGGGCACCTTATGGTCGATCTCCTGTGAGTCTAGAATTTCGAATCCGACGCAGTTAATTGTAACGTTCAGAGCCTGTTAATGACGATGGAACACACAAACTGCGTCGCGATTCAATACATCGTCCTCCAGCCGACTTGTCTCCAAGGGTCTAGTGCTGCATCGGACACCTTATGGTCGTTCTCCTGTGAGTCTAGATTTTCGAATCCGACGCAAAACTGACAGTTATTGTAAGGTTCAGAGCCTCTTAATGACAATGGAACACACAAATCGCGTCGCGATTCAATACATCGTCCTCCGGCCGACCTGCCTCCAAGGGTCTATTGCTGCCTTGGGCACCTTATGGTTGATCTCCTGTGAGTCTAGATTTTCGAATCCGACGCAAAACTGACAGTTAATTGTAACGTTCAGAGCCTGTTAATGACGATGGAACACACAAATAGCGTCGCGAATCAATACATCGTCCTCCGGCCGACCTGTCTCCAAGGGTCTATTGCTGCCTCGGGCACCTTATGGTCGATCTCCTGTGAGTCTAGATTTTCGAAGCCGACGCAAAACTGACAGTTAATTGGAACGTTCAGAGCCTCTTAATGACAATGGAACACACAAATCGCGTCGCGATTCAATACATAGTCCTCCGGCCGACCTGTCTCCAAGGGTCTATTGCTGCCTCGGGCACCTTATGGTCGATCTCCTGTGAATTTAGATTTTCGAATCCGACACAAAACTGACAGTTAATTGTAACGTTCAGAGCCTGTTAATGACGATGGAACACACAAATTGCGTCGCGATTCAATACATCGTCCTCCAGCCGACTTGTCTCCAAGGGTCTAGTGCTGCCTCGGGCACCGTATGGTCGTTCTCCTGTGAGTCTAGATTTTCGTATCCGACGCAAAACTGACAGTTAATTGTAAGGCTCAGAGCCTCTTAATGACAATGGAACACACAAATCGCGTCGCGATTCAATACATCGTCCTCCAGTCGACTTGTCTCCAAGGGTCTAGTGCTGCCTCGGACACCTTATGGTCGTTCTCCTGTGAGTCTAGATTTTCGAATGCGACGCAAAACTGACAGTTAATCGTAAGGTTCAGAGCCTCTTAATGACAATGGAACACACAAATTGCGTCGCGATTCAATACATCGTCCTCCGGCCGACCTGTTTCCAAGGGTCTATTGCTGCCTCGGGCACCTTATGGTCGTTCTCCTGTGAGTCTAGATTTTCGAATCCGACGCAAAACTGACAGTTAATTGTAACGTTCAGAGCCTGTTAATGACGATGGAACACACAAATCGGGTCGCGATTCAATACATCGTCCTCCAGCCGACTTGTCTCCAAGGGTTTAGTGCTGCCTCGGGCACCTTATGGTCGTTCCTCTGTGAGTCTAGATTTTCGAATCCGACGCAAAACTGACAGTTAATTGTAAGGTTCAGAGCCTCTTAATGACAATGGAACACACAAATTGCGTCGCGATTCAATACATCGTCCTCCGGCCGACTTGTCTCCAAGGGTCTAGTGCTGCCTCGGACACCTTATGGTCGTTCTCCTGTGAGTCTAGATTTTCGAATCCGACGCAAAACTGACAGTTAATCGTAAGGTTCAGAGCCTCTTAATGACAATGGAACACGCAAATTGCGTCGCGATTGAATACATCGTCCTCCGGCCGACCTGTCTCCAACGGTCTATTGCAGCCTAGGGGACCTTATGGTCGATCTCCTGTGAGTCTAGATTTTCGAATCCGACGCAAAACTGACAGTTAATTGTAACGTTCAGAGCCTGTTAATGACGATGGAACACACAAATTGCGTCGCGATTCAATACATCGTCCTCCAGCCGACTTGTCTCCAAGGGTCTAGTGCTGCCACGGACACCTTATGGTCGTTCTCCTGTGAGTCTAGATTTTCGAATCCGAAGCAAAACTGACAGTTAATTGTAACGTTCAGAGCCTCTTAATGACAATGGAACACACAAATCGCGTCGCGATTCAATACATCGTCCTCCGGCCGACCTGCTTCCACGGGTCTATTGCTGCCTCGGGCACCTTATGGTCGATCTCCTGTGAGTCTAGATTTTCGAATCCGACGCAAAACTGACTGTTAATTGTAACGTTCAGAGCCTGTTAATGACGATGGAACACACAAATCCCGTCGCGATTCAATACATCGTCCTCCGGCCGACCTGTCTCCAAGGGTCTATTGCTGCCTCGGGCACGTTATGGTCGATCTCCTGTGAGTCTACATTTTCGAATCCGACGCAAAACTGACAGTTAATTGTAACGTTAAGAGCCTGTTAATGACGATGGAACACACAAATCGCGTCGCGATTCAATACATCGTCCTCCGGCCGACCTGTCTCCAAGGGTCTATTGCTGCCTCGGGCACCTTATGGTCGATCTCCTGTGAGTCTAGATTTTCGAATCCGACGCAAAACTGACAGATAATTGTAAGGTTCAGAGCCTGTTAATGACGATGGAACACACAAATTGCGTCGCGATTCAATACATCGTCCTCCGGCCGACCTGTCTCCAAGTGTCTATTGCTGCCTCGGGCACCTTATGGTCGTTCTCCTGTGAGTCTAGATTTTCGAATCCGACGCAAAACTGACAGTTAATTGTAACGTTCAGAGCCTGTTAATGACGATGGAACACACAAATCGGGTCGCGATTCAATACATCGTCCTCCAGCCGACTTGTCTCCAAGGGTTTAGTGCTGCCTCGGGCACCTTATGGTCGTTCTCCTGTGAGTCTAGATTTTCGAATCCGACGCAAAACTGACAGTTAATTGTAACGTTCAGAGCCTGTTAATGACGATGGAACACACAAATCGGGTCGCGATTCAATACATCGTCCTCCGGCCGACCTGTCTCCAAGTGTCTATTGCTGCCTCGGGCACCTTATGGCCGATCTCCTGTGAGTCTAGATTTTCGAATCCGACGCAGTTAATTGTAACGTTCAGTGCCTGTTAATGACGATGGAACACACAAATCGCGTCGCGATTCAATACATCGTCCTGCAGCCGACTTGTCTCCAAGGGTCTAGTGCTGCCTCGGGCACCTTATGGTCGATCTCCTGTGACTCAAGATTTTCGAATCCGACGCAAAACTGACAGTTAATTATAAGGTTCAGAGCCTCTTAATGACAATGGAACACACAAATTGCGACGCGATTCAATACATCGTCCTCCGGCCGACCTGTCTCCAACGGTCTATTGCTGCCTCGGGCACCTTATGGTCGATCTCCTGTGAGTCTAGATTTTCGAATCCGACGCAAAACTGACAGTTAATTGTAACGTTCAGAGCCTGTTAATGACGATGGAACACAGAAATCGCGTCGCGATTCAATACATCGTCCTCCAGCCGACTTGTCTCCATGTGTCTAGTGCTGCCTCGGACACCTTATGGTCGTTCTCCTGTGAGTCTAGATTTTCGAATCCGACGCAAAACTGACAGTTAATTGTAACGTTCAGAGCCTGTTAATGACGATGGAACACACAAATCCCGTCGCGATTCAATACATCGTCCTCCGGCCGACCTGTCTCCAAGGGTCTATTGCTGCCTCGGGCACCTTATGGTCGATCTCTTGTGAGTCTAGATTTTCGAATCCGACACAAAACTGACAGTTAATTGTAACGTTCAGAGCCTGTTAATGACGATGGAACACACAAATTGCGTCGTGATTCAATACATCGTCCTCCAGCAGACTTGCCTCCAAGGGTCTAGTGCTGCCTCGGACTCCGTATGGTCGTTCTCCTGTGAGTCTAGATTTTCGAATCCGACGCAAAACTGACAGTTAATTGTAAGGCTCAGAGCCTCTTAATGACAATGGAACACACAAATCGCGTCGCGATTTAATACATCGTCCTCCGGCCGACTTGTCTCCAACGGTCTATTGCTGCCTCGGGCACCTTATGGTCGATCTCCTGTGAGTCTAGATTTTCGAATCCGACGCAAACCTGACAGTTAATTGTAGCGTTCAGAGCCTGTTAATGACGATGGAACACACAAATCGCGTCGCGATTCAATACATTGTCCTCCAGCCGACTTGTCTCCAAGGGTCTAGTGCTGCCTCGGACACCTTATGGTCGTTCTCCTGTGAGTCTAGATTTTCGAATGCGACGCAAAGCTGACAGTTAATCGTAAGGTTCAGAGCCTCTTAATGACAATGGAACACACAAATTGCGTCGCGATTCAATACATCGTCCTCCGGCCGACCTGTATCCAAGGGTCTATTGCTGCCTCGGGCACCTTATGGTCGTTCTCCTGTGAGTCTAGATTTTCGAATCCGACGCAAAACTGACAGTTAATTGTAACGTTCAGAGCCTGTTAATGACGATGGAACACACAAATTGCGTCGCGATTCAATACATCGTCCTCCAGCCGACTTGTCTCCAAGGGTCTAGTGCTGCCACGGACACCTTATGGTCGTTCTCCTGTGAGTCTAGATTTTCGAATCCGACGCAAAACTGACAGTTAATTGTAACGTTTAGAGCCTCTTAATGACAATGGAACACACAAATCGCGTCGCGATTCAATACATCGTCCTCCGGCCGACCTGCCTCCATGGGTCTATTGCTGCCTCGGGCACCTTATGGTCGATCTCCTGTGAGTCTAGATTTTCGAATCCGACGCAAAACTGACAGTTAATTGTAACGTTCAGAGCCTGTTAATGACGATGGAACACACAAATCCCGTCGCGATTCAATACATCGTCCTCCGGCCGACCTGTCTCCAAGGGTCTATTGCTGCCTCGGGCACCTTATGGTCGATCTCCTGTGAGTCTACATTTTCGAATCCGACGCAAAACTGACAGTTAATTGTAACATTCAGAGCCTGTTAATGACGATGGAACACACAAATCGCGTCGCGATTCAATACATCGTCCTCCAGCCGACCTGTCTCCAAGGGTCTAGTGCTGCCTCGGGCACCTTATGGTCGATCTCCTGTGAGTCTAGATTTTCGAATCCGACGCAAAACTGACAGTTAATTGTAACGTTCAGAGCCTGTTAATGACGATGGAACACACAAATTGCGTCGCGATTCAATACATCGTCCTCCAGCCGACTTGTCTCCAAGGGTCTAGTGCTGCCACGGACACCTTATGGTCGTTCTCCTGTGAGTCTAGATTTTCGATTCCGACGCAAAACTGACAGTTAATTGTAACGTTTAGAGCCTCTTAATGACAATGGAACACACAAATCGCGTCGCGATTCAATACATCGTCCTCCGGCCGACCTGCCTCCATGGGTCTATTGCTGCCTCGGGCACCTTATGGTCGATCTCCTGTGAGTCTAGATTTTCGAATCCGACGCAAAACTGACAGTTAATTGTAACGTTCAGAGCCTGTTAATGACGATGGAACACACAAATCCCGTCGCGATTCAATACATCGTC
Organism: Schistocerca nitens; assembly: GCF_023898315.1. Taxonomy (NCBI): domain Eukaryota; kingdom Metazoa; phylum Arthropoda; class Insecta; order Orthoptera; family Acrididae; genus Schistocerca; species Schistocerca nitens. The sequence continues at coordinate 9,445,964 of NC_064617.1, read as the reverse complement.
CTCCGGCCGACCTGTCTCCAAGGGTCTATTGCTGCCTCGGGCACCTTATGGTCGATCTCCTGTGAGTCTACATTTTCGAATCCGACGCAAAACTGACAGTTAATTGTAACGTTCAGAGCCTGTTAATGACGATGGAACACACAAATCGCGTCGCGATTCAATACATCGTCCTCCAGCCGACTTGTCTCCAAGGGTCTAGTGCTGCCTCGGGCACCTTATGGTCGATCTCCTGTGAGTCTAGATTTTCGAATCCGACGCAAAACTGACAGTTAATTGTAAGGTTCAGAGCCTGTTAATGACGATGGAACACACAAATTGCGTCGCGATTCAATACATCGTCCTCCGGCCGACCTGACTCCAAGGGTCTATTGCTGCCTCGGGCACCTTATGTTCGTTCTCCTGTGAGTCTAGATTTTCGAATCCGACGCAAAACTGACAGTTAATTGTAACGTTCAGAGCCTGTTAATGACGATGGAACACACAAATCGGGTGGGGATCAATACATCGTCCTCCAGCCGACTTGTCTCCAAGGGTTTAGTGCTACCTCGGGCACCTTATGGTCGTTCCTCTGTGAGTCTAGATTTTCGAATCCGACGCAAAACTGACAGTTAATTGTAAGGTTCAGAGCCTCTTAATGACAATGGAACACACAAATTGCGTCGCGATTCAATACATCGTCCTCCGGCCGACCTGTCTCCAAGGGTCTATTGCTGCCTCGGGCACCTTATGGTCGATCTCCTGTGAGTCTAGATTTTCGAATCCGACGCATACCTGACAGTAAATTGTAACGTTCAGAGCCTGTTAATGACGATGGAACACACAAATCGCGTCGCGATTCAATACATTGTCCTCCAGCCGACTTGTCTCCAAGGGTCTAGTGCTGCCTCGGACACCTTATGGTCGTTCTCCTGTGAGTCTAGATTTTCGAATGCGACGCAAAGCTGACAGTTAATCGTAAGGTTCAGAGCCTCTTAATGACAATGGAACACACAAATTGCGTCGCGATTCAATACATCGTCCTCCGGCCGACCTGTATCCAAGGGTCTATTGCTGCCTCGGGCACCTTATGGTCGTTCTCCTGTGAGTCTAGATTTTCGAATCCGACGCAAAACTGACAGTTAATTGTAACGTTCAGAGCCTGTTAATGACGATGGAACACACAAATTGCGTCGCGATTCAATACATCGTCCTCCAGCCGACTTGTCTCCAAGGGTCTAGTGCTGCCACGGACACCTTATGGTCGTTCTCCTGTGAGTCTAGATTTTCAAATCCGACGCAAAACTGACAGTTAATTGTAACGTTTAGAGCCTCTTAATGACAATGGAACACACAAATCGCGTCGCGATTCAATACATCGTCCTCCGGCCGACCTGCCTCCATGGGTCTATTGCTGCCTCGGGCACCTTATGGTCGATCTCCTGTGAGTCTAGATTTTCGAATCCGACGCAAAACTGACAGTTAATTGTAACGTTCAGAGCCTGTTAATGACGATGGAACACACAAATCCCGTCGCGATTCAATACATCGTCCTCCGGCCGACCTGTCTCCAAGGGTCTATTGCTGCCTCGGGCACCTTATGGTCGATCTCCTGTGAGTCTACATTTTCGAATCCGACGCAAAACTGACAGTTAATTGTAACGTTCAGAGCCTGTTAATGACGATGGAACACACAAATCGCGTCGCGATTCAATACATCGTCCTCCAGCCGACTTGTCTCCAAGGGTCTAGTGCTGCCTCGGGCACCTTATGGTCGATCTCCTGTGAGTCTAGATTTTCGAATCCGACGCAAAACTGACAGTTAATTGTAACGTTCAGAGCCTGTTAATGACGATGGAACACACAAATTGCGTCGCGATTCAATACATCGTCCTCCAGCCGACTTGTCTCCAAGGGTCTAGTGCTGCCACGGACACCTTATGGTCGTTCTCCTGTGAGTCTAGATTTTCGAATCCGACGCAAAACTGACAGTTAATTGTAACGTTTAGAGCCTCTTAATGACAATGGAACACACAAATCGCGTCGCGATTCAATACATCGTCCTCCGGCCGACCTGCCTCCATGGGTCTATTGCTGCCTCGGGCACCTTATGGTCGATCTCCTGTGAGTCTAGATTTTCGAATCCGACGCAAAACTGACAGTTAATTGTAACGTTCAGAGCCTGTTAATGACGATGGAACACACAAATCCCGTCGCGATTCAATACATCGTCCTCCGGCCGACCTGTCTCCAAGGGTCTATTGCTGCCTCGGGCACCTTATGGTCGATCTCCTGTGAGTCTACATTTTCGAATCCGACGCAAAACTGACAGTTAATTGTAACGTTCAGAGCCTGTTAATGACGATGGAACACACAAATCGCGTCGCGATTCAATACATCGTCCTCCAGCCGACTTGTCTCCAAGGGTCTAGTGCTGCCTCGGGCACCTTATGGTCGATCTCCTGTGAGTCTAGATTTTCGAATCCGACGCAAAACTGACAGTTAATTGTAAGGTTCAGAGCCTGTTAATGACGATGGAACACACAAATTGCGTCGCGATTCAATACATCGTCCTCCGGCCGACCTGACTCCAAGGGTCTATTGCTGCCTCGGGCACCTTATGTTCGTTCTCCTGTGAGTCTAGATTTTCGAATCCGACGCAAAACTGACAGTTAATTGTAACGTTCAGAGCCTGTTAATGACGATGGAACACACAAATCGGGTGGGGATCAATACATCGTCCTCCAGCCGACTTGTCTCCAAGGGTTTAGTGCTACCTCGGGCACCTTATGGTCGTTCCTCTGTGAGTCTAGATTTTCGAATCCGACGCAAAACTGACAGTTAATTGTAAGGTTCAGAGCCTCTTAATGACAATGGAACACACAAATTGCGTCGCCATTCAATACATCGTCCTCCGGCCGACCTGTCTCCAAGGGTCTATTGCTGCCTCGGGCACCTTATGGTCGATCTCCTGTGAGTCTAGATTTTCGAATCCGACGCATACCTGACAGTAAATTGTAACGTTCAGAGCCTGTTAATGACGATGGAACACACAAATCGCGTCACGATTCAATACATTGTCCTCCAGCCGACTTGTCTCCAAGGGTCTAGTGCTGCCTCGGACACCTTATGGTCGTTCTCCTGTGAGTCTAGATTTTCGAATGCGACGCAAAACTGACAGTTAATTGTAACGTTCAGATCCTCTTAATGACAATGGAACACACAAATCGCGTCGCGATTCAATACATAGTCCTCCGGCCGACCTGTCTCCAAGGGTCTATTGCTGCCTCGGGGACCTTATGGCCGATCTCCTGTGAGTCTAGATTTTCGAATCCGACGCAGTTAATTGTAACGTTCAGTGCCTGTTAATGACGATGGAACACACAAATCGCGTCGCGATTCAATACATCGTCCTCCAGCCGACTTGTCTCCAAGGGTCTAGTGCTGCCTCGGGCACCTTATGGTCGATCTCCTGTGAGTCTAGATTTTCGAATCCGACGCAAAACTAACAGTTAATTGTAAGGTTCAGAGCCTCTTAATGACAATGGAACACACAAATTGCGTCGCGATTCAATACATCGTCCTCCGGCCGACCTGTCTCCAACGGTCTATTGCTGCCTCGGGCACCTTATGGTCGATCTCCTGTGAGTCTAGATTTTCGAATCCGACGCAAACCTGACAGTTAATTGTAACGTTCAGAGCCTGTTAATGACGATGGAACACACAAATTGCGTCGCGATTCAATACATCGTCCTCCAGCCGACTTGTCTCCATGGGTCTAGTGCTGCCTCGGACACCTTATGGTCGTTCTCCTGTGAGTCTAGATTTTCGAATCCGACGCAAAACTGACAGTTAATTGTAACGTTCAGAGCCTCTTAATGACAATGGAACACACAAATCGCGTCGCGATTCAATACATCGTCCTCCGGCCGACCTGTCTCCAAGGGTCTATTGCTGCCTCGGGCACTTTATGGTCGATCTCCTGTGAGTCTAGATTTTCGAATCCGACACAAAACTGACAGTTAATTGTAACGTTCAGAGCCTGTTAATGACGATGGAACACACAAATTGCGTCGCGATTCAATACATCGTCCTCCAGCCGACTTGTCTCCAAGGGTCTAGTGCTGCCTCGGACACCGTATGGTCGTTCTCCTGTGAATCTAGATTTTCGAATCCGACGCAAAACTGACAGTTAATTGTAAGGCTCAGAGCCTCTTAATGACAATGGAACACACAAATCGCGTCGCGATTTAATACGTCGTCCTCCGTCCGACTTGTCTCCAACGGTCTATTGCTGCCTCGGGCACCTTATGGTCGATCTCCTGTGAGTCTAGATTTTCGAATCCGACGCAAACCTGACAGTTAATTGTAACGTTCAGAGCCTGTTAATGACGATGGAACACACAAATCGCGTCGCGATTCAATACATCGTCCTCCAGCCGACTTGTCTCCAAGGGTCTAGTGCTGCCTCGGACACCTTATGGTCGTTCTCCTGTGAGTCTAGATTTTCGAATGCGACGCAAAACTGACAGTTAATCGTAAGGTTCAGAGCCTCTTAATGACAGTGGAACACACAAATTGCGTCGCGATTCAATACATCGTCCTCCGGCCGACCTGTCTCCAACGGTATATTGCTGCCTCGGGCACCATATGGTCGATCTCCTGTGAGTCTAGATTTTCGAATCCGACGCAATACTGACTGTTAATTGTAACGTTCAGAGCCTGTTAATGACGATGGAACACACAAATCCCGTCGCGATTCAATACAATGTCCTCCGGCCGACCTGCCTCCAAGGGTCTATTGCTGCCTCGGGCACCTTATGGTCGATCTCCTGTGAGTCTACATTTTCGAATCCGACGCAAAACTGACAGTTAATTGTAACGTTCAGAGCCTGTTAATGACGATGGAACACACAAATCGCGTCGCCATTCAATACATCGTCCTCCGGCCGACCTGTCTCCAAGGGTCTATTGCTGCCTCGGGCACCTTATGGTCGATCTCCTGTGAGTCTAGATTTTCGAATCCGACGCAAAACTGACAGTTAATTGTAAGGTTCAGAGCCTGTTAATGACGATGGAACACACAAATTGCGTCGCGATTCAATACATCGTCCTCCGGACGACCTGTCTCCAAGGGTCTATTGCTGCCTCGGGCACCTTACGGTCGTTCTCCTGTGAGTCTAGATTTTCGAATCCGACGCAAAACTGACAGTTAATTGTAACGTTCAGAGCCTGTTAATGACGATGGAACACACAAATCGGGTCGCGATTCAATACATCGTCCTCCAGCCGACTTGTCTTCAAGGGTTTAGTGCTGCCTCGGGCACCTTATGGTCGTTCCTCTGTGAGTCTAGATTTTCGAATCCGACGCAAAACTGACAGTTAATTGTAAGGTTCAGAGCCTCTTAATGACAATGGAACACACAAATTGCGTCGCGATTCAATACATCGTCCTCCGGCCGACCTGTCTCCAAGGGTCTATTGCTGCCTCGGGCACCTTATGGTCGATCCCCTGTGAGTCTAGATTTTCGAATCCGACGCATACCTGACAGTAAATTGTAACGTTCAGAGCCTGTTAATGACGATGGAACACACAAATCGCGTCGCAATTCAATACATTGTCCTCCAGCCGACTTGTCTCCAAGGGTCTAGTGCTGCCTCGGACACCTTATGGTCGTTCTCCTGTGAGTCTAGATTTTCGAATGCGACGCAAAACTGACAGTTAATCGTAAGGTTCAGAGCCTCTTAATGACAATGGAACACACAAATTGCGTCGCGATTCAATACATCGTCCTCCGGCCGACCTGTATCCAAGGGTCTATTGCTGCCTCGGGCACCTTATGGTCGTTCTCCTGTGAGTCTAGATTTTCGAATCCGACGCAAAACTGACAGTTAATTGTAACGTTCAGAGCCTCTTAATGACAATGGAACACACAAATCGCGTCGCGATTCAATACATCGTCCTCCGGCCGACCTGTCTCCAAGGGTCTATTGCTGCCTCGGGCACCTTATGGTCGATCTCCTGTGAGTCTAGATTTTCGAATCCGACGCAAAACTGACAGTTAATTGTAAGGTTCAGAGCCTCTTAATGACAATGGAACACACAAATTGCGTCGCGATTCAATACATCGTCCTCCGGCCGACCTGTCTCCAAGGGTCTATTGCTGCCTCGGGCACCTTATGGTCGATCTCCTGTGAGTCTAGATTTTCGAATCCGACGCAAAACTGACAGTTAATTGTAACGTTCAGAGCCTCTTAATGACAATGGAACACACAAATCGCGTCGCGATTCAATACATCGTCCTCCGGCCGACCTGTCTCCAAGGATCTAGTGCTGCCTCGGACACCTTATGGTCGTTCTCCTGTGAGTCTAGATTTTCGAATGCGACGCAAAACTAACAGTTTATCGTAAGGTTCAGAGCCTCTTAATGACAATGGAACACACAAATTGCGTCGCGATTCAATACATCGTCCTCCGGCCGACCTGTCTCCAACGGTCTATTGCTGCCTCGGGCACCTTATGGTCGTTCTCCTGTGAGTCTAGATTTTCGAATCCGACGCAAAACTGACGGTTAATTGTAACGTTCAGAGCCTGTTAATGACGATGGAACACACAAATTGCGTCGCGATTCAATACATCGTCCTCCAGCCGACTTGTCTCCAAGGGTCTAGTGCTGCCACGGACACCTTATGGTCATTCTCCTGTGAGTCTAGATTTTCGAATCCGACGCAAAACTGACAGTTAATTGTAACGTTCAGAGCCTGTTAATGACGATGGAACACACAAATCCCGTCGCGATTCAATACATCGTCCTCCGGCCGACCTGTCTCCAAGGGTCTATTGCTGCCTCGGGCACCTTATGGTCGATCTCCTGTGAGTCTACATTTTCGAATCCGACGCAAAACTGACAGTTAATTGTAACGTTCAGAGCCTGTTAATGACGATGGAACACACAAATCGCGTCGCGATTCAATACATCGTCCTCCGGCCGACCTGTCTCCAAGGGTCTATTGCTGCCTCGGGCACCTTATGGTCGATCTCCTGTGAGTCTAGATTTTCGAATCCGACGCAAAACTGACAGTTAATTGTAAGGTTCAGAGCCTGTTAATGACGATGGAACACACAAATCCCGTCGCGATTCAATACATCGTCCTCCGGCCGACCTGTCTCCAAGGGTCTATTGCTGCCTCGGGCACCTTATGGTCGTTCTCCTGTGAGTCTAGATTTTCGAATCCGACGCAAAACTGACAGTTAATTGTAACGTTCAGAGCCAGTTAATGACGATGGAACACACAAATCGGGTCGCGATTCAATACATCGTCCTCCAGCCGACTTGTCTCCAAGGGTTTAGTGCTGCCTCGGGCACCTTATGGTCGTTCCTCTGTGAGTCTAGATTTTCGAATCCGACGCAAAACTGACAATTAATTGTAACGTTCAGAGCCTGTTAAAGACGATGGAACACACAAATCCCGTCGCGATTCAATACATCGTCCTCCGGCCGTCCTGTCTCCAAGGGTCTATTGCTGCCTCGGGCACCTTATGGTCGATCTCCTGTGAGTCTAGATTTTCGAATCCGACGCACACCTGACAGTAAATTGTAACGTTCAGAGCCTGTTAATGACGATGGAACACACAAATCGCGTCGCGATTCAATACATTGTCCTCCAGCCGACTTGTCTCCAAGGGTCTAGTGCTGCCTCGGACACCTTATGGTCGTTCTCCTGTGAGTCTAGATTTTCGAATGCGACGCAAAACTGACAGTTAATCGTAAGGTTCAGAGCCTCTTAATGACAATGGAACACACAAATTGCGTCGCGATTCAATACATCGTCCTCCGGCCGACCTGTATCCAAGGGTCTATTGCTGCCTCGGGCACCTTATGGTCGTTCTCCTGTGAGTCTAGATTTTCGAATCCGACGCAAAACTGACAGTTAATTGTAACGTTCAGAGCCTCTTAATGACAATGGAACACACAAATCGCGTCGCGATTCAATACATCGTCCTCCAGTCGACTTGTCTCCATGGGTCTAGTGCTGCCTCGGACACCTTATGGTCGTTCTCCTGTGAGTCTAGATTTTCGAATCCGACGCAAAACTGACAGTTAATTGTAACGTTCAAAGCCTCTTAATGACAATGGAACACACAAATCGCGTCGCGATTCAATACATCGTCCTCCGGCCGACCTGTCTCCAAGGGTCTAGTGCTGCCTCGGACACCTTATGGTCGTTCTCCTGTGAGTCTAGATTTTCGAATGCGACGCAAAACTGACAGTTAATCGTAAGTTTCAGAGCCTCTTAATGACAATGGAACACAGAAATTGCGTCGCGATTCAATACATCGTCCTCCGGCCGACCTGTCTCCAACGGTCTATTGCTGCCTCGGGCACCTTATGGTCGTTCTCCTGTGCGTCTAGATTTTCGAATCCGACGCAAAACTGACAGTTAATTGTAACGTTCAGAGCCTGTTAATGACGATGGAACACACAAATTGCGTCGCGATTCAATACATCGTCCTCCAGCCGACTTGTCTCCAAGGGTCTAGTGCTGCCACGGACACCTTATGGTCGTTCTCCTGTGAGTCTAGATTTTCGAATCCGACGCAAAACTGACAGTTAATTGTAACGTTCAGAGCCTCTTAATGACAATGGAACACAGAAATCGCGTCGCGATTCAATACATCGTCCTCCGGCCGACCTGCCTCCATGGGTCTATTGCTGCCTCGGGCACTTTATGGTCGATCTCCTGTGAGTCTAGATTTTCGAATCCGACGCAAAACTGACTGTTAATTGTAACGTTCAGAGCCTGTTAATGACGATGGAACACACAAATGCCGACGCGATTCAATACATCGTCCTCCGGCCGACCTGTAACCAAGGGTCTATTGCTGCCTCGGGCACCTTATGGTCGATCTCCTGTGAGTCTACATTTTCGAATCCGACGCAAAACTGACAGTTAATTGTAACGTTCAGAGCCTGTTAATGACGATGGAACACACAAATCGCGTCGCGATTCAATACATCGTCCTCCGGCCGACCTGTCTCCAAGGGTCTATTGCTGCCTCGGGCACCTTATGGTCGATCTCCTGTGAGTCTAGATTTTCGAATCCGACGCAAAACTGACAGTTAATTGTAAGGTTCAGAGCCTGTTAATGACGATGGAACACACAAATTGCGTCGCGATTCAATACATCGTCCTCCGGCCGACCTGTCTCCAAGGGTCTATTGCTGCCTCGGGCATATTATGGTCGTTCTCCTGTGAGTCTAGATTTTCGAATCCGACGCAAAACTGACAGTTAATTGTAACGTTCAGAGCCTGTTAATGACGATGGAACACACAAATCGGGTCGCGATTCAATACATCGTCCTCCAGCCGACTTGTCTCCAAGGGTTTAGTGCTGCCTCGGGCACCTTATGGTCGTTCCTCTGTGAGTCTAGATTTTCGAATCCGACGCAAAACTGACAGTTAATTGTAACGTTAAGAGGCTGTTAAAGACGATGGAACACACAAATCCCGTCGCGATTCAATACATCGTCCTCCGGCCGACCTGTCTCCAAGGGTCTATTGCTGCCTCGGGCACCTTATGGTCGATCTCCTGTGAGTCTAGATTTTCGAATCCGACGCATACCTGACAGTAAATTGTAACGTTCAGAGCCTGTTAATGACGATGGAACACAGAAATCGCGTCGCGATTCAATACATTGTCCTCCAGCCGACTTGTCTCCAAGGGTCTAGTGCTGCCTCGGACACCTTATGGTCGTTCTCCTGTGAGTCTAGATTTTCGAATGCGACGCAAAACTGACAGTTAATCGTAAGGTTCAGAGCCTCTTAATGACAATGGAACACACAAATTGCGTCGCGATTCAATACATCGTCCTCCGGCCGACCTGTATCCAAGGGTCTATTGCTGCCTCGGGCACCTTATGGTCGTTCTCCTGTGAGTCTAGATTTTCGAATCCGACGCAAAACTGACAGTTAATTGTAACGTTCAGAGCCTCTTAATGACAATGGAACACACAAATCGCGTCGCGATTCAATACATCGTCCTCCAGTCGACTTGTCTCCATGGGTCTAGTGCTGCCTCGGACACCTTATGGTCGTTCTCCTGTGAGTCTAGATTTTCGAATCCGACGCAAAACTGATAGTTAATTGTAACGTTCAAAGCCTCTTAATGACAATGGAACACACACATCGCGTCGCGATTCAATACATCGTCCTCCGGCCGACCTGTCTCCAAGGGTCTAGTGCTGCCTCGGACACCTTATGGTCGTTCTCCTGTTAGTCTAGATTTTCGAATGCGACGCAAAACTGACAGTTAATCGTAAGGTTCAGAGCCTCTTAATGACAATGGAACACAGAAATTGCGTCGCGATTCAATACATCGTCCTCCGGCCGACCTGTCTCCAACGGTCTATTGCTGCCTCGGGCACCTTATGGTGGTTCTCCTGTGCGTCTAGATTTTCGAATCCGACGCAAAACTGACAGTTAATTGTAACGTTCAGAGCCTGTTAATGACGATGGAACACACAAATTGCGTCGCGATTCAATACATCGTCCTCCAGCCGACTTGTCTCCAAGGGTCTAGTGCTGCCACGGACACCTTATGGTCGTTCTCCTGTGAGTCTAGATTTTCGAATCCGACGCAAAACTGACAGTTAATTGTAACGTTCAGAGCCTCTTAATGACAATGGAACACACAAATCGCGTCGCGATTCAATACATCGTCCTCCGGCCGACCTGCCTCCATGGGTCTATTGCTGCCTCGGGCACCTTATGGTCGATCTCCTGTGAGTCTAGATTTTCGAATCCGACGCAAAACTGACTGTTAATTGTAACATTCAGAGCCTGTTAATGACGATGGAACACACAAATCGCGTCGCGATTCAATACATCGTCCTCCGGCCGACCTGTAACCAAGGGTCTATTGCTGCCTCGGGCACCTTATGGTCGATCTCCTGTGAGTCTACATTTTCGAATCCGACGCAAAACTGACAGTTAATTGTAACGTTCAGAGCCTGTTAATGACGATGGAACACACAAATCGCGTCGCGATTCAATACATCGTCCTCCGGCCGACCTGTCTCCAAGGGTCTATTGCTGCCTCGGGCACCTTATGGTCGATCTCCTGTGAGTCTAGATTTTCGAATCCGACGCAAAACTGACAGTTAATTGTAAGGTTCAGAGCCTGTAAATGACGATGGAACACACAAATTGCGTCGCGATTCAATACATCGTCCTCCGGCCGACCTGTCTCCAAGGGTCTATTGCTGCCTCGGGCATATTATGGTCGTTCTCCTGTGAGTCTAGATTTTCGAATCCGACGCAAAACTGACAGTTAATTGTAACGTTCAGAGCCTGTTAATGACGATGGAACACACAAATCGGGTCGCGATTCAATACATCGTCCTCCAGCCGACTTGTCTCCAAGGGTTTAGTGCTGCCTCGGGCACCTTATGGTCGTTCCTCTGTGAGTCTAGATTTTCGAATCCGACGCAAAACTGACAGTTAATTGTAACGTTCAGAGCCTCTTAATGACAATGGAACACACAAATCGCGTCGCGATTCAATACATCGTCCTCCGGCCGACCTGCCTCCATGGGTCTATTGCTGCCTCGGGCACCTTATGGTCGATCTCCTGTGAGTCTAGATTTTCGAATCCGACGCAAAACTGACTGTTAATTGTAACGTTCAGAGCCTGTTAATGACGATGGAACACACAAATCCCGTCGCGATTCAATACATCGTCCTCCAGCCGACCTGTAACCAAGGGTCTATTGCTGCCTCGGGCACCTTATGGTCGATCTCCAGTGAGTCTACATTTTCGAATCCGACGCAAAACTGACAGTTAATTGTAACGCTCAGAGCCTGTTAATGACGATGGAACACACAAATCGCGTCGCGATTCAATACATCGTCCTCCGGCCGACCTGTCTCCAAGGGTCTATTGCTGCCTCGGGCACCTTATGGTCGATCTCCTGTGAGTCTAGATTTTCGAATCCGACGCAAAACTGACAGTTAATTGTAAGGTTTAGAGCCTGTTAATGACGATGGAACACACAAATTGCGTCGCGATTCAATACATCGTCCTCCGGCCGACCTGTCTCCAAGGGTCTATTGCTGCCTCGGGCACCTTATGGTCGATCTCCTGTGAGTGTAGATTTTCGAATCCGACGCAAAACTGACAGTTAATTGTAACGTTCAGAGCCTGTTAATGACGATGGAACACACAAATCGGGTCGCGATTCAATACATCGTCCTCCAGCCGACTTGTCTCCAAGGGTTTAGTGCTGCCTCGGGCACCTTATGGTCGTTCCTCTGTGAGGCTAGATTTTCGAATCCGACGCAAAACTGACAGTTAATTGTAAGATTCAGAGCCTCTTAATGACAATGGAACACACAAATTGCGTCGCGATTCAATACATCGTCCTCCGGCCGACCTGTCTCCAACGGTCTATTGCTGCCTCGGGCACCTTATGGTCGATCTCCTGTGAGTCTAGATTTTCGAATCCGACGCATACCTGACAGTAAATTGTAACGTTCAGAGCCTGTTAATGACGATGGAACACACAAATCGCGTCGCGATTCAATACATTGTCCTCCAGCCGACTTGTCTCCAAGGGTCTAGTGCTGCCTCGGACACCTTATGGTCGTTCTCCTGTGAGTCTAGATTTTCGAATGCGACGCAAAACTGACAGTTAATCGTAAGGTTCAGAGCCTCTTAATGACAATGGAACACACAAATTGCGTCGCGATTCAATACATCGTTCTCCGGCCGACCTGTATCCAAGGGTCTATTGCTGCCTCGGGCACCTTATGGTCGTTCTCCTGTGAGTCTAGATTTTCGAATCCGACGCAAAACTGACAGTTAATTGTAACGTTCAGAGCCTCTTAATGACAATGGAACACACAAATCGCGTCGCGATTCAATACATCGTCCTCCGGCCGACCTGTCTCCAAGGGTCTATTGCTGCCTCGGGCACCTTATGGTCGATCTCCTGTGAGTCTAGATTTTCGAATCCGACGTAAAACTGACAGTTAATTGTAACGTTCAGAGCCTGTTAAAGACGATGGAACACACAAATCCCGTCGCGATTCAATACATCGTCCTCCAGCCGACTTGTCTCCAAGGGTCTAGTGCTGCCTCGGACACCGTATGGTCGTTCTCCTGTGAGTCTAGGTTTTCGAATCCGACGCAAAACTGACAGTTAATTGTAAGGCTCAGAGCCTCTTAATGACAATGGAACACACAAATCGCGTCGCGATTCAATACATCGTCCTCCGGCCGACTTGTCTCCAACGGTCTATTGCTGCCTCGGGCACCTTATGGTCGATCTCCTGTGAGTCTAGATTTTCGAATCCGACGCAAACCTGACAGTTAATTGTAACGTTCAGAGCCTGTTAATGACGATGGAACACACAAATCGCGTCGCGATTCAATACATCGTCCTCCAGCCGACTTGTCTCCAAGGGTCTAGTGCTGCCTCGGACACCTTATGGTCGTTCTCCTGTGAGTCTAGATTTTCGAATCCGACGTAAAACTGACAGTTAATTGTAACGTTCAGAGCCTGTTAAAGACGATGGAACACACAAATCCCGTCGCGATTCAATACATCGTCCTCCAGCCGACTTGTCTCCAAGGGTCTAGTGCTGCCTCGGACACCAAATGGTCGTTCTCCTGTGAGTCTAGATTTTCGAATCCGACGCAAAACTGACAGTTAATTGTAAGGCTCAGAGCCTCTTAATGACAATGGAACACACAAATCGCGTCGCGATTCAATACATCGTCCTCCGGCCGACTTGTCTCCAACGGTCTATTGCTGCCTCGGGCACCTTATGGTCGATCTCCTGTGAGTCTAGATTTTCGAATCCGACGCAAACCTGACAGTAAATTGTAACGTTCAGAGCCTGTTAATGACGATGGAACACACAAATCGCGTCGCGATTCAATACATCGTCCTCCGGCCGACCTGTCTCCAAGGGTTTAGTGCTGCCTCGGGCACCTTATGGTCGTTCCTCTGTGAGTCTAGATTTTCGAATCCGACGCAAAACTGACAATTGTAAGGTTCAGAGCCTCTTAATGACAATGGAACACACAAATTGCGTCGCGATTCAATACATCGTCCTCCGGCCGACCTGTCTCCAAGGGTCTATTGCTGCCTCGGGCACCTTATGGTCGATCTCCTGTGAGTCTAGATTTTCGAATCCGACGCATACCTGACAGTAAATTGTAACGTTCAGAGCCTGTTAATGAAGATGGAACACACAAATCGCGTCGCGAATCAATACATTGTCCTCCAGCCGACTTGTCTCCAAGGGTCTCGTGCTGCCTCGGACACCTTATGGTCGTTCTCCTGTGAGTCTAGATTTTCGAATGCGACGCAAAACTGACAGTTAATTGTAAAGTTCAGAGCCTGTTAATGACGATGGAACACACAAATCCCGTCGCGATTCAATACATCGTCCTCCGGCCGACCAGTCTCCAAGGGTCTATTGCTGCCTCGGGCACCTTATGGTCGATCTCCTGTGAGTCTAGATTTTCGAATCCGACGCAAAACTGACAGTTAATTGTAACGTTCAGAGCCTGTTAATGACGATGGAACACACAAAGTGCGACGCGATTCAATACATCGTCCTCCAGCCGACTTGTCTCCAAGGGTCTGGTGCTGCCTCGGACACCGTATGGTCGTTCTCCTGTGAGTCTAGATTTTCGAATCCGACGCAAAACTGACAGTTAATTGTAAGGTTCAGAGCCTCTTAATGACAATGGAACACACAAATCGCGTCGCGATTCAATACATCGTCCTCCGGCCGACCTGTCTCCAAGGGTCTATTGCTGCCTCGGGCACCTTATGGTCGATCTCCTGTGAGTCTAGAATTTCGAATCCGACGCAGTTAATTGTAACGTTCAGAGCCTGTTAATGACGATGGAACACACAAACTGCGTCGCGATTCAATACATCGTCCTCCAGCCGACTTGTCTCCAAGGGTCTAGTGCTGCCTCGGGCACCTTATGGTCGATCTCCTGTGAGTCTAGATTTTCGAATCCGACGCAAAACTGACAGTTAATTGTAAGGTTCAGAGCCTCTTAATGACAATGGAACACACAAATTGCGTCGCGATTCAATACATCGTCCTCCGGCCGACCTGTCTCCAAGGGTCTATTGCTGCCTCGGGCACCTTATGGTCGATCTCCTGTGAGTCTAGATTTTTGAATCCGACGCAAAACTGACAGTTAATTGTAAGGTTCAGAGCCTGTTAATGACGATGGAACACACAAATTGCGTCGCGATTCAATACATCGTCCTCCGGCCGACCTGTCTCCAAGGGTCTATTGCTGCCTCGGGCACCTTATGGTCGTTCTCCTGTGAGTCTAGATTTGCGAATCCGACGCAAAACTGACAGTTAATTGTAACGTTCAGAGCCTGTTAATGACGATGGAACACACAAATCGGGTCGCGATTCAATACATCGTCCTCCAGCCGACTTGTCTCCAAGGGTTTAGTGCTGACTCGGGCACCTTATGGTTGTTCCTCTGTGAGTCTAGATTTTCGAATCCGACGCAAAACTGACAATTGTAAGGTTCAGAGCCTCGTAATGACAATGGAACACACAAATTGCGTCGCGATTCAATACATCGTCCTCCGGCCGACCTGTCTCCAAGGGTCTATTGCTGCCTCGGGCACCTTATGGTCGATCTCCTGTGAGTCTAGATTTTCGAATCCGACGCACACCTGACAGTAAATTGTAACGTTCAGAGCCTGTTAATGACGATTCAATACATTGTCCTCCAGCCGACTTGTCTCCAAGGGTCTAGTGCTGCCTCGGACACCTTATGGTCGTTCTCCTGTGAGTCTAGATTTTCGAATGCGACGCAAAACTGACAGTTAATTGTAACGTTCAGAGCCTGTTAATGACGATGGAACACACAAATCCCGTCGCGATTCAATACATCGTCCTCCGGCCGACCTGTCTCCAAGGGTCTATTGCTGCCTCGGGCACCTTATGGTCGATCTCCTGTGAGTCTAGATTTTCGAATCCGACGCAAAACTGACAGTTAATTGTAACGTTCAGAGCCTGTTAATGACGATGGAACACACAAAGTGCGTCGCGATTCAATACATCGTCCTCCAGCCGACTTGTCTCCAAGGGTCTAGAGCTGCCTCGGACACCGTATGGTCGTTCTCCTGTGAGTCTAGATTTTCGAATCCGACGCAAAACTGACAGTTAATTGTAAGGTTCAGAGCCTATTAATGACAATGGAACACACAAATCAAGTCGCGATTCAATACATCGTCCTCCGGCCGACCTGTCTCCAAGGGTCTATTGCTGCCTCGGGCACCTTATGGTCGATCTCCTGTGAGTCTAGAATTTCGAATCCGACGCAGTTAATTGTAACGTTCAGAGCCTGTTAATGACGATGGAACACACAAACTGCGTCGCGATTCAATACATCGTCCTCCAGCCGACTTGTCTCCAAGGGTCTAGTGCTGCCTCGGGCACCTTATGGTCGATCTCCTGTGAGTCTAGATTTTCGAATCCGACGCAAAACTGACAGTTAATTGTAAGGTTCAGAGCCTCTTAATGACAATGGAACACACAAATTGCGTCGCGATTCAATACATCGTCCTCCGGCCGACCTGTCTCCAAGGGTCTATTGCTGCCACGGGCACCTTATGGTCGATCTCCTGTGAGTCTAGATTTTCGAATGCGACGCAAACCTGACAGTAAATTGTAACGTTCAGAGCCTGTTAATGACGATGGGACACAGAAATCGCGTCGCGATTCAATACATCGTCCTCCAGCTGACTTGTCTCCATGGGTCTAGTGCTGCCTCGGACACCTTATGGTCGTTCTCCTGTGAGTCTAGATTTTCGAATCCGACGCAAAACTGACAGTTAATTGTAACGTTCAGAGCCTCTTAATGACAATGGAACACACAAATCGCGTCGCGAATCAATACATCGTCCTCCGGCCGACCTGGCTCCAAGGGTCTATTGCTGCCTCGGGCACCTTATGGTCGATCTCCTGTGAGTCTAGACTTTCGAATCCGACGTAAAACTGACAGTTAATTGTAACGTTCAGAGCCTGTTAAAGACGATGGAACACACAAATCCCGTCGCGATTCAATACATCGTCCTCCGGCCGACCTGTCTCCAAGGGTCTATTGCTGCCTCGGGCACCTTATGGTCGATCTCCTGTGAATTTAGATTTTCGAATCCGACACAAAACTGACAGTTAATTGTAACGTTCAGAGCCTGTTAATGACGATGGAACACACAAATTGCGTCGCGATTCAATACATCGTCCTCCAGCCGACTTGTCTCCAAGGGTCTAGTGCTGCCTCGGACACCGTATGGTCGTTCTCCTGTGAGTCTAGATTTTCGAATCCGACGCAAAACTGACAGTTAATTGTAAGGCTCAGAGCCTCTTAATGACAATGGAACACACAAATCGCGTCGCGATTCAATACATCGTCCTCCGGCCGACTTGTCTCCAACGGTCTATTGCTGCCTCGGGCACCTTATGGTCGATCTCCTGTGAGTCTAGATTTTCGAATCCGACGCAAACCTGACAGTTAATTGTAACGTTCAGAGCCTGTTAATGACGATGGAACATTCAAATCGCGTCGCGATTCAATACATCGTCCTCCAGCCGACTTGTCTCCAAGGGTCTAGTGCTGCCTCAGACACCTTATGGTCGTTCTCCTGTGAGTCTAGATTTTCGAATGCGACGCAAAACTGACAGTTAATCGTAAGGTTCAGAGCCTCTTAATGACAATGGAACACACAAATTGCGTCGCGATTCAATACATCGTCCTCCGGCCGACCGGTCTCAACGGTCTATTGCTGCCTCGGGCACCTTATGGTCGTTCTCCTGTGAGTTTAGATTTTCGAATCCGACGCAAAACTGACAGTTAATTGTAACTTTCAGAGCATGTTAATGACGACGGAACACACAAAGTGCGTCGCGATTCAATACATCGTCCTCCAGCCGACTTATCTCCAAGGGTCTAGTGCTGCCACGGACACCTTATGGTCGTTCTCCTGTGAGTCTAGATTTTCGAATCCGACGCAAAACTGACAGTTAATTGTAACGTTCAGAGCCTCTTAATGACAATGGAACACACAAATCGCGTCGCGATTCAATACATCGTCCTCCGGCCGACCTGCTTCCATGGGTCTATTGCTGCCTCGGGCACCATATGGTCGATCTCCTGTGAGTCTAGATTTTCGAATCCGACGCAAAACTGACTGTTAATTGTAACGTTCAGAGCCTGTTAATGACGATGGAACACACAAATCCCGTCGCGATTCAATACATCGTCCTCCGGCCGACCTGTCTCCAAGGGTCTATTGCTGCCTCGGGCACCTTATGGTCGATCTCCTGTGAGTCTACATTTTCGAATCCGACGCAAAACTGACAGTATATTGTAACGTTCAGAGCCTGTTAATGACGATGGAACACACAAATCGCGTCGCGATTCAATACATCGTCCTCCGGCCGACCTGTCTCCAAGGGTCTATTGCTGCCTCGGGCACCTTATGGTCGATCTCCTGTGAGTCTAGACTTTCGAATCCGACGTAAAACTGACAGTTAATTGTAACGTTCAGAGCCTGTTAAAGACGATGGAACACACAAATCCCGTCGCGATTCAATACATCGTCCTCCGGCCGACCTGTCTCCAAGGGTCTATTGCTGCCTCGGGCACCTTATGGTCGATCTCCTGTGAATTTAGATTTTCGAATCCGACACAAAACTGACAGTTAATTGTAACGTTCAGAGCCTGTTAATGACGATGGAACACACAAATTGCGTCGCGATTCAATACATCGTCCTCCAGCCGACTTGTCTCCAAGGGTCTAGTGCTGCCTCGGACACCGTATGGTCGTTCTCCTGTGAGTCTAGATTTTCGAATCCGACGCAAAACTGACAGTTAATTGTAAGGCTCAGAGCCTCTTAATGACAATGGAACACACAAATCGCGTCGCGATTCAATACATCGTCCTCCGGCCGACTTGTCTCCAACGGTCTATTGCTGCCTCGGGCACCTTATGGTCGATCTCCTGTGAGTCTAGATTTTCGAATCCGACGCAAACCTGACAGTTAATTGTAACGTTCAGAGCCTGTTAATGACGATGGAACACACAAATCGCGTCGCGATTCAATACATCGTCCTCGAGCCGACTTGTCTCCAAGGGTCTAGTGCTGCCTCAGACACCTTATGGTCGTTCTCCTGTGAGTCTAGATTTTCGAATGCGACGCAAAACTGACAGTTAATCGTAAGGTTCAGAGCCTCTTAATGACAATGGAACACACAAATTGCGTCGCGATTCAATACATCGTCCTCCGGCCGACCGGTCTCAACGGTCTATTGCTGCCTCGGGCACCTTATGGTCGTTCTCCTGTGAGTTTAGATTTTCGAATCCGACGCAAAACTGACAGTTAATTGTAACTTTCAGAGCATGTTAATGACGATGGAACACACAATGTGCGTCGCGATTCAATACATCGTCCTCCAGCCGACTTATCTCCAAGGGTCTAGTGCTGCCACGGACACCTTATGGTCGTTCTCCTGTGAGTCTAGATTTTCGAATCCGACGCAAAACTGACAGTTAATTGTAACGTTCAGAGCCTCTTAATGACAATGGAACACACAAATCGCGTCGCGATTCAATACATCGTCCTCCGGCCGACCTGCTTCCATGGGTCTATTGCTGCCTCGGGCACCATATGGTCGATCTCCTGTGAGTCTAGATTTTCGAATCCGACGCAAAACTGACTGTTAATTGTAACGTTCAGAGCCTGTTAATGACGATGGAACACACAAATCCCGTCGCGATTCAATACATCGTCCTCCGGCCGACCTGTCTCCAAGGGTCTATTGCTGCCTCGGGCACCTTATGGTCGATCTCCTGTGAGTCTACATTTTCGAATCCGACGCAAAACTGACAGTATATTGTAACGTTCAGAGCCTGTTAATGACGATGGAACACACAAATCGCGTCGCGATTCAATACATCGTCCTCCGGCCGACCTGTCTCCAAGGGTCTATTGCTGCCTCGGGCACCTTATGGTCGATCTCCTGTGAGTCTAGATTTTCGAATCCGACGCAAAACTGACTGTTAATTGTAAGGTTCAGAGCCTGTTAATGACGATGGAACACACAAATTGCGTCGCGATTCAATACATCGTCCTCCGGCCGACCTGTCTCCAAGGGTCTTGCTGCCTCGGGCACCTTATGGTCGTTCTCCTGTGAGTCTAGATTTTCGAATCCGACGCAAAACTGACAGTTAATTGTAACGTTCAGAGCCTGTTAATGACGATGGAACACACAAATCGGGTCGCGATTCAATACATCGTCCTCCAGCCGACTTGTCTCCAAGGGTTTAGTGCTGCCTCGGGCACCTTATGGTCGTTCTCCTGTGAGTCTAGATTTTCGAATGCGACGCAAAACTGACAGTTAATCGTAAGGTTCAGAGCCTCTTAATGACAATGGAACACACAAATTGCGTCGCGATTCAATACATCGTCCTCCGGCCGACCTGTCTCCAACGGTCTATTGCTGCCTCGGGCACCCTATGGTCGTTCTCCTGTGAGTCTAGATTTTCGAATCCGACGCAAAACTGACAGTTAATTGTAACGTTCAGAGCCTGTTAATGACGATGGAACACACAAATTGCGTCGCGATTCAATACATCGTCCTCCAGCCGACTTGTCTCCAAGGGTCTAGTGCTGCCACGGACACCTTATGGTCGTTCTCCTGTGAGTCTAGATTTTCGAATCCGACGCAAAACTGACAGTTAATTGTAACGTTCAGAGCCTCTTAATGACAATGGAACACACAAATCGCGTCGCGATTCAATACATCGTCCTCCGGCCGACCTGCCTCCATGGGTCTATTGCTGCCTCGGGCACCTTATGGTCGATCTCCTGTGAGTCTAGATTTTCGAATCCGACGCAAAACTGACTGTTAATTGTAACGTTCAGAGCCTGTTAATGTCGATGGAACACACAAATCCCGTCGCGATTCAATACATCGTCCTCCGGCCGACCTGTCTCCAAGGGTCTATTGCTGCCTCGGGCACCTTATGGTCGATCACCTGTGAGTCTACATTTTCGAATCCGACGCAAAACTGACAGTTAATTGTAACGTTCAGAGCCTGTTAATGACGATGGAACACACAAATCGCGTCGCGATTCAATACATCGTCCTCCGGCCGACCTGTCTCCAAGGGTCTATTGCTGCCTCGGGCACCTTATGGTCGATCTCCTGTGAGTCTAGATTTTCGAATCCGACGAAAAACTGACAGTTAATTGTAAGCTTCAGAGCCTGTTAATGACGATGGAACACACAAATTGCGTCGCGATTCAATACATCGTCCTCCGGCCGACCTGTCTCGAAGAGTCTATTGCTGCCTCGGGCACCTTATGGTCGTTCTCCTGTGAGTCTAGATTTTCGAATCCGACGCAAAACTGACAGTTAATTGTAACGTTCAGAGCCTGTTAATGACGATGGAACACACAAATCGGGTCGCGATTCAATACATCGTCCTCCAGCCGACTTGTCTCCAAGGGTTTAGTGCTGCCTCGGGCACCTTATGGTCCTTCCTCTGTGAGTCTAGATTTTCGAATCCGACGCAAAACTGACAGTTAATTGTAAGGTTCAGAGCCTCTTAATGACAATGGAACACACAAATTGCGTCGCGATTCAATACATCGTCCTCCGGCCGACCTGTCTCCAAGGGTCTATTGCTGCCTCGGGCACCTTATGGTCGATCTCCTGTGAGTCTAGATTTTCGAATCCGACGCATACCTGACAGTAAATTGTAACGTTCAGAGCCTGTTAATGACGATGGAACACACAAATCGCGTCGCTATTCAATACATTGTCCTCCAGCCGACTTGTCTCCAAAGGTCTAGTGCTGCCTCGGACACCTTATGGTCGTTCTCCTGTGAGTCTAGATTTTCGAATCCGACGCAAAACTGACAGTGAATTGTAAGGTTGAGAGCCTGTTAATGACGATGGAACACACAAATTGCGTCGCGATTCAATACATCGTCCTCCGGCCGACCTGTCTCCAAGGGTCTATTGCTGCCTCGGGCACCTAATGGCCGATCTCCTGTGAGTCTAGATTTTCGAATCTGACGCAGTTAATTGTAACGTTCAGTGCCTGTTAATGACGATGGAACACACAAATCGCGTCGCGATTCAATACATCGTCCTCCGGCCGACCTGTCTCCGATGGTCTATTGCTGCCTCGGGCACCTTATGGTCGATCTCCTGTGAGTCTAGATTTTCGAATCCGACGCAAAACTGACTGTTAATTGTAACGTTCAGAGCCTGTTAATGACGATGGAACACACAAATTGCGTCGCGATTCAATACATCGTCCTCCGGCCGACCTGTCTCCAAGGGTCTATTGCTGCCTCGGGCACCTTATGGTCGATCTCCTGTGAGTCTAGATTTTCGAATCCGACGCATACCTGACAGTAAATTGTAACGTTCAGAGCCTGTTAATGACGATGGAACACACAAATCGCGTCGCGATTCAATACATTGTCCTCCAGCCGACTTGTCTCCAAGGGTCTAGTGCTGCCTCGGACACCTTATGGTCGTTCTCCTGTGAGTCTAGATTTTCGAATGCGACGCAAAACTGACAGTTAATTGTAACGTTCAGAGCCTGTTAATGACGATGGAACACACAAATCCCGTCGCGATTCAATACATCGTCCTCCGGCCGACCTGTCTCCAAGGGTCTATTGCTGCCTCGGGCACCTTGTGGTCGATCTCCTGTGAGTCTAGATTTTCGAATCCGACGCAAAACTGACAGTTAATTGTAACGTTCAGAGCCTGTTAATGACGATGGAACACACAAATTGCGTCGCGATTCAATACATCGTCCTCCAGCCGACTTGTCTCCAAGGGTCTAGGGCTGCCTCGGACACCGTATGGTCGTTCTCCTGTGAGTCTAGATTTTCGAATCCGACGCAAAACTGACAGTTAATTGTAAGGTTCAGAGCCTCTTAATGACAATGGAACACACAAATCGCGTCGCGATTCAATACATCGTCCTCCGGCCGACCTGTCTCCAAGGGTCTATTGCTGCCTCGGGCACCTTATGGTCGATCTCCTGTGAGTCTAGATTTTCGAATCCGACGCAAACCTGACAGTTAATTGTAACGTTCAGAGCCTGTTAATGACGATGGGACACAGAAATCGCGTCGCGATTCAATACATCGTCCTCCAGCCGACTTGTCTCCATGGGTCTAGTGCTGCCTCGGACACCTTATGGTCGTTCTCCTGTGAGTCTAGATTTTCGAATCCGACGCAAAACTGACAGTTAATTGTAACGTTCAGAGCCTCTTAATGACAATGGAACACACAAATCGCGTCGCGATTCAATACATCGTCCTCCGGCCGACCTGTCAACATGGGTCTATTGCTGCCTCGGGCAACTTATGGTCGATCTCCTGTGAGTCTAGGTTTTCGAATCCGACGTAAAACTGACAGTTAATTGTAACGTTCAGAGCCTGTTAAAGACGATGGAACACACAAATCCCGTCGCGATTCAATACATCGTCCTCCGGCCGACCTGTCTCCAAGGGTCTATTGCTGCCTCGGGCACCTTATGGTCGATCTCCTGCGAATTTAGATTTTCGAATCCGACACAAAACTGACAGTTAATTGTAACGTTCAGAGCCTGTTAATGACGATGGAACACACAAATTGCGTCGCGATTCAATACATCGTCCTCCAGCCGACTTGTCTCCAAGGGTCTAGTGCTGCCTCGGACACCGTATGGTCGTTCTCCTGTGAGTCTAGATTTTCGAATCCGATGCAAAACTGACAGTTAATTGTAAGGCTCAGAGCCTCTTAATGACAATGGAACACACAAATCGCGTCGCGATTCAATACATCGTCCTTAGGCCGACTTATCTCCAACGGTCTATTGCTGCCTCGGGCACCTTATGGTCGATCTCCTGTGAGTCTAGATTTTCGAATCCGACGCAAACCTGACAGTTAATTGTAACGTTCAGAGCCTGTTAATGACGATGGAACACACAAATCGCGTCGCGATTCAATACATCGTCCTCCAGCCGACTTGTCTCCAAGGGACTAGTGCTGCCTCGGACACCTTATGGTCGTTCTCCTGTGAGTCTAGATTTTCGAATGCGACGCAAAACTGACAGTTAATCGTAAGGTTCAGAGCCTCTTAATGACAATGGAACACACAAATTGCGTCGCGATTCAATACATCGTCCTCCGGCCGACCTGTCTCAACGGTCTATTGCTGCCTCGGGCACCTTATGGTCGTTCTCCTGTGAGTTTAGATTTTCGAATCCGACGCAAAACTGACAGTTAATTGTAACGTTCAGAGCCTGTTAATGACGATGGAACACACAAATTGCCTCGCGATTCAATACATCGTCCTCCAGCCGACTTATCTCCAAGGGTCTAGTGCTGCCACGGACACCTTATGGTCGTTCTCCTGTGAGTCTAGATTTTCGAATCCGACGCAAAACTGACAGTTAATTGTAACGTTCAGAGCCTCTTAATGACAATGGAACACACAAATCGCGTCGCGATTCAATACATCGTCCTCCGGCCGACCTGCCTCTATCGGTCTATTGCTGCCTCGGGCATCTTATGGTCGATCTCCTGTGAGTCTAGATTTTCGAATCCGACGCAAAACTGACTGTTAATTGTAACGTTCAGAGCCTGTTAATGACGATGGAACACACAAATCCCGTCGCGATTCAATACATCGTCCTCCGGCCGACCTGTCTCCAAGGGTCTATTGCTGCCTCGGGCACCTTATGGTCGATCTCCTGTGAGTCTACATTTTCGAATCCGACGCAAAACTGACAGTTAATTGTAACGTTCAGAGCCTGTTAATGACGATGGAACACACAAATCGCGTCGCGATTCAATACATCGTCCTCCGGCCGACCTGTCTCCAAGGGTCTATTGCTGCCTCGGGCACCTTATGGTCGATCTCCTGTGAGTCTAGATTTTCGAATCCGACGCAAAGCTGACAGTTAATTGTAAGGTTCAGAGCCTGTTAATGACGACGGAACACACAAATTGCGTCGCGATTCAATACATCGTCCTCCGGCCGACCTGTCTCGAAGAGTCTATTGCTGCCTCGGGCACCTTATGGTCGTTCTCCTGTGAGTCTAGATTTTCGAATCCGACGCAAAACTGACAGTTAATTGTAACGTTCAGAGCCTGTTAATGACAATGGAACACACAAATCGGGTCGCGATTCAATACATCGTCCTCCAGCCGACTTGTCTCCAAGGGTTTAGTGCTGCCTCGGGCACCTTATGGTCGCTCCTCTGTGAGTCTAGATTTTCGAATCCGACGCAAAACTGACAGTTAATTGTAAGGTTCAGAGCCTCTTAATGACAATGGAACACACAAATTGCGTCGCGATTCAATACATCGTCCTCCGGCCGACCTGTCTCCAAGGGTCTATTGCTGCCTCGGGCACCTTTCGGTCGATCTCCTGTGAGTCTAGATTTTCGAATCCGACGCATACCTGACAGTAAATTGTAACGTTCAGAGCCTGTTAATGACGATGGAACACACAAATCGCGTCGCGATTCAATACATTGTCCTCCAGCCGACTTGTCTCCAAGGGTCTAGTGCTGCCTCGGACACCTTATGGTCGTTCTCCTGTGAGTCTTGATTTTCGAATGCGACGCAAAACTGACAGTTAATTGTAACGTTCAGAGCCTCTCAATGACAATGGAACACACAAATCACGTCGCGATTCAATACATAGTCCTCCGGCCGACCTGTCTCCAAGGGTCTATTGCTGCCTCGGGCACTTTATGGCCGATCTCCTGTGAGTCTAGATTTTCGAATCCGACGCAGTTAATTGTAACGTTCAGTGCCTGTTAATGACGATGGAACACACAAATCGCGTCGCGATTCATTACATCGTCCTCCGGCCGACTTGTCTCCAAGGGTCTAGTGCTGCCTCGGACACCTTATGGTCGTTCTCCTGTGAGTCTAGATTTTCGAATGCGACGCAAAACTGACAGTTAATCGTAAGGTTCAGAGCCTCTTAATGACAATGGAACACACAAATTGCGTCGCGATTCAATACATCGTCCTCCGGCCGACCTGTCTCAACGGTCTATTGCTGCCTCGGGCACCTTATGGTCGTTCTCCTGTGAGTTTAGATTTTCGAATCCGACGCAAAACTGACAGTTAATTGTAACGTTCAGAGCCTGTTAATGACGATGGAACACACAAATTGCCTCGCGATTCAATACATCGTCCTCCAGCCGACTTATCCCCAAGGGTCTAGTGCTGCCACGGACACCTTATGGTCGTTCTCCTGTGAGTCTAGATTTTCGAATCCGACGCAAAACTGACAGTTAATTGTAACGTTCAGAGCCTCTTAATGACAATGGAACACACAAATCGCGTCGCGATTCAATACATCGTCCTCCGGCCGACCTGCCTCCATCGGTCTATTGCTGCCTCGGGCATCTTATGGTCGATCTCCTGTGAGTCTAGATTTTCGAATCCGACGCAAAACTGACTGTTAATTGTAACGTTCAGAGCCTGTTAATGACGATGGAACACACAAATCCCGTCGCGATTCAATACATCGTCCTCCGGCCGACCTGTCTCCAAGGGTCTATTGCTGCCTCGGGCACCTTATGGTCGATCTCCTGTGAGTCTACATTTTCGAATCCGACGCAAAACTGACAGTTAATTGTAACGTTCAGAGCCTGTTAATGACGATGGAACACACAAATCGCGTCGCGATTCAATACATCGTCCTCCGGCCGACCTGTCTCCAAGGGTCTATTGCTGCCTCGGGCACCTTATGGTCGATCTCCTGTGAGTCTAGATTTTCGAATCCGACGCAAAACTGACAGTTAATTGTAAGATTCAGAGTCTGTTAATGACGACGGAACACACAAATTGCGTCGCGATTCAATACATCGTCCTCCGGCCGACCTGTCTCGAAGAGTCTATTGCTGCCTCGGGCACTTTATGGCCGATCTCCTGTGAGTCTAGATTTTCGAATCCGACGCAGTTAATTGTAACGTTCAGTGCCTGTTAATGACGATGGAACACACAAATCGCGTCGCGATTCATTACATCGTCCTCCGGCCGACCTGCCTCCATGGGTCTATTGCTGCCTCGGGCACCTTATGGTCGATCTCCTGTGAGTCTAGATTTTCGAATCCGACGCAAAACTGACTGTTAATTGTAACGTTCAGAGCCTGTTAAAGACGATGGAACACACAAATCCCGTCGCGATTCAATACATCGTCCTCCGGCCGACCTGTCTCCAAGGGTCTATTGCTGCCTCGGGCACCTTATGGTCGATCTCCTGTGAGTCTAGATTTTCGAATCCGACGCAAAACTGACAATTAATTGTAACGTTCAGAGCCTGTTAATGACGATGGAACACACAAATTGCGTCGCGATTCAATACATCGTCCTCCAGCCGACTTGTCTCCAAGGGGCTAGTGCTGCCTCGGACACCGTATGGTCGTTCTCCTGTGAGTCTAGAATTTCGAATCCGACGCAAAACTGACAGTTAATTGTAAGGCTCAGAGCCTCTTAATGACAATGGAACACACAAATCGCGTCGCGATTCAATACATCGTCCTCCGGCCGACCTGTCTCCAAGGGTCTATTGCTGCCTCGGGCACCTTATGGTCGATCTCCTGTGAGTCTAGATTTTCGAATCCGACGTAAAACTGACAGTTAATTGTAACGTTCAGAGCCTGTTAATGACTATGGAACACACAAATCGCGTCGCGATTCAATACATCGTCCTCCAGCCGACTTGTCTCCAAGGGTCTAGTGCTGCCTCGGACACCTTATGGTCGTTCTCCTGTGAGTCTAGATTTTCGAATGCGACAAAAAACTGTCAGTTAATCGTAAGGTTCAGAGCCTCTTAATGACAATGGAACACACAAATTGCGTCGCGATTCAATACATCGTCCTCCGGCCGACCTGTCTCCAACGGTCTATTGCTGCCTCGGGCACCTTATGGTCGTTCTCCTGTGAGTCTAGATTTTCGAATCCGACGCAAAACTGACAGTTAATTGTAACGTTCAGAGCCTGTTAATGACGATGGAACACACAAATTGCGTCGCGATTCAATACATCGTCCTCCAGCCGACTTGTCTCCAAGGGTCTAGTGCTGCCACGGACACCTTATGGTCGTTCTCCTGTGAGTCTAGATTTTCGAATCCGACGCAAAACTGACAGTTAATTGTAACGTTCAGAGCCTCTTAATGACAATGGAACACACAAATCGCGTCGCGATTCAATACATCGTCCTCCGGCCGACCTGCCTCCATGGGTCTATTGCTGCCTCGGGCACCTTATGGTCGATCTCCTGTGAGTCTAGATTTTCGAATCCGACGCAAAACTGACTGTTAATTGTAACGTTCAGAGGCTGTTAATGACGATGGAACACACAAATCCCGTCGCGATTCAATACATAGTCCTCCGGCCGACCTATCTCCAAGGGTCTATTGCTGCCTCGGGCACCTTATGGCCGATCTCCTGTGAGTCTAGATTTTCGAATCCGACGCAGTTAATTGTAACGTTCAGTGCCTGTTAATGACGATGGAACACACAAATCGCGTCGCGATTCAATACATCGTCCTCCGGCCGACCTGCCTCCATGGGTCTATTGCTGCCTCGGGCACCTTATGGTCGATCTCCTGTGAGTCTAGATTTTCGAATCCGACGCAAAACTGGCTGTTAATTGTAACGTTCAGAGCCTGTTAATGACGATGGAACACACAAATCCCGTCGCGATTCAATACATCGTCCTCCGGCCGACCTGTCTCCAAGGGTCTATTGCTGCCTCGGGCACCTTATGGTCGATCTCCTGTGAGTCTACATTTTCGAATCCGACGCAAAACTGACAGTTAATTGTAACGTTCAGAGCCTGTTAATGACGATGGAACACACAAATCGCGTCGCGATTCAATACATCGTCCTCCGGCCGACCTGTCTCCAAGGGTCTATTGCTGCCTCGGGCACCTTATGGTCGATCTCCTGTGAGTCTAGATTTTCGAATCCGACGCAAAACTGACAGTTAATTGTAAGGTTCAGAGGCTGTTAATGACGATGGAACACACAAATTGCGTCGCGATTCAATACATCGTCCTCCGGCCGACCTGTCTCCAAGGGTCTATTGCTACCTCGGGCACCTTATGGTCGTTCTCCTGTGAGTCTAGATTTTCGAATCCGACGCAAAACTGACAGTTAATTGTAACGTTCAGAGCCTGTTAATGACGATGGAACACACAAATTGGGTCGCGATTCAATACATCGTCCTGCAGCCGACTTGTCTCCAAGGGTTTAGTGCTGCCTCGGGCACCTTATGGTCGTTCCTCTGTGAGTCTAGATTTTCGAATCCGACGCAAAACTGACAGTTAATTGTAAGGTTCAGAGCCTCTTAATGACAATGGAACACACAAATTGCGTCGCGATTCAATACATCGTCCTCCGGCCGACCTGTCTCCAAGGGTCTATTGCTGCCTCGGGCACCTTATGGTCGATCTCCTGTGAGTCTAGATTTTCGAATCCGACGCATACCCGACAGTAAATTGTAACGTTCAGAGCCTGTTAATGACGATGGAACACACAAATCGCGTCGCGATTCAATACATTGTCCTCCAGCCGACTTGTATCCAAGGGTCTAGTGCTGCCTCGGACACCTTATGGTCGTTCTCCTGTGAGTCTAGATTTTCGAATGCGACGCAAAACTGACAGTTAATCGTAAGGTTCAGAGCCTCTTAATGACAATGGAACACACAAATTGCGTCGCGATTCAATACATCGTCCTCCGGCCGACCTGTATCCAAGGGTCTATTGCTGCCTCGGGCACCTTATGGTCGTTCTCCTGTGAGTCTAGATTTTCGAATCCGACGCAAAACTGACAGTTAATTGTAACGTTCAGAGCCTCTTAATGACAATGGAACACACAAATCCCGTCGCGATTCAATACATCGTCCTCCGGCCGACCTGTCTCCAGGGGTCTATTGCTGCCTCGGGCACCTTATGGTCGATCTCCTGTGAGTCTAGATTTTCGAATCCGACGCAAAACTGACAGTTAATTGTAACGTTCAGAGCCTGTTAATGACGATGGAACACACAAATTGCGTCGCGATTCAATACATCGTCCTCCAGCCGACTTGTCTCCAAGGGTCTAGTGCTGCCACGGACACCTTATGGTCGTTCTCCTGTGAGTCTAGATTTTCGAATCCGACGCAAAACTGACAGTTAATTGTAACGTTCAGAGCCTCTTAATGACAATGGAACACACAAATCGCGTCGCGATTCAATACATCGTCCTCCGGCCGACCTGCCTCCATGGGTCTATTGCTGCCTAGGGCACCTTATGGTCGATCTCCTGTGAGTCTAGATTTTCGAATCCGACGCAAAACTGACGGTTAATTGTAACGTTCAGAGCCTGTTAATGACGATGGAACACACAAATCCCGTCGCGATTCAATACATAGTCCTCCGGCCGACCTGTCTCCAAGGGTCTATTGCTGCCTCGGGCACCTTATGGCCGATCTCCTGTGAGTCTTGATTTTCGAATCCGACGCAGTTAATTGTAACGTTCAGTGCCTGTTAATGACGATGGAACACACAAATCGCGTCGCGATTCAATACATCGTCCTCCGGCCGACCTGCCTCCATGGGTCTATTGCTGCCTCGGGCACCTTATGGTCGATCTCCTGTGAGTCTAGATTTTCGAATCCGACGCAAAACTGACTGTTAATTGTAACGTTCAGAGCCTGTTAATGACGATGGAACACACAAATCCCGTCGCGATTCAATACATAGTCCTCCGGCCGACCTGTCTCCAAGGGTCTATTGCTGCCTCGGGCACCTTATGGTCGATCTCCTGTGAGTCTAGATTTTCGAATCCGACGCAAAACTGACAGTTAATTGTAACGTTCAGAGCCTGTTAATGACGATGGAACACACAAATTGCGTCGCGATTCAATACATCGTCCTCCAGCCGACTTGTCTCCAAGGGTCTAGTGCTGCCTCGGACACCGTATGGTCGTTCTCCTGTGAGTCTAGAATTTCGAATCCGACGCAAAACTGACTGTTAATTGTAACGTTCAGAGCCTGTTAATGACGATGGAACACACAAATCCCGTCGCGATTCAATACATCGTCCTCCGGCCGACCTGTCTCCAAGGGTCTATTGCTGCCTCGGGCACCTTATGGTCGATCTCCTGTGAGTCTACATTTTCGAATCCGACGCAAAACTGACAGTTAATTGTAACGTTCAGAGCCTGTTAATGACGATGGAACACACAAATCGCGTCGCGATTCAATACATCGTCCTCCGGCCGACCTGTCCCCAAGGGTCTATTGCTGCCTCGGGCACCTTATGGTCGATCTCCTGTGAGTCTAGATTTTCGAATCCGACGCAAAACTGAGAGTTAATTGTAAGGTTCAGAGGCTGTTAATGACGATGGAACACACAAATTGCGTCGCGATTCAATACATCGTCCTCCGGCCGACCTGTCTCCAAGGGTCTATTGCTGCCTCGGGCACCTTATGGTCGTTCTCCTGTGAGTCTAGATTTTCGAATCCGACGCAAAACTGACAGTTAATTGTAACGTTCAGAGCCTGTTAATGACGATGGAACACACAAATTGGGTCGCGATTCAATACATCGTCCTCCAGCCGACTTGTCTCCAAGGGTTTAGTGCTGCCTCGGGCACCTTATGGTCGTTCCTCTGTGAGTCTAGATTTTCGAATCCGACGCAAAACTGACAGTTA
The DNA here is from genome assembly GCF_023898315.1 of Schistocerca nitens. Taxonomy (NCBI): domain Eukaryota; kingdom Metazoa; phylum Arthropoda; class Insecta; order Orthoptera; family Acrididae; genus Schistocerca; species Schistocerca nitens. The sequence goes on along the minus strand of NC_064617.1, from coordinate 9,414,184 downwards.
ATTGTAAGGTTCAGAGCCTCTTAATGACAATGGAACACACAAATTGCGTCGCGATTCAATACATCGTCCTCCGGCCGACCTGTCTCCAAGGGTCTATTGCTGCCTCGGGCACCTTATGGTCGTTCCTCTGTGAGTCTAGATTTTCGAATCCGACGCATACCCGACAGTAAATTGTAACGTTCAGAGCCTGTTAATGACGATGGAACACACAAATCGCGTCGCGATTCAATACATCGTCCTCCGGCCGACCTGCCTCCATGGGTCTATTGCTGCCTCGGGCACCTTATGGTCGATCTCCTGTGAGTCTAGATTTTCGAATCCGACGCAAAACTGACTGTTAATTGTAACGTTCAGAGCCTGTTAATGACGATGGAACACACAAATCCCGTCGCGATTCAATACATCGTCCTCCGGCCGACCTGTCTCCAAGGGTCTATTGCTGCCTCGGGCACCTTATGGTCGATCTCCTGTGAGTCTACATTTTCGAATCCGACGCAAAACTGACAGTTAATTGTAACGTTCAGAGCCTGTTAATGACGATGGAACACACAAATCGCGTCGCGATTCAATACATCGTCCTCCGGCCGACCTGTCTCCAAGGGTCTATTGCTGCCTCGGGCACCTTATGGTCGATCTCCTGTGAGTCTAGAATTTCGAATCCGACGCAAAACTGACTGTTAATTGTAACGTTCAGAGCCTGTTAATGACGATGGAACACACAAATCCCGTCGCGATTCAATACATCGTCCTCCGGCCGACCTGTCTCCAAGGGTCTATTGCTGCCTCGGGCACCTTATGGTCGATCTCCTGTGAGTCTACATTTTCGAATCCGACGCAAAACTGACAGTTAATTGTAACGTTCAGAGCCTGTTAATGACGATGGAACACACAAATCGCGTCGCGATTCAATACATCGTCCTCCGGCCGACCTGTCCCCAAGGGTCTATTGCTGCCTCGGGCACCTTATGGTCGATCTCCTGTGAGTCTAGATTTTCGAATCCGACGCAAAACTGACAGTTAATTGTAAGGTTCAGAGGCTGTTAATGACGATGGAACACACAAATTGCGTCGCGATTCAATACATCGTCCTCCGGCCGACCTGTCTCCAAGGGTCTATTGCTGCCTCGGGCACCTTATGGTCGTTCTCCTGTGAGTCTAGATTTTCGAATCCGACGCAAAACTGACAGTTAATTGTAACGTTCAGAGCCTGTTAATGACGATGGAACACACAAATTGGGTCGCGATTCAATACATCGTCCTCCAGCCGACTTGTCTCCAAGGGTTTAGTGCTGCCTCGGGCACCTTATGGTCGTTCTCCTGTGAGTCTAGATTTTCGAATCCGACGCAAAACTGACAGTTAATTGTAAGGTTCAGAGCCTCTTAATGACAATGGAACACACAAATTGCGTCGCGATTCAATACATCGTCCTCCGGCCGACCTGTCTCCAAGGGTCTATTGCTGCCTCGGGCACCTTATGGTCGATCTCCTGTGAGTCTAGATTTTCGAATCCGACGCATACCCGACAGTAAATTGTAACGTTCAGAGCCTGTTAATGACGATGGAACACACAAATCGCGTCGCGATTCAATACATTGTCCTCCAGCCGACTTGTATCCAAGGGTCTAGTGCTGCCTCGGACACCTTATGGTCGTTCTCCTGTGAGTCTAGATTTTCGAATGCGACGCAAAACTGACAGTTAATCGTAAGGTTCAGAGCCTCTTAATGACAATGGAACACACAAATTGCGTCGCGATTCAATACATCGTCCTCCGGCCGACCTGTATCCAAGGGTCTATTGCTGCCTCGGGCACCTTATGGTCGTTCTCCTGTGAGTCTAGATTTTCGAATCCGACGCAAAACTGACAGTTAATTGTAACGTTCAGAGCCTCTTAATGACAATGGAACACACAAATCGCGTCGCGATTCAATACATCGTCCTCCGGCCGACCTGTCTCCAAGGGTCTATTGCTGCCTCGGGCACCTTATGGTCGTTCTCCTGTGAGTCTAGATTTTCGAATCCGACGTAAAACTGACAGTTAATTGTAACGTTAAGAGTCTGTTAAAGACGATGGAACACACAAATCCCGTCGCGATTCTATACATCGTCCTCCGGCCGACCTGTCTCCAAGGGTCTATTGCTGCCTCGGGCACCTTATGGTCGATCTCCTGTGAGTATAGATTTTCGAATCCGACGCAAAACTGACAGTTAATTGTAACGTTCAGAGCCTCTTAATGACAATGGAACACACAAATCGCGTCGCGATTCAATACATCGTCCTCCGGCCGACTTGTCTCCAACGGTCTATTGCTGCCTCGGGCACCTTATGGTCGATCTCCTGTGAGTCTAGATTTTCGAATCCGACGCAAACCTAACAGTTAATTGTAACGCTCAGAGCCTGTTAATGACGATGGAACACACAAATCGCGTCGCGATTCAATACATCTTCCTCCAGCCGACTTGTCTCCAAGGGTCTAGTGCTGCCTCGGACACCTTATGGTCGTTCTCCTGTGAGTCTAGATTTTCGAATGCGACAAAAAACTGTCAGTTAATCGTAAGGTTCAGAGCCTCTTAATGACAATGGAACACACAAATTGCGTCGCGATTCAATACATCGTCCTTCGGCAGACCTGTCTCCAAGGGTCTATTGCTGCCTCGGGCACCTTATGGTCGTTCTCCTGTGAGTCTAGATTTTCGAATCCGACGCAAAACTGACAGTTAATTGTAACGTTCAGAGCCTGTTAATGACGATGGAACACACAAATTGCGTCGCGATTCAATACATCGTCCTCCAGCCGACTTGTCTCCAAGGGTCTAGTGCTGCCACGGACACCTTATGGTCGTTCTCCTGTGAGTCTAGATTTTCGAATCCGACAAAACTGACAGTTAATTGTTACGTTCAGAGCCTCTTAATGACAATGGAACACACAAATCGCGTCGCGATTCAATACATCGTCCTCCGGCCGACCTGCCTCCATGGGTCTATTGCTGCCTCGGGCACCTTATGGTCGATCTCCTGTGAGTCTAGATTTTCGAATCCGACGCAAAACTGACTGTTAATTGTAACGTTCAGAGCCTGTTAATGACGATGGAACACACAAATCCCGTCGCGATTCAATACATCGTCCTCCGGCCGACCTGTCTCCAAGGGTCTATTGCTGCCTCGGGCACCTTATGGTCGATCTCCTGTGAGTCTACATTTTCGAATCCGACGCAAAACTGACAGTTAATTGTAACGTTCAGAGCCTGTTAATGACGATGGAACACACAAATCGCGTCGCCATTAAATACATCGTCCTCCGGCCGACCTGTCTCCAAGGGTCTATTGCTGCCTCGGGCACCTTATGGTCGATCTCCTGTGAGTCTAGATTTTCGAATCCGACGCAAAACTGACAGTTAATTGTAAGGTTCAGAGCCTGTTAATGACGATGGAAGACACAAATTGCGTCGCGATTCAATACATCGTCCTCCGGCCGACCTGTCTCCAAGGGTCTATTGCTGCCCCGGGCACCTTATGGTCGTTCTCCTGTGAGTCTAGATTTTCGAATCCGACGCAAAACTGACAGTTAATTGTAACGTTCAGAGCCTGTTAATGACGATGGAACACACAAATCGGGTCGCGATTCAATACATCGTCCTCCGGCCGACCTGTCTCCAAGGGTCTATTGCTGCCTCGGGCACCTTATGGTCGATCTCCTGTGAGTCTAGATTTTCGAATCCGACGCAAAACTGACAGTTAATTGTAACGTTCAGAGCCAGTTAATGACGATGGAACACACAAATCGGGTCGCGATTCAATACATCCTCCTCCAGCCGACTTGTCTCCAAGGGTTTAGTGCTGCCTCGGGCACCTTATGGTCGTTCCTCTGTGAGTCTAGATTTTCGAATCCGACGCAAAACTGACAGTTAATTGTAACGTTCAGAGCCTGTTAAAGACGATGGAACACACAAATCCCGTCGCGATTCAATACATCGTCCTCCGGCCGACCTGTCTCCAAGGGTCTATTGCTGCCTCGGGCACCTTATGGTCGTTCTCCTGTGAGTCTAGATTTTCGAATGCGACGCAAAACTAACAGTTTATCGTAAGGTTCAGAGCCTCTTAATGACAATGGAACACACAAATTGCGTCGCGATTCAATACATCGTCCTCCGGCCGACCTGTCTCCAACGGTCTATTGCTGCCTCGGGCACCTTATGGTCGTTCTCCTGTGAGTCTAGATTTTCGAATCCGACGCAAAACTGACGGTTAATTGTAACGTTCAGAGCCTGTTAATGACGATGGAACACACAAATTGCGTCGCGATTCAATACATCGTCCTCCAGCCGACTTGTCTCCAAGGGTCTAGTGCTGCCTCGGGCACCTTATGGTCGTTCTCCTGTGAGTCTAGATTTTCGAATCCGACGTAAAACTGACAGTTAATTGTAACGTTCAGAGCCTGTTAAAGACGATGGAACACACAAATCCCGTCGCGATTCTATACATCGTCCTCCGGCCGACCTGTCTCCAAGGGTCTATTGCTGCCTCGGGCACCTTATGGTCGATCTCCTGTGAGTATAGATTTTCGAATCCGACGCAAAACTGACAGTTAATTGTAACGTTCAGAGCCTCTTAATGACAATGGAACACACAAATCGCGTCGCGATTCAATACATCGTCCTCCGGCCGACTTGTCTCCAACGGTCTATTGCTGCCTCGGGCACCTTATGGTCGATCTCCTGTGAGTCTAGATTTTCGAATCCGACGCAAACCTAACAGTTAATTGTAACGCTCAGAGCCTGTTAATGACGATGGAACACACAAATCGCGTCGCGATTCAATACATCTTCCTCCAGCCGACTTGTCTCCAAGGGTCTAGTGCTGCCTCGGACACCTTATGGTCGTTCTCCTGTGAGTCTAGAATTTCGAATGCGACAAAAAACTGTCAGTTAATCGTAAGGTTCAGAGCCTCTTAATGACAATGGAACACACAAATTGCGTCGCGATTCAATACATCGTCCTTCGGCAGACCTGTCTCCAAGGGTCTATTGCTGCCTCGGGCACCTTATGGTCGTTCTCCTGTGAGTCTAGATTTTCGAATGCGACGCAAAACTAACAGTTTATCGTAAGGTTCAGAGCCTCTTAATGACAATGGAACACACAAATTGCGTCGCGATTCAATACATCGTCCTCCGGCCGACCTGTCTCCAACGGTCTATTGCTGCCTCGGGCACCTTATGGTCGTTCTCCTGTGAGTCTAGATTTTCGAATCCGACGCAAAACTGACGGTTAATTGTAACGTTCAGAGCCTGTTAATGACGATGGAACACACAAATTGCGTCGCGATTCAATACATCGTCCTCCAGCCGACTTGTCTCCAAGGGTCTAGTGCTGCCACGGACACCTTATGGTCATTCTCCTGTGAGTCTAGATTTTCGAATCCGACGCAAAACTGACAGTTAATTGTAACGTTCAGAGCCTGTTAATGACGATGGAACACACAAATCCCGTCGCGATTCAATACATCGTCCTCCGGCCGACCTGTCTCCAAGGGTCTATTGCTGCCTCGGGCACCTTATGGTCGATCTCCTGTGAGTCTACATTTTCGAATCCGACGCAAAACTGACAGTTAATTGTAACGTTCAGAGCCTGTTAATGACGATGGAACACACAAATCGCGTCGCGATTCAATACATCGTCCTCCGGCCGACCTGTCTCCAAGGGTCTATTGCTGCCTCGGGCACCTTATGGTCGATCTCCTGTGAGTCTAGATTTTCGAATCCGACGCAAAACTGACAGTTAATTGTAAGGTTCAGAGCCTGTTAATGACGATGGAACACACAAATCCCGTCGCGATTCAATACATCGTCCTCCGGCCGACCTGTCTCCAAGGGTCTATTGCTGCCTCGGGCACCTTATGGTCGTTCTCCTGTGAGTCTAGATTTTCGAATCCGACGCAAAACTGACAGTTAATTGTAACGTTCAGAGCCAGTTAATGACGATGGAACACACAAATCGGGTCGCGATTCAATACATCGTCCTCCAGCCGACTTGTCTCCAAGGGTTTAGTGCTGCCTCGGGCACCTTATGGTCGTTCCTCTGTGAGTCTAGATTTTCGAATCCGACGCAAAACTGACAGTTAATTGTAACGTTCAGAGCCTGTTAAAGACGATGGAACACACAAATCCCGTCGCGATTCAATACATCGTCCTCCGGCCGACCTGTCTCCAAGGGTCTATTGCTGCCTCGGGCACCTTATGGTCGATCTCCTGTGAGTCTAGATTTTCGAATCCGACGCATACCTGACAGTAAATTGTAAAGTTCAGAGCCTGTTAATGACGATGGAACACACAAATCGCGTCGCGATTCAATACATTGTCCTCCAGCCGACTTGTCTCCAAGGGTCTAGTGCTGCCTCGGACACCTTATGGTCGTTCTCCTGTGAGTCTAGATTTTCGAATGCGACGCAAAACTGACAGTTAATCGTAAGGTTCAGAGCCTCTTAATGACAATGGAACACACAAATTGCGTCGCGATTCAATACATCGTCCTCCGGCCGACCTGTATCCAAGGGTCTATTGCTGCCTCGGGCACCTTATGGTCGTTCTCCTGTGAGTCTAGATTTTCGAATCCGACGCAAAACTGACAGTTAATTGTAACGTTCAGAGCCTCTTAATGACAATGGAACACACAAATCGCGTCGCGATTCAATACATCGTCCTCCAGTCGACTTGTCTCCATGGGTCTAGTGCTGCCTCGGACACCTTATGGTCGTTCTCCTGTGAGTCTAGATTTTCGAATCCGACGCAAAACTGACAGTTAATTGTAACGTTCAAAGCCTCTTAATGACAATGGAACACACAAATCGCGTCGCGATTCAATACATCGTCCTCCGGCCGACCTGTCTCCAAGGGTCTAGTGCTGCCTCGGACACCTTATGGTCGTTCTCCTGTGAGTCTAGATTTTCGAATGCGACGCAAAACTGACAGTTAATCGTAAGTTTCAGAGCCTCTTAATGACAATGGAACACAGAAATTGCGTCGCGATTCAATACATCGTCCTCCGGCCGACCTGTCTCCAACGGTCTATTGCTGCCTCGGGCACCTTATGGTCGTTCTCCTGTGCGTCTAGATTTTCGAATCCGACGCAAAACTGACAGTTAATTGTAACGTTCAGAGCCTGTTAATGACGATGGAACACACAAATTGCGTCGCGATTCAATACATCGTCCTCCAGCCGACTTGTCTCCAAGGGTCTAGTGCTGCCACGGACACCTTATGGTCGTTCTCCTGTGAGTCTAGATTTTCGAATCCGACGCAAAACTGACAGTTAATTGTAACGTTCAGAGCCTCTTAATGACAATGGAACACACAAATCGCGTCGCGATTCAATACATCGTCCTCCGGCCGACCTGCCTCCATGGGTCTATTGCTGCCTCGGGCACTTTATGGTCGATCTCCTGTGAGTCTAGATTTTCGAATCCGACGCAAAACTGACTGTTAATTGTAACGTTCAGAGCCTGTTAATGACGATGGAACACACAAATCCCGACGCGATTCAATACATCGTCCTCCGGCCGACCTGTAACCAAGGGTCTATTGCTGCCTCGGGCACCTTATGATCGATCTCCTGTGAGTCTACATTTTCGAATCCGACGCAAAACTGACAGTTAATTGTAACGTTCAGAGCCTGTTAATGACGATGGAACACACAAATCGCGTCGCGATTCAATACATCGTCCTCCGGCCGACCTGTCTCCAAGGGTCTATTGCTGCCTCGGGCACCTTATGGTCGATCTCCTGTGAGTCTAGATTTTCGAATCCGACGCAAAACTGACAGTTAATTGTAAGGTTCAGAGCCTGTTAATGACGATGGAACACACAAATTGCGTCGCGATTCAATACATCGTCCTCCGGCCGACCTGTCTCCAAGGGTCTATTGCTGCCTCGGGCATATTATGGTCGTTCTCCTGTGAGTCTAGATTTTCGAATCCGACGCAAAACTGACAGTTAATTGTAACGTTCAGAGCCTGTTAATGACGATGGAACACACAAATCGCGTCGCGATTCAATACATCGTCCTCCAGCCGACTTGTCTCCAAGGGTTTAGTGCTGCCTCGGGCACCTGATGGTCGTTCCTCTGTGAGTCTAGATTTTCGAATCCGACGCAAAACTGACAGTTAATTGTAACGTTAAGAGGCTGTTAAAGACGATGGAACACACAAATCCCGTCGCGATTCAATACATCGTCCTCCGGCCGACCTGTCTCCAAGGGTCTATTGCTGCCTCGGGCACCTTATGGTCGATCTCCTGTGAGTCTAGATTTTCGAATCCGACGCATACCTGACAGTAAATTGTAACGTTCAGAGCCTGTTAATGACGATGGAACACAGAAATCGCGTCGCGATTCAATACATTGTCCTCCAGCCGACTTGTCTCCAAGGGTCTAGTGCTGCCTCGGACACCTTATGGTCGTTCTCCTGTGAGTCTAGATTTTCGAATGCGACGCAAAACTGACAGTTAATCGTAAGGTTCAGAGCCTCTTAATGACAATGGAACACACAAATTGCGTCGCGATTCAATACATCGTCCTCCGGCCGACCTGTATCCAAGGGTCTATTGCTGCCTCGGGCACCTTATGGTCATTCTCCTGTGAGTCTAGATTTTCGAATCCGACGCAAAACTGACAGTTAATTGTAACGTTCAGAGCCTCTTAATGACAATGGAACACACAAATCGCGTCGCGATTCAATACATCGTCCTCCAGTCGACTTGTCTCCATGGGTCTAGTGCTGCCTCGGACACCTTATGGTCGTTCTCCTGTGAGTCTAGATTTTCGAATCCGACGCAAAACTGATAGTTAATTGTAACGTTCAAAGCCTCTTAATGACAATGGAACACACAAATCGCGTCGCGATTCAATACATCGTCCTCCGGCCGACCTGTCTCCAAGGGTCTAGTGCTGCCTCGGACACCTTATGGTCGTTCTCCTGTTAGTCTAGATTTTCGAATGCGACGCAAAACTGACAGTTAATCGTAAGGTTCAGAGCCTCTTAATGACAATGGAACACAGAAATTGCGTCGCGATTCAATACATCGTCCTCCGGCCGACCTGTCTCCAACGGTCTATTGCTGCCTCGGGCACCTTATGGTGGTTCTCCTGTGCGTCTAGATTTTCGAATCCGACGCAAAACTGACAGTTAATTGTAACGTTCAGAGCCTGTTAATGACGATGGAACACACAAATCGGGTCGCGATTCAATACATCGTCCTCCGGCCGACCTGCCTCCATGGGTCTATTGCTGCCTCGGGCACCTTATGGTCGATCTCCTGTGAGTCTAGATTTTCGAATCCGACGCAAAACTGACTGTTAATTGTAACATTCAGAGCCTGTTAATGACGATGGAACACACAAATCCCGTCGCGATTCAATACATCGTCCTCCGGCCGACCTGTAACCAAGGGTCTATTGCTGCCTCGGGCACCTTATGGTCGATCTCCTGTGAGTCTACATTTTCGAATCCGACGCAAAACTGACAGTTAATTGTAACGTTCAGAGCCTGTTAATGACGATGGAACACACAAATCGCGTCGCGATTCAATACATCGTCCTCCGGCCGACCTGTCTCCAAGGGTCTATTGCTGCCTCGGGCACCTTATGGTCGATCTCCTGTGAGTCTAGATTTTCGAATCCGACGCAAAACTGACAGTTAATTGTAAGGTTCAGAGCCTGTAAATGACGATGGAACACACAAATTGCGTCGCGATTCAATACATCGTCCTCCGGCCGACCTGTCTCCAAGGGTCTATTGCTGCCTCGGGCATATTATGGTCGTTCTCCTGTGAGTCTAGATTTTCGAATCCGACGCAAAACTGACAGTTAATTGTAACGTTCAGAGCCTGTTAATGACGATGGAACACACAAATCGGGTCGCGATTCAATACATCGTCCTCCAGCCGACTTGTCTCCAAGGGTTTAGTGCTGCCTCGGGCACCTTATGGTCGTTCCTCTGTGAGTCTAGATTTTCGAATCCGACGCAAAACTGACAGTTAATTGTAACGTTCAGAGCCTCTTGATGACAATGGAACACACAAATCGCGTCGCGATTCAATACATCGTCCTCCGGCCGACCTGCCTCCATGGGTCTATTGCTGCCTCGGGCACCTTATGGTCGATCTCCTGTGAGTCTAGATTTTCGAATCCGACGCAAAACTGACTGTTAATTGTAACGTTCAGAGCCTGTTAATGACGATGGAACACACAAATCCCGTCGCGATTCAATACATCGTCCTCCGGCCGACCTGTAACCAAGTGTCTATTGCTGCCTCGGGCACCTTATGGTCGATCTCCAGTGAGTCTACATTTTCGAATCCGACGCAAAACTGACAGTTAATTGTAACGCTCAGAGCCTGTTAATGACGATGGAACACACAAATCGCGTCGCGATTCAATACATCGTCCTCCGGCCGACCTGTCTCCAAGGGTCTATTGCTGCCTCGGGCACCTTATGGTCGATCTCCTGTGAGTCTAGATTTTCGAATCCGACGCAAAACTGACAGTTAATTGTAAGGTTCAGAGCCTGTTAATGACGATGGAACACACAAATTGCGTCGCGATTCAATACATCGTCCTCCGGCCGACCTGTCTCCAAGGGTCTATTGCTGCCTCGGGCACCTTATGGTCGATCTCCTGTGAGTCTAGATTTTCGAATCCGACGCAAAACTGACAGTTAATTGTAACGTTCAGAGCCTGTTAATGACGATGGAACACACAAATCGGGTCGCGATTCAATACATCGTCCTCCAGCCGACTTGTCTCCAAGGGTTTAGTGCTGCCTCGGGCACCTTATGGTCGTTCCTCTGTGAGTCTAGATTTTCGAATCCGACGCAAAACTGACAGTTAATTGTAAGATTCAGAGCCTCTTAATGACAATGGAACACACAAATTGCGTCGCGATTCAATACATCGTCCTCCGGCCGACCTGTCTCCAACGGTCTATTGCTGCCTCGGGCACCTTATGGTCGATCTCCTGTGAGTCTAGATTTTCGAATCCGACGCATACCTGACAGTAAATTGTAACGTTCAGAGCCTGTTAATGACGATGGAACACACAAATCGCGTCGCGATTCAATACATTGTCCTCCAGCCGACTTGTCTCCAAGGGTCTAGTGCTGCCTCGGACACCTTATGGTCGTTCTCCTGTGAGTCTAGATTTTCGAATGCGACGCAAAACTGACAGTTAATCGTAAGGTTCAGAGCCTCTTAATGACAATGGAACACACAAATTGCGTCGCGATTCAATACATCGTTCTCCGGCCGACCTGTATCCAAGGGTCTATTGCTGCCTCGGGCACCTTATGGTCGTTCTCCTGTGAGTCTAGATTTTCGAATCCGACGCAAAACTGACAGTTAATTGTAACGTTCAGAGCCTCTTAATGACAATGGAACACACAAATCGCGTCGCGATTCAATACATCGTCCTCCGGCCGACCTGTCTCCAAGGGTCTATTGCTGCCTCGGGCACCTTATGGTCGATCTCCTGTGAGTCTAGATTTTCGAATCCGACGTAAAACTGACAGTTAATTGTAACGTTCAGAGCCTGTTAAAGACGATGGAACACACAAATCCCGTCGCGATTCAATACATCGTCCTCCAGCCGACTAGTCTCCAAGGGTCTAGTGCTGCCTCGGACACCGTATGGTCGTTCTCCTGTGAGTCTAGATTTTCGAATCCGACGCAAAACTGACAGTTAATTGTAAGGCTCAGAGCCTCTTAATGACAATGGAACACACAAATCGCGTCGCGATTCAATACATCGTCCTCCGGCCGACTTGTCTCCAACGGTCTATTGCTGCCTCGGGCACCTTATGGTCGATCTCCTGTGAGTCTAGATTTTCGAATCCGACGCAAACCTGACAGTTAATTGTAACGTTCAGAGCCTGTTAATGACGATGGAACACACAAATCGCGTCGCGATTCAATACATCGTCCTCCAGCCGACTTGTCTCCAAGGGTCTAGTGCTGCCTCGGACACCTTATGGTCGTTCTCCTGTGAGTCTAGATTTTCGAATGCGACAAAAAACTGTCAGTTAATCGTAAGGTTCAGAGCCTCTTAATGACAATGGAACACACAAATTGCGTCGCGATTCAATACATCGTCCTCCGGAGGACCTGTCTCCAAGGGTCTATTGCTGCCTCGGGCACCTTATGGTCGTTCTCCTGTGAGTCTAGATTTTCGAATCCGACGCAAAACTGACAGTTAATTGTAACGTTCAGAGCCTGTTAATGACGATGGAACACACAAATTGCGTCGCGATTCAATACATCGTCCTCCAGCCGACTTGTCTCCAAGGGTCTAGTGCTGCCACGGACACCTTATGGTCGTTCTCCTGTGAGTCTAGATTTTCGAATCCTACGCAAAACTGACAGTTAATTGTAACGTTCAGAGCCTCTTAATGACAATGGAACACACAAATCGCGTCGCGATTCAATACATCGTCCTCCGGCCGAACTGCCTCCATGGGTCTATTGCTGCCTCGGGCACCTTATGGTCGATCTCCTGTGAGTCTAGATTTTCGAATCCGACGCAAAACTGACTGTTAATTGTAACGTTCAGAGCCTGTTAATGACGATGGAACACACAAATCCCGTCGCGATTCAATACATCGTCCTCCGGCCGACCTGTCTCCAAGGGTCTATTGCTGCCTCGGGCACCTTATGGTCGATCTCCTGTGAGTCTAGATTTTCGAATCCGACGCAAAACTGACAGTTAATTGTAACGTTCAGAGCCTGTTAATGACGATGGAACACACAAATCGCGTCGCGATTCAATACATCGTCCTCCGGCCGACCTGTCTCCAAGGGTCTATTGCTGCCTCGGGCACCTTATGGTCGATCTCCTGTGAGTCTAGATTTTCGAATCCGACGTAAAACTGACAGTTAATTGTAACGTTCAGAGCCTGTTAAAGACGATGGAACACACAAATCCCGTCGCGATTCAATACATCGTCCTCCAGCCGACTTGTCTCCAAGGGTCTAGTGCTGCCTCGGACACCGTATGGTCGTTCTCCTGTGAGTCTAGATTTTCGAATCCGACGCAAAACTGACAGTTAATTGTAAGGCTCAGAGCCTCTTAATGACAATGGAACACACAAATCGCGTCGCGATTCAATACATCGTCCTCCGGCCGACTTGTCTCCAACGGTCTATTGCTGCCTCGGGCACCTTATGGTCGATCTCCTGTGAGTCTAGATTTTCGAATCCGACGCAAACCTGACAGTTAATTGTAACGTTCAGAGCCTGTTAATGACGATGGAACACACAAATCGCGTCGCGATTCAATACATCGTCCTCCGGCCGACCTGTCTCCAAGGGTTTAGTGCTACCTCGGGCACCTTATGGTCGTTCCTCTGTGAGTCTAGATTTTCGAATCCGACGCAAAACTGACAATTGTAAGGTTCAGAGCCTCTTAATGACAATGGAACACACAAATTGCGTCGCGATTCAATACATCGTCCTCCGGCCGACCTGTCTCCAAGGGTCTATTGCTGCCTCGGGCACCTTATGGTCGATCTCCTGTGAGTCTAGATTTTCGAATCCGACGCATACCTGACAGTAAATTGTAACGTTCAGAGCCTGTTAATGAAGATGGAACACACAAATCGCGTCGCGAATCAATACATTGTCCTCCAGCCGACTTGTCTCCAAGGGTCTAGTGCTGCCTCGGACACCTTATGGTCGATCTCCTGTGAGTCTAGATTTTCGAATCCGACGTAAAACTGACAGTTAATTGTAACGTTCAGAGCCTGTTAAAGACGATGGAACACACAAATCCCGTCGCGATTCAATACATCGTCCTCCAGCCGACTTGTCTCCAAGGGTCTAGTGCTGCCTCGGACACCGTATGGTCGTTCTCCTGTGAGTCTAGATTTTCGAATCCGACGCAAAACTGACAGTTAATTGTAAGGCTCAGAGCCTCTTAATGACAATGGAACACACAAATCGCGTCGCGATTCAATACATCGTCCTCCGGCCGACTTGTCTCCAACGGTCTATTGCTGCCTCGGGCACCTTATGGTCGATCTCCTGTGAGTCTAGATTTTCGAATCCGACGCAAACCTGACAGTTAATTGTAACGTTCAGAGCCTGTTAATGACGATGGAACACACAAATCGCGTCGCGATTCAATACATCGTCCTCCGGCCGACCTGTCTCCAAGGGTTTAGTGCTACCTCGGGCACCTTATGGTCGTTCCTCTGTGAGTCTAGATTTTCGAATCCGACGCAAAACTGACAATTGTAAGGTTCAGAGCCTCTTAATGACAATGGAACACACAAATTGCGTCGCGATTCAATACATCGTCCTCCGGCCGACCTGTCTCCAAGGGTCTATTGCTGCCTCGGGCACCTTATGGTCGATCTCCTGTGAGTCTAGATTTTCGAATCCGACGCATACCTGACAGTAAATTGTAACGTTCAGAGCCTGTTAATGAAGATGGAACACACAAATCGCGTCGCGAATCAATACATTGTCCTCCAGCCGACTTGTCTCCAAGGGTCTATTGCTGCCTCGGGCACCTTATGGTCGATCTCCTGTGAGTCTAGAATTTCGAATCCGACGCAGTTAATTGTAACGTTCAGAGCCTGTTAATGACGATGGAACACACAAACTGCGTCGCGATTCAATACATCGTCCTCCAGCCGACTTGTCTCCAAGGGTCTAGTGCTGCCTCGGGCACCTTATGGTCGATCTCCTGTGAGTCTAGATTTTCGAATCCGACGCAAAACTGACAGTTAATTGTAAGGTTCAGAGCCTGTAAATGACGATGGAACACACAAATTGCGTCGCGATTCAATACATCGTCCTCCGGCCGACCTGTCTCCAAGGGTCTATTGCTGCCTCGGGCATATTATGGTCGTTCTCCTGTGAGTCTAGATTTTCGAATCCGACGCAAAACTGACAGTTAATTGTAACGTTCAGAGCCTGTTAATGACGATGGAACACACAAATCGGGTCGCGATTCAATACATCGTCCTCCAGCCGACTTGTCTCCAAGGGTTTAGTGCTGCCTCGGGCACCTTATGGTCGTTCCTCTGTGAGTCTAGATTTTCGAATCCGACGCAAAACTGACAGTTAATTGTAACGTTCAGAGCCTCTTAATGACAATGGAACACACAAATCGCGTCGCGATTCAATACATCGTCCTCCGGCCGACCTGCCTCCATGGGTCTATTGCTGCCTCGGGCACCTTATGGTCGATCTCCTGTGAGTCTAGATTTTCGAATCCGACGCAAAACTGACTGTTAATTGTAACGTTCAGAGCCTGTTAATGACGATGGAACACACAAATCCCGTCGCGATTCAATACATCGTCCTCCGGCCGACCTGTAACCAAGTGTCTATTGCTGCCTCGGGCACCTTATGGTCGATCTCCAGTGAGTCTACATTTTCGAATCCGACGCAAAACTGACAGTTAATTGTAACGCTCAGAGCCTGTTAATGACGATGGAACACACAAATCGCGTCGCGATTCAATACATCGTCCTCCGGCCGACCTGTCTCCAAGGGTCTATTGCTGCCTCGGGCACCTTATGGTCGATCTCCTGTGAGTCTAGATTTTCGAATCCGACGCAAAACTGACAGTTAATTGTAAGGTTCAGAGCCTGTTAATGACGATGGAACACACAAATTGCGTCGCGATTCAATACATCGTCCTCCGGCCGACCTGTCTCCAAGGGTCTATTGCTGCCTCGGGCACCTTATGGTCGATCTCCTGTGAGTCTAGATTTTCGAATCCGACGCAAAACTGACAGTTAATTGTAACGTTCAGAGCCTGTTAATGACGATGGAACACACAAATCGGGTCGCGATTCAATACATCGTCCTCCAGCCGACTTGTCTCCAAGGGTTTAGTGCTGCCTCGGGCACCTTATGGTCGTTCCTCTGTGAGTCTAGATTTTCGAATCCGACGCAAAACTGACAGTTAATTGTAAGATTCAGAGCCTCTTAATGACAATGGAACACACAAATTGCGTCGCGATTCAATACATCGTCCTCCGGCCGACCTGTCTCCAACGGTCTATTGCTGCCTCGGGCACCTTATGGTCGATCTCCTGTGAGTCTAGATTTTCGAATCCGACGCATACCTGACAGTAAATTGTAACGTTCAGAGCCTGTTAATGACGATGGAACACACAAATCGCGTCGCGATTCAATACATTGTCCTCCAGCCGACTTGTCTCCAAGGGTCTAGTGCTGCCTCGGACACCTTATGGTCGTTCTCCTGTGAGTCTAGATTTTCGAATGCGACGCAAAACTGACAGTTAATCGTAAGGTTCAGAGCCTCTTAATGACAATGGAACACACAAATTGCGTCGCGATTCAATACATCGTCCTCCGGCCGACCTGTATCCAAGGGTCTATTGCTGCCTCGGGCACCTTATGGTCGTTCTCCTGTGAGTCTAGATTTTCGAATCCGACGCAAAACTGACAGTTAATTGTAACGTTCAGAGCCTCTTAATGACAATGGAACACACAAATCGCGTCGCGATTCAATACATCGTCCTCCGGCCGACCTGTCTCCAAGGGTCTATTGCTGCCTCGGGCACCTTATGGTCGATCTCCTGTGAGTCTAGATTTTCGAATCCGACGTAAAACTGACAGTTAATTGTAACGTTCAGAGCCTGTTAAAGACGATGGAACACACAAATCCCGTCGCGATTCAATACATCGTCCTCCAGCCGACTTGTCTCCAAGGGTCTAGTGCTGCCTCGGACACCGTATGGTCGTTCTCCTGTGAGTCTAGATTTTCGAATCCGACGCAAAACTGACAGTTAATTGTAAGGCTCAGAGCCTCTTAATGACAATGGAACACACAAATCGCGTCGCGATTCAATACATCGTCCTCCGGCCGACTTGTCTCCAACGGTCTATTGCTGCCTCGGGCACCTTATGGTCGATCTCCTGTGAGTCTAGATTTTCGAATCCGACGCAAACCTGACAGTTAATTGTAACGTTCAGAGCCTGTTAATGACGATGGAACACACAAATCGCGTCGCGATTCAATACATCGTCCTCCAGCCGACTTGTCTCCAAGGGTCTAGTGCTGCCTCGGACACCTTATGGTCGTTCTCCTGTGAGTCTAGATTTTCGAATGCGACAAAAAACTGTCAGTTAATCGTAAGGTTCAGAGCCTCTTAATGACAATGGAACACACAAATTGCGTCGCGATTCAATACATCGTCCTCCGGAGGACCTGTCTCCAAGGGTCTATTGCTGCCTCGGGCACCTTATGGTCGTTCTCCTGTGAGTCTAGATTTTCGAATCCGACGCAAAACTGACAGTTAATTGTAACGTTCAGAGCCTGTTAATGACGATGGAACACACAAATTGCGTCGCGATTCAATACATCGTCCTCCAGCCGACTTGTCTCCAAGGGTCTAGTGCTGCCACGGACACCTTATGGTCGTTCTCCTGTGAGTCTAGATTTTCGAATCCTACGCAAAACTGACAGTTAATTGTAACGTTCAGAGCCTCTTAATGACAATGGAACACACAAATCGCGTCGCGATTCAATACATCGTCCTCCGGCCGAACTGCCTCCATGGGTCTATTGCTGCCTCGGGCACCTTATGGTCGATCTCCTGTGAGTCTAGATTTTCGAATCCGACGCAAAACTGACTGTTAATTGTAACGTTCAGAGCCTGTTAATGACGATGGAACACACAAATCCCGTCGCGATTCAATACATCGTCCTCCGGCCGACCTGTCTCCAAGGGTCTATTGCTGCCTCGGGCACCTTATGGTCGATCTCCTGTGAGTCTAGATTTTCGAATCCGACGCAAAACTGACAGTTAATTGTAACGTTCAGAGCCTGTTAATGACGATGGAACACACAAATCGCGTCGCGATTCAATACATCGTCCTCCGGCCGACCTGTCTCCAAGGGTCTATTGCTGCCTCGGGCACCTTATGGTCGATCTCCTGTGAGTCTAGATTTTCGAATCCGACGTAAAACTGACAGTTAATTGTAACGTTCAGAGCCTGTTAAAGACGATGGAACACACAAATCCCGTCGCGATTCAATACATCGTCCTCCAGCCGACTTGTCTCCAAGGGTCTAGTGCTGCCTCGGACACCGTATGGTCGTTCTCCTGTGAGTCTAGATTTTCGAATCCGACGCAAAACTGACAGTTAATTGTAAGGCTCAGAGCCTCTTAATGACAATGGAACACACAAATCGCGTCGCGATTCAATACATCGTCCTCCGGCCGACTTGTCTCCAACGGTCTATTGCTGCCTCGGGCACCTTATGGTCGATCTCCTGTGAGTCTAGATTTTCGAATCCGACGCAAACCTGACAGTTAATTGTAACGTTCAGAGCCTGTTAATGACGATGGAACACACAAATCGCGTCGCGATTCAATACATCGTCCTCCGGCCGACCTGTCTCCAAGGGTTTAGTGCTACCTCGGGCACCTTATGGTCGTTCCTCTGTGAGTCTAGATTTTCGAATCCGACGCAAAACTGACAATTGTAAGGTTCAGAGCCTCTTAATGACAATGGAACACACAAATTGCGTCGCGATTCAATACATCGTCCTCCGGCCGACCTGTCTCCAAGGGTCTATTGCTGCCTCGGGCACCTTATGGTCGATCTCCTGTGAGTCTAGATTTTCGAATCCGACGCATACCTGACAGTAAATTGTAACGTTCAGAGCCTGTTAATGAAGATGGAACACACAAATCGCGTCGCGAATCAATACATTGTCCTCCAGCCGACTTGTCTCCAAGGGTCTAGTGCTGCCTCGGACACCTTATGGTCGATCTCCTGTGAGTCTAGATTTTCGAATCCGACGTAAAACTGACAGTTAATTGTAACGTTCAGAGCCTGTTAAAGACGATGGAACACACAAATCCCGTCGCGATTCAATACATCGTCCTCCAGCCGACTTGTCTCCAAGGGTCTAGTGCTGCCTCGGACACCGTATGGTCGTTCTCCTGTGAGTCTAGATTTTCGAATCCGACGCAAAACTGACAGTTAATTGTAAGGCTCAGAGCCTCTTAATGACAATGGAACACACAAATCGCGTCGCGATTCAATACATCGTCCTCCGGCCGACTTGTCTCCAACGGTCTATTGCTGCCTCGGGCACCTTATGGTCGATCTCCTGTGAGTCTAGATTTTCGAATCCGACGCAAACCTGACAGTTAATTGTAACGTTCAGAGCCTGTTAATGACGATGGAACACACAAATCGCGTCGCGATTCAATACATCGTCCTCCGGCCGACCTGTCTCCAAGGGTTTAGTGCTACCTCGGGCACCTTATGGTCGTTCCTCTGTGAGTCTAGATTTTCGAATCCGACGCAAAACTGACAATTGTAAGGTTCAGAGCCTCTTAATGACAATGGAACACACAAATTGCGTCGCGATTCAATACATCGTCCTCCGGCCGACCTGTCTCCAAGGGTCTATTGCTGCCTCGGGCACCTTATGGTCGATCTCCTGTGAGTCTAGATTTTCGAATCCGACGCATACCTGACAGTAAATTGTAACGTTAAGAGCCTGTTAATGAAGATGGAACACACAAATCGCGTCGCGAATCAATACATTGTCCTCCAGCCGACTTGTCTCCAAGGGTCTATTGCTGCCTCGGGCACCTTATGGTCGATCTCCTGTGAGTCTAGAATTTCGAATCCGACGCAGTTAATTGTAACGTTCAGAGCCTGTTAATGACGATGGAACACACAAACTGCGTCGCGATTCAATACATCGTCCTCCAGCCGACTTGTCTCCAAGGGTCTAGTGCTGCCTCGGGCACCTTATGGTCGATCTCCTGTGAGTCTAGATTTTCGAATCCGACGCAAAACTGACAGTTAATTGTAAGGTTCAGAGCCTCTTAATGACAATGGAACACACAAATTGCGTCGCGATTCAATACATCGTCCTCCGGCCGACCTGTCTCCAACGGTCTATTGCTGCCTCGGGCACCTTATGGTCGATCTCCTGTGAGTCTAGATTTTCGAATCCGACGCAAACCTGACAGTTAATTGTAACGTTCAGAGCCTGTTAATGACGATGGGACACAGATATCGCGTCGCGATTCAATACATCGTCCTCCAGCCGACTTGTCTCCATGGGTCTAGTGCTGCCTCGGACACCTTATGGTCGTTCTCCTGTGAGTCTAGATTTTCGAATCCGACGCAAAACTGACAGTTAATTGTAACGTTCAGAGCCTCTTAATGACAATGGAACACACAAATCGCGTCGCGATTCAATACATCGTCCTCCGGCCGACCTGTCTCCAAGGGTCTATTGCTGCCTCGGGCACCTTATGGTCGATCTCCTGTGAGTCTAGAATTTCGAATCCGACGCAGTTAATTGTAACGTTCAGAGCCTGTTAATGACGATGGAACACACAAACTGCGTCGCGATTCAATACATCGTCCTCCAGCCGACTTGTCTCCAAGGGTCTAGTGCTGCCTCGGGCACCTTATGGTCGATCTCCTGTGAGTCTAGATTTTCGAATCCGACGCAAAACTGACAGTTAATTGTAAGGTTCAGAGCCTCTTAATGACAATGGAACACACAAATTGCGTCGCGATTCAATACATCGTCCTCCGGCCGACCTGTCTCCAACGGTCTATTGCTGCCTCGGGCACCTTATGGTCGATCTCCTGTGAGTCTAGATTTTCGAATCCGACGCAAACCTGACAGTTAATTGTAACGTTCAGAGCCTGTTAATGACGATGGGACACAGAAATCGCGTCGCGATTCAATACATCGTCCTCCAGCCGACTTGTCTCCATGGGTCTAGTGCTGCCTCGGACACCTTATGGTCGTTCTCCTGTGAGTCTAGATTTTCGAATCCGACGCAAAACTGACAGTTAATTGTAACGTTCAGAGCCTCTTAATGACAATGGAACACACAAATCGCGTCGCGATTCAATACATCGTCCTCCGGCCGACCTGTCTCCATGGGTCTATTGCTGCCTCGGGCACCTTATGGTCGATCTCCTGTGAGTCTAGATTTTCGAATCCGACGCAAACCTGACAGTTAATTGTAACGTTCAGAGCCTGTTAATGACGATGGAACACACAAATCGCGTCGCTATTCAATACATTGTCCTCCAGCCGACTTGTCTCCAAAGGTCTAGTGCTGCCTCGGACACCTTATGGTCGTTCTCCTGTGAGTCTAGATTTTCGAATCCGACGCAAAACTGACAGTGAATTGTAAGGTTGAGAGCCTGTTAATGACGATGGAACACACAAATTGCGTCGCGATTCAATACATCGTCCTCCGGCCGACCTGTCTCCAAGGGTCTATTGCTGCCTCGGGCACCTAATGGCCGATCTCCTGTGAGTCTAGATTTTCGAATCTGACGCAGTTAATTGTAACGTTCAGTGCCTGTTAATGACGATGGAACACACAAATCGCGTCGCGATTCAATACATCGTCCTCCGGCCGACCTGTCTCCGATGGTCTATTGCTGCCTCGGGCACCTTATGGTCGATCTCCTGTGAGTCTAGATTTTCGAATCCGACGCAAAACTGACTGTTAATTGTAACGTTCAGAGCCTGTTAATGACGATGGAACACACAAATTGCGTCGCGATTCAATACATCGTCCTCCGGCCGACCTGTCTCCAAGGGTCTATTGCTGCCTCGGGCACCTTATGGTCGATCTCCTGTGAGTCTAGATTTTCGAATCCGACGCATACCTGACAGTAAATTGTAACGTTCAGAGCCTGTTAATGACGATGGAACACACAAATCGCGTCGCGATTCAATACATTGTCCTCCAGCCGACTTGTCTCCAAGGGTCTAGTGCTGCCTCGGACACCTTATGGTCGTTCTCCTGTGAGTCTAGATTTTCGAATGCGACGCAAAACTGACAGTTAATTGTAACGTTCAGAGCCTGTTAATGACGATGGAACACACAAATCCCGTCGCGATTCAATACATCGTCCTCCGGCCGACCTGTCTCCAAGGGTCTATTGCTGCCTCGGGCACCTTGTGGTCGATCTCCTGTGAGTCTAGATTTTCGAATCCGACGCAAAACTGACAGTTAATTGTAACGTTCAGAGCCTGTTAATGACGATGGAACACACAAATTGCGTCGCGATTCAATACATCGTCCTCCAGCCGACTTGTCTCCAAGGGTCTAGGGCTGCCTCGGACACCGTATGGTCGTTCTCCTGTGAGTCAAGATTTTCGAATCCGACGCAAAACTGACAGTTAATTGTAAGGTTCAGAGCCTCTTAATGACAATGGAACACACAAATCGCGTCGCGATTCAATACATCGTCCTCCGGCCGACCTGTCTCCAAGGGTCTATTGCTGCCTCGGGCACCTTATGGTCGATCTCCTGTTAGTCTAGAATTTCGAATCCGACGCAGTTAATTGTAACGTTCAGAGCCTGTTAATGACGATGGAACACACAAACTGCGTCGCGATTCAATACATCGTCCTCCAGCCGACTTGTCTCCAAGGGTCTAGTGCTGCCTCGGGCACCTTATGGTCGATCTCCTGTGAGTCTAGATTTTCGAATCCGACGCAAAACTGACAGTTAATTGTAAGGTTCAGAGCCTCTTAATGACAATGGAACACACAAATTGCGTCGCGATTCAATACATCGTCCTCCGGCCGACCTGTCTCCAACGGTCTATTGCTGCCTCGGGCACCTTATGGTCGATCTCCTGTGAGTCTAGATTTTCGAATCCGACGCAAACCTGACAGTTAATTGTAACGTTCAGAGCCTGTTAATGACGATGGGACACAGAAATCGCGTCGCGATTCAATACATCGTCCTCCAGCCGACTTGTCTCCATGGGTCTAGTGCTGCCTCGGACACCTTATGGTCGTTCTCCTGTGAGTCTAGAATTTCGAATCCGACGCAAAACTGACAGTTAATTGTAACGTTCAGAGCCTCTTAATGACAATGGAACACACAAATCGCGTCGCGATTCAATACATCGTCCTCCGGCCGACCTGTCTCCATGGGTCTATTGCTGCCTCGGGCACCTTATGGTCGATCTCCTGTGAGTCTAGATTTTCGAATCCGACGTAAAACTGACAGTTAATTGTAACGTTCAGAGCCTGTTAAAGACGATGGAACACACAAATCCCGTCGCGATTCAATACATCGTCCTCCGGCCGACCTGTCTCCAAGGGTCTATTGCTGCCTCGGGCACCTTATGGTCGATCTCCTGCGAATTTAGATTTTCGAATCCGACACAAAACTGACAGTTAATTGTAACGTTCAGAGCCTGTTAATGACGATGGAACACACAAATTGCGTCGCGATTCAATACATCGTCCTCCAGCCGACTTGTCTCCAAGGGTCTAGTGCTGCCTCGGACACCGTATGGTCGTTCTCCTGTGAGTCTAGATTTTCGAATCCGATGCAAAACTGACAGTTAATTGTAAGGCTCAGAGCCTCTTAATGACAATGGAACACACAAATCGCGTCGCGATTCAATACATCGTCCACAGGCCGACTTATCTCCAACGGTCTATTGCTGCCTCGGGCACCTTATGGTCGATCTCCTGTGAGTCTAGATTTTCGAATCCGACGCAAACCTGACAGTTAATTGTAACGTTCAGAGCCTGTTAATGACGATGGAACACACAAATCGCGTCGCGATTCAATACATCGTCCTCCAGCCGACTTGTCTCCAAGGGACTAGTGCTGCCTCGGACACCTTATGGTCGTTCTCCTGTGAGTCTAGATTTTCGAATGCGACGCAAAACTGACAGTTAATCGTAAGGTTCAGAGCCTCTTAATGACAATGGAACACACAAATTGCGTCGCGATTCAATACATCGTCCTCCGGCCGACCTGTCTCAACGGTCTATTGCTGCCTCGGGCACCTTATGGTCGTTCTCCTGTGAGTTTAGATTTTCGAATCCGACGCAAAACTGACAGTTAATTGTAACGTTCAGAGCCTGTTAATGACGATGGAACACACAAATTGCCTCGCGATTCAATACATCGTCCTCCAGCCGACTTATCTCCAAGGGTCTAGTGCTGCCACGGACACCTTATGGTCGTTCTCCTGTGAGTCTAGATTTTCGAATCCGACGCAAAACTGACAGTTAATTGTAACGTTCAGAGCCTCTTAATGACAATGGAACACACAAATCGCGTCGCGATTCAATACATCGTCCTCCGGCCGACCTGCCTCCATCGGTCTATTGCTGCCTCGGGCATCTTATGGTCGATCTCCTGTGAGTCTAGATTTTCGAATCCGACGCAAAACTGACTGTTAATTGTAACGTTCAGAGCCTGTTAATGACGATGGAACACACAAATCCCGTCGCGATTCAATACATCGTCCTCCGGCCGACCTGTCTCCAAGGGTCTATTGCTGCCTCGGGCACCTTATGGTCGATCTCCTGTGAGTCTACATTTTCGAATCCGACGCAAAACTGACAGTTAATTGTAACGTTCAGAGCCTGTTAATGACGATGGAACACACAAATCGCGTCGCGATTCAATACATCGTCCTCCGGCCGACCTGTCTCCAAGGGTCTATTGCTGCCTCGGGCACCTTATGGTCGATCTCCTGTGAGTCTAGATTTTCGAATCCGACGCAAAACTGACAGTTAATTGTAAGGTTCAGAGCCTGTTAATGACGACGGAACACACAAATTGCGTCGCGATTCAATACATCGTTCTCCGGCCGACCTGTCTCGAAGAGTCTATTGCTGCCTCGGGCACCTTATGGTCGTTCTCCTGTGAGTCTAGATTTTCGAATCCGACGCAAAACTGACAGTTAATTGTAACGTTCAGAGCCTGTTAATGACAATGGAACACACAAATCGGGTCGCGATTCAATACATCGTCCTCCAGCCGACTTGTCTCCAAGGGTTTAGTGCTGCCTCGGGCACCTTATGGTCGCTCCTCTGTGAGTCTAGATTTTCGAATCCGACGCAAAACTGATAGTTAATTGTAAGGTTCAGAGCCTCTTAATGACAATGGAACACACAAATTGCGTCGCGATTCAATACATCGTCCTCCGGCCGACCTGTCTCCAAGGGTCTATTGCTGCCTCGGGCACCTTTCGGTCGATCTCCTGTGAGTCTAGATTTTCGAATCCGACGCATACCTGACAGTAAATTGTAACGTTCAGAGCCTGTTAATGACGATGGAACACACAAATCGCGTCGCGATTCAATACATCGTCCTCCGGCCGACCTGTCTCCAAGGGTCTATTGCTGCCTCGGGCACCTTATGGTCGATCTCCTGTGAGTCTAGATTTTCGAATCCGACGCAAAACTGACAGTTAATTGTAAGGTTCAGAGCCTGTTAATGACGACGGAACACACAAATTGCGTCGCGATTCAATACATTGTCCTCCAGCCGACTTGTCTCCAAGGGTCTAGTGCTGCCTCGGACACCTTATGGTCGTTCTCCTGTGAGTCTTGATTTTCGAATGCGACGCAAAACTGACAGTTAATTGTAACGTTCAGAGCCTCTCAATGACAATGGAACACACAAATCACGTCGCGATTCAATACATAGTCCTCCGGCCGACCTGTCTCCAAGGGTCTATTGCTGCCTCGGGCACTTTATGGCCGATCTCCTGTGAGTCTAGATTTTCGAATCCGACGCAGTTAATTGTAACGTTCAGTGCCTGTTAATGACGATGGAACACACAAATCGCGTCGCGATTCATTACATCGTCCTCCGGCCGACTTGTCTCCAAGGGTCTAGTGCTGCCTCGGACACCTTATGGTCCTTCTCCTGTGAGTCTAGATTTTCGAATGCGACGCAAAACTGACAGTTAATCGTAAGGTTCAGAGCCTCTTAATGACAATGGAACACACAAATTGCGTCGCGATTCAATACATCGTCCTCCGGCCGACCTGTCTCAACGGTCTATTGCTGCCTCGGGCACCTTATGGTCGTTCTCCTGTGAGTTTAGATTTTCGAATCCGACGCAAAACTGACAGTTAATTGTAACGTTCAGAGCCTGTTAATGACGATGGAACACACAAATTGCCTCGCGATTCAATACATCGTCCTCCAGCCGACTTATCTCCAAGGGTCTAGTGCTGCCACGGACACCTTATGGTCGTTCTCCTGTGAGTCTAGATTTTCGAATCCGACGCAAAACTGACAGTTAATTGTAACGTTCAGAGCCTCTTAATGACAATGGAACACACAAATCGCGTCGCGATTCAATACATCGTCCTCCGGCCGACCTGCCTCCATCGGTCTATTGCTGCCTCGGGCATCTTATGGTCGATCTCCTGTGAGTCTAGATTTTCGAATCCGACGCAAAACTGACTGTTAATTGTAACGTTCAGAGCCTGTTAATGACGATGGAACACACAAATCCCGTCGCGATTCAATACATCGTCCTCCGGCCGACCTGTCTCCAAGGGTCTATTGCTGCCTCGGGCACCTTATGGTCGATCTCCTGTGAGTCTACATTTTCGAATCCGACGCAAAACTGACAGTTAATTGTAACGTTCAGAGCCTGTTAATGACGATGGAACACACAAATCGCGTCGCGATTCAATACATCGTCCTCCGGCCGACCTGTCTCCAAGGGTCTATTGCTGCCTCGGGCACCTTATGGTCGATCTCCTGTGAGTCTAGATTTTCGAATCCGACGCAAAACTGACAGTTAATTGT
This sequence comes from Schistocerca nitens, assembly GCF_023898315.1. NCBI lineage: Eukaryota > Metazoa > Arthropoda > Insecta > Orthoptera > Acrididae > Schistocerca > Schistocerca nitens. Next base: position 9,387,563 of record NC_064617.1, on the reverse strand, counting down.
AAGGTTCAGAGCCTGTTAATGACGACGGAACACACAAATTGCGTGGCGATTCAATACATCGTCATCCGGCCGACCTGTCTCGAAGAGTCTATTGCTGCCTCGGGCACCTTATGGTCGTTCTCCTGTGAGTCTAGATTTTCGAATCCGACGCAAAACTGACAGTTAATTGTAACGTTCAGAGCCTGTTAATGACAATGGAACACACAAATCGGGTCGCGATTCAATACATCGTCCTCCAGCCGACTTGTCTCCAAGGGTTTAGTGCTGCCTCGGGCACCTTATGGTCGCTCCTCTGTGAGTCTAGATTTTCGAATCCGACGCAAAACTGACAGTTAATTGTAAGGTTCAGAGCCTCTTAATGACAATGGAACACACAAATTGCGTCGCGATTCAATACATCGTCCTCCGGCCGACCTGTCTCCAAGGGTCTATTGCTGCCTCGGGCACCTTTCGGTCGATCTCCTGTGAGTCTAGATTTTCGAATCCGACGCATACCTGACAGTAAATTGTAACGTTCAGAGCCTGTTAATGACGATGGAACACACAAATCGCGTCGCGATTCAATACATTGTCCTCCAGCCGACTTGTCTCCAAGGGTCTAGTGCTGCCTCGGACACCTTATGGTCGTTCTCCTGTGAGTCTTGATTTTCGAATGCGACGCAAAACTGACAGTTAATTGTAACGTTCAGAGCCTCTCAATGACAATGGAACACACAAATCACGTCGCGATTCAATACATAGTCCTCCGGCCGACCTGTCTCCAAGGGTCTATTGCTGCCTCGGGCACTTTATGGCCGATCTCCTGTGAGTCTAGATTTTCGAATCCGACGCAGTTAATTGTAACGTTCAGTGCCTGTTAATGACGATGGAACACACAAATCGCGTCGCGATTCATTACATCGTCCTCCGGCCGACCTGCCTCCATGGGTCTATTGCTGCCTCGGGCACCTTATGGTCGATCTCCTGTGAGTCTAGATTTTCGAATCCGACGCAAAACTGACTGTTAATTGTAACGTTCAGAGCCTGTTAAAGACGATGGAACACACAAATCCCGTCGCGATTCAATACATCGTCCTCCGGCCGACCTGTCTCCAAGGGTCTATTGCTGCCTCGGGCACTTTATGGTCGATCTCCTGTGAGTCTAGATTTTCGAATCCGACGCAAAACTGACAATTAATTGTAACGTTCAGAGCCTGTTAATGACGATGGAACACACAAATTGCGTCGCGATTCAATACATCGTCCTCCAGCCGACTTGTCTCCAAGGGGCTAGTGCTGCCTCGGACACCGTATGGTCGTTCTCCTGTGAGTCTAGAATTTCGAATCCGACGCAAAACTGACAGTTAATTGTAAGGCTCAGAGCCTCTTAATGACAATGGAACACACAAATCGCGTCGCGATTCAATACATCGTCCTCCGGCCGACCTGTCTCCAAGGGTCTATTGCTGCCTCGGGCACCTTATGGTCGATCTCCTGTGAGTCTAGATTTTCGAATCCGACGTAAAACTGACAGTTAATTGTAACGTTCAGAGCCTGTTAATGACTATGGAACACACAAATCGCGTCGCGATTCAATACATCGTCCTCCAGCCGACTTGTCTCCAAGGGTCTAGTGCTGCCTCGGACACCTTATGGTCGTTCTCCTGTGAGTCTAGATTTTCGAATGCGACAAAAAACTGTCAGTTAATCGTAAGGTTCAGAGCCTCTTAATGACAATGGAACACACAAATTGCGTCGCGATTCAATACATCGTCCTCCGGCCGACCTGTCTCCAACGGTCTATTGCTGCCTCGGGCACCTTATGGTCGTTCTCCTGTGAGTCTAGATTTTCGAATCCGACGCAAAACTGACAGTTAATTGTAACGTTCAGAGCCTGTTAATGACGATGGAACACACAAATTGCGTCGCGATTCAATACATCGTCCTCCAGCCGACTTGTCTCCAAGGGTCTAGTGCTGCCACGGACACCTTATGGTCGTTCTCCTGTGAGTCTAGATTTTCGAATCCGACGCAAAACTGACAGTTAATTGTAACGTTCAGAGCCTCTTAATGACAATGGAACACACAAATCGCGTCGCGATTCAATACATCGTCCTCCGGCCGACCTGCCTCCATGGGTCTATTGCTGCCTCGGGCACCTTATGGTCGATCTCCTGTGAGTCTAGATTTTCGAATCCGACGCAAAACTGACTGTTAATTGTAACGTTCAGAGCCTGTTAATGACGATGGAACACACAAATCCCGTCGCGATTCAATACATAGTCCTCCGGCCGACCTATCTCCAAGGGTCTATTGCTGCCTCGGGCACCTTATGGCCGATCTCCTGTGAGTCTAGATTTTCGAATCCGACGCAGTTAATTGTAACGTTCAGTGCCTGTTAATGACGATGGAACACACAAATCGCGTCGCGATTCAATACATCGTCCTCCGGCCGACCTGCCTCCATGGGTCTATTGCTGCCTCGGGCACCTTATGGTCGATCTCCTGTGAGTCTAGATTTTCGAATCCGACGCAAAACTGGCTGTTAATGGTAACGTTCAGAGCCTGTTAATGACGATGGAACACACAAATCCCGTCGCGATTCAATACATCGTCCTCCGGCCGACCTGTCTCCAAGGGTCTATTGCTGCCTCGGGCACCCTATGGTCGATCTCCTGTGAGTCTACATTTTCGAATCCGACGCAAAACTGACAGTTAATTGTAACGTTCAGAGCCTGTTAATGACGATGGAACACACAAATCGCGTCGCGATTCAATACATCGTCCTCCGGCCGACCTGTCTCCAAGGGTCTATTGCTGCCTCGGGCACCTTATGGTCGATCTCCTGTGAGTCTTGATTTTCGAATCCGACGCAAAACTGACAGTTAATTGTAAGGTTCAGAGGCTGTTAATGACGATGGAACACACAAATTGCGTCGCGATTCAATACATCGTCCTCCGGCCGACCTGTCTCCAAGGGTCTATTGCTACCTCGGGCACCTTATGGTCGTTCTCCTGTGAGTCTAGATTTTCGAATCCGACGCAAAACTGACAGTTAATTGTAACGTTCAGAGCCTGTTAATGACGATGGAACACACAAATTGGGTCGCGATTCAATACATCGTCCTGCAGCCGACTTGTCTCCAAGGGTTTAGTGCTGCCTCGGGCACCTTATGGTCGTTCCTCTATGAGTCTAGATTTTCGAATCCGACGCAAAACTGACAGTTAATTGTAAGGTTCAGAGACTCTTAATGACAATGGAACACACAAATTGCGTCGCGATTCAATACATCGTCCTCCGGCCGACCTGTCTCCAAGGGTCTATTGCTGCCTCGGGCACCTTATGGTCGATCTCCTGTGAGTCTAGATTTTCGAATCCGACGCATACCCGACAGTAAATTGTAACGTTCAGAGCCTGTTAATGACGATGGAACACACAAATCGCGTCGCGATTCAATACATTGTCCTCCAGCCGACTTGTATCCAAGGGTCTAGTGCTGCCTCGGACACCTTATGGTCGTTCTCCTGTGAGTCTAGATTTTCGAATGCGACGCAAAACTGACAGTTAATCGTAAGGTTCAGAGCCTCTTAATGACAATGGAACACACAAATTGCGTCGCGATTCAATACATCGTCCTCCGGCCGACCTGTATCCAAGGGTCTATTGCTGCCTCGGGCACCTTATGGTCGTTCTCCTGTGAGTCTAGATTTTCGAATCCGACGCAAAACTGACAGTTAATTGTAACGTTCAGAGCCTCTTAATGACAATGGAACACACAAATCCCGTCGCGATTCAATACATCGTCCTCCGGCCGACCTGTCTCCAAGGGTCTATTGCTGCCTCGGGCACCTTATGGTCGATCTCCTGTGAGTCTAGATTTTCGAATCCGACGCAAAACTGACAGTTAATTGTAACGTTCAGAGCCTGTTAATGACGATGGAACACACAAATTGCGTCGCGATTCAATACATCGTCCTCCAGCCGACTTGTCTCCAAGGGTCTAGTGCTGCCACGGACACCTTATGGTCGTTCTCCTGTGAGTCTAGATTTTCGAATCCGACGCAAAACTGACAGTTAATTGTAACGTTCAGAGCCTCTTAATGACAATGGAACACACAAATCGCGTCGCGATTCAATACATCGTCCTCCGACCGACCTGCCTCCATGGGTCTATTGCTGCCTAGGGCACCTTATGGTCGATCTCCTGTGAGTCTAGATTTTCGAATCCGACGCAAAACTGACGGTTAATTGTAACGTTCAGAGCCTGTTAATGACGATGGAACACACAAATCCCGTCGCGATTCAATACATAGTCCTCCGGCCGACCTGTCTCCAAGGGTCTATTGCTGCCTCGGGCACCTTATGGCCGATCTCCTGTGAGTCTTGATTTTCGAATCCGACGCAGTTAATTGTAACGTTCAGTGCCTGTTAATGACGATGGAACACACAAATCGCGTCGCGATTCAATACATCGTCCTCCGGCCGACCTGCCTCCATGGGTCTATTGCTGCCTCGGGCACCTTATGGTCGATCTCCTGTGAGTCTAGATTTTCGAATCCGACGCAAAACTGACTGTTAATTGTAACGTTCAGAGCCTGTTAATGACGATGGAACACACAAATCCCGTCGCGATTCAATACATAGTCCTCCGGCCGACCTGTCTCCAAGGGTCTATTGCTGCCTCGGGCACCTTATGGTCGATCTCCTGTGAGTCTAGATTTTCGAATCCGACGCAAAACTGACAGTTAATTGTAACGTTCAGAGCCTGTTAATGACGATGGAACACACAAATTGCGTCGCGATTCAATACATCGTCCTCCAGCCGACTTGTCTCCAAGGGTCTAGTGCTGCCTCGGACACCGTATGGTCGTTCTCCTGTGAGTCTAGAATTTCGAATCCGACGCAAAACTGACTGTTAATTGTAACGTTCAGAGCCTGTTAATGACGATGGAACACACAAATCCCGTCGCGATTCAATACATCGTCCTCCGGCCGACCTGTCTCCAAGGGTCTATTGCTGCCTCGGGCACCTTATGGTCGATCTCCTGTGAGTCTACATTTTCGAATCCGACGCAAAACTGACAGTTAATTGTAACGTTCAGAGCCTGTTAATGACGATGGAACACACAAATCGCGTCGCGATTCAATACATCGTCCTCCGGCCGACCTGTCCCCAAGGGTCTATTGCTGCCTCGGGCACCTTATGGTCGATCTCCTGTGAGTCTAGATTTTCGAATCCGACGCAAAACTGACAGTTAATTGTAAGGTTCAGAGGCTGTTAATGACGATGGAACACACAAATTGCGTCGCGATTCAATACATCGTCCTCCGGCCGACCTGTCTCCAAGGGTCTATTGCTGCCTCGGGCACCTTATGGTCGTTCTCCTGTGAGTCTAGATTTTCGAATCCGACGCAAAACTGACAGTTAATTGTAACGTTCAGAGCCTGTTAATGACGATGGAACACACAAATTGGGTCGCGATTCAATACATCGTCCTCCAGCCGACTTGTCTCCAAGGGTTTAGTGCTGCCTCGGGCACCTTATGGTCGTTCCTCTGTGAGTCTAGATTTTCGAATCCGACGCAAAACTGACAGTTAATTGTAAGGTTCAGAGCCTCTTAATGACAATGGAACACACAAATTGCGTCGCGATTCAATACATCGTCCTCCGGCCGACCTGTCTCCAAGGGTCTATTGCTGCCTCGGGCACCTTATGGTCGTTCCTCTGTGAGTCTAGATTTTCGAATCCGACGCATACCCGACAGTAAATTGTAACGTTCAGAGCCTGTTAATGACGATGGAACACACAAATCGCGTCGCGATTCAATACATTGTCCTCCAGCCGACTTGTATCCAAGGGTCTAGTGCCGCCTCGGACACCTTATGGTCGTTCTCCTGTGAGTCTAGATTTTCGAATGCGACGCAAAACTGACAGTTAATCGTAAGGTTCAGAGCCTCTTAATGACAATGGAACACACAATTGCGTCGCGATTCAATACATCGTCCTCCGGCCGACCTGTATCCAAGGGTCTATTGCTGCCTCGGGCACCTTATGGTCGTTCTCCTGTGAGTCTAGATTTTCGAATCCGACGCAAAACTGACAGTTAATTGTAACGTTCAGAGCCTGTTAATGACGATGGAACACACAAATTGCGTCGTGATTCAATACATCGTCCTCCAGCCGACTTGTCTCCAAGGGTCTAGTGCTGCCACGGACACCTTATGGTCGTTCTCCTGTGAGTCTAGATTTTCGAATCCGACAAAACTGACAGTTAATTGTAACGTTCAGAGCCTCTTAATGACAATGGAACACACAAATCGCGTCGCGATTCAATACATCGTCCTCCGGCCGACCTGCCTCCATGGGTCTATTGCTGCCTCGGGCACCTTATGGTCGATCTCCTGTGAGTCTAGATTTTCGAATCCGACGCAAAACTGACTGTTAATTGTAACGTTCAGAGCCTGTTAATGACGATGGAACACACAAATCCCGTCGCGATTCAATACATCGTCCTCCGGCCGACCTGTCTCCAAGGGTCTATTGCTGCCTCGGGCACCTTATGGTCGATCTCCTGTGAGTCTACATTTTCGAATCCGACGCAAAACTGACAGTTAATTGTAACGTTCAGAGCCTGTTAATGACGATGGAACACACAAATCGCGTCGCGATTCAATACATCGTCCTCCGGCCGACCTGTCTCCAAGGGTCTATTGCTGCCTCGGGCACCTTATGGTCGATCTCCTGTGAGTCTAGATTTTCGAATCCGACGCAAAACTGACAGTTAATTGTAACTTTCAGAGCCTGTTAATGACGATGGAACACACAAATTGCGTCGCGATTCAATACATCGTCCTCCAGCCGACTTGTCTCCAAGGGTCTAGTGCTGCCTCGGACACCGTATGGTCGTTCTCCTGTGAGTCTAGAATTTCGAATCCGACGCAAAACTGACTGTTAATTGTAACGTTCAGAGCCTGTTAATGACGATGGAACACACAAATCCCGTCGCGATTCAATACATCGTCCTCCGGCCGACCTGTCTCCAAGGGTCTATTGCTGCCTCGGGCACCTTATGGTCGATCTCCTGTGAGTCTACATTTTCGAATCCGACGCAAAACTGACAGTTAATTGTAACGTTCAGAGCCTGTTAATGACGATGGAACACACAAATCGCGTCGCGATTCAATACATCGTCCTCCGGCCGACCTGTCCCCAAGGGTCTATTGCTGCCTCGGGCACCTTATGGTCGATCTCCTGTGAGTCTAGATTTTCGAATCCGACGCAAAACTGACAGTTAATTGTAAGGTTCAGAGGCTGTTAATGACGATGGAACACACAAATTGCGTCGCGATTCAATACATCGTCCTCCGGCCGACCTGTCTCCAAGGGTCTATTGCTGCCTCGGGCACCTTATGGTCGTTCTCCTGTGAGTCTAGATTTTCGAATCCGACGCAAAACTGACAGTTAATTGTAACGTTCAGAGCCTGTTAATGACGATGGAACACACAAATTGGGTCGCGATTCAATACATCGTCCTCCAGCCGACTTGTCTCCAAGGGTTTAGTGCTGCCTCGGGCACCTTATGGTCGTTCTCCTGTGAGTCTAGATTTTCGAATCCGACGCAAAACTGACAGTTAATTGTAAGGTTCAGAGCCTCTTAATGACAATGGAACACACAAATTGCGTCGCGATTCAATACATCGTCCTCCGGCCGACCTGTCTCCAAGGGTCTATTGCTGCCTCGGGCACCTTATGGTCGATCTCCTGTGAGTCTAGATTTTCGAATCCGACGCATACCCGACAGTAAATTGTAACGTTCAGAGCCTGTTAATGACGATGGAACACACAAATCGCGTCGCGATTCAATACATTGTCCTCCAGCCGACTTGTATCCAAGGGTCTAGTGCTGCCTCGGACACCTTATGGTCGTTCTCCTGTGAGTCTAGATTTTCGAATGCGACGCAAAACTGACAGTTAATCGTAAGGTTCAGAGCCTCTTAATGACAATGGAACACACAAATTGCGTCGCGATTCAATACATCGTCCTCCGGCCGACCTGTATCCAAGGGTCTATTGCTGCCTCGGGCACCTTATGGTCGTTCTCCTGTGAGTCTAGATTTTCGAATCCGACGCAAAACTGACAGTTAATTGTAACGTTCAGAGCCTCTTAATGACAATGGAACACACAAATCGCGTCGCGATTCAATACATCGTCCTCCGGCCGACCTGTCTCCAAGGGTCTATTGCTGCCTCGGGCACCTTATGGTCGTTCTCCTGTGAGTCTAGATTTTCGAATCCGACGTAAAACTGACAGTTAATTGTAACGTTCAGAGCCTGTTAAAGACGATGGAACACACAAATCCCGTCGCGATTCTATACATCGTCCTCCGGCCGACCTGTCTCCAAGGGTCTATTGCTGCCTCGGGCACCTTATGGTCGATCTCCTGTGAGTATAGATTTTCGAATCCGACGCAAAACTGACAGTTAATTGTAACGTTCAGAGCCTCTTAATGACAATGGAACACACAAATCGCGTCGCGATTCAATACATCGTCCTCCGGCCGACTTATCTCCAACGGTCTATTGCTGCCTCGGGCACCTTATGGTCGATCTCCTGTGAGTCTAGATTTTCGAATCCGACGCAAACCTAACAGTTAATTGTAACGCTCAGAGCCTGTTAATGACGATGGAACACACAAATCGCGTCGCGATTCAATACATCTTCCTCCAGCCGACTTGTCTCCAAGGGTCTAGTGCTGCCTCGGACACCTTATGGTCGTTCTCCTGTGAGTCTAGATTTTCGAATGCGACAAAAAACTGTCAGTTAATCGTGAGGTTCAGAGCCTCTTAATGACAATGGAACACACAAATTGCGTCGCGATTCAATACATCGTCCTTCGGCAGACCTGTCTCCAAGGGTCTATTGCTGCCTCGGGCACCTTATGGTCGTTCTCCTGTGAGTCTAGATTTTCGAATCCGACGCAAAACTGACAGTTAATTGTAACGTTCAGAGCCTGTTAATGACGATGGAACACACAAATTGCGTCGCGATTCAATACATCGTCCTCCAGCCGACTTGTCTCCAAGGGTCTAGTGCTGCCACGGACACCTTATGGTCGTTCTCCTGTGAGTCTAGATTTTCGAATCCGACAAAACTGACAGTTAATTGTTACGTTCAGAGCCTCTTAATGACAATGGAACACACAAATCGCGTCGCGATTCAATACATCGTCCTCCGGCCGACCTGCCTCCATGGGTCTATTGCTGCCTCGGGCACCTTATGGTCGATCTCCTGTGAGTCTAGATTTTCGAATCCGACGCAAAACTGACTGTTAATTGTAACGTTCAGAGCCTGTTAATGACGATGGAACACACAAATCCCGTCGCGATTCAATACATCGTCCTCCGGCCGACCTGTCTCCAAGGGTCTATTGCTGCCTCGGGCACCTTATGGTCGATCTCCTGTGAGTCTACATTTTCGAATCCGACGCAAAACTGACAGTTAATTGTAACGTTCAGAGCCTGTTAATGACGATGGAACACACAAATCGCGTCGCCATTCAATACATCGTCCTCCGGCCGACCTGTCTCCAAGGGTCTATTGCTGCCTCGGGCACCTTATGGTCGTTCCTCTGTGAGTCTAGATTTTCGAATCCGACGCATACCCGACAGTAAATTGTAACGTTCAGAGCCTGTTAATGACGATGGAACACACAAATCGCGTCGCGATTCAATACATTGTCCTCCAGCCGACTTGTATCCAAGGGTCTAGTGCTGCCTCGGACACCTTATGGTCGTTCTCCTGTGAGTCTAGATTTTCGAATGCGACGCAAAACTGACAGTTAATCGTAAGGTTCAGAGCCTCTTAATGACAATGGAACACACAAATTGCGTCGCGATTCAATACATCGTCCTCCGGCCGACCTGTATCCAAGGGTCTATTGCTGCCTCGGGCACCTTATGGTCGTTCTCCTGTGAGTCTAGATTTTCGAATCCGACGCAAAACTGACAGTTAATTGTAACGTTCAGAGCCTCTTAATGACAATGGAACACACAAATCCCGTCGCGATTCAATACATCGTCCTCCGGCCGACCTGTCTCCAAGGGTCTATTGCTGCCTCGGGCACCTTATGGTCGATCTCCTGTGAGTCTAGATTTTCGAATCCGACGCAAAACTGACAGTTAATTGTAACGTTCAGAGCCTGTTAATGACGATGGAACACACAAATTGCGTCGCGATTCAATACATCGTCCTCCAGCCGACTTGTCTCCAAGGGTCTAGTGCTGCCACGGACACCTTATGGTCGTTCTCCTGTGAGTCTAGATTTTCGAATCCGACGCAAAACTGACAGTTAATTGTAACGTTCAGAGCCTCTTAATGACAATGGAACACACAAATCGCGTCGCGATTCAATACATCGTCCTCCGACCGACCTGCCTCCATGGGTCTATTGCTGCCTAGGGCACCTTATGGTCGATCTCCTGTGAGTCTAGATTTTCGAATCCGACGCAAAACTGACGGTTAATTGTAACGTTCAGAGCCTGTTAATGACGATGGAACACACAAATCCCGTCGCGATTCAATACATAGTCCTCCGGCCGACCTGTCTCCAAGGGTCTATTGCTGCCTCGGGCACCTTATGGCCGATCTCCTGTGAGTCTTGATTTTCGAATCCGACGCAGTTAATTGTAACGTTCAGTGCCTGTTAATGACGATGGAACACACAAATCGCGTCGCGATTCAATACATCGTCCTCCGGCCGACCTGCCTCCATGGGTCTATTGCTGCCTCGGGCACCTTATGGTCGATCTCCTGTGAGTCTAGATTTTCGAATCCGACGCAAAACTGACTGTTAATTGTAACGTTCAGAGCCTGTTAATGACGATGGAACACACAAATCCCGTCGCGATTCAATACATAGTCCTCCGGCCGACCTGTCTCCAAGGGTCTATTGCTGCCTCGGGCACCTTATGGTCGATCTCCTGTGAGTCTAGATTTTCGAATCCGACGCAAAACTGACAGTTAATTGTAACGTTCAGAGCCTGTTAATGACGATGGAACACACAAATTGCGTCGCGATTCAATACATCGTCCTCCAGCCGACTTGTCTCCAAGGGTCTAGTGCTGCCTCGGACACCGTATGGTCGTTCTCCTGTGAGTCTAGAATTTCGAATCCGACGCAAAACTGACTGTTAATTGTAACGTTCAGAGCCTGTTAATGACGATGGAACACACAAATCCCGTCGCGATTCAATACATCGTCCTCCGGCCGACCTGTCTCCAAGGGTCTATTGCTGCCTCGGGCACCTTATGGTCGATCTCCTGTGAGTCTACATTTTCGAATCCGACGCAAAACTGACAGTTAATTGTAACGTTCAGAGCCTGTTAATGACGATGGAACACACAAATCGCGTCGCGATTCAATACATCGTCCTCCGGCCGACCTGTCCCCAAGGGTCTATTGCTGCCTCGGGCACCTTATGGTCGATCTCCTGTGAGTCTAGATTTTCGAATCCGACGCAAAACTGACAGTTAATTGTAAGGTTCAGAGGCTGTTAATGACGATGGAACACACAAATTGCGTCGCGATTCAATACATCGTCCTCCGGCCGACCTGTCTCCAAGGGTCTATTGCTGCCTCGGGCACCTTATGGTCGTTCTCCTGTGAGTCTAGATTTTCGAATCCGACGCAAAACTGACAGTTAATTGTAACGTTCAGAGCCTGTTAATGACGATGGAACACACAAATTGGGTCGCGATTCAATACATCGTCCTCCAGCCGACTTGTCTCCAAGGGTTTAGTGCTGCCTCGGGCACCTTATGGTCGTTCCTCTGTGAGTCTAGATTTTCGAATCCGACGCAAAACTGACAGTTAATTGTAAGGTTCAGAGCCTCTTAATGACAATGGAACACACAAATTGCGTCGCGATTCAATACATCGTCCTCCGGCCGACCTGTCTCCAAGGGTCTATTGCTGCCTCGGGCACCTTATGGTCGTTCCTCTGTGAGTCTAGATTTTCGAATCCGACGCATACCCGACAGTAAATTGTAACGTTCAGAGCCTGTTAATGACGATGGAACACACAAATCGCGTCGCGATTCAATACATTGTCCTCCAGCCGACTTGTATCCAAGGGTCTAGTGCCGCCTCGGACACCTTATGGTCGTTCTCCTGTGAGTCTAGATTTTCGAATGCGACGCAAAACTGACAGTTAATCGTAAGGTTCAGAGCCTCTTAATGACAATGGAACACACAATTGCGTCGCGATTCAATACATCGTCCTCCGGCCGACCTGTATCCAAGGGTCTATTGCTGCCTCGGGCACCTTATGGTCGTTCTCCTGTGAGTCTAGATTTTCGAATCCGACGCAAAACTGACAGTTAATTGTAACGTTCAGAGCCTGTTAATGACGATGGAACACACAAATTGCGTCGTGATTCAATACATCGTCCTCCAGCCGACTTGTCTCCAAGGGTCTAGTGCTGCCACGGACACCTTATGGTCGTTCTCCTGTGAGTCTAGATTTTCGAATCCGACAAAACTGACAGTTAATTGTAACGTTCAGAGCCTCTTAATGACAATGGAACACACAAATCGCGTCGCGATTCAATACATCGTCCTCCGGCCGACCTGCCTCCATGGGTCTATTGCTGCCTCGGGCACCTTATGGTCGATCTCCTGTGAGTCTAGATTTTCGAATCCGACGCAAAACTGACTGTTAATTGTAACGTTCAGAGCCTGTTAATGACGATGGAACACACAAATCCCGTCGCGATTCAATACATCGTCCTCCGGCCGACCTGTCTCCAAGGGTCTATTGCTGCCTCGGGCACCTTATGGTCGATCTCCTGTGAGTCTACATTTTCGAATCCGACGCAAAACTGACAGTTAATTGTAACGTTCAGAGCCTGTTAATGACGATGGAACACACAAATCGCGTCGCGATTCAATACATCGTCCTCCGGCCGACCTGTCTCCAAGGGTCTATTGCTGCCTCGGGCACCTTATGGTCGATCTCCTGTGAGTCTAGATTTTCGAATCCGACGCAAAACTGACGGTTAATTGTAACTTTCAGAGCCTGTTAATGACGATGGAACACACAAATTGCGTCGCGATTCAATACATCGTCCTCCAGCCGACTTGTCTCCAAGGGTCTAGTGCTGCCTCGGACACCGTATGGTCGTTCTCCTGTGAGTCTAGAATTTCGAATCCGACGCAAAACTGACTGTTAATTGTAACGTTCAGAGCCTGTTAATGACGATGGAACACACAAATCCCGTCGCGATTCAATACATCGTCCTCCGGCCGACCTGTCTCCAAGGGTCTATTGCTGCCTCGGGCACCTTATGGTCGATCTCCTGTGAGTCTACATTTTCGAATCCGACGCAAAACTGACAGTTAATTGTAACGTTCAGAGCCTGTTAATGACGATGGAACACACAAATCGCGTCGCGATTCAATACATCGTCCTCCGGCCGACCTGTCCCCAAGGGTCTATTGCTGCCTCGGGCACCTTATGGTCGATCTCCTGTGAGTCTAGATTTTCGAATCCGACGCAAAACTGACAGTTAATTGTAAGGTTCAGAGGCTGTTAATGACGATGGAACACACAAATTGCGTCGCGATTCAATACATCGTCCTCCGGCCGACCTGTCTCCAAGGGTCTATTGCTGCCTCGGGCACCTTATGGTCGTTCTCCTGTGAGTCTAGATTTTCGAATCCGACGCAAAACTGACAGTTAATTGTAACGTTCAGAGCCTGTTAATGACGATGGAACACACAAATTGGGTCGCGATTCAATACATCGTCCTCCAGCCGACTTGTCTCCAAGGGTTTAGTGCTGCCTCGGGCACCTTATGGTCGTTCTCCTGTGAGTCTAGATTTTCGAATCCGACGCAAAACTGACAGTTAATTGTAAGGTTCAGAGCCTCTTAATGACAATGGAACACACAAATTGCGTCGCGATTCAATACATCGTCCTCCGGCCGACCTGTCTCCAAGGGTCTATTGCTGCCTCGGGCACCTTATGGTCGATCTCCTGTGAGTCTAGATTTTCGAATCCGACGCATACCCGACAGTAAATTGTAACGTTCAGAGCCTGTTAATGACGATGGAACACACAAATCGCGTCGCGATTCAATACATTGTCCTCCAGCCGACTTGTATCCAAGGGTCTAGTGCTGCCTCGGACACCTTATGGTCGTTCTCCTGTGAGTCTAGATTTTCGAATGCGACGCAAAACTGACAGTTAATCGTAAGGTTCAGAGCCTCTTAATGACAATGGAACACACAAATTGCGTCGCGATTCAATACATCGTCCTCCGGCCGACCTGTATCCAAGGGTCTATTGCTGCCTCGGGCACCTTATGGTCGTTCTCCTGTGAGTCTAGATTTTCGAATCCGACGCAAAACTGACAGTTAATTGTAACGTTCAGAGCCTCTTAATGACAATGGAACACACAAATCGCGTCGCGATTCAATACATCGTCCTCCGGCCGACCTGTCTCCAAGGGTCTATTGCTGCCTCGGGCACCTTATGGTCGTTCTCCTGTGAGTCTAGATTTTCGAATCCGACGTAAAACTGACAGTTAATTGTAACGTTCAGAGCCTGTTAAAGACGATGGAACACACAAATCCCGTCGCGATTCTATACATCGTCCTCCGGCCGACCTGTCTCCAAGGGTCTATTGCTGCCTCGGGCACCTTATGGTCGATCTCCTGTGAGTATAGATTTTCGAATCCGACGCAAAACTGACAGTTAATTGTAACGTTCAGAGCCTCTTAATGACAATGGAACACACAAATCGCGTCGCGATTCAATACATCGTCCTCCGGCCGACTTGTCTCCAACGGTCTATTGCTGCCTCGGGCACCTTATGGTCGATCTCCTGTGAGTCTAGATTTTCGAATCCGACGCAAACCTAACAGTTAATTGTAACGCTCAGAGCCTGTTAATGACGATGGAACACACAAATCGCGTCGCGATTCAATACATCTTCCTCCAGCCGACTTGTCTCCAAGGGTCTAGTGCTGCCTCGGACACCTTATGGTCGTTCTCCTGTGAGTCTAGATTTTCGAATGCGACAAAAAACTGTCAGTTAATCGTGAGGTTCAGAGCCTCTTAATGACAATGGAACACACAAATTGCGTCGCGATTCAATACATCGTCCTTCGGCAGACCTGTCTCCAAGGGTCTATTGCTGCCTCGGGCACCTTATGGTCGTTCTCCTGTGAGTCTAGATTTTCGAATCCGACGCAAAACTGACAGTTAATTGTAACGTTCAGAGCCTGTTAATGACGATGGAACACACAAATTGCGTCGCGATTCAATACATCGTCCTCCAGCCGACTTGTCTCCAAGGGTCTAGTGCTGCCACGGACACCTTATGGTCGTTCTCCTGTGAGTCTAGATTTTCGAATCCGACAAAACTGACAGTTAATTGTTACGTTCAGAGCCTCTTAATGACAATGGAACACACAAATCGCGTCGCGATTCAATACATCGTCCTCCGGCCGACCTGCCTCCATGGGTCTATTGCTGCCTCGGGCACCTTATGGTCGATCTCCTGTGAGTCTAGATTTTCGAATCCGACGCAAAACTGACTGTTAATTGTAACGTTCAGAGCCTGTTAATGACGATGGAACACACAAATCCCGTCGCGATTCAATACATCGTCCTCCGGCCGACCTGTCTCCAAGGGTCTATTGCTGCCTCGGGCACCTTATGGTCGATCTCCTGTGAGTCTACATTTTCGAATCCGACGCAAAACTGACAGTTAATTGTAACGTTCAGAGCCTGTTAATGACGATGGAACACACAAATCGCGTCGCCATTCAATACATCGTCCTCCGGCCGACCTGTCTCCAAGGGTCTATTGCTGCCTCGGGCACCTTATGGTCGATCTCCTGTGAGTCTAGATTTTCGAATCCGACGCAAAACTGACAGTTAATTGTAAAGTTCAGAGCCTGTTAATGACGATGGAAGACACAAATTGCGTCGCGATTCAATACATCGTCCTCCGGCCGACCTGTCTCCAAGGGTCTATTGCTGCCCCGGGCACCTTATGGTCGTTCTCCTGTGAGTCTAGATTTTCGAATCCGACGCAAAACTGACAGTTAATTGTAACGTTCAGAGCCTGTTAATGACGATGGAACACACAAATCGGGTCGCGATTCAATACATCGTCCTCCAGCCGACTTGTCTCCAAGGGTTTAGTGCTGCCTCGGGCACCTTATGGTCGATCTCCTGTGAGTCTAGATTTTCGAATCCGACGCAAAACTGACAGTTAATTGTAACGTTCAGAGCCTCTTAATGACAATGGAACACACAAATTGCGTCGCGATTCAATACATCGTCCTCCGGCCGACCTGTCTCCAAGGGTCTATTGCTGCCTCGGGCACCTTATGGTCGATCTCCTGTGAGTCTAGATTTTCGAATCCGACGCATACCTGACAGTAAATTGTAACGTTCAGAGCCTGTTAATGACGATGGAACACACAAATCGCGTCGCGATTCAATACATTGTCCTCCAGCCGACTTGTCTCCAAGGGTCTAGTGCTGCCTCGGACACCTTATGGTCGTTCTCCTGTGAGTCTAGATTTTCGAATGCGACGCAAAACTGACAGTTAATTGTAACGTTCAGAGCCTGTTAATGACGATGGAACACACAAATCCCGTCGCGATTCAATACATCGTCCTGTGGCCGACCTGTCTCCAAGGGTCTATTGCTGCCTCGGGAACCTTATGGTCGATCTCCTGTGAGTCTAGATTTTCGAATCCGACGCAAAACTGACAGTTAATTGTAACGTTCAGAGCCTGTTAATGACGATGGAACACACAAACTGCGTCGCGATACAATACATCGTCCTCCAGCCGACTTGTCTCCAAGGGTCTAGTGCTGCCTCGGACACCGTATGGTCGTTCTCCTGTGAGTCTAGATTTTCGAATCCGACGCAAAACTGACAGTTAATTGTAAGGTTCAGAGCCTCTTAATGACAATGGAACACACAAATCGCGTCGCGATTCAATACATCGTCCTCCGGCCGACCTGTCTCCAAGGGTCTATTGCTGCCTCGGGCACCTTATGGTCGATCTCCTGTGAGTCTAGAATTTCGAATCCGACGCAGGTAATTGTAACGTTCAGAGCCTGTTAATGACGATGGAAGACACAAACTGCGTCGCGATTCAATACATCGTCCTCCAGCCGACTTGTCTCCAAGGGTCTAGTGCTGCATCGGACACCTTATGGTCGTTCTCCTGTGAGTCTAGATTTTCGAATCCGACGCAAAACTGACAGTTAATTGTAAGGTTCAGAGCCTCTTAATGACAATGGAACACACATTTCGCGTCGCGATTCAATACATCGTCCTCCGGCCGACCTGCCTCCAAGGGTCTATTGGTGCTTCGGGCACCTTATGGTTGATCTCCTGTGAGTCTAGATTTTCGAATCCGACGCAAAACAGACAGTTAATTGTAACGTTCAGAGCCTCTTAATGACGATGGAACACACAAATTGCGTCGCGAATCAATACATCGTCCTCCGGCCGACCTGTCTCCAAGGGTCTATTGCTAACTCGGGCACCTTATGGTCGATCTCCTGTGAGTCTAGATTTTCGAATCCGACGCAAAACTGACAGTTAATTGTAACGTTCAGAGCCTCTTAATGACAATGAAACACACAAATCGCGTCGCGATTCAATACATAGTCCTCCGGCCGACCTGTCTCCAAGGTTCTATTGCTGCCTCGGGCACCTTATGGCCGATCTCCTGTGAGTCTAGATTTTCGAATCCGACGCAGTTAATTGTAACGTTCAGTGCCTGTCAATGACGATGGAACACACAAATCGCGTCGCGATTCAATACATCGTCCTCCAGCCGACTTGTCTCCAAGGGTCTAGTGCTGCCTCGGGCACCTTATGGTCGATCTCCTGTGAGTCTAGATTTTCGAATCCGACGCAAAACTGACAGTTAATTGTAACGTTCACAGCCTCTTAATGACAATGGAACACACAAATTGCGTCGCGATTCAATACATCGTCCTCCAGCCGACTTGTCTCCATGGGTCTAGTGCTGCCTCGGACACCTTATGGTCGTTCTCCTGTGAGTCTAGATTTTCGAATCCGACGCAAAACTGACAGTTAATTGTAACGTTCAGAGCCTCTTAATGACAATGGAACACACAAATCGCGTCGCGATTCAATACATCGTCCTCCGGCCGACTTGTCTCCTAGGGTCTATTGCTGCCTCGGGCACCTTATGGTCGATCTCCTTTGAGTCAAGATTTTCGAATCCGACGTAAAACTGACAGTTAATTGTAACGTTCAGAGCCTGTTAAAGACAATGGAACACACAAATCCCGTCGCGATTCAATACATCGTCCTCCGGCCGACTTGTCTCCAACGGTCTATTGCTGCCTCGGGCACCTTATGGTCGATCTCCTGTGAGTCTACATTTTCGAATCCGACGCAAAACTGACAGTTAATTGTAACGTTCAGTGCCTGTTAATGACGATGGAACACACAAATCGCGTCGCGATTCAATACATCGTCCTCCGGCCGACCTGTCTCCAAGGGTCTATTGCTGCCTCGGGCACCTTATGGTCGATCTCCTGTGAGTCTAGATTTTCGAATCCGACGCAAAACTGACAGTTAATTGTAAGGTTCAGAGCCTGTTAATGACGATGGAACACACAAATTGCGTCGCGATTCAATACATCGTCCTCCGGCCGACCTGTCTCCAAGGGTCTATTGCTGCCTCGGGCACCTTATGGTCGTTCTCCTGTGAGTCTAGATTTTCGAATCCGACGCAAAACTGACAGTTAATTGTAACGTTCAGAGCCTGTTAATGACGATGGAACACACAAATCGGGTCGCGATTCAATACATCGTCCTCCAGCCGACTTGTCTCCAAGGGTTTAGTGCTGCCTCGGGCACCTTACGGTCGTTCCTCTGTGAGTCTACATTTTCGAATCCGACGCAAAACTGACAGTTAATTGTAAGGTTCAGAGCCTCTTAATGACAATGGAACACACAAATCGCGTCGCGATTCAATACATAGTCCTCCGGCCGACCTGTCTCCAAGGGTCTATTGCTGCCTCGGGCACCTTATGACCGATCTCCTGTGAGTCTAGATTTTCGAATCCGACGCAGTTAATTGTAACGTTCAGTGCCTGTTAATGACGATGGAACACACAAATCGCGTCGCGATTCAATACATCGTCCTCCAGCCGACTTGTCTCCAAGGGTCTAGTGCTCCCTCGGGCACCTTATGGTCGATCTCCTGTGAGTCTAGATTTTCGAATCCGACGCAAAACTGACAGTTAATTGTAACGTTCAGAGCCTGTTAATGACGATGGAACACACAAATCGGGTCGCGATTCAATACATCGTCCTCCAGCCGACTTGTCTCCAAGGGTTTAGTGCTGCCTCGGACACCTTATGGTCGTTCCTCTGTGAGTCTACATTTTCGAATCCGACGCAAAACTGACAGTTAATTGTAAGGTTCAGAGCCTCTTAATGACAATGGAACACACAAATCGCGTCGCGATTCAATACATAGTCCTCCGGCCGACCTGTCTCCAAGGGTCTATTGCTGCCTCGGGCACCTTATGACCGATCTCCTGTGAGTCTAGATTTTCGAATCCGACGCAGTTAATTGTAACGTTCAGTGCCTGTTAATGACGATGGAACACACAAATTGCGTCGCGATTCAATACATCGTCCTCCGGCCGACCTGTCTCCAAGGGTCTATTGCTGCCTCGGGCACCTTATGGTCGTTCTCCTGTGAGTCTAGATTTTCGAATCCGACGCAAAACTGACAGTTAATTGTAACGTTCAGAGCCTGTTAATGACGATGGAACACACAAATCGGGTCGCGATTCAATACATCGTCCTCCAGCCGACTTGTCTCCAAGGGTTTAGTGCTGCCTCGGGCACCTTATGGTCGTTCCTCTGTGAGTCTACATTTTCGAATCCGACGCAAAACTGACAGTTAATTGTAAGGTTCAGAGCCTCTTAATGACAATGGAACACACAAATCGCGTCGCGATTCAATACATAGTCCTCCGGCCGACCTGTCTCCAAGGGTCTATTGCTGCCTCGGGCACCTTATGACCGATCTCCTGTGAGTCTAGATTTTCGAATCCGACGCAGTTAAATGTAACGTTCAGTGCCTGTTAATGACGATGGAACACACAAATCGCGTCGCGATTCAATACATCGTCCTCCGGCCGACCTGTCTCCAAGGGTCTATTGCTGCCTCGGGCACCTTATGGTCGATCTCCTGTGAGTCTAGATTTTCGAATCCGACGCATACCTGACAGTAAATTGTAACGTTCAGAGCCTGTTAATGACGATGGAACACACAAATCGCGTCGCGATTCAATACATTGTCCTCCAGCCGACTTGTCTCCAAGGGTCTAGTGCTGCCTCGGACACCTTATGGTCGTTCTCCTGTGAGTCTAGATTTTCGAATGCGACGCAAAACTGACAGTTAATTGTAACGTTCAGAGCCTCTTAATGACAATGGAACACACAAATCGCGTCGCGATTCAATACATAGTCCTCCGGCCGACCTGTCTCCAAGGGTCTATTGCTGCCTCGGGCACCTTATGACCGATCTCCTGTGAGTCTAGATTTTCGAATCCGACGCAGTTAATTGTAACGTTCAGTGCCTGTTAATGACGATGGAACACACAAATCGCGTCGCGATTCAATACATCGTCCTCCAGCCGACTTGTCTCCAAGGGTCTAGTGCTCCCTCGGGCACCTTATGGTCGATCTCCTGTGAGTCCAGATTTTCGAATCCGACGCAAAACTGACAGTTAATTGTAAGGTTCAGAGCCTCTTAATGACAATGGAACACACAAATTGCGTCGCGATTCAATACATCGTCCTCCGGCCGACCTGTCTCCAACGGTCTATTGCTGCCTCGGGCACCTTATGGTCGATCTCCAGTGAGTCTAGATTTTCGAATCCGACGCAAACCTGACAGTTAATTGTAACGTTCAGAGCCTGTTAATGACGATGGAACACAGAAATCGCGTCGCGATTCAATACATCGTCCTCCAGCCGACTTGTCTCCATGGGTCTAGTGCTGCCTCGGACACCTTATGGTCGATCTCCTGTGAGTCTAGATTTTCGAATCCGACGCAAAACTGACAGTTAATTGTAACGTTCAGAGCCTCTTAATGACAATGGAACACACAAATCGCGTCGCGATTCAATACATCGTCCTCCGGCCGACCTGTCTCCAAGGGTCTATTGCTGCCTCGGGCACCTTATGGTCGATCTCCTGTGAGTCTAGATTTTCGAATCCGACGTAAAACTGACAGTTAATTGTAACGTTCAGAGCCTGTTAAAGACGATGGAACACACAAATCCCGTCGCGATTCAATACATCGTCCTCCGGCCGACCTGTCTCCAAGGGTCTATTGCTGCCTCGGGCACCTTATGGTCGATCTCCTGTGAGTCTAGATTTTCGAATCCGACACAAAACTGACAGTTAATTGTAACGTTCAGAGCCTGTTAATGACGATGGAACACACAAATCGCGTCGCGATTCAATACATTGTCCTCCAGCCGACTTGTCTCCAAGGGTCTAGTGCTGCCTCGGACACCTTATGGTCGTTCTCCTGTGAGTCTAGATTTTCGAATGCGACGCAAAACTGACAGTTAATCGTAAGGTTCAGAGCCTCTTAATGACAATGGAACACACAAATTGCGTCGCGATTCAATACATCGTCCTCCGGCCGACCTGTATCCAAGGGTCTATTGCTGCCTCGGGCACCTTATGGTCGTTCTCCTGTGAGTATAGATTTTCGAATCCGACGCAAAACTGATAGTTAATTGTAACGTTCAGATCCTCGTAATGACAATGGAACACACAAATCGCGTCGCGATTCAATACGTCGTCCTCCGGCCGACCTGTCTCCAAGGGTCTATTGCTGCCTCGGGCACCTTATGGTCGATCTCCTGTGAGTCTAGATTTTCGAATCCGACGTAAAACTGACAGTTAATTGTAACGTTCAGAGCCTGTTAAAGACGATGGAACACACAAATCCCGTCGCGATTCAATACATCGTCCTCCGGCCGACCTGTCTCCAAGGGTCTATTGCTGCCTCGGGCACCTTATGGTCGATCTCCTGTGAGTCTAGATTTTCGAATCCGACGCAAAACTGACAGTTAATTGTAACGTTCAGAGCCTGTTAATGACGATGGAACACACAAATTGCGTCGCGATTCAATACATCGTCCTCCAGCCGACTTGTCTCCAAGGGTCTAGTGCTACCTCGGACACCGTATGGTCGTTCTCCTGTGAGTCTAGATTTTCGAATCCGACGCAAAACTGACAGTTAATTGTAAGGCTCAGAGCCTCTTAATGACAATGGAACACACAAATCGCGTCGCGATTCAATACATCGTCCTCCGGCCGACTTGTCTCCAACGGTCTATTGCTGCCTCGGGCACCTTATGGTCGATCTCCTGTGAGTCTACATTTTCGAATCCGACGCAAACCTGACAGTTAATTGTAACGTTCAGAGCCTGTTAATGACGATGGAACACACAAATCGCGTCGCGATTCAATACATCGTCCTCCAGCCGACTTGTCTCCAAGGGTCTAGTGCTGCCTCGGACACCTTATGGTCGTTCTCCTGTGAGTCTAGATTTTCGAATGCGACGCAAAACTGTCAGTTAATCGTAAGGTTCAGAGCCTCTTAATGACAATGGAACACACAAATTGCGTCGCGATTCAATACATCGTCCTCCGGCCGCCCTGTCTCCAAGGGTCTATTGCTGCCTCGGGCACCT
The DNA here is from genome assembly GCF_023898315.1 of Schistocerca nitens. Lineage (NCBI taxonomy): Eukaryota > Metazoa > Arthropoda > Insecta > Orthoptera > Acrididae > Schistocerca > Schistocerca nitens. The sequence goes on along the minus strand of NC_064617.1, from coordinate 9,364,774 downwards.
TATGGTCGTTCTCCTGTGAGTCTAGATTTTCGAATCCGACGCAAAACTGACAGTTAATTGTAACGTTCAGAGCCTGTTAATGACGATGGAACACACAAATCGCGTCGCGATTCAATACATCGTCCTCCAGCCGATTTGTCTCCAAGGGTCTAGTGCTGCCTCGGGCACCTTATGGTCGTTCTCCTGTGAGTCTAGATTTTCGAATCCGACGCAAAACTGACAGTTAATTGTAACGTTCAGATCCTCGTAACGACAATGGAACACACAAATCGCGTCGCGATTCAATACATCGTCCTCCGGCCGACCTGTCTCCAAGGGTCTATTGCTGCCTCGGGCACCTTATGGTCGATCTCCTGTGAGTCTAGATTTTCGAATCCGACGCAAAACTGACAGTTAATTGTAACGTTCAATACATCGTCCTCCAGCCGACTTGTCTCCAAGCGGCTAGTGCTGCCTCGGACACCTTATGGTCGTTCTCCTGTGAGTCTAGATTTTCGAATCCGACGCAAAACTGACAGTTAATTGTAACGTTCGCGATTCAATACATCGTCCTCCGGCCGACCTGTCTCCGAGGGTCTATTGCTGCCTCGGGCACCTTATGGTCGATCTCTTGTGAGTCTAAATTTTCGAATCCGACGCAAACCTGACAGTTAATTGTAACGTTCAGAGCCTGTTAATGACGATGGAACACACAAATTGCGTCGCGATTCAATACATCGTCCTCCGGCCGACCTGTCTCCAAGGGTCTATTGCTGCCTCGGGCACCTTATGGTCGTTCTCCTGTGAGTCTAGATTTTCGAATCCGACGCAAAAGTGACAGTTAATTGTAACGTTCAGAGCCTGTTAATGACGATGGAACACACAAATCCCGTCGCGATTCAATACATCGTCCTCCAGCCGACTTGTCTCCAAGGGTTTAGTGCTGCCTCGGGCACCTTATGGTCGATCTCCTGTGAGTCTAGATTTTCGAATCCGACGCAAAACTGACAGTTAATTGTAAGGTTCAGAGCCTCTTAATGACAATGGAACACACAAATTGTGTCGCGATTCAATACATCGTCCTCCGGCCGACCTGTCTCCAAGGGTCTATTGCTGCCTCGGGCACCTTATGGTCGATCTCCTGTGAGTCTAGATTTTCGAATCCGACGCATACCTGACAGTAAATTGTAACGTTCAGAGCCTGTTAATGACGATGGAACACACAAATCGCGTCGCGATTCAATACATTGTCCTCCAGCCGACTTGTCTCCAAGGGTCTAGTGCTGCCTCGGACACCTTATGGTCGTTCTCCTGTGAGTCTAGATTCTCGAATGCGACGCAAACTGACAGTTAATTGTAACGTTCAGAGCCTGTTAATGACGATGGAACACACAAATCCCGTCGCGATTCAATACATCGTCCTGTGGCCGACCTGTCTCCAAGGGTCTATTGCTGCCTCGGGCACCTTATGGTCGATCTCCTGTGAGTCTAGATTTTCGAATCCGACGCAAAACTGACAGTTAATTGTAACGTTCAGAGCCTCTTAATGACGATGGAACACACAAATTGCGTCGCGAATCAATACATCGTCCTCCGGCCGACCTGTCTCCAAGGTTCTATTGCTGCCTCGGGCACCTTATGGCCGATCTCCTGTGAGTCTAGATTTTCGAATCCGACGCAGTTAATTGTAACGTTCAGTGCCTGTCAATGACGATGGAACACACAAATCGCGTCGCGATTCAATACATCGTCCTCCAGCCGACTTGTCTCCAAGGGTCTAGTGCTGCCTCGGGCAGCTTATGGCCGATCTCCTGTGAGTCTAGATTTTCGAATCCGACGCAAAACTGACAGTTAATTGTAACGTTCAGAGCCTCTTAATGACAATGGAACACACAAATTGCGTCGCGATTGAATACATCGTCCTCCGGCCGACCTGTCTCCAACGGTCTATTGCTGCCTCGGGCACCTTATGGTCGATCTCCTGTGAGTCTAGATTTTCGAATCCGACGCAAACCTGACAGTAATTGTAACGTTCAGAGCCTGTTAATGACGATGGAACACAGAAATCGCGTCGCGATTCAATACATCGTCCTCCAGCCGACTTGTCTCCATGGGTCTAGTGCTGCCTCGGACACCTTATGGTCGTTCTCCTGTGAGTCTAGATTTTCGAATCCGACGCAAAACTGACAGTTAATTGTAACGTTCAGAGCCTCTTAATGACAATGGAACACACAAATCGCGTCGCGATTCAATACATCGTCCTCCGGCCGACCTGTCTCCAAGGGTCTATTGCTGCCTCGGGCACGTTATGGTCGATCTCCTGTGAGTCAAGATTTTCGAATCCGACGTAAAACTGACAGTTAATTGTAACGTTCAGAGCCTGTTAAAGACAATGGAACACACAAATCCCGTCGCGATTCAATACATCGTCCTCCGGCCGACCTGTCTCCAAGGGTCTATTGCTGCCTCGGGCACCTTATGGTCGATCTCCTGTGAATTTAGATTTTCGAATCCGACACAAAACTGACAGTTAATTGTAACGTTCAGAGCCTGTTAATGACGATGGAACACACAAATTGCGTCGCGATTCAATACATCGTCCTCCAGCCGACTTGTCTCCAAGGGTCTAGTGCTGCCTCGGACACCGCATGGTCGTTCTCCTGTGAGTCTAGATTTTCGAATCCGACGCAAAACTGACAGTTAATTGTAAGGCTCAGAGCCTCTTAATGACAATGGAACACACAAATCGCGTCGCGATTCAAAACATCGTCCTCCGGCCGACTTGTCTCCAACGGTCTATTGCTGCCTCGGGCACCTTATGGTCGATCTCCTGTGAGTCTACATTTTCGAATCCGACGCAAAACTGACAGTTAATTGTAACGTTCAGAGCCTGTTAATGACGATGGAACACACAAATCGCGTCGCGATTCAATACATCGTCCTCCGGCCGACCTGTCTCCAAGGGTCTATTGCTGCCTCGGGCACCTTATGGTCGATCTCCTGTGAGTCTAGATTTTCGAATCCGACGCAAAACTGACAGTTAATTGTAAGGTTCAGAGCCTGTTAATGACGATGGAACACACAAATTGCGTCGCGATTCAATACATCGTCCTCCGGCCGACCTGTCTCCAAGGGTCTATTGCTGCCTCGGGCACCTTATGGTCGTTCTCCTGTGAGTCTAGATTTTCGAATCCGACGCAAAACTGACAGTTAATTGTAACGTTCAGAGCCTGTTAATGACGATGGAACACACAAATCGGGTCGCGATTCAATACATCGTCCTCCAGCCGACTTGTCTCCAAGGGTTTAGTGCTGCCTCGGGCACCTTATGGTCGTTCCTCTGTGAGTCTACATTTTCGAATCCGACGCAAAACTGACAGTTAATTGTAAGGTTCAGAGCCTCTTAATGACAATGGAACACACAAATTGCGTCGCGATTCAATACATCGTCCTCCGGCCGACCTGTCTCCAAGGGTCTATTGCTGCCTCGGGCACCTTATGGTCGATCTCCTGTGAGTCTAGATTTTCGAATCCGACGCATACCTGACAGTAAATTGTAACGTTCAGAGCCTGTTAATGACGATGGAACACACAAATCGCGTCGCGATTCAATACATTGTCCTCCAGCCGACTTGTCTCCAAGGGTCTAGTGCTGCCTCGGACACCTTATGGTCGTTCTCCTGTGAGTCTAGATTTTCGAATGCGACGCAAAACTGACAGTTAATTGTAACGTTCAGAGCCTCTTAATGACAATGGAACACACAAATCGCGTCGCGATTCAATACATAGTCCTCCGGCCGACCTGTCTCCAAGGGTCTATTGCTGCCTCGGGCACCTTATGACCGATCTCCTGTGAGTCTAGATTTTCGAATCCGACGCAGTTAATTGTAACGTTCAGTGCCTGTTAATGACGATGGAACACACAAATCGCGTCGCGATTCAATACATCGTCCTCCAGCCGACTTGTCTCCAAGGGTCTAGTGCTCCCTCGGGCACCTTATGGTCGATCTCCTGTGAGTCTAGATTTTCGAATCCGACGCAAAACTGACAGTTAATTGTAAGGTTCAGAGCCTCTTATTGACAATGGAACACACAAATTGCGTCGCGATTCAATACATCGTCCTCCGGCCGACCTGTCTCCAATGGTCTATTGCTGCCTCGGGCACCTTATGGTCGATCTCCTGTGAGTCTAGATTTTCGAATCCGACGCAAACCTGACAGTTAATTGTAACGTTCAGAGCCTGTTAATGACGATGGAACACAGAAATCGCGTCGCGATTCAATACATCGTCCTCCAGCCGACTTGTCTCCATGGGTCTAGTGCTGCCTCGGACACCTTATGGTCGATCTCCTGTGAGTCTAGATTTTCGAATCCGACGCAAAACTGACAGTTAATTGTAACGTTCAGAGCCTCTTAATGACAATGGAACACACAAATCGCGTCGCGATTCAATACATCGTCCTCCGGCCGACCTGTCTCCAAGGGTCTATTGCTGCCTCGGGCACCTTATGGTCGATCTCCTGTGAGTCTAGATTTTCGAATCCGACGTAAAACTGACAGTTAATTGTAACGTTCAGAGCCTGTTAAAGACGATGGAACACACAAATCCCGTCGCGATTCAATACATCGTCCTCCGGCCGACCTGTCTCCAAGGGTCTATTGCTGCCTCGGGCACCTTATGGTCGATCTCCTGTGAGTCTAGATTTTCGAATCCGACACAAAACTGACAGTTAATTGTAACGTTCAGAGCCTGTTAATGACGATGGAAGACACAAATCGCGTCGCGATTCAATACATTGTCCTCCAGCCGACTTGTCTCCAAGGGTCTAGTGCTGCCTCGGACACCTTATGGTCGTTCTCCTGTGAGTCTAGATTTTCGAATGCGACGCAAAACTGACAGTTAATCGTAAGGTTCAGAGCCTCTTAATGACAATGGAACACACAAATTGCGTCGCGATTCAATACATTGTCCTCCGGCCGACCTGTATCCAAGGGTCTATTGCTGCCTCGGGCACCTTATGGTCGTTCTCCTGTGAGTCTAGATTTTCGAATCCGACGCAAAACTGATAGTTAATTGTAACGTTCAGAGCGTCTTAATGACAATGGAACACACAAATCGCGTCGCGATTCAATACGTCGTCCTCCGGCCGACCTGTCTCCAAGGGTCTATTGCTGCCTCGGGCACCTTATGGTCGATCTCCTGTGAGTCTAGATTTTCGAATCCGACGTAAAACTGACAGTTAATTGTAACGTTCAGAGCCTGTTAAAGACGATGGAACACACAAATCCCGTCGCGATTCAATACATCGTCCTCCGGCCGACCTGTCTCCAAGGGTCTATTGCTGCCTCGGGCACCTTATGGTCGATCTCCTGTGAGTCTAGATTTTCGAATCCGACGCAAAACTGACAGTTAATTGTAACGTTCAGAGCCTGTTAATGACGATGGAACACACAAATTGCGTCGCGATTCAATACATCGTCCTCCAGCCGACTTGTCTCCAAGGGTCTAGTGCTACCTCGGACACCGTATGGTCGTTCTCCTGTGAGTCTAGATTTTCGAATCCGACGCAAAACTGACAGTTAATTGTAAGGCTCAGAGCCTCTTAATGACAATGGAACACACAAATCGCGTCGCGATTCAATACATCGTCCTCCGGCCGACTTGTCTCCAACGGTCTATTGCTGCCTCGGGCACCTTATGGTCGATCTCCTGTGAGTCTACATTTTCGAATCCGACGCAAACCTGACAGTTAATTGTAACGTTCAGAGCCTGTTAATGACGATGGAACACACAAATCGCGTCGCGATTCAATACATCGTCCTCCAGCCGACTTGTCTCCAAGGGTCTAGTGCTGCCTCGGACACCTTATGGTCGTTCTCCTGTGAGTCTAGATTTTCGAATGCGACGCAAAACTGTCAGTTAATCGTAAGGTTCAGAGCCTCTTAATGACAATGGAACACACAAATTGCGTCGCGATTCAATACATCGTCCTCCGGCCGCCCTGTCTCCAAGGGTCTATTGCTGCCTCGGGCACCTTATGGTCGTTCTCCTGTGAGTCTAGATTTTCGAATCCGACGCAAAACTGACAGTTAATTGTAACGTTCAGAGCCTGTTAATGACGATGGAACACACAAATCGCGTCGCGATTCAATACATCGTCCTCCAGCCGATTTGTCTCCAAGGGTCTAGTGCTGCCTCGGGCACCTTATGGTCGTTCTCCTGTGAGTCTAGATTTTCGAATCCGACGCAAAACTGACAGTTAATTGTAACGTTCAGATCCTCGTAACGACAATGGAACACACAAATCGCGTCGCGATTCAATACATCGTCCTCCGGCCGACCTGTCTCCAAGGGTCTATTGCTGCCTCGGGCACCTTATGGTCGATCTCCTGTGAGTCTAGATTTTCGAATCCGACGCAAAACTGACAGTTAATTGTAACGTTCAATAAATCGTCCTCCAGCCGACTTGTCTCCAAGCGGCTAGTGCTGCCTCGGACACCTTATGGTCGTTCTCCTGTGAGTCTAGATTTTCGAATCCGACGCAAAACTGACAGTTAATTGTAACGTTCGCGATTCAATACATCGTCCTCCGGCCGACCTGTCTCCGAGGGTCTATTGCTGCCTCGGGCACCTTATGGTCGATCTCTTGTGAGTCTAGATTTTCGAATCCGACGCAAACCTGACAGTTAATTGTAACGTTCAGAGCCTGTTAATGACGATGGAACACACAAATTGCGTCGCGATTCAATACATCGTCCTCCGGCCGACCTGTCTCCGAGGGTCTATTGCTGCCTCGGGCACCTTATGGTCGTTCTCCTGTGAGTCTAGATTTTCGAATCCGACGCAAAAGTGACAGTTAATTGTAACGTTCAGAGCCTGTTAATGACGATGGAACACACAAATCGCGTCGCGATTCAATACATCGTCCTCCAGCCGATTTGTCTCCAGGGGTCTAGTGCTGCCTCGGGCACCTTATGGTCGTTCTCCTGTGAGACTAGATTTTCGAATCCGACGCAAAACTGACAGTTAATTGTAACGTTCAGAGCCTCGTAACGACAATGGAACACACAAAACGCGTCGCGATTCAATACATCGTCCTCCGGCCGACCTGTCTCCAAGGGTCTATTGCTGCCTCGGGCACCTTATGGTCGATCTCCTGTGAGTCTAGATTTTCGAATCCGACGCAAAACTGACAGTTAATTGTAACGTTCAGAGCCTGTTAATGACGATGGAACACACAAATTGCGTCGCGATTCAATACATCGTCCTCCAGCCGACTTGTCTCCAAGGGTCTGGTGGTGCCTCGGACACCGTATGGTCGTTCTCATGTGAGTCTAGATTTTCGAATCCGACGCAAAACTGACAGTTAATTGTAAGGTTCAGAGCCTCTTAATGACAATGGAACACACAAATCGCGTCGCGATTCAATACATCGTCCTCCGGCCGACCTGTCTCCAAGGGTCCATTGCTGCCTCGGGCACCTTATGGTCGATCTCCTGTGAGTCTAGATTTTCGAATCCGACGCAAAACTGACAGTTAATTGTAACGTTCAGAGCCTGTTAATGACGATGGAACACACAAATCCCGTCGCGGTTGAATACATCGTCCTCCGGCCGACCTGTCTCCAAGGGTCTAGTGCTGCCTCGGGCACCTTATGGTCGATCTCCTGTGAGTCTAGATTTTCGAATCCGACGCAAAACTTACAGTTAGTTGTAAGGTTCAGGGCCTCTTAATGACAATGGAACACACAAATCGCGTCGCGATACAATACATCGTCCTCCGGCCGACTTGTCTCCAAGGGACTATTGCTGCCTCGGGCACCTTATGGTCGATCTCCTGTGAGTCTAGATTTTCGAAACCGACGCAGTTAATTGTAACGTAAAGAGCCTGTTAATGACGATGGAACACACAAATTGCGTCGCGATTCAATACATCGTCCTCCGGCCGACCTGTCTCCAAGGGTCTATTGCTGCCTCGGGCACCTTATGGTCGTTCTCCTGTGAGTCTAGATTTTCGAATCCGACGCAAAACTGACAGTTAATTGTAACGTTCAGAGCCTGTTAATGACGATGGAACACACAAATCGCGTCGCGATTCAATACATCGTCCTCCAGCCGACTTGTCTCCAAGGGTCTAGTGCTGCCTCGGACACCTTATGGTCGTTCTCCTGTGAGTCTAGATTTTCGAATGCGACGCAAAACTGTCAGTTAATCGTAAGGTTCAGAGCCTCTTAATGACAATGGAACACACAAATAGCGTCGCGATTCAATACATCGTCCTCCGGCCGACCTGTCTCCAAGGGTCTATTGCTGCCTCGGGCACCTTATGGTCGTTCTCCTGTGAGTCTAGATTTTCGAATCCGACGCAAAACTGACAGTTAATTGTAACGTTAAGAGCCTGTTAATGACGATGGAACACACAAATCGCGTCGCGATTCAATACATCGTCCTCCAGCCGATTTGTCTCCAAGGGTCTAGTGCTGCCTCAGGCACCTTATGGTCGTTCTCCTGTGAGTCTAGATTTTCGAATCCGACGCAAAACTGACAGTTAATTGTAACGTTCAGAGCCTCGTAACGACAATGGAACACACAAATCGCGTCGCGATTCAATACATCGTCCTCCGGCCGACCTGTCTCCAAGGGCCTATTGCTGCCTCAGGCACCTTATGGTCGATCTCCTGTGAGTCTAGATTTTCGAATCCGACGCAAAACTGACAGTTAATTGTAACGTTCAATACATCGTCCTCCAGCCGACTTGTCTCCAAGCGGCTAGTGCTGCCTCGGACACCTTATGGTCGTTCTCCTGTGAGTCTAGATTTTCGAATCCGACGCAAAACTGACAGTTAATTGTAACGTTCGCGATTCAATACATCGACCTCCGGCCGACCTGTCTCCGAGGGTCTATTGCTGCCTCGGGCACCTTATGGTCGATCTCTTGTGAGTCTAGATTTTCGAATCCGACGCAAACCTGACAGTTAATTGTAACGTTCAGAGCCTGTTAATGACGATGGAACACACAAATTGCGTCGCGATTCAATACATCGTCCTCCGGCCGACCTGTCTCCAAGGGTCTATTGCTGCCTCGGGCACCTTATGGTCGTTCTCCTGTGAGTCTAGATTTTCGAATCCGACGCAAAAGTGACAGTTAATTGTAACGTTCAGAGCCTGTTAATGACAATGGAACACACAAATCGCGTCGCGATTCAATATATCGTCCTCCAGCCGATTTGTCTCCAGGGGTCTAGTGCTGCCTCGGGCACCTTATGGTCGTTCTCCTGTGAGTCTAGATTTTCGAATCCGACGCAAAACTGACAGTTAATTGTAACGTTCAGAGCCTCGTAACGACAATGGAACACACAAAACGCGTCGCGATTCAATACATCGTCCTCCGGCCGACCTGTCTCCAAGGGTCTATTGCTGCCTCGGGCACCTTATGGTCGATCTCCTGTGAGTCTAGATTTTCGAATCCGACGCAAAACTGACAGTTAATTGTAACGTTCAGAGCCTGTTAATGACGATGGAACACACAAATCGCGTCGCGATTCAATACATCGTCCTCCGGCCGACCTGTCTCCAAGGGTCCATTGCTGCCTCGGGCACCTTATGGTCGATCTCCTGTGAGTCTAGATTTTCGAATCCGACGCAAAACTGACAGTTAATTGTAACGTTCAGAGCCTGTTAATGACGATGGAACACACAAATCCCGTCGCGATTCAATACATCGTCCTCCGGCCGACCTGTCTCCAAGGGTCTAGTGCTGCCTCGGGCACGTTATGGTCGATCTCCTGTGAGTCTAGATTTTCGAATCCGACGCAAAACTTACAGTTAGTTGTAAGGTTCAGAGCCTCTTAATGACAATGGAACACACAAATCGCGTCGCGATACAATACGTCGTCCTCCGGCCGACCTGTCTCCAACGGTCTATTGCTGCCTCGGGCACCTTATGGTCGACCTCCTGTGAGTCTAGATTTTCGAATCCGACGCAAAACTGACAGTTAATTGTAACGTTCAGAGCCTGTTAATGACGATGGAACACACATATTGCGTAGCGATTCAATACATCGTCCTCCAGCCGACTTGTCTCCAAGGGTCTAGTGCTGCCTCGGACACCGTATGGTCGTTCTCCTGTGAGTCTAGATTTTCGAATCCGACGCAAAACTGACAGTTAATTGTAAGGCTCAGAGCCTCTTAATGACAATGGAACACACAAATCGCGTCGCGATTCAATACATCGTCCTCCGGCCGACTTGTCTCCAAGGGACTATTGCTGCCTCGGGCACCTTATGGTCGATCTCCTGTGAGTCTAGCTTTTCGAAACCGACGCAGTTAATTGTAACGTAAAGAGCCTGTTAATGACGATGGAACACACAAATTGCGTCGCGATTCAATACATCGTCCTCCAGCCGACTTGTCTCCAAGGGTCTAGTGCTGCCTCGGACACCTTATGGTCGTTCTCCTGTGAGTCTAGATTTTCGAATCCGACGCAAAACTGACAGTTAATTGTAAGGTTCAGAGCCTGTTAATGACAATGGAACACACAAATCGCGTCGCCATTCAATACATCGTCCTCCGGCCGACCTGCCTCCAAGGGTCTATTGCTGCCTCGGGCACCTTATGGTCGATCTCCTGTGAGTCTAGATTTTCGAATCCGACGCAAAACTGACTGTTAATTGTAACGTTCAGAGCCAGTTAATGACGATGGAACACACGATTCCCGTCGCGATTCAATACATCGTCCTCCCGCCGACCTGTCTCCAAGGGTCTATTGTTGCCTCGGGCACCTTATGGTCGATCTCCTGTGAGTCTAGATTTTCGAATCCGACGCAAAACTGACAGTTAATTGTAACGTTCAGAGCCTGTTAATGACGATGGAACACACAAATCGCGTCGCGATTCAATACATCGTCCTCCAGCCGACTTGTCTCCAAGGGTCTAGTGCTGCCTCGGGCACATTATGGTCGTTCCTCTGTGAGGCTAGATTTTCGAATCCGACGCAAAACTGACAGTTAATTGTAAGGTTCAGAGCCTGTTAATGACAATGGAACACACAAATTGCGTCGCGATTCAATACATCGTCCTCCGGCCGACCTGTCTCCGATGGTCTATTGCTGCCTCGGGCACCTTATGGTCGATCTCCTGTGAGTCTAGATTTTCGAATCCGACGCAAACCTGACAGTTAATTGTAACGTTCAGAGCCTGTTATAGACGATGGAACACACAAATTGCGTCGCGATTCAATACATCGTCCTCCGGCCGACCTGTCTCCAAGGGTCTATTGCTGCCTCGGGCACCTTATGGTCGTTCTCCTGTGAGTCTAGATTTTCGAATCCGACGCAAAACTGACAGTTAATTGTAACGTTCAGAGCCTGTTAATGACGATGAAACACACAAATCGCGTCGCGATTCGATACATCGTCCTCCAGCCGATTTGTCTCCAAGGGTCTAGTGCTGCCTCGGGCACCTTATGGTCGTTCTCCTGTGAGTCTAGATTTTCGAATCCGACGCAAAACTGACAGTTAATTGTAACGTTCAGAGCCTCTTAATGACAATGGAACACACAAATCGCGTCGCGATTCAATCCAACGTCCTCCGGCCGACCTGTCTCCAAGGGTCTATTGCTGCCTCGGGCACCTTATGGTCGATCTCCTGTGAGTCTAGATTTTCGAATCCGACGCAAAACTGACAGTTAATTGTAACGTTCAGAGCCTGTTAATGACGATGGAACACACAAATCCCGTCGCGATTCAATACATCGTCCTCCGGCCGACCTGTCTCCAAGGGTCTAGTGCTGCCTCGGGCACCTTATGGTCGATCTCCTGTGAGTCTAGATTTTCGAATCCGACGCAAAACTTACAGTTAGTTGTAAGGTTCAGAGCCTCTTAATGACAATGGAACACACAAATCGCGTCGCGATACAATACGTCGTCCTCCGGCCGACCTGTCTCCAACGGTCTATTGCTGCCTCGGGCACCTTATGGTCGACCTCCTGTGAGTCTAGATTTTCGAATCCGACGCAAAACTGACAGTTAATTGTAACGTTCAGAGCCTGTTAATGACGATGGAACACACATATTGCGTAGCGATTCAATACATCGTCCTCCAGCCGACTTGTCTCCAATGGTCTAGTGCTGCCTCGGACACCGTATGGTCGTTCTACTGTGAGTCTAGATTTTCGAATCCGACGCAAAACTGACAGTTAATTGTAACGTTCAGAGCCTCTTAATGACAATGGAACACACAAATCGCGTCGCGATTCAATACATCGTCCTCCGGCCGACTTGTCTCCAAGGGACTATTGCTGCCTCGGGCACCTTATGGTCGATCTCCTGTGAGTCTAGATTTTCGAAACCGACGCAGTTAATTGTAACGTAAAGAGCCTGTTAATGACGATGGAACACACAAATTGCGTCGCGATTCAATACATCGTCCTCCAGCCGACTTGTCTCCAAGGGTCTAGTGCTGCCTCGGACACCTTATGGTCGTTCTCCTGTGAGTCTACATTTTCGAATCCGACGCAAAACTGACAGTTAATTGTAAGGTTCAGAGCCTCTTAATGACAATGGAACACACAAATCGCATCGCCATTCAATACATCGTCCTCCGGCCGACCTGCCTCCAAGGGTCTATTGCTGCCTCGGGCACCTTATGGTCGATCTCCTGTGAGTCTAGATTTTCGAATCCGACGCAAAACTGACTGTTAATTGTAACGTTCAGAGCCTGTTAATGACGATGGAACACACAAATCCCGTCGCGATTCAATACATCGTCCTCCGGCCGACCTGTCTCCAAGGGTCTATTGCTGCCTCGGGCACCTTATGGTCGATCTCCTGTGAGTCTAGATTTTCGAATCCGACGCAAAACTGACAGTTAATTGTAACGTTCAGAGCCTGTTAATGACGATGGTACACACAAATTGCGTCGCGATTCAATACATCGTCCTCCAGCCGACTTGTCTCCAAGGGTCTAGTGCTGCCTCGGACACCGTATGGTCGTTCTCCTGTGAGTCTAGATTTTCGAATCCGACGCAAAACTGACAATTGTAAGGCTCAGAGCCTCTTAATGACAATGGAACACACAAATCGCGTCGCGATTCAATACATCGTCCTCCGGCCGACTTGTCTCCAAGGGACTATTGCTGCCTCGGGCACATTATGGTCGATCTCCTGTGAGTCTAGATTTTCGAAACCGACGCAGTTAATTGTAACGTAAAGAGCCTGTTAATGACGATGGAACACACAAATTGCGTCGCGATTCAATACATCGTCCTCCAGCCGACTTGTCTCCAAGGGTCTAGTGCTGCCTCGGACACCTTATGGTCGTTCTCCTGTGAGTCTAGATTTTCGAATCCGACGCAAAACTGACAGTTAATTGTAAGGTTCAGAGCCTCTTAATGACAATGGAACACACAAATCGCGTCGCCATTCAATACATCGTCCTCCGGCCGACCTGCCTCCAAGGGTCTATTGCTGCCTCGGGCACCTTATGGTCGATCTCCTGTGAGTCTAGATTTTCGAATCCGACGCAAAACTGACAGTTAATTGTAACGTTCAGAGCCCGTTAATGACGATGGAACACACAAATCGCGTCGCGATTCAATACATCGTCCTCCGGCCGACCTGTCTCCAAGGGTCTATTGCTGCCTCGGGCACCTTATGGTCGTTCTCCTGTGAGTTTAGAATTCGAATCCGACGCAAAACTGACAGTTAATTGTAAGGTTCAGAGCCTGTTAATGACGATGGAACACACTAATCGCGTCGCGATTCAATACATCGTCCTCCAGCCGACTTGTCTCCAAGGGTCTAGTGCTGCCTCGGGCACCCTATGGTCGTTCCTCTGTGAGTCTAGATTTTCGAATCCGACGCAAAACTGACAGTTAATTGTAAGGTTCAGAGCCTGTTAATGACAATGGAACACACAAATTTGCGTCGCGATTCAATACATCGTCCTCCGGCTGACCTGTCTCCGAGGGTCTATTGCTGCCTCGGTCACCTTATGGTCGATCTCCTGTGAGTCTAGATTTTCGAATCCGACGCAAACCTGACAGTTAATTGTAACGTTCAGAGCCTGTTAATGACGATGCAACACACAAATTGCGTCGCGAATCAATACATCGTCCTCCGGCCGACCTGTCTCCAAGGGTCTATTGCTGCCTCGGGCACATTATGGTCGTTCTCCTGTGAGTCTAGATTTTCGAATCCGACGCAAAACTGACAGTTAATTGTAACGTTCAGAGCCTGTTAATGACGATGGAACACACAAATCGCGTCGCGATTCAATACATCGTCGTCCAGCCGATTTGTCTCCAAGGGTCTAGTGCTGCCTCGGGCACCTTATGGTCGTTCTCCTGTGAGTCTAGATTTTCGAATCCGAAGCAAAACTGACAGTTAATTGTAACGTTCAGAGCCTCTTAATGACAATGGAACACACAAATCGCGTCGCGATTCAATACATCGTTCTCCGGCCGACCTGTCACCAAGGGTCTATTGCTGCCTCGGGCACCTTATGGTCGATCTCCTGTGAGTCTAGATTTTCGAATCCGACGCAAAACTGACAGTTAATTGTAACGTTCAGAGCCTGTTAATGACGATGGAACACACAAATTGCGTCGCGATTCAATACATCGTCCTCCAGCCGACTTGTCTCCAAGGGTCTAGTGCTGCCTCGGACACCGTATGGTCGTTCTCCTGTGAGTCTAGATTTTCGAATCCGACGCAAAACTGACAGTTAATTGTAAGGCTCAGAGCCTCTTAATGACAATGGAACACACAAATCGCGTCGCGATTCAATACATAGTCCTCCGGCCGACTTGTCTCCAAGGGACTATTGTTGCCTCGGGCACCTTATGGTCGATCTCCTGTGAGTCTAGATTTTCGAAACCGACGCAGGTAATTGTGACGTAAAGAGCCTGTTAATGACGATGGAACACACAAATTGCGTCGCGATTCAATACATCGTCCTCCAGCCGACTTGTCTCCAAGGGTCTAGTGCTGCCTCGGACACCTTATGGTCGTTCTCCTGTGAGTCTAGATTTTCGAATCCGACGCAAAACTGACAGTTAATTGTAAGGTTCAGAGCCTCTTAATGACAATGGAACACACAAATCCCGTCGCCATTCAATACATCGTCCTCCGGCCGACCTGCCTCCAAGGGTCTATTGCTGCCTCGGGCACCTTATGGTCGATCTCCTGTGAGTCTAGATTTTCGAATCCGACGCAAAACTGACTGTTAATTGTAACGTTCAGAGCCTGTTAATGACGATGGAACACACAAATCCCGTCGCGATTCAATACATCGTCCTCCTCCGGCCGACCTGTCTCCATGGGTCTATTCCTGCCTCGGGCACCTTATGGTCGATCTCCTGTGAGTCTAGATTTTCGAATCCGACGCAAAACTGACAGTTAATTGTAACGTTCAGAGCCTGTTAATGACGATGGAACACACAAATCGCGTCGCGATTCAATACATCGTCCTCCGGCCGACCTGTCTCCAAGGGTCTATTGCTGCCTCGGGCACCTTATGGTCGTTCTCCTGTGAGTCTAGATTTTCGAATCCGACGCAAAACTGACAGTTAATTGTAACGTTCAGAGCCTGTTAATGACGATGGAACACACAAATCGCGTCGCGATTCAATACATCGTCCTCCAGCCGACTTGTCTCCAAGGGTCTAGTGCTGCCTCGGGCACCTTATGGTCGTTCTCCTGTGAGTCTAGATTTTCGAATCCGACGCAAAACTGACAGTTAATTGTAACGTTCAGAGCCTCTTAATGACAATGGAACACACAAATCGCGTCGCGATTCAATACATCGTCCTCCGGCCGACCTGTCTCCAAGGGTCTATTGCTGCCTCGGGCACCTTATGGTCGATCTCCTGTGTGTCTAGATTTTCGAATCCGACGCAAAACTGACAGTTAATTGTAACGTTCAGAGCCTGTTAATGACGATGGAACACACAAATCCCGTCGCGATTCAATACATCGTCCTCCAGCCGACTTGTCTCCAAGGGTCTAGTGCTGCCTCGGACACCTTATGGTCGTTCTCCTGTGAGTCTAGATTTTCGAATCCGACGCAAAACTGACAGTTAATTGTAAGGTTCAGAGCCTCTTAATGACAATGGAACACACAAATCGCATCGCCATTCAATACATCGTCCTCCGGCCGACCTGCCTCCAAGGGTCTATTGCTGCCTCGGGCACCTTATGGTCGATCTCCTGTGAGTCTAGATTTTCGAATCCGACGCAAAACTGACTGTTAATTGTAACGTTCAGAGCCTGTTAATGACGATGGAACACACAAATCCCGTCGCGATTCAATACATCGTCCTCCCGCCGACCTGTCTCCAAGGGTCTATTGCTGCCTCGGGCACCTTATGGTCGATCTCCTGTGAGTCTAGATTTTCGAATCCGACGCAAAACTGACAGTTAATTGTAACGTTCAGAGCCTGTTAATGTCGATGGAACACACAAATCGCGTCGCGATTCAATACATCGTCCTCCAGCCGACTTGTCTCCAAGGGTCTAGTGCTGCCTCGGGCACACTATGGTCGTTCCTCTGTGAGTCTAGATTTTCGAATCCGACGCAAAACTGACAGTTAATTGTAAGGTTCAGAGCCTGTTAATGACAATGGAACACACAAATTGCGTCGCGATTCAATACATCGTCCTCCGGCCGACCTGTATCCGAGGGTCTATTGCTGCCTCGGGCACCTTATGGTCGATCTCCTGTGAGTCTAGATTTTCGAATCCGACGCAAACCTGACAGTTAATTGTAACGTTCAGAGCCTGTTAATGACGATGGAACACACAAATTGCGTCGCGATTCAATACATCGTCCTCCGGCCGACCTGTCTCCAAGGGTCTATTGCTGCCTCGGGCACCTTATGGTCGTTCTCCTGTGAGTCTAGATTTTCGAATCCGACGCAAAACTGACAGTTAATTGTAACGTTCAGAGCCTGTTAATGACGATGGAACACACAAATCGCGTCGCGATTCGATACATCGTCCTCCAGCCGATTTGTCTCCAAGGGTCTAGTGCTGCCTCGGGCACCTTATGGTCGTTCTCCTGTGAGTCTAGATTTTCGAATCCGACGCATAACTGACAATTAATTGTAACGTTCAGAGCCTCTTAATGACAATGGAACACACAAATCGCGTCGCGATTCAATACATCGTCCTCCGGCCGACCTGTCTCCAAGGGTCTATTGCTGCCTCGGGCACCTTATGGTCGATCTCCTGTGTGTCTAGATTTTCGAATCCGACGCAAAACTGACAGTTAATTGTAACGTTCAGAGCCTGTTAATGACGATGGAACACACAAATCCCGTCGCGATTCAATACATCGTCCTCCGGCCGACCTGTCTCCAAGGGTCTAGTGCTGCCTCGGGCACCTTATGGTCGATCTCCTGTGAGTCTAGATTTTCGAACCCGACGCCAAACTTACAGTTAATTGTAAGGTTCAGAGCCTCTTAATGACAATGGAACACACAAATCGCGTCGCGATACAATACGTCGTCCTCCGGCCGACCTGTCTCCAACGGTCTATTGCTGCCTCGGGCACCTTATGGTCGACCTCCTGTGAGTCTAGATTTTCGAATCCGACGCAAAACTGACAGTTAATTGTAACGTTCAGAGCCTGTTAATGACGATGGTACACACAAATTGCGTCGCGATTCAATACATCGTCCTCCAGCCGACTTGTCTCCAAGGGTCTAGTGCTGCCTCGGACACCGTATGGTCGTTCTCCTGTGAGTCTAGATTTTCGAATCCGACGCAAAACTGACAATTGTAAGGCTCAGAGCCTCTTAATGACAATGGAACACACAAATCGCGTCGCGATTCAATACATCGTCCTCCGGCCGACTTGTCTCCAAGGGACTATTGCTGCCTCGGGCACATTATGGTCGATCTCCTGTGAGTCTAGATTTTCGAAACCGACGCAGTTAATTGTAACGTAAAGAGCCTGTTAATGACGATGGAACACACAAATTGCGTCGCGATTCAATACATCGTCCTCCAGCCGACTTGTCTCCAAGGGTCTAGTGCTGCCTCGGACACCTTATGGTCGTTCTCCTGTGAGTCTAGATTTTCGAATCCGACGCAAAACTGACAGTTAATTGTAAGGTTCAGAGCCTCTTAATGACAATGGAACACACAAATCGCGTCGCCATTCAATACATCGTCCTCCGGCCGACCTGCCTCCAAGGGTCTATTGCTGCCTCGGGCACCTTATGGTCGATCTCCTGTGAGTCTAGATTTTCGAATCCGACGCAAAACTGACAGTTAATTGTAACGTTCAGAGCCCGTTAATGACGATGGAACACACAAATCGCGTCGCGATTCAATACATCGTCCTCCGGCCGACCTGTCTCCAAGGGTCTATTGCTGCCTCGGGCACCTTATGGTCGTTCTCCTGTGAGTTTAGAATTCGAATCCGACGCAAAACTGACAGTTAATTGTAAGGTTCAGAGCCTGTTAATGACGATGGAACACACTAATCGCGTCGCGATTCAATACATCGTCCTCCAGCCGACTTGTCTCCAAGGGTCTAGTGCTGCCTCGGGCACCTTATGGTCGTTCCTCTGTGAGTCTAGATTTTCGATTCCGACGCAAAACTGACAGTTAATTGTAAGGTTCAGAGCCTCTTAATGACAATGGAACACACAAATCGCGTCGCCATTCAATACATCGTCCTCCGGCCGACCTGCCTCCAAGGGTCTATTGCTGCCTCGGGCACCTTATGGTCGATCTCCTGTGAGTCTAGATTTTCGAATCCGACGCAAAACTGACTGTTAATTGTAACGTTCAGAGCCTGTTAATGACGATGGAACACACAAATCCCGTCGCGATTCAATACATCGACCTCCAGCCGACCTGTCTCCAAGGGTCTATTGCTGCCTCGGGCACCTTATGGTCGATCTCCTGTGAGTCTAGATTTTCGAATCCGACGCAAAACTGACAGTTAATTGTAACGTTCAGAGCCCGTTAATGACGATGGAACACACAAATCGCGTCGCGATTCAATACATCGTCCTCCGGCCGACCTGTCTCCAAGGGTCTATTGCTGCCTCAGGCACCTTATGGTCGATTTCCTGTGAGTTTAGATTTTCGAATCCGACGCAAAACTGACAGTTAATTGTAACGTTCAGAGCCCGTTAATGACGATGGAACACACAAATCGCGTCGCGATTCAATACATCGTCCTCCGGCCGACCTGTCTCCAAGGGTCTATTGCTGCCTCGGGCACCTTATGGTCGTTCTCCTGTGAGTTTAGAATTCGAATCCGACGCAAAACTGACAGTTAATTGTAAGGTTCAGAGCCTGTTAATGACGATGGAACACACTAATCGCGTCGCGATTCAATACATCGTCCTCCAGCCGACTTGTCTCCAAGGGTCTAGTGCTGCCTCGGGCACCTTATGGTCGTTCCTCTGTGAGTCTAGATTTTCGATTCCGACGCAAAACTGACAGTTAATTGTAAGGTTCAGAGCCTGTTAATGACAATGGAACACACAAATTGCGTCGCGATTCAATACATCGTCCTCCGGCCGACCTGTCTCCGAGGGTCTATTGCTGCCTCGGGCACCTTATGGTCGATCTCCTGTGAGTCTAGATTTTCGAATCCGACGCAAACCTGACAGTTAATTGTAACGTTCAGAGCCTGTTAATGACGATGGAACACACAAATTGCGTCGCGAATCAATACATCGTCCTCCGGCCGACCTGTCTCCAAGGGTCTATTGCTGCCTCGGGCACATTATGGTCGTTCTCCTGTGAGTCTAGATTTTCGAATCCGACGCAAAACTGACAGTTAATTGTAACGTTCAGAGCCTGTTAATGACGATGGAACACACAAATCGCGTCGCGATTCAATACATCGTCCTCCAGCCGATTTGTCTCCAAGGGTCTAGTGCTGCCTCGGGCACCTTATGGTCGTTCTCCTGTGAGTCTAGATTTTCGAATCCGAAGCAAAACTGACAGTTAATTGTAACGTTCAGAGCCTCTTAATGACAATGGAACACACAAATGTCGCCATTCAATACATCGTCCTCCGGCCGACCTGCCTCCAAGGGTCTATTGCTGCCTCGGGCACCTTATGGTCGATCTCCTGCGAGTCTAGATTTTCGAATCCGACGCAAAACTGACTGTTAATTGTAACGTTCAGAGCCTGTTAATGACAATGGAACACACAAATCCCGTCGCGATTCAATACATCGTCCTCCTCCGGCCGACCTGTCTCCATGGGTCTATTCCTGCCTCGGGCACCTTATGGTCGATCTCCTGTGAGTCTAGATTTTCGAATCCGACGCAAAACTGACAGTTAATTGTAACGTTCAGAGCCTGTTAATGACGATGGAACACACAAATCGCGTCGCGATTCAATACATCGTCCTCCGGCCGACCTGTCTCCAAGGGTCTATTGCTGCCTCGGGCACCTTATGGTCGTTCTCCTGTGAGTCTAGATTTTCGAATCCGACGCAAAACTGACAGTTAATTGTAACGTTCAGAGCCTGTTAATGACGATGGAACACACAAATCGCGTCGCGATTCAATACATCGTCCTCCAGCCGACTTGTCTCCAAGGGTCTAGTGCTGCCTCGGGCACCTTATGGTCGTTCTCCTGTGAGTCTAGATTTTCGAATCCGACGCAAAACTGACAGTTAATTGTAACGTTCAGAGCCTCTTAATGACAATGGAACACACAAATCGCGTCGCGATTCAATACATCGTCCTCCGGCCGACCTGTCTCCAAGGGTCTATTGCTGCCTCGGGCACCTTATGGTCGATCTCCTGTGTGTCTAGATTTTCGAATCCGACGCAAAACTGACAGTTAATTGTAACGTTCAGAGCCTGTTAATGACGATGGAACACACAAATCCCGTCGCGATTCAATACATCGTCCTCCGGCCGACCTGTCTCCAAGGGTCTAGTGCTGCCTCGGGCACCTTATGGTCGATCTCCTGTGAGTCTAGATTTTCGAATCCGACACAAAACTTACAGTTAATTGTAAGGTTCAGAGCCTCTTAATGACAATGGAACACACAAATCGCGTCGCGATTCAATACATCGTCCTCCGGCCGACTTGTCTCCAAGGGACTATTGCTGCCTCGGGCACCTTATGGTCGATCTCCTGTGAGTCTAGATTTTCGAAACCGACGCAGTTAATTGTAACGTAAAGAGCCTGTTAATGACGATGGAACAAAATTGCGTCGCGATTCAATACATCGTCCTCCAGCCGACTTGTCTCCAAGGGTCTAGTGCTGCCTCGGACACCTTATGGTCGTTCTCCTGTGAGTCTAGATTTTCGAATCCGACGCAAAACTGACAGTTAATTGTAAGGTTCAGAGCCTCTTAATGACAATGGAACACACAAATCGCGTCGCCATTCAATACATCGTCCTCCGGCCGACCTGCCTCCAAGGGTCTATTGCTGCCTCGGGCACCTTATGGTCGATCTCCTGTGAGTCTAGATTTTCGAATCCGACGCAAAACTGACTGTTAATTGTAACGTTCAGAGCCTGTTAATGACGATGGAACACACAAATCCCGTCGCGATTCAATACATCGTCCTCCAGCCGACCTGTCTCCAAGGGTCTATTGCTGCCTCGGGCACCTTATGGTCGATCTCCTGTGAGTCTAGATTTTCGAATCCGACGCAAAACTGACAGTTAATTGTAACGTTCAGAGCCCGTTAATGACGATGGAACACACAAATCGCGTCGCGATTCAATACATCGTCCTCCGGCCGACCTGTCTCCAAGGGTCTATTGCTGCCTCAGGCACCTTATGGTCGATCTCCTGTGAGTTTAGATTTTCGAATCCGACGCAAAACTGACAGTTAATTGTAAGGTTCAGAGCCTGTTAATGACGATGGAACACACAAATTGCGTCGCGATTCAATACATCGTCCTCCGGCCGACCTGTCTCCAAGGGTCTATTGCTGCCTCAGGCACCTTATGGTCGTTCTCCTGTGAGTCTAGATTTTCGAATCCGACGCAAAACTGACAGTTAATTGTAAGGTTCAGAGCCTGTTAATGACGATGGAACACACAAATCGCGTCGCGATTCAATACATCGTCCTCCAGACGATTTGTCTCCAAGGGTCTAGTGCTGCCTCGGGCACCTTATGGTCGTTCCTCTGTGAGTCTAGATTTTCGAATCCGACGCAAAACTGACAGTTAATTGTAAGGTTCAGAGCCTGTTAATGACAATGGAACACACAAATTGCGTCGCGATTCAATACATCGTCCTCCGGCCGACCTGTCTCCGAGGGTCTATTGCTGCCTCGGGCACCTTATGGTCGATCTCCTGTGAGTCCAGATTTTCGAATCCGGCGCAAACCTGACAGTTAATTGTAACGTTCAGAGCCTGTTAATGACGATGGAACACACAAATTGCGTCGCGATTCAATACATCGTCCTCCGGCCGACCTGTCTCCAAGGGTCTATTGCTGCCTCGGGCACTTTATGGTCGTTCTCCTATGAGTCTAGATTTTCGAATCCGACGCAAAACTGACAGTTAATTGTAAGGTTCAGAGCCTCTTAATGACAATGGAACACACAAATCGCGTCGCGATTCAATACATCGTCCTCCGGCCGACCTGTCTCCAAGGGTCTAGTGCTGCCTCGGGCACCTTATGGTCGATCTCCTGTGAGTCTAGATTTTCGAATCCGACGCAAAACTTACAGTTAATTGTAAGGTTCAGAGCCTCTTAATGACAATGGAACACACAAATCGCGTCGCGATACAATACGTCGTCCTCCGGCCGGCCTGTCTCCAACGGTCTATTGCTGCCTCGGGCACCTTATGGTCGACCTCCTGTGAGTCTAGATTTTCGAATCCGACGCAAAACTGACAGTTAATTGTAACGTTCAGAGCCTGTTAATGACGATGGAACACACAAATTGCGTCGCGATTCAATACATAGTCCTCCAGCCGACTTGTCTCCAAGGGTCTAGTGCTGCCTCGGACACCGTATGGTCGTTCTCCTGTGAGTCTAGATTTTCGAATCCGACGCAAAACTGACAGTTAATTGTAAGGCTCAGAGCCTCTTAATGACAATGGTACACAAATCGCGTCGCGATTCAATACATCGTCCTCCGGCCGACCTGTCTCCAAGGGTCTATTGCTGCCTCGGGCACCTTATGGTCGTTCTCCTGTGAGTCTAGATTTTCGAATCCGACGCAAAACTGACAGTTAATTGTAAGGTTCAGAGCCTGTTAATGACGATGGAACACACAAATCGCGTCGCGATTCAATACATCGTCCTCCAGCCGACTTGTCTCCAAGGGTCTATTGCTGCCTCGGGAACCTTATGGTCGTTCCTCTGTGAGTCTAGATTTTCGAATCCGACGCAAAACTGACAGTTAATTGTAAGGTTCAGAGCCTGTTAATGACAATGGAACACACAAATTGCGTCGCGATTCAATACATCGTCCTCCGGCCGACCTGTCTCCGAGGGTCTTTTGCTGCCTCGGGCACCTTATGGTCGATCTCCTGTGAGTCTAGATTTTCGAATCCGACGCAAAACTGACAGTTAATTGTAACGTTCAGAGCCTGTTAATGACGATGGAACACACAAATTGCGTCGCGATTCAATACATCGTCCTCCAGCCGACTTGTCTTCAAGGGTCTAGTGCTGCCTCGGACACCGTATGGTCGTTCTCCTGTGAGTCTAGATTTCCGAATCCGACGCAAAACTGACAGTTAATTGTAAGGCTCAGAGCCTCTTAATGACAATGGAACACAAATCGCGTCGCGATTCAGTACATCGTCCTCCGGCCGACTTGTCTCCAAGGGACTATTGTTGCCTCGGGCACCTTATGGTCGATCTCCTGTGAGTCTAGATTTTCGAAACCGACGCAGTTAATTGCAACGTAAAGAGCCTCTTAATGACGATGGAACACACAAATTGCGTCGCGATTCAATACATCGTCCTCCGGCCGACTTGTCTCCAAGAGTCTAGTGCTGCCTCGGGCACCTTATGGTCGTTCTCCTGTGAGTCTAGATTTTCGAATCCGACGCAAAACTGACAGTTAATTGTAACGTTCAGAGCCTGTTAATGACGATGGAACACACAAATCGCGTCGCGATTCAATACATCGTCCTCCAGCCGATTTGTCTCCAAGGGTCTAGTGCTGCCTCGGGCACCTTATAGTCGTTCTCCTGTGAGTCTAGATTTTCGAATCCGACGCAAACCTGACAGTTAATTGTAAGGTTCAGAGCCTCTTAATGACAATGGAACACACAAATCGCGTCGCGATTCAATACATCGTCCTCCGGCCGACCTGTCTCCAAGGGTCTATTGCTGCCTCGGGCACCTTATGGTCGATATCCTGTGAGTCTAGATTTTCGAATCCGACGCAAAACTGACAGTTAATTGTAACGTTCAGAGCCTCTTAATGACAATGGAACACACAAATCGCGTCGCCATTCAATACATCGTCCTCCGGCCGACCTGCCTCCAAGGGTCTATTGCTGCCTCGGGCACCTTATGGTCGATCTCCTGTGAGTCTAGATTTTCGAATCCGACGCAAAACTGACTGTTAATTGTAACGTTCAGAGCCTGTTAATGACGATGGAACACACAAATCCCGTCGCGATTCAATACATCGTCCTCCAGCCGACCTGTCTCCAAGGGTCTATTGCTGCCTCGGGCACCTTATGGTCGATCTCCTGTGAGTCTAGATTTTCGAATCCGACGCAAAACTGACAGTTAATTGTAACGTTCAGAGCCCGTTAATGACGATGGAACACACAAATCGCGTCGCGATTCAATACATCGTCCTCCGGCCGACCTGTCTCCAAGGGTCTATTGCTGCCTCGGGCACCTTATGGTCGATCTCCTGTGAGTTTAGATTTTCGAATCCGACGCAAAACTGACAGTTAATTGTAAGGTTCAGAGCCTGTTAATGACGATGGAACACACAAATCGCGTCGCGATTCAATACATCGTCCTCCAGACGATTTGTCTCCAAGGGTCTAGTGCTGCCTCGGGCACCTTATGGTCGTTCCTCTGTGAGTCTAGATTTTCGAATCCGACGCAAAACTGACAGTTAATTGTAAGGTTCAGAGCCTGTTAATGACAATGGAACACACAAATTGCGTCGCGATTCAATACATCGTCCTCCGGCCGACCTGTCTCCGAGGGTCTATTGCTGCCTCGGGCACCTTATGGTCGATCTCCTGTGAGTCTAGATTTTCGAATCCGGCGCAAACCTGACAGTTAATTGTAACGTTCAGAGCCTGTTAATGACGATGGAACACACAAATTGCGTCGCGATTCAATACATCGTCCTCCGGCCGACCTGTCTCCAAGGGTCTATTGCTGCCTCGGGCACTTTATGGTCGTTCTCCTGTGAGTCTAGATTTTCGAATCCGACGCAAAACTGACAGTTAATTGTAACGTTCAGAGCCTGTTAATGACGATGGAAGACACAAATCGCGTCGCGATTCAATACATCGTCCTCCAGCCGATTTGTCTCCAAGGGTCTAGTGCTGCCTCGGGCACCTTATGGTCGTTCTCCTGTGAGTCTAGATTTTCGAATCCGACGCAAAACGTGTGGTGTCACCGCTAGACACCACACTTGCTAGGTGGTAACTTAAATCGGCCGCGGTCCTGTGGTACATGTCGGACCCGCGTGTCGCCACTGTGTAATCGCAATCCTAGCGCCACCACATGGCAGGTCACAAGACACGGAATAGACCTCGCCCCAGTTGTACGGAAGACATAGCTTGCGACCAGACGTACGAAGCATTCCTCTCATTTGCCGAGAGACAGATAGAATAGCCTTCAGTTTAGTCCATAGCTACTACCTAGCAAGGCGCCATTTGTATCAGTGCTTATAGCTAACGAATATTCAAGAGAGATGTATTCCAAGGATTCATTAAAGTATAAAAGAATCTCCCTTCTTTTCTTTATAGTTTTCATCCAGTATCCTGTTTCAGACTTCACGCCCGTCTGCGTTAGTTTAGCGTGCACCTCGCTACCTCATTGTGTCTATGCTGTAAGAGCTAGACACAACAAAACTGACAGTTAATTGTAACGTTCAGAGCCTCTTAATGACAATGGAACACACAAATCGCGTCGCGATTCAATACATCGTGCTCCGGCCGACCTGTCTCCAAGGGTCTATTGCTGCCTCGGGCACCTTATGGTCGATATCCTGTGAGTCTAGATTTTCGAATCCGACGCAAAACTGACAGTTAATTGTAACGTTCAGAGCCTGTTAATGACGATGGAACACACAAATTGCGTCGCGATTCAATACATCGTCCTCCAGCCGACTTGTCTCCAAGGGTCTAGTGCTGCCTCGGACACCGTATGGTCGTTTTCCTGTGAGTCTAGATTTTCGAATCCGACGCAAAACTGACAGTTAATTGTAAGGTTCAGAGCCTCTTAATGACAATGGAACACACAAATCGCGTCGCGATTCAATACATCGGCCGACCTGTCTCCAAGGGTCTATTGCTGCCTCGGGCACCTTATGGTCGATCTCCTGTGAGTCTAGATTTTCGAAACCGACGCAAAACTGACAGTTAATTGTAACGTTCAGAGCCTGTTAATGACGATGGAACACACAAATCCCGTCGCGATTCAATACATCGTCCTCCGGCCGACCTGTCTCCAAGGGTCTAGTGCTGCCTCGGGCACCTTATGGTCGATCTCCTGTGAGTCTAGATTTTCGAATCCGACGCAAAACTTACAGTTAATTGTAAGGTTCAGAGCCTCTTAATGACAATGGAACACACAAATCGCGTCGCGATACAATACATCGTCCTCCGGCCGGCCTGTCTCCAACGGTCTATTGCTGCCTCGGGCACCTTATGGTCGACCTCCTGTGAGTCTAGATTTTCGAATCCGACGCAAAACTGACAGTTAATTGTAACGTTCAGAGCCTGTTAATGACGATGGAACACACAAATTGCGTCGCGATTCAATACATAGTCCTCCAGCCGACTTGTCTCCAAGGGTCTAGTGCTGCCTCGGACACCGTATGGTCGTTCTCCTGTGAGTCTAGATTTTCGAATCCGACGCAAAACTGACAGTTAATTGTAAGGCTCAGAGCCTCTTAATGACAATGGTACACAAATCGCGTCGCGATTCAATACATCGTCCTCCGGCCGACCTGTCTCCAAGGGTCTATTGCTGCCTCGGGCACCTTATGGTCGTTCTCCTGTGAGTCTAGATTTTCGAATCCGACGCAAAACTGACAGTTAATTGTAAGGTTCAGAGCCTGTTAATGACGATGGAACACACAAATCGCGTCGCGATTCAATACATCGTCCTCCAGCCGACTTGTCTCCAAGGGTCTATTGCTGCCTCGGGAACCTTATGGTCGTTCCTCTGTGAGTCTAGATTTTCGAATCCGACGCAAAACTGACAGTTAATTGTAAGGTTCAGAGCCTGTTAATGACAATGGAACACACAAATTGCGTCGCGATTCAATACATCGTCCTCCGGCCGACCTGTCTCCGAGGGTCTTTTGCTGCCTCGGGCACCTTATGGTCGATCTCCTGTGAGTCTAGATTTTCGAATCCGACGCAAAACTGACAGTTAATTGTAACGTTCAGAGCCTGTTAATGACGATGGAACACACAAATTGCGTCGCGATTCAATACATCGTCCTCCAGCCGACTTCTCTTCAAGGGTCTAGTGCTGCCTCGGACACCGTATGGTCGTTCTCCTGTGAGTCTAGATTTCCGAATCCGACGCAAAACTGACAGTTAATTGTAAGGCTCAGAGCCTCTTAATGACAATGGAACACAAATCGCGTCGCGATTCAGTACATCGTCCTCCGGCCGACTTGTCTCCAAGGGACTATTGTTGCCTCGGGCACCTTATGGTCGATCTCCTGTGAGTCTAGATTTTCGAAACCGACGCAGTTAATTGCAACGTAAAGAGCCTCTTAATGACGATGGAACACACAAATTGCGTCGCGATTCAATACATCGTCCTCCGGCCGACTTGTCTCCAAGAGTCTAGTGCTGCCTCGGGCACCTTATGGTCGTTCTCCTGTGAGTCTAGATTTTCGAATCCGACGCAAAACTGACAGTTAATTGTAACGTTCAGAGCCTGTTAATGACGATGGAACACACAAATCGCGTCGCGATTCAATACATCGTCCTCCAGCCGATTTGTCTCCAAGGGTCTAGTGCTGCCTCGGGCACCTTATGGTCGTTCTCCTGTGTCTAGATTTTCGAATCCGACGCAAACCTGACAGTTAATTGTAACGTTCAGAGCCTGTTAATGACGATGGAACACACAAATTGCGTCGCGATTCAATACATCGTCCTCCGGCCGACCTGTCTCCAAGGGTCTATTGCTGCCTCTGGCACCTTATGGTCGTTCTCCTGTGAGTCTAGATTTTCGAATCCGACGCAAAACTGACAGTTAATTGTAACGTTCAGAGCCTGTTAATGACGATGGAACACACAAATCGCGTCGCGATTCAATACATCGTCCTCCAGCCGATTTGTCTCCAAGGGTCTAGTGCTGCCTCGGGCACCTTATGGTCGTTCTCCTGTGAGTCTAGATTTTCGAATCCGACGCAAAACTGACAGTTAATTGTAAGGTTCAGAGCCTGTTAATGACGATGGAACACACAAATCCCGTCGCGATTCAATACATCGTCCTCCGGCCGACCTGTCTCCAAGGGTCTAGTGCTGCCTCGGGCACCTTATGGTCGATCTCCTGTGAGTCTAGATTTTCGAATCCGACACAAAACTTACAGTTAATTGTAAGGTTAGAGCCTCTTAATGACAATGGAACACACAAATCGCGTCGCGATACAATACGTCGTCCTCCGGCCGACCTGTCTCCAACGGTCTATTGCTGCCTCGGGCACCTTATGGACGACCTCCTGTGAGTCTAGATTTTCGAATGCGACACAAAACTGACAGTTAATTGTAACGTTCAGAGCCTGTTAATGACGATGGAACACACAAATTGCGTCGCGATTCAATACATCGTCCTCCAGCCGACTTGTCTCCAAGGGTCTAGTGCTGCCTCGGACACCCTATGGTCGTTCTCCTGTGAGTCTAGATTTTCGAATCCGACGCAAAACTGACAGTTAATTGTAAGGTTCAGAGCCTCTTAATGACAATGGAACACACAAATCGCGTCGCCATTCAATACATCGTCCTCCGGCCGACGTGCCTCCAAGGGTCTATTGCTGCCTCGGGCACCTTATGGTCGATCTCCTGTGAGTCTAGATTTTCGAATCCGACGCAAAACTGACTGTTAATTGTAACGTTCAGAGCCTGTTAATGACGATGGAACACACAAATCCCGTCGCGATTCAATACATCGTCCTCCGGCCGACCTGTCTCCAAGGGTCTATTGCTGCCTCGGGCACCTTATGGTCGATCTCCTGTGAGTCTAGATTTTCGAATCCGACGCAAAACTGACAGTTAATTGTAACGTTCAGAGCCCGTTAATGACGATGGAACACACAAATCGCGTCGCGATTCAATACATCGTCCTCCGGCCGACCTGTCTCCAAGGGTCTATTGCTGCCTCGGGCACCTTATGGTCGATCTCCTGTGAGTCTAGATTTTCGAATCCGACGCAAAACTGACAGTTAATTGTAAGGTTCAGAGCCTGTTAATGACGATGGAACACACAAATTGCGTCGCGATTCAATACATCGTCCTCCGGCCGACCTGTCTCCAAGGGTCTATTGCTGCCTCGGGCACCTTATGGTCGTTCTCCTGTGAGTCTAGATTTTCGAATCCGACGCAAAACTGACAGTTAATTGTAAGGTTCAGAGCCTGTTAATGACGATGGAACACACAAATCGCGTCGCGATTCAATACATCGTCCTCCAGACGATTTGTCTCCAAGGGTCTAGTGCTGCCTCGGGCACCTTATGGTCGATCTCCTGTGAGTCTAGATTTTCGAATCCGGCGCAAACCTGACAGTTAATTGTAACGTTCAGAGCCTGTTAATGACGATGGAACACACAAATTTGCGTCGCGATTCAATACATCGTCCTCCGGCCGACCTGTCTCCAAGGGTCTATTGCTGCCTCGGGCACCTTATGGTCGTTCTCCTGTGAGTCTAGATTTTCGAATCCGACGCAAAACTGACAGTTAATTGTAACGTTCAGAGCCTGTTTATGACGATGGAACACACAAATTGCGTCGCGATTCAATACATCGTCCTCCGGCCGACCTGTCTCCAAGGGTCTATTGCTGCCTCGGGCACCTTATGGTCGATCTCCTGTGAGTCTAGATTTTCGAATCCGACGCAAAACTGACAGTTAATTGTAACGTTCAGAGCCTGTTAATGACGATGGAACACACAAATTGCGTCGCGATTCAATACTTCGTCCTCCAGCCGACTTGTCTTCAAGGGTCTAGTGCTGCCTCGGACACCGTAAGGTCGTTCTCCTGTGAGTCTAGATTTCCGAATCCGACGCAAAACTGACAGTTAATTGTAAGGCTCAGAGCCTCTTAATGACAATGGAACACAAATCGCGTCGCGATTCAGTACATCGTCCTCCGGCCGACTTGTCTCCAAGGGACTATTGTTGCCTCGGGCACCTTATGGTCGATCTCCTGTGAGTCTAGATTTTCGAAACCGACGCAGTTAATTGCAACGTAAAGAGCCTCTTAATGACGATGGAACACACAAATTGCGTCGCGATTCAATACATCGTCCTCCGGCCGACTTGTCTCCAAGAGTCTAGTGCTGCCTCGGGCACCTTATGGTCGTTCTCCTGTGAGTCTAGATTTTCGAATCCGACGCAAAACTGACAGTTAATTGTAACGTTCAGAGCCTGTTAATGACGATGGAACACACAAATCGCGTCGCGATTCAATACATCGTCCTCCAGCCGATTTGTCTCCAAGGGCCTAGTACTGCCTCGGGCACCTTATGGTCGTTCTCCTGTGAGTCTAGATTTTCGAATCCGACGCAAACCTGACAGTTAATTGTAACGTTCAGAGCCTGTTAATGACGATGGAACACACAAATTGTGTCGCGATTCAATACATCGTCCTCCGGCCGACCTGTCTCCAAGGGTCTATTGCTGCCTCGGGCACCTTATGGTCGTTCTCCTGTGAGTCTAGATTTTCGAATCCGACGCAAAACTGACAGTTAATTGTAACGTTCAGAGCCTGTTAATGACGATGGAACACACAAATCGCGTCGCGATTCAATACATCGTCCTCCAGCCGATTTGTCTCCAAGGGTCTAGTGCTGCCTCGGGCACCTTATGGTCGTTCTCCTGTGAGTCTAGATTTTCGAATCCGACGCAAAACTGACAGTTAATTGTAAGGTTCAGAGCCTGTTAATGACGATGGAACACA
Source organism: Schistocerca nitens (assembly GCF_023898315.1). Lineage (NCBI taxonomy): Eukaryota > Metazoa > Arthropoda > Insecta > Orthoptera > Acrididae > Schistocerca > Schistocerca nitens. Next base: position 9,333,487 of record NC_064617.1, on the reverse strand, counting down.
CAAATCCCGTCGCGATTCAATACATCGTCCTCCGGCCGACCTGTCTCCAAGGGTCTAGTGCTGCCTCGGGCACCTTATGGTCGATCTCCTGTGAGTCTAGATTTTCGAATCCGACACAAAACTTACAGTTAATTGTAAGGTTCAGAGCCTCTTAATGACAATGGAACACACAAATCGCGTCGCGATACAATACGTCGTCCTCCGGCCGACCTGTCTCCAACGGTCTATTGCTGCCTCGGGCACCTTATGGTCGACCTCCTGTGAGTCTAGATTTTCGAATGCGACACAAAACTGACAGTTAATTGTAACGTTCAGAGCCTGTTAATGACGATGGAACACACAAATTGCGTCGCGATTCAATACATCGTCCTCCAGCCGACTTGTCTCCAAGGGTCTAGTGCTGCCTCGGACACCTTATGGTCGTTCTCCTGTGAGTCTAGATTTTCGAATCCGACGCAAAACTGACAGTTAATTGTAAGGTTCAGAGCCTCTTAATGACAATGGAACACACAAATCGCGTCGCCATTCAATACATCGTCCTCCGGCCGACGTGCCTCCAAGGGTCTATTGCTGCCTCGGGCACCTTATGGTCGATCTCCTGTGAGTCTAGATTTTCGAATCCGACGCAAAACTGACTGTTAATTGTAACGTTCAGAGCCTGTTAATGACGATGGAACACACAAATCCCGTCGCGATTCAATACATCGTCCTCCGGCCGACCTGTCTCCAAGGGTCTATTGCTGCCTCGGGCACCTTATGGTCGATCTCCTGTGAGTCTAGATTTTCGAATCCGACGCAAAACTGACAGTTAATTGTAACGTTCAGAGCCCGTTAATGACGATGGAACACACAAATCGCGTCGCGATTCAATACATCGTCCTCCGGCCGACCTGTCTCCAAGGGTCTATTGCTGCCTCGGGCACCTTATGGTCGATCTCCTGTGAGTCTAGATTTTCGAATCCGACGCAAAACTGACAGTTAATTGTAAGGTTCAGAGCCTGTTAATGACGATGGAACACACAAATTGCGTCGCGATTCAATACATCGTCCTCCGGCCGACCTGTCTCCAAGGGTCTATTGCTGCCTCGGGCACCTTATGGTCGTTCTCCTGTGAGTCTAGATTTTCGAATCCGACGCAAAACTGACAGTTAATTGTAAGGTTCAGAGCCTGTTAATGACGATGGAACACACAAATCGCGTCGCGATTCAATACATCGTCCTCCAGACGATTTGTCTCCAAGGGTCTAGTGCTGCCTCGGTCACCTTATGGTCGATCTCCTGTGAGTCTAGATTTTCGAATCCGGCGCAAACCTGACAGTTAATTGTAACGTTCAGAGCCTGTTAATGACGATGGAACACACAAATTGCGTCGCGATTCAATACATCGTCCTCCGGCCGACCTGTCTCCAAGGGTCTATTGCTGCCTCGGGCACCTTATGGTCGTTCTCCTGTGAGTCTAGATTTTCGAATCCGACGCAAAACTGACAGTTAATTGTAACGTTCAGAGCCTGTTAATGACGATGGAACACACAAATCGCGTCGCGATTCAATACATCGTCCTCCAGCCGATTTGTCTCCAAGGGTCTAGTGCTGCCTCGTGCACCTTATGGTCGTTCTCCTGTGAGTCTAGATTTTCGAATCCGACGCAAAACTTGTGGTGTCACCGCTAGACACCACACTTGCTAGGTGGTAACTTAAATCGGCCGCGGTCCTGTAGTACATGTCGGACCCGCGTGTCGCCACTGTGTAATCGCAATCCTAGCGCCACCACATGGCAGGTCACAAGACACGGAATAGACCTCGCCCCAGTTGTACGGAAGACATAGCTTGCGACCAGACGTACGAAGCTTTCCTCTCATTTGCCGAGAGACAGATAGAATAGCCTTCAGTTTAGTCCATAGCTACTACCTAGCAAGGCGCCATTTGTATCAGTGCTTATAGCTAACGAATATTCAAGAGAGATGTATTCCAAGGATTCATTAAAGTATAAAAGAAGCTCCCTTCTTTTCTTTATAGTTTTCATCCAGTATCCTGTTTCAGACTTCACGCCCGTCTGCGTTAGTTTAGCGTGCACCTCGCTACCTCATTGTGTCTATGCTGTAAGAGCTAGACACAACAAAACTGACAGTTAATTGTAACGTTCAGAGCCTCTTAATGACAATGGAACACACAAATCGCGTCGCGATTCAATACATCGTGCTCCGGCCGACCTGTCTCCAAGGGTCTATTGCTGCCTCGGGCACCTTATGGTCGATATCCTGTGAGTCTAGATTTTCGAATCTGACGCAAAACTGACAGTTAATTGTAACGTTCAGAGCCTGTTAATGACGGTGGAACACACAAATTGCGTCGCGATTCAATACATCGTCCTCCAGCCGACTTGTCTCCAAGGGTCTAGTGCTGCCTCGGACACCGTATGGTCGTTTTCCTGTGAGTCTAGATTTTCGAATCCGACGCAAAACTGACAGTTAATTGTAAGGTTCAGAGCCTCTTAATGACAATGGAACACACAAATCGCGTCGCGATTCAATACATCGTCCATCGGCCGACCTGTCTCCAAGGGTCTATTGCTGCCTCGGGCACCTTATGGTCGATCTCCTGTGAGTCTAGATTTTCGAAACCGACGCAAAACTGACAGTTAATTGTAACGTTCAGAGCCTGTTAATGACGATGGAACACACAAATCGCGTCGCGATTCAATACATCGTCCTCCAGCCGACTTGTCTCCAAGGGTCTATTGCTGCCTCGGGCACCTTATGGTCGTTCCTCTGTGAGTCTAGATTTTCGAATCCGACGCAAAACTGACAGTTAATTGTAAGGTTCAGAGCCTGTTAATGACAATGGAACACACAAATTGCGTCGCGATTCAATACATCGTCCTCCGGCCGACCTGTCTCCGAGGGTCTTTTGCTGCCTCGGGCACCTTATGGTCGATCTCCTGTGAGTCTAGATTTTCGAATCCGACGCAAAACTGACAGTTAATTGTAACGTTCAGAGCCTGTTAATGACGATGGAACACACAAATTGCGTCGCGATTCAATACATCGTCCTCCAGCCGACTTGTCTTCAAGGGTCTAGTGCTGCCTCGGACACCGTATGGTCGTTCTCCTGTGAGTCTAGATTTCCGAATCCGACGCAAAACTGACAGTTAATTGTAAGGCTCAGAGCCTCTTAATGACAATGGAACACAAATCGCGTCGCGATTCAATACATCGTCCTCCGGCCGACTTGTCTCCAAGGGACTATTGTTGCCTCGGGCACCTTATGGTCGATCTCCTGTGAGTCTAGATTTTCGAAACCGACGCAGTTAATTGCAACGTAAAGAGCCTCTTAATGACGATGGAACACACAAATTGCGTCGCGATTCAATACATCGTCCTCCGGCCGACTTGTCTCCAAGAGTCTAGTGCTGCCTTTGGCACCTTATGGTCGATCTCCTGTGAGTCTAGATTTTCGAATCCGACGCAAAACTTACAGTTAATTGTAAGGTTCAGAGCCTCTTAATGACAATGGAACACACAAATCGCGTCGCGATACAATACGTCGTCCTCCGGCCGGCCTGTCTCCAACGGTCTATTGCTGCCTCGGGCACCTTATGGTCGACCTCCTGTGAGTCTAGATTTTCGAATCCGACGCAAAACTGACAGTTAATTGTAACGTTCAGAGCCTGTTAATGACGATGGAACACATAAATTGCGTCGCGATTCAATACATCGTCCTCCAGCCGACTTGTCTCCAAGGGTCTAGTGCTGCCTCGGACACCGTATGGTCGTTCTCCTGTGAGTCTAGATTTTCGAATCCGACGCAAAACTGACAGTTAATTGTAAGGCTCAGAGCCTCTTAATGACAATGGAACACAAATCGCGTCGCGATTCAATACATCGTCCTCCGGCCGACCTGTCTCCAAGGGTCTATTGCTGCCTCGGGCACCTTATGGTCGTTCTCCTGTGAGTCTAGATTTTCGAATCCGACGCAAAACTGACAGTTAATTGTAACGTTCAGAGCCTGTTAATGACGATGGAACACACAAATCGCGTCGCGATTCAATACATCGTCCTCCAGCCGATTTGTCTCCAAGGGTCTAGTGCTGCCTCGGGCACCTTATGGTCGTTCTCCTGTGAGTCTAGATTTTCGAATCCGACGCAAAACTGACAGTTAATTGTAAGGTTCAGAGCCTGTTAATGACGATGGAACACACAAATCCCGTCGCGATTCAATACATCGTCCTCCGGCCGACCTGTCTCCAAGGGTCTAGTGCTGCCTCGGGCACCTTATGGTCGATCTCCTGTGAGTCTAGATTTTCGAATCCGACGCAAAACTTACAGTTAATTGTAAGGTTCAGAGCCTCTTAATGACAATGGAACACACAAATCGCGTCGCGATACAATACGTCGTCCTCCGGCCGACCTGTCTCCAACGGTCTATTGCTGCCTCGGGCACCTTATGGTCGACCTCCTGTGAGTCTAGATTTTCGAATGCGACGCAAAACTGACAGTTAATTGTAACGTTCAGAGCCTGTTAATGACGATGGAACACGCAAATTGCGTCGCGATTCAATACATCGTCCTCCAGCCGACTTGTCTCCAAGGGTCTAGTGCTGCCTCGGACACCGTATGGTCGCTCTCCTGTGAGTCTAGATTTTCGAATCCGACGCAAAACTGACAGTTAATTGTAAGGCTCAGAGCCTCTTAATGACAATGGAACACACAAATCGCGTCGCGATTCAATACATCGTCCTCCGGCCGACTTGTCTCCAAGGGACTATTGCTGCCTCGGGCACCTTATGGTCGATCTCCTGTGAGTCTAGATTATCGAAACCGACGCAGTTAATTGTAACGTAAAGCGCCTGTTAATGACGATGGAACACACAAATTGCGTCGCGATTCAATACATCGTTCTCCAGCCGACTTGTCTCCAAGGGTCTAGTGCTGCCTCGGACACCTTATGGTCGTTCTCCTGTGAGCCTAGATTTTCGAATCCGACGCAAAACTGACAGTTAATTGTAAGGTTCAGAGCCTCTTAATGACAATGGAACACACAAATCGCGTCGCCATTCAATACATCGTCCTCCGGCCGACCTGCCTCCAAGGGTCTATTGCTGCCTCGGGCACCTTATGGTCGATCTCCTGTGAGTCTAGATTTTCGAATCCGACGCAAAACTTACAGTTAATTGTAAGGTTCAGAGCCTCTTAATGACAATGGAACACACAAATCGCGTCGCGATACAATACGTCGTCCTCCGGCCGGCCTGTCTCCAACGGTCTATTGCTGCCTCGGGCACCTTATGGTCGATCTCCTGTGAGTCTAGATTTTCGAATATGACGCAAAACTGACAGTTAATTGTAAGGTTCAGAGCCTGTTCATGACGATGGAACACACAATTTGCGTCGCGATTCAATACATCGTCCTCCAGCCGACTTGTCTCCAAGGGTCTAGTGCTGCCTCGGACACCCTATGGTCGTTCTCCTGTGAGTCTAGATTTTCGAATCCGACGCAAAACTGACAGTTAATTGAAAGGCTCAGAGCCTCTTAATGACAATGGAACACAAATCGCGTCGCGATTCAATACATCCTCCTCCGGCCGACTTGTCTCCAAGGGACTATTGTTGCCTCGGGCACCTTATGGTCGATCTCCTGTGAGTCTAGATTTTCGAATCCGACGCAAAACTGACAGTTAATTGTAACGTTCAGAGCCTGTTAATGACGATGGAACACACAAATCCCGTCGCGATTCAATACATCGTCCTCCGGCCGACCTGTCTCCAAGGGTCTATTGCTGCCTCGAAAACCTTATGGTCGATATCCTGTGAGTTTAGATTTTCGAATCCGACGCAAAACTGACAGTTAATTGTAAGGTTCAGAGCCTGTTAATGACGATGCAACACACAAATTGCGTCGCGTTTCAATACATCGTCCTCCAGCCGACTTGTCTTCAAGGGTCTAGTGCTGCCTCGGACACCGTATGGTCGTTCTCCTGTGAGTCTAGATTTTCGAATCCGACGCAAAACTGACAGTTAATTGTAAGGTTCAGAGCCTGTTAATGACGATGGAACACACAAATTGCGTCGCGATTCAATACATCGTCCTCCGGCCGACCTGTCTCCAAGGGTCTATTGCTGCCTCGGGCACCTTATGGTCGTTGTCCTGTGAGTCTAGATTTTCGAATCCGACGCAAAACTGACAGTTAATTGTAACGTTCAGAGCCTGTTAATGACGATGGAACACACAAATCGCGTCGCGATTCAATACATCGTCCTCCAGCCGACTTGTTTCCAAGGGTCTAGTGCTGCCTCGGGCACCTTATGGTCGTTCCTCTGTGAGTCTAGATTTTCGAATCCGACGCAAAACTGACAGTTAATTGTAAGGTTCAGAGCCTGTTAATGACGATGGAACACACAAATTGCGTCGCGATTCAATACATCGTCCTCCGGCCGACCTGTCTCCGAGGGTCTATTGCTGCCTCGGGCACCTTATGGTCGATCTCCTGTGAGTCTAGATTTTCGAATCCGACGCAAACCTGACAGTTAATTGTAACGTTCAGAGCCTGTTAATGACGATGGAACACACAAATTGCGTCGCGATTCAATGCATCGTCCTCCGTCCGCCCTGTCTCCAAGGGTCTATTGCTGCCTCGGGCACCTTATGGTCGTTCTCCTGTGAGTCTAGATTTTCGAATCCGACGCAAAACTGACAGTTAATTGTAACGTTCAGAGCCTGTTAATGACGATGGAACACACAAATCGCGTCGCGATTCAATACATCGTCCTCCAGCCGATTTGTCTCCAAGGGTCTAGTGCTGCCTCGGGCACCTTATGGTCGTTCTCCTGTGAGTCTAGATTTTCGAATCCGACGCAAAACTGACAGTTAATTGTAACGTTCAGAGCCTCTTAACGACAATGGAACACACAAATCGCGTCGCGATTCAATACATCGTCCTCCGGCCGACCTGTCTCCAAGGGCCTAGTGCTGCCTCGGGCACCTTATGGTCGATCTCCTGTGAGTCTAGATTCTCGAATCCGACGCAAAACTTACAGTTAATTGTAAGGTTCAGAGCATCTTAATGACAATGGAACACACAAATCGCGTCGCGATACAATACGTCGTCCTCCGGCCGACCTGTCTCCAACGGTCTATTGCTGCCTCGGGCACCTTCTGGTCGACCACCTGTGAGTCTAGATTTTCGAATCCGACGCAAAACTGACAGTTAATTGTAACGTTCAGAGCCTGTTAATGACGATGGAACACGCAAATTGCGTCGCGATTCAATACATCGTCCTCCAGCCGACTTGTCTCCAAGGGTCTAGTGCTGCCTCGGACCCTGTATGGTCGTTCTCCTGTGAGTCTAGATTTTCGAATCCGACGCAAAACTGACAGTTAATTGTAAGGTTCAGAGCCTGTTAATGACGATGGAACACACAAATCCCGTCGCGATTCAATACATCGTCCTCCGGCCGACCTGTCTCCAAGGGCCTAGTGCTGCCTCGGGCACCTTATGGTCGATGTCCTGTGAGTCTAGATTTTCGAATCCGACGCAAAACTTACAGTTAATTGTAAGGTTCAGAGCCTCTTAATGACAATGGAACACACAAATCGCGTCGCGATACAATACGTCGTCCTCCGGCCGACCTGTCTCCAACGGTCTATTGCTGCCTCGGGCACCTTCTGGTCGACCTCCTGTGAGTCTAGATTTTCGAATCCGACGCAAAACTGACAGTTAATTGTAACGTTCAGAGCCTGTTAATGACGATGGAACACGCAAATTGCGTCGCGATTCAATACATCGTCCTCCAGCCGACTTGTCTCCAAGGGTCTAGTGCTGCCTCGGACCCTGTATGGTCGTTCTCCTGTGAGTCTAGATTTTCGAATCCGACGCAAAACTGACAGTTAATTGTAAGGCTCAGAGCCTCTTAATGACAATGGAACACACAAATCGCGTCGCGATTCAATACATCGTCCTCCGGCCGACTTGTCTCCAAGGGACTATTGCTGCCTCGGGCACCTTATGGTCGATCTCCTGTGAGTCTAGATTTTCGAAACCGACGCAGTTAATTGTAACGTAAAGAGCCTGTTAACGACGATGGAACACACAAATTGCGTCGCGATTCAATACATCGTCCTCCAGCCGACTTGTCTCCAAGGGTCTAGTGCTGCCTCGGACACCTTATGGTCGTTCTCCTGTGAGTCTAGATTTTCGAATCCGACGCAAAACTGACAGTTAATTGTAAGGTTCAGAGCCTCTTAATGACAATGGAACACACAAATCGCATCGCCATTCAATACATCGTCCTCCGGCCGACCTGCCTCCAAGGGTCTATTGCTGCCTCGGGCACCTTATGGTCGATCTCCTGTGAGTCTAGATTTTCGAATCCGACGCAAAAGTGACTGTTAATTGTAACGTTCAGAGCCTGTTAATGACGATGGAACACACAAATCCCGTCGCGATTCAATACATCGTCCTCCGGCCGACCTGTCTCCAAGGGTCTATTGCTGCCTCGGGCACCTTATGGTCGTTCTCCTGTGAGTCTAGATTTTCGAATCCGACGCAAAACTGACAGTTAATTGTAACGTTCAGAGCCTGTTAATGACGATGGAACACACAAATCGCGTCGCGATTCAATACATCGGCCTCCGGCCGACCTGTCTCCAAGGGTCTACTGCTGCCTCGGGCACCTTATGGTCGATCTCCTGTGAGTCTAAATTTTCGAATCCGACGCAAAACTGACAGTTAATTGTAACGTTCAGAGCCTGTTAATGACGATGGAACACACAAATTGCGTCGCGATTCAATACATCGTCCTCCAGCCGACTTGTCTCCAAGGGTCTAGTGCTGCCTCGGACACCGTATTGTCGTTCTCCTGTGAGTCTAGATTTTCGAATCCGACGCAAAACTGACAGTTAATTGTAAGGTTCAGAGCCTGTTAATGACGATGGAACACGCAAATTGCGTCGCGATTCAATACATCGTCCTCCAGCCGACTTGTCTCCAAGGGTCTAGTGCTGCCTCGGACTCCGTATGGTCGTTCTCCTGTGAGTCTAGATTTTCGAATCCGACGCAAAACTGACAGTTAATTGTAAGGCTCAGAGCCTCTTAATGACAATGGAACACACAAATCGCGTCGCGATTCAATACATCGTCCTCCGGCCGACTTGTCTCCAAGGGACTACTGCTGCCTCGGGCACCTTATGGTCGATCTCCTGTGAGTCTAGATTTTCGAAACCGACGCAGTTAATTGTAACGTAAAGAGCCTGTTAATGACGATGGAACACACAAATTGTGTCGCGATTCTATACATCGTCCTCCAGCCGACTTGTCTCCAAGGGTCTAGTGCTGCCTCGGACACCTTATGGTCGTTCTCCTGTGAGTCTAGATTTTCGAATCCGACGCAAAACTGACAGTTAATTGTAAGGTTCAGAGCCTCTTAATGACAATGGAACACACAAATCGCGTCGCCATTCAATACATCGTCCTCCGGCCGACCTGTCTCCAACGGTCTATTGCTGCCTCGGGCACCTTCTGGTCGACCTCCTGTGAGTCTAGATTTTCGCATCCGACGCAAAACTGACAGTTAATTGTAAGGTTCAGAGCCTGTTAATGACGATGGAACACGCAAATTGCGTCGCGATTCAATACATCGTCCTCCAGCCGACTTGTCTCCAAGGGTCTAGTGCTGCCTCGGACTCCGTATGGTCGTTCTCCTGTGAGTCTAGATTTTCGAATCCGACGCAAAACTGACAGTTAATTGTAAGGCTCAGAGCCTCTTAATGACAATGGAACACACAAATCGCGTCGCGATTCAATACATCGTCCTCCGGCCGACTTGTCTCCAAGGGACTATTGCTGCCTCGGGCACCTTATGGTCGATCTCCTGTGAGTCTAGATTTTCGAAACCGACGCAGTTAATTGTAACGTAAAGAGCCTGTTAATGACGATGGAACACACAAATTGCGTCGCGATTCAATACATCGTCCTCCAGCCGACTTGTCTCCAAGGGTCTAGTGCTGCCTCGGACACCTTATGGTCGTTCTCCTGTGAGTTTAGATTTTCGAATCCGACGCAAAACTGACAGTTAATTGTAAGGTTCAGAGCCTCTTAATGACAATGGAACACACAAATCGCGTCGCCATTCAATACATCGTCCTCCGGCCGACCTGCCTCCAAGGGTCTATTGCTGCCTCGGGCACCTTATGGTCGATCTCCTGTGAGTCTAGATTTTCGAATCCGACGCAAAAGTGACTGTTAATTGTAACGTTCAGAGCCTGTTAATGACGATGGAACACACAAATCCCGTCGCGATTCAATACATCGTCCTCCGGCCGACCTGTCTCCAAGGGTCTATTGCTGCCTCGGGCACCTTATGGTCGATCTCCTGTGAGTCTAGATTTTCGAATCCGACGCAAAACTGACAGTTAATTGTAACGTTCAGAGCCTGTTAATGACGATGGAACACACAAATCGCGTCGCGATTCAATACATCGTCCTCCGGCCGACCTTTCTCCAAGGGTCTATTGCTGCCTCGGGCACCTTATGGTCGATCTCCTGTGAGTCTAGATTTTCGAATCCGACGCAAAACTGACAGTTAATTGTAAGGTTCAGAACCTGTTAATGACGATGGAACACACAAATTATGTCGCGATTCAATACATCGTCCTCCGGCCGAACTGTCTCCAAGGGTCTATTGCTGCCTCGGGCACCTTATGGTCGTTCTCCTGTGAGTCTATATTTTCGAATCCGACGCAAAACTGACAGTTAATTGTAAGATTCAGAGCCTGTTAATGACGATGGAACACACAAATCGCGTCGCGATTCAATACATCGTCCTCCAGCCGACTTGTCTCCAAGGGTCTAGTGCTGCCTCGGGCACCTTATGGTCGTTCCTCTGTGAGTCTAGATTTTCGAATCCGGCGCAAAACTGACAGTTAATTGTAAGGTTCAGAGCCTGTTAATGACAATGGAACACACAAATTGCGTCGCGATTCAATACATCGTCCTCCGGCCGACCTGTCTCCGAGGGTCTATTGCTGCCTCGGGCACCTTATGGTCGATCTCCTGTGAGTCTAGATTTACGAATCCGACGCAAACCTGACAGTTAATTGTAACGTTCAGAGCCTGTTAATGACGATGGAACACACAAATTGCGTCGCGATTCAATACATCGTCCTCCGGCCAACCTGTCTCCAAGGGTCTATTGCTGCCTCGGGCACCTTATGGTCGTTCTCCTGTGAGTCTAGATTTTCGAATCCGACGCAAAACTGACAGTTAATTGTAACGTTCAGAGCCTGTTAATGACGATGGAACACACAAATTGCGTCGCGATTCAATACATCGTCCTCCAGCCGACTTGTCTCCAAGGGTCTATTGCTGCCTCGGGCACCTTATGGTCGATCTCCTGTGAGTCTAGATTTTCGAATCCGACGCAAAACTGACAGTTAATTGTAACGTTCAGAGCCTGTTAATGACGATGGAACACACAAATCGCGTCGCGATTCAATACATCGTCCTCCGGCCGGCCTGTCTCCAAGGGTCTACTGCTGCATCGGACACCTTATGGTCGATCTCCTGTGAGTCTAGATTTTCGAATCCGACGCAAAACTGACAGTTAATTGTAACGTTCAGAGCCTGTTAATGACGATGGAAAACACAAATTGCGTCGCGATTCAATACATCGTCCTCCAGCCGACTTGTCTCCAAGGGTCTAGTGCTGCCTCGGACACCGTATGGTCGTTCTCCTGTGAGTCTAGATTTTCGAATCCGACGCAAAACTGACAGTTAATTGTAAGGTTCAGAGCCTGTTAATGACGATGGAACACACAAATCCCGTCGCGATTCAATACATCGTCCTCCGGCCGACCTGTCTCCAAGGGTCTAGTGCAGCCTCGGGCACCTTATGGTCGATCTCCTGTGAGTCTAGATTCTCGAATCCGACGCAAAACTTACAGTTAATTGCAAGGTTCAGAGCCTCTTAATGACAATGGAACACACAAATCGCGTCGCGATACAATACGTCGTCCTCCGGCCGACCTGTCTCCAACGGTCTATTGCTGCCTCGGGCACCTTCTGGTCGAGCTCCTGTGAGTCTAGATTTTCGAATCCGACGCAAAACTGACAGTTAATTGTAAGGTTCAGAGCCTGTTAATGACGATGGAACACGCAAATTGCATCGCGATTCAATACATCGTCCTCCGGCCGACCTGTCTCCGAGGGTCTATTGCTGCCTCGGGCACCTTATGGTCGATCTCCTGTGAGTCTAGATTTTCGAATCCGACGCAAACCTGACAGTTAATTGTAACGTTCAGAGCCTGTTAATGACGATGGAACACACAAATTGCGTCGCGATTCAATACATCGTCCTCCGGCCAACCTGTCTCCAAGGGTCTATTGCTGCCTCGGGCACCTTATGGTCGTTCTCCTGTGAGTCTAGATTTTCGAATCCGACGCAAAACTGACAGTTAATTGTAACGTTCAGAGCCTGTTAATGACGATGGAACACACAAATTGCGTCGCGATTCAATACATCGTCCTCCAGCCGACTTGTCTCCAAGGGTCTATTGCTGCCTCGGGCACCTTATGGTCGATCTCCTGTGAGTCTAGATTTTCGAATCCGACGCAAAACTGACAGTTAATTGTAACGTTCAGAGCCTGTTAATGACGATGGAACACACAAATCGCGTCGCGATTCAATACATCGTCCTCCGGCCGGCCTGTCTCCAAGGGTGTACTGCTGCCTCGGACACCTTATGGTCGATCTCCTGTGAGTCTAGATTTTCGAATCCGACGCAAAACTGACAGTTAATTGTAACGTTCAGAGCCTGTTAATGACGATGGAACACACAAATTGCGTCGCGATTCAATACATCGTCCTCCGGCCGACCTGTCTCCAACGGTCTAGTGCTGCCTCGGGCACCTTATGGTCGATCTCCTGTGAGTCTAGATTTTCGAAACCGACGCAGTTAATTGTAACGTAAAGAGCCTGTTAACGTCGATGGAACACACAAATTGCGTCGCGATTCAATACATCGTCCTCCAGCCGACTTGTCTCCAAGGGTCTAGTGCTGCCTCGGACACCTTATGGTCGTTCTCCTGTGAGTCTAGATTTTCGAATCCGACGCAAAACTGACAGTTAATTGTAAGGTTCAGAGCCTCTTAATGACAATGGAACACACAAATCGCATCGCCATTCAATACATCGTCCTCCGGCCGACCTGCCTCCAAGGGTCTATTGCTGCCTCGGGCACCTTATGGTCGATCTCCTGTGAGTCTAGATTTTCGAATCCGACGCAAAAGTGACTGTTAATTGTAACGTTCAGAGCCTGTTAATGACGATGGAACACACAAATCCCGTCGCGATTCAATACATCGTCCTCCGGCCGACCTGTCTCCAAGGGTCTATTGCTGCCTCGGGCACCTTATGGTCGATCTCCTGTGAGTCTAGATTTTCGAATCCGACGCAAAACTGACAGTTAATTGTAACGTTCAGAGCCTGTTAATGACGATGGAACACACAAATCGCGTCGCGATTCAATACATCGGCCTCCGGCCGACCTGTCTCCAAGGGTCTACTGCTGCCTCGGGCACCTTATGGTCGATCTCCTGTGAGTCTAAATTTTCGAATCCGACGCAAAACTGACAGTTAATTGTAACGTTCAGAGCCTGTTAATGACGATGGAACACACAAATTGCGTCGCGATTCAATACATCGTCCTCCAGCCGACTTGTCTCCAAGGGTCTAGTGCTGCCTCGGACACCGTATGGTCGTTCTCCTGTGAGTCTAGATTTTCGAATCCGACGCAAAACTGACAGTTAATTGTAAGGTTCAGAGCCTGTTAATGACGATGGAACACACAAATCCCGTCGCGATTCAATACATCGTCCTCCGGCCGACCTGTCTCCAAGGGTCTAGTGCTGCCTCGGGCACCTTATGGTCGATCTCCTGTGAGTCTAGATTCTCGAATCCGACGCAAAACTTACAGTTAATTGTAAGGTTCAGAGCCTCTTAATGACAATGGAACACACAAATCGCGTCGCGATACAATACGTCGTCCTCCGGCCGACCTGTCTCCAACGGTCTATTGCTGCCTCGGGCACCTTCTGGTCGACCTCCTGTGAGTCTAGATTTTCGAATCCGACGCAAAACTGACAGTTAATTGTAAGGTTCAGAGCCTGTTAATGACGATGGAACACGCAAATTGCGTCGCGATTCAATACATCGTCTTCCAGCCGACTTGTCTCCAAGGGTCTAGTGCTGCCTCGGACTCCGTATGGTCGTTCTCCTGTGAGTCTAGATTTTCGAATCCGACGCAAAACTGACAGTTAATTGTAAGGCTCAGAGCCTCTTAATGACAATGGAACACAAAAATCGCGTCGCGATTCAATACATCGTCCTCCGGCCGACTTGTCTCCAAGGGACTATTGCTGCCTCGGGCACCTTATGGTCGATCTCCTGTGAGTCTAGATTTTCGAAACCGACGCAGTTAATTGTAACGTAAAGAGCCTGTTAATGACGATGGAACACACAAATTGCGTCGCGATTCAATACATCGTCCTCCAGCCGACTTGTCTCCAAGGGTCTAGTGCTGCCTCGGACACCTTATGGTCGTTCTCCTGTGAGTCTAGATTTTCGAATCCGACGCAAAACTGACAGTTAATTGTAAGGTTCAGAGCCTCTTAATGACAATGGAACACACAAATCGCGTCGCCATTCAATACATCGTCCTCCGGCCGACCTGCCTCCAAGGGTCTATTGCTGCCTCGGGCACCTTATGGTCGATCTCCCGTGAGTCTAGATTTTCGAATCCGACGCAAAAGTGACTGTTAATTGTAACGTTCAGAGCCTGTTAATGACGATGGAACACACAAATCCCGTCGCGATTCAATACATCGTCCTCCGGCCGACCTGTCTCCAAGGGTCTATTGCTGCCTCGGGCACCTTATGGTCGATCTCCTGTGAGTCTAGATTTTCGAATCCGACGCAAAACTGACAGTTAATTGTAACGTTCAGAGCCTGTTAATGACGATGGAACACACAAATCGCGTCGCGATTCAATACATCGTCCTCCGGCCGACCTGTCTCCAAGGGTCTATTGCTGCCTCGGGCACCTTATGGTCGATCTCCTGTGAGTCTAGATTTTCGAATCCGACGCAAAACTGACAGTTAATTGTAAGGTTCAGAACCTGTTAATGACGATGGAACACACAAATTATGTCGCGATTCAATACATCGTCCTCCGGCCGAACTCTCTCCAAGGGTCTATTGCTGCCTCGGGCACCTTATGGTCGTTCTCCTGTGAGTCTATATTTTCGAATCCGACGCAAAACTGACAGTTAATTGTAAGGTTCAGAGCCTGTTAATGACGATGGAACACACAAATCGCGTCGCGATTCAATACATCGTCCTCCAGCCGACTTGTCTCCAAGGGTCTAGTGCTGCCTCGGGCACCTTATGGTCGTTCCTCTGTGAGTCTAGATTTTCGAATCCGGCGCAAAACTGACAGTTAATTGTAAGGTTCAGAGCCTGTTAATGACAATGGAACACACAAATTGCGTCGCGATTCAATACATCGTCCTCCGGCCGACCTGTCTCCGAGGGTCTATTGCTGCCTCGGGCACCTTATGGTCGATCTCCTGTGAGTCTAGATTTTCGAATCCGACGCAAACCTGACAGTTAATTGTAACGTTCAGAGCCTGTTAATGACGATGGAACACACAAATTGCGTCGCGATTCAATACATCGTCCTCCGGCCAACCTGTCTCCAAGGGTCTATTGCTGCCTCGGGCACCTTATGGTCGTTCTCCTGTGAGTCTAGATTTTCGAATCCGACGCAAAACTGACAGTTAATTGTAACGTTCAGAGCCTGTTAATGACGATGGAACACACAAATTGCGTCGCGATTCAATACATCGTCCTCCAGCCGACTTGTCTCCAAGGGTCTATTGCTGCCTCGGGCACCTTATGGTCGATCTCCTGTGAGTCTAGATTTTCGAATCCGACGCAAAACTGACAGTTAATTGTAACGTTCAGAGCCTGTTAATGACGATGGAACACACAAATTGCGTCGCGATTCAATACATCGTCCTCCGGCCGACCTGTCTCCAACGGTCTAGTGCTGCCTCGGGCACCTTATGGTCGATCTCCTGTGAGTCTAGATTTTCGAAACCGACGCAGTTAATTGTAACGTAAAGAGCCTGTTAACGACGATGGAACACACAAATTGCGTCGCGATTCAATACATCGTCCTCCAGCCGACTTGTCTCCAAGGGTCTAGTGCTGCCTCGGACACCTTATGGTCGTTCTCCTGTGAGTCTAGATTTTCGAATCCGACGCAAAACTGACAGTTAATTGTAAGGTTCAGAGCCTCTTAATGACAATGGAACACACAAATCGCATCGCCATTCAATACATCGTCCTCCGGCCGACCTGCCTCCAAGGGTCTATTGCTGCCTCGGGCACCTTATGGTCGATCTCCTGTGAGTCTAGATTTTCGAATCCGACGCAAAAGTGACTGTTAATTGTAACGTTCAGAGCCTGTTAATGACGATGGAACACACAAATCCCGTCGCGATTCAATACATCGTCCTCCGGCCGACCTGTCTCCAAGGGTCTATTGCTGCCTCGGGCACCTTATGGTCGATCTCCTGTGAGTCTAGATTTTCGAATCCGACGCAAAACTGACAGTTAATTGTAAGGTTCAGAGCCTGTTAATGACGATGGAACACGCAAATTGCGTCGCGATTCAATACATCGTCCTCCAGCCGACTTGTCTCCAAGGGTCTAGTGCTGCCTCGGACTCCGTATGGTCGTTCTCCTGTGAGTCTAGATTTTCGAATCCGACGCAAAACTGACAGTTAATTGTAAGGCTCAGAGCCTCTTAATGACAATGGAACACACAAATCGCGTCGCGATTCAATACATCGTCCTCCGGCCGACTTGTCTCCAAGGGACTATTGCTGCCTCGGGCACCTTATGGTCGATCTCCTGTGAGTCTAGATTTTCGAAACCGACGCAGTTAATTGTAACGTAAAGAGCCTGTTAATGACGATGGAACACACAAATTGCGTCGCGATTCAATATATCGTCCTCCAGCCGACTTGTCTCCAAGGGTCTAGTGCTGCCTCGGACACCTTATGGTCGTTCTCCTGTGAGTCTAGATTTTCGAATCCGACGCAAAACTGACACTTAATTGTAAGGTTCAGAGCCTCTTAATGACAATGGAACACACAAATCGCGTCGCGATTCAATACATCGTCCTCCGGCCGACCTGCCTCCAAGGGTCTATTGCTGCCTCGGGCACCTTATGGTCGATCTCCTGTGAGTCTAGATTTTCGAATCCGACGCAAAAGTGACTGTTAATTGTAACGTTCAGAGCCTGTTAATGACGATGGAACACACAAATCCCGTCGCGATTCAATACATCGTCCTCCGGCCGACCTGTCTCCAAGGGTCTATTGCTGCCTCGGGCACCTTATGGTCGATCTCCTGTGAGTCTAGATTTTCGAATCCGACGCAAAACTGACAGTTAATTGTAACGTTCAGAGCCTGTTAATGACGATGGAACACTCAAATCGCGTCGCGATTCAATACATCGTCCTCCGGCCGACCTGTCTCCAAGGGTCTATTGCTGCCTCGGGCACCTTATGGTCGATCTCCTGTGAGTCTAGATTTTCGAATCCGACGCAAAACTGACAGTTAATTGTAAGGTTCAGAACCTGTTAATGACGATGGAACACACAAATTATGTCGCGATTCAATACATCGTCCTCCGGCCGACCTGTCTCCAAGGGTCTATTGCTGCCTCGGGTACCTTATGGTCGTTCTCCTGTGAGTCTATATTTTCGAATCCGACGCAAAACTGACAGTTAATTGTAAGGTTCAGAGCCTGTTAATGACGATGGAACACACAAATCGCGTCGCGATTCAATACATCGTCCTCCAGCCGACTTGTCTCCAAGGGTCTAGTGCTGCCTCGGGCACCTTATGGTCGTTCCTCTGTGAGTCTAGATTTTCGAATCCGACGCAAAACTGACAGTTAATTGTAAGGTTCAGAGCCTGTTAATGACAATGGAACACACAAATTGCGTCGCGATTGAATACATCGTCCTCCGGCCGACCTGTCTCCGAGGGTCTATTGCTGCCTCGGGCACCTTATGGTCGATCTCCTGTGAGTCTAGATTTTCGAATCCGACGCAAACCTGACAGTTAATTGTAACGTTCAGAGCCTGTTAATGACGATGGAACACACAAATTGCGTCGCGATTCAATACATCGTCCTCCGGCCAACCTGTCTCCAAGGGTCTATTGCTGCCTCGGGCACCTTATGGTCGTTCTCCTGTGAGTCTAGATTTTCGAATCCGACGCAAAACGGACAGTTAATTGTAACGTTCAGAGCCTGTTAATGACGATGGAACACACAAATTGCGTCGCGATTCAATACATCGTCCTCCAGCCGACTTGTCTCCAATGGTCTAGTGCTGCCTCGGACACCGTATGGTCGTTCTCCTGTGAGTCTAGATTTTCGAATCCGACGCAAAACTGACAGTTAATTGTAAGGTTCAGAGCCTGTTAATGACGATGGAACACACAAATCGCGTCGCGATTCAATACATCGTCCTCCGGCCGACCTGTCTCCAAGGGTCTACTGCTGCCTCGGGCACCTTATGGTCGATCTCCTGTGAGTCTAGATTTTCGAATCCGACGCAAAACTGACAGTTAATTGTAACGTTCAGAGCCTGTTAATGACGATGGAACACACAAATTGCGTCGCGATTCAATACATCGTCCTCCAGCCGACTTGTCTCCAAGGGTCTAGTGCTGCCTCGGACACCGTATGGTCGTTCTCCTGTGAGTCTAGATTTTCGAATCCGACGCAAAACTGACAGTTAATTGTAAGGTTCAGAGCCTGCTAATGACGATGGAACACACAAATCCCGTCGCGATTCAATACATCGTCCTCCGGCCGACCTGTCTCCAAGGGTCTAGTGCTACCTCGGGCACCTTATGGTCGATCTCCTGTGAGTCTAGATTCTCGAATCCGACGCAAAACTTACAGTTAATTGTAAGGTTCAGAGCCTCTTAATGACAATGGAACACACAAATCGCGTCGCGATACAATACGTCGTCCTCCGGCCGACCTGTCTCCAACGGTCTATTGCTGCCTCGGGCACCTTCTGGTCGACTTCCTGTGAGTCTAGATTTTCGAATCCGACGCAAAACTGACAGTTAATTGTAAGGTTCAGAGCCTGTTAATGACGATGGAACACGCAAATTGCGTCGCGATTCAATACATCGTCCTCCAGCCGACTTGTCTCCAAGGGTCTAGTGCTGCCTCGGACTCCGTATGGTCGATCTCCTGTGAGTCTAGATTTTCGAATCCGACGCAAAACTGACAGTTAATTGTAAGGCTCAGAGCCTCTTAATGACAATGGAACACACAAATTGCGTCGCGATTCAATACATCGTCCTCCGGCCGACTTGTCTCCAAGGGACTATTGCTGCCTCGGGCACCTTATGGTCGATCTCCTGTGAGTCTAGATTTTCGAAACCGACGCAGTTAATTGTAACGTAAAGAGCCTGTTAATGACGATGGAACACACAAATTGCGTCGCGATTCAATACATCGTCCTCCAGCCGACTTGTCTCCAAGGGTCTAGTGCTGCCTCGGACACCTTATGGTCGTTCTCCTGTGAGTCTAGATTTTCGAATCCGACGCAAAACTGACAGTTAATTGTAAGGTTCAGAGCCTCTTAATGACAATGGAACACACAAATCGCGTCGCCATTCAATACATCGTCCTCCAGCCGACCTGCCTCCAAGGGTCTATTGCTGCCTCGGGCACCTTATGGTCGATCTCCTGTGAGTCTAGATTTTCGAATCCGACGCAAAAGTGACTGTTAATTGTAACGTTCAGAGCCTGTTAATGACGATGGAACACACAAATCCCGTCGCGATTCAATACATCGTCCTCCGGCCGACCTGTCTCCAAGGGTCTATTGCTGCCTCGGGCACCTTATGGTCGATCTCCTGTGAGTCTAGATTTTCGAATCCGACGCAAAACTGACAGTTAATTGTAACGTTCAGAGCCTGTTAATGACGATGGAACACACAAATCGCGTCGCGATTCAATACATCGTCCTCCGGCCGACCTGTCTCCAAGGGTCTATTGCTGCCTCGGGCACCTTATGGTCGATCTCCTGTGAGTCTAGATTTTCGAATCCGACGCAAAACTGACAGTTAATTGTAAGGTTCAGAACCTGTTAATGACGATGGAACACACAAATTGCGTCGCGATTCAATACATCGTCCTCCGGCCGACCTGTCTCCAAGGGTCTATTGCTGCCTCGGGCACCTTATGGTCGTTCTCCTGTGAGTCTAGATTTTCGAATCCGACGCAAAACTGACAGTTAATTGTAACGTTCAGAGCCTGTTAATGACGATGGAACACACAAATTGCGTCGCGATTCAATACATCGTCCTCCAGCCGACTTGTCTCCAAGGGTCTAGTGCTGCCTCGGACACCGTATGGTCGTTCTCCTGTGAGTCTAGATTTTCGAATCCGACGCAAAACTGACAGTTAATTGTAAGGTTCAGAGCCTGTTAATGACGATGGAACACACAAATCCCGTCGCGATTCAATACATCGTCCTCCGGCCGACCTGTCTCCAAGGGTCTATTGCTGCCTCGGGCACCTTATGGTCGATCTCCTGTGAGTCTAGATTTTCGAATCCGACGCAAAACTTACAGTTAATTGTAAGGTTCAGAGCCTGTTAATGACAATGGAACACACAAATCGCGTCGCGCTACAATACGTCGTCCTCCGGCCGACCTGTCTCCAACGGTCTATTGCTGCCTCGGGCACCTTATGGTCGACCTCCTGTGAGTCTAGATTTTCGAATCCGACGCAAAAGTGACAGTTAATTGTAACGTTCAGAGCCTGTTAATGACGATGGAACACACAAATTGCGTCGCGATTCAATACATCGTCCTCCAGCCGACTTGTCTCCAAGGGTCTAGTGCTGCCTCGGACACCGTATGGTCGTTCTCCTGTGAGTCTAGATTTTCGAATCCGACGCAAAACTGACAGTTAATTGTAAGGCTCAGAGCCTCATAATGACAATGGAACACACAAATCGCGTCGCGATTCAATACATCGTCCTCCGGCCGACTTGTCTCCAAGGGACTATTGCTGCCTCGGGCACCTTATGGTCGATCTCCTGTGAGTCTAGATTTTCGAAACCGACGCAGTTAATTGTAACGTAAAGAGCCTGTTAATGACGATGGAACACACAAATTGCGTCGCGATTCAATACATCGTCCTCCAGCCGACTTGTCTCCAAGGGTCTAGTGCTGCCTCGGACACCTTATGGTCGTTCTCCTGTGAGTCTAGATTTTCGAATCCGACGCAAAACTGACAGTTAATCGTAAGGTTCAGAGCCTCTTAATGACAATGGAACACACAAATCGCGTCGCCATTCAATACATCGTCCTCCGGCCGACCTGCCTCCAAGGGTCTATTGCTGCCTCGGGCACCTTATGGTCGATCTCCTGTGAGTCTAGATTTTCGAATCCGACGCAAAACTGACTGTTAATTGTAACGTTCAGAGCCTGTTAATGACGATGGAACACACAAATCCCGTTGCGATTCAATACATCGTCCTCTGGCCGACCTGTCTCCAAGGGTCTATTGCTGCCTCGGGCACCTTATGGTCGATCTCCTGTGAGTCTAGATTTTCGAATCCGATGCAAAACTGACAGTTAATTGTAACGTTCAGAGCCTGTTAATGACGATGGAACACACAAATCGCGTCGCGATTCAATATATCGTCCTCCGGCCGACCTGTCTCCAAGGGTCTATTGCTGCCTCGGGCACCTTATGGTCGATCTCCTGTGAGTCTAGATTTTCGAATCCGACGCAAAACTGACAGTTAATTGTAAGGTTCAGAACCTGTTAATGACGATGGAACACACAAATTGCGTCGCGATTCAATACATCGTCCTCCGGCCGACCTGTCTCCAAGGGTCTATTGCTGCCTCGGGCACCTTATGGTCGTTCTCCTGTGAGTCTAGATTTTCGAATCCGACGCAAAACTAACAGTTAATTGTGAGGTTCAGAGCCTCTTAATGACGATGGAACGCACAAATCGCGTCGCGATTCAATACATCGTCCTCCAGCCGACTTGTCTCCAAGGGTCTAGTGCTGCCTCGGGCACCTTATGGTCGTTCCTCTGTGAGTCTAGATTTTCGAATCCGACGCAAAACTGACAGTTAATTGTAAGGTTCAGAGCCTGTTAATGACAATGGAACACACAAACTGCGTCGCGATTCAATACATCGTCCTCCGGCCGACTTGTCTCCAAGTGACTATTGCTGCCTCGGGCACCTTATGGTCGATCTCCTGTGTGTCTAGATTTTCGAATCCGACGCAAAACTGACAGTTAATTGCAACGTTCAGAGCCTGTTAATGACGATGGAACACACAAATCCCGTCGCGATTCAATACATCGTCCTCCGGCCGACCTGTCTCCAAGGGTCTAGTGCTGCCTCGGGCACCTTATGGTCGATCTCCTGTGAGTCTAGATTTTCGAATCCGACGCAAAACTGACAGTTAATTGTAAGGTTCAGAGCCTCTTAATGACAATGGATCACACAAATCGCGTCGCGATACAATACGTCGTCCTCCGGCCGACCTGTCTCCAACGGTCTATTGCTGCCTCGGGCACCTTATGGTTGACCTCCTGTGAGTCTAGATTTTCGAATCCGACGCAAAATTGACAGTTAATTGTAACGTTCAGAGCCTGTTAATGACGATGGAACACACAAATTGCGTCGCGATTCAATACATCGTCCTCCGGCCGACCTGTCTCCAAGGGTCAATTGCTGCCTCGGGCACCTTATGGTCGTTCTCCTGTGAGTCTAGATTTTCGACGCAAAACTGACAGTTAATTGTAAGGTTCAGAGCCTGTTTATGACGATGGAACACACAAATCGCGTCGCGATTCAATACATCGTCCTCCGGCCGACCGTCCTCCAAGGGTCTATTGCTGCCTCGGGCACCTTATGGTCGACCTCCAGTGAGTCTAGATTTTCGAATCCGACGCAAAACTGACAGTTAATTGTAACGTTCAGAGCCTGTTAATGACGATGGAACACACAAATTGCGTCGCGGTTCAATACATCGTCCTCCAGCCGACTTGTCTCCAAGGGTCTAGTGCTTCCTCGGACACCGTATGGTCATTCTCCTGTGAGTCTAGATTTTCGAATCCGACGCAAAACTGACAGTTAATTGTAAGGCTCAGTGCCTCTTAATGACAATGGAACACACAAATCGCGTCGCGATTCAATACATCGTCCTCCGGCCGACTTGTCTCCAAGGGACTATTGCTGCCTCGGGCACCTTATGGTCGATCTCCTGTGAGTCTAGATTTTCGAAACCGACGCAGTTAATTGTAACGTAAAGAGCCTGTTAATGACGATGGAACACACAAATTGCGTCGCGATTCAATACATCGTCCTCCAGCCGACTTGTCTCCAAGGGTCTAGTGCTGCCTCGGACACCTTATGGTCGTTCTCCTGTGAGTCTAGATTTTCGAATCCGACGCAAAACTGACAGTTAATCGTAAGGTTCAGAGCCTCTTAATGACAATGGAACACACAAATCGCGTCGCCATTCAATACATCGTCCTCCGGCCGACCTGCCTCCAAGGGTCTATTGCTGCCTCGGGCACCTTATGGTCGATCTCCTGTGAGTCTAGATTTTCGAATCCGACGCAAAACTGACTGTTAATTGTAACGTTCAGAGCCTGTTAATGACGATGGAACACACAAATCCCGTTGCGATTCAATACATCGTCCTCTGGCCGACCTGTCTCCAAGGGTCTATTGCTGCCTCGGGCACCTTATGGTCGATCTCCTGTGAGTCTAGATTTTCGAATCCGATGCAAAACTGACAGTTAATTGTAACGTTCAGAGCCTGTTAATGACGATGGAACACACAAATCGCGTCGCGATTCAATATATCGTCCTCCGGCCGACCTGTCTCCAAGGGTCTATTGCTGCCTCGGGCACCTTATGGTCGATCTCCTGTGAGTCTAGATTTTCGAATCCGACGCAAAACTGACAGTTAATTGTAAGGTTCAGAACCTGTTAATGACGATGGAACACACAAATTGCGTCGCGATTCAATACATCGTCCTCCGGCCGACCTGTCTCCAAGGGTCTATTGCTGCCTCGGGCACCTTATGGTCGTTCTCCTGTGAGTCTAGATTTTCGAATCCGACGCAAAACTAACAGTTAATTGTGAGGTTCAGAGCCTCTTAATGACGATGGAACGCACAAATCGCGTCGCGATTCAATACATCGTCCTCCAGCCGACTTGTCTCCAAGGGTCTAGTGCTGCCTCGGGCACCTTATGGTCGTTCCTCTGTGAGTCTAGATTTTCGAATCCGACGCAAAACTGACAGTTAATTGTAAGGTTCAGAGCCTGTTAATGACAATGGAACACACAAACTGCGTCGCGATTCAATACATCGTCCTCCGGCCGACTTGTCTCCAAGTGACTATTGCTGCCTCGGGCACCTTATGGTCGATCTCCTGTGTGTCTAGATTTTCGAATCCGACGCAAAACTGACAGTTAATTGCAACGTTCAGAGCCTGTTAATGACGATGGAACACACAAATCCCGTCGCGATTCAATACATCGTCCTCCGGCCGACCTGTCTCCAAGGGTCTAGTGCTGCCTCGGGCACCTTATGGTCGATCTCCTGTGAGTCTAGATTTTCGAATCCGACGCAAAACTGACAGTTAATTGTAAGGTTCAGAGCCTCTTAATGACAATGGATCACACAAATCGCGTCGCGATACAATACGTCGTCCTCCGGCCGACCTGTCTCCAACGGTCTATTGCTGCCTCGGGCACCTTATGGTTGACCTCCTGTGAGTCTAGATTTTCGAATCCGACGCAAAATTGACAGTTAATTGTAACGTTCAGAGCCTGTTAATGACGATGGAACACACAAATTGCGTCGCGATTCAATACATCGTCCTCCGGCCGACCTGTCTCCAAGGGTCAATTGCTGCCTCGGGCACCTTATGGTCGTTCTCCTGTGAGTCTAGATTTTCGACGCAAAACTGACAGTTAATTGTAAGGTTCAGAGCCTGTTTATGACGATGGAACACACAAATCGCGTCGCGATTCAATACATCGTCCTCCGGCCGACCGTCCTCCAAGGGTCTATTGCTGCCTCGGGCACCTTATGGTCGACCTCCAGTGAGTCTAGATTTTCGAATCCGACGCAAAACTGACAGTTAATTGTAACGTTCAGAGCCTGTTAATGACGATGGAACACACAAATTGCGTCGCGGTTCAATACATCGTCCTCCAGCCGACTTGTCTCCAAGGGTCTAGTGCTTCCTCGGACACCGTATGGTCATTCTCCTGTGAGTCTAGATTTTCGAATCCGACGCAAAACTGACAGTTAATTGTAAGGCTCAGTGCCTCTTAATGACAATGGAACACACAAATCGCGTCGCGATTCAATACATCGTCCTCCGGCCGACTTGTCTCCAAGGGACTATTGCTGCCTCGGGCACCTTATGGTCGATCTCCTGTGAGTCTAGATTTTCGAAACCGACGCAGTTAATTGTAACGTAAAGAGCCTGTTAATGACGATGGAACACACAAATTGCGTCGCGATTCAATACATCGTCCTCCAGCCGACTTGTCTCCAAGGGTCTAGTGCTGCCTCGGGCACCTTATGGTCGATCTCCTGTGAGTCTAGATTTTCGAATCCGACGCAAAACTGACAGTTAATTGTAACGTTCAGAGCCTGTTAATAACGATGGAACACACAAATCGCGTCGCGATTCAATATATCGTCCTCCGGCCGACCTGTCTCCAAGGGTCTATTGCTGCCTCGGGCACCTTATGGTCGATCTCCTGTGAGTCTAGATTTTCGAATCCGACGCAAAACTGACAGTTAATTGTAAGGTTCAGAACCTGTTAATGACGATGGAACACACAAATTGCGTCGCGATTCAATACATCGTCCTCCGGCCGACCTGTCTCCAAGGGTCTATTGCAGCCTCGGGCACCTTATGGTCGTTCTCCTGTGAGTCTAGATTTTCGAATCCGACGCAAAACTGACAGTTAATTGTAAGCTTCAGAGCCTGTTAATGACGATGGAACACACAAATCGCGTCGCGATTCAATACATCGTCCTCCGGCCGGCCTGTCTCCAAGGGTCTATTGCTGCCTCGGGCACCTTATGGTCGTTCTCCTGTGAGTCTAGATTTTCGAATCCGACGCAAAACTGACAGTTAATTGTAAGGTTCAGAGCCTGTTAATGACGATGGAACACACAAATCGCGTCGCGATTCAATACATCGTCCTCCAGCCGATTTGTCTCCAAGGGTCTAGTGCTGCCTCGGGCACCTTATGGTCGTTCTCCTGTGAGTCTAGATTTTCGAATCCGACGCAAAACTGACAGTTAATTGTAACGTTCAGAGCCTCTTAATGACAATGGAACACACAAATCGCGTCGCGATTCAATACATCGTCCTCCGGCCGACCTGTCTCCAAGGGTCTATTGCTGCCTCGAGCACCTTATGGTCGATCTCCTGTGTGTCTAGATTTTCGAATCCGACGCAAAACTGACAGTTAATTGTAACGTTCAGAGCCTGTTAATGACGATGGAACACACAAATCCCATCGCGATTCAATACATCGTCCTCCGGCCGACCTGTCTCCAAGGGTCTAGTGCTGCCTCGGGCACCTTATGGTCGATCTCCTGTGAGTCTAGATTTTCGAATCCGACGCAAAACTTACAGTTAATTGTAAGGTTCAGAGCCTCTTAATGACAATGGAACACACAAATCGCGTCGCGATACAATACGTCGTCCTCCGGCCGACCTGTCTCCAAGGGTCTACTGCTGCCTCGGGCACCTTATGGTCGACCTCCTGTGAGTCTAGATTTTCGAATCCGACTCAAAACTGACAGTTAATTGTAAGGTTCAGAGCCTGTTAATGACGATGGAACACACAAATTGCGTCGCGATTCAATACATCGTCCTCCGGCCGACCTGTCTCCAAGGGTCTATTGCTGCCTCGGGCACCTTATGGTCGTTCTCCTGTGAGTCTAGATTTTCGACGCAAAACTGACAGTTAATTGTAAGGTTCAGAGCCTGTTAATGACGATGGAACACACAAATCGCGTCGCGATTCAATACATCGTCCTCCGGCCGACCTGCCTCCAAGGGTCTATTGCTGCCTCGGGCACCTTATGGTCGACCTCCAGTGAGTCTAGATTTTCGAAACCGACGCAAAACTGACAGTTAATTGTAACGTTCAGAGCCTGTTAATGACGATGGAACACACAAATTGCGTTGCGATTCAATACATCGTCCTCCAGCCGACTTGTCTCCAAGGGTCTAGTGCTGCCTCGGACACCGTATGGTCGTTCTCCTGTGAGTCTAGATTTTCGAATCCGACGCAAAACTGACAGTTAATTGTAAGGCTCAGAGCCTCTTAATGACAATGGAACACACAAATCGCGTCGCGATTCAATACATCGTCCTCCGGCCGACTTGTCTCCAAGGGACTATTGCTGCCTCGGGCACCTTATGGTCGATCTCCTGTGAGTCTAGATTTTCGAAACCGACGCAGTTAATTGTAACGTAAAGAGCCTGTTAATGACGATGGAACACACAAATTGCGTCGCGATTCAATACATCGTCCTCCAGCCGACTTGTCTCCAAGGGTCTAGTGCTGCCTCGGACACCTTATGGTCGTTCTCCTGTGAGTCTAGATTTTCGAATCCGACGCAAAACTGACAGTTAATTGTAACGTTCAGAGCCTCTTAATGACAATGGAACACACAAATCGCGTCGCCATTCAATACATCGTCCTCCGGCCGCCCTGCCTCCAAGGGTCTATTGCTGCCTCGGGCACCTTATAGTCGATCTCCTGTGAGTCTAGATTTTCGAATCCGACGCAAAACTGACTGTTAATTGTAACGTTCAGAGCCTGTTAATGACGAAGGAACACACAAATCCCGTCGCGATTCAATACATCGTCCTCCGGCCGACCTGTCTCCAAGGGTCTATTGCTGTCTCGGGCACCTTATGGTCGATCTCCTGTGAGTCTAGATTTTCGAATCCGACGCAAAACTGACAGTTAATTGTAACGTTCAGAGCCTGTTAATAACGATGGAACACACAAATCGCGTCGCGATTCAATATATCGTCCTCCGGCCGACCTGTCTCCAAGGGTCTATTGCTGCCTCGGGCACCTTATGGTCGATCTCCTGTGAGTCTAGATTTTCGAATCCGACGCAAAACTGACAGTTAATTGTAAGGTTCAGAACCTGTTAATGACGATGGAACACACAAATTGCGTCGCGATTCAATACATCGTCCTCCGGCCGACCTGTCTCCAAGGGTCTATTGCAGCCTCGGGCACCTTATGGTCGTTCTCCTGTGAGTCTAGATTTTCGAATCCGACGCAAAACTGACAGTTAATTGTAAGCTTCAGAGCCTGTTAATGACGATGGAACACACAAATCGCGTCGCGATTCAATACATCGTCCTCCGGCCGGCCTGTCTCCAAGGGTCTATTGCTGCCTCGGGCACCTTATGGTCGTTCTCCTGTGAGTCTAGATTTTCGAATCCGACGCAAAACTGACAGTTAATTGTAAGGTTCAGAGCCTGTTAATGACGATGGAACACACAAATCGCGTCGCGATTCAATACATCGTCCTCCAGCCGATTTGTCTCCAAGGGTCTAGTGCTGCCTCGGGCACCTTATGGTCGTTCTCCTGTGAGTCTAGATTTTCGAATCCGACGCAAAACTGACAGTTAATTGTAACGTTCAGAGCCTCTTAATGACAATGGAACACACAAATCGCGTCGCGATTCAATACATCGTCCTCCGGCCGACCTGTCTCCAAGGGTCTATTGCTGCCTCGAGCACCTTATGGTCGATCTCCTGTGTGTCTAGATTTTCGAATCCGACGCAAAACTGACAGTTAACTGTAACGTTCAGAGCCTGTTAATGACGATGGAACACACAAATCCCATCGCGATTCAATACATCGTCCTCCGGCCGACCTGTCTCCAAGGGTCTAGTGCTGCCTCGGGCACCTTATGGTCGATCTCCTGTGAGTCTAGATTTTCGAATCCGACGCAAAACTTACAGTTAATTGTAAGGTTCAGAGCCTCTTAATGACAATGGAACACACAAATCGCGTCGCGATACAATACGTCGTCCTCCGGCCGACCTGTCTCCAAGGGTCTACTGCTGCCTCGGGCACCTTATGGTCGACCTCCTGTGAGTCTAGATTTTCGAATCCGACTCAAAACTGACAGTTAATTGTAAGGTTCAGAGCCTGTTAATGACGATGGAACACACAAATTGCATCGCGATTCAATACATCGTCCTCCGGCCGACCTGTCTCCAAGGGTCTATTGCTGCCTCGGGCACCTTATGGTCGTTCTCCTGTGAGTCTAGATTTTCGACGCAAAACTGACAGTTAATTGTAAGGTTCAGAGCCTGTTAATGACGATGGAACACACAAATCGCGTCGCGATTCAATACATCGTCCTCCGGCCGACCTGCCTCCAAGGGTCTATTGCTGCCTCGGGCACCTTATGGTCGACCTCCAGTGAGTCTAGATTTTCGAAACCGACGCAAAACTGACAGTTAATTGTAACGTTCAGAGCCTGTTAATGACGATGGAACACACAAATTGCGTCGCGATTCAATACATCGTCCTCCAGCCGACTTGTCTCCAAGGGTCTAGTGCTGCCTCGGACACCGTATGGTCGTTCTCCTGTGAGTCTAGATTTTCGAATCCGACGCAAAACTGACAGTTAATTGTAAGGCTCAGAGCCTCTTAATGACAATGGAACACACAAATCGCGTCGCGATTCAATACATCGTCCTCCGGCCGACTTGTCTCCAAGGGACTATTGCTGCCTCGGGCACCTTATGGTCGATCTCCTGTGAGTCTAGATTTTCGAAACCGACGCAGTTAATTGTAACGTAAAGAGCCTGTTAATGACGATGGAACACACAAATTGCGTCGCGATTCAATACATCGTCCTCCAGCCGACTTGTCTCCAAGGGTCTAGTGCTGCCTCGGACACCTTATGGTCGTTCTCCTGAGAGTCTAGATTTTCGAATCCGACGCAAAACTGACAGTTAATTGTAAGGTTCAGAGCCTCTTAATGACAATGGAACACACAAATCACGTCGCCATTCAATACATCGTCCTCCGGCCGACCTGCCTCCAAGGGTCTATTGCTGACTCGGGCACCTTATGGTCGAACTCCTGTGAGTCTAGATTTTCGAATCCGACGCAAAACTGACTGTTAATTGTAACGTTCAGAGCCTGTTAATGACGATGGAACACACAAATTGCGTCGCGATTCAATACATCGTCCTCCGGCCGACCTGTCTCCAAGGGTCTATTGCTGCTTCGGGCACCTTATGGTCGATCCCCTGTGAGTCTAGATTTTCGAATCCGACGCAAAACTGACAGTTAATTGTAACGTTCAGAGCCTGTTAATGACGATGGAACACACAAATCGCGTCACGATTCAATACATCGTCCTCCGGCCGACCTGTCCCCAAGGGTCTATTGCTGCCTCGGGCACCTTATGGTCGATCTCCTGTGAGTCTAGATTTTCGAATCCGACGCAAAACTGACAGTTAATTGTAAGGTTCAGAGCCTCTTAATGACAATGGAACACACAAATCGCGTCGCGATACAATACGTCGTCCTCCGGCCGACCTGTCTCCAACGGTCTATTGCTGCCTCGGGTACCTTATGGTCGACCTCCTGTGAGTCTAGATTTTCGAATCCGACGCAAAACTGACAGTTAATTGTAACATTCAGAGCCTCTTAATGACGATGGAACACACAAATTGCGTCGCGATTCAATACATCGTCCTCCAGCCGACTTGTCTCCAAGGGTCTCGTGCTGCCTCGGACACCGTATGGTCGTTCTCCTGTGAGTCTAGATTTTCGAATCCGACGCAAAACTGACAGTTAATTGTAAGGCTCAGAGCCTCTTAATGACAATGGAACACACAAATCGCGTCGCGATTCAATACATCGTCCTCCGGCCGACTTATCTCCAAGGGACTATTGCTGCCTCGGGCACCTTATGGTAGATCTCCTGTGAGTCTAGATTATCGAAACCGACGCAGTTAATTGTAACGTAAAGAGCCTGTTAATGACGATGGAACACACGAGTTGCGTCGCGATTCAATACATCGTCCTCCAGCCGACTTGTCTCCAAGGGTCTAGTGCTGCCTCGGACACCTTATGGTCGTTCTCCTGTGAGTCTAGATTTTCGAATCCGACGCAAAACTGACAGTTAATTGTAAGGTTCAGAGCCTCTTAATGACAATGGAACACACAAATCGCGTCGCCATTCAATACATCGTCCTCCGGCCGACCTGTCTCCAACGGTCTATTGCTGCCTCGGGCACATTGTGGTCGATCTCCTGTGAGTCTAGATTTTCGAATCCGACGCAAAACTGACAGTTAATTGTAAGGTTCAGAACCTGTTAATGACGATGGAACACACAAATTGCGTCGCGATTCAATACATCGTCCTCCGGCCGACCTGTCTCCAAGGGTCTATTGCTGCCTCGGGCACCTTATGGTCGATCTCCTGTGAGTCTAGATTTTCGAATCCGACGCAAAACTGACAGTTAATTGTAACGTTCAGAGCCTCTTAATGACGATGGAACACACAAATTGCGTCGCGATTCCATACATCGTCCTCCTGCCGACTTGTCTCCAAGGGTCTAGTGCTGCCTCGGACACCGTATGGTCGTTCTCCTGTGAGTCTAGATTTTCGAATCCGACGCAAAACTGACAGTTAATTGTAAGGTTCAGAGCCTGTTAATGACAATGGAACACACAAATCGCGTCGCGATTCAATACATCGTCCTCCGGCCGACTTGTCTCCAAGGGACTATTGCTGCCTCGGGCACCTTATGGTCGATCTCCTGTGAGTCTAGATTATCGAAACCGACGCAGTTAATTGTAACGTAAAGAGCCTGTTAATGACGATGGAACACACAAATTGCGTCGCGATTCAATACATCGTCCTCCAGCCTACTTGTCTCCAAGGGTCTAGTGCTGCCTCGGACACCTTATGGTCGCTCTCCTGTGAGTCTAGATTTTCGAATCCGACGCAAAACTGACAGTTAATTGTAAGGTTCAGAGCCTCTTAATGACAATGGAACACACAAATCGCGTCGCCATTCAATACATCGTCCTCCGGCCGACCTGTCTCCAACGGTCTATTGCTGCCTCGGGCACCTTATGGTCGATCTCCTGTGAGTCTAGATTTTCGAATCCGACGCAAAACTGAATGTTAATTGTAACGTTCAGAGCCTGTTAATGACGATGGAACACACAAATCCCGTCGCGATTCAATACATCGTCCTCCGGCCGACCTGTCTCCAAGGGTCTATTGCTGCCTCGGGCACCTTATGGTCGATCTCCTGTGAGTCTTGATTTTCGAATCCGACGCAAAACTGACAGTTAATTGTAACGTTCAGAGCCTGTTAATGACGATGGAACACACAAATCGCGTCGCGATTCAATACATCGGCCTCCGGCCGACCTGTCTCCAAGGGTCTACTGCTGCCTCGGGCACCTTATGGTCGATTTCCTGTGAGTCTAAATTTTCGAATCCGACGCAAAACTGACAGTTAATTGTAAGGTTCAGAGCCTCTTAATGACAATGGAACACACAAATCGCGTCGCGATACAATACGTCGTCCTCCGGCCGACCTGTCTCCAACGGTCTATTGCTGCCTCGGGCACCTTATGGTCGACCTCCTGTGAGTCTAGATTTTCGAATCCGACGCAAAACTGACAGTTAATTGTAACATTCAGAGCCTCTTAATGACGATGGAACACACAAATTGCGTCGCGATTCAATACATCGTCCTCCAGCCGACTTGTCTCCAAGGGTCTAGTGCTGCCTCGGACACCGTATGGTCGTTCTCCTGTGAGTCTAGATTTTCGAATCCGACGCAAAACTGACAGTTAATTGTAAGGCTCAGAGCCTCTTAACGACAATGGAACACACAAATCGCGTCGCGATTCAATACATCGTCCTCCGGCCGACTTGTCTCCAAGGGACTATTGCTGCCTCGGGCACCTTATGGTAGATCTCCTGTGAGTCTAGATTATCGAAACCGACGCAGTTAATTGTAACGTAAAGAGCCTGTTAATGACGATGGAACACACGAGTTGCGTCGCGATTCAATACATCGTCCTCCAGCCGACTTGTCTCCAAGGGTCTAGTGCTGCCTCGGACACCTTATGGTCGTTCTCCTGTGAGTCTAGATTTTCGAATCCGACGCAAAACTGACAGTTAATTGTAAGGTTCAGAGCCTCTTAATGACAATGGAACACACAAATCGCGTCGCCATTCAATACATCGTCCTCCGGCCGACCTGTCTCCAACGGTCTATTGCTGCCTCGGGCACATTGTGGTCGATCTCCTGTGAGTCTAGATTTTCGAATCCGACGCAAAACTGACTGTTAATTGTAACGTTCAGAGCCTGTTAATGACGATGGAACACACAAATCCCGTCGCGATCCAATACATCGTCCTCCGGCAGACCTGTCTCCAAGGGTCTATTGCTGCCTCGGGCACCTTATGGTCGATCCCCTGTGAGTCTAGATTTTCGAATCCGACGCAAAACTGACAGTTAATTGTTACGTTCAGAGCCTGTTAATGACGATGGAACACACAAATCGCGTCGCGATTCAATACATCGTCCTCCGGCCGACCTGTCTCCAAGGGTCTATTGCTGCCTCGGGCACCTTATGGTCGATCTCCTGTGAGTCTAGATTTTCGAATCCGACGCAAAACTGACAGTTAATTGTAAGGTTCAGAACCTGTTAATGACGATGGAACACACAAATTGCGTCGCGATTCAATACATCGTCCTCCGGCCGACCTGTCTCCAAGGGTCTATTGCTGCCTCGGGCACCTTATGGTCGATCTCCTGTGAGTCTAGATTTTCGAATCCGACGCAAAACTGACAGTTAACTGTAACGTTCAGAGCCTCTTAATGACGATGGAACACACAAATTGCGTCGCGATTCCATACATCGTCCTCCAGCCGACTTGTCTCCAAGGGTCTAGTGCTGCCTCGGACACCGTATGGTCGTTCTCCTGTGAGTCTAGATTTTCGAATCCGACGCAAAACTGACAGTTAATTGTAAGGTTCAGAGCCTGTTAATGACAATGGAACACACAAATCGCGTCGCGATTCAATACATCGTCCTCCGGCCGACTTGTCTCCAAGGGACTATTGCTGCCTCGGGCACCTTATGGTCGATCTCCTGTGAGTCTAGATTATCGAAACCGACGCAGTTAATTGTAACGTAAAGAGCCTGTTAATGACGATGGAACACACAAATTGCGTCGCGATTCAATACATCGTCCTCCAGCCTACTTGTCTCCAAGGGTCTAGTGCTGCCTCGGACACCTTATGGTCGCTCTCCTGTGAGTCTAGATTTTCGAATCCGACGCAAAACTGACAGTTAATTGTAAGGTTCAGAGCCTCTTAATGACAATGGAACACACAAATCGCGTCGCCATTCAATACATCGTCCTCCGGCCGACCTGTCTCCAACGGTCTATTGCTGCCTCGGGCACCTTATGGTCGATCTCCTGTGAGTCTAGATTTTCGAATCCGACGCAAAACTGAATGTTAATTGTAACGTTCAGAGCCTGTTAATGACGATGGAACACACAAATCCCGTCGCGATTCAATACATCGTCCTCCGGCCGACCTGTCTCCAAGGGTCTATTGCTGCCTCGGGCACCTTATGGTCGATCTCCTGTGAGTCTAGATTTTCGAATCCGACGCAAAACTGACAGTTAATTGTAACGTTCAGAGCCTGTTAATGACGATGGAACACACAAATCGCGTCGCGATTCAATACATCGTCCTCCGGCCGGCCTGTCTCCAAGGGTCTATTGCTGCCTCGGGCACCTTATGGTCGATCTCCTGTGAGTCTAGATTTTCGAATCCGACGCAAAACTGACAGTTAATTGTAAGGTTCAGAGCCTGTTAATGACGATGGAACACACAAATTGCGTCGCGATTCAATACATCGTCCTCCGGCCGACCTGTCTCCAAGGGTCTATTGCTGCCTCGGGCACCTTATGGTCGTTCTCCTGTGAGTCTAGATTTTCGAATCCGACGCAAAACTGACAGTTAATTGTAAGGTTCAGAGCCTGTTAA
This sequence comes from Schistocerca nitens, assembly GCF_023898315.1. Taxonomy (NCBI): domain Eukaryota; kingdom Metazoa; phylum Arthropoda; class Insecta; order Orthoptera; family Acrididae; genus Schistocerca; species Schistocerca nitens. The sequence goes on along the minus strand of NC_064617.1, from coordinate 9,298,213 downwards.
TGACGATGGAACACACAAATCGCGTCGCGATTCAATACATCGTCCTCCAGCCGACCTGTCTCCAAGGGTCTATTGCTGCCTCGGGCACGTTATGGTCGATCTCCTGTGAGTCTAGATTTTCGAATCCGACGCAAAACTGACAGTTAATTGTAACGTTCAGAGCCTGTTAATGACGATGGAACACACAAATCCGGTCGCGATTCAATACATCGTCCTCCGGCCGACCTGTCGCCAAGGGTCTAGTGCTGCCTCGGGCACCTTATGGTCGATCTCCTGTGAGTCTAGATTTTCGAATCCGACGCAAACCTGACAGTTAATTGTAAGGTTCAGAGCCTGTTAATGACGATGGAACACACAAATTGCGTCGCGATTCAATACATCGTCCTCCAGCCGATTTGTCTCCAAGGGTCTAGTGCTGCCTCGGGCACCTTATGGTCGTTCTCCTGTGAGTCTAGATTTTCGAATTCGACGCAAAACTGACAGTTAATTGTAACGTTCAGAGCCTCTTAATGACAATGGAACACACAAATCGCGTCGCGATTCAATACATCGTCCTCCGGCCGACCTGTCTCCAAGGGTCTATTGCTGCCTCGGGCACCTTATAGTCGATCTCCTGTGAGTCTCGATTTTCGAATCCGACGCAAAACTGACAGTTAATTGCAACGTTCAGAGCCTGTTAATGACGATGGAACACACAAATCCCGTCGCGATTCAATACATCGTCCTCCGGCCGACCTGTCTCCAAGGGTCTATTGCTGCCTCGGGCACCTTATGGTTGATCTCCTGTGAGTCTAGATTTTCGAATCCGACGCAAAACTTACAGTTAATTGTAAGGTTCAAAGCCTCTTAATGACAATGGAACACACAAATCGCGTCGCGATACAATACGTCGTCCTCCGGCCGACCTGTCTCCAACGGTCTATTGCTGCCTCGGGCACCTTATGGTCGACCTCCTGTGAGTCTAGATTTTCGAATCCGACGCAAAACTGACAGTTAATTGTAACGTTCAGAGCCTGTTAATGACGATGGAACACACAAATTGCGTCGCGATTCAATACATCGTCCTCCAGCCGACTTGTCTCCAAGGGTCTAGTGATGCCTCGGACACCGTATGGTCGTTCTCCTGTGAGTCTAGATTTTCGAATCCGACGCAAAACTGACAGTTAATTGTAAGGCTCAGAGCCTCTTAATGACAATGGAACACACAAATCGCGTCGCGATTCAATACATCGTCCTCCGGCCGACTTGTCTCCAAGGGACTATTGTTGCCTCGGGCACCTTATGGTCGATCTCCTTTGAGTCTAGATATTCGAAACCGACGCAGTTAATTGTAACGTAAAGAGCCTGTTAATGACGATGGAACACACAAATTGCGTCGCGATTCAATACATCGTCCTCCAGCCGACTTGTCTCCAAGGGTCTAGTGCTGCCTCGGACACCTTATGGTCGTTCTCCTGTGAGTCTAGATTTTCGAATCCGACGCAAAACTGACAGTTAATTGTAACGTTCAGAGCCTCTTAATGACAATGGAACACACAAATCGCGTCGCCATTCAATACATCGTCCTCCGGCCGACCTGTCTCCAAGGATCTATTGCTGCCTCGGGCACCTTATGGTCGATCTCCTGTGAGTCTAGATTTTCGAACCCGACGCAAAACTGACAGTTAATTGTAAGGTTCAGAGCCTGTTAATGACGATGGAACACACAAATTGCGTCGCGATTCAATACATCGTCCTCCGGCCGACCTGTCTCCAAGGGTCTATTGCTGCCTCGGGCACCTTATGGTCGTTCTCCTGTGAGTCTAGATTTTCGAATCCGACGCAAAACTGACAGTTAATTGTAAGGTTCAGAGCCTGTTAATGACGATGGAACACACAAATCGCGTCGCGATTCAATACATCGTCCTCCAGCCGACTTGTCTCCAAGGGTCTAGTGCTGCCTCGGGCACCTTATGGTCGTTCCTCTGTGAGTCTAGATTTTCGAATCCGACGCAAAACTGACAGTTAATTGTAAGGTTCAGAGCCTGTTAATGACAATGGAACACACAAATTGCGTCGCGATTCAATACATCGTCCTCCGACCGACCTGTCTCCGTGGGTCTATTGCTGCCTCGGGCACGTTATTGGTCGATCTCCTGTGAGTCTAGATTTTCGAATCCGACGCAAACCTGACAGTTAATTGTAACGTTCAGAGCCTGTTAATGACGATGGAACACACAAATCGCGTCGCGATTCAATACATCGTCCTCCAGCCGATTTGTCTCCAAGGGTCTAGTGCTGCCTCGGGCACCTTATGGTCGTTCTCCTGTGAGTCTAGATTTTCGAATCCGACGCAAAACTGACAGTTAATTGTAAGGTTCAGAGTCTCATAATGACAATGGAACACACAAATTGCGTCCCGATTCAATACATCGTCCTCCGGCCGACCTGTCTCCAAGGGTCTATTGCTGCCTCGGGCACCTTATGGTCGATCTCCTGTGAGTCTAGATTTTCGAATCCGACGCAAAACTGACAGTTAATTGTAACGTTCAGAGCCTGTTAATGACGACGGAACACACAAATTGCGTCGCGATTCAATACATTGTCCTCCAGCCGACTTGTCTCCAAGGGTCTAGTGCTGCCTCGGACACCGTAAGGTCCTTCTCCTGTGAGTCTAGATTTTCGAATCCGACGCAAAACTGACAGTTAATTGTAAGGCTCAGAGCCTCTTAATGACAATGGAACACACAAATCGCGTCGCGATTCAATACATCGTCCTCCGGCCGACTTGTCTCCAAGGGACTATTGTTGCCTCGGGCACCTTATGGTCGATCTCCTTTGAGTCTAGATATTCGAAACCGACGCAGTTAATTGTAACGTAAAGGGCCTGTTAATGACGATGGAACACACAAATGGCGTCGCGATTCAATACGTCGTCCTCCAGCCGACTTGTCTCCAAGGGTCTAGTGCTGCCTCGGACACCTTATGGTCGTTCTCCTGTGAGTCTAGATTTTCGAATCCGACGCAAAACTGACAGTTAATTGCAACGTTCAGAGCCTCTTAATGACAATGGAACACACAAATCCCGTCGCGATTCAATACATCGTCCTCCGGCCGACCTGTCTCCAAGGGTCTATTGCTGCCTCAGGCACCTTATGGTCGATCTCCTGTGAGTCTAGATTTTCGAATCCGACGCAAAACTGACAGTTAATTGTAACGTTCAGAGCCTCTTAATGACGATGGAACACACAAATCGCGTCGCGATTCAATACATCGTCCTCCGGCCGACCTGTCTCCAAGGGTCTATTGCTGCCTCGGGCACCGTATGGTCGATCTCCTGTGAGTCTAGATTTTCGAATGCGACGCAAAACTGACAGTTAATTGTAAGGTTCAGAGCCTGTTAATGACGATGGAACACACAAATTGCGTCGCGATTCAATACATCGTCCTCCGGCCGACCTGTCTCCAAGGGTCTATTGCTGCCTCGGGCACCTTATGGTCGTTCTCCTGTGAGTCTAGATTTTCGAATCCGACGCAAAACTGACAGTTAATTGTAAGGTTCAGAGCCTGTTAATGGCGATGGAACACACAAATCGCGTCGCGATTCAATACATCGTCCTCCAGCCGACTTGTCTCCAAGGGTCTAGTGCTGCCTCGGGCACCTTATGGTCGTTCCTCTGTGAGTCTAGATTTTCGAATCCGGCGCAAAACTGACAGTTAATTGTAAGGTTCAGAGCCTGTTAATGACAATGGAACACACAAATTGCGTCGCGATTCAATACATCGTCCTCCGGCCGACCTGTCTCCGAGGGTCTATTGCTGCCTCGGGCACGTTATTGGTCGATCTCCTGTGAGTCTAGATTTTCGAATCCGACGCAAACCTGACAGTTAATTGTAACGTTCAGAGCCTGTTAATGACGATGGAACACACAAATCGCGTCGCGATTCAATACATCGTCCTCCAGCCGATTTGTCTCCAAGGGTCTAGTGCTGCCTCGGGCACCTTATGGTCGTTCTCCTGTGAGTCTAGATTTTCGAATCCGACGCAAAACTGACAGTTAATTGTAAGGTTCAGAGCCTCTTAATGACAATGGAACACACAAATTGCGCCCCGATTCAATACATCGTCCTCCGGCCGACCTGTCTCCAAGGGTCTATTGCTGCCTCGGGCACTTTATGGTCGATCTCCTGTGAGTCTAGATTTTCGAATCCGACGCAAAACTGACAGTTAATTGTAACGTTCAGAGCCTGTTAATGACGACGGAACACACAAATTGCGTCGCGATTCAATACATTGTCCTCCAGCCGACTTGTCTCCAAGGGTCTAGTGCTGCCTCGGACACCGTATGGTCCTTCTCCTGTGAGTCTAGATTTTCGAATCCGACTCAAAACTGACAGTTAATTGTAAGGCTCAGAGCCTCTTAATGACAATGGAACACACAAATCGCGTCGCGATTCAATACATCGTCCTCCGGCCGACTTGTCTCCAAGGGACTATTGTTGCCTCGGGCACCTTATGGTCGATCTCCTTTGAGTCTAGATATTCGAAACCGACGCAGTTAATTGTAACGTAAAGAGCCTGTTAATGACGATGGAACACACAAATTGCGTCGCGATTCAATACGTCGTCCTCCAGCCGACTTGTCTCCAAGGGTCTAGTGCTGCCTCGGACACCTTATGGTCGTTCTCCTGTGAGTCTAGATTTTCGAATCCGACGCAAAACTGACAGTTAATTGTAACGTTCAGAGCCTCTTAATGACAATGGAACACACAAATCCCGTCGCGATTCAATACATCGTCCTCCGGCCGACCTGTCTCCAAGGGTCTATTGCTGCCTCAGGCACCTTATGGTCGATCTCCTGTGAGTCTAGATTTTCGAATCCGACGCAAAACTGACAGTTAATTGTAACGTTCAGAGCCTCTTAATGACGATGGAACACACAAATCGCGTCGCGATTCAATACATCGTCCTCCGGCCGACCTGTCTCCAAGGGTCTATTGCTGCCTCGGGCACCTTATGGTCGTTCTCCTGTGAGTCTAGATTTTCGAATCCGACGCAAAACTGACAGTTAATTGTAAGGTTCAGAGCCTGTTAATGACGATGGAACACACAAATCGCGTCGCGATTCAATACATCGTCCTCCAGCCGACTTGTCTCCAAGGGTCTAGTGCTGCCTCGGGCACCTTATGGTCGTTCCTCTGTGAGTCTAGATTTTCGAATCCGGCGCAAAACTGACAGTTAATTGTAACGTTCAGAGCCTGTTAATGACAATGGAACACACAAATTGCGTCGCGATTCAATACATCGTCCTCCGGCCGACCTGTCTCCGAGGGTCTATTGCTGCCTCGGGCACGTTATTGGTCGATCTCCTGTGAGTCTAGATTTTCGAATCCGACGCAAAACTGACAGTTAATTGTAAGGTTCAGAGCCTGTTAATGACGATGGAACACACAAATCGCGTCGCGATTCAATACATCGTCCTCCAGCCGACTTGTCTCCAAGGGTCTAGTGCTGCCTCGGGCACCTTATGGTCGTTCCTCTGTGAGTCTAGATTTTCGAATCCGGCGCAAAACTGACAGTTAATTGTAACGTTCAGAGCCTGTTAATGACAATGGAACACACAAATTGCGTCGCGATTCAATACATCGTCCTCCGGCCGACCTGTCTCCGAGGGTCTATTGCTGCCTCGGGCACGTTATTGGTCGATCTCCTGTGAGTCTAGATTTTCGAATCCGACGCAAACCTGACAGTTAATTGTAACGTTCAGAGCCTGTTAATGACGATGGAACACACAAATCGCGTCGCGATTCAATACATCGTCCTCCAGCCGATTTGTCTCCAAGGGTCTAGTGCTGCCTCGGCCACCTTATGGTCGTTCTCCTGTGAGTCTAGATTTTCGAATCCGACGCAAAACTGACAGTTAATTGTAAGGTTCAGAGCCTCTTAATGAGAATGGAACACACAAATTGCGTCCCGATTCAATACATCGTCCTCCGGCTGACCTGTCTCCAAGGGTCTATTGCTGCCTCGGGCACCTTATGGTCGATCTCCTGTGAGTCTAGATTTTCGAATCCGACGCAAAACTGACAGTTAATTGTAACGTTCAGAGCCTGTTAATGACGACGGAACACACAAATTGCGTCGCGATTCAATACATTGTCCTCCAGCCGACTTGTCTCCAAGGGTCTAGTGCTGCCTCGGACACCGTATGGTCCTTCTCCTGTGAGTCTAGATTTTCGAATCCGACGCAAAACTGACAGTTAATTGTAAGGTCCAGAGCCTCTTAATGACAATGGAACACACAAATCGCCTCGCGATTCAATACATCGTCCTCCGGCCGACCTGTCTCCAAGGGTCTATTGCTGCCTCGGGCACCTTATGGTCGATCTCCTGTGAGTCTAGATTTTCGAATCCGACGCAAAACTGACAGTTAATTGTAACGTTCAGAGCCTGTTAATGACGATGGAACACACAAATCCCGTCGCGATTCAATACATCGTCCTCCGGCCGACCTGTCTCCAAGGGTCTAGTGCTGCCTCGGGCACCTTATGGTCGATCTCCTGTGAGTCTAGATTTTCGAATCCGACGCAAAACTTACAGTTAATTGTAAGATTCAGAGCCTCTTAATGACAATGGAACACACAAATCGCGTCGCGATACAATACGTCGTCCTCCGGCCGACCTGTCTCCAACGGTCTATTGCTGCCTCGGGCACCTTATGGTCGATCTCCTGTGAGTCTAGATTTTCGAATCCGACGCAAAACTGACAGTTAATTGTAACGTTCAGAGCCTGTTAATGACGATGGAACACACAAATCGCGTCGCGATTCAATACATCGTCCTCCAGCCAATTTGTCTCCAAGGGTCTAGTGCTGCCTCGGGCACCTTATGGTCGTTCTCCAGTGAGTCTAGATTTTCGAATCCGACGCAAAACTGACAGTTAATTGTAACGTTCAGAGCCTCTTAATGACAATGGAACACACAAATCGCGTCGCGATTCAATACATCGTCCTCCGGCCGACCTGTCTCCAAGGGTCTATTGCTGCCTCGGGCACCTTATGGTCGTTCTCCTGTGAGTCTAGATTTTCGAATCCGACGCAAAACTGACAGTTAATTGTAACGTTCAGATCCTGTTAATGACGATGGAACACACAAATCCCGTCGCGATTCAATACATCGTCCTCCGGCCGACCTGTCTCCAAGGGTCTAGTGCTGCCTCGGGCACCTTATGGTCGATCTCCTGTGAGTCTAGATTTTCGAATCCGACGCAAAGCTTACAGTTAATTGTAAGGTTCAGAGCCTCTTAATGACAATGGAACACACAAATCGCGTCGCGATACAATACGTCGTCCTCCGGCCGACCTGTCTCCAAGGGTCTATTGCTGCCTCGGGCACCTTATGGTCGACCTCCTGTGAGTCTAGATTTTCGAATCCGACGCAAAACTGACAGTTAATTGTAACGTTCAGAGCCTGTTAATGACGATGGAACACACAAATTGCGTCGCGATTCAATACATCGTCCTCCAGCCGACTTGTCTCCAAGGGTCTAGTGCTGCCTCGGACACCGTATGGTCGTTCTCCTGTGAGTCTAGATTTTCGAATCCGACGCAAAACTGACAGTTAATTGTAAGGCTCAGAGCCTCTTAATGACAATGGAACACACAAATCGCGTCGCGATTCAATACATCGTCCTCCGGCCGACTTGTCTCCAAGGGACTATTGCTGCCTCGGGCACCTTATGGTCGATCTCCTGTGAGTCTAGATTTTCGAAACCGACGCAGTTAATTGTAACGTAAAGAGCCTGTTAACGACGATGGAACACACAAATTGCGTCGCGATTCAATACATCGTCCTCCAGCCGACTTGTCTCCAAGGGTCTAGTGCTGCCTCGGACACCTTATGGTCGTTCTCCTGTGAGTCTAGATTTTCGAATCCGACGCAAAACTGACAGTTAATTGTAACGTTCAGAGCCTCTTAATGACAATGGAACACACAAATCGCGTCGCCATTCAATACATCGTCCTCCGGCCGACCTGCCTCCAAGGGTCTATTGCTGCCTCGGGCACCTTTATGGTCGTTCCTCTGTGAGTCTAGATTTTCGAATCCGACGCAAAACTGACAGTTAATTGTATCGTTCAGAGCCTGTTAATGACGATGGAACACACAAATCGCGTCGCGATTCAATACATCGTCCTCCAGCCGATTTGTCTCCAAGGGTCTAGTGCTGCTTCGGGCACCTTATGGTCGTTCCTCTCTGAGTCTAGATTTTTGAATCCGACGCAAAACTGACAGTTATTTGTAAGGTTCAGAGCCTCTTAATGACAATGGAACACACAAATTGCGTCGCGATTCAATACATCGTCCTCCGGCCGACCTGTCTCCAAGGGTCTATTGCTGCCTCGGGCACCTTATGGTCGATCTCCTGTGAGTCTAGATTTTCGAATCCGACCCAACCTGACAGTTAATTGTAACGTTCAGAGCCTGTTAATGACGATGGAACACACAAATTGCGTCGCGATTCAATACATCGTCCTCCAGCCGACTTGTCTCCAAGGGTCTAGTGCTGCCTCTGACACCGTATGGTCGTTCTCCTGTGAGTCTAGATTTTCGAATCCGACGCAAAACTGACAGTTAATTGTGAGGTTCAGAGCCTGTTAATGACAATGGAACACACAAATCGCGTCGCGATTCAATACATCGTCCTCCGGCCGACCTGTCTCCAAGGGTCTATTGCTGCCTCGGGCACCTTATGGTCGTTCTCCTGTGAGTCTAGATTTTCGAATCCGACGCAAAACTGACAGTTAATTGTAACGTTCAGAGCCTGTTAATGACGATGGAACACACAAATCCCGTCGCGATTCAATACATCGTCCTCCTGCCGACCTGTCTCCAAGGGTCTAGTGCTGCCTCGGGCACCTTATGGTCGATCTCCTGTGAGTCTAGATTTTCGAATCCGACGCAAAACTGACAGTTAATTGTAACGTTCAGAGCCTCTTAATGACAATGGAACACGCAAATCGCGTCGCGATTCAATACATCGTCCTCCGGCCGACCTGTCTCCAAGGGTCTATTGCTGCCTCGGGCACCTTATGGTCGTTCTCCTGTGAGTCTAGATTTTCGAATCCGACGCAAAACTGACAGTTAATTGTAACGTTCAGATCCTGTTAATGACGATGGAACACACAAATCCCGTCGCGATTCAATACATCGTCCTCCGGCCGACCTGTCTCCAAGGGTGTAGTGCTGCCTCGGGCACCTTATGGTCGATCTCCTGTGAGTCTAGATTTTCGAATCCGACGCAAAACTTACAGTTAATTGTAAGGTTCAGAGCCTCTTAATGACAATGGAACACACAAATCGCGTCGCGATACAATACGTCGTCCTCCGGCCGACCTGTCTCCAAGGGTCTATTGCTGCCTCGGGCACCTTATGGTCGACCTCCTGTGAGTCTAGATTTTCGAATCCGACGCAAAACTGACAGTTAATTGTAACGTTCAGAGCCTGTTAATGACGATGGAACACACAAATTGCGTCGCGATTCAATACATCGTCCTCCAGCCGACTTGTCTCCAAGGGTCTAGTGCTGCCTCGGACACCGTATGGTCGTTCTCCTGTGAGTCTAGATTTTCGAATCCGACTCAAAACTGACAGTTAATTGTAAGGCTCAGAGCCTCTTAATGACAATGGAACACACAAATCGCGTCGCGATTCAATACATCGTCCTCCGGCCGACTTGTCTCCAAGGGACTATTGCTGCCTCGGGCACCTTATGGTCGATCTCCTGTGAGTCTAGATTTTCGAAACCGACGCAGTTAATTGTAACGTAAAGAGCCTGTTAACGACGATGGAACACACAAATTGCGTCGCGATTCAATACATCGTCCTCCAGCCGACTTGTCTCCAAGGGTCTAGTGCTGCCTCGGACACCTTATGGTCGTTCTCCTGTGAGTCTAGATTTTCGAATCCGACGCAAAACTGACAGTTAATTGTAAGGTTCAGAGCCTCTTAATGACAATGGAACACACAAATCGCGTCGCCATTCAATACATCGTCCTCCGGCCGACCTGTCTCCAAGGGTCTATTGCTGCCTCGGGCACCTTATGGTCGTTCCTCTGTGAGTCTAGATTTTCGAATCCGACGCAAAACTGACAGTTAATTGTATCGTTCAGAGCCTGTTAATGACGATGGAACACACAAATCGCGTCGCGATTCAATACATCGTCCTCCAGCCGATTTGTCTCCAAGGGTCTAGTGCTGCTTCGGGCACCTTATGGTCGTTCCTCTCTGAGTCTAGATTTTTGAATCCGACGCAAAACTGACAGTTATTTGTAAGGTTCAGAGCCTCTTAATGACAATGGAACACACAAATTGCGTCGCGATTCAATACATCGTCCTCCGGCCGACCTGTCTCCAAGGGTCTATTGCTGCCTCGGGCACCTTATGGTCGATCTCCTGTGAGTCTAGATTTTCGAATCCGACCCAACCTGACAGTTAATTGTAACGTTCAGAGCCTGTTAATGACGATGGAACACACAAATCGCGTCGCGATTCAATACATCATCCTCCAGCCCACTTGTCTCCAAGGGTCTAGTGCTGCCTCGGGCACCTTATGGTCGTTCTCCTGTGAGTCTACATCTTCGAATGCGACGCAAAACTGACAGTTAATCGTAAGGTTCAGAGCCTCTTAATGACAATGGAACACACAAATTGCGTCGCGATTCAATACATCGTCCTCCGGCCGACCTGTCTCCAAGGGTCTATTGCTGCCTCGGGCACCTTATGGTCGTTCTCCTGTGAGTCTACGTTTTCGAATCCGACGCAAAACTGACAGTTAATTGTAACGTTCAGAGCCTGTTAATGACGATGGAACACACAAATTGCGTCGCGATTCAATACATCGTCCTCCAGCCGTCTTGTCTCCAAGGGTCTGGTGCTGCCTCGGACACCTTATGGTCGTTCTCCTGTGAGTCTAGATTTTCAAATCCGACGCAAAACTGACATTTAATTGTGAGGTTCAGAGCCTCTTAATGACAATGGAACACACAAATTGCGTCGCGATTCAATACATCGTCCTCCGGCCGACCTGTCTCCAAGGGTCTATTGCTGCCTCGGGCACCTTATGGTCGATCTCCTGTGAGTCTAGATTTTCGAATCCGACGCAAAACTGACAGTTAATTGTAACGTTCAGAGCCTGTTAATGACGATGGAACACACAAATCCCGTCGCGATTCAATACATCGTCCTCCGGCCGACCTGTCTCCTAGGGTCTATTGCTGCCTCGGGCACCTTATGGTCGATCTCCTGTGAGTCTAGATTTTCGAATCCGACGCAAAACTGACAGTTAATTGTAACGTTCAGAGCCTGTTAATGACGATGGAACACACAAATCGCGTCGCGATTCAATACATCGTCCTCCGGCCGACCTGTCTCCAAGCGTCTATTGCTGCCTCGGGCACCTTATGGTCGATCTCCTGTGACTCTAGAGTTTCGAATCCGACGCAAAACTGACAGTTAATTGTAACGTTCAGAGCCTCTTAATGACAATGGAACACACAAATCGCGTCGCGATTCAATACATCGTCCTCCGACCGACCTGTCTCCAAGGGTCTATTTCTGCCTCGGGCACCTTATGGTCGATCTCCTGTGAGTCTAGATTTTCGAATCCGACGCAAAACTGACAGTTAATTGTAACGTTCAAAGCCTGTTAATGACGATGGAACACACAAATTGCGTCGCGATTCAATACATCGTCCTCCGGCCGACCTGTCTCCAAGGGTCTATTGCTGCCTCGGGCACCTTATGGTCGATCTCCTGTGAGTCTAGATTTTCGAATCCGACACAAAACTGACAGTTAATTGTAACGTTCAGAGCCTGATAATGACGATGGAACACACAAATTGCGTCGCGATTCAATACATCGTCCTCCAGCCGACTTGTCTCCAAGGGTCTAGTGCTGACTCGGACACCGTATGGTCGTTCTCCTGTGAGTCTAGATTTTCGAAACCGACGCAAAACTGACAGTTAAATGTAAGGTTCAGAGCCTCTTAATGACAATGGAACACACAAATCGCGTCGCGATTCAATACATCGTCCTCCGGCCGACCTGTCTCCAAGGGTCTATTGCTGCCTCGGGCACCTTATGGTCGATCTAATGTGAGTCTACAATTTCGAATCCGACGCAGTTAATTGTAACGTTCAGAGCCTGTTAATGACGATGGAACACACAAACTGCGTCGCGATTCAATACATCGTCCTCCAGCCGACTTGCTTCCAAGGGTCTAGTGCTGCCTCGGACACCTTATGGTCGTTCTCCTGTGAGTCTAGATTTTCGAATGCTACGCAAAACTGACAGTTAATTGTAAGGTTCAGAGCCTCTTAATGACAATGGAACACACAAATCGCGTCGCGATTCAATACATCGTCCTCCGGCCGACCTGCCTCCAAGTGTCTATTGCTGCCTCGGGCACCTTATGGTCGATCTCATATGAGTCTAGATTTTCGAATCCGACGCAAAACTGACAGTTAATTGTAACGTTCAGAGCCTGTTAATGACGATGGAACACACAAATCCCGTCGCGATTCAATACATCGTCCTCCGGCCGACCTGTCTCCAAGGGTCTATTGCTGCCTCGTGCACCTTATGGTCGATCTCCTGTGAGTCTAGATTTTCGAATCCGACGCAAAACTGACAGTTAATTGTAACGTTCAGTGCCTGTTAAAGACAATGGAACACACAAATTGCGTCGCGATTCAATACATCGTCCTCCAGCCGACTTGTCTCCAAGGGTCTAGTGCTGACTCGGACACCGTATGGTCGTTCTCCTGTGAGTCTAGATTTTCGAATCCGACGCAAAACTGACAGTTAATTGTAAGGTTCAGAGCCTCTTAATGACAATGGAACACACAAATCGCGTCGCGATTCAATACATCGTCCTCCGGCCGAACTGTCTCCAAGGGTCTATTGCTGCCTCGGGCACCTTATGGTCGTTCCTCTGTGAGTCTAGATTTTTGAATCCGACGCAAAACTGACAGTTAATTGTAAGGTTCAGAGCATCTTAATGACAATGGAACACACAAATCGCGTCGCGATTCAATACATCGTCCTCCGGCCGACCTGTCTCCAAGGGTCTATTGCTGCCTCGGGCACCTTATGGTCGATCTCCTGTGAGTCTAGGCTTTCGAATCCGACGCAAACCTGACAGTTAATTGTAACGTTCAGAGCCTGTTAATGACAATGGAACACACAAATCGCGTCGCGATTCAATACATCGTCCTCCGGCCGACCTGTCTCCAAGGGTCTAGTGCTGCCTCGGGCACCTTATGGTCGATCTCCTGTGAGTCTAGATTTTCGAAACCGACGCAAAACTGACAGTTAATTGTAACGTGCAGAGCCTGTTAATGACGATGGAACACACAAATCGCGTCGCGATTCAATACATCGTCCTCCGGCCGACCTGTCTCCAAGGGTCTATTGCTGCCTCGGGCACCTTATGGTCGATCTCCTGTGAGTCTAGATTTTCGAATCCGACGCAAAACTGACAGTTAATTGTAACGTTCAGAGCCTCTTAATGACAATGGAACACACAAATCGCGTCGCGATTCAATACATCGTCCTCCGGCCGACCTGTCTCCAAGGGTCTATTGCTGCCTCGGGCACCTTATGGTCGATCTCCTGTGAGTCTAGATTTTCGAATCCGACGCAAAACTGACAGTTAATTGTAACGTTCAGAGCCTGTTAATGACGATGGTACACACAAATTGCGTCGCGATTCAATACATCGTCCTCCGGCCGACCTGTCTCCAAGGTTCTATTGCTGCCTCGGGCACCTTATGGTCGATCTCCTGTGAGTCTAGATTTTCGAATCCGACGCAAAACTGACAGTTAATTGTAACGTTCAGAGCCTATTAATGGCGATGGAACACACAAATTGCGTCGCGATTCAATACATCGTCCTCCAGCTGACTTGTCTCCAAGGGTCTAGTGTTGCCTCGGACACCGTATGGTCGTTCTCCTGTGAGTCTAGATTTTCGAATCCGACGCAAAACTGACAGTTAATTGTAAGGTCCAGAGCCTCTTAATGACAATGGAACACACAAATCGCGTAGCGATTTAATACATCGTCCTCCGGCCGACCTGCCTCCAAGTGTCTATTGCTGCCTCGGGCACCTTATGGTCGATCTCCTGTGAGTCTAGATTTTCGAATCCGACGCAAAACTGACAGTTAATTGTAACGTTCAGAGCCTGTTAATGACGATGGAACACAAATCCCGTCGCGATTCAATACATCGTCCTCCGGCCGACCTGTCTCCAAGGGTCTATTGCTGCCTCGGGCACCTTATGGTCGATCTCCTGTGAGTCTAGATTTTCGAATCCGACGCAAAACTGACAGTTAATTGTAACGTTCAGTGCCTGTTAAAGACGATGGAACACACAAATTGCGTCGCGATTCAATACATCGTCCTCCAGCCGACTTGTCTCCAAGGGTCTAGTGCTGACTCGGACACCGTATGGTCGTTCTCCTGTGAGTCTAGATTTTCGAAACCGACGCAAAACTGACAGTTAATTGTAACGTTCAGAGCCTCTTAATGACAATGGAACACAAAAATATCGTCGCGATTCAATACATCGTCCTCCGGCCGAACTGTCTTCAAGGGTCTATTGCTGCCTCGGGCACCTTATGGTCGATCTCCTGTGAGTCTAGAATTTCGAATCCGACGCAGTTAATTGTAACGTTCAGAGCCTGTTAATGACGATGGAACACACAAACTGCGTCGCGATTCAATACATCGTCCTCCAGCCGACTTGTCTCCAAGGGTCTAGTGCTGCCTCGGGCACCTTATGGTCGTTCTCCTGTGAGTCTAGATTTTCGAATCCGACGCAAAACTGACAGTTAATTGTAAGGTTCAGAGCCTCTAAATGACAATGGAACACACAAATCGCGTCGCGATTCAATACATCGTCCTCCGGCCGACCTGTCTCCAAGGGTCTATTGCTGCCTCGGGCACCTTATGGTCGATCTCCTGTGAGTCTAGATTTTCGAATCCGACGCAAAACTGACAGTTAATTGTAAGGTTCAGAGCCTGTTAATGACGATGGAACACACAAATTGCGTCGCGATTCAATACATCGTCCTCCGGCCGACCTGTCTCCAAGGGTCTATTGCTGCCTCGGGCACCTTATGGTCGTTCTCCTGTGAGTCTAGATTTTCGAATCCGACGCAAAACTGACAGTTAATTGTAACGTTCAGAGCCTGTTAATGACGATGGAACACACAAATCGCGTCGCGATTCAATACATCGTCCTCCAGCCGATTTGTCTCCAAGGGTCTAGTGCTGCCTCGGGCACCTTATGGTCGTTCCTCTGTGAGTCTAGATTTTTGAATCCGACGCAAAACTGACAGTTAATTGTAAGGTTCAGTGCCTCTTAATGACAATGGAACACACAAATTGCGTCGCGAATCAATACATCGTCCTCCGGCCGACCTGTCTCCAAGGGTCTATTGCTGCCTCGGGCACCTTATGGTCGATCTCCTGTGAGTCTAGGCTTTCGAATCCGACGAAAACCTGACAGTTAATTGTAACGTTCAGAGCTTGTTAATGACGATGGAACACACAAATCCCGTCGCGATTCAATACATCGTCCTCCGGCCGACCTGTCTCCAAGGGTCTATTGCTGCCTCGGGCACCTTATGGTCGATCTCCTGTGAGTCTAGATTTTCGAATCCGACGCAAAACTGACAGTTAATTGTAACGTTCAAAGCCTGTTAATGACGATGGAACACACAAATCGCGTCGCGATTCAATACATCGTCCTCCGGCCGACCTGTCTCCAAGGGTCTATTGCTGCCTCGGGCACCTTATGGTCGATCTCCTGTGAGTCTAGATTTTCGAATCCGACGCAAAACTGACAGTTAATTGTAACGTTCAAAGCCTCTTAATGACAATGGAACACACAAATCGCGTCGCGATTCAATAGATCGTCCTCCGGCCGACCTGTCTCCAAGGGTCTATTGCTGCCTCGGGCACCTTATGGTCGATCTCCTGTGAGTCTAGATTTTCGAATCCGACGCAAAACTGACAGTTAATTGTAACGTTCAGAGCCTGTTAATGACGATGGAACACACAAATTGCGTCGCGAATCAATACATCGTCCTCCGGCCGACCTGTCTCCAAGGGTCTATTGCTGCCTCGGGCACCTTATGGTCGATCTCCTGTGAGTCTAGATTTTCGAATCCGACGCAAACTGACAGTTAATTGTAACGTTCAGAGCCTGTTAATGACGATGGAACACACAAATTGCGTCGCGATTCAATACATCGTCCTCCAGCCGACTTGTCTCCAAGGGTCTAGTGTTGCCTCGGACACCGTATGGTCGTTCTCCTGTGAGTCTAGATTTTCGAATCCGACGCAAAACTGACAGTTAATTGTAAGGTTCAGAGCCTCTTAATGACAATGGAACACACAAATCGCGTCGCGATTTAATACATCGTCCTCCGGCCGACCTGCCTCCAAGTGTCTATTGCTGCCTCGGGCACCTTATGGTCGATCTCCTGTGAGTCTAGATTTTCGAATCCGACGCAAAACTGACAGTTAATTGTAACGTTCAGAGCCTGTTAATGACGATGGAACACACAAATCCCGTCGGGATTCAATACATCGTCCTCCGGCCGACCTGTCTCCAAGGGTCTATTGCTGCCTCGGGCACCTTATGGTCGATCTCCTGTGAGTCTAGATTTTCGAATCCGACGCAAAACTGACAGTTAATTGTAACGTTCAGTGCCTGTTAAAGACGATGGAACACACAAATTGCGTCGCGATTCAATACATCGTCCTCCAGACGACTTGTCTCCAAGGGTCTAGTGCTGACTCGGACACCGTATGGTCGTTCTCCTGTGAGTCTAGATTTTCGAATCCGACGCAAAACTGACAGTTAATTGTAACGTTCAGAGCCTCTTAATGACAATGGAACACACAAATCGCGTCGCGATTCAATACATCGTCCTCCGGCCGAATTGTCTCCAAGGGTCTATTGCTGCCTCGGGCACCTTATGGTCGATCTCCTGTGAGTCTAGAATTTCGAATCCGACGCAGTTAATTGTAAGGTTCAGAGCCTGTTAATGACGATGGAACACACAAACTGCGTCGCGATTCAATACATCGTCCTCCAGCCGACTTGTCTCCAAGGGTCTAGTGCTGCCTCGGGCACCTTATGGTCGTTCTCCTGTGAGTCTAGATTTTCGAATCCGACGCAAAACTGACAGTTAATTGTAAGGTTCAGAGCCTCTAAATGACAATGGAACACACAAATCGCGTCGCGATTCAATACATCGTCCTCCGGCCGACCTGTCTCCAAGGGTCTATTGCTGCCTCGGGCACCTTATGGTCGATCTCCTGTGAGTCTAGATTTCCGAATCCGACGCAAAACTGATAGTTAATTGTAACGTTCAGAGCCTGTTAATGACGATGGAACACACAAATCGCGTCGCGACTCAATACATCGTCCTCCGGCCGACCTGTCTCCAAGGGTCTATTGCTGCCTCGGGCACCTTATGGTCGATCTCCTGTGAGTCTAGATTTTCGAATCCGACGCAAAACTGACAGTTAATTGTAAGGTTCAGAGCCTGTTAATGACGATGGAACACACAAATTGCGTCGCGATTCAATACATCGTCCTCCGGCCGACCTGTCTCCAAGGGTCTATTGCTGCCTCGGGCACCTTATGGTCGATCTCCTGTGAGTCTAGATTTTCGAATCCGACGCAAAACTGACAGTTAATTGTAACTTTCAGAGCCTGTTAATGACGATGGAACACACAAATCGCGTCGCGATTCAATACATCGTCCTCCAGCCGATTTGTCTCCAAGGGTCTAGTGCTGCCTCGGGCACCTTATGGTCGTTCCTCTGTGAGTCTAGATTTTTGAATCCGACGCAAAACTGACAGTTAATTGTAAGGTTCAGAGCCTCTTAATGACAATGGAACACACAAATTGCGTCGGGATTCAATACATCGTCCTCCGGCCGACCTGTCTCCAAGGGTCTATTGCTGCCTCGGGCACCTTATGGTCGATCTCCTGTGAGTCTAGATTTTTCGAATCCGACGCAAACCTGACAGTTAATTGTAACGTTCAGAGCCTGTTAATGACGATGGAACACACAAATCGCGTCGCGATTCAATACATCGTCCTCCAGCCGACTTGTCTCCAATGGTCTAGTGCTGCCTCGGGCACCTTATGGTCGTTCTCCTGTGAGTCTAGATTTTCGAATGCGACGCAAAACTGACAGTTAATCGTAAGGTTCAGAGCCTCTTAATGACAATGGAACACACAAATTGCGTCGCGATTCAATACATCGTCCTCCGGCCGACCTGTCTCCAAGGGACTATTGCTGCCTCGGGCACCATATGGTCGTTCTCCTGTGAGTCTAGATTTTCGAATCCGACGCAAAACTGACAGTTAATTGTAACGTTTAGAGCCTGTTAATGACGATGGAACACACAAACTGCGTCGCGATTCAATACATCGTCCTCCAGCCGACTTGTCTCCAAGGGTCTAGTGCTGCCTCGGACACCTTATGGTCGTTCTTCTGTGAGTCTATATTTTCGAATCCGACGGAAAACTTATAGTTAATTGTAAGGTTCAGAGCCTCTTAATGACAATGGAACACACAAATTGCGTCTCGATTCAATACATCGTCCTCCGGCCGAACTGTCTCCAAGGGTCTATTGCTGCCTCGGGCACCTTATGGTCGATCTCCTGTGAGTCTAGATTTTCTAATCCGACGCAAAACTGACAGTTAATTGTAACGTTCAGCGCCTGTTAATGACGATGGAACACACAAATCGCGTCGCGATTCAATACATCGTTCTCCGGCCGACCTGTCTCCAAGGGTCTGTTGCTGCCTCGGGCACCTTATGGTCGATCTCCTGTGAGGCTAGATTTTCGAATCCGACGCAAAACTGACAGTTAATTGTAACGTTCGGAGCCTCTTAATGACAATGGAACACACAAATCGCGTCGCGATTCAATACATCGTCCTCCGGCCGACCTGTCTCCAAGGGTCTATTGCTGCCTCGGGCACTTTATGGTCGATCTCCTGTGAGTCTAGATTTTCGAATCCGACGCAAAACTGACAGTTAATTGTAAGGTTCAGAGCATCTTAATGACAATGGAACACACAAATCGCGTCGCGATTCAATACATCGTCCTCCGGCCGACCTGTCTCCAAGGGTCTATTGCTGCCTCGGGCACCTTATGGTCGATCTCCTGTGAGTCTAGATTTCCGAATCCGACGCAAAACTGACAGTTAATTGTAACGTTCAGAGCCTGTTAATGACGATGGAACACACAAATCCCGTCGGGATTCAATACATCGTCCTCCGGCCGACCTGTCTCCAAGGGTCTATTGCTGCCTCGGGCACCTTATGGTCGATCTCCTGTGAGTCTAGATTTTCGAATCCGACGCAAAACTGACAGTTAATTGTAACGTTCAGTGCCTGTTAAAGACGATGGAACACACAAATTGCGTCGCGATTCAATACATCGTCCTCCAGACGACTTGTCTCCAAGGGTCTAGTGCTGACTCGGACACCGTATGGTCGTTCTCCTGTGAGTCTAGATTTTCGAATCCGACGCAAAACTGACAGTTAATTGTAACGTTCAGAGCCTCTTAATGACAATGGAACACACAAATCGCGTCGCGATTCAATACATCGTCCTCCGGCCGAACTGTCTCCAAGGGTCTATTGCTGCCTCGGGCACCTTATGGTCGATCTCCTGTGAGTCTAGAATTTCGAATCCGACGCAGTTAATTGTAAGGTTCAGAGCCTGTTAATGACGATGGAACACACAAACTGCGTCGCGATTCAATACATCGTCCTCCAGCCGACTTGTCTCCAAGGGTCTAGTGCTGCCTCGGGCACCTTATGGTCGTTCTCCTGTGAGTCTAGATTTTCGAATCCGACGCAAAACTGACAGTTAATTGTAAGGTTCAGAGCCTCTAAATGACAATGGAACACACAAATCGCGTCGCGATTCAATACATCGTCCTCCGGCCGACCTGTCTCCAAGGGTCTATTGCTGCCTCGGGCACCTTATGGTCGATCTCCTGTGAGTCTAGATTTCCAAATCCGACGCAAAACTGATAGTTAATTGTAACGTTCAGAGCCTGTTAATGACGATGGAACACACAAATCGCGTCGCGACTCAATACATCGTCCTCCGGCCGACCTGTCTCCAAGGGTCTATTGCTGCCTCGGGCACCTTATGGTCGATCTCCTGTGAGTCTAGATTTTCGAATCCGACGCAAAACTGACAGTTAATTGTAAGGTTCAGAGCCTGTTAATGACGATGGAACACACAAATTGCGTCGCGATTCAATACATCGTCCTCCGGCCGACCTGTCTCCAAGGGTCTATTGCTGCCTCGGGCACCTTATGGTCGATCTCCTGTGAGTCTAGATTTTCGAATCCGACGCAAAACTGACAGTTAATTGTAACGTTCAGAGCCTGTTAATGACGATGGAACACACAAATCGCGTCGCGATTCAATACATCGTCCTCCAGCCGATTTGTCTCCAAGGGTCTAGTGCTGCCTCGGGCACCTTATGGTCGTTCCTCTGTGAGTCTAGATTTTTGAATCCGACGCAAAACTGACAGTTAATTGTAAGGTTCAGAGCCTCTTAATGACAATGGAACACACAAATTGCGTCGGGATTCAATACATCGTCCTCCGGCCGACCTGTCTCCAAGGGTCTATTGCTGCCTCGGGCACCTTATGGTCGATCTCCTGTGAGTCTAGATTTTTCGAATCCGACGCAAACCTGACAGTTAATTGTAACGTTCAGAGCCTGTTAATGACGATGGAACACACAAATCGCGTCGCGATTCAATACATCGTCCTCCAGCCGACTTGTCTCCAATGGTCTAGTGCTGCCTCGGGCACCTTATGGTCGTTCTCCTGTGAGTCTAGATTTTCGAATGCGACGCAAAACTGACAGTTAATCGTAAGGTTCAGAGCCTCTTAATGACAATGGAACACACAAATTGCGTCGCGATTCAATACATCGTCCTCCGGCCGACCTGTCTCCAAGGGACTATTGCTGCCTCGGGCACCATATGGTCGTTCTCCTGTGAGTCTAGATTTTCGAATCCGACGCAAAACTGACAGTTAATTGTAACGTTTAGAGCCTGTTAATGACGATGGAACACACAAACTGCGTCGCGATTCAATACATCGTCCTCCAGCCGACTTGTCTCCAAGGGTCTAGTGCTGCCTCGGACACCTTATGGTCGTTCTTCTGTGAGTCTATATTTTCGAATCCGACGGAAAACTTATAGTTAATTGTAAGGTTCAGAGCCTCTTAATGACAATGGAACACACAAATTGCGTCTCGATTCAATACATCGTCCTCCGGCCGAACTGTCTCCAAGGGTCTATTGCTGCCTCGGGCACCTTATGGTCGATCTCCTGTGAGTCTAGATTTTCTAATCCGACGCAAAACTGACAGTTAATTGTAACGTTCAGCGCCTGTTAATGACGATGGAACACACAAATCGCGTCGCGATTCAATACATCGTTCTCCGGCCGACCTGTCTCCAAGGGTCTGTTGCTGCCTCGGGCACCTTATGGTCGATCTCCTGTGAGTCTAGATTTTCGAATCCGACGCAAAACTGACAGTTAATTGTAACGTTCGGAGCCTCTTAATGACAATGGAACACACAAATCGCGTCGCGATTCAATACATCGTCCTCCGGCCGACCTGTCTCCAAGGGTCTATTGCTGCCTCGGGCACTTTATGGTCGATCTCCTGTGAGTCTAGATTTTCGAATCCGACGCAAAACTGACAGTTAATTGTAACTTTCAGAGCCTGTTAATGACGATGGAACACACAAATTGCTTCGCGATTCAATACATCGTCCTCCGGCCGACCTGTCTCCAAGGGTCTATTGCTGCCTCGGGCACCTTATGGTCGATCTCCTGTGAGTCTAGATTTTCGAATCCGACGCAAAACTGACAGTTAATTGTAACGTTCAGAGCCTGTTAATGACGATGGAACACACAAATTGCGTCGCGATTCAATACATCGACCTCCAGCCGACTTGTCTCCAAGTGTCTAGTGTTGCCTCGGACACCGTATGGTCGTTCTCCTGTGAGTCTAGATTTTCGAATCCGACGCAAAACTGACAGTTAATTAAAAGGTTCAGAGCCTCTTAATGACAATGGAACACACAAATCGCGTCGCGATTCAATACATCGTCCTCCGGCCGACCTGCCTCCAAGTGTCTATTGCTGCCTCGGGCACCTTATGGTCGATCTCCTGTGAGTCTAGATTTTCGAATCCGACGCAAAACTGACAGTTAATTGTAACGTTCAGTGCCTGTTAAAGACGATGGAACACACAAATTGCGTCGCGATTCAATACATCGTCCTCCAGCCGACTTGTCTCCAAGGGTCTAGTGCTGACTCGGACACCGTATGGTCGTTCTCCTGTGAGTCTAGATTTTCGAATCCGACGCAAAACTGACAGTTAATTGTAAGGTTCAGAGCCTCTTAATGACAATGGAACACACAAATCGCGTCGCGATTCAATACATCGTCCTCCGGCCGAACTGTCTCCAAGGGTCTAGTGCTGCCTCGGGCACCTTATGGTCGATCTCCTGTGAGTCTAGAATTTCGAATCCGACGCAGTTACTTGTAACGTTCAGAGCCTGTTAATAACGATGGAACAGACAAACTGCGTCCCGATTCAATACATCGTCCTCCAGCCGACTTGTCTCCAAGGGTCTAGTGCTGCCTCGGGCACCTTATGGTCGTTCTCCTGTGAGTCTAGATTTTCGAATCCGACGCAAAACTGACAGTTAATTGTAAGGTTCAGAGCCTCTAAATGACAATGGAACACACAAATCGCGTCGCGATTCAATACATCGTCCTCCGGCCGACCTGTCTCCAAGGGTCTATTGCTGCCTCGGGCACCTTATGGTCGATCTCCTGTGAGTCTAGATTTTCGAATCCGACGCAAAACTGACAGTTAATTGTAACGTTCAGAGCCTGTTAATGACGATGGAACACACAAATCGCGTCGCGATACAATACATCGTCCTCCGGCCGACCTGTCTCCAAGTGTCTATTGCTGCCTCGGGCACCTTATGGTCGATCTCCTGTGAGTCTAGATTTTCGAATCCGGCGCAAAACTGACAGTTAATTGTAAGGTTCAGAGCCTGTTAATGACGATGGAACACAGAAATTGCGTCGCGATTCAATACATCGTCCTCCGGCCGACCTGTCTCCAAGGGTCTATTGCTGCCTCGGGCACCTTATGGTCGTTCTCCTGTGAGTCTAGATTTTCGAATCCGACGCAAAACTGACAGTTAATTGTAACGTTCAGAGCCTGTTAATGAGGATGGAACACACTAATCGCGTCGCGATTCAATACATCGTCCTCCAGCCGATTTGTCTCCAAGGGTCTAGTGCTGCCTTGGGCACCTTATGGTCGTTCCTCTGTGAGTCTAGATTTTTGAATCCGACGCAAAACTGACAGTTAATTGTAAGGTTCAGAGCCTCTTAATGACAATGGAACACACAAATTGCGTCGCGATTCAATACATCGTCCTCCGGCCGCCCTGTCTCCAAGGGTCTATTGCTGCCTCGGGCACCTTATGGTCGAACTCCTGTGAGTCTAGATTTTCGAGTCCGACGCAAACCTGACAGTTAATTGTAACGTTCAGAGCCTGTTAATGACGATGGAACACACAAATCGCGTCGCGATTCAATACATCGTCCTCCAGCCGACTTGTCTCCAATGGTCTAGTGCTGCCTCGGGCACCATATGGTCGTTCTCCTGTGAGTCTAGATTTTCGAATGCGACGCAAAACTGACAGTTAATCGTAAGGTTCAGAGCCTCTTAATGACAATGGAACACACAAATTGCGTCGCGATTCAATACATCGTCCTCCGGCCGACCTGTCTCCAAGGGTCTATTGCTGCCTCGGGCACCTTATGGTCGTTCTCCTGTGAGTCCAGATTATCGAATCCGACGCAAAACTGACAGTTAATTGTAACGTTTTGAGCCTGTTAATGACGATGGAACACACAAACAGCGTCGCGATTCAATACATCGTCCTCCAGCCGACTTGTCTCCAAGGGTCTAGTGCTGCCTCGGGCACCTTATGGTCGTTCTTCTGTGAGTCTAGATTTTCGAATCCGACGGAAAACTTAGAGTTAATTGTAAGGTTCAGAGCCTGTTAATGACAATGGAACACACAAATCGCGTCGCGATTCAATACTTCGTCCTCCGGCCGTCCTGTCTCCAAGGGTCTATTGCTGCCTCGGGCACCTTATGGTCGATCTCCTGTGAGTCTAGATTTTCGAATCCGACGCAAAACTGACAGTTAAATGTAAGGTTCAGAGCCTCTTAATGACAATGGAACACACAAAACGCGTCGCGATTCAATACATCGTCCTCTGGCCGACCTGTCTCCAAAGGTCTATTGCTGCCTCGGGCACCCTATGATCGATCTCCTGTGAGTCTAGATTTTCGAATCCGACGCAGTTAATTGTAAGGTTCCGAGCCTCTTAATGACGATGGAACACACAAATTGCGTCGCGATTCAATACATCGTCCACCGGCCGACCTGTCTCCAAGGGTCTATTGCTGCCTCGGGCACCTTATGGTCGTTCTCCTGTGAGTCTAGATTTTCGAATCCGACGCAAAACTGATAGTTAATTGTAACGTTCAGAGCCTGTTACTGACGATGGAACACACAAATCGCGTCGCGATTCATCGTCCTCCGGCCGACCTGTCTCCAAGGGTCTATTGCTGCCTCGGGCACCTTATGGTCGATCTCCTGTGAGTCTAGATTTTCGAATCCGACGCAAAACTGACAGTTAATTGTAACGTTCAGAGCCTGTTAATGACGATGGAACACACAAATTGCGTCGCGATTCAATACATCGTCCTCCAGCCGACTTGTCTCCAAGGGTCTAGTGCTGCCTCGGGCACCTTATGTCGTTACTCTGTGAGTCTAGATTTTCGAATCCGACGCAAAACTGACAGATAATTGTAAGGTTCAGAGCCTCTTAATGACAATGGAACACACAAATTGCGTCGCGATTCAATACATCGCCCTCCGGCCGACCTGTCTCCAAGGTTCTATTGCTGCCTCGGGCACCTTATGGTCGATCTCCTGTGAGTCTAGATTTTCGAATCCGACTCAAAACTGACAGTTAATTGTAACGTTCAGAGCCTGTTAATGACGATGGAACACACAAATCGCGGCGCGATTCAATACATCGTCCTCCAGCCGACTTGTCTCCAAGGGTCTAGTGCTGCCTCGGGCACCTTATGGTCGTTCTCCTGTGAGTCTAGATTTTCGAATCCGACGCAAAACTGACAGTTAATCGTAAGGTTCAGAGCCTCTTAATGACAATGGAACACACAAATTCCGTCGCGATTCAATACATCGTCCTCCGGCCGACCTGTCTCCAAGGGTTTATTGCTGCCTCGGGCACCTTATGGTCGATCTACTGTGAGTCTAGATTTTCGAATCCGACGCAAAACTGACAGTTAATTGTAACGTTCAGAGCCTGTTAATGACGGTGGAACACACAAATCGCGTCGCGATTCAATACATCGTCCTCCAGCCGACTTGTCTCCATGGGTCTATAGCTGACTCGGGCACCTTATGGTCGTTCTCCTGTGAGTCTAGATTGTCGAATCCGACGCAAAACTGACAGTTAATTGTAAGGTTCAGAGCCTGTTAATGACGATGGAACACAGAAATTGCGTCGCGATTCAATACATCGTCCTCCGGCCGACCTGTCTCCAAGGGTCTATTGCTGCCTCGGGCACCTTATGGTCGTTCTCCTGTGAGTCTAGATTTTCGAATCCGACGCAAAACTGACAGTTAATTGTAACGTTCAGAGCCTGTTAATGAGGATGGAACACACTAATCGCGTCGCGATTCAATACATCGTCCTCCAGCCGATTTGTCTCCAAGGGTCTAGTGCTGCCTTGGGCACCTTATGGTCGTTCCTCTGTGAGTCTAGATTTTTGAATCCGACGCAAAACTGACAGTTAATTGTAAGGTTCAGAGCCTCTTAATGACAATGGAACACACAAATTGCGTCGCGATTCAATACATCGTCCTCCGGCCGCCCTGTCTCCAAGGGTCTATTGCTGCCTCGGGCACCTTATGGTCGATCTCCTGTGAGTCTAGATTTTCGAATCCGACGCAAACCTGACAGTTAATTGTAACGTTCAGAGCCTGTTAATGACGATGGAACACACAAATCGCGTCGCGATTCAATACATCGTCCTCCAGCCGACTTGTCTCCAATGGTCTAGTGCTGCCTCGGGCACCATATGGTCGTTCTCCTGTGAGTCTAGATTTTCGAATGCGACGCAAAACTGACAGTTAATCGTAAGGTTCAGAGCCTCTTAATGACAATGGAACACACAAATTGCGTCGCGATTCAATACATCGTCCTCCGGCCGACCTGTCTCCAAGGGTCTATTGCTGCCTCGGGCACCTTATGGTCGTTCTCCTGTGAGTCCAGATTATCGAATCCGACGCAAAACTGACAGTTAATTGTAACGTTTTGAGCCTGTTAATGACGATGGAACACACAAACAGCGTCGCGATTCAATACATCGTCCTCCAGCCGACTTGTCTCCAAGGGTCTAGTGCTGCCTCGGGCACCTTATGGTCGTTCTTCTGTGAGTCTAGATTTTCGAATCCGACGGAAAACTTAGAGTTAATTGTAAGGTTCAGAGCCTGTTAATGACAATGGAACACACAAATCGCGTCGCGATTCAATACTTCGTCCTCCGGCCGTCCTGTCTCCAAGGGTCTATTGCTGCCTCGGGCACCTTATGGTCGATCTCCTGTGAGTCTAGATTTTCGAATCCGACGCAAAACTGACAGTTAATTGTAAGGTTCAGAGCCTCTTAATGACAATGGAACACACAAAACGCGTCGCGATTCAATACATCGTCCTCCGGCCGACCTGTCTCCAAAGGTCTATTGCTGCCTCGGGCACCCTATGATCGATCTCCTGTGAGTCTAGATTTTCGAATCCGACGCAGTTAATTGTAAGGTTCCGAGCCTCTTAATGACGATGGAACACACAAATTGCGTCGCGATTCAATACATCGTCCTCCGGCCGACCTGTCTCCAAGGGTCTATTGCTGCCTCGGGCACCTTATGGTCGTTCTCCTGTGAGTCTAGATTTTCGAATCCGACGCAAAACTGATAGTTAATTGTAACGTTCAGAGCCTGTTACTGACGATGGAACACACAAATCGCGTCGCGATTCATCGTCCTCCGGCCGACCTGTCTCCAAGGGTCTATTGCTGCCTCGGGCACCTTATGGTCGATCTCCTGTGAGTCTAGATTTTTGAATCCGACGCAAAACTGACAGTTAATTGTAACGTTCAGAGCCTGTTAATGACGATGGAACACACAAATTGCGTCGCGATTCAATACATCGTCCTCCAGCCGACTTGTCTCCAAGGGTCTAGTGCTGCCTCGGGCACCTTATGTCGTTACTCTGTGAGTCTAGATTTTCGAATCCGACGCAAAACTGACAATTGTAAGGTTCAGAGCCTCTTAATGACAATGGAACACACAAATTGCGTCGCGATTCAATACATCGCCCTCCGGCCGACCTGTCTCCAAGGTTCTATTGCTGCCTCGGGCACCTTATGGTCGATCTCCTGTGAGTCTAGATTGTCGAATCCAACGCAAAACTGACAGTTAATTGTAACGTTCAGAGCCTGTTAATGACGATGGAACACACAAATCGCGGCGCGATTCAATACATCGTCCTCCAGCCGACTTGTCTCCAAGGGTCTAGTGCTGCCTCGGGCACCTTATGGTCGTTCTCCTGTGAGTGTAGATTTTCGAATCCGACGCAAAACTGACAGTTAATCGTAAGGTTCAGAGCCTCTTAATGACAATGGAACACACAAATTCCGTCGCGATTCAATACATCGTCCTCCGGCCGACCTGTCTCCAAGGGTTTATTGCTGCCTCGGGCACCTTATGGTCGATCTACTGTGAGTCTAGATTTTCGAATCCGACGCAAAACTGACAGTTAATTGTAACGTTCAGAGCCTGTTAATGACGGTGGAACACACAAATCGCGTCGCGATTCAATACATCGTCCTCCAGCCGACTTGTCTCCATGGGTCTATAGCTGACTCGGGCACCTTATGGTCGTTCTCCTGTGAGTCTAGATTGTCGAATCCGACGCAAAACTGACAGTTAATTGTAACGTTCAGAGCCTGTTAATGACGATGGAACACACAAATTGCGTCGCGATTCAATACGTCGTCCTCCGGCCGCCCTGTCTCCAAGGGTCTATTGCTGCCTCGGGCACCTTATGGTCGATCTCCTGTGAGTCTAGATTTTCGAATCCGACGCAAACCTGACAGTTAATTGTAACGTTCAGAGCCTGTTAATGACGATGGAACACACAAATCGCGTCGCGATTCAATACATCGTCCTCCAGCCGACTTGTCTCCAATGGTCTAGTGCTGCCTCGGGCACCATATGGTCGTTCTCCTGTGAGTCTAGATTTTCGAATGCGACGCAAAACTGACAGTTAATCGTAAGGTTCAGAGCCTCTTAATGACAATGGAACACACAAATTGCGTCGCGATTCAATACATCGTCCTCCGGCCGACCTGTCTCCAAGGGTCTATTGCTGCCTCGGGCACCTTATGGTCGTTCTCCTGTGAGTCCAGATTATCGAATCCGACGCAAAACTGACAGTTAATTGTAACGTTTTGAGCCTGTTAATGACGATGGAACACACAAACAGCGTCGCGATTCAATACATCGTCCTCCAGCCGACTTGTCTCCAAGGGTCTAGTGCTGCCTCGGGCACCTTATGGTCGTTCTTCTGTGAGTCTAGATTTTCGAATCCGACGGAAAACTTAGAGTTAATTGTAAGGTTCAGAGCCTGTTAATGACAATGGAACACACAAATCGCGTCGCGATTCAATACTTCGTCCTCCGGCCGTCCTGTCTCCAAGGGTCTATTGCTGCCTCGGGCACCTTATGGTCGATCTCCTGTGAGTCTAGATTTTCGAATCCGACGCAAAACTGACAGTTAATTGTAAGGTTCAGAGCCTCTTAATGACAATGGAACACACAAAACGCGTCGCGATTCAATACATCGTCCTCCGGCCGACCTGTCTCCAAAGGTCTATTGCTGCCTCGGGCACCCTATGATCGATCTCCTGTGAGTCTAGATTTTCGAATCCGACGCAGTTAATTGTAAGGTTCCGAGCCTCTTAATGACGATGGAACACACAAATTGCGTCGCGATTCAATACATCGTCCTCCGGCCGACCTGTCTCCAAGGGTCTATTGCTGCCTCGGGCACCTTATGGTCGTTCTCCTGTGAGTCTAGATTTTCGAATCCGACGCAAAACTGATAGTTAATTGTAACGTTCAGAGCCTGTTACTGACGATGGAACACACAAATCGCGTCGCGATTCATCGTCCTCCGGCCGACCTGTCTCCAAGGGTCTATTGCTGCCTCGGGCACCTTATGGTCGATCTCCTGTGAGTCTAGATTTTTGAATCCGACGCAAAACTGACAGTTAATTGTAACGTTCAGAGCCTGTTAATGACGATGGAACACACAAATTGCGTCGCGATTCAATACATCGTCCTCCAGCCGACTTGTCTCCAAGGGTCTAGTGCTGCCTCGGGCACCTTATGTCGTTACTCTGTGAGTCTAGATTTTCGAATCCGACGCAAAACTGACAATTGTAAGGTTCAGAGCCTCTTAATGACAATGGAACACACAAATTGCGTCGCGATTCAATACATCGCCCTCCGGCCGACCTGTCTCCAAGGTTCTATTGCTGCCTCGGGCACCTTATGGTCGATCTCCTGTGAGTCTAGATTGTCGAATCCGACGCAAAACTGACAGTTAATTGTAACGTTCAGAGCCTGTTAATGACGATGGAACACACAAATCGCGGCGCGATTCAATACATCGTCCTCCAGCCGACTTGTCTCCAAGGGTCTAGTGCTGCCTCGGGCACCTTATGGTCGTTCTCCTGTGAGTGTAGATTTTCGAATCCGACGCAAAACTGACAGTTAATCGTAAGGTTCAGAGCCTCTTAATGACAATGGAACACACAAATTCCGTCGCGATTCAATACATCGTCCTCCGGCCGACCTGTCTCCAAGGGTTTATTGCTGCCTCGGGCACCTTATGGTCGATCTACTGTGAGTCTAGATTTTCGAATCCGACGCAAAACTGACAGTTAATTGTAACGTTCAGAGCCTGTTAATGACGGTGGAACACACAAATCGCGTCGCGATTCAATACATCGTCCTCCAGCCGACTTGTCTCCATGGGTCTATAGCTGACTCGGGCACCTTATGGTCGTTATCCTGTGAGTCTAGATTGTCGAATCCGACGCAAAACTGACAGTTAATTGTAACGTTCAGAGCCTGTTAATGACGATGGAACACACAAATTGCGTCGCGATTCAATACATCGTCCTCCGGCCGACCTGTCTCCAAGGGTCTATTGGTGCCTCGGGCACCTTATGGTCGATCTCCTGTGAGTCTAGATTTTCGAATCCGACGCAGTTATTTGTAACGTTCAGAGCCTGTTAATGACGATGGAACACACAAACTGCGTCGCGATTCAATACATCGTCCTCCAGCCGACTTGTCTCCAAGGGTCTAGTGCTGCCTCGGGCACCTTATGGTCGTTCTCCTGTGAGTCTAGATTTTCGAATCCGACGCAAAACTGACAGTTAATTGTAAGGTTCAGAGCCTCTATATGACAATGGAACACACAAATCGCGTCGCGATTCAATACATCGTCCTCCGGCCGACCTGTCTCCAAGGGTCTATTGCTGCCTCGGGCAGCTTATGGTCGATCTCCTGTGAGTCTAGATTTTCGAATCCGACGCAAAACTGACAGTTAATTGAAACGTTCAGAGCCTCTTAATGACAATGGAACACACAAATCGCGTCGCGATTCAATACATCGTCCTCCGGCCGACGTGTCTCCAAGGGTCTATTGCTGCCTCGGGCACCCTATGGTCGATCTCATGTGAGTCTAGATTTTCGAATCCGACGCAGTTAATTGTAACGTTCAGAGCCTGTTAATGACGATGGAACACACAAATTGCGTCGCGATTCAATACATCGTCCTCCAGCCGACTTGTCTCCAAGGGTCTATTGCCGCCTCGGGCACCTTATGGTCGATCTCCTGTGAGTCTAGATTTTCGAATCCGACGCAAAACTGACAGTTAATTGTAACGTTCAGTGCCTGTTAAAGACGATGGAGCACACAAATTGCGTCGCGATTCAATACATCGTCCTCCAGCCGACTTGTCTCCAAGGGTCTAGTGCTGACTCGGACACCGTATGGTCGTTCTCCTATGAGTCTAGATTTTCGAATCCGACGCAAAACTGACAGTTAATTGTAACGTTCAGAGCCTCTTAATGACAATGGAACACACAAATCGCGTCGCGATTCAATACATCGTCCTCCGGCCGAACTGTCTCCAAGGGTCTATTGCTGCCTCGGGCACCTTATGGTCGATCTCCTGTGAGTCTAGAATTTCGAATCCGACGCAGTTAATTGTAACGTTCAGAGCCTGTTAATGACGATGGAACACACAATCTGCGTCGCGATTCAATACATCGTCCTCCAGCCGACTTGTCTCCAAGGGTCTATTGCTGCCTCGGGCACCTTATGGTCGTTCTCCTGTGAGTCTAGATTTTCGAATCCGACGCAAAACTGACAGTTAATTGTAAGGTTCAGAGCCTCTAAATGACAATGGAACACACAAATCGCGTCGCGATTCAATACATCGTCCTCCGGCCGACCTGTCTCCAAGGGTCTGTTGCTGCCTCGGGCACCTTATGGTCGTTCCTCTGTGAGTCTAGATTTTTGAATCCGACGCAAAACTGACAGTTAATTGTAAGGTTCAGAGCCTCTTAATGACAATGGAACACACAAATTGCGTCGCGATTCAATACATCGTCCTCCGGCCGACCTGTCTCCAAGGGTCTATTGCTGCCTCGGGCACCTTATGGTCGATCTCCTGTGAGTCTAGATTTTCGAATCCGACGCAAACCTGAAAGTTAATTGTAACGTTCAGAGCCTGTTAATGACGATGGAACACACAAATCGCGTCGCGATTCAATACATCGTCCTCCAGCCGACTTGTCTCCAATGGTCTAGTGCTGCCTCGGGCACCTTATGGTCGTTCTCCTGTGAGTCTAGATTTTCGAATCCGACGGAAAACTTACAGTTAATTGTAAGGTTCAGAGCCTCTTAATGACAATGGAACACACAAATTGCGTCGCGATTCAATACATCGTCCTCCGGCCGACCTGTCTCCAAGGGTCTATTGCTGCCTCGGGCACCTTATGGTCGATCTCCTGTGAGTCTAGATTTTCGAATCCGACGCAAAACTGACAGTTAATTGTAACGTTCAGAGCCTGTTAATGACGATGGAACACACAAATTGCGTCGCGATTCAATACATCGTCCTCCAGCCGACTTGTCTCCAAGGGTGTAGTGCTGCCTCGGACACCTTATGGTCGTTCTCCTGTGAGTCTAGATTTTCGAATCCGATGCAAAACTGACAGTTAATTGTAAGGTTCAGAGCCTCTTAATGACAATGGAACACACAAATCGCGTCGCGATTCAATACATCGTCCTCCGGCCGACCTGTCTCCAAGGGTCTATTGCTGCCTCGGGCACCTTATGGTCGATCTCCTGTGAGTCTAGATTTTCGAATCCGACGCAAAACTGACAGTTAATTGTAACGTTCAGAGCCTCTTAATGACGATGGAACACACAAATCCCGTCGCGATTCAATACATCGTCCTCCGGCCGATCTGTCTCCAATGGTCTATTACTGCCTCGGGCACCTTATGGTCGATCTCCTGTGAGTCTAGATTTTCGAATCCGACGCAAAACTGAAAGTTAATTGTAACGTTCAGCGCCTGTTAATGACGATGGAACACACAAATCGCGTCGCGATTCAATACATCGTCCTCCGGCCGACCTGTCTCCAAGGGTCTATTGCTGCCACGGGCACCTTATGGTCGATCTCCTGTGACTCTAGAGTTTCGAATCCGACGCAAAACTGACAGTTAATTGTAACGTTCAGAGCCTCTTAATGACAATGGAACACACAAATCGCGTCGCGATTCAATACATCGTCCTCCGCCCGACCTGTCTCCAAGGGTCTATAGCTGCCTCGGGCACCTTATGGTCGATCTCCTGTGAGTCTAGATTTTCGAATCCGACGCAAAACTGACAGTTAATTGTAACGTTCAGAGCCTGTTAATGACGATGGAACACACAAATTGCGTCGCGATTCAATACATCGTCCTCCAGCCGACTTGTCTCCAAGGGTCTAGTGTTGCCTCGGACACCGTATGGTCGTTCTCCTGTGAGTCTAGATTTTCGAATCCGACGCAAAACTGACAGTTAATCGTAAGGTTCAGAGCCTCTTAATGACAATGGAACACACAAATTCCGTCGCGATTCAATACATCGTCCTCCGGCCGACCTGTCTCCAAGGGTTTATTGCTGCCTCGGGCACCTTATGGTCGATCTACTGTGAGTCTAGATTTTCGAGTCCGACGCAAAACTGACAGTTAATTGTAACGTTCAGAGCCTGTTAATGACGGTGGAACACACAAATCGCGTCGCGATTCAATACATCGTCCTCCAGCCGACTTGTCTCCATGGGTCTATAGCTGACTCGGGCACCTTATGGTCGTTCTCCTGTGAGTCTAGATTGTCGAATCCGACGCAAAACTGACAGTTAATTGTAACGTTCAGAGCCTGTTAATGACGATGGAACACACAAATTGCGTCGCGATTCAATACATCGTCCTCCGGCCGACCTGTCTCCAAGGGTCTATTGGTGCCTCGGGCACCTTATGGTCGATCTCCTGTGAGTCAAGATTTTCGAATCCGACGCAGTTATTTGTAACGTTCAGAGCCTGTTAATGACGATGGAACACACAAACTGCGTCGCGATTCAATACATCGTCCTCCAGCCGACTTGTCTCCAAGGGTCTAGTGCTGCCTCGGGCACCTTATGGTCGTTCTCCTGTGAGTCTAGATTTTCGAATCCGACGCAAAACTGACAGTTAATTGTAAGGTTCAGAGCCTCTATATGACAATGGAACACACAAATCGCGTCGCGATTCAATACATCGTCCTCCGGCCGACCTGTCTCCAAGGGTCTATTGCTGCCTCGGGCACCTTATGGTCGATCTCCTGTGAGTCTAGATTTTCGAATCCGACGCAAAACTGACAGTTAATTGTAACGTTCAGTGCCTGTTAAAGACGATGGAGCACACAAATTGCGTCGCGATTCAATACATCGTCCTCCAGCCGACTTGTCTCCAAGGGTCTAGTGCTGACTCGGACACCGTATGGTCGTTCTCCTATGAGTCTAGATTTTCGAATCCGACGCAAAACTGACAGTTAATTGTAACGTTCAGAGCCTCTTAATGACAATGGAACACACAAATCGCGTCGCGATTCAATACATCGTCCTCCGGCCGAACTGTCTCCAAGGGTCTATTGCTGCCTCGGGCACCTTATGGTCGATCTCCTGTGAGTCTAGAATTTCGAATCCGACGCAGTTAATTGTAACGTTCAGAGCCTGTTAATGACGATGGAACACACAATCTGCGTCGCGATTCAATACATCGTCCTCCAGCCGACTTGTCTCCAAGGGTCTATTGCTGCCTCGGGCACCTTATGGTCGTTCTCCTGTGAGTCTAGATTTTCGAATCCGACGCAAAACTGACAGTTAATTGTAAGGTTCAGAGCCTCTAAATGACAATGGAACACACAAATCGCGTCGCGATTCAATACATCGTCCTCCGGCCGACCTGTCTCCAAGGGTCTGTTGCTGCCTCGGGCACCTTATGGTCGTTCCTCTGTGAGTCTAGATTTTTGAATCCGACGCAAAACTGACAGTTAATTGTAAGGTTCAGAGCCTCTTAATGACAATGGAACACACAAATTGCGTCGCGATTCAATACATCGTCCTCCGGCCGACCTGTCTCCAAGGGTCTATTGCTGCCTCGGGCACCTTATGGTCGATCTCCTGTGAGTCTAGATTTTCGAATCCGACGCAAACCTGAAAGTTAATTGTAACGTTCAGAGCCTGTTAATGACGATGGAACACACAAATCGCGTCGCGATTCAATACATCGTCCTCCAGCCGACTTGTCTCCAATGGTCTAGTGCTGCCTCGGGCACCTTATGGTCGTTCTCCTGTGAGTCTAGGTTTTCGAATCCGACGGAAAACTTACAGTTAATTGTAAGGTTCAGAGCCTCTTAATGACAATGGAACACACAAATTGCGTCGCGATTCAATACATCGTCCTCCGGCCGACCTGTCTCCAAGGGTCTATTGCTGCCTCGGGCACCTTATGGTCGATCTCCTGTGAGTCTAGATTTTCGAATCCGACGCAAAACTGACAGTTAATTGTAACGTTCAGAGCCTGTTAATGACGATGGAACACACAAATTGCGTCGCGATTCAATACATCGTCCTCCAGCCGACTTGTCTCCAAGGGTGTAGTGCTGCCTCGGACACCTTATGGTCGTTCTCCTGTGAGTCTAGATTTTCGAATCCGATGCAAAACTGACAGTTAATTGTAAGGTTCAGAGCCTCTTAATGACAATGGAACACACAAATCGCGTCGCGATTCAATACATCGTCCTCCGGCCGACCTGTCTCCAAGGGTCTATTGCTGCCTCGGGCACCTTATGGTCGATCTCCTGTGACTCTAGATTTTCGAATCCGACGCAAAACTGACAGTTAATTGTAACGTTCAGAGCCTCTTAATGACGATGGAACACACAAATCCCGTCGCGATTCAATACATCGTCCTCCGGCCGATCTGTCTCCAATGGTCTATTACTGCCTCGGGCACCTTATGGTCGATCTCCTGTGAGTCTAGATTTTCGAATCCGACGCAAAACTGACAGTTAATTGTAACGTTCAGCGCCTGTTAATGACGATGGAACACACAAATCGCGTCGCGATTCAATACATCGTCCTCCGGCCGACCTGTCTCCAAGGGTCTATTGCTGCCACGGGCACCTTATGGTCGATCTCCTGTGACTCTAGAGTTTCGAATCCGACGCAAAACTGACAGTTAATTGTAACGTTCAGAACCTCTTAATGACAATGGAACACACAAATCGCGTCGCGATTCAATACATCGTCCTCCGCCCGACCTGTCTCCAAGGGTCTATAGCTGCCTCGGGCACCTTATGGTCGATCTCCTGTGAGTCTAGATTTTCGAATCCGACGCAAAACTGACAGTTAATTGTAACGTTCAGAGCCTGTTAATGACGATGGAACACACAAATTGCGTCGCGATTCAATACATCGTCCTCCAGCCGACTTGTCTAGAAGGGTCTAGTGTTGCCTCGGACACCGTATGGTCGTTCTCCTGTGAGTCTAGATTTTCGAATCCGACGCAAAACTGACAGTTAATCGTAAGGTTCAGAGCCTCTTAATGACAATGGAACACACAAATTCCGTCGCGATTCAATACATCGTCCTCCGGCCGACCTGTCTCCAAGGGTTTATTGCTGCCTCGGGCACCTTATGGTCGATCTACTGTGAGTCTAGATTTTCGAATCCGACGCAAAACTGACAGTTAATTGTAACGTTCAGAGCCTGTTAATGACGGTGGAACACACAAATCGCGTCGCGATTCAATACATCGTCCTCCAGCCGACTTGTCTCCATGGGTCTATAGCTGACTCGGGCACCTTATGGTCGTTCTCCTGTGAGTCTAGATTGTCGAATCCGACGCAAAACTGACAGTTAATTGTAACGTTCAGAGCCTGTTAATGACGATGGAACACACAAATTGCGTCGCGATTCAATACATCGTCCTCCGGCCGACCTGTCTCCAAGGGTCTATTGGTGCCTCGGGCACCTTATGGTCGATCTCCTGTGAGTCAAGATTTTCGAATCCGACGCAGTTATTTGTAACGTTCAGAGCCTGTTAATGACGATGGAACACACAAACTGCGTCGCGATTCAATACATCGTCCTCCAGCCGACTTGTCTCCAAGGGTCTAGTGCTGCCTCGGGCACCTTATGGTCGTTCTCCTGTGAGTCTAGATTTTCGAATCCGACGCAAAACTGACAGTTAATTGTAAGGTTCAGAGCCTCTATATGACAATGGAACACACAAATCGCGTCGCGATTCAATACATCGTCCTCCGGCCGACCTGTCTCCAAGGGTCTATTGCTGCCTCGGGCACCTTATGGTCGATCTCCTGTGAGTCTAGATTTTCGAATCCGACGCAAAACTGACAGTTAATTGAAACGTTCAGAGCCTCTTAATGACAATGGAACACACAAATCGCGTCGCGATTCAATACATCGTCCTCCGGCCGACGTGTCTCCAAGGGTCTATTGCTGCCTCGGGCACCTTATGGTCGATCTCCTGTGTTTCTAGATTTTCGAATCCGACGCAGTTAATTGTAACGTTCAGAGCCTGTTAATGACGATGGAACACACAAATTGCGTCGCGATTCAATACATCGTCCTCCAGCCGACTTGTCTCCAAGGGTCTATTGCTGCCTCGGGCACCTTATGGTCGATCTCCTGTGAGTCTAGATTTTCGAATCCGACGCAAAACTGACAGTTAATTGTAACGTTCAGAGCCTCTTAATGACAATGGAACACACAAATCGCGTCGCGATTCAATACATCGTCCTCCGGCCGAACTGTCTCCAAGGGTCTATTGCTGCCTCGGGCACCTTATGGTCGATCTCCTGTGAGTCTAGAATTTCGAATCCGACGCAGTTAATTGTAACGTTCAGAGCCTGTTAATGACGATGGAACACACAATCTGCGTCGCGATTCAATACATCGTCCTCCAGCCGACTTGTCTCCAAGGGTCTATTGCTGCCTCGGGCACCTTATGGTCGTTCTCCTGTGAGTCTAGATTTTCGAATCCGACGCAAAACTGACAGTTAATTGT
The DNA here is from genome assembly GCF_023898315.1 of Schistocerca nitens. NCBI lineage: Eukaryota > Metazoa > Arthropoda > Insecta > Orthoptera > Acrididae > Schistocerca > Schistocerca nitens. The sequence continues at coordinate 9,260,195 of NC_064617.1, read as the reverse complement.
AAGGTTCAGAGCCTCTAAATGACAATGGAACACACAAATCGCGTCGCGATTCAATACATCGTCCTCCGGCCGACCTGTCTCCAAGGGTCTGTTGCTGCCTCGGGCACCTTATGGTCGTTCCTCTGTGAGTCTAGATTTTTGAATCCGACGCAAAACTGACAGTTAATTGTAAGGTTCAGAGCCTCTTAATGACAATGGAACACACAAATTGCGTCGCGATTCAATACATCGTCCTCCGGCCGACCTGTCTCCAAGGGTCTATTGCTGCCTCGGGCACCTTATGGTCAATCTCCTGTGAGTCTAGATTTTCGAATCCGACGCAAACCTGAAAGTTAATTGTAACGTTCAGAGCCTGTTAATGACGATGGAACACACAAATCGCGTCGCGATTCAATACATCGTCCTCCGGCCGACCTGTCTCCAAGGGTCTATTGCTGCCTCGGGCACCTTATGGTCAATCTCCTGTGAGTCTAGATTTTCGAATCCGACGCAAACCTGAAAGCTAATTGTAACGTTCAGAGCCTGTTAATGACGATGGAACACACAAATCGCGTCGCGATTCAATACATCGTCCTCCAGCCGACTTGTCTCCAATGGTCTAGTGCTGCCTCGGGCACCTTATGGTCGTTCTCCTGTGAGTCTAGATTTTCGAATCCGACGGAAAACTTACAGTTAATTGTAAGGTTCAGAGCCTCTTAATGACAATGGAACACACAAATTGCGTCGCGATTCAATACATCGTCCTCCGGCCGACCTGTCTCCAAGGGTCTATTGCTGCCTCGGGCACCTTATGGTCGATCTCCTGTGAGTCTAGATTTTCGAATCCGACGCAAAACTGACAGTTAATTGTAACGTTCAGAGCCTGTTAATGACGATGGAACACACAAATTGCGTCGCGATTCAATACATCGTCCTCCAGCCGACTTGTCTCCAAGGGTGTAGTGCTGCCTCGGACACCTTATGGTCGTTCTCCTGTGAGTCTAGATTTTCGAATCCGATGCAAAACTGACAGTTAATTGTAAGGTTCAGAGCCTCTTAATGACAATGGAACACACAAATCGCGTCGCGATTCAATACATCGTCCTCCGGCCGACCTGTCTCCAAGGGTCTATTGCTGCCTCGGGCACCTTATGGTCGATCTCCTGTGAGTCTAGATTTTCGAATCCGACCCAAAACTGACAGTTAATTGTAACGTTCAGAGCCTGTTAATGACGATGGAACACACAAATCCCGTCGCGATTCAATACATCGTCCTCCGGCCGATCTGTCTCCAATGGTCTATTACTGCCTCGGGCACCTTATGGTCGATCTCCTGTGAGTCTAGATTTTCGAATCCGACGCAAAACTGACAGTTAATTGTAACGTTCAGCGCCTGTTAATGACGATGGAACACACAATTCGCGTCGCGATTCAATACATCGTCCTCCGGCCGACCTGTCTCCAAGGGTCTATTGCTGCCACGGGCACCTTATGGTCGATCTCCTGTGACTCTAGAGTTTCGAATCCGACGCAAAACTGACAGTTAATTGTAACGTTCAGAGCCTCTTAATGACAATGGAACACACAAATCGCGTCGCGATTCAATACATCGTCCTCCGCCCGACCTGTCTCCAAGGGTCTATAGCTGCCTCGGGCACCTTATGGTCGATCTCCTGTGAGTCTAGATTTTCGAATCCGACGCAAAACTGACAGTTAATTGTAACGTTCAGAGCCTGTTAATGACGATGGAACACACAAATTGCGTCGCGATTCAATACATCGTCCTCCAGCCGACTTGTCTCCAAGGGTCTAGTGTTGCCTCGGACACCGTATGGTCGTTCTCCTGTGAGTCTAGATTTTCGAATCCGACGCAAAACTGACAGTTAATTGTAAGGTTCAGAGCCTCTTAATGACAATGGAACACACAAATCGCGTCGCGATTCAATACATCGTCCTCCGGCCGACCTGCCTCCAAGTGTCTATTGCTGCCTCGGGCACCTTATGGTCGATCTCCTGTGAGTCTAGATTATCGAATCCGACGCAAAACTGACAGTTAATTGTAACGTTCAGAGCCTTTTAATGACGATGGAACACACAAATCCCGTCGCGATTCAATACATCGTCCTCCGGCCGACCTGTCTCCAAGGGTCTATTGCTGCCTCGGGCAGCTTATGGTCGATCTCCTGTGAGTCTAGATTTTCGAATCCGACACAAAACTGACAGTTAATTGTAACGTTCAGTGCCTGTTAAAGACGATGGAACACACAAATTGCGTTGCGATTCAATACATCGTCCTCCAGCCGACTTGTCTCCAAGGGTCTAGTGCTGACTCGGACACCGTATGGTCGTTCTCCTGTGAGTCTAGATTTTCGAATCCGACGAAAACTGACAGTTAATTGTAAGGTTCAGAGCCTCTTAATGACAATGGAACACACAAATCGCGTCGCGATTCTATACATCGTCCTCCGGCCGAACTGTCTCCAAGGGTCTATTGCTGCCTCGGGCACCTTATGGTCGATCTCCTGTGAGTCTAGAATTTCGAATCCGACGCAGTTAATTGTAACGTTCAGAGCCTGTTAATAACGATGGAACACACAAACTGCGTCGCGATTCAATACATCGTCCTCCAGCCGACTTGTCTCCTAGGGTCTAGTGCTGCCTCGGGCACCTTATGGTCGTTCTCCTGTGAGACTAGATTTTCGAATCCGACGCAAACCTGAAAGTTAATTGTAACGTTCAGAGCCTGTTAATGACGATGGAACACACAAATCGCGTCGCGATTCAATACATCGTCCTCCAGCCGACTTGTCTCCAATGGTCTAGTGCTGCCTCGGGCACCTTATGGTCGTTCTCCTGTGAGTCTAGATTTTCGAATCCGACGGAAAACTTACAGTTAATTGTAAGGTTCAGAGCCTCTTAATAACAATGGAACACACAAATTGCGTCGCGATTCAATACATCGTCCTCCGGCCGACCTGTCTCCAAGGGTCTATTGCTGCCTCGGGCACCTTATGGTCGATCTCCTGTGAGTCTAGATTTTCGAATCCGACGCAAAACTGACAGTTAATTGTAACGTTCAGAGCCTGTTAATGACGATGGAACACACAAATTGCGTCGCGATTCAATACATCGTCCTCCAGCCGACTTGTCTCCAAGGGTGTAGTGCTGCCTCGGACACCTTATGGTCTTTCTCCTGTGAGTCTAGATTTTCGAATCCGATGCAAAACTGACAGTTAATTGTAAGGTTCAGAGCCTCTTAATGACAATGGAACACACAAATCGCGTCGCGATTCAATACATCGTCCTCCGGCCGACCTGTCTCCAAGGGTCTATTGCTGCCTCGGGCACCTTATGGTCGATCTCCTGTGAGTCTAGATTTTCGAATCCGACGCAAAACTGACAGTTAATTGTAACGTTCAGAGCCTCTTAATGACGATGGAACACACAAATCCCGTCGCGATTCAATACATCGTCCTCCGGCCGATCTGTCTCCAATGGTCTATTACTGCCTCGGGCACCTTATGGTCGATCTCCTGTGAGTCTAGATTTTCGAATCCGACGCAAAACTGACAGTTAATTGTAACGTTCAGCGCCTGTTAATGACGATGGAACACACAAATCGCGTCGCGATTCAATACATCGTCCTCCGGCCGACCTGTCTCCAAGGGTCTATTGCTGCCACGGGCACCTTATGGTCGATCTCCTGTGACTCTAGAGTTTCCAATCCGACGCAAAACTGACAGTTAATTGTAACGTTCAGAGCCTCTTAATGACAATGGAACACACAAATCGCGTCGCGATTCAATACATCGTCCTCCGCCCGACCTGTCTCCAAGGGTCTATAGCTGCCTCGGGCACCTTATGGTCGATCTCCTGTGAGTCTAGATTTTCGAATCCGACGCAAAACTGACAGTTAATTGTAACGTTCAGAGCCTGTTAATGACGATGGAACACACAAATTGCGTCGCGATTCAATACATCGTCCTCCAGCCGACTTGTCTCCAAGGGTCTAGTGTTGCCTCGGACACCGTATGGTCGTCCTCCTGTGAGTCTAGATTTTCGAATCCGACGCAAAACTGACAGTTAATTGTAAGGTTCAGAGCCTCTTAATGACAATGGAACACACAAATCGCGTCGCGATTCAATACATCGTCCTCCGGCCGACCTGCCTCCAAGTGTCTATTGCTGCCTCGGGCACCTTATGGTTGATCTCCTGTGAGTCTAGATTATCGAATCCGACGCAAAACTGACAGTTAATTGTAACGTTCAGAGCCTTTTAATGACGATGGAACACACAAATCCCGTCGCGATTCAATACATCGTCCTCCGGCCGACCTGTCTCCAAGGGTCTATTGCTGCCTCGGGCAGCTTATGGTCGATCTCCTGTGAGTCTAGATTTTCGAATCCGACACAAAACTGACAGTTAATTGTAACGTTCAGTGCCTGTTAAAGACGATGGAACTCACAAATTGCGTCGCGATTCAATACATCGTCCTCCAGCCGACTTGTCTCCAAGGGTCTAGTGCTGACTCGGACACCGTATGGTCGTTCTCCTGTGAGTCTAGATTTTCGAATCCGACGAAAACTGACAGTTAATTGTAAGGTTCAGAGCCTCTTAATGACAATGGAACACACAAATCGCGACGCGATTCTATACATCGTCCTCCGGCCGAACTGTCTCCAAGGGTCTATTGCTGCCTCGGGCACCTTATGGTCGATCTCCTGTGAGTCTAGAATTTCGAATCCGACGCAGTTAATTGTAACGTTCAGAGCCTGTTAATAACGATGGAACACACAAACTGCGTCGCGATTCAATACATCGTCCTCCAGCCGACTTGTCTCCAAGGGTCTAGTGCTGCCTCGGGCACCTTATGGTCGTTCTCCTGTGAGACTAGATTTTCGAATCCGACGCAAAACTGACAGTTAATTGTAATGTTCAGAGCCTCTAAATGACAATGGAACACACAAATCGCGTCGCGATTCAATACATCGTCCTCCGGCCGACCTGTCTCCAAGGGTCTATTGCTGCCTCGGGCACCTTATGGTCGATCTCCTGTGAGTCTAGATTTTCGAATCCGACGCAAAACTGACAGTTAATTGTAACGTTCAGAGCCTGTTAATGACGATGGAACACACAAATCGCGTCGCGATTCAATACATCGTCCTCCGGCCGACCTGTCTCCAAGGGTCTATTGCTGCCTCGGGCACCTTATGGTCGATCTCCTGTGAGTCTAGATTTTCGAATCCGGCGCAAAACTGACAGTTAATTGTAAGGTTCAGAGCCTGTTAATGACGATTGAACACAGAAATTGCGTCGCGATTCAATACATCGTCCTCCGGCCGACCTGTCTCAAAGGGTCTATTGCTGCCTCGGGCACCTTATGGTCGTTCTCCTGTGAGTCTAGATTTTCGAATCCGACGCAAAACTGACAGTTAATTGTAACGTTCAGAGCCTGTTAATAACGATGGAACACACAAATCGCGTCGCGATTCAATACATCGTCCTCCAGCCGATTTGTCTCGAAGGGTCTAGTGCTGCCTCGGGCACCTTATGGTCGTTCTCCTGTGAGTCTAGATTTTCGAATCCGACGCAAAACTGACAGTTGATTGTAACGTTCAGAGCCTGTTAATGACGATGGAACACACAAATTGCGTCGCGATTCAATACATCGTCCTCCAGCCGACTTGTCTCCAAGGGTCTAGTGCTGCCTCGGGCACCTTATGCCGTTACTCTGTGAGTCTAGATTTTCGAATCCGACGCAAAACTGACAGTTAATTGTAAGGTTCAGAGCCTCTTAATGACAATGGAACACACAAATTGCGTCGCGATTCAATACATCGCCCTCCGGCCGACCTGACTCCAAGGTTCTATTGCTGCCTCGGGCACCTTATGGTCGATCTCCTGTGAGTCTAGATTTTCGAATCCGACTCAAAACTGACAGTTAATTGTAACGTTCAGAGCCTGTTAATGACGATGGAACACACAAATCGCGTCGCGATTCAATACATCGTCCTCCAGCCGACTTGTCTCCAAGGGTCTAGTGCTGCCTCGGGCACCTTATGGTCGTTCTCCTGTGAGTCTAGATTTTCGAATCCGACGCAAAACTGACAGTTAATCGTAAGGTTCAGAGCCTCTTCATGACAATGGAACACACAAATTCCGTCGCGATTCAATACATCGTCCTCCGGCCGACCTGTCTCCAAGCGTTTATTGCTGCCTCGGGCACCTTATGGTCGATCTCCTGTGAGTCTAGATTTTCGAATCCGACGCAAAACTGACAGTTAATTGTAACGTTCAGAGCTTGTTAATGACGATGGAACACACAAATCGCGTCGCGATTCAATACATCGTCCTCCAGCCGACTTGTCTCCATGGTTCTGTAGCTGACTCGGGCATCTTATGGTCGTTCTCCTGTGAGTCTAGATTTTCGAATCCGACGCAAAACTGACAGTTAATTGTAACGTTCAGAGCCTGTTAATGACGATGGAACACACAAATTGCGTCGCGATTCAATACATCGTCCTCCGGCCGACCTGTCTCCAAGGGTCTATTGCTGCCTCGGGCACCTTATGGTCGATCTCCTGTGAGTCTAGATTTTCGAATCCGACGCAAAACTGACAGTTAATTGCAAGGTTCAGAGCCTCTTAATGACAATGGAACACACAAATCGCGTCGCGATTCAATACATCGTCCTCCGGCCGACCTGTCTCCAAGGGTCTATTGCTGCCTCGGGCACCTTATGGTCGATCTCCTGTGAGTCTAGATTTTCGAATCCGACGGAAAACTGACAGTTAATTGTAACGTTCAGAGCCTGTTAATGACGATGGAACACACAAATTGCGTCGCGATTCAATACGTCGTCCTCCAGCCGACTTGTCTCCAAGGGTCTAGTGCTGCCTCGGACACCTTATGGTCGTTCTCCTGTGAGTCTAGATTTTCGAATGCGACGCAAAACTGACAGTTAATTGTAACGTTCAGAGCCTCTTAATGACAATGGAACACACAAATCGCGTCGCGATTCAATACATCGTCCTCCGGCCGACGTGTCTCCAAGGGTCTATTGCTGCCTCGGGCACCTTATGGTCGATCTCCTGTGAGTCCAGATTTTCGAATCCGACGCAGTTAATTGTAACGTTCAGAGCCTGTTAATGACGATGGAACACACAAATTGCGTCGCGATTCAATACATCGTCCTCCAGCCGACTTGTCTCCAAGGGTCTAGTGCTGCCTCGGACACCTTATGGTCGTTCTCCTGTGAGTCTAGATTTTCGAATCCGACGCAAAACTGACAGTTAATTGTAAGGTTCAGAGCCTCTTAATGACAATGCAACACAAATCGCGTCGCGATTCAATACATCGTCCTCCGGCCGACCTGTCTCCAAGGGTCTAGTGCTGCCTCGGGCACCTTATGGTCGACCTCTTGTGAGTCTAGATTATCGAATCCGGCGCAAAACTGACAGTTAATTGTAAGGTTCAGAGCCTGTTAATGACGATGGAACACAGAAATTGCGTCGCGATTCAATACATCGTCCTCCGGCCGACCTGTCTCCAAGGGTCTATTGCTGCCTCGGGCACCTTATGGTCGTTCTCCTGTGAGTCTAGATTTTCGAATCCGACGCAAAACTGACAGTTAATTGTAACGTTCAGAGCCTGTTAATGACGATGGAACACACAAATCGCGTCGCGATTCAATACATCGTCCTCCAGCCGATTTGTCTCCAAGGGTCTAGTGCTGCCTCGGGCACCTTATGGTCGATCTCCTGTGAGTCTAGAATTTCGAATCCGGCGCAGTTAATTGTAACGTTCAGAGCCTGTTAATGACGATGGAACACACAAACTGCGTCGCGATTCAATACATCGTCCTCCAGCCGACTTGTCTCCAAGGGTCTATTGCTGCCTCGGGCACCTTATGGTCGTTCTCCTGTGAGTCTAGATTTTCGAATCCGACGCAAAACTGACAGTTAATTGTAAGGTTCAGAGCCTCTAAATGACAATGGAACACACAAATCGCGTCGCGATTCAATACATCGTCCTCCGGCCGACCTGTCTCCAAGGGTCTGTTGCTGCCTCGGGGACCTTATGGTCGATCTCGTGTGAGTCTAGATTTTCGAATCCGACGCAAAACTGATAGTTAATTGTAACGTTCAGAGCCTGTTAATGACGATGGAACACACAAATCGCGTCGCGATTCAATACATCGTCCTCCGGCCGCTTTGTCTCCAAGGGTCTAGTGCTGCCTCGGGCACCTTATGGTCGTTCCTCTGTGAGTCTAGATTTTTGAATCCGACGCAAAACTGACAGTTAATTGTAAGGTTCAGAGCCTCTTAATGACAATGGAACACACAAATTGCGTCGCGATTCAATACATCGTCCTCCGGCCGACCTGTCTCCAAGGGTCTATTGCTGCCTCGGGCACCTTATGGTCGATCTCCTGTGAGTCTAGATTTTCGAATCCGACGCAAACCTTAAAGTTAATTGTAACGTTCAGAGCCTGTTAATGACGATGGGACACACAAATCGCGTCGCGATTCAATACATCGTCCTCCAGCCGACTTGTCTCCAATGGTCTAGTGCTGCCTCGGGCACCTTATGGTCTTTCTCCTGTGAGTCTAGATTTTCGAATCCGACGGAAAACTTACAGTTAATTGTAACGTTCAGAGCCTCTTAATGACGATGGAACACACAAATCGCGTCGCGATTCAATACATCGTTCTCCAGCCGACTTGTCTCCAAGGGTCTAGTGCTGCCTCGGACACCTTATGGTCGTTCTCCTGTGAGTCTAGATTTTCGAATCCGATGCAAAACTGACAGTTAATTGTAAGGTTCAGAGCCTCTTAATGACAATGGAACACACAAATCGCGTCGCGATTCAATACAACGTCCTCCGGCCGACCTGTCTCCAAGGGTCTATTGCTGCCTCGGGCACCTTATGGTCGATCTCCTGTGAGTCTAGATTTTCGAATCCGACGCAAAACTGACAGTTAATTGTAACGTTCAGAGCCTCTTAATGACGATGGAACACACAAATCCCGTCGCGATTCAATACATCGTCCTCCGGCCGATCTGTCTCCAATGGTCTATTACTGCCTCGGGCACCTTATGGTCGATCTCCTGTGAGTCTAGATTTTCGAATCCGACGCAAAACTGACAGTTAATTGTAACGTTCAGCGCCTGTTAATGACGATGGAACACACAAATAGCGTCGCGATTCAATACATCGTCCTCCGGCCGACCTGTCTCCAAGGGTCTATTGCTGCCACGGGCACCTTATGGTCGATCTCCTGTGACTCTAGAGTTTCGAATCCGACGCAAAACTGACAGTTAATTGTAACGTTCAGAGCCTGTTAATGACAATGGAACACACAAATCGCGTCGCGATTCAATACATCGTCCTCCGCCCGACCTGTCTCCAAGGGTCTATAGCTGCCTCGGGCACCTTATGGTCGATCTCCTGTAAGTCTAGATTTTCGAATCCGACGCAAAACTGACAGTTAATTGTAACGTTCAGAGCCTGTTAATGACGATGGAACACACAAATTGCGTCGCGATTCAATACATCGTCCTCCAGCCGACTTGTCTCCAAGGGTCTAGTGTTGCCTCGGCACCGTATGGTCGTTCTCCTGTGAGTCTAGATTTTCGAATCCGACGCAAAACTGACAGTTAATTGTAAGGTTCAGAGCCTCTTAATGACAATGGAACACACAAATCGCGTCGCGATTCTATACATCGTCCTCCGGCCGAACTGTCTCCAAGGGTCTATTGCTGCCTCGGGCACCTTATGGTCGATCTCCTGTGAGTCTAGAATTTCGAATCCGACGCAGTTAATTGTAACGTTCAGAGCCTGTTAATAACGATGGAACACACAAACTGCGTCGCGATTCAATACATCGTCCTCCAGCCGACTTGTCTCCAAGGGTCTAGTGCTGCCTCGGGCACCTTATGGTCGTTCTCCTGTGAGACTAGATTTTCGAATCCGACGCAAAACTGACAGTTAATTGTAATGTTCAGAGCCTCTAAATGACAATGGAACACACAAATCGCGTCGCGATTCAATACATCGTCCTCCGGCCGACCTGTCTCCAAGGGTCTATTGCTGCCTCGGGCACCTTATGGTCGATCTCCTGTTAGTCTAGATTTTCGAATCCGACGCAAAACTGACAGTTAATTGTAACGTTCAGAGCCTGTTAATGACGATGGAACACACAAATCGCGTCGCGATTCAATACATCGTCCTCCGGCCGACCTGTCTCCAAGGGTCTATTGCTGCCTCGGGCACCTTATGGTCGATCTCCTGTGAGTCTAGATTTTCGAATCCGGCGCAAAACTGACAGTTAATTGTAAGGTTCAGAGCCTGTTAATGACGATGGAACACAGAAATTGCGTCGCGATTCAATACATCGTCCTCCGGCCGACCTGTCTCAAAGGGTCTATTGCTGCCTCGGGCACCTTATGGTCGTTCTCCTGTGAGTCTAGATTTTCGAATCCGACGCAAAACTGACAGTTAATTGTAACGTTCAGAGCCTGTTAATAACGATGGAACACACAAATCGCGTCGCGATTCAATACATCGTCCTCCAGCCGATTTGTCTCGAAGGGTCTAGTGCTGCCTCGGGCACCTTATGGTCGTTCTCCTGTGAGTCTAGATTTTCGAATCCGACGCAAAACTGACAGTTGATTGTAACGTTCAGAGCCTGTTAATGACGATGGAACACACAAATTGCGTCGCGATTCAATACATCGTCCTCCAGCCGACTTGTCTCCAAGGGTCTAGTGCTGCCTCGGGCACCTTATGCCGTTACTCTGTGAGTCTAGATTTTCGAATCCGACGCAAAACTGACAGTTAATTGTAAGGTTCAGAGCCTCTTAATGACAATGGAACACACAAATTGCGTCGCGATTCAATACATCGCCCTCCGGCCGACCTGACTCCAAGGTTCTATTGCTGCCAAGGGCACCTTATGGTCGATCTCCTGTGAGTCTAGATTTTCGAATCCGACTCAAAACTGACAGTTAATTGTAACGTTCAGAGCCTGTTAATGACGATGGAACACACAAATCGCGTCGCGATTCAATACATCGTCCTCCAGCCGACTTGTCTCCAAGGGTCTAGTGCTGCCTCGGGCACCTTATGGTCGTTCTCCTGTGAGTCTAGATTTTCGAATCCGACGCAAAACTGACAGTTAATTGTAACGTTCAGAGCCTGTTAATGACGATGGAACACACAAATCGCGTCGCCATTCAATACATCGTCCTCCGGCCGACCTGTCTCCAAGGGTTTATTGCTGCCTCGGGCACCTTATGGTCGATCTCCTGTGAGTCTAGATTTTCGAATCCGACGCAAAACTGACAGTTAATTGTAACGTTCAGAGCTTGTTAATGACGATGGAACACACAAATCGCGTCGCGATTCAATACATCGTCCTCCAGCCGACTTGTCTCCATGGTTCTGTAGCTGACTCGGGCACCTTATGGTCGTTCTCCTGTGAGTCTAGATTTTCGAATCCGACGCAAAACTGACAGTTAATTGTAACGTTCAGAGCCTGTTAATGACGATGGAACACACAAATTGCGTCGCGATTCAATACATCGTCCTCCGGCCGACCTGTCTCCAAGGGTCTATTGCTGCCTCGGGCACCTTATGGTCGATCTCCTGTGAGTCTAGATTTTCGAATCCGACGCAAAACTGACAGTTAATTGTAACGTTCAGAGCCTGTTAATGACGGTGGAACACACAAATTGTGTCGCGATTCAATACATCGTCCTCCAGCCGACTTGTCTCCAAGGGTCTAGTGCTGCCTCGGACACCGTATGGTCGTTCTCCTGTGAGTCTAGATTTTCGAATCCGACGCAAAACTGACAGTTAATTGCAAGGTTCAGAGCCTCTTAATGACAATGGAACACACAAATCGCGTCGCGATTCAATACATCGTCCTCCGGCCGACCTGTCTCCAAGGGTCTATTGCTGCCTCGGGCACCTTATGGTCGATCTCCTGTGAGTCTAGATTTTCGAATCCGACGCAAAACTGACAGTTAATTGTAACGTTCAGAGCCTGTTAATGACGATGGAACACACAAATTGCGTCGCGATTCAATACGTCGTCCTCCAGCCGACTTGTCTCCAAGGGTCTAGTGCTGCCTCGGACACCTTATGGTCGTTCTCCTGTGAGTCTAGATTTTCGAATGCGACGCAAAACTGACAGTTAATTGTAACGTTCAGAGCCTCTTAATGACAATGGAACACACAAATCGCGTCGCGATTCAATACATCGTCCTCCGGCCGACGTGTCTCCAAGGGTCTATTGCTGCCTCGGGCACCTTATGGTCGATCTCCTGTGAGTCCAGATTTTCGAATCCGACGCAGTTAATTGTAACGTTCAGAGCCTGTTAATGACGATGGAACACACAAATTGCGTCGCGATTCAATACATCGTCCTCCAGCCGACTTGTCTCCAAGGGTCTAGTGCTGCCTCGGACACCTTATGGTCGTTCTCCTGTGAGTCTAGATTTTCGAATCCGACGCAAAACTGACAGTTAATTGTAAGGTTCAGAGCCTCTTAATGACAATGCAACACAAATCGCGTCGCGATTCAATACATCGTCCTCCGGCCGACCTGTCTCCAAGGGTCTAGTGCTGCCTCGGGCACCTTATGGTCGATCTCCTGTGAGTCTAGATTTTCGAATCCGGCGCAAAACTGACAGTTAATTGTAAGGTTCAGAGCCTGTTAATGACGATGGAACACAGAAATTGCGTCGCGATTCAATACATCGTCCTCCGGCCGACCTGTCTCCAAGGGTCTATTGCTGCCTCGGGCACCTTATGGTCGTTCTCCTGTGAGTCTAGATTTTCGAATCCGACGCAAAACTGACAGTTAATTGTAACGTTCAGAGCCTGTTAATGACGATGGAACACACAAATCGCGTCGCGATTCAATACATCGTCCTCCAGGTGATTTGTCTCCAAGGGTCTAGTGCTGCCTCGGGCACCTTATGGTCGTTCCTCTGTGAGTCTAGATTTTTGAATCCGACGCAAAACTGACAGTTAATTGTAAGGTTCAGAGCCTCTTAATGACAATGGAACACACAAATTGCGTCGCGATTCTATACATCGTCCTCCGGCCGACCTGTCTCCAAGGGTCTATTGCTGCCTCGGGCACCTTATGGTCGATCTCCTGTGAGTCTAGATTTTCGAATCCGACGCAAACCTGACAGTTAATTGTAACGTTCAGAGCCTGTTAATGACGATGGAACACACAAATCGCGTCGCGATTCAATACATCGTCCTCCAGCCGACTTGTCTCCAATGGTCTAGTGCTGCCTCGGGCACCATATGGTCGTTCTCCTGTGAGTCTAGATTTTCGAATCCGACGCAAAACTGACAGTTAATCGTAAGGTTCAGAGCCTCTTAATGACAATGGGACACACAAATTGCGTCGCGATTCAATACATCGTCCTCCGGCCGACCTGTCTCCAAGGGTCTATTGCTGCCTCGGGCACCTTATGGTCGTTCTCCTGTGAGTCTAGATTTTCGAATCCGACGCAAAACTGACAGTTAATTGTAACGTTTTGAGCCTGTTAATGACGATGGAACACACAAACAGCGTCGCGATTGGATACATCGTCCTCCAGCCGATTTGTCTCCAAGGGTCTAGTGCTGCCTCGGGCACCTTATGGTCGTTCCTCTGTGAGTCTAGATTTTTGAATCCGACGCAAAACTGACAGGTAATTGTAAGGTTCAGAGCCTCTTAATGACAATGGAACACACAAATTGCGTCGCGATTCAATACATCGTCCTCCGGCCGACCTGTCTCCAAAGGTCTATTGCTGCCTCGGGCACCTTATGGTTGATCTCCTGTGAGTCTAGATTTTCGAATCCGACGCAAACCTGACAGTTAATTGTAACGTTCAGAGCCTGTTAATGACGATGGAACACACAAATCGCGTCGCGATTCAATACATCGTCCTCCAGCCGACTTGTCTCCAATGGTCTAGTGCTGCCTCGGGCACCATATGGTCGTTCTCCTGTGAGTCTATATTTTCGAATGCGACGCAAAACGGATAGTTAATCGTAAGGTTCAGAGCCTCTTAATGACAATGGAACACACAAATTGCGTCGCGATTCAATACATCGTCCTCCGGCCGACCTGTCTCCAAGGGTCTATTGCTGCCTCGGGCACATTATGGTCGTTCTCCTGTGAGTCTAGATTTTCGAATCCGACGCAAAACTGACAGTTAATTGTAACGTTTTGAGCCTGTTAATGACGATGGAACACACAAACAGCGTCGCGATTCAATACATCCTCCTCCAGCCGACTTGTCTCCAAGGGTCTAGTGCTGCCTCGGGCACCTTATGGTCGTTCTTCTGTGAGTCTAGATTTTCGAATCCGACGCAAAACTGACAGTTAATTGTAAGGTTCAGAGCCTCTTAATGACAATGGAACACACAAATCGCGTCGCGATTCAATACATCGTCCTCCGGCCGACCTGTCTCCAAAGGTCTATTGCTGCCTCGGGCACCCTATGGTCGATCTCCTGTGAGTCTAGATTTTCGAATCCGACGCAGTTAATTGTAAGGTTCCGAGCCTGTTAATGACGATGGAACACACAAATTGCGTCGCGATTCAATACATCGTCCTCCAGCCGACTTGTCTCCAAGGGTCTAGTGCTGCCTCGGGCACCTTATGGTCGTTCTCCTGTGAGTCTAGATTTTCGAATCCGACGCAAAACTGACCTATAATTGTAACGTTCAGAGCCTGTTAATGACGATGGAACACACAAATCGCGTCGCGATTCATCGTCCTCCGGCCGACCTGTCTCCAAGTGTCTATTGCTGCCTCGGGCACCTTATGGTCGATCTCCTGTGAGTCTAGATTTTCGAATCCGACGCAAAACTGACAGTTAATTGTAACGTTCAGAGCCTGTTAATGACGATGGAACACACAAATTGCGTCGCGATTCAATACATCGTCCTCCGGCCGACCTGTCTCCAGGGGTCTATTGCTGCCTCGGGCACCTTATGGTCGTTCTCCTGTGAGTCTAGATTTTCGAATCCGACGCAAAACTGACAGTTGATTGTAACGTTCAGAGCCTGTTAATGACGATGGAACACACAAATTGCGTCGCGATTCAATACATCGTCCTCCAGCCGACTTGTCTCCATGGTTCTATAGCTGACTCGGCCACCTTATGGTCGTTCTCCTGTGAGTCTAGATTTTCGAATCCGACGCAGAACTGACAGTTAATTGTAACGTTCAGAGCCTGTTAATGACGATGGAACACACAAATTGCGTCGCGATTCAATACATCGTCCTCCGGCCGACCTGTCTCCAAGGGTCTATTGGTGCCTCGGGCACCTTATGGTCGATCTCCTGTGAGTCTAGATTTTCGAATCCGACGCAAAACTGACAGTTAATTGTAACGTTCAGAGCCTGTTAATGACGATGGAACACACAAATTGCGTCGCGATTCAATACATCGTCCTCCAGCCGACTTGTCTCCAAGGGTCTAGTGCTGCCTCGGACACCTTATGGTCGTTCTCCTGTGAGTCTAGATTTTCGAATGCGACGCAAAACTGACAGTTAATTGTAACGTTCAGAGCCTCTTAATGACAATGGAACACACAAATCGCGTCGCGATTCAATACATCGTCCTCCGGCCGACGTGTCTCCAAGGGTCTATTGCTGCCTCGGGCACCTTATGGTCGATCTCCTGTGAGTCCAGATTTTCGAATCCGACGCAGTTAATTGTAACGTTCAGAGCCTGTTAATGACGATGGAACACACAAATTGCGTCGCGATTCAATACATCGTCCTCCAGCCGACTTGTCTCCAAGGGTCTAGTGCTGCCTCGGACACCTTATGGTCGTTCTCCTGTGAGTCTAGATTTTCGTATCCGACGCAAAACTGACAGTTAATTGTAACGTTCAGAGCCTGTTAATGACGATGGAACACACAAATCGCGTCGCGATTCAATACATCGTCCTCCAGCCGACTTGTCTCCAAGGGTCTAGTGCTGCCTCGGGCACCTTATGGTCGTTCTCCTGTGAGTCTAGATTTTCGAATCCGACGCAAAACTGACAGTTAATTGTAACGTTCAGAGCCTGTTAATGACGATGGAACACACAAATCGCGTCGCCATTCAATACATCGTCCTCCGGCCGACCTGTCTCCAAGGGTTTATTGCTGCCTCGGGCACCTTATGGTCGATCTCCTGTGAGTCTAGATTTTCGAATCCGACGCAAAACTGACAGTTAATTGTAACGTTCAGAGCTTGTTAATGACGATGGAACACACAAATCGCGTCGCGATTCAATACATCGTCCTCCAGCCGACTTGTCTCCATGGTTCTGTAGCTGACTCGGGCACCTTATGGTCGTTCTCCTGTGAGTCTAGATTTTCGAATCCGACGCAAAACTGACAGTTAATTGTAACGTTCAGAGCCTGTTAATGACGATGGAACACACAAATTGCGTCGCGATTCAATACATCGTCCTCCGGCCGACCTGTCTCCAAGGGTCTATTGCTGCCTCGGGCACCTTATGGTCGATCTCCTGTGAGTCTAGATTTTCGAATCCGACGCAAAACTGACAGTTAATTGTAACGTTCAGAGCCTGTTAATGACGGTGGAACACACAAATTGTGTCGCGATTCAATACATCGTCCTCCAGCCGACTTGTCTCCAAGGGTCTAGTGCTGCCTCGGACACCGTATGGTCGTTCTCCTGTGAGTCTAGATTTTCGAATCCGACGCAAAACTGACAGTTAATTGCAAGGTTCAGAGCCTCTTAATGACAATGGAACACACAAATCGCGTCGCGATTCAATACATCGTCCTCCGGCCGACCTGTCTCCAAGGGTCTATTGCTGCCTCGGGCACCTTATGGTCGATCTCCTGTGAGTCTAGATTTTCGAATCCGACGCAAAACTGACAGTTAATTGTAACGTTCAGAGCCTGTTAATGACGATGGAACACACAAATTGCGTCGCGATTCAATACGTCGTCCTCCAGCCGACTTGTCTCCAAGGGTCTAGTGCTGCCTCGGACACCTTATGGTCGTTCTCCTGTGAGTCTAGATTTTCGAATGCGACGCAAAACTGACAGTTAATTGTAACGTTCAGAGCCTCTTAATGACAATGGAACACACAAATCGCGTCGCGATTCAATACATCGTCCTCCGGCCGACGTGTCTCCAAGGGTCTATTGCTGCCTCGGGCACCTTATGGTCGATCTCCTGTGAGTCCAGATTTTCGAATCCGACGCAGTTAATTGTAACGTTCAGAGCCTGTTAATGACGATGGAACACACAAATTGCGTCGCGATTCAATACATCGTCCTCCAGCCGACTTGTCTCCAAGGGTCTAGTGCTGCCTCGGACACCTTATGGTCGTTCTCCTGTGAGTCTAGATTTTCGAATCCGACGCAAAACTGACAGTTAATTGTAAGGTTCAGAGCCTCTTAATGACAATGCAACACAAATCGCGTCGCGATTCAATACATCGTCCTCCGGCCGACCTGTCTCCAAGGGTCTAGTGCTGCCTCGGGCACCTTATGGTCGATCTCCTGTGAGTCTAGATTTTCGAATCCGGCGCAAACTGACAGTTAATTGTAAGGTTCAGAGCCTGTTAATGACGATGGAACACAGAAATTGCGTCGCGATTCAATACATCGTCCTCCGGCCGACCTGTCTCCAAGGGTCTATTGCTGCCTCGGGCACCTTATGGTCGTTCTCCTGTGAGTCTAGATTTTCGAATCCGACGCAAAACTGACAGTTAATTGTAACGTTCAGAGCCTGTTAATGACGATGGAACACACAAATCGCGTCGCGATTCAATACATCGTCCTCCAGGTGATTTGTCTCCAAGGGTCTAGTGCTGCCTCGGGCACCTTATGGTCGTTCCTCTGTGAGTCTAGATTTTTGAATCCGACGCAAAACTGACAGTTAATTGTAAGGTTCAGAGCCTCTTAATGACAATGGAACACACAAATTGCGTCGCGATTCTATACATCGTCCTCCGGCCGACCTGTCTCCAAGGGTCTATTGCTGCCTCGGGCACCTTATGGTCGATCTCCTGTGAGTCTAGATTTTCGAATCCGACGCAAACCTGACAGTTAATTGTAACGTTCAGAGCCTGTTAATGACGATGGAACACACAAATCGCGTCGCGATTCAATACATCGTCCTCCAGCCGACTTGTCTCCAATGGTCTAGTGCTGCCTCGGGCACCATATGGTCGTTCTCCTGTGAGTCTAGATTTTCGAATCCGACGCAAAACTGACAGTTAATCGTAAGGTTCAGAGCCTCTTAATGACAATGGGACACACAAATTGCGTCGCGATTCAATACATCGTCCTCCGGCCGACCTGTCTCCAAGGGTCTATTGCTGCCTCGGGCACCTTATGGTCGTTCTCCTGTGAGTCTAGATTTTCGAATCCGACGCAAAACTGACAGTTAATTGTAACGTTTTGAGCCTGTTAATGACGATGGAACACACAAACAGCGTCGCGATTGGATACATCGTCCTCCAGCCGATTTGTCTCCAAGGGTCTAGTGCTGCCTCGGGCACCTTATGGTCGTTCCTCTGTGAGTCTAGATTTTTGAATCCGACGCAAAACTGACAGGTAATTGTAAGGTTCAGAGCCTCTTAATGACAATGGAACACACAAATTGCGTCGCGATTCAATACATCGTCCTCCGGCCGACCTGTCTCCAAAGGTCTATTGCTGCCTCGGGCACCTTATGGTCGATCTCCTGTGAGTCTAGATTTTCGAATCCGACGCAAACCTGACAGTTAATTGTAACGTTCAGAGCCTGTTAATGACGATGGAACACACAAATCGCGTCGCGATTCAATACATCGTCCTCCAGCCGACTTGTCTCCAATGGTCTAGTGCTGCCTCGGGCACCATATGGTCGTTCTCCTGTGAGTCTATATTTTCGAATGCGACGCAAAACGGATAGTTAATCGTAAGGTTCAGAGCCTCTTAATGACAATGGAACACACAAATTGCGTCGCGATTCAATACATCGTCCTCCGGCCGACCTGTCTCCAAGGGTCTATTGCTGCCTCGGGCACCTTATGGTCGATCTCCTGTGAGTCTAGATTTTCGAATCCGACGCAAAACTGACAGTTAATTGTAACGTTCAGAGCCTGTTAATGACGATGGAACACACAAATTGCGTCGCGATTCAATACGTCGTCCTCCAGCCGACTTGTCTCCAAGGGTCTAGTGCTGCCTCGGACACCTTATGGTCGTTCTCCTGTGAGTCTAGATTTTCGAATGCGACGCAAAACTGACAGTTAATTGTAACGTTCAGAGCCTCTTAATGACAATGGAACACACAAATCGCGTCGCGATTCAATACATCGTCCTCCGGCCGACGTGTCTCCAAGGGTCTATTGCTGCCTCGGGCACCTTATGGTCGATCTCCTGTGAGTCCAGATTTTCGAATCCGACGCAGTTAATTGTAACGTTCAGAGCCTGTTAATGACGATGGAACACACAAATTGCGTCGCGATTCAATACATCGTCCTCCAGCCGACTTGTCTCCAAGGGTCTAGTGCTGCCTCGGACACCTTATGGTCGTTCTCCTGTGAGTCTAGATTTTCGAATCCGACGCAAAACTGACAGTTAATTGTAAGGTTCAGAGCCTCTTAATGACAATGCAACACAAATCGCGTCGCGATTCAATACATCGTCCTCCGGCCGACCTGTCTCCAAGGGTCTAGTGCTGCCTCGGGCACCTTATGGTCGATCTCCTGTGAGTCTAGATTTTCGAATCCGGCGCAAAACTGACAGTTAATTGTAAGGTTCAGAGCCTGTTAATGACGATGGAACACAGAAATTGCGTCGCGATTCAATACATCGTCCTCCGGCCGACCTGTCTCCAAGGGTCTATTGCTGCCTCGGGCACCTTATGGTCGTTCTCCTGTGAGTCTAGATTTTCGAATCCGACGCAAAACTGACAGTTAATTGTAACGTTCAGAGCCTGTTAATGACGATGGAACACACAAATCGCGTCGCGATTCAATACATCGTCCTCCAGGTGATTTGTCTCCAAGGGTCTAGTGCTGCCTCGGGCACCTTATGGTCGTTCCTCTGTGAGTCTAGATTTTTGAATCCGACGCAAAACTGACAGTTAATTGTAAGGTTCAGAGCCTCTTAATGACAATGGAACACACAAATTGCGTCGCGATTCTATACATCGTCCTCCGGCCGACCTGTCTCCAAGGGTCTATTGCTGCCTCGGGCACCTTATGGTCGATCTCCTGTGAGTCTAGATTTTCGAATCCGACGCAAACCTGACAGTTAATTGTAACGTTCAGAGCCTGTTAATGACGATGGAACACACAAATCGCGTCGCGATTCAATACATCGTCCTCCAGCCGACTTGTCTCCAATGGTCTAGTGCTGCCTCGGGCACCATATGGTCGTTCTCCTGTGAGTCTAGATTTTCGAATCCGACGCAAAACTGACAGTTAATCGTAAGGTTCAGAGCCTCTTAATGACAATGGGACACACAAATTGCGTCGCGATTCAATACATCGTCCTCCGGCCGACCTGTCTCCAAGGGTCTATTGCTGCCTCGGGCACCTTATGGTCGTTCTCCTGTGAGTCTAGATTTTCGAATCCGACGCAAAACTGACAGTTAATTGTAACGTTTTGAGCCTGTTAATGACGATGGAACACACAAACAGCGTCGCGATTGGATACATCGTCCTCCAGCCGATTTGTCTCCAAGGGTCTAGTGCTGCCTCGGGCACCTTATGGTCGTTCCTCTGTGAGTCTAGATTTTTGAATCCGACGCAAAACTGACAGGTAATTGTAAGGTTCAGAGCCTCTTAATGACAATGGAACACACAAATTGCGTCGCGATTCAATACATCGTCCTCCGGCCGACCTGTCTCCAAAGGTCTATTGCTGCCTCGGGCACCTTATGGTCGATCTCCTGTGAGTCTAGATTTTCGAATCCGACGCAAACCTGACAGTTAATTGTAACGTTCAGAGCCTGTTAATGACGATGGAACACACAAATCGCGTCGCGATTCAATACATCGTCCTCCAGCCGACTTGTCTCCAATGGTCTAGTGCTGCCTCGGGCACCATATGGTCGTTCTCCTGTGAGTCTATATTTTCGAATGCGACGCAAAACGGATAGTTAATCGTAAGGTTCAGAGCCTCTTAATGACAATGGAACACACAAATTGCGTCGCGATTCAATACATCGTCCTCCGGCCGACCTGTCTCCAAGGGTCTATTGCTGCCTCGGGCACATTATGGTCGTTCTCCTGTGAGTCTAGATTTTCGAATCCGACGCAAAACTGACAGTTAATTGTAACGTTTTGAGCCTGTTAATGACGATGGAACACACAAACAGCGTCGCGATTCAATACATCCTCCTCCAGCCGACTTGTCTCCAAGGGTCTAGTGCTGCCTCGGGCACCTTATGGTCGTTCTTCTGTGAGTCTAGATTTTCGAATCCGACGCAAAACTGACAGTTAATTGTAAGGTTCAGAGCCTCTTAATGACAATGGAACACACAAATCGCGTCGCGATTCAATACATCGTCCTCCGGCCGACCTGTCTCCAAAGGTCTATTGCTGCCTCGGGCACCCTATGGTCGATCTCCTGTGAGTCTAGATTTTCGAATCCGACGCAGTTAATTGTAAGGTTCCGAGCCTGTTAATGACGATGGAACACACAAATTGCGTCGCGATTCAATACATCGTCCTCCAGCCGACTTGTCTCCAAGGGTCTAGTGCTGCCTCGGGCACCTTATGGTCGTTCTCCTGTGAGTCTAGATTTTCGAATCCGACGCAAAACTGACCTATAATTGTAACGTTCAGAGCCTGTTAATGACGATGGAACACACAAATCGCGTCGCGATTCATCGTCCTCCGGCCGACCTGTCTCCAAGTGTCTATTGCTGCCTCGGGCACCTTATGGTCGATCTCCTGTGAGTCTAGATTTTCGAATCCGACGCAAAACTGACAGTTAATTGTAACGTTCAGAGCCTGTTAATGACGATGGAACACACAAATTGCGTCGCGATTCAATACATCGTCCTCCGGCCGACCTGTCTCCAGGGGTCTATTGCTGCCTCGGGCACCTTATGGTCGTTCTCCTGTGAGTCTAGATTTTCGAATCCGACGCAAAACTGACAGTTGATTGTAACGTTCAGAGCCTGTTAATGACGATGGAACACACAAATTGCGTCGCGATTCAATACATCGTCCTCCAGCCGACTTGTCTCCATGGTTCTATAGCTGACTCGGCCACCTTATGGTCGTTCTCCTGTGAGTCTAGATTTTCGAATCCGACGCAGAACTGACAGTTAATTGTAACGTTCAGAGCCTGTTAATGACGATGGAACACACAAATTGCGTCGCGATTCAATACATCGTCCTCCGGCCGACCTGTCTCCAAGGGTCTATTGGTGCCTCGGGCACCTTATGGTCGATCTCCTGTGAGTCTAGATTTTCGAATCCGACGCAAAACTGACAGTTAATTGTAACGTTCAGAGCCTGTTAATGACGATGGAACACACAAATTGCGTCGCGATTCAATACATCGTCCTCCAGCCGACTTGTCTCCAAGGGTCTAGTGCTGCCTCGGACACCTTATGGTCGTTCTCCTGTGAGTCTAGATTTTCGAATGCGACGCAAAACTGACAGTTAATTGTAACGTTCAGAGCCTCTTAATGACAATGGAACACACAAATCGCGTCGCGATTCAATACATCGTCCTCCGGCCGACGTGTCTCCAAGGGTCTATTGCTGCCTCGGGCACCTTATGGTCGATCTCCTGTGAGTCCAGATTTTCGAATCCGACGCAGTTAATTGTAACGTTCAGAGCCTGTTAATGACGATGGAACACACAAATTGCGTCGCGATTCAATACATCGTCCTCCAGCCGACTTGTCTCCAAGGGTCTAGTGCTGCCTCGGACACCTTATGGTCGTTCTCCTGTGAGTCTAGATTTTCGTATCCGACGCAAAACTGACAGTTAATTGTAACGTTCAGAGCCTGTTAATGACGATGGAACACACAAATCGCGTCGCGATTCAATACATCGTCCTCCAGCCGATTTGTCTCCAAGGGTCTAGTGCTGCCTCGGGCACCTTATGGTCGTTCCTCTGTGAGTCTAGATTTTTGAATCCGACGCAAAACTGACAGTTAATTGTAAGGTTCAGAGCCTCTTAATGACAATGGAACACACAAATTGCGTCGCGATTCAATACATCGTCCTCCGGCCGACCTGTCTCCAAGGGTCTATTGCTGCCTCGGGCACCTTATGGTCGATCTCCTGTGAGTCTAGATTTTCGAATCCGACGCAAACCTGACAGTTAATTGTAACGTTCAGAGCCTGTTAATGACGATGGAACACACAAATCGCGTCGCGATTCAATACATCGTCCTCCAGCCGACTTGTCTCCAATGGTCTAGTGCTGCCTCGGGCACCATATGGTCGTTCTCCTGTGAGTCTAGATTTTCGAATGCGACGCAAATCTGACAGTTAATCGTAAGGTTCAGAGCCTGTTAATGACAATGGAACACACAAATTGCGTCGCGATTCAATACATCGTCCTCCGGCCGACCTGTCTCGAAGGGTCTGTTGCTGCCTCGGGCACCTTATGGTCGTTCTCCTGTGAGTCTAGATTTTCGAATCCGACGCAAAACTGACAGTTAATTGTAACGTTTTGAGCCTGTTAATGACGATGGAACACACAAACAGCGTCGCGATTGGATACATCGTCCTCCAGCCGACTTGTCACCAAGGGTCTAGTGCTGCCTCGGGCACCTTATGGTCGTTCTTCTGTGAGTCTAGATTTTCGAATCCGACGGAAAACTTAGAGTTAATTGTAAGGTTCAGAGCCTCTTAATGACAACTGAACACACAAATCGCGTCGCGATTCAATACTTCGTCCTCCGGCCGTCCTGTCTCCAAGGGTCTATTGCTGCCTCGGGCACCTTATGGTCGATCTCCTGTGAGTCTAGATTTTCGAATCCGACGCAAAACTGAAAGTTAATTGTAAGGTTCAGAGCCTCTTAATGACAATGGAACACAAAAATCGCGTCGCGATTCAATACATCGTCCTCCGGCCGACCTGTCTCCAAAGGTCTATTGCTGCCTCGGGCACCCTATGGTCGATCTCCTGTGAGTCTAGATTTTCGAATCCGACGCAGTTAATTGTAAGGTTCCGACCCTGTTGATGGAACACACAAATTGCGTCGCGATTCAATACATCGTCCTCCAGCCGACTTGTCTCCAAGGGTCTAGTGCTGCCTAGGGCACCTTATGGTCGTTCTCCTGTGAGTCTAGATTTTCGAATCCGACGCAAAACTGACAGTTAATTGTAACGTTCAGAGCCTGTTAATGACGATGGAACACACAAATCGCGTCGCGATTCATCGTCCTCCGGCCGACCTGTCTCCAAGTGTCTATTGCTGCCTCGGGCACCTTATGGTCGATCTCCTGTGAGTCTAGATTTTCGAATCCGACGCAAAACTGACAGATAATTGTAACGTTCAGAGCCTGTTAATGACGATGGAACACACAAATTGCGTCGCGATTCAATACATCGTCCTCCGGCCGACCTGTCTCCAGGGGTCTATTGCTGCCTCGGGCACCTTATGGTCGTTCTCCTGTGAGTCTAGATTTTCGAATCCGACGCAAAACTGACAGTTGATTGTAACGTTCAGAGCCTGTTAATGACGATGGAACACACAAATTGCGTCGCGATTCAATACATCGTCCTCCAGCCGACTTGTCTCCAAGGGTCTAGTGCTGCCTCGGGCACCTTATGTCGTCACTCTGTGAGTCTAGATTTTCGAATCCGACGCAAAACTGACAGTTAATTGTAAGGTTCAGAGACTCTTAATGACAATGGAACACACAAATTGCGTCGCGATTCAATACATCGCCCTCCGGCCGACCTGTCTCCAAGGTTCAATTGCTGCCTCGGGCACGTTATGGTCGATCTCCTGTGAGTCTAGATTTTCGAATCCGACTCAAAACTGACAGTTAATTGTAACGTTCAGAGCCTGTTAATGACGATGGAACACACAAATCGCGTCGCGATTCAATACATCGTCCTCCAGCCGACTTGTCTCCAAGGGTCTAGTGCTGCCTCTGGCACCTTATGGTCGTCCTCCTGTGAGTCTAGATTTTCGAATCCGACGCAAAACTGACAGTTAATCGTAAGGTACAGAGCCTCTTAATGACAATGGAACACACAAATTCCGTCGCGATTCAATACATCGTCCTCCGGCCGACCTGTCTCCAAGGGTTTATTGCTGCCTCGGGCACCTTATGGTCGTTCTCCTGTGAGTCTAGATTTTCGAATCCGACGCAAAACTGACAGTTAATTGTAAGGTTCAGAGCCTCTTAATGACAATGCAACACAAATCGCGTCGCGATTCAATACATCGTCCTCCGGCCGACCTGTCTCCAAGGGTCTAGTGCTGCCTCGGGCACCTTATGGTCGATCTCCTGTGAGTCTAGATTTTCGAATCCGGCGCAAAACTGACAGTTAATTGTAAGGATCAGAGCCTGTTAATGACGATGGAACACAGAAATTGCGTCGCGATTCAATATATCGGCCTTCGGCCGACCTGTCTCCAAGGGTCTATTGCTGCCTCGGGCACCTTATGGTCGTTCTCCTGTGAGTCTAGATTTTCGTATCCGACGCAAAACTGAGAGTTAATTGTAACGTTCAGAGCCTGTTAATGACGATGGAACACACAAATCGCGTCGCGATTCAATACATCGTCCTCCAGCCGACTTGTCTCCAATGGTCTAGTGCTGCCTCGGGCACCATATGGTCGTTCTCCTGTGAGTCTAGATTTTCGAATGCGACGCAAAACTGACAGTTAATCGTAAGGTTCAGAGCCTGTTAATGACAATGGAACACACAAATTGCGTCGCGATTCAATACATCGTCCTCCGGCCGACCTGTCTCCAAGGGTCTATTGCTGCCTCGGGCACCTTATGGTCGTTCTCCTGTGAGTCTAGATTTTCGAATCCGACGCAAAACTGACAGTTAATTGTAACGTTTTGAGCCTGTTAATGACGATGGAACACACAAACAGCGTCGCGATTGGATACATCGTCCTCCAGCCGACTTGTCTCCAAGGGTCTAGTGCTGCCTCGGGCACCTTATGGTCGTTCTTCTGTGAGTCTAGATTTTCGAATCCGACGGAAAACTTAGAGTTAATTGTAAGGTTCAGAGCCTCTTAATGACAATTGAACACACAAATCGCGTCGCGATTCAATACTTCGTCCTCCGGCCGTCCTGTCTCCAAGGGTCTATTGCTGCCTCGGGCACCTTATGGTCGATCTCCTGTGAGTCTAGATTTTCGAATCCGACGCAAAACTGACAGTTAATTGTAAGGTTCAGAGCCTCTTAATGACAATGGAACACACAAATCGCGTCGCGATTCAATACATCGTCCTCCGGCCGACCTGTCTCCAAAGGTCTATTGCTGCCTCGGGCACCCTATGGTCGATCTCCTGTGAGTCTAGATTTTCGAATCCGACGCAGTTAATTGTAAGGTTCCGAGCCTGTTAATGACGATGAAACACACAAATTGCGTCGCGATTCAATACATCGTCCTCCAGCCGACTTGTCTCCAAGGGTCTAGTGCTGCCTCGGGCACCTTATGGTCGTTCTGCTGTGAATCTAGATTTTCGAATCCGACGCAAAACTGACAGTTAATTGTAACGATCAGAGCCTGTTAATGACGATGGAACACACAAATCGCGTCGCGATTCATCGTCCTTCGGCCGACCTGTCTCCAAGTGTCTATTGCTGCCTCGGGCACCTTATGGTCGATCTCCTGTGAGTCTAGATTTTCGAATCCGACGCAAAACTGACAGTTAATTGTAACGTTCAGAGCCTGTTAATGACGATGGAACACACAAATTGCGTCGCGATTCAATACATCGTCCTCCAGCCGACTTGTCTCCAAGGGTCTAGTGCTGCCTCGGACACCTTATGGTCGTTCTCCTGTGAGTCTAGATTTTCGAATCCGACGCAAAACTGACAGTTAATTGTATCGTTCAGAGCCTGTTAATGACGATGGAACACACAAATCGCGTCGCGATTCAATACATCGTCCTCCAGCCGATTTGTCTCCAAGGGTCTAGTGCTGCCTCGGGCACCTTATGGTCGTTCCTCTGTGAGTCTAGATTTTTGAATCCGACGCAAAACTGACAGTTAATTGTAAGGTTCAGAGCCTCTTAATGACAATGGAACACACAAATTGCGTCGCGATTCAATACATCGTCCTCCGGCCGACCTGTCTCCAAGGGTCTATTGCTGCCTCGGGCACCTTATGGTCGATCTCCTGTGAGTCTAGATTTTCGAATCCGACGCAAACCTGACAGTTAATTGTAACGTTCAGAGCCTGTTAATGACGATGGAACACACAAATCGCGTAGCGATTCAATACATCGTCCTCCAGCCGACTTGTCTCCAATGGTCTAGTGCTGCCTCGGGCACCATATGGTCGTTCTCCTGTGAGTCTAGATTTTCGAATGCGACGCAAAACTGACAGTTAATCGTAAGGTTCAGAGCCTGTTAATGACAATGGAACACACAAATTGCGTCGCGATTCAATACATCGTCCTCCGGCCGACCTGTCTCGAAGGGTCTGTTGCTGCCTCGGGCACCTTATGGTCGTTCTCCTGTGAGTCTAGATTTTCGAATCCGACGCAAAACTGACAGTTAATTGTAACGTTTTGAGCCTGTTAATGACGATGGAACACACAAACAGCGTCGCGATTGGATACATCGTCCTCCAGCCGACTTGTCACCAATGGTCTAGTGCTGCCTCGGGCACCTTATGGTCGTTCTTCTGTGAGTCTACATTTTCGAATCCGACGGAAAACTGAAAGTTAATTGTAAGGTTCAGAGCCTCTTAATGACAATTGAACACACAAATCGCGTCGCGATTCAATACTTCGTCCTCCGGCCGTCCTGTCTCCAAGGGTCTATTGCTGCCTCGGGCACCTTATGGTCGATCTCCTGTGAGTCTAGATTTTCGAATCCGACGCAGTTAATTGTAAGGTTCCGAGCCTGTTAATGACGATGGAACACACAAATTGCGTCGCGATTCAATACATCGTCCTCCAGCCGACTTGTCTCCAAGGGTCTAGTGCTGCCTCGGGCACCTTATGGTCGTTCTCCTGTGAGTCTAGATTTTCGAATCCGACGCAAAACTGACAGTTAATTGTAACGTTCAGAGCCTGTTAATGACGATGGAACACACAAATCGCGTCGCGATTCATCGTCCTCCGGCCGACCTGTCTCCAAGTGTCTATTGCTGCCTCGGGCACCTTATGGTCGATCTCCTGTGAGTCTAGATTTTCGAATCCGACGCAAAACTGACAGATAATTGTAACGTTCAGAGCCTGTTAATGACGATGGAACACACAAATTGCGTCGCGATTCAATACATCGTCCTCCGGCCGACCTGTCTCCAGGGGTCTATTGCTGCCTCGGGCACCTTATGGTCGTTCTCCTGTGAGTCTAGATTTTCGAATCCGACGCAAAACTGACAGTTGATTGTAACGTTCAGAGCCTGTTAATGACGATGGAACACACAAATTGCGTCGCGATTCAATACATCGTCCTCCAGCCGACTTGTCTCCAAGGGTCTAGTGCTGCCTCGGGCACCTTATGTCGTCACTCTGTGAGTCTAGATTTTCGAATCCGACGCAAAACTGACAGTTAATTGTAAGGTTCAGGGACTCTTAATGACAATGGAACACACAAATTGCGTCGCGATTCAATACATCGCCCTCCGGTCGACCTGTCTCCAAGGTTCAATTGCTGCCTCGGGCACGTTATGGTCGATCTCCTGTGAGTCTAGATTTTCGAATCCGACTCAAAACTGACAGTTAATTGTATCGTTCAGAGCCTGTTAATGACGATGGAACACACAAATCGCGTCGCGATTCAATACATCGTCCTCCAGCCGACTTGTCTCCAAGGGTCTAGTGCTGCCTCTGGCACCTTATGGTCGTTCTCCTGTGAGTCTAGATTTTCGATTCCGACGCAAAACTGACAGTTAATCGTAAGGTTCAGAGCCTCTTAATGACAATGGAACACACAAATTCCGTCGCGATTCAATACATCGTTCTCCGGCCGACCTGTCTCCAAGGGTTTATTGCTGCCTCGGGCACCTTATGGTCGATCTCCTGTGAGTCTAGATTTTCGAATCCGACGCAAAACTGGCAGTTAATTGTAACGTTCAGAGCCTGTTAATGACGATGGAACACACAAATCGCGTCGCGATTCAATACATCGTCCTCCAGCCGACTTGTCTCCATGGTTCTATAGCTGACTCGGGCACCTTATGGTCGTTCTCCTGTGAGTCTAGATTTTCGAATCCGACGCAAAACTGACAGTTAATTGTAACGTTCAGAGCCTGTTAATGACGATGGAACACACAAATTGCGTCGCGATTCAATACATCGTCCTCCGGCCGACCTGTCTCCAAGCGTCTATTGGTGCCTCGGGCACCTTATGGTCGATCCCCTGTGAGTCTAGATTTTCGAATCTGACGCAAAACTGACAGTTAATTGTAACGTTCAGAGCCTGTTAATGACGGTGGAACACACAAATTGCGTCGCGATTCAATACATCGTCCTCCAGCCGACTTGTCTCCAAGGGTCTAGTGCTGCCTCGGACACCGTATGGTCGTTCTCCTGTGAGTCTAGATTTTCGAATCCGACGCAAAACTGACAGTTAATTGCAAGGTTCAGAGCCTCTTAATGACAATGGAACACACAAATCGCGTCGCGATTCAATACATCGTCCTCCGGCCGACCTGTCTCCAAGGGTCTATTGCTGCCTCGGGCACCTTATGTTCGATCTCCTGTGAGTCTAGATTTTCGAATCCGACGCAAAACTGACAGTTAATTGTAACGTTCAGAACCTGTTAATGACGATGGAACACACAAATTGCGTCGCGATTCAATACGTCGTCCTCCAGCCGACTTGTCTCCAAGGGTCTAGTGCTGCCTCGGACACCTTATGGTTGTTCTCCTGTGAGTCTAGATTTTCGAATGCGACGCAAAACTGACAGTTAATTGTAACGTTCAGAGCCTCTTAATGACAATGGAACACACAAATCGCGTCGCGATTCAATACTTCGTCCTCCGGCCGACGTGTCTCCAAGGGTCTATTGCTGCCTCGGGCACCTTATGGTCGATCTCCTGTGAGTCCAGATTTTCGAATCCGACGCAGTTAATTGTAACGTTCAGAGCCTGTTAATGACGATGGAACACACAAATTGCGTCGCGATTCAATACATCGTCCTCCAGCCGACTTGTCTCCAAGGGTCTAGTGCTGCCTCGGACACCTTATGGTCGTTCTCCTGTGAGTCTAGATTTTCGAATCCGACGCAAAACTGACAGTTAATTGTAAGGTTCAGAGCCTCTTAATGACAAAGCAACACAAATCGCGTCGCGATTCAATGCATCGTCCTCCGGCCGACCTGTCTCCAAGGGTCTAGTGTTGCCTCGGGCACCTTATGGTCGATCTCCTGTGAGTCTAGATTTTCGAATCCGACGCAAAACTGACAGTTAATTGTAACGTTCAGAGCCTGTTAATGACGATGGAACACACAAATCGCGTCGCGATTCAATACATCGTCCTCCAGCCGACTTGTCTCCAAGGGTCTAGTGCTGCCTCGGGCACCTTATGGTCGTTCTCCTGTGAGTCTAGATTTTCGAATCCGACGCAAAACTGACAGTTAATCGTAAGGTTCAGAGCCTCTTAATGACAATGGAACACACAAATTGCGTCGCGATTCAATACATCGTCCTCCGGCCGACCTGTCTCCAAGGGTTTATTGCTGCCTCGGGCACCTTATGGTCGATCTCCTTTGAGTCTAGATTTTCGAATCCGACGCAAAACTGACAGTTAATTGTAACGTTCAGAGCCTGTTAATGACGATGGAACACACAAATCGCGTCGCGATTCAATACATCGTCCTCCAGCCGACTTGTCTCCATGGGTCTATAGCTGACTCGGGCACCTTATGGTCGTTCTCCTGTGAGTCTAGATTTTCGAATCCGACGCAAAACTGACAGTTAATTGTAACGTTCAGAGCCTGTTAATGACGATGGAACACACAAATTGCGTCGCGATTCAATACATCGTCCTCCGGCCGACCTGTCTCAAAGGGTCTATTGCTGACTCGGGCACCTTATGGTCGATCTCCTGTGAGTCTAGATTTTCGAATCCGACGCAAAACTGACAGTTAATTGTAACGTTCAGAGCCTGTTAATGACGGTGGAACACACAAATTGCGTCGCGATTCAATACATCGTCCTCCAGCCGACTTGTCTCCAAGGGTCTAGTGCTGCCTCGGGCACCGTATGGTCGTTCTCCTGTGAGTCTAGATTTTCGAATCCGACGCAAAACTGACAGTTAATTGCAAGGTTCAGAGCCTCTTAATGACAATGGAACACACAAATCGCGTCGCGATTCAATACATCGTCCTCCGGCCGACCTGTCTCCAAGGGTCTATTGCTGCCTCGGGCACCTTATGGTCGACCTCCTGTGAGTCTAGATTCTCGAATCCGACGCAAAACTGACAGTTAATTGTAACGTTCAGAGCCTGTTAATGACGATGGAACACACAAATCGCGTCGCGATTCAATACGTCGTCCTCCAGCCGACTTGTCTCCAAGGGTCTAGAGCTGCCTCGGGCACCTTATGGTCGATCTCCTGTGAGTCTAGATTTTCGAATCCGACGCAGTTAATTGTAACGTTCAGAGCCTGTTAATGACGATGGAACACACAAATCGCGTCGCGATTCAATACATCGTCCTCCGGCCGACCTGTCTCCAAGGGTCTATTGCTGCCACGGGCACCTTATGGTCGATCTCCTGTGACTCTAGAGTTTCGAATCCGACGCAAAACTGACAGTTAATTGTAACGTTCAGAGCCTCTTAATGACAATGGAACACACAAATCGCGTCGCGATTCAATACATCGTCCTCCGCCCGACCTGTCTCCAAGGGTCTATAGCTGCCTCGGGCACCTTATGGTCGATCTCCTGTGAGTCTAGATTTTCGAATCCGACGCAAAACTGACAGTTAATTGTAACGTTCAGAGCCTGTTAATGACGATGGAACACACAAATTGCGTCGCGATTCAATACATCGTCCTCCAGCCGACTTGTCTCCAAGGGTCTAGTGTTGCCTCGGACACCGTATGGTCGTTCTCCTGTGAGTCTAGATTTTCGAATCCGACGCAAAACTGACAGTTAATCGTAAGGTTCAGAGCCTCTTAATGACAATGGAACACACAAATTCCGTCGCGATTCAATACATCGTCCTCCGGCCGACCTGTCTCCAAGGGTATATTGCTGCCTCGGGCACCTTATGGTCGATCTACTGTGAGTCTAGATTTTCGAATCCGACGCAAAACTGACAGTTAATTGTAACGTTCAGAGCCTGTTAATGACGATGGAACACACAAATTGCGTCGCGATTCAATACATCGTCCTCCGGCCGACCTGTCTCCAAGGGTCTATTGGTGCCTCGGGCACCTTATGGTCGATCTCCTGTGAGTCTAGATTTTCGAATCCGACGCAAAACTGACAGTTAATTGCAAGGTTCAGAGCCTCTTAATGACAATGGAACACACAAATCGCGTCGCGATTCAATACATCGTCCTCCGGCCGACCTGTCTCCAAGGGTCTATTGCTGCCTCGGGCACCTTATGTTCGATCTCCTGTGAGTCTAGATTTTCGAATCCGACGCAAAACTGACAGTTAATTGTAACGTTCAGAGCCTGTTAATGACGATGGAACACACAAATTGCGTCGCGATTCAATACGTCGTCCTCCAGCCGACTTGTCTCCAAGGGTCTAGTGCTGCCTCGGACACCTTATGGTCGTTCTCCTGTGAGTCTAGATTTTCGAATCCGTCGCAAAACTGACAGTTAATCGTAAGGTTCAGAGCCTCTTAATGACAATGGAACACACAAATTGCGTCGCGATTCAATACATCGTCCTCCGGCCGACCTGTCTCCAAGGGTTTATTGCTGCCTCGGGCACCTTATGGTCGATCTCCTTTGAGTCTAGATTTTCGAATCCGACGCAAAACTGACAGTTAATTGTAACGTTCAGAGCCTGTTAATGACGATGGAACACACAAATCGCGTCGCGATTCAATACATCGTCCTCCAGCCGACTTGTCTCCATGGGTCTATAGCTGACTCGGGCACCTTATGGTCGTTCTCCTGTGAGTCTAGATTTTCGAATCCGACGCAAAACTGACAGTTAATTGTAACGTTCAGAGCCTGTTAATGACGATGGAACACACAAATTGCGTCGCGATTCAATACATCGTCCTCCGGCCGACCTGTCTCAAAGGGTCTATTGCTGACTCGGGCACCTTATGGTCGATCTCCTGTGAGTCTAGATTTTCGAATCCGACGCAAAACTGACAGTTAATTGTAACGTTCAGAGCCTGTTAATGACGGTGGAACACACAAATTGCGTCGCGATTCAATACATCGTCCTCCAGCCGACTTGTCTCCAAGGGTCTAGTGCTGCCTCGGGCACCGTATGGTCGTTCTCCTGTGAGTCTAGATTTTCGAATCCGACGCAAAACTGACAGTTAATTGCAAGGTTCAGAGCCTCTTAATGACAATGGAACACACAAATCGCGTCGCGATTCAATACATCGTCCTCCGGCCGACCTGTCTCCAAGGGTCTATTGCTGCCTCGGGCACCTTATGGTCGACCTCCTGTGAGTCTAGATTCTCGAATCCGACGCAAAACTGACAGTTAATTGTAACGTTCAGAGCCTGTTAATGACGATGGAACACACAAATCGCGTCGCGATTCAATACGTCGTCCTCCAGCCGACTTGTCTCCAAGGGTCTAGAGCTGCCTCGGGCACCTTATGGTCGATCTCCTGTGAGTCTAGATTTTCGAATCCGACGCAGTTAATTGTAAGGTTCAGAGCCTGTTAATGACGATGGAACACACAAATCGCGTCGCGATTCAATACATCGTCCTCCGGCCGACCTGTCTCCAAGGGTCTATTGTTGCCTCGGGCACCTTATGGTCGATCTCCTGTGAGTCTAGATTTTCGAATCCGACGCAGTTAATTGTAACGTTCAGAGCCTGTTAATGACGATGGAACACACAAATCGCGTCGCGATTCAATACATCGTCCTCCGGCCGACCTGTCTCCAAGGGTCTATTGCTGCCTCGGGCACCTTATGGTCGATCTCCTGTGAGTCTAGATTTTCGAATCCGACGCAAAACTGACAGTTAATTGTAACGTTCAGAGCCTGTTAATGACGATGGAACACACAAATTGCGTCGCGAATCAATACATCGTCCTCCGGCCGACCTGTCTCCAAGGGTCTATTGCTGCCTCGGGCACCTTATGGTCGTTCTCCTGTGAGTCTAGATTTTCGAATCCGACGCAAAACTGACAGTTAATTGCAAGGTTCAGAGCCTCTTAATGACAATGGAACACACAAATCGCGTCGCGATTCAATACATCGTCCTCCGGCCGACCTGTCTCCAAGGGTCTATTGCTGCCTCGGGCACCTTATGTTCGATCTCCTGTGAGTCTAGATTTTCGAATCCGACGCAAAACTGACAGTTAATTGTAACGTTCAGAGCCTGTTAATGACGATGGAACACACAAATTGCGTCGCGATTCAATACGTCGTCCTCCAGCCGACTTGTCTCCAAGGGTCTAGTGCTGCCTCGGACACCTTATGGTCGTTCTCCTGTGAGTCTAGATTTTCGAATCCGTCGCAAAACTGACAGTTAATCGTAAGGTTCAGAGCCTCTTAATGACAATGGAACACACAAATTGCGTCGCGATTCAATACATCGTCCTCCGGCCGACCTGTCTCCAAGGGTTTATTGCTGCCTCGGGCACCTTATGGTCGATCTCCTTTGAGTCTAGATTTTCGAATCCGACGCAAAACTGACAGTTAATTGTAACGTTCAGAGCCTGTTAATGACGATGGAACACACAAATCGCGTCGCGATTCAATACATCGTCCTCCAGCCGACTTGTCTCCATGGGTCTATAGCTGACTCGGGCACCTTATGGTCGTTCTCCTGTGAGTCTAGATTTTCGAATCCGACGCAAAACTGACAGTTAATTGTAACGTTCAGAGCCTGTTAATGACGATGGAACACACAAATTGCGTCGCGATTCAATACATCGTCCTCCGGCCGACCTGTCTCAAAGGGTCTATTGCTGACTCGGGCACCTTATGGTCGATCTC
The DNA here is from genome assembly GCF_023898315.1 of Schistocerca nitens. Taxonomy (NCBI): domain Eukaryota; kingdom Metazoa; phylum Arthropoda; class Insecta; order Orthoptera; family Acrididae; genus Schistocerca; species Schistocerca nitens. Next base: position 9,224,935 of record NC_064617.1, on the reverse strand, counting down.
CTGTGAGTCTAGATTTTCGAATCCGACGCAAAACTGACAGTTAATTGTAACGTTCAGAGCCTGTTAATGACGGTGGAACACACAAATTGCGTCGCGATTCAATACATCGTCCTCCAGCCGACTTGTCTCCAAGGGTCTAGTGCTGCCTCGGACACCGTATGGTCGTTCTCCTGTGAGTCTAGATTTTCGAATCCGACGCAAAACTGACAGTTAATTGCAAGGTTCAGAGCCTCTTAATGACAATGGAACACACAAATCGCGTCGCGATTCAATACATCGTCCTCCGGCCGACCTGTCTCCAAGGGTCTATTGCTGCCTCGGGCACCTTATGGTCGACCTCCTGTGAGTCTAGATTCTCGAATCCGACGCAAAACTGACAGTTAATTGTAACGTTCAGAGCCTGTTAATGACGATGGAACACACAAATCGCGTCGCGATTCAATACGTCGTCCTCCAGCCGACTTGTCTCCAAGGGTCTAGAGCTGCCTCGGGCACCTTATGGTTGATCTCCTGTGAGTCTAGATTTTCGAATCCGACGCAGTTAATTGTAACGTTCAGAGCCTGTTAATGACGATGGAACACACAAATCGCGTCGCGATTCAATACTTCGTCCTCCGGCCGACCTGTCTCCAAGGGTCTATTGTTGCCTCGGGCACCTTATGGTCGATCTCCTGTGAGTCTAGATTTTCGAATACGACGCAGTTAATTGTAACGTTCAGAGCCTGTTAATGACGATGGAACACACAAATCGCGTCGCGATTCAATACATCGTCCTCCGGCCGACCTGTCTCCAAGGGTCTATTGCTGCCTCGGGCACCTTATGGTCGATCTCCTGTGAGTCTAGATTTTCGAATCCGACGCAAAACTGACAGTTAATTGTAACGTTCAGAGCCTGTTAATGACGATGGAACACACAAATTGCGTCGCGAATCAATACATCGTCCTCCGGCCGACCTGTCTCCAAGGGTCTATTGCTGCCTCGGGCACCTTATGGTCGTTCTCCTGTGAGTCTAGATTTTCGAATCCGACGCAAAACTGACAGTTGATTGTAACGTTCAGAGCCTGTTAATGACGATGGAACACACAAATCGCGTCGCGATTCAATACATCGTCCTCCAGCCGACTTGTCTCCATGGGTCTATATCTGACTCGGGCACCTTATGGTCGTTCTCCTGTGAGTCTAGATTTTCGAATCCGACGCAAAACTGACAGTTAATTGTAACGTTCAGAGCCTGTTAATGACGATGGAACACACAAATTGCGTCGCGATTCAATACATCGTCCTCCGGCCGACCTGTCTCCAAGGGTCTATTGGTGCCTCGGGCACCTTATGGTCGATCTCCTGTGAGTCTAGATTTTCGAATCCGACGCAAAACTGACAGTTAATTGCAAGGTTCAGAGCCTCTTAATGACAATGGAACACACAAATCGCGTCGCGATTCAATACATCGTCCTCCGGCCGACCTGTCTCCAAGGGTCTATTGCTGCCTCGGGCACCTTATGTTCGATCTCCTGTGAGTCTAGATTTTCGAATCCGACGCAAAACTGACAGTTAATTGTAACGTTCAGAGCCTGTTAATGACGATGGAACACACAAATTGCGTCGCGATTCAATACGTCGTCCTCCAGCCGACTTGTCTCCAAGGGTCTAGTGCTGCCTCGGACACCTTATGGTCGTTCTCCTGTGAGTCTAGATTTTCGAATCCGTCGCAAAACTGACAGTTAATCGTAAGGTTCAGAGCCTCTTAATGACAATGGAACACACAAATTGCGTCGCGATTCAATACATCGTCCTCCGGCCGACCTGTCTCCAAGGGTTTATTGCTGCCTCGGGCACCTTATGGTCGATCTCCTTTGAGTCTAGATTTTCGAATCCGACGCAAAACTGACAGTTAATTGTAACGTTCAGAGCCTGTTAATGACGATGGAACACACAAATCGCGTCGCGATTCAATACATCGTCCTCCAGCCGACTTGTCTCCATGGGTCTATAGCTGACTCGGGCACCTTATGGTCGTTCTCCTGTGAGTCTAGATTTTCGAATCCGACGCAAAACTGACAGTTAATTGTAACGTTCAGAGCCTGTTAATGACGATGGAACACACAAATTGCGTCGCGATTCAATACATCGTCCTCCGGCCGACCTGTCTCAAAGGGTCTATTGCTGACTCGGGCACCTTATGGTCGATCTCCTGTGAGTCTAGATTTTCGAATCCGACGCAAAACTGACAGTTAATTGTAACGTTCAGAGCCTGTTAATGACGGTGGAACACACAAATTGCGTCGCGATTCAATACATCGTCCTCCAGCCGACTTGTCTCCAAGGGTCTAGTGCTGCCTCGGGCACCGTATGGTCGTTCTCCTGTGAGTCTAGATTTTCGAATCCGACGCAAAACTGACAGTTAATTGCAAGGTTCAGAGCCTCTTAATGACAATGGAACACACAAATCGCGTCGCGATTCAATACATCGTCCTCCGGCCGACCTGTCTCCAAGGGTCTATTGCTGCCTCGGGCACCTTATGGTCGACCTCCTGTGAGTCTAGATTCTCGAATCCGACGCAAAACTGACAGTTAATTGTAACGTTCAGAGCCTGTTAATGACGATGGAACACACAAATCGCGTCGCGATTCAATACGTCGTCCTCCAGCCGACTTGTCTCCAAGGGTCTAGAGCTGCCTCGGGCACCTTATGGTCGATCTCCTGTGAGTCTAGATTTTCGAATCCGACGCAGTTAATTGTAAGGTTCAGAGCCTGTTAATGACGATGGAACACACAAATCGCGTCGCGATTCAATACATCGTCCTCCGGCCGACCTGTCTCCAAGGGTCTATTGTTGCCTCGGGCACCTTATGGTCGATCTCCTGTGAGTCTAGATTTTCGAATCCGACGCAGTTAATTGTAACGTTCAGAGCCTGTTAATGACGATGGAACACACAAATCGCGTCGCGATTCAATACATCGTCCTCCGGCCGACCTGTCTCCAAGGGTCTATTGCTGCCTCGGGCACCTTATGGTCGATCTCCTGTGAGTCTAGATTTTCGAATCCGACGCAAAACTGACAGTTAATTGTAACGTTCAGAGCCTGTTAATGACGATGGAACACACAAATTGCGTCGCGAATCAATACATCGTCCTCCGGCCGACCTGTCTCCAAGGGTCTATTGCTGCCTCGGGCACCTTATGGTCGTTCTCCTGTGAGTCTAGATTTTCGAATCCGACGCAAAACTGACAGTTAATTGCAAGGTTCAGAGCCTCTTAATGACAATGGAACACACAAATCGCGTCGCGATTCAATACATCGTCCTCCGGCCGACCTGTCTCCAAGGGTCTATTGCTGCCTCGGGCACCTTATGTTCGATCTCCTGTGAGTCTAGATTTTCGAATCCGACGCAAAACTGACAGTTAATTGTAACGTTCAGAGCCTGTTAATGACGATGGAACACACAAATTGCGTCGCGATTCAATACGTCGTCCTCCAGCCGACTTGTCTCCAAGGGTCTAGTGCTGCCTCGGACACCTTATGGTCGTTCTCCTGTGAGTCTAGATTTTCGAATCCGTCGCAAAACTGACAGTTAATCGTAAGGTTCAGAGCCTCTTAATGACAATGGAACACACAAATTGCGTCGCGATTCAATACATCGTCCTCCGGCCGACCTGTCTCCAAGGGTTTATTGCTGCCTCGGGCACCTTATGGTCGATCTCCTTTGAGTCTAGATTTTCGAATCCGACGCAAAACTGACACTTAATTGTAACGTTCAGAGCCTGTTAATGACGATGGAACACACAAATCGCGTCGCGATTCAATACATCGTCCTCCAGCCGACTTGTCTCCATGGGTCTATAGCTGACTCGGGCACCTTATGGTCGTTCTCCTGTGAGTCTAGATTTTCGAATCCGACGCAAAACTGACAGTTAATTGTAACGTTCAGAGCCTGTTAATGACGATGGAACACACAAATTGCGTCGCGATTCAATACATCGTCCTCCGGCCGACCTGTCTCAAAGGGTCTATTGCTGACTCGGGCACCTTATGGTCGATCTCCTGTGAGTCTAGATTTTCGAATCCGACGCAAAACTGACAGTTAATTGTAACGTTCAGAGCCTGTTAATGACGGTGGAACACACAAATTGCGTCGCGATTCAATACATCGTCCTCCAGCCGACTTGTCTCCAAGGGTCTAGTGCTGCCTCGGACACCGTATGGTCGTTCTCCTGTGAGTCTAGATTTTCGAATCCGACGCAAAACTGACAGTTAATTGCAAGGTTCAGAGCCTCTTAATGACAATGGAACACACAAATCGCGTCGCGATTCAATACATCGTCCTCCGGCCGACCTGTCTCCAAGGGTCTATTGCTGCCTCGGGCACCTTATGGTCGACCTCCTGTGAGTCTAGATTCTCGAATCCGACGCAAAACTGACAGTTAATTGTAACGTTCAGAGCCTGTTAATGACGATGGAACACACAAATCGCGTCGCGATTCAATACGTCGTCCTCCAGCCGACTTGTCTCCAAGGGTCTAGAGCTGCCTCGGGCACCTTATGGTTGATCTCCTGTGAGTCTAGATTTTCGAATCCGACGCAGTTAATTGTAACGTTCAGAGCCTGTTAATGACGATGGAACACACAAATCGCGTCGCGATTCAATACATCGTCCTCCGGCCGACCTGTCTCCAAGGGTCTATTGTTGCCTCGGGCACCTTATGGTCGATCTCCTGTGAGTCTAGATTTTCGAATACGACGCAGTTAATTGTAACGTTCAGAGCCTGTTAATGACGATGGAACACACAAATCGCGTCGCGATTCAATACATCGTCCTCCGGCCGACCTGTCTCCAAGGGTCTATTGCTGCCTCGGGCACCTTATGGTCGATCTCCTGTGAGTCTAGATTTTCGAATCCGACGCAAAACTGACAGTTAATTGTAACGTTCAGAGCCTGTTAATGACGATGGAACACACAAATTGCGTCGCGAATCAATACATCGTCCTCCGGCCGACCTGTCTCCAAGGGTCTATTGCTGCCTCGGGCACCTTATGGTCGTTCTCCTGTGAGTCTAGATTTTCGAATCCGACGCAAAACTGACAGTTGATTGTAACGTTCAGAGCCTGTTAATGACGATGGAACACACAAATCGCGTCGCGATTCAATACATCGTCCTCCAGCCGACTTGTCTCCATGGGTCTATATCTGACTCGGGCACCTTATGGTCGTTCTCCTGTGAGTCTAGATTTTCGAATCCGACGCAAAACTGACAGTTAATTGTAACGTTCAGAGCCTGTTAATGACGATGGAACACACAAATTGCGTCGCGATTCAATACATCGTCCTCCGGCCGACCTGTCTCCAAGGGTCTATTGGTGCCTCGGGCACCTTATGGTCGATCTCCTGTGAGTCTAGATTTTCGAATCCGACGCAAAACTGACAGTTAATTGTAACGTTCAGAGTTTGTTAATGACGGTGGAACACACAAATTGCGTCGCGATTCAATACATCGTCCTCCAGCCGACTTGTCTCCAAGGGTCTAGTGCTACCTCGGACACCGTATGGTCGTTCTCCTGTGAGTCTAGATTTTCGAATCCGACGCAAAACTGACAGTTAATTGCAAGGTTCAGCGCCTCTTAATGACAATGGAACACACAAATCGCGTCGCGATTCAATACATCGTCCTCCGGCCGACCTGTCTCCAAGGGTCTATTGCTGCCTCGGGCACCTTATGGTCGATCTCCTGTGAGTCTAGATTTTCGAATCCGACGCAAAACTGACAGTTAATTGTAACGTTCAGAGCCTGTTAATGACGATGGAACACACAAATTGCGTCGCGATTCAATACGTCGTCCTCCAGCCGACTTGTCTCCAAGGGTCTAGTGCTGCCTCGGACATCTTATGGTCGTTCTCCTGTGAGTCTAGATTTTCGAATGCGACGCAAAACTGACAGTTAATTGTAACGTTCAGAGCCTCTTAATGACAATGGAACACACAAATCGCGTCGCGATTCAATACATCGTCCTCCGGCCGTCGTGTCTCCAAGGGTCTATTGCTGCCTCGGGCACCTTATGGTCGATCTCCTGTGAGTCCAGATTTTCGAATCCGACGCAGTTAATTGTAACTTTCAGAGCCTGTTAATGACGATGGAACACACAAATTGCGTCGCGATTCAATACATCGCCCTCCAGCCGACTTGTCTCCAAGGGTTTAGTGCTGCCTCGGACACCTTATGGTCGTTCTCCTGTGAGTCTAGATTTTCGAATCCGACGCAAAACTGACAGTTAATTGTAAGGTTCAGAGCCTCTTAATGACAATGCAACACAAATCGCGTCGCGATTCAATACATCGTCCTCCGGCCGACCTGTCTCCAAGGGTCTAGTGCTGCCTCGGGCACCTTATGTTCGATCTCCTGTGAGTCTAGATTTTCGAATCCGACGCAAAACTGACAGTTAATTGTAACGTTCAGAGCCTGTTAATGACGACGGAACACACAAATCGCGTCGCGATTCAATACATCGTCCTCCAGCCGACTTGTCTCCAAGGGTCTAGTGCTGCCTCGGGCACCTTATGGTCGTTCTCCTGTGAGTCTAGATTTTCGAATCCGACGCAAAACTGACAGTTAATCGTAAGGTTCAGAGCCTCTTAATGACAATGGAACACACAAATTGCGTCGCGATTCAATACATCGTCCTCCGGCCGACCTGTCTCCAAGGGTTTATTGCTGCCTCGGGCACCTTATGGTCGATCTCCTGTGAGTCTAGATTTTCGAATCCGACGCAAAACTGACAGTTAATTGTAACGTTCAGAGCCTGTTAATGACGATGGAACACACAAATCGCGTCGCGATTCAATACATCGTCCTCCAGCCGACTTGTCTCCATGGGTCCATAGCTGACTCGGGCTCCTTATGGTCGTTCTCCTGTGAGTCTAGATTTTCGAATCCGACGCAAAACTGACAGTTAATTGTAACGTTCAGAGCCTGTTAATGACGATGGAACACACAAATTGCGTCGCGATTCAATACATCGTCCTCCGGCCGACCTGTCTCAAAGGGTCTATTGCTGCCTCGGGCACCTTATGGTCGATCTCCTGTGAGTCTGGATTTTCGAATCCGACGCAAAACTGACAGTTAATTGTAACGTTCAGAGCCTGTTAATGACGGTGGAACACACAAATTGCGTCACGATTCAATACATCGTCCTCCAGCCGACTTGTCTCCAAGGGTCTAGTGCTGCCTCGGACACCGTATGGTCGTTCTCCTGTGAGTCTAGATTTTCGAATCCGACGCAAAACTGACAGTTAATTGCAAGGTTCAGAGCCTCTTAATGACAATGGAGCACACAAATCGCGTCGCGATTCAATACATCGTCCTCCGGCCGACCTGTCTCCAAGGGTCTATTGCTGCCTCGGGCACCTTATGGTCGACCTCCTGTGAGTCTAGATTCTCGAATCCGACGCAAAACTGACAGTTAATTGTAACGTTCAGAGCCTGTTAATGACGATGGAACACACAAATCGCGTCGCGATTCAATACGTCGTCCTCCAGCCGACTTGTCTCCAAGGGTCTATTTCTGCCTCGGGCACCTTATGGTCGATCTCCTGTGAGTCTAGATTTTCGAATCCGACGCAGTTAATTGTAACGTTCAGAGCCTGTTAATGACGATGGAACACACAAATCGCGTCGCGATTCAATACATCGTCCTCCAGCCGACTTGTCTCCAAGGGTCTAGTGCTGCCTCGAACACCTTATGGTCGTTCTCCTGTGAGTCTAGATTTTCGAATCCGACGCAAAACTGACAGTTAATTGTAAGGTTCAGAGTCTCTTAATGACAATGGAACACACAAATCGCGTCGCGATTCAATACATCGTCCTCCGGCCGACCTGTCTCCAAGGGTCTATTGCTGCCTCGGGCACCTTATGGTCGATCTCTTGTGAGTCTAGATTTTCGAATGCGAGGCAAAACTGACAGTTAATTGTAACGTTCAGAGCCTCTTAATGACGATGGAACACACAAATCTCGTCGCGATTCAATACATCGTCCTCCGTCACACCTGTCTCCAAGGGTCTATTGTTGCCTCGGGCACCTTATGGTCGTTCTCCTGTGAGTCTAGATTTTCGAATGCGACGCAAAACTGACAGTTAATTGTAACGTTCAGAGCCTCTTAATGACAATGGAACACACAAATCGCGTCGCGATTCAATACATCGTCCTCCGGCCGACGTGTCTCCAAGGGTCTATTGCTGCCTCGGGCACCTTATGGTCGATCTCCTGTGAGTCTAGATTTTCGAATCCGACGCAGTTAATTGTAACGTTCAGAGCCTGTTAATGACGATGGAACACACAAATTGCGTCGCGATTCAATACATCGTCCTCCAGCCGACTTGTCTCCAAGGGTCTAGTGCTGCCTCGGACACCTTATGGTCGTTCTCCTGTGAGTCTAGATTTTCGAATCCGACGCAAAACTGACAGTTAATTGTAAGGTTCAGAGCCTCTTAATGACAATGCAACACAAATCGCGTCCCGATTCAATACATCGTCCTCCGGCCGACCTGTCTCCAAGGGTCTAGTGCTGCCTCGGGCACCTTATGGTCGGTCTCCTGTGAGTCTAGATTTTCGAATCCGACGCAAAACTGACAGTTAATTGTAACGTTCAGAGCCTGTTAATGACGATGGAACACACAAATCGCGTCGCGATTCAATACATCGTCCTCCAGCCGACTTGTCTCCAAGGGTCTAGTGCTGCCTCGGGCACCTTATGGTCGTTCTCCTGTGAGTCTAGATTTTCGAATCCGACGCAAAACTGACAGTTAATCATAAGGTTCAGAGCCTCTTAATGACAATGGAACACACAAATTGCGTCGCGATTCAATACATCGTCCTCCGGCCGACCTGTCTCCAAGGGTTTATTGCTGCCTCGGGCACCTTATGGTCGATCTCCTGTGAGTCTAGATTTTCGAATCCGACGCAAAACTGACAGTTAATTGTAACGTTCAGAGCCTGTTAATGACGATGGAACACACAAATTGCGTCGCGATTCAATACATCGTCCTCCGGCCGACCTGTCTCAAAGGGTCTATTGCTGCCTCGGGCACCTTATGGTCGATCTCCTGTGAGTCTAGATTTTCGAATCCGACGCAAAACTGACAGTTAATTGTAACGTTCACAGCCTGTTAATGACGGTGGAACACACAAATTGCGTCGCGATTCAATGCATCGTCCTCCAGCCGACTTGTCTCCAAGGGTCTAGTGCTGCCTCGGACACCGTATGGTCGTTCTCCTGTGAGTCTAGATTTTCGAATCCGACGCAAAACTGACAGTTAATTGCAAGGTTCAGAGCCTCTTAATGACAATGGAACACACAAATCGCGTCGCGATTCAATACATCGTCCTCCGGCCGACCTGTCTCCAAGGGTCTATTGCTGCCTCGGGCACCTTATGGTCGACCTCCTGTGAGTCTAGATTCTCGAATCCGACGCAAAACTGACAGTTAATTGTAACGTTCAGAGCCTGTTAATGACGATGGAACACACAAATCGCGTCGCGATTCAATACGTCGTCCTCCAGCCGACTTTTCTCCAAGGGTCTAGAGCTGCCTCGGGCACCTTATGGTCGATCTCCTGTGAGTCTAGATTTTCGAATCCGACGCAGTTAATTGTAACGTTCAGAGCCTGTTAATGACGATGGAACACACTAATTGCGTCGCGATTCAATACATCGTCCTCCAGCCGACTTGTCTCCAACGGTCTAGTGCTGCCTCGGACACCTTATGGTCGTTCTCCTGTGAGTCTAGATTTTCGAATCCGACGCAAAACTGACAGTTAATTGTAACGTTCAGAGTCTCTTAATGACAATGGAACACACAAATCGCGTCGCGATTTAATACATCGTCCTCCGGCCGACCTGTCTCCAAGGGTCTATTGCTGCCTCGGGCACCTTATGGTCGATCTCTTGTGAGTCTAGATTTTCGAATGCGAGGCAAAACTGACAGTTAATTGTAACGTTCAGAGCCTGTTAATGACGATGAAACACACAAATCGCGTCGCGATTCAATACATCGTCCTCCGGCCGACCTGTCTCCAAGGGTCTATTGCTGCCTCGGGCACCTTATGGTCGATCTCCTGTGAGTCTAGATTTTCGAATCGGACGCAAAACTGACAGTTAATTGTAACGTTCAGAGCCTGTTAATGACGATGGAACACACAAATTTCGTCGCGATTCAATACATCGTCCTCCAGCCGACTTGTCTCCATGGGTCTATAGCTGACTCGGGCACCTTATGGTCGTTCTCCTGTGAGTCTAGATTTTCGAATCCGACGCAAAACTGACAGTTGATTGTAACGTTCAGAGCCTGTTAATGACGATGGAACACACAAATCGCGTCGCGATTCAATACATCGTCCTCCAGCCGACTTGTCTCCAAGGGTCTAGTGCTGCCTCGGGCACCTTATGGTCGTAACTCTGTGAGTCTAGATTTTCGAATCAGACGCAAAACTGACAGTTAATTGTAAGGTTCAGAGCCTCTTAATGACAATGGAACACACAAATTGCGTCGCGATTCAATACGTCGTCCTCCGGCCGACCTGTCTCCAAGGATCTATTGCTGCCTCGGGCACCTTATGGTGGATCTCCTGTGAGTCTAGATTTTCGATTCCGACGCAAAACTGACAGTTAATTGTAACGTTCAGAGCCTGTTAATGACGATGGAACACACAAATTGCGTCGCGATTCAATACATCGTCCACCGGCCGACGTGTCTCCAAGGGTCTATTGCTGCCTCGGTCACCTTATGGTCGATCTCCTGTGAATCTAGATTTTCGAATCCGACGCAGTTAATTGTAACGTTCAGAGCCTGTTAATGACGATGGAACCCACAAATTACGTCGCGATTCCATACATCGTCCTCCAGCCGACTTGTCTCCAAGGGTCTAGTGCTGCCTCGGACACCTTATGGTCGTTCTCCTGTGAGTCTACATTTTCGAATCCGACGCAAAACTGACAGTTAATTGTAAGGTTCAGAGTCTCTTAATGACAATGGAACACACAAATCGCGTCGCGATTCAATACATCGTCCTCCGGCCGACCTGTCTCCAAGGGTCTATTGCTGCCTCGGGCACCTTATGGTCGATCTCTTGTGAGTCTAGATTTTCGAATGCGAGGCAAAACTGACAGTTAATTGTAACGTTCAGAGCCTGTTAATGACGATGAAACACACAAATCGCGTCGCGATTCAATACATCGTCCTCCGGCCGACCTGTCTCCAAGGGTCTATTGCTGCCTCGGGCACCTTATGGTCGATCTCCTGTGAGTCTAGATTTTCGAATCGGACGCAAAACTGACAGTTAATTGTAACGTTCAGAGCCTGTTAATGACGATGGAACACACAAATTTCGTCGCGATTCAATACATCGTCCTCCAGCCGACTTGTCTCCATGGGTCTATAGCTGACTCGGGCACCTTATGGTCGTTCTCCTGTGAGTCTAGATTTTCGAATCCGACGCAAAACTGACAGTTGATTGTAACGTTCAGAGCCTGTTAATGACGATGGAACACACAAATCGCGTCGCGATTCAATACATCGTCCTCCAGCCGACTTGTCTCCAAGGGTCTAGTGCTGCCTCGGGCACCTTATGGTCGTAACTCTGTGAGTCTAGATTTTCGAATCAGACGCAAAACTGACAGTTAATTGTAAGGTTCAGAGCCTCTTAATGACAATGGAACACACAAATTGCGTCGCGATTCAATACGTCGTCCTCCGGCCGACCTGTCTCCAAGGATCTATTGCTGCCTCGGGCACCTTATGGTCGATCTCCTGTGAGTCTAGATTTTCGATTCCGACGCAAAACTGACAGTTAATTGTAACGTTCAGAGCCTGTTAATGACGATGGAACACACAAATTGCGTCGCGATTCAATACATCGTCCTCCAGCCGACTTGTATCCAAGGGTCTAGTGCTGCCTCGGACACCGTATGGTCGTTCTCCTGTGAGTCTAGATTTTCGAATCCGACGCAAAACTGACAGTTAAATGCAAGGTTCAGAGCCTCTTAATGACAATGTAACACACAAATCGCGTCGCGATTCAATACATCGTCCTCCGGCCGACGTGTCTCCAAGGGTCTATTGCTGCCTCGGTCACCTTATGGTCGATCTCCTGTGAATCTAGATTTTCGAATCCGACGCAGTTAATTGTAACGTTCAGAGCCTGTTAATGACGATGGAACACACAAATTGCGTCGCGATTCCATACATCGTCCTCCAGCCGACTTGTCTCCAAGGGTCTAGTGCTGCCTCGGACACCTTATGGTCGTTCTCCTGTGAGTCTACATTTTCGAATCCGACGCAAAACTGACAGTTAATTGTAAGGTTCAGAGTCTCTTAATGACAATGGAACACACAAATCGCGTCGCGATTCAATACATCGTCCTCCGTCACACCTGTCTCCAAGGGTCTATTGCTGCCTCGGGCACCTTATGGTCGATCTCCTGTGAGTCTAGATTTTCGAATCCGACGCAGTTAATTGTAACGTTCAGAGCCTGTTAATGACGATGGAACACACAAATCGCGTCGCGATTCAATACATCGTCCTCCGGCCGACCTGTCTCCAAGGGTCTATTGCTGCCTCGGGCACCTTGTGGTCGATCTCCTGTGAGTCGGCATTGTGTCTCTTATATTTAATGCGATGCAATTTCTGTATTTCATCGTCAATGGGTAGGTCCAATGAATACAGTAAACCTGCAGAGGCGCATCGGAATGTAAAACTCGTGTCGCAGGAAACGCTCAAAACATAGACAGCAGGAAGACTCAATCTTCCTGTACTTCAGTCGTCATTGTGTCTGTTATACTTAATTCCGATGCAATTTCTGTGTTCCATCATCACTGTGAAGGTCCAATGGATACAATAAACCCGCAGAGGTGCATCGGAATGTAAAACAGGTGACCCAGGAAACGCTCAAAACATAGATAGTAGGAAAACTCAGTCTTCCTGTACTTAAGTCGGCATTGTGTCTCTTATATTTTAGTCCGATGCAATTTCTGTGTTTTTTCGTCAATGGGAAGGTCCAATGGATACAGTAAACCGGCAGAGTTGCATCGGAATGTATAACTGGAGACACAGGAAACGCTCAAAACATAGACATTAATAAGACTCAGTCTTCCTGTACTTAGGTCGGCATTGTGTCTCTTATATTTAATTCCGATGCAATTTCTGTGTTTCATCGTCAATGGGAACGTCCAAGGGATACAGTAAACCTGCAGAGGTGCATCGGAATGTAAAACTGGTGACACAGGAAACGCTCAAAACATAGACAGTAGAAATACAAACTCTTTTCTGTACGTAAGTCGATATTGTGTCTCTTATATTTAATTCCGATGCAATTTCTGTGTTCCATCATCACTGTGTAGGTCCAATGGATACAGTAAACCTGCGGAGGTGCATCGGAATGTAAAACTGGTGACAGAGGAAACGCTCAAATCATAAACAGTAGGAAGACTCAGTCTTCCTGTACTTAAGTCGTCATTGTGTCTCTTATATTTAATTCCGATGCAATTTCTGTGTTTCATCATCAATGGGAAGGTCCAATGAATACAGTAAACCTGCAGAGGCGCATCGGAATGTAAAACTGGTGTCGCATTAAACGCTCAAAACATAGACAGTAGGAAGACTCAATCTTCCTGTACTTCAATCGGCCTTGTGTCTGTTATACTTCACTCCGATGCAATTTCTGTCTTTCATCGTCAATGGGAAGGTCCAAGGGATACAGTATACCTGCAGAGGTGCATTGGAATGTAAAACTGGAGACACAGGAAACGCTCAAAGCATAGACAGTAGGAGGGCCCAGTCTTCCTGTACATAAGCCGGCATTGTGTCTCTTATATTTAAATCCGATGCAAGTTCTGTTTTTCATCGGCAATGGGAAGGTCCAAGGGATACTGTAAACCTGCAGAGGTGCATCGTAATGTAAAACTGGTGGCACAGGAAACGCTCAAAACATAGACCTTAAGAAGACTCAGTTTTCTTGTACTTAAGTCGGCGTTGTGTCTCTTATATTTAATTCCGATGCAATTTCTGTGTTTCATCATCAATGGGAAGGTCCAATGAATACAGTAAACCTGCAGAGGCGCATCGGAATGTAAAACTGGTGTCGCATTAAACGCTCAAAGCATAGACAGTAGGAAGACTCAGTCTTCCTGTACTTAAGTCGGCATTGTGTCTCTTATATGTAAGTCAGATGCAATTTCTGTGTCTTTTCGTCAATGAGAAGGTCCAATGGATACAGTAAACCGGCAGAGTTGCATCGGAATTTATAACTGGTGACACAGGAAACGCGCAAAACATAGACACTAATAAGACTCAGTCTTCCTGTACTTAAGTCGGCATTGTGTCTCTTATATTTAATTCCGATGCAATTTCTGTATATCATCGTCAATGGGAAGGTCCCAGGAATACAATAAACCTCCAGAGGTGCATCGGAATGTAAAACTGGTGACACAGGAAACGCTCAAATCATAGACCGTAAGATGACACAGTTTTCTTGTACTTAAGTGGGCATTGTGACTCTTTTATTTAATTCCGATGCAATTTCTGTGTTTCATCGTAACTGTGAAGGTCCAAGGTATACAGTAAACCTGCAGAGGTGCATCGGAATGTAAAACAGCTGACACAGGAAGCGCTCAAAACATAGACAGTAGGAAGACTCAGTCTTCCTGTACTTGAGTCGGCATTGTGACTCTTATATTTAATTGCGATGCCATTTCTGTGTTTCATCGTCAATGGGAAGGTCCAAGGGATACAGTAAACCTGCACAGGTGCATTGGAATGTAAAACTGGTGACACAGGAAACGCTCAAAGTATAGACAGTAGGAGGCCTCAGACTTCCTGTACATAAGCCGGCATTTTGTCTCTTATATTGAAATCCGACGCAAGTTCTGTTTTTCATCGTCAATATGAAGGTCCAAGGGATAGAGTAAACCTGCACAGGTGCATCGGAATGTAAATCTGGTGACACCGGCAACGCTCAAAACATAGACAGTAGGAAGACTCAGTCTTTCTGTACTTAAATCGGCATTGTGTCTCTTATATTTTATTCCGATGCAATTTCTGTGTTTCATCGTCGATGGGAAGGTCCAAGGGATACAGTAAACCTGCAGAGGTGCATCGGAATGTAAAACTGGTGACACAGGAAACGCTCAAAACATAGACAGTAGAAATACAAACTCTTCCTGTACGTAAGTCGATATTGTGTCTCTTATATTTAATTCCGATGAAATTTCCGTGTTCCATCATCACTGTGTAAGTCCAATGGATACAGTAAATCTGCGGAGGTGGATCGGAATGTAAAACTGGTGACACAGGAAACGCTCAAAACATAGACAGTAGGAAAACTCAGTCTTCCTGTACTTAAGTCGTCATTGTGTCTCTTATATTTAATTCCGATGCAATTTCTGTGTTTCATCGTCAATGGGAAGGTCCAATGAATACACTAAACCTGCAGAGGCGCATCGGAATGTTAAACTGGTGTCGCATTAAACGCCCAAAACATAGACAGTAGGAAGACTCAAACTTCCTGTACTTCAGTCGGCATTGTGTCTGTTATACTTAATTCCGATGCAATGTCTGTGTTTCATCGTCAATGGGAAGGTCCAAGGGATACAGTAAACCTGCAGAGGTGCATTGGAATGTAAAACTGGTGACACAGGAAACGCTCAAAGCATAGACAGTAGGAGGGCTCAGTCTTCCTGTACATAAGCCGGCATTGTGTCTCTTATATTTAAATCCGATGCAATTTCTGTTTTTCATCGTCAATGGGAAGGTCCATGGGATACAGTAAACCTGCAGAGGTGCATCGGAATGTAAAACTGGTGACACCGGAAACGCTCAAATCATAGACAGTAGGAAGACTCAGTCTTCCTGTACTTAAGTCGGCATTGTGTCTATTATATTTAATTCCGTTGCAATTTATGTGTTTCATCGTCAATGGGAAGGTCCAATGGATACAGTAAACCTGCAGAGGTGCATCGGAATGTAAAACAGGTGACACAGGAAGCGCCCAAACATAGACCCTAAGAAGACTCAGTTTTCTTGTACTTAAGTGGGCGTTGTATCTCTTATATTTAACTCCGATGCAATTTCTGTGTTTCATCGTCAGTAGGGTGATCGAAGGGATACAGTAAAGCTGCAGAGGTGTATCGGAATGTAAAACTGGTGACACAGGAAACGCTCAAAACATAGACCTTAAGATGACACAGTTTTCTTGTACTTAGGTGGGCATTGTGACTCTTATATTTAATTCCGATGCAATTTCTGAGTTTCATCGTAACTGTGAAGGTCCAAGGGATACAGTAAACCTGCGGAGGTGCATCGGAATGTATAACTGGGGACACAGGAAACGCTCAAAACATAGACATTAATAAGACTCAGTCTTCCTGTACTTAAGTCGGCATTGTGTCTCTTATATTTAATTCCGATGCAATTTCTGCGTTTCATCGTCAATGGGAAGGTCCAAGGGATACAATAAACCTCCAGAGGTGCATCGGAATGTAAAACTGGTGACACAGGAAACGCTCAAAACATAGACAGTAGAAATACAAACTCTTCCTGTACGTAAGTCGACAATGTGTCTCTTATATTTAATTCCGATGCAATATCTGTGTTCCATCATCACTGTGAAGGTCCAATGGATACAATAAACCTGCGGAGGTGCATCGGAATGTAAAACTGGTGACACAGGAAACGCTCAAAACATAGACAGTAGGAAGACTCAGTCTTCCTGTACTTAAGTCGGCATTGTGTCTCTTATATTTAATGCGATGCAATTTCTGTATTTCATCGTCAATGGGTAGGTCCAATGAATACAGTAAACCTGCAGAGGCGCATCGGAATGTAAAACTCGTGTCGCAGGAAACGCTCAAAACATAGACAGTAGGAAGACTCAATCTTCCTGTACTTCAGTCGTCATTGTGTCTGTTATACTTAATTCCGATGCAATTTCTGTGTTTCATCGTCAATGGGATGGTCCAAGGGATACAGTAAACCTGCAGAGGTGCATTGGAATGTAAAACTGGTGACACAGGAACGCTCAAAGCATAGGCAGCAGGAGGGCTCAGTCTTCCTGTACATAAGCCGGCATTGTGTCTCTTATATTTAATTCCGATGCAATTTCTGTGTTTCATCGTCAATGGGAAGGTCCAATGGATACAGTAAACCTGCAGAACTGCATCGGAATGTAAAACAGGTGACACAGGAAGCGCTCAAAACATAGACCCTAAGAAGACTCAGTTTTCTTGTGCTTAAGTGGGCATTGTGTCTCTTATATTTAACTCCGATGCAATTTCAGTGTTTCATCGTCAGTAGGGTGATTCAAGGGATACAGTAAATCTGCAGAGGTGCATCGGAATGTAAAACAGGTGACCCAGGAAACGCTCAAAACATAGATCGTAGGAAGACTCAGTCTTCGTGTACTTAAGTCGGCATTGTGTGTCTTATATTTTAGTCCGATGCAATTTCTGTGATTTTTCGTCAATGGGAAGGTCCAATGGATACAGTAAACCGGCAGAGTTGCATCGGAATGTATAACTGGGGACACAGGAAACGCTCAAAACATAGACATTAATAAGACTCAGCCTTCCTGTACTTAAGTCGGCATTGTGTCTCTTATATTTAATTCCGATGCAATTTCTGCGTTTCATCGTCAATGGGAAGGTCCAAGGGATACAATAAACCTCCAGAGGTGCATCGGAATGTAAAACTGGTGACACAGGAAACGCTCAAATCATAGACAGTAGGAGGGCTCAGCGTTCCTGTACATAAGCCGGCATTGTGTCTCTGATATTTAAAACCGATGCAATTTCTGTTTTTCATCGTCAATGGGAAGGTCCAAGGGATACAGTAAACCTGCACAGGTGCATCGGAATGTAAAACTGGTGACACCGGAAACGCTCAAAACATAGACAGTAGGAAGACTCAGTCTTCCTGTACTTAAGTCGGCATTGTGTCTCTTATATTTAATTCCGATGCAATTTCTGTGTTTCATCGTCAATGGGAACGTCCAAGGGATACAGTAAACCTGCAGAGGTGCATCGGAATGTAAAACTGGTGACACAGGAAACGCTCAAAACATAGACAGTAGAAATACAAACTCTTCCTGTACGTAAGTCGATATTGTGTCTCTTATATTTAATTCCGATGCAATTTCTGTGTTCCATCATCACTGTGTAGGTCCAATGGATACAGTAAACCTGCGGAGGTGCATCGGAATGTAAAACTGGTGACACAGGAAACGCTGAAATCATAAACAGTAGGAAGACTCAGTCTTCCTGTACTTAAGTCGTCATTGTGTCTCTTATATTTAATTCCGATGCAATTTCTGTGTTTCATCGTCAATGGGAAGGTCCAATGAATACAGTAAACCTGCAGAGGCGCATCGGAATGTAAAACTGGTGTCGCATTAAACGCTCGAAACATAGACAGTAGGAAGACTCAATCTTCCTGTACTTCAGTCGGCATTGTGTCTGTTATACTTAACTCCGATGCAATTTCTGTCTTTCATCGTCAATGGGAAGGTCCAAGGGATACAGTATACCTGCAGAGGTGCATTGGAATGTAAAACTGGTGACACAGGAAACGCTCAAAGCATTGACAGTAGGAGGGCCCAGTCTTCCTGTACATAAGCCGGCATTGTGTCTCTTATATTTAAATCCGATGCAAGTTCTGTTTTTCATCGGCAATGGGAAGGTCCAAGGGATGCAGTAAACCTGCACAGGTGCATCGGAATGTAAAACTGGTGACACCGGAAACGCTCAAAACATAGACAGTAGGAAGACTCAATCTTCCTGTACTTAAGTCGGCATTGTGTCTCTTATATTTAATTCTGATGCAATTTCTGTATTTCATCGTCAATGGGAAGGTCCAAGGGATACTGTAAACCTGCAGAGGTGCATCGGAATGTAAAACTGGTGGCACAGGAAACGCTCAAAACATAGACCTTAAGAAGACTCAGTTTTCTTGTACTTAAGTCGGCGTTGTGTCCCTTATATTTAATTCCGATGCAATTTCTGCGTTTCATCGTCAATGGGAAGGTCCAAGGGATACAGTAAACCTGCAGAGGTGCATCGGAATGTAAAACTGGTGACACAGGATACGCTCAAAACATAGACTGTAGAAATACAAACTCTTCCTGTACGTAAGTCGATATTGTGTCTCTTATATTTAATTCCGATGCAATTTCTGTGTTCCGTCATCACTGTGTAGGTAAAATAGATACAGTAAACCTGCGGAGGTGCATCGGAATGTAAAACTGGTGACACAGGAGACGCTCAAAGTATAGACAGTAGGAGGGCTCAGACTTCCTGTACATAAGCCGGCATTGTGTCTCTTATATTGAAATCCGACGCAAGTTCTGTTTTTCATCGTCAATATGAAGGTCCAAGGGATAGAGTAAACCTGCACAGGTGCATCGGAATGTAAAACTGGTGACACCGGAAACGCTCAAAACATAGACAGTAGGAAGACTCAGTCTTTCTGTACTTAAGTCGGCATTGTGTCTCTTATATTTTATTCCAATGCAATTTCTGTGTTTCATCGTCGATGGGAAGGTCCAAGGGATACAGTAAACCTGCAGAGGTGCATCGGAATGTAAAACTGGTGACACAGGAAACGCTCAAAACATAGACAGTAGAAATACAAACTCTTCCTGTACGTAAGTCGATATTGTGTCTCTTATATTTAATTCCGATGCAATTTCTGTGTTCCATCATCACTGTGTAGGTCCAATGGATACAGTAAATCTGCGGAGGTGGATCGGAATGTAAAACTGGTGACACAGGAAACGCTCAAAACATAGACAGTAGGAAGACTCAGTCTTCCTGTACTTAAGTCGTCATTGTGTCTCTTATATTTAATTCCGATGCAATTTCTGTGTTTCATCGTCAATGGGAAGGTCCAATGAATACACTAAACCTGCAGAGGCGCATCGGAATGTTAAACTGGTGCCGCATTAAACGCCCAAAACATAGACAGTAGGAAGACTCAATCTTCCCGTACTTCAGTCGGCATTGTGTCTGTTATACTTAATTCCGATGCAATGTCTGTGTTTCATCGTCAATGGGAAGGTCCAAGGGATACAGTAAACCTGCAGAGGTGCATTGGAATGTAAAACTGGTGACACAGGAAACGCTCAAAGCATAGACAGTAGGAGGGCTCAGTCTTCCTGTACATAAGCCGGCATTGTGTCTCTTATATTTAAATCCGATGCAAGTTCTTTTTTTCATCGTCAATGGGAAGGTCCAAGGGATACAGTAAACCTGCAGAGGTGCATCGGAATGTAAAACTGGTGACACCGGAAACGCTCAAATCATAGACAGTAGGAAGACTCAGTCTTCCTGTACTTAAGTCGGCATTGTGTCTATTATATTTAATTCTGTTGCAATTTCTGTGTTTCATCGTCAATGGGAAGGTCCAATGGATACAGTAAACCTGCAGAGGTGCATCGGAATGTAAAACAGGTGACACAGGAAGCGCTCAAAACATAGACCCTAAGAAGACTCAGTTTTCTTGTACTTAAGTGGGCGTTGTATCTCTTATATTTAACTCCGATGCAATTTCTGTGTTTCATCGTCAGTAGGGTGATCGAAGGGATACAGTAAAGCTGCAGAGGTGTATCGGAATGTAAAACTGGTGACACAGGAAACGCTCAAAACATAGACCTTAAGATGACACAGTTTTCTTGTACTTAAGTGGGCATTGTGACTCTTATATTTAATTCCGATGCAATTTCTGTGTTTCATCGTAACTTTGAAGGTCCAAGGGATACAGTAAACCTGCAGAGGTGCATCGGAATGTTAAACTGCTGACACAGGAAACGCTCAAAACATAGACAGTAGGAAGACTCAGTCTTCCTGTACTTGAGTCGGCATTGTGACTCTTATATTTAATTGCGATGCCATTTCTGTGTTTCATCGTCAATGGGAAGGTCCAAGGGATACAGTAAACCTGCAGAGGTGCATCGGAATGTAAAACTGGTGACACAGGAAACGCGCAAAACATAGACAGTAGAAATACAAACTCTTCCTGTACGTAAGTCAACAATGTGTCTCTTATATTTAATTCCGATGCAATATCTGTGTTCCATCATCACTGTGAAGGTCCAATGGATACAATAAACCTGCGGAGGTGCATCGGAATGTAAAACTGGTGACACAGGAAACGCTCAAAACATAGACAGTAGGAAGACTCAGTCTTCCTGTACTTAAGTCGGCATTGTGTCTCTTATATTTAATGCGATGCAATTTCTGTATTTCATCGTCAATGGGTAGGTCCAATGAATACAGTAAACCTGCAGAGGCGCATCGGAATGTAAAACTCGTGTCGCAGGAAACGCTCAAAACATAGACAGTAGGAAGACTCAATCATCCAGAACTTCAGTCGTCATTGTGTCCGTTATACTTAATTCCGATGCATTTTCTGTGTTTCATCGTCAATGGGATGGTCCAAGGGATACAGTAATCCTGCAGGGGTGCATTGGAATGTAAAACTGGTGACACAGGAACGCTCAAAGCATAGGCAGCAGGAGGGCTCAGTCTTCCTGTACATAAGCCGGCATTGTGTCTCTTATATTTAATTCCGATGCAATTTCTGTGTTTCATCGTCAATGGGAAGGTCCAATGGATACAGTAAACCTGCAGAAGTGCATCGGAATGTAAAACAGGAGACACAGGAAACGCTCAAAACATAGACCCTAAGAAGACTCAGTTTTCTTGTACTTAAGTGGGCATTGTATCTCTTATATTTAACTCCGATGCAATTTCAGTGTTTCATCGTCAGTAGGGTGATTCAAGGGATACAGTAAATCTGCAGAGGTGCATCGGAATGTAAAACAGGTGACCCAGGAAACGCTCAAAACATAGATAGTAGGAAGACTCAGTCTTCCTGTACTTAAGTCGGCATTGTGTCTCTTATATTTTAGTCCGATGCTATTTCTGTGTTTTTTCGTCAATGGGAAGGTCCAATGGATACAGTAAACCGGCAGAGTTGCATCGGAATGTATAACTGGATACACAGGAAACGCTCAAAACATAGACATTAATAAGACTCAGTCTTCCTGTACTTAAGTCGGCATTGTGTCTCTTATATTTAATTCCGAAGCAATTTCTGTGTTTCATCGTCAATGGGAACGTCCAAGGGATACAGTAAACCTGCAGAGGTGCATCGGAATGTAAAACTAGTGACACAGGAAACGCTCAAAACATAGACAGTAGAAATACAAACTCTTCCTGTACGTAAGTCGATATTGTGTCTCTTATATTTAATTCCGATGCAATTTCTGTGTTCCATCATCACTGTGTAGGTCCAATGGATACAGTAAACCTGCGGAGGTGCATCGGATGTAAACCTGGTGACACAGGAAACGCTCAAATCATAAACAGTAGGAAGACTCAGTCTTCCTGTACTTAAGTCGTCATTGTGTCTCTTATATTTAATTCCGATGCAATTTCTGTGTTTCATCGTCAATGGGAAGGTCCAATGAATACAGTAAACCTGCAGAGGCGCATTGGAATGTAAAACTGGTGACACAGGAAACGCTCAAAGCATAGACAGTAGGAGGGCCCAGTCTTCCTGTACATAAGCCGGCATTGTGTCTCTTATATTTAAATCCGATGCAAGTTCTGTTTTTCATCGGCAATGGGAAGGTCCAAGGGATACAGTAAACCTGCACAGGTGCATCGGAACGTAAAACTGGTGACACCGGAAACGCTCAAAACATAGACAGTAGGAAGACTCAATCTTCCTGTACTTAAGTCGGCATTGTGTCTCTTATATTTAATTCTGATGCAATTTCTGTATTTCATCGTCAATGGGAAGGTCCAAGGGATACTGTAAACCTGCAGAGGTGCATCGGAATGTAAAACTGGTGACACAGGATACGCTCAAAACATAGACTGTAGAAATACAAACTCTTCCTGTACGTAAGTCGATATTGTGTCTCTTATATTTAATTCCGATGCAATTTCTGTGTTCCGTCATCACTGTGTAGGTCCAATAGATACAGTAAACCTGCGGAGGTGCATCGGAATGTAAAACTGGTGACACAGGAAACGCTCAAATCATAAACAGTAGGAAGACTCAATCTTCCTGTACTTAAGTCGTCATTGTGTCTTTTATATTTAATTCCGATGCAATTTCTGTGTTTCATCGTCAATGGGAAGGTCCAATGAATACAGTAAACCTGCAGAGGCGCATCGGAATGTAAAACTGGTGTCGCATTAAACGCTCAAAGCATAGACAGTAGGAAGACTCAGTCTTCCTGTACTTAAGTCGGCATTGTGTCTCTTATATGTAAGTCCGATGCAATTTCTGTGTCTTTTCGTCAATGAGAAGGTCCAATGGATACAGTAAACCGGCAGAGTTGCATCGGAATGTAAAACTAGTGACACAGGAAACGCTCAAAACATAGACCTTAAGATGACACAGTTTTCTTGTACTTAAGTGGGCATTGTGACTCTTATATTTAATTCCGATGCAATTTCTGTGTTTCATCGTAACTGTGAAGGTCCAAGGCATACAGTAAAACTGCAGAGGTGCATCGGAATGTAAAACTGGTGACACAGGAAACGCTCAAAACATAGACAGTAGGAAGACTCAGTCTTCCTGTACTTGAGTCGGCATTGTGACTCTTATATTTAATTGCGATGCCATTTCTGTGTTTCATCGACAATGGGAAGGTCCAAGGGATACAGTAAACCTGCACAGGTGCATTGGAATGTAAAACTGGGGCCACAGGAAACGCTCAAAGTATAGACAGTAGGAGGGCTCAGACTTCCTGTACATAAGCCGGCATTGTGTCTCTTATATTGAAATCCGACGCAAGTTCTGTTTTTCATCGTCAATATGAAGGTCCAAGGGATAGAGTAAACCTGCACAGGTGCATCGGAATGTAAAACTGGTGACACCGGAAACGCTCAAAACATAGACAGTAGGAAGACTCTGTCTTTCTGTACTTAAGTCGGCATTGTGTCTCTTATATTTTATTCCGATGCAATTTCTGTGTTTCATCGTCGATGGGAAGGTCCAAGGGATACAGTAAACCTGCAGAGGTGCATCGGAATGTAAAACTGGTGACACAGGAAACGCTCAAAACATAGACAGTAGAAATACAAACTCTTCCTGTACGTAAGTCGATATTGTGTCTTTTATATTTAATTCAGATGCAATTTCTGTGTTCCATCATCACTGTGTAGGTCCAATGGATACAGTAAATCTGCGGAGCTGGATCGGAATGTAAAACTGGTGACACAGGAAACGCTCAAAACATAGACAGTAGGAAGACTCAGTCTTCCTGTACTTAAGTCGGCATTGTGTCTCTTATATTTAATTCCGAAGCAATTTCTGTGTTTCATCGTCAATGGGAACGTCCAAGGGATACAGTAAACCTGCAGAGGTGCATCGGAATGTAAAACTAGTGACACAGGAAACGCTCAAAACATAGACAGTAGAAATACAAACTCTTCCTGTACGTAAGTCGATATTGTGTCTCTTATATTTAATTCCGATGCAATTTCTGTGTTCCATCGTCACTGTGTAGGTCCAATGGATACAGTAAACCTGCGGAGGTGCATCGGATGTAAACCTGGTGACACAGGAAACGCTCAAATCATAAACAGTAGGAAGACTCAGTCTTCCTGTACTTAAGTCGTCATTGTGTCTCTTATATTTAATTCCGATGCAATTTCTGTGTTTCATCGTCAATGGGAAGGTCCAATGAATACAGTAAACCTGCAGAGGTGCATCGGAATGTAAACCTGGTGACACCGGAAACGCTCAAATCATAGACAGTAGGAAGACTCAGTCTTCCTGTACTTAAGTCGGCATTGTGTCTATTATATTTAATTCCGTTGCAATTTCTGTCTTTCATCGTCAATGGGAAGGTCCAATGGATACAGTAAACCTGCAGAGGTGCATCGGAATGTAAAACAGGTGACACAGGAAGCGCTCAAAACATAGACCCTAAGAAGACTCAGTTTTCTTGTACTTAAGTGGGCGTTGTATCTCTTATATTTAACTCCGATGCAATTTCTGTGTTTCATCGTCAGTAGGGTGATCGAAGGGATACAGTAAAGCTGCAGAGGTGTATCGGAATGTAAAACTGGTGACACAGGAAACGCTCAAAACATAGACCTTAAGATGACACAGTTTTCTTGTACTTGAGTGGGCATTGTGACTCTTATATTTAATTCCGATGCAATTTCTGTGTTTCATCGTAACTGTGAAGGTCCAAGCGATACATTAAACCTGCAGAGGTGCATCGGAATGTTAAACTGCTGACACAGGAAACGCTCAAAATATAGACAGTAGGAAGACTCAGTCTTCCTGTACTTGAGTCGGCATTGTGACTCTTATATTTAATTGCGATGCCATTTCTGTGTTTCATCGTCAATGGGAAGGTCCAAGGGATACAGTAAACCTGCACAGGTGCATTGGAATGTAAAACTGGTGACACCGGAAACGCTCAAATCATAGACAGTAGGAAGACTCAGTCTTCCTGTACTTAAGTCGGCATTGTGTCTCTTATATTTAATTCCGATGCAAATTCTGTATTTCATCGTCAATGGGAAGGTCCAGGGGATACAGTAAACCTGCAGAGGTGCATCGGAATGTAAAACTGGTGACACAGGAAACGCCAAAACATAGACGGTAAGAAGACTTAGTTTTCTTGTAATTAAGTCGGCTTTGTGTCTCTTATATTTAATTCCGATGCAATTGCTGTGTTTCATCGTCAATGGGAAGGTCCTATGGATACAGTAAACCTGCAGAAGTGCATCGGAATGTAAAACAGGTGACACAGGAAGCGCTCAAAACATAGACCCTAAGAAGACTCAGTTTTCTTGTACTGAAGTGGGCATTGTATCTCTTATATTTAACTCCGATGCAATTTCAGTGTTTCATCGTCAGTAGGGTGATTCAAGGGATACTGTAAATCTGCAGAGGTGCATCGGAATGTAAAACAGGTGACCCAGGAAACGCTCAAAACATAGATAGTAGGAAGACTCAGTCTTCCTGTACTTAAGTCGGCATTGTGTCTCTTATATTTTAGTCCGATGCTATTTCTGTGTATCTTCGTCAATGGGAAGGTCCAATGGATACAGTAAACCGGCAGAGTTGCATCGGAATGTATAACTGGGGACACAGGTAACGCTCAAAACATAGACATTAATAAGACTCAGTCTTCCTGTACTTAAGTCGGCATTGTGTCTCTTATATTTAATTCCGATGCAATTTCTGTTTTTCATCGTCAATGGGAAGGTCCAAGGGATTCAGTAAACCTGCACAGGTGCATCGGAATGTAAAACTGGTGACACCGGAAACGCTCAAAACATAGACAGTAGGAAGACTCAGTCTTCCTGTACTTAAGTCGGCATTGTGTCTCTTATATTTAATTCCGATGCAATTTCTGTGTTTCATCGTCAATGGGAACGTCCAAGGGATACAGTAAACCTGCAGAGGTGCATCGGAATGTAAAACTGGTGACACAGGAAACGCTCAAAACATAGACAGTAGAAATACAAACTCTTCCTGTAAGTAAGTCGATATTGTGTCTCTTACATTTAATTCCGATGCAATTTCTGTGTTCCATCATCACTGTGTAGGTCCAATGGATACAGTAAACCTGCGGAGGTGCATCGGAATGTAAAACTGGTGACACAGGAAACGCTCAAATCATAAACAGTAGGAAGACTCAGTCTTCCTGTACTTAAGTCGTCATTGTGTCTCTTATATTTAATTCCGATGCAATTTCTGTGTTTCATCGTCAATGGGAACGTCCAAGGGATACAGTAAACCTGCAGAGGCGCATCGGAATGTAAAACTGGTGTCGCATTAAACGCTCAAAACATAGACAGTAGGAAGACTCAATCTTGCTGTACTTCAGTCGGCATTGTGTCTGTTATACTTAACTCCGATGCAATTTCTGTCTTTCATCGTCAATGGCAAGGTCCAAGGGATACAGTATACCTGCAGAGGTGCATTGGAATGTAAAACTGGTGACACAGGAAACGCTCAAAGCATAGACAGTAGGAGGGCTCAGTCTTCCTGTACATAAGCCGGCATTGTGTCTCTTATATTTAAATCCGATGCAAGTTCTGTTTTTCATCGGCAATGGGAAGGTCCAAGGGATACAGTAAACCTGCACAGGTGCATCGGAATGTAAAACTGGTGACACCGAAACGCTCAAAACATAGACAGTAGGAAGACTCGATCTTCCTGTACTTAAGTCGGCATTGTGTCTCTTATATTTAATTCTGATGCAATTTCTGTATTTCATCGTCAATGGGAAGGTCCAAGGGATACTGTAAACCTGCAGAGGTGCATCGGAATGTAAAACTGGTGGCACAGGAAACGCTCAATACATAGACCTTAAGAAGACTCAGTTTTCTTGTACTTAAGTCGGCGTTGTGTCTCTTATGTTTAATTCCGATGCAATTTCTTTGTTTCATCGTCAATGGGAAGGTCCAAGGGATACAGTAAACCTGCAGAGGTGCATCGGTATGTAAAACTGGTAACACAGGATACGCTCAAAACATAGACTGTAGAAATACAAACTCTTCCTGTACGTAAGTCGATATTGTGTCTCTTATATTTAATTCCGATGCAATTTCTGTGTTCCGTCATCACTGTGTAGGTCCAATAGATACAGTAAACCTGCGGAGGTGCATCGGAATGTAAAACTGGTGACACAGGAAACGTTCAAATCATAAACAGTAGGAAGACTCAGTCTTCCTGTACTTAAGTCGTCATTGTGTCTCTTATATTTAATTCCGATGCAATTTCTGTGTTTCATCGTCAATGGGAAGTTCCAATGAATACAGTAAACCTGCAGAGGCGCATCGGAATGTAAAACTGGTGTCGCATTAAACACTCAAAGCATAGACAGTAGGAAGACTCAGTCTTCCTGTACTTAAGTCGGCATTGTGTCTCTTATATGTAAGTCCGATGCAATTTCTGTGTCTTTTCGTCAATGAGAAGGTCCAATGGATACAGTAAACCGGCAGAGTTGCATCGGAATTTATAACTGGTGACACAGGAGACGCGCAAAACATAGACACTAATGAGACTCAGTCTTCCTGTACTTAAGTCGGCATTGTGTCTCTTATATTTAATTCCGATGCAATTTCTGTGTTTCATCGTCAATGGGAAGGTCCAAGGGATACAATAAACCTCCAGAGGTGCATCGGAATGTAAAACTGGTGACACAGGAAACGCTCAAATCATAGACCGTAAGATGACACAGTTTTCTTGTACTTAAGTGGGCATTGTGGCTCTTATATTTAATTCCGATGCAATTTCTGTGTTTCATCGTACCTGTAAAGGTCCAAGGTATACAGTAAACCTCCAGAGGTGCATCGGAATGTAAAACTGGTGACACAGGAAACGCTCAAATCATAGACAGTAGGAGGGCTCAGTGTTCCTGTACATAAGCCGGCATTGTGTCTCTGATATTTAAATCCGATGCAATTTCTGTTTTTCATCGTCAATGGGAAGGTCCAAGGGATACAGTAAACCTGCACAGGTGCATCGGAATGTAAAACTGGTGACACCGGAAACGCTCAAAACATAGACAGTAGGAAGACTCAGTCTTCCTGTACTTAAGTCGGCATTGTGTCTCTTATATTTAATTCCGATGCAATTTCTGTGTTTCATCGTCAATGGGAACGTCCAAGGGATACAGTAAACCTGCAGAGGTGCATCGGAATGTAAAACTGGTGACACAGGAAACGCTCAAAACATAGACAGTAGAAATACAAACTCTTCCTGTACGTAAGTCGATATTGTGTCTCTTATATTTAATTCCGATGCAATTTCTGTGTTCCATCATCACTGTGTAGGTCCAATGGATACAGTAAACCTGCGGAGGTGCATCGGAATGTAAAACTGGTGACACAGGAAACGCTCAAATCATAAACAGTAGGAAGACTCAGTCTTCCTGTACTTAAGTCGTCATTGTGTCTCTTATATTTAATTCCGATGCAATTTCTGTGTTCCGTCATAACTGTGTAGGTCCAATAGATACAGTAAACCTGCGGAGGTGCATCGGAATGTAGAACTGGTGACACAGGAAACGCTCAAATCATAAACAGTAGGAAGACTCAGTCTTCCTGTACTTAAGTCGTCATTGTGTCTCTTATATTTAATTCCGATGCAATTTCTGTGTTTCATCGTCAATGGGAAGGTCCAATGGATACAGTAAACCTGCAGAGGCGCATCGGAATGTAAAACTGGTGTCGCATTAAACGCTCAAAGCATAGACAGTAGGAAGACTCAGTCTTCCTGTACTTAAGTCGGCATTGTGTCTCTTATATGTAAGTCCGATGCAATTTCTGTGTCTTTTCGTCAATGAGAAGGTCCAATGGATACAGTAAACCGGCAGAGTTGCATCGGAATTTATAACTGGTGACACAGGAAACGCGCAAAACATAGACACTAATGAGACTCAGTCTTCCTGTACTTAAGTCGGCATTGTGTCTCTTATATTTAATTCCGATGCAATTGCTGTGTTTCATCGTCAATGGGAAGGTCCAAGGGATACAATAAACCTCCAGAGGTGCATCGGAATGTAAAACTGGTGACACAGGAAACGCTCAAATCATAGACCGTAAGATGACACAGTTTTCTTGTACTTAAGTGGGCATTGTGACTCTTATATTTAATTCCGATGCAATTTCTGTGTTTCATCGTAACTGTGAAGGTCCAAGGTATACAGTAAACCTGCAGAGGTGCATCGGAATGTAAAACAGCTGACACAGGAAACGCTCAAAACATAGACAGTAGGAAGACTCAGTCTTCCTGTACTTGAGTCGGCATTGTGACTCTTATATTTAATTGCGATGCCATTTCTGTGTTTCATCGTCAATGGGAAGGTCCAAGGGATACAGTAAACCTGCACAGGTGCATTGGAATGTAAAACTGGTGACACAGGAAACGCTCAAAGCATAGACAGTAGGAGGGCTCAGACTTCCTGTACATTAGCCGGCATTGTGTCTCTAACATTGAAATCCGACGCAAGTTCTGTTTTTCATCGTCAATATGAAGGTCCAAGGGATAGAGTAAACCTGCACAGGTGCATTGGAATGTAAAACTGGTGACACCGGAAACGCTCAAAACATAGACAGTAGGAAGACTCAGTCTTTCTGTACTTAAGTCGGCATTGTGTCTCTTATATTTTATTCCAATGCAATTTCTGTGTTTCATCGTCGATGGGAAGGTCCAAGGGATATAGTAAACCTGCAGAGGTGCATCGGAATGTAAAACTGGTGACACAGGAAACGCTCAAAACATAGACAGTAGAAATACAAACTCTTCCTGTACGTAAGTCGATATTGTGTCTCTTATATTTAATTCCGATGCAATTTCTGTGTTCCATCATCACTGTGTAGGTCCAATGGATACAGTAAATCTGCGGAGGTGGATCGGAATGTAAAACTGGTGAAACAGGAAACGCTCAAAACATAGACAGTAGGAAGACTCAGTCTTCCTGTACTTAAGTCGTCATTGTGTCTCTTATATTTAATTCCGATGCAATATCTGTGTTTCATCGTCAATGGGAAGGTCCAATGAATACACTAAACCTGCAGAGGCGCATCGGAATGTTAAACTGGTGTCGCATTAAACGCCCAAAACATAGACAGTAGGAAGACTCAATCTTCCTGTACTTCAGTCGGCATTGTGTCTGTTATACTTAATTCCGATGCAATGTCTGTGTTTCATCGTCAATGGGAAGGTCCAAGGGATACAGTAAACCTGCAGAGGTGCATTGGAATGTAAAACTGGTGACACAGGAAACGCTCAAAGCATAGACAGTAGGAGGGCTCAGTCTTCCTGTACATAAGCCGGCATTGTGTCTCTTATATTTAAATCCGATGCAAGTTCTGTTTTTCATCGTCAATGGGAAGGTCCAAGGGATACAGTAAACCTGCAGAGGTGCATCGGAATGTAAAACTGGTGACACCGGAAACGCTCAAATCATAGACAGTAGGAAGACTCAGTCTTCCTGTACTTAAGTCGGCATTGTGTCTATTATATTTAATTCCGTTGCAATTTCTGTGTTTCATCGTCAATGGGAAGGTCCAATGGATACAGTAAACCTGCAGAGGTGCATCGGAATGTAAAACAGGTGACACAGGAAGCGCTCAAAACATAGACCCTAAGAAGACTCAGTTTTCTTGTACTTAAGTGGGCGTTGTATCTCTTATATTTAACTCCGATGCAATTTCTGTGTTTCATCGTCAGTAGGGTGATCGAAGGGATACAGTAAAGCTGCAGAGGTGTATCGGAATGTAAAACTGGTGACACAGGAAACGCTCAAAACATAGACCTTAAGATGACACAGTTTTCTTGTACTTAAGTGGGCATTGTGACTCTTATATTTAATTCCGATGCAATTTCTGTGTTTCATCGTAACTGTGAAGGTCCAAGGGATACAGTAAACCTGCAGAGGTGCATCGGAATGTTAAACTGCTGACACAGGAAACGCTCAAAACATAGACAGTAGGAAGACTCAGTCTTCCTGTACTTGAGTCGGCATTGTGACTCTTATATTTAATTGCGATGCCATTTCTGTGTTTCATCGTCAATGGGAAGGTCCAAGGGATACAGTAAACCTGCACAGGTGCATCGGAATGTAAAACTGGTGACACCGGAAACGCTCAAATCATAGACAGTAGGAAGACTCAGTCTTCCTGTACTGAAGTCGGCATTGTGTCTCTTATATTTAATTCCGATGCAAATTCTGTATTTCATCGTCAATGGGAAGGTCCAGGGGATACAGTAAACCTGCAGAGGTGCATCGGAATGCAAAACCGGTGACACAGGAAACGCCAAAACATAGACGGTAAGAAGACATAGTTTTCTTGTACTTAAGTCGGCGTTGTGTCTCTTATATTTAATTCCGATGCAATTGCTGTGTTTCATCGTCAATGGGAAGGTCCTATGGATACAGTAAACCTGCAGAAGTGCATCGGAATGTAAAACAGGTGACACAGGAAGCGCTCAAAACATAGACCCTAAGAAGACTCATTTTTCTTGTACTGAAGTGGGCATTGTATCTCTTATATTTAACTCCGATGCAATTTCAGTGTTTCATCGTCAGTAGGGTGATTCAAGGGATACTGTAAATCTGCAGAGGTGCATCGGAATGTAAAACAGGTGACCCAGGAAACGCTCAAAATATAGATAGTAGGAAGACTCAGTCTTCCTGTACTTAAGTCGGCATTGTGTCTCTTATATTTTAGTCCGATGCAATTTCTGTGTTTTTTCGTCAATGGGAAGGTCCAATGGATACAGTAAACCGGCAGAGTTGCATCGGAATGTATAACTGGGGACACAGGTAACGCTCAAAACATAGACATTAATAAGACTCAGTCTTCCTGTACTTAAGTCGGCATTGTGTCTCTTATATTTAATTCCGATGCAATTTCTGTTTTTCATCGTCAATGGGAAGGTCCAAGGGATTCAGTAAACCTGCACAGGTGCATCGGAATGTAAAACTGGTGACACCGGAAACGCTCAAAACATAGACAGTAGGAAGACTCAGTCTTCCTGTACTTAAGTCGGCATTGTGTCTCTTATATTTAATTCCGATGCAATTTCTGTGTTTCATCGTCAATGGGAAGTTCCAATGAATACAGTAAACCTGCAGAGGCGCATCGGAATGTAAAACTGGTGTCGCATTAAACACTCAAAGCATAGACAGTAGGAAGACTCAGTCTTCCTGTACTTAAGTCGGCATTGTGTCTCTTATATGTAAGTCCGATGCAATTTCTGTGTCTTTTCGTCAATGAGAAGGTCCAATGGATACAGAAAACCGGCAGAGTTGCATCGGAATTTATAACTGGTGACACAGGAAACGCGCAAAACATAGACACTAATGAGACTCAGTCTTCCTGTACTTAAGTCGGCATTGTGTCTCTTATATTTAATTCCGATGCAATTTCTGTGTTTCATCGTCAATGGGAAGGTCCAAGGGATACAATAAACCTCCAGAGGTGCATCGGAATGTAAAACTGGTGACACAGGAAACGCTCAAATCATAGACCGTAAGATGACACAGTTTTCTTGTACTTAAGTGGGCATTGTGACTCTTATATTTAATTCCGATGCAATTTCTGTGTTTCATCGTACCTGTAAAGGTCCAAGGTATACAGTAAACCTCCAGAGGTGCATCGGAATGTAAAACTGGTGACACAGGAAACGCTCAAATCATAGACAGTAGGAGGGCTCAGTGTTCCTGTACATAAGCCGGCATTGTGTCTCTGATATTTAAATCCGATGCAATTTCTGTTTTTCATCGACAATGGGAAGGTCCAAGGGATACAGTAAACCTGCACAGGTGCATCGGAATGTAAAACTGGTGACACCGGAAACGCTCAAAACATAGACAGTAGGAAGACTCAGTCTTCCTGTACTTAAGTCGGCATTGTGTCTCTTATATTTAATTCGGATGCAATTTCTGTGTTTCATCGTCAATGGGAACGTCCAAGGGATACAGTAAACCTGCAGAGGTGCATCGGAATGTAAAACTGGTGACACAGGAAACGCTCAAAATATAGACAGTAGAAATACAAACTCTTCCTGTACGTAAGTCGATATTGTGTCTCTTATATTTAATTCCGATGCAATTTCTGTGTTCCATCATCACTGTGTAGGTCCAATGGATACAGTAAACCTGCGGAGGTGCATCGGAATGTAAAACTGGTGACACAGGAAACGCTCAAATCATAAACAGTAGGAAGACTCAGTCTTCCTGTACTTAAGTCGTCATTGTGTCTCTTATATTTAATTCCGATGCAATTTCTGTGTTTCATCGTCAATGGGAAGGTCCAATGAATACAGTAAACCTGCAGAGGCGCATCGGAATGTAAAACTGGTGTCGCATTAAACGCTCAAAACATAGACAGTAGGAAGACTCAATCTTCCTGTACTTCAGTCGGCATTGTGTCTGTTATACTTAACTCCGATGCAATTTCTGTCTTTCATCGTCAGTGGGAAGGTCCAAGGGATACAGTATACCTGCAGAGGTGCATTTGAATGTAAAACTGGTGACACAGGAAACGCTCGAAGCATAGACAGTACGAGGGCCCAGTCTTCCTGTACATAAGCCGGCATTGTGTCTCTTATATTTAAATCCGATGCAAGTTCTGTTTTTCATCGACAATGGGAAGGTCCAAGGGATACAGTAAACCTGCACAGGTGCATCGGAATGTAGAACTGGTGACACCGGAAACGCTCAAAACAAAGACAGTAGGAAGACTCAATCTTCCTGTACTTAAGTCGGCATTGTGTCTCTTATATTTAATTCTGATGCAATTTCTGTATTTCATCGTCAATGGGAAGGTCCAAGGGATACTGAAACCTGCAGAGGTGCATCGGAATGTAAAACTGGTGGCACAGGAAACGCTCAAAACATAGACCTTAAGAAGACTCAGTTTTCTTGTACTTAAGTCGGCGTTGTGTCTCTTATATTTATTTCCGATGCAATTTCTGCGTTTCATCGTCAATGGGAAGGTCCAAGGGATACAGTAAACCTGCAGAGGTGACCCGGAATGTAAAACTGGTGCCACAGGATACGCTCAAAACATAGACTGTAGAAATACAAACTCTTCCTGTACGTAAGTCGATATTGTGTCTCTTATATTTAATTCCGATGCAATTTCTGTGTTCCGTCATAACTGTGTAGGTCCAATAGATACAGTAAACCTGCGGAGGTGCATCGGAATGTAAAACTGGTGACACAGGAAACGCTCAAATCATAAACAGTAGGAAGACTCAGTCTTCCTGTACTTAAGTCGTCATTGTGTCTCTTATATTTAATTCCGATGCAATTTCTGTGTTTCATCGTCAATGGGAAGGTCCAATGAATACAGTAAACCTGCAGAGGCGCATCGGAATGTAAAACTGGTGTCGCATTAAACGCTCAAAGCATAGACAGTAGGAAGACTCAGTCTTCCTGTACTTAAGTCGGCATTGTGTCTCTTATATGTAAGTCCGATGCAATTTCTGTGTCTTTTCGTCAATGAGAAGGTCCAATGGATACAGTAAACCGGCAGAGTTGCATCGGAATTTATAACTGGTGACACAGGAAACGCGCAAAACATAGACACTAATAAGACTCAGTCTTCCTGTACTTAAGTCGGCATTGTGTCTCTTATATTTAATTCCGATGCAATTTCTGTGTTTCATCGTCAATGGGAAGGTCCAAGGGATACAATAAACCTCCAGAGGTGCATCGGAATGTAAAACTGGTGACACAGGAAACGCTCAAATCATAGACCGTAAGATGACACAGTTTTCTTGTACTTAAGTGGGCATTGTGACTCTTATATTTAATTCCGATGCAATTTCTGTGTTTCATCGTAACTGTGAAGGTCCAAGGCATACAGTAAAACTGCACAGGTGCATCGGAATGTAAAACAGCTGACACAGGAAACGCTCAAAACATAGACAGTAGGAAGACTCAGTCTTCCTGTACTTAAGTCGTCATTGTGTCTCTTATATTTAATTCCGATGCAATTTCTGTGTTTCATCGTCAATGGGAAGGTCCAATGAATACACTAAACCTGCAGAGGCGCATCGGAATGTTAAACTGGTGTCGCATTAAACGCCCAAAACATAGACAGTAGGAAGACTCAATCTTCCTGTACTTCAGTCGGCATTGTGTCTGTTATACTTAATTCCGATGCAATGTCTGTGTTTCATCGTCAATGGGAAGGTCCAAGGGATACAGTAAACCTGCAGAGGTGCATTGGAATGTAAAACTGGTGACACAGGAAACGCTCAAAGCATAGACAGTAGGAGGGCTCAGTCTTCCTGTACATAAGCCGGCATTGTGTCTCTTATATTTAAATCCGATGCAAGTTCTGTTTTTCATCGTCAATGGGAAGGTCCAAGGGATACAGTAAACCTGCAGAGGTGCATCGGAATGTAGAACTGGTGACACCGGAAACGCTCAAATCATAGACAGTAGGAAGACTCAGTCTTCCTGTACTTAAGTCGGCATTGTGTCTATTATATTTAATTCCGTTGCAATTTCTGTGTTTCATCGTCAATGGGAAGGTCCAATGGATACAGTAAACCTGCAGAGGTGCATCGGAATGTAAAACAGGTGACACAGGAAGCGCTCAAAACATAGACCCTAAGAAGACTCAGTTTTCTTGTACTTAAGTGGGCGTTGTATCTCTTATATTTAACTCCGATGCAATTTCTGTGTTTCATCGTCAGTAGGGTGATCGAAGGGATACAGTAAAGCTGCAGAGGTGTATCGGAATGTAAAACTGGTGATACAGGAAACGCTCAAAACATAGACCTTAAGATGACACAGTTTTCTTGTACTTAAGTGGGCATTGTGACTCTTATATTTAATTCCGATGCAATTTCTATGTTTCATCGTAACTGTGAAGGTCAAGGGGATACAGTAAACCAGCAGAGGTGCATCGGAATGTTAAACTGCTGACACAGGAAACGCTCAAAACATAGACAGTAGGAAGACTCAGTCTTCCTGTACTTGAGTCGGCATTGTGACTCTTATATTTAATTGCGATGCCATTTCTGTGTTTCATCGTCAATGGGAAGGTCCAAGGGATATAGTAAACCTGCACAGGTGCATCGGAATGTAAAACGGTGACACCGGAAACGCTCAAATCATAGACAGTAGGAAGACTCAGTCTTCCTGTACTTAAGTCGGCATTGTGTCTCTTATATTTAATTCCGATGCAATTTCTGTATTTCATCGTCAATGGGAAGGTCCAGGGGATACAGTACACCTGCAGAGGTGCATCGGAATGTAAAACAGGTGACACAGGAAGCGCTCAAAACATAGACAGTAGGAAGACTCAGTCTTTCTGTACTGAAGTGGGCATTGTATCTCTTATATTTAACTCCGATGCAATTTCAGTGTTTCATCGTCAGTAGGGTGATCGAAGGGATACAGTAAAGCTGCAGAGGTGTATCGGAATGTAAAACTGGTGACACAGGAAACGCTCAAAACATAGACCTTAAGATGACACAGTTTTCTTGTACTTAAGTCGGCGTTGTGTCTCTTATATTTAATTCCGATGCAATTTCTGTGTTTCATCGTCAATGGGAAGGTCCAATGGATACAGTAAACCTGCAGAAGTGCATCGGAATGTAAAACAGGTGACACAGGAAGCGCTCAAAACATAGACAGTAGGAAGACTCAGTCTTTCTGTACTGAAGTGGGCATTGTATCTCTTATATTTAACTCCGATGCAATTTCAGTGTTTCATCGTCAGTAGGGTGATTCAAGGGATACTGTAAATCTGCGGAGGTGCATCGGAATGTAAAACAGGTGACCCAGGAAACGCTCAAAACATAGATAGTAGGAAGACTCAGTCTTCCTGTACTTAAGTCGGCATTGTGTCTCTTATATTTTAGTCCGATGCAATTTCTGTGTTTTTTCGTCAATGGGAAGGTCCAATGGATACAGTAAACCGGCAGAGTTGCATCGGAATGTATAACTGGTGACACAGGAAACGCTCAAATCATAGACATTAATAAGACTCAGTCTTCCTGTACTTAAGTCGGCATTGTGTCTCTTATATTTAATTCCGATGCAATTTCTGCGTTTCATCGTCAATGGGAAGGTCCAAGGGATACAATAAACCTCCAGAGGTGCATCGGAATGTAAAACTGGTGACACAGGAAACGCTCAAATCATAGACAGTAGGAGGGCTCAGTGTTCCTGTACATAAGCCGGCATTGTGTCTCTTATATTTAATTCCGATGCAATTTCTGTGTTTCATCGTCAATGGGAACGTCCAAGGGATACAGTAAAGCTGCAGAGGTGCATCGGAATGTAAAACTGGTGACACAGGAAACGCTCAAAACATAGACAGTAGAAATACAAACTCTTCCTGTACGTAAGTCGATATTGTGTCTCTTATATTTAATTCCGATGAAATTTCTGTGTTCCATCATCACTGTGTAGGTCCAATGGATACAGTAAACCTGCGGAGGTGCATCGGATTGTAAAACTGGTGACGCAGGAAACGCTCAAATCATAAACAGTAGGAAGACTCAGTCTTCCTGTACTTAAGTCGTCATTGTGTCTCTTATATTTAATTCCGATGCAATTTCTGTGTTTCATCGTCAATGGGAAGGTCCAATGAATACAGTAAACCTGCAGAGGCGCATCGGAATGTAAAACTGGTGTCGCATTAAACGCTCAAAACATAGACAGTAGGAAGACTCAATCTTGCTGTACTTCAGTCGGCATTGTGTCTGTTATACTTAACTCCGATGCAATTTCTGTCTTTCATCGTCAATGGCAAGGTCCAAGGGATACAGTATACCTGCAGAGGTGCATTGGAATGTAAAACTGGTGACACAGGAAACGCACAAAGCATAGACAGTAGGAGGGCTCAGTCTTCCTGTACATAAGCCGGCATTGTGTCTCTTATATTTAAATCCGATGCAAGTTCTGTTTTTCATCGGCAATGGGAAGGTCCAAGGGATACAGTAAACCTGCACAGGTGCATCGGAATGTAAAACTGGTGACACCGGAAACGCTCAAAACATAGACAGTAGGAAGACTCGATCTTCCTGTACTTAAGTCGGCATTGTGTCTCTTATATTTAATTCTGATGCAATTTCTGTACTTCATCGTCAATGGGAAGGTCCAAGGGATACTGTAAACCTGCAGAGGTGCATCGGAATGTAAAACTGGTGGCACAGGAAACGCTCAAAACATAGACCTTAAGAAGACTCAGTTTTCTTGTACTTAAGTCGGCGTTGTGTCTCTTATGTTTAATTCCGATGCAATTTCTGCGTTTCATCGTCAATGGGAAGGTCCAAGGGATACAGTAAACCTGCAGAGGTGCATCGGAATGTAAAACTGGTGACACAGGATACGCTCAAAACATAGACTGTAGAAATACAAACTCTTCCTGTACGTAAGTCGATATTGTGTCTCTTATATTTAATTCCGATGCAATTTCTGTGTTCCGTCATCACCGTGTAGGTCCAATAGATACAGTAAACCTGCGGAGGTGCATCGGAATGTAAAACTGGTGACACAGGAAACGCTCAAATCATAAACAGTAGGAAGACTCAGTCTTCCTGTACTTAAGTCGTCATTGTGTCTCTTATATTTAATTCCGATGCAATTTCTGTGTTTCATCGTCAATGGGAAGGTCCAATGAATACAGTAAACCTGCAGAGGCGCATCGGAATGTAAAACTAGTGTCGCATTAAACACTCAAAGCATAGACAGTTGGAAGACTCAGTCTTCCTGTACTTAAGTCGGCATTGTGTCTCTTATATGTAAGTCCGATGCAATTTCTGTGTCTTTTCGTCAATGAGAAGGTCCAATGGATACAGTAAACCGGCAGAGTTGCATCGGAATTTATAACTGGTGACACAGGAAACGCGCAGAACATAGACACTAATGAGACTCAGTCTTCCTGTACTTAAGTCGGCATTGTGTCTCTTATATTTAATTCCGATGCAATTTCTGTGTTTCATCGTCAATGGGAAGGTCCAAGGGATACAATAAACCTCCAGAGTTGCATCGGAATGTAAAACTGGTGACACAGGAAACGCTCAAATCATAGACCGTAAGATGACACAGTTTTCTTGTACTTAAGTGGGCATTGTGACTCTTATATTTAATTGCGATGCCATTTCTGTGTTTCATCGTCAATGGGAAGGTCCAAGGGATACAGTAAACCTGCACAGGTGCATTGGAATGTAAAACTGGTGACACAGGAAACGCTCAAAGCATAGACAGTAGGAGGGCTCAGACTTCCTGTACATAAGCCGGCATTGTGTCTCTTATATTGAAATCCGATGCAAGTTCTGATTTTCATCGTCAATTGGAAGGTCCAAGGGATAGAGTAAACCTGCATAGGTGCATCGGAATGTAAAACTGGTGACACCGGAAACGCTCAAAGCATAGACAGTAGGAAGACTCAGTCTTTCTGTACTTAAGTCGGCATTGTGTCTCTTATATTTTATTCCGATGCAATTTCTGTTTTTCATCGTCGATGGGAAGGTCCAAGGGATACAGTAAACCTGCAGAGGTGCATCGGAATGTAAAACTGGTGACACAGGAAACGCTCAAAACATAGACAGTAGAAATACAAACTCTTCCTGTACGTAAGTCGATATTGTGTCTCTTATATTTAATTCCGATGCAATTTCTGTGTTCCATCATCACTGTGTAGGTCCAATGGATACAGTAAACCTGCGGAGGTGCATCGGAATGTAAAACTGGTGACACAGGAAACGCTCAAAACATAGACAGTAGGAAGACTCAGTCTTCCTGTACTTAAGTCGTCAATGTGTCTCTTATATTTAATTCCGATGCAATTTCTGTGTTTCATCGTCAATGGGAAGGTCCAATGAATACAGTAAACCTGCAGAGGCGCATCGGAATGTTAAACTGGTGTCGCATTAAACGCCCAAAACATAGACAGTAGGAAGACTCAATCTTCCTGTACTTCAGTCGGCATTGTGTCTGTTATACTTAATTCCGATGCAATGTCTGTGTTTCATCGTCAATGGGAAGGTCCAAGGGATACAGTAAACCTGCAGAGGTGCATTGGAATGTAAAACTGGTGACACAGGAAACGCTCAAAGCATAGACAGTAGGAGGGCTCAGTCTTCCTGTACATAAGCCGGCCTTGTGTCTCTTATATTTAAATCCGATGCAAGTTCTGTTTTTCATCGTCAATGGGAAGGTCCAAGGGATACAGTAAACCTGCAGAGGTGCATCGGAAGGTAAAACTGGTGACACCGGAAACGCTCAAATCATAGACAGTAGGAAGACTCAGTCTTCCTGTACTTAAGTCGGCATTGTGTCTCTTATATTTAATTCCGATGCAATTTCTGTATTTCATCGTCAATGGGAAGGTCCAAGGGGTACAGTAAACCTGCAGAGGTGCATCGGAATGAAAACTGGTGACACAGGAAACGCTCAAAACATAGACCGTAAGAAGCCTCAGTTTTCTTGTACTTAAGTCGGCGTTGAGTCTATTATATTTAATTCCGTTGCAATTTCTGTGTTTCTTCGTCAATGGGAAGGTCCAATGGATACAGTAAACCTGCAGAGGTGCATCGGAATGTAAAACAGGTGACACAGGAAGCGCTCAAAACATAGACCCTAAGAAGACTCAGTTTTCTTGTACTTAAGTGGGCGTTGTATCTCTTATATTTATCTCCGATGCAATTTCTGTGTTTCATCGTCAGTAGGGTGATCGAAGGGATACAGTAAAGCTGCAGAGGTGTATCGGAATGTAAAACTGGTGACACAGGAAACTCTCAAAACATAGACCTTAAGATGACACAGTTTTCTTGTACTTAAGTGGGCATTGTGACTCTTATATTTAATTCCGATGCAATTTCTGTGTTTCATCGTATCTGTGAAGGTCCAAGGGATACAGTAAACCTGCAGAGGTGCATCGGAATGTTAAACTGCTGACACAGGAAACGCTCAAAACATAGACATTAGGAAGACTCAGTCTTCCTGTACTTGAGTCGGCATTGTGACTCTTATATTTAATTGCGATGCCATATCTGTGTTTCATCGTCAATGGGAAGGTCCAAGGGATACAGTAAACCTGCACAGGTACATCGGAATGTAAAACTGGTGACACCGGAAACGCTCAAATCATAGACAGTAGGAAGACTCAGTCTTCCTGTACTTAAGTCGGCAATGTGTCGCTTATATTTAATTCCGATGCAATTTCTGTATTTCATCATCAATGCGAAGGTCCAAGGCATACAGTAAACCTGCAGAGGTGCATCGGAATGTAAAAGTGGTGACACGGGAAACGCTCAAATCATAGACCCTAAGAAGACTCAGTTTTCTTGTAATTAAGTCGGCATTGTGTCTCTTATATTTAATTCCGATGCAATTTCTGTGTTTCATCGTCAATGGGAAGGTCCAATGAATACAGTAAACCTCCAGAGGTGCATCGGAATATAAAACTGGTGACACAGGAAACGCTCGAAACATAGACCGTAAGAAGACACAGTTTTTTGTACTTAAGTGGGCATTGTGACTCTTATATTTAATTCCGATGGAATTTCTGTATTTCATCGTCAATGGGAAGGTCCAAGGGATACAGTAAACCTGCAGAGGTGCATCGGAATGTAAAACTGGTGACACCGGAAACGCTCAAATCATAGACCTTAAGAAGACTCATTTTTCTTGTACTTAAGTCGGCATTGTGTCTCTTCTATTTATTTCCGCTGCAATTTCTGTGTTTCATCGTCAATGGGAAGGTCCAATGAATACAGTAATCCTGCAGAGGTGCATCGGAATGTAAAACTGGTGTCGCAGGAAACGCTCAAAACATAGAGAGTAGGAAGACTCAATCTTCCTGTACTTCAGTCGGCATTGTGTGTGTTATACTTAATTCCGATGCAATTTCTGTGTTTCATCGTCAATGGGAAGGTCCAAGGGATACAGTAAACCTGCAGAGGTGCATCGGAATGTAAAACTGGGAACACAGGAAACGCTCAAAACATAGACGGTAAGAAGACTCAGTTTTCTTGTACTTAAGTCGGCGTTGTGTCTCTTATATTTAATTCCGATGCAATTTCTGTGTTCCATCATCACTGCGCAGGTCCAATGGATACAGTAAACCTGCGCAGGTGCATCGGAATGTAAAACTGGTGACACAGGAAACGCTCAAAGCATAGACAGTAGGAAGACTCAGTCTTCCTGTACTTAAGTCGGCAATGTGTCTCTTATATTTAATTCCGATGCAATTTCTGTGTTTCATCGTCAATGGGAAGGTCCAATGAATACAGTAATCCTGCAGAGGTGCTCTGAATGTAAAACTGGTGACACAGGAAACGCTCAAATCATAGACAGTAGGAAGACTCAGTCTTCCTGTACTTAAGTCGGCATTGTGTCTCTTATATTTAATTCCGATGCAATTTCTGTATTTCATCGTCAATGGGAAGGTCCAAGGGATACAGTAAACCTGCAGAGGGGCATCGGAATGTAAAACTGGGAACACAGGAAACGCTCAAAACATAGACGGTAAGAAGACTCAGTTTTCTTGTACTTAAGTCGGCGTTGTGTCTCTTATATTTAATTCCGATGCAATTTCTGTGTTTCATCGTCAATGGGAAGGTCCAAGGGATACAGTAAACCTGCAGAGGTGCATCGGAATGTAAAAATTGTGACACAGGAAACGCTCAGAACATAGACAGTAGAAATACAAACTCTTCCTGTACGTAAGTCGACATTGTGTCTCTTATATTTAATTCCGATGCAATTTCAGTGTTCCATCATCACTGCGAAGGTCCAATGGATACAGTAAACCTGCGCAGGTGCATCGGAATGTAAAACTGGTGACACAGGAAACGCTCAAAGCATAGATAGTAGGAGGGCTCAGTCTTCCTGTACATAAGCCGGCATTGTGTCTCTTATACGAGGTGTGGCTAGAAAAGAACCGGACTAGTACTGGTGAAACAATAAAACGAATGCAATAAGGCTGAAAGTCGCGTGGCCTGTCACGTGACTCTCGCTCCGCCTACTGCTTGAGTTTCATCAGCCTCCTGCACTCAGTCTGCCCGTGGCGTCTGTTTTAAGTAGTTGACGTTTTGTCTGTGCGTGGGAAAATGTTGAGTGTACAGAAAGAACAGCGTGTTAACATCAAATTTTGTTTCAAACTAGGAAAATCTGCAAGTGAAACGTTTGTAATGTTACAACAAGTGTACGGCGATGATTGTTTATCGCGAACACAAGTGTTTGAGTGGTTTAAACGATTTAAAGATGGCCGCGAAGACACCAGTGGTGACACTCGCACTGGCAGACCATTGTCAGAAAAAACTGATGCAAACATTGAAAAAATCGGTAAACTTGATCGACAAGATCACCGTTTAACAATAAGAGCAGTGTCTGAGTTAACAGGAGTTGACAAGGAAAGTGTCGAACATGTTTACCGATTTTTTCAATGTTTGCATCAGTTATTGCTGACAATGGTCCGCCAGTGCGAGTGTCATCACTGGTGTCTTCGCGGCCATCTTTAAATCGTTTAAACCACTGAAACACTTGTGTTCGCGATAAACAATCATCGCCGTACACTTGTTGTAACATTACAAACGTTTCACTTGCAGATTTTCCTAGTTTGAAACAAAATTTGATGTTAACACGCTGTTCGCTCTGTACACTCAACAT
Organism: Schistocerca nitens; assembly: GCF_023898315.1. Lineage (NCBI taxonomy): Eukaryota > Metazoa > Arthropoda > Insecta > Orthoptera > Acrididae > Schistocerca > Schistocerca nitens. The sequence continues at coordinate 9,180,757 of NC_064617.1, read as the reverse complement.
TTTCCGACGCACAGACAAAACGTCAACTACTTAAAACAGACGCCACGGGCAGACTGAGTGCAGGAGGCTGATGAAAGTCGAGCAGTAGGCGCAGCGAGAGTCACGTGACAGGCCACGCGACTTTCAGTCTTATGGCATTCGTTTTATTGTTTCACCAGTACTAGTCCGGTCTTTTTCTAGCCACACCTCGTATTTAAATCCGATGCAATTACTGTTTTTCATCGTCAATGGGAAGGTCCAAGGGATACAGTAAACCTGCACAGGTGCATCGGAATGTAAAACTGGTGACACCGGAAACGCTCAAAACATAGGCAGTAGGAAGACTCAGTCTTCCTGTACTTAAGTCGGCATTGTGTCTCTTATATTTAATTCCGATGCAATTTCTGTATTTCATCGTCAATGGGAAGGTCCAAGGGATACAGTAAACCTGCAGAGGTGCATCGGAAGGTAAAACTGGTGACACAGGAAACGCTCAAAACATAGACCGTAAGAAGACTCAGTTTTCTTGTACTTAAGTCGGCGTTGTGTCTCTTATATTTAATTCCGAAGGAATTTCTGTGTTTCATCGTCAATAGGAAGGTCCAATGGATACAGTAAACCTGCAGAGGTGCATCGGAATGTATAACTGGTGACACAGGAAACACTAAAACATAGACATTAATAACACTCAGTCTTCCCGTACTTAAGTCGGCATGGTGTCTCATTTAATTCCGATGCAATTTCTGTGTTTCATCGTCAATGGGAAGGTCCAAGGGATACAATAAACCTCCACAGGTGCATCGGAATGTAAAACTGGCGACACAGGAAACGCTCTAAACATAGACAGTAGGAAGACTCAGTCTTCCTGTACTTGAGTCGGCATTGTGACTCTTATATTTAATTTTGATGCAATTTCTGTGTTTCATCGTCAATGGGAAGGTCCAAGGGATACAGTAAACCTGCACAGGTGCATCGGAATGTAAAACTGGTGAAACCGGAAACGCTCAAAACATAGACAGTAGGAAGACTCAGTCTTCTTGTACTTAAGTCGGCATTGTGTCTGTTATACTTAATTCCGATGCAATTTCTGTGTTTCATCGTCACTGTGAAGGTCCAAGGGATACAGTAAACCTGCAGAGGTGCATCGGAATGTAAAAATGCTGACACAGGAAACGCTCAAAACATATACATTAATATGACTCGGTCTTCCTGTACTTAAGTCGGCATTGTGTCTCTTATATTTAATTCCGATGCAATTTCTGTATTTCATCGTCAATGCGAAGGTCCAAGGCATACAGTAAACCTGCAGAGGTGCATCGGAATGTAAAACTGGTGGCACAGGAAACGCTCAAAACATAGACCTTAAGAAGACTCAGTTTTCTTGTACTTAAGTCGGCGTTGTGTCTCTTATGTTTAATTCCGATGCAATTTCTGCGTTTCATCGTCAATGGGAAGGTCCAAGGGATACAGTAAACCTGCAGAGGTGCATCGGAATGTAAAACTGGTGACACAGGATACGCTCAAAACATAGACTGTAGAAATACAAACTCTTCCTGTACGTAAGTCGATATTGTGTCTCTTATATTTAATTCCGATGCAATTTCTGTGTTCCGTCATCACCGTGTAGGTCCAATAGATACAGTAAACCTGCGGAGGTGCATCGGAATGTAAAACTGGTGACACAGGAAACGCTCAAATCATAAACAGTAGGAAGACTCAGTCTTCCTGTACTTAAGTCGTCATTGTGTCTCTTATATTTAATTCCGATGCAATTTCTGTGTTTCATCGTCAATGGGAAGGTCCAATGAATACAGTAAACCTGCAGAGGCGCATCGGAATGTAAAACTAGTGTCGCATTAAACACTCAAAGCATAGACAGTTGGAAGACTCAGTCTTCCTGTACTTAAGTCGGCATTGTGTCTCTTATATGTAAGTCCGATGCAATTTCTGTGTCTTTTCGTCAATGAGAAGGTCCAATGGATACAGTAAACCGGCAGAGTTGCATCGGAATTTATAACTGGTGACACAGGAAACGCGCAGAACATAGACACTAATGAGACTCAGTCTTCCTGTACTTAAGTCGGCATTGTGTCTCTTATATTTAATTCCGATGCAATTTCTGTGTTTCATCGTCAATGGGAAGGTCCAAGGGATACAATAAACCTCCAGAGTTGCATCGGAATGTAAAACTGGTGACACAGGAAACGCTCAAATCATAGACCGTAAGATGACACAGTTTTCTTGTACTTAAGTGGGCATTGTGACTCTTATATTTAATTGCGATGCCATTTCTGTGTTTCATCGTCAATGGGAAGGTCCAAGGGATACAGTAAACCTGCACAGGTGCATTGGAATGTAAAACTGGTGACACAGGAAACGCTCAAAGCATAGACAGTAGGAGGGCTCAGACTTCCTGTACATAAGCCGGCATTGTGTCTCTTATATTGAAATCCGATGCAAGTTCTGATTTTCATCGTCAATTGGAAGGTCCAAGGGATAGAGTAAACCTGCATAGGTGCATCGGAATGTAAAACTGGTGACACCGGAAACGCTCAAAGCATAGACAGTAGGAAGACTCAGTCTTTCTGTACTTAAGTCGGCATTGTGTCTCTTATATTTTATTCCGATGCAATTTCTGTTTTTCATCGTCGATGGGAAGGTCCAAGGGATACAGTAAACCTGCAGAGGTGCATCGGAATGTAAAACTGGTGACACAGGAAACGCTCAAAACATAGACAGTAGAAATACAAACTCTTCCTGTACGTAAGTCGATATTGTGTCTCTTATATTTAATTCCGATGCAATTTCTGTGTTCCATCATCACTGTGTAGGTCCAATGGATACAGTAAACCTGCGGAGGTGCATCGGAATGTAAAACTGGTGACACAGGAAACGCTCAAAACATAGACAGTAGGAAGACTCAGTCTTCCTGTACTTAAGTCGTCAATGTGTCTCTTATATTTAATTCCGATGCAATTTCTGTGTTTCATCGTCAATGGGAAGGTCCAATGAATACAGTAAACCTGCAGAGGCGCATCGGAATGTTAAACTGGTGTCGCATTAAACGCCCAAAACATAGACAGTAGGAAGACTCAATCTTCCTGTACTTCAGTCGGCATTGTGTCTGTTATACTTAATTCCGATGCAATGTCTGTGTTTCATCGTCAATGGGAAGGTCCAAGGGATACAGTAAACCTGCAGAGGTGCATTGGAATGTAAAACTGGTGACACAGGAAACGCTCAAAGCATAGACAGTAGGAGGGCTCAGTCTTCCTGTACATAAGCCGGCCTTGTGTCTCTTATATTTAAATCCGATGCAAGTTCTGTTTTTCATCGTCAATGGGAAGGTCCAAGGGATACAGTAAACCTGCAGAGGTGCATCGGAAGGTAAAACTGGTGACACCGGAAACGCTCAAATCATAGACAGTAGGAAGACTCAGTCTTCCTGTACTTAAGTCGGCATTGTGTCTCTTATATTTAATTCCGATGCAATTTCTGTATTTCATCGTCAATGGGAAGGTCCAAGGGGTACAGTAAACCTGCAGAGGTGCATCGGAATGAAAACTGGTGACACAGGAAACGCTCAAAACATAGACCGTAAGAAGCCTCAGTTTTCTTGTACTTAAGTCGGCGTTGAGTCTATTATATTTAATTCCGTTGCAATTTCTGTGTTTCTTCGTCAATGGGAAGGTCCAATGGATACAGTAAACCTGCAGAGGTGCATCGGAATGTAAAACAGGTGACACAGGAAGCGCTCAAAACATAGACCCTAAGAAGACTCAGTTTTCTTGTACTTAAGTGGGCGTTGTATCTCTTATATTTATCTCCGATGCAATTTCTGTGTTTCATCGTCAGTAGGGTGATCGAAGGGATACAGTAAAGCTGCAGAGGTGTATCGGAATGTAAAACTGGTGACACAGGAAACTCTCAAAACATAGACCTTAAGATGACACAGTTTTCTTGTACTTAAGTGGGCATTGTGACTCTTATATTTAATTCCGATGCAATTTCTGTGTTTCATCGTATCTGTGAAGGTCCAAGGGATACAGTAAACCTGCAGAGGTGCATCGGAATGTTAAACTGCTGACACAGGAAACGCTCAAAACATAGACATTAGGAAGACTCAGTCTTCCTGTACTTGAGTCGGCATTGTGACTCTTATATTTAATTGCGATGCCATATCTGTGTTTCATCGTCAATGGGAAGGTCCAAGGGATACAGTAAACCTGCACAGGTACATCGGAATGTAAAACTGGTGACACCGGAAACGCTCAAATCATAGACAGTAGGAAGACTCAGTCTTCCTGTACTTAAGTCGGCAATGTGTCGCTTATATTTAATTCCGATGCAATTTCTGTATTTCATCATCAATGCGAAGGTCCAAGGCATACAGTAAACCTGCAGAGGTGCATCGGAATGTAAAAGTGGTGACACGGGAAACGCTCAAATCATAGACCCTAAGAAGACTCAGTTTTCTTGTAATTAAGTCGGCATTGTGTCTCTTATATTTAATTCCGATGCAATTTCTGTGTTTCATCGTCAATGGGAAGGTCCAATGAATACAGTAAACCTCCAGAGGTGCATCGGAATATAAAACTCGTGACACAGGAAACGCTCGAAACATAGACCGTAAGAAGACACAGTTTTTTGTACTTAAGTGGGCATTGTGACTCTTATATTTAATTCCGATGGAATTTCTGTATTTCATCGTCAATGGGAAGGTCCAAGGGATACAGTAAACCTGCAGAGGTGCATCGGAATGTAAAACTGGTGACACGGGAAACGCTCAAATCATAGACCTTAAGAAGACTCATTTTTCTTGTACTTAAGTCGGCATTGTGTCTCTTATATTTATTTCCGCTGCAATTTCTGTGTTTCATCGTCAATGGGAAGGTCCAATGAATACAGTAATCCTGCAGAGGTGCATCGGAATGTAAAACTGGTGTCGCAGGAAACGCTCAAAACATAGAGAGTAGGAAGACTCAATCTTCCTGTACTTCAGTCGGCATTGTGTGTGTTATACTTAATTCCGATGCAATTTCTGTGTTTCATCGTCAATGGGAAGGTCCAAGGGATACAGTAAACCTGCAGAGGTGCATCGGAATGTAAAACTGGGAACACAGGAAACGCTCAAAACATAGACGGTAAGAAGACTCAGTTTTCTTGTACTTAAGTCGGCGTTGTGTCTCTTATATTTAATTCCGATGCAATTTCTGTGTTCCATCATCACTGCGCAGGTCCAATGGATACAGTAAACCTGCGCAGGTGCATCGGAATGTAAAACTGGTGACACAGGAAACGCTCAAAGCATAGACAGTAGGAAGACTCAGTCTTCCTGTACTTAAGTCGGCAATGTGTCTCTTATATTTAATTCCGATGCAATTTCTGTGTTTCATCGTCAATGGGAAGGTCCAATGAATACAGTAATCCTGCAGAGGTGCTCTGAATGTAAATTTGGTGACACAGGAAACGCTCAAATCATAGACAGTAGGAAGACTCAGTCTTCCTGTACTTAAGTCGGCATTGTGTCTCTTAAATTTAATTCCGATGCAATTTCTGTATTTCATCGTCAATGGGAAGGTCCAAGGGATACAGTAAACCTGCAGAGGGGCATCGGAATGTAAAACTGGGAACACAGGAAACGCTCAAAACATAGACGGTAAGAAGACTCAGTTTTCTTGTACTTAAGTCGGCGTTGTGTCTCTTATATTTAATTCCGATGCAATTTCTGTGTTTCATCGTCAATGGGAAGGTCCAAGGGATACAGTAAACCTGCAGAGGTGCATCGGAATGTAAAAATTGTGACACAGGAAACGCTCAGAACATAGACAGTAGAAATACAAACTCTTCCTGTACGTAAGTCGACATTGTGTCTCTTATATTTAATTCCGATGCAATTTCAGTGTTCCATCATCACTGCGAAGGTCCAATGGATACAGTAAACCTGCGCAGGTGCATCGGAATGTAAAACTGGTGACACAGGAAACGCTCAAAGCATAGATAGTAGGAGGGCTCAGTCTTCCTGTACATAAGCCGGCATTGTGTCTCTTATACGAGGTGTGGCTAGAAAAGAACCGGACTAGTACTGGTGAAACAATAAAACGAATGCAATAAGGCTGAAAGTCGCGTGGCCTGTCACGTGACTCTCGCTCCGCCTACTGCTTGAGTTTCATCAGCCTCCTGCACTCAGTCTGCCCGTGGCGTCTGTTTTAAGTAGTTGACGTTTTGTCTGTGCGTGGGAAAATGTTGAGTGTACAGAAAGAACAGCGTGTTAACATCAAATTTTGTTTCAAACTAGGAAAATCTGCAAGTGAAACGTTTGTAATGTTACAACAAGTGTACGGCGATGATTGTTTATCGCGAACACAAGTGTTTGAGTGGTTTAAACGATTTAAAGATGGCCGCGAAGACACCAGTGGTGACACTCGCACTGGCAGACCATTGTCAGAAAAAACTGATGCAAACATTGAAAAAATCGGTAAACTTGATCGACAAGATCGCCGTTTAACAATAAGAGCAGTGTCTGAGTTAACAGGAGTTGACAAGGAAAGTGTCGAACATGTTTACCGATTTTTTCAATGTTTGCATCAGTTATTGCTGACAATGGTCCGCCAGTGCGAGTGTCATCACTGGTGTCTTCGCGGCCATCTTTAAATCGTTTAAACCACTGAAACACTTGTGTTCGCGATAAACAATCATCGCCGTACACTTGTTGTAACATTACAAACGTTTCACTTGCAGATTTTCCTAGTTTGAAACAAAATTTGATGTTAACACGCTGTTCGCTCTGTACACTCAACATTTTCCGACGCACAGACAAAACGTCAACTACTTAAAACGGACGCCACGGGCAGACTGAGTGCAGGAGGCTGATGAAAGTCGAGCAGTAGGCGCAGCGAGAGTCACGTGACAGGCCACGCGACTTTCAGCCTTATGGCATTCGTTTTATTGTTTCACCAGTACTAGTCCGGTCTTTTTCTAGCCACACCTCGTATTTAAATCCGATGCAATTACTGTTTTTCATCGTCAATGGGAAGGTCCAAGGGATACAGTAAACCTGCACAGGTGCATCGGAATGTAAAACTGGTGACACCGGAAACGCTCAAAACATAGGCAGTAGGAAGACTCAGTCTTCCTGTACTTAAGTCGGCATTGTGTCTCTTATATTTAATTCCGATGCAATTTCTGTATTTCATCGTCAATGGGAAGGTCCAAGGGATACAGTAAACCTGCAGAGGTGCATCGGAAGGTAAAACTGGTGACACAGGAAACGCTCAAAACATAGACCGTAAGAAGACTCAGTTTTCTTGTACTTAAGTCGGCGTTGTGTCTCTTATATTTAATTCCGAAGGAATTTCTGTGTTTCATCGTCAATAGGAAGGTCCAATGGATACAGTAAACCTGCAGAGGTGCATCGGAATGTATAACTGGTGACACCGGAAACACTCAAAACATAGACATTAATAACACTCAGTCTTCCCGTACTTAAGTCGGCATGGTGTCTCATTTAATTCCGATGCAATTTCTGTGTTTCATCGTCAATGGGAAGGTCCAAGGGATACAATAAACCTCCACAGGTGCATCGGAATGTAAAACTGGCGACACAGGAAACGCTCTAAACATAGACAGTAGGAAGACTCAGTCTTCCTGTACTTGAGTCGGCATTGTGACTCTTATATTTAATTTTGATGCAATTTCTGTGTTTCATCGTCAATGGGAAGGTCCAAGGGATACAGTAAACCTGCACAGGTGCATCGGAATGTAAAACTGGTGAAACCGGAAACGCTCAAAACATAGACAGTAGGAAGACTCAGTCTTCTTGTACTTAAGTCGGCATTGTGTCTGTTATACTTAATTCCGATGCAATTTCTGTGTTTCATCGTCACTGTGAAGGTCCAAGGGATACAGTAAACCTGCAGAGGTGCATCGGAATGTAAAAATGCTGACACAGGAAACGCTCAAAACATATACATTAATATGACTCGGTCTTCCTGTACTTAAGTCGGCATTGTGTCTCTTATATTTAATTCCGATGCAATTTCTGTATTTCATCGTCAATGCGAAGGTCCAAGGCATACAGTAAACCTTCAGAGGTGCATCGGAATGTAAAAGTGGTGACACGGGAAACGCTCAAATCATAGACCTTAAGAAGACTCAGTTTTCTTGTACTTAAGTCGGCATTGTGTCTCTTATATTTAATTCCGCTGCAATTTCTGTGTTTCATCGTCAATGGGAAGGTCCAATGAATACAGTAAACCTGCAGAGGTGCATCGGAATGTAAAACTGGTGTCGCAGGAAACGCACAAACATAGACAGTAGGAAGACTCAATCTTCCTGTACTTCAGTCGGCATTGTGTCTGTTATACTTAATTCCGATGCAATTTCTGTGTTTCATCGTCAATGGGAAGGTCCAAGGGATACAGTAAACCTGCAGAGGTGCATCGGAATGTAAAACTGGTGACACCGGAAACTCTCAAAACATAGACAGTAGGAAGACTCAGTCTTCCTGTACTTAAGTCGGCATTGTGTCTCTTATATTTAATTCCGATGCAATTTCTGTATTTCATCGTCAATGGGAAGGTCAAAGTGATACAGTAAACCTCCAGAGGTTCATCGGAATGCAAAACTGGGAACACAGGAAACGCTCAAAACATAGACCGTAAGAAGACTCAGTTTTCTTGTACTTAAGTCGGCGTTGTGTGTCTTACATTTAATTCCGATGCAATTTCTGTGTTTCATCGTCAATGGGAAGGTCCAAGGGACACAGTAAACCTGCAGAGGTGCATCAGAATGTAAAACTGGTGACACAGGAAACGCTCAAAAAATAGACAGTAGAAATACAAACTCTTCCTGTACGTAAGTCGACATTGTGTCTCTTATATTTAATTCCGTTGCAATTTCTGTGTTCCGTCATCACTGTGAAGGTCCAATGGATACAGTAAACCTGCGGAGGTGCATCGGAATGTAAAACTGGTGACACAGGAAACGCTCAAAACATAGACAGTAGGAAGACTCTGTCTTCCTGTACTTAAGTCGGCAATGTGTCTCTCATATTTAATTCCGATGCAATTTCTGTGTTTCATCGACAATGGGAAGGTCCAATGAATACAGTAAACCTGCAGAGGCGCATCGGAATGTAAAACAGGTGACACAGGAAGCGCTCAAAACATAGACCCTAAGAAGACTCAGTTTTCTTGTACTTATGTGGTCATTGTATCTCTTGTATTTAACTCCGATGCAATTTCTGTGTTTCATCGTCAGTAGGGTGATCCAAGGGATACAGTAAAGCTGCAGAGGTGCATCGGAATGTAAAACAGGTGACCCAGGAAACGCTCAAAACATAGACAGTAGGAAGACTGAGTCTTCCTGTACTTAAGTCGGCATTGTGTCGCTTATATTTAAGTCCGATGCAATTTCTGTGTTTTTTCGGCAATGGGAAGGTCCAATGGATACAGTAAACCGGCAGAGTTGCATCGGAATGTATAACTGGTGACACAGGAAACGCTCAAAACATAGACATTAATAACACTCAGTCTTCCCGTACTTAAATCTGCATTGTGTCTCTTATATTTAATTCCGATGCAATTTCTGTGTTTCATCGTCAATGGGAAGGTCCAAGGGTTACAATAAACCTCCACAGGTGCATCGGAATGTAAAACTGGTGACACAGGAAACGCTTAAAACATAGACAGTAAGAAGACCCAGTCTTCCTGTACTTGAGTCGGCATTGTGACTCTTATATTTAATTGCGATGCAATTTCTGTGTTTCATCGTCAATGGAAAGGTCCAAGGGACACAGTAAAGCTGCACAGGTGCATCGCAATGTAAAACTGGTGACACCGGAAACGCTCAAAACATAGACAGTAGGAAGACTCAGTCTTCCTGTACTTAAGTCGGCATTGTGTCTCTTATATTTAATTCCGATCCAATTTCTGTATTTCATCGTCAATGCGAAGGTCCAAGGCATACAGTAAACCTGCAGAGGTGCATCGGAATGTAAAAGTGGTGACACGGGAAACGCTCAAATCATAGACCCTAAGAGGACTCAATTTTCTTGTACTTAAGTCGGCATTGTGTCTCTTATATTTAATTCCGATGCAATTTCTGTGTTTCATCGTCAATGGGAAGGTCCAATGAATACAGTAAACCTGCAGAGATGCAGCAGAATGTAAAACTAGTGTCGCAGGAAACGCTCAAAACATAGACAGTAGGAAGACGCAATCTTCCTGTACTTCAGTCGGCATTGTGTCTGTTATACTTAATTCCGATGCAATTTCTGTGTTTCATCGTCAATGGGAAGGTCCAAGGGATACAGTATACCTGCACAGGTGCATCGGAATGTAAAACTGGTGACACCAGAAACGCTCAAAACATAGACAGTAGGAAGACTCAGTCTTCCTGTACTTAAGTCGGCATTGTGTCTCTTATATTTAATTCCGATGAAATTTCTGTATTTCATCGTCAATGGGAAGGTCCAAGGGATACAGTAAACCTGCAGAGGTGCATCGGAATGTAAAACTGGTGACACAGGAAACGCTCAAAACATAGACCGTAAGAAGACTCAGTTTTCTTGTACTTAAGACGGCGTTGTGTCTCTTATATTTAATTCCGATGCAATTTCTGTGTTTCATCGTCAATGGGAAGGTCCAAGGGATACAGTAAACCTGCAGAGGTGCATCGGAATGTAAAACTGGTGACACAGGTAACGCTCAAAACATAGACAGTAGAAAGACAAACTCTTCCTGTACTTAAGTCGACATTGTGTCTCTTATATTTAATTCCGATGCAATTCCCGTGTTCCGTCATCACTGTGAAGGTCCAATGGATAAAGTAAACCTGCGGAGGTGCATCGGAATGTAAAACTGGTGACACAGGAAACGCTCAAAACATAGACACTAGGAAGACTCAGTCTTCCTGTACTTAAGTCGGCAATGTGTCTCTTATATTTAATTCCGTTGCAATTTCTGTGTTTCATCGTCAATGGGAAGGTCCAATGAATACAGTAAACCTGCAGAGGCGCATCGGAATGTAAAACAGGTGACACAGGAAGCGCTCAAAACATAGACCCTAAGAAGACTCAGTTTTCTTGTACTTATGTGGGCATTGTATCTATTATATTTAACTCCGATGCAATTTCTGTGTTTCATAGTCAGTAGGGTGATCCAAGGGATACAGTAAAGCTGCAGAGGTGCATCGGAATGTAAAACAGGTGATCCAGGAAACGCTCAAAACATAGACAGTAGGAAGACTCAGTCTTCCTGTACTTAAGTCGGCATTGAGTCTCTTATATTTAAGTCCGATGCAATTCCTGTTTTTTTTTATTTCGTCAATGGCAAGGTCCAAGGGATACAGTAAACCTGCAGAGATGCATCGGAATGTAAAACTGGTGACACAGGAAACGCTCAAAACATAGACCGTAAGATGACTCAGTTTTCTTGTACGTAAGTCGGCATTGTGTCTCTTATATTTAATTCCGATGCAATTTCTGTTTTTTTTTTTCGTCAATGGGAAGGTCCAAGGCATACAGTAAACCTGCAGAGGTGCATCGGAATGTAAAAATGCAGACACAGGAAACGCTCAAAACATAGACATTAATATGACTCAGTCTTCCTGTACTTTAGTCGGCATTGTGTCTCTTATATTTAATTCCGATGCAATTTCTGTATTTCATCTTCAATGCGAAGGTCCAAGGCATACAGTAAACCTTCAGAGGTGCAGCGGAATGTAAAAGTGGTGACACGGGAAACGCTCAAATCATAGACCTTAAGAAGACTCAGTTTTCTTGTACTTAAGTCGGCATTGTGTCTCTTATATTTAATTCCGATGCAATTTTTGTGTTTCATCGTCAATGGGAAGGTCCAATGAATACAGTAAACCTGCAGAGATGCATCAGAATGTAAAACTGGTGTCGCAGGAAACGCTCAAAACATAGACAGTAGGAAGACTCAATCTTCCTGTACTTCAGTCGGCATTGTGTCTGGTATACTTAATTCCGATGCAATTTCGGTGTTTCATCGTCAATGGGAAGGTCCAAAGGAAACAGAAAACCAGCAGAGATGCATCGGAATGTAAAACTGGTGACACCGGAAACGCTCAAAACATAGACACTAGGAAGACTCAGTCTTCCTGTACTTAAGTCGGCATTGTGTCTCTTATATTTAATTCCGATGAAATTTCTGTATTTCATCGTCAATGGGAAGGTCCAAGGGATACAGTAAACCTGCAGAGATGCATCGGAATGTAAAACTGGTGACACAGGAAACGCTCAAAACATAGACCGTAAGATGACTCAGTTTTCTTGTACCTAAGTCGGTGTTGTGTCTCTTACATTTAATTCCGATGCAATTTCTGTGTTTCATCGTCAATGGGAAGGTCCAAGGGATACAGAAACCTGCAAAGGTGCATCGGAATGTAAAACTGGTGACACAGGAAACGCTCAAAACATAGACAGTAGAAAGACAAACTCTTCCTGTACTGAAGTCGACATTGTGTCTCTTGTATTTAATTCCGATGCAATTTCCGTGTTCCGTCACCACTGTGAAGGTCCAATGGATACAGTAAACCTGCGGAGGTGCATCGGAATGTAAAACTGGTGACACAGGAAACGCTCAAAGCATAGACACTAGGAAGACTCAGTCTTCCTCTACTTAAGTCGGCAATGTGTCTCTTATATTTAATTCCGATGCAATTTCTGTGTTTCATCGTCAATGGGAAGGTCCAATGATTACAATAAACCGGCAGAGTTGCATCGCAATGTATAACTGGTGACACAGGAAACGCTCAAAACATAGACATTAATAACACTCAGTCTTCCCGTACGTAAGTCGGCATTGTGTCTCTTATATTTAATTGCGATGCAATTTCTGTGTTTCATCGTCAATGGGAAGGTCCAAGTGTTACAATAAACCTCCACAGGTGCATCGGAATGTAAAACTGGTGACACAGGAAACGCTCAAAACATAGACAGTAGGAAGACTCAGTCTTCCTGTACTTGAGTCGGCATTGTGACTCTTATATTTAATTGCGATGCCATCTCTGTGTTTCATATTCAATGGGAAGGTCCAAGGGTTACAGTAAACCTGCACAGGTACATCGGAATGTAAACCTGGTGACACCGGAAACGCTCAAAACATAGACAGTAGGAAGACTCAGTCTTCCTGTACTTAAGTCGGCATTGTGTCTCTTATATTTAATTCCGATGCAATTTCTGTATTTCATCGTCAATGGGAAGGTCCAAGGGATACAGTAAACCTGCAGAGGTGCATCGGAATGTAAAACTGGTGATACAGGAAACGCTCAAAGCATAGACCGTAAGAAGACTCGGTTTTCTTGTACTTATGTGGGCATTGTATCTCTTATGTTTAACTACGATGCAATATCTGTGTTTCATCGTCGGTAGGGTGATCCAAGGGATACAGTAAAGCTGCAGAGGTGCATCGGAATGTAAAACAGGTGACCCAGGAAACGCTCAAATCATAGACAGTAGGAAGACTCAGTCTTCCTGTACTTGAGTCGGCATTACGACTCTTATATTTAATTGCGATGCCATTTCTGTGTTTCATCGTCACTGTGAAGGTCAAGGGATACAGTAAACCTGCAGAGCTGCATCGGAATGTAAAAATGCTGACACAGGAAACGCTCAATCGTAGACATTAGTATGACTCAGTCTTCCTGTACTTAAGTCGGCATTGTGTCTCTTATATTTAATTCCGATGCAATTTCTGTGTTTCATCGTCAATGGGAAGGTCCAGTGAATACAGTAAACCTGCAGAGATGCATCAGAATGTAAAACTGGTGTCGCAGGAAACGCTCAAAATATAGACAGTAGGAAGACTCAATCTTCCTGAACTTCAGTCGGCATTGTGTCTGTTATACTTAATTCCGATGCAATTTCTATGTCTCATCGTCAATGGGAAGGTCCAAGGGATACAGTAAACCTGCAGAGATGCATCGGAATGTGAAACTGGTGACACCGGAAACGCTCAAAACATAGACACTATGAAGACTCAGTCTCCCTGTACTTAAGTCGGCATTGTGTCTCTTATATTTAATACCGATGAAATTTCTGTATTTCATCGTCAATGGGAAGGTCCAAGGGATACAGTAAACCTGCAGAGATGCATCGGAATGTAAAACTGGTGACACAGGAAACGCTCAAAACATAGACCGTAAGATGACTCAGTTTTCTTGTACTTAAGTCGGCGTTGTGTCTCTTATATTTAATTCCGATGCAATTTCCGTGTTCCGTCATCACTGTGAAGGTCCAATGGATACAGTAAACCTGCGGAGGTGCATCGGAATGTAAAACTGGTGACACAGGAAACGCTCAAAGCATAGACACTAGGAAGATTCAGTCATCCTGTACTTAAGACGGCAATGTGTCTCTTATATTTAATTCCGATGCAATTTCTGTGTTTCATCGTCAATGGGAAGGTCCAATGAATATAGTAAACCTGCATAGGCGCATCGGAATGTAAAACAGGTGACACAGGAACCGCTCAAAACATAGACCCTAAGAAGACTCAGTTTTCTTGTACTTATGTGGGCATTGTATCTCTTATATTTAACTCCGATGCAATTTCTGTGTTTCATCATCAGTAGGGTGAACCAAGGGATACAGTAAAGCTGCAGAGGTGCATCGGAATGAAAAACAGGTGACCCAGGAAACGCTCAAAACATAGACAGTAGGAAGACTCAGTCTTCCTGTACTTAGTCGGCATTGTGTCTCTTATATTTAAGTCCGATGCAATTTCTGTGTTTTTTCGGCAATGGGAAGGTCCAATGGATACAGTAAACCGGCAGAGTTGCATCGGAATGTATAACTGGTGACACAGGAAACGCCCAAAACATAGACATTAATAACACTCTGTCTTCCCGTACTTAAGTCGGCATTGTGTCTCTTATATTTAATTCCGATGCAATTTCTGTGTTTCATCGTCAATGGGAAGGTCCAAGGGTTACAATAAACCTCCACAGGTGCATCGGAATGTAAAACTGGTGACACAGGAAACGCTCAAAACATAGACAGTAGGAAGACTCGGTCTTCCTGTACTTGAGTCGGCATTGTGACTCTTATATTAATTGCGATGCCATTTCTGTGTTTCATCGTCAATGGGAAGGTTCCAAGGGATACAGTAAACCTGCACAAGTGCATCGGAATGTAAAACTGGTGACACCGGAAACGCTCAAAACATAGACAGTAGGAAGACTCAGTCTTCCTGTACTTAAGTCGGCATTGTGTCTCTTATATTTAATTCCGACCCAATTTCTGTATTTCATCGTCAATGCGAAGGTCCAAGGCATACAGTAAACCTGCAGAGGTGCATCGGAATGTAAAAGTGGTGACCTGGGAAACGCTCAAATCATAGACCTTAAGAAGACTCAGTTTTCTTGTACTTAAGTCGGCATTGTGTCTCTTATATTTAATTCCGATGCAATTTCTGTGTTTCATCGTCAATGGGAAGGTCCAATGAATACAGTAAACCTGCAGATATGCATCAGAATGTAAAACGGGTGTCGCAGGAAACGCTCAAAACATAGACAGTAGGAAGACTCAATATTCCTGTACTTCAGTCGGCATTGTGTCTGTTATACTTAATTCCATTTCAATTTCTGTGTTTCATCGTCAATGGGAAGGTCCAAGGGATACAGTACACCTGCAGAGGTGTATTGGAATGTAAAACTGGTGACACAGGAAACGCTCAAAGCATAGACAGTAGGAGTGCTCAGTCTTCCTGTACATAAGCCGGCATTGTGTCTCCTATATTTAAATCCGATGCAATTTCTGTTTTTCATCGTCAATGGGAAGATCCAAGGGATACAGTAAACCTGCACAGGTGCATGGGAATGTAAAACTGGTGACACCGAAAACGCTCAAAACATAGACAGTAGGAAGACTCAGTCTTCCTGTACTTAAGTCGGCATTGTGTCTCTTATATTTAATTCCGACGCAATTTCTGTATTTCATCGTCAATTGGAAGGTCCAAGGGATACAGTAAACCTGCAGAGGTGCATCGGAATGTAAAACTGATGACACAGGAAACGCTCAAAACATAGACCGTAAGAAGACTCAGTTTTCTTGTACTTATGTGGGCATTGTATCTCTTATATTTAACTGCGATGCAATTTCTGTGTTTCATCGTCAATGGGAAGGTCCAATGAATACAGTAAACCTGCAGAGGTGCATCGGAATGTAAAACTGGTGACACAGGAAACGCTCAAAACATAGACCGTAAGAAGACTCAGTTTTCTTGTACTTAAGTCGGCGTTGTGTCTCTTATATTTAATTCCGATGCAATTTCTGTGTTTGTTCGTCAATGGGAAGGTCCAGTGGATACAGTAAACCGGCAGAGTTGCATCGGAATGTATAACTGCTGACACAGGAAACGCTCAAAACATAGACATTAATAACACTCAGTCTTCCTGTACTTAAGTCGGCATTGTGTCTCTTATATTTAATTCCGATGCAATCTCTGAATTTCATCGTTAATGCGAAGGTCCAAGGCATACAGTAAACCTTCAGAGGTGCATCGGAATGTAAAAGTGGTTACACGGGAAACGCTCAAATCATAGACCTTAAGAAGACTCAGTTTTCTTGTACTTAAGTCGGCATTGTGTGTCTTATATTTAATTCCGCTGCAATTTCTGTGTTTCATCGTCAATGGGAAGGTCCAATGAATACAGTAAACCTGCAGAGGTGCATCGGAATGTAAGACTGGTGTCGCAGGAAACGCACAAACATAGAGAGTAGGAAGACTCAATCTTCCTGTACTTCAGTCGGCATTGTGTCTGTTATACTTAATTCCGATGCAATTTCTGTGTTTCATCGTCAATGGGAAGGTCCAAGGGATACAGTAAACCTGCAGAGGTGCATCGGAATGTAAAACTGGTGACACAGGAAACGTTCAAATCATAGACAGTAGGAGGGCTCAGTCTTTCTGTACATAAGCCGGCATATTGTCTCTTATATTTAAATTCGATGCAATTTCTGTTTTTCATCGTTAATGGGAAGGTCCAAGGGATACTGTAAACCTGCAGAGTTGCATCGGAATGTAAAACTAGGAACACAGGAAACGCTCAAAACATAGACCGTAAGAAGACTCAGTTTTCTTGTACTTAAGACGGCGTTGTGTCTCTTATATTTAATTCCGAAGCAATTTCTGTGTTTCATCGTCAATGGGAAGGTCCAATGGATACAGTAAACCTGCAGAGGTGCATCGGAATGTAAAACAGGTGACACAGGAAGCGCTCAAAACATAGACCCTAAGAAGACTCAGTTTTCTTGTACTTATGTGGGCATTGTATCTCTTATATTTAACTCCAATGCAATTTCTGTGTTTCATCGTCGGTAGGGTGATCCAAGGGATACAGTAAAGCTGCAGAGGTGCATCGGAATGTAAAACTGGTGACACAGGAAACGCTCAAATCATAGACCGTAAGAAGACTCAGTTTTCTTGTACTTAAGTCGGCGTTGTGTCTCTTATATTTAGTTCCGATGCAATTTCTGTGTTTTTTCGTCAATGGGAAGGTCCAATGGATACAGTAAACCGGCAGAGTTGCCTCGGAATGTATAACTGGTGACACAGGAAACGCTCAAAACATAGACATTAATAACACTCAGTCTTCCTGTACTTAAGTCGGCATTGTGTCTGTTATACTTAATTCCGATGCAATTTCTGCGTTTCATCGTCACTGTGAAGGTGCAAGGGATACAGTAAACCTGCAGAGGTGCATCGGAATGTAAAAATGCTGACACAGGAAAAGCTCAAAACATAGACATTAATATGACTCAGTCTTCCTGTACTTGAGTCGGCATTGTGACTCTTATATTTAATTCCGATGCAATTTCTGAATTTCATCGTTAATGCGAAGGTCCAAGGCATACAGAAAACCTTCAGAGGTGCATCGGAATATAAAAGTGGTTACATGGGAAACGCTCAAATCATAGACCTTAAGAAGACTCAGTTTTCTTGTACTTAAGTCGGCATTGTGTGTCTTATATTTAATTCCGCTGCAATTTCTGTGTTTCATCGTCAATGGGAAGGTCCAATGAATACAGTAAACCTGCAGAGGTGTATCGGAATGTAAAACTGGTGTCGCAGGAAACGCACTAACATAGACAGTAGGAAGACTCAATCTTCCTGTACTTCAGTCGGCATTGTGTCTGTTATACTTAATTCCGATGCAATTTCTGTGTTTCATCGTCAATGGGAAGGTCCACGGGATACAGTAAACCTGCAGAGGTGCATCGGAATGTAAAACTGGTGACACAGGAAACGTTCAAATGATAGACAGTAGGAGGGCTCAGTCTTTCTGTACATAAGCCGGCATTGTGTCTCTTATATTTAAATCCGATGCAATTTCTGTTTTTCATCGTCAATGGGAAGGTCCAAGGGATACAGTAAACCTGCAGAGGTGCATAGGAATGTAAAACTAGGAACACAGGAAACGCTCAAAACATAGACCGTAAGAAGACTCAGTTTTCTTGTACTTAAGTCGGCGTTGTGTCTCTTATATTTAATTCCGATGCAATTTCTGTGTTTCATCGTCAATGGGAAGGTCTAAGGGATACAGTAAACCTGCAGAGGTGCATCAGAAAGTAAAACTGATGACACAGGAAACGCTCAAAACATAGACAGTAGAAATACAAACTCTTCCTGTACGTAAGTCGACATTGTGTCTCTTATATTTAATTCCGATGCAATTTCTGTGTTCTGTCATCACTGTGAAGGTCCAATGGATACAGTAAACCTGCGGAGGTGCATCGGAATGTAAAACTGGTGACACAGGAAACGCTCAAAACATAGACAGTAGGAAGACTCAGTCTTCCTGTACTTAAGTCGGCAATGTGTCTCTTATATTTAATTCCGATGCAATTTCTGTGTTTCATCGTCAATGCGAAGGTCCAATGAATACAGTAAACCTGCAGAGGCGCATCGGAATGTAAAACAGGTGACACAGGAAGCGCTCAAAATATAGACCTTAAGAAGTCTCAGTTTTCTTGTACTTATGTAGGCATTGTATCTCTTATATTTGACTCCGATGCAATTTCTGTGTTTCATCGTCAGTAGGGTGATCCAAGGGATACAGTAAAGCTGCAGAGGTGCATCGGAATGTAAAACAGGTGACCCAGGAAACGCTCAAAACATAGACAGTAGGAAGACTCAGACTTCCTGTACTGAAAACGGCATTGGGTCTCTTATATTTAAGTCCGATGCAATTTCTGTGTTTTTTCGGCAATGGGAAGGTCCAATGGATACAGTAAACCGGCAGAGTTGCATCGGAATGTATAACTGGTGACACAGGAAACGCTCAAATCATAGACATTTATAACACTCAGTCTTCCCGTACTTAAGTCGGCATTGTGTCTCTTATATTTAATTCCGATGCAATTTCTGTATTTCATCGTCAATGGGAAGGTCCAAGGGATACAGTACACCTGCAGAGGTGAATCGGAATGTAAAACTGGTGACACAGGAAACGCTCAAAGCATAGACCGTAAAAAGACTCAGTTTTCTTGTACTTAAGTCGGCGTTGTGTCTCTTATATTTAATTCCGATGCAATTTCTGTTTTTCATCGTCAATGGGAAGGTCCAAGGGATACAGTAAACCTGCAGAGGTGCATCGGAATGTAAAACTGGTGACACAGGATACGCTCAAAATATAGACAGTAGAAAGACAAACTCTTCCTGTACTTAAGTCGACATTGTGTCTCTTATATTTAATTCCGATGTAATTTCTGTGTTTCATCGTAACTGTGAAGGTCCAAGGGATACTGTAAACCTCTAGAGGTGCATCGGAATGTAAAACTGGTGACACAGGAAAAGCTCAAATTATAGACAGTGGGAAGACTCAGTCACCCTGTACTTAAGTCGGCATTGTGTCTCTTATATTTAATTCCGATGCAATTTCTGTGTTTCATCGTCAACGGGAAGGTCCAAGGGATACAGTAAACCTGCAGAGGTGCATCAGAATGTAAAACTGGTGACACAGGAAACGCTCAAAACAGAGACAGTAGGAACGCTCAGTCTTCCTGTACTTAAGTCGGCATTGTGTCTCTTATATTTAATTCCGATGCAATTTCTGTGTTTTATCGTCAATGGGAAGGTCCAAGGGATACAGTAAACGTGCAGAGGTGCATCGGAATATAAAACTAGTGACACAGGAAATGCTCAAAACATAGACAGTAGGAAGACTCAGTCTTCCTGTACTTAAGTCGGCATTGTGTCTCTTATATTTAATTCCGATGCAATTTCTGTGTTTCATCGTCAATGGGAAGGTCCAAGGGATACAGTAAACCTGCAGAGGTGCGTCGGAATGTAAAACTGGTGACACAGGAAACGCTCAAAGCATAGACAGTAGGAAGACTCAGTCTTCCTGTACTTAATTCGGCATTGTGTCTCTTACATTTATTTCCGATGAAATTTCGTTGTTTCATCGTGAATGGGAAGGTCCAAGGGATATAGTAAACCTGCAGAGGTGCATCGGAAAGTAAAACTGATGACACAGGAAACGCTCAAAACATAGACAGTAGGAAGACTCAGTCTTCCTGTACTTACGTCGGCATTGTGTCTCATATATTTAATTCCGATGCAATTTCTGTGTTTCATCGTCACTGTGAAGGTCCAAGGGATACAGTAATCCTGTAGAGGTGCATCGGAATGTAAAACTGGTGACACAGGAAACGCTCAAATTATAGACAGTAGGAAGACTCAGACTTCCTGTACTTAAGTCGGCATTGTGTCAGTTATAATTAATTCCGATGCAATTACTGTGTTTCATCGTCAATGGGAAGGTCCAAGGGATACAGTAAACCTGCAGAGGTGCATCGGAATGTAAAACTAGTGACACAGGAAACAATCAAAACATAGACAGTTGGAAGACTTAGTCTTCCTGTACTTTAGTCGGCATTGTGTCTCTTATATTTAATTCCGATGGAATTTCTGTGTTTCATCGTCACTGTGAAGATCCAACGGATACAGTAAACCTGTAGAGGTTCATCAAGGGATACAGTAAACCTGCAGAGGTGCATCAGAATGTAAAACTGGTGACACAGGAATCGCTTAAAACATAGACAGTAGGAAGGCTTAGTCTTCCTGTACTTAAGTCGGCATTGTGTCTCTTATATTTAATTTCGATGCAATTTGTGTTTCATCGCCAATGGGAAGGTCCAAGGGATACAGTAAACATGCAGAGGTGCATCGAAATGTAAAACTGGTGACACAGGAAACGCTCAAAACATTGCCTGTAAGAAGACTGTTTTCTTGTACTTAAGTCGGCATTGTGTCTCGTATATTTAATTCCGATGTAATTTCTGTGTTTCATCGTAATTGTGAAGGTCCAAGGGATACAGTAAACCTCTAGAGGTGCATTGGAATGTAAAACTGGTGACACAGGAAACGCTCAAATTATAGACAGTAGGAAGACTCAGTCATCGTGTACTTAAGTCGGCATTGTGTCTCTTATATTTAATTCCGATGCAATTTCTGTGTTTCATCGTCAACAGGAAGGTCCAAGGGTTACAGTAAACCTGCAGAGGTGCGTCGGAATGTAAAACTGGTGACACAGGAAACGCTCAAAACATAGACAGTAGGAAGACTCAGTCTTCCTGTTCTTAATTCGGCATTGTGTCTCTTATATTTATTTCCGATGAAATTTCTGTGTTTCATCGTGAATGGGAAGGTCCAAGGGATATAGTAAACCTGCAGAGGTGCATCGGAAAATAAAACTGATGACACAGGAAACGCTCAAAACATGGACAGTAGGAAGACTCAGTCTTCCTGTACTTACCTCGGCAATGTGTCTCTTATATATAATTCCGATGCAATTTCTGTGTTTCATCGTCACTGTGAAGGTCCAAGGGATACAGTAAACCTGTAGAGGTGCATCGGAATGTAAATCTGGTGACACAGGAAACGCTCAAATTATAGACAGTAGGAAGACTCAGTCTTCCTGTACTTAAGTCGGCATTGTGTCACTTATAATTAATTCCGATGCAATTTCTGTGCTTCATCGTCAATGGGAAGAACCAAGGGATACAGTAAACCTGCAGAGGTGCATCGGAATGTAAAACTAGTGACACAGGAAACAATCAAAACATAGACAGTAGGAAGACTCAGTCTTCCTGTACTTAAGTCGGCATTGTGTCTCTTACATTTATTTCCGATGAAATTTCTGCGTTTCATCGTCAATGGGAAGGTCCAATGAATACAGTAAACCTGCAGAGGTGCATCGGAATATAAAACTGGTGTCGCAGGAAACGCTCAAAACATAGACAGTAGGAAGACTCAATCTTACTGTACTTCAGTCGGCATTGTGTCTGTTATACTTAATTCCGATGCAATTTCTGTGTTTCATCGCCAATGGGAAGGTCCACGGGATACAGTAAACTTGCAGAGGTGCATCGGAATGTAAAACTGGTGACACAGGAAACGCTCAAAACATAGACCGTAAGAAGACTCAGTTTTCTTGTACTTAAGTCGGCGTTGTGTCTCTTATATTTAGTTCCGATGCAATTTCTGTGTTTTTTCGTCAATGGGAAGGTCCAATGGATACAGTAAACCGGCAGAGTTGCCTCGGAATGTATAACTGGTGACACAGGAAACGCTCAAAACATAGACATTAATAACACTCAGTCTTCCTTTACTTAATTCGGCATTGTGTCTGTTATACTTAATTCCGATGCAATTTCTGCGTTTCATCGTCACTGTGAAGGTCCAAGGGATGCAGTAAACCTGCAGAGGTGCATCGGAATGTAAAAATGCTGACACAGGAAAAGCTCAAAACATAGACATTAATATGACTCAGTCTTCCTGTACTTGAGTCGGCATTGTGACTCTTATATTTAATTCCGATGCAATTTCTGAATTTCATCGTTAATGCGAAGGTCCAAGGCATACAGTAAACCTTCAGAGGTGCATCGGAATATAAAAGTGGTTACATGGGAAACGCTCAAATCATAGACCTTAAGAAGACTCAGTTTTCTTGTACTTAAGTCGGCATTGTGTGTCTTATATTTAATTCCGCTGCAATTTCTGTGTTTCATCGTCAATGGGAAGGTCCAATGAATACAGTAAACCTGCAGAGGTGCATCGGAATGTAAAACTGGTGTCGCAGGAAACGCACAAACATAGACAGTAGGAAGACTCAATCTTCCTGTACTTCAGTCGGCATTGTGTCTGTTACACTTAATTCCGATGCAATTTCTGTGTTTCATCGTCAATGGGAAGGTCCACGGGATACAGTAAACCTGCAGAGGTGCATCGGAATGTAAAACTGGTGACACAGGAAACGTTCAAATGATAGACAGTAGGAGGGCTCAGTCTTTCTGTACATAAGCCGGCATTGTGTCTCTTATATTTAAATCCGATGCAATTTCTGTTTTTCATCGTCAATGGGAAGGTCCAAGGGATACAGTAAACCTGCAGAGGTGCATAGGAATGTAAAACTAGGAACACAGGAAACGCTCAAAACATAGACCGTAAGAAGACTCAGTTTTCTTGTACTTAAGTCGGCGTTGTGTCTCTTATATTTAATTCCGATGCAATTTCTGTGTTTCATCGTCAATGGGAAGGTCTAAGGGATACAGTAAACCCGCAGAGGTGCATCAGAACGTAAAACTGATGACACAGGAAACGCTCATAACATAGACAGTAGAAATACAAACTCTTCCTGTACGTAAGTCGACATTGTGATTCTTATATTTAATTCCGATGCAATTTCTGTGTTCTGTCATCACTGTGAAGGTCCAATGGATACAGTAAACCTGCGGAGGTGCATCGGAATGTAAAACTGGTGACACAGGAAACGCTCAAAACATAGACAGTAGGAAGACTCAGTCTTCCTGTACTTAAGTCGGCAATGTGTCTCTTATATTTAATTCCGATGCAATTTCTGTGTTTCATCGTCAATGGGAAGGTCCAATGAATACAGTAAACCTGCAGAGGCGCATCGGAATGTAAAACAGGTGACACAGGAAGCGCTCAAAACATAGACCTCAAGAAGTCTCAGTTTTCTTGTACTTATGTTAGCATTGTATCTCTTATATTTGACTCCGATGCAATTTCTGTGTTTCATCGTCAGTAGGGTGATCCAAGGGATACAGTAAAGCTGCAGAGGTGCATCGGAATGTAAAACAGGTGACCCAGGAAACGCTCAAAACATAGACAGTAGGAAGACTCAGACTTCCTGTACTGAAGTCGGCATTGTGTCTCTTATATTTAATTCCGATGCAATTTCTGTGTTTTTTCGGCAATGGGAAGGTCCAATGGATACAGTAAACCGGCAGAGTTGCATCGGAATGTATAACTGGTGACACAGGAAACGCTCAAATCATAGACATTTATAACACTCAGTCTTCCCGTACTTAAGTCGGCATTGTGTCTCTTATATTTAATTCCGATGCAATTTCTGTATTTCATCGTCAATGGGAAGGCTCAAGGGATACAGTACACCTGCAGAGGTGAATCGGAATGTAAAACTGGTGACACAGGAAACGCTCAAAGCATAGACCGTAAAAAGACTCAGTTTTCTTGTACTTAAGTCGGCGTTGTGTCTCTTATATTTAATTCCGATGCAATTTCTGTTTTTCATCGTCAATGGGAAGGTCCAAGGGATACAGTAAACCTGCAGAGGTGCATCGGAATGTAAAACTGGTGACACAGGATACGTTCAAAATATAGACAGTAGAAAGACAAACTCTTCCTGTACTTAAGTCGACATTGTGTCTCTTATATTTAATTCCGATGTAATTTCTGTGTTTCATCGTAACTGTGAAGGTCCAAGGGATACTGTAAACCTCTAGAGGTGCATCGGAATGTAAAACTGGTGACACTGGAAAAGCTCAAATTATAGACAGTGGGAAGACTCAGTCACCCTGTACTTAAGTCGGCATTGTGTCTCTTATATTTAATTCCGATGCAATTTCTGTGTTTCATCGTCAACGGGAAGGTCCAAGGGATACAGTAAACCTGCAGAGGTGCATCAGAATGTAAAACTGGTGACACAGGAAACGCTCAAAACATAGACAGTAGGAACGCTCAGTCTTCCTGTACTTAAGTCGGCATTGTGTCTCTTATATTTAATTCCGATGCAATTTCTGTGTTTTATCGTCAATGGGAAGGTCCAAGGGATACAGTAAACGTGCAGAGGTGCATCGGAATGTAAAACTAGTGACACAGGAAATGCTCAAAACATAGACAGTAAGAAGACTCAGTCTTCCTGTACTTAAGTCGGCATTGTGTCTCTTATATTTAATTCCGATGCAATTTCTGTGTTTCATCGTCAATGGGAAGGTCCAAGGGATACAGTAAACCTGCAGAGGTGCGTCGGAATGTAAAACTGGTGACACAGGAAACGCTCAAAGCATAGACAGTAGGAAGACTCAGTCTTCCTGTACTTAATTCGGCATTGTGCCTCTTACATTTATTTCCGATGAAATTTCGTTGTTTCATCGTGAATGGGAAGGTCCAAGGGATATAGTAAACCTGCAGAGGTGCATCGGAAAGTAAAACTGATGACACAGGAAACGCTCAAAACATAGACAGTAGGAAGACTCAGTCTTCCTGTACTTACGTCGGCATTGTGTCTCTTATATTTAATTCCGATGCAATTTCTGTGTTTGATCGTCACTGTGAAGGTCCAAGGGATACAGTAATCCTGTAGAGGTGCATCGGAATGTAAAACTGGTGACACAGGAAACGCTCAAATTATAGACAGTAGGAAGACTCAGACTTCCTGTACTTAAGTCGGCATTGTGTCAGTTATAATTAATTCCGATGCAATTTCTGTGTTTCATCGTCAATGGGAAGGTCCAAGGGATACAGTAAACCTGCAGAGGTGCATCGGAATGTAAAACTAGTGACACAGGGAACAATCAAAACATAGACAGTTGGAAGACTTAGTCTTCCTGTACTTAAGTCGGCATTGTGTCTCTTATATTTAATTCCGATGGAATTTCTGTGTTTCATCGTCACTGTGAAGATCCAACGGATACAGAAAACCTGTAGAGGTTCATCAAGGGATACAGTAAACCTGCAGAGGTGCATCAGAATGTAAAACTGGTGACACAGGAAACGCTCAAAACATAGACAGTAGGAAGGCTTAGTCTTCCTGTACTTAAGTCGGCATTGTGTCTCTTATATTTAATTTCGATGCAATTTGTGTTTCATCGCCAATGGGAAGGTCCAAGGGATACAGTAAACATGCAGAGGTGCATCGAAATGTAAAACTGGTGACACAGGAAACGCTCAAAACATTGACTGTAAGAAGACTGTTTTCTTGTACTTAAGTCGGCATTGTGTCTCGTATATTTAATTCCGATGTAATTTCTGTGTTTCATCGTAATTGTGAAGGTCCAAGGGATACAGTAAACCTCTAGAGGTGCATTGGAATGTAAAACTGGTGACACAGGAAACGCTCAAATTATAGACAGTAGGAAGACTCAGTCATCGTGTACTTAAGTCGGCATTGTGTCTCTTATATTGAATTCCGATGCAATTTCTGTGTTTCATCGTCAACGGGAAGGTCCAAGGGTTACAGTAAACCTGCAGAGGTGCGTCGGAATGTAAAACTGGTGACACAGGAAACGCTCAAAACATAGACAGTAGGAAGACTCAGTCTTCCTGTACTTAATTCGGCATTGTGTCTCTTATATTTATTTCCGATGAAATTTCTGTGTTTCATCGTGAATGGGAAGGTCCAAGGGATATAGTAAACCTGCAGAGGTGCATCGGAAAATAAAACTGATGACACAGGAAACGCTCAAAACATGGACAGTAGGAAGACTCAGTCTTCCTGTACTTACCTCGGCATTGTGTCTCTTATATATAATTCCGATGCAATTTCTGTGTTTCATCGTCACTGTGAAGATCCAAGGGATACAGTAAACCTGTAGAGGTGCATCGGAATGTAAAACTGGTGACACAGGAAACGCTCAAATTATAGACAGTAGGAAGACTCAGTCTTCCTGTACTTAAGTCGGCATTGTGTATCTTATATTTAATTCCGATGCAATTTCTGTGTTTCATCGTCAATGGGGATGTCCAAGGGAAACAGTAAACCTGCAGAGGTGCATCGGAATGTAAAACTGGTGACACAGGAAACGCTCATAACATAGGCAGTAGGAAGACTCAGTCTTCCTGTACTTAAGTCGGCATTGTGTCTCTTATATTTAATTCCGATGCAATTTCTGTGTTTCATCGTCAATGGGAAGGTCCAAGGGATATAATAATCCTGCAGAGGTGCATCGGAAAGTAAAACTGATGACACAGGAAACGCTCAAAACATAGACAGTAGGAAGACTTAGTCTTCCTGTACTTAAGTCGGCATTGTGTCTCTTATATTTCATTTGATGCAATTTGTGTTTCATCGCCAATGGGAAGGTCCAAGGGATACAGTAAACATGCAGAGGTGCATCGAAATGTAAAACTGGTGACACAGGAAACGCTCAAAACATTGACTGTAAGAAGACTGTTTTCTTGTACTTCAGTCGGCATTGTGTCTAGTATAATTAATTCCGATGTAATTTCTGTGTTTCATCGTAACTGTGAAGGTCGTAGGGATACAGTAAACCTCTAGAGGTGCATCGGAATGTAAAACTGGTGACACAGGAAACGGACAAATTATAGACAGTAGGAACACTCAGTCATCCTGTACTTAAGTCGGCATTGTGTCTCTTATATTTAAGTCCGATGCAATTTCTGTGTTTCATCGTCAACGGGAAGGTCCAAGGGATACAGTAAACCTGCAGAGGTGCATCAGAAAGTAAAACTGGTGACACAGGAAACGCTCAAAACATAGACAGTAGGAAGACTCAGTCTTCCTGTACTTAAGTCGGCATTGTGTCTCTTACATTTATTTCCGATGAAATTTCTGTGTTTCATCGTCAATGGGAAGGTCCAATGAATACAGTAAACCTGCAGAGGTGCATCGGAATATAAAACTGGTGTCGCAGGAAACGCTCAAAACATAGACAGTAGGAAGACTCAATCTTCCTGTACTTCAGTCGGCATTGTGTCTGTTATACTTAATTCCGATGCAATTTCTGTGTTTCATCGTCAATGGGAAGGTCCAAGGGATACAGTAAACCTGCAGAGGTGCATCGGAATGTAAAACTGGTGACACAGGAAACGCTCAAAACATAGACACTAGGAGGGCTCAGTCTTCCTGTACATAATCCGGCATTGTGTCTCTTATATTTAAATCCGATGCAATTTCTGTTTTTCATCGTCAGTGGGAAGGTCCAAGGGATACAGTAAACCTGCACAGGTGCATCGGAATGTAAAACTGGTGACACCGCAAACGCTCAAAACATTGACAGTAGGAAGTCTCAGTCTTCCTGTACTTAAGTCGGCATTCTGTCTCTTATATTTAATTCCGATGCAATTTCTGTATTTCATCGTCAATGGGAAGGTCCAAGGGATACAGTAAACCTGCAGAGGTGCATCGGAATGTAAAACTGGTGACACAGGAAGCGCTCAAATCATAGACCCTAAGAAGACTCCGTTTTCTTGTACTTATGTGGGCATTGTATCTCTTATATTTAACTCCGATGCAATTTCTGTGTTTCATCGTCGGTAGGGTGATCCAAGGGATACAGTAAAGCTGCAGAGGTGCATCGGAATGTTAAACTGGTGACCCAGGAAACGCTCAAAACATAGACAGTGGGAAGACGCAGTCTTCCTGTTCTTAAGTCGGCATTGTGTCTCTTATATTTAAGTCCGATGCAATTTCTGTGTTTTTTCGTCAATGGGAAGGTCCAATGGATACAGTAAACCGGCAGAGTTGCATCGGAATGTATAACTGGTGACACAGGAAACGCTCAAAACATAGGCATTAATAACACTCAGTCTTCCCGTACTTAAGTCGGCATTGTATCTCTTATATTTAATTCCGATGCAATTTCTGTGTTTCATCGTCAATGGGAAGGTCCAAGGAATACAATAAACCTTCACAGGTGCATCGGAATGTAAAACTGGTGACAAAGGAAACGCTCAAAACATAGACAGTAGGAAGACTCTGTCTTCCTGTACTTGAGTCGGCATTGTGACTCTTATATTTAATTGCGATGCCATTTCTGTGTTTCATCGTCAATGGGAAGGTCCAAGGGATACAGTAAACCTGCAGAGGTGCATCGGAATGTAAAACTGGTGACACAGGAAACGCTCAAAACATAGACCGTAAGAAGACTCAGTTTTCTTGTACTTAAGTCGGCGTTGTGTCTCTTATATTTAGTTCCGATGCAATTTCTGTGTTTTTTCGTCAATGGGAAGGTCCAATGGATACAGTACACCTGCAGAGGTGAATCGGAATGTAAAACTGGTGACACAGGAAACGCTCAAAGCATAGACCGTAAGAAGACTCAGTTTTCTTGTACTTAAGTCGGCATTGTGTGTCTTATATTTAATTCCGCTACAATTTCTGTTTTTCATCGTTAATGGGAAGGTCCAAGGGATACAGTAAACCTGCAGAGGTGCATCGGAATGTAAAACTGGTGACACAGGATACGCTCAAAACATAGACAGTAGAAAGTCAAACTCTTCCTGTACTTAAGTCGACATTGTGTCTCTTATATTTAATTCCGATGTAATTTCTGTGTTTCATCGTAACTGTGAAGGTCCAAGGGATACTGTAAACCTCTAGAGGTGCATCGGAATGTAAAACTGGTGACACAGGAAAAGCTCAAATTATAGACAGTGGGAAGACTCAGTCATCCTGTACTTAAGTCGGCATTGTGTCTCTCATATTTAATTCCGATGCAATTTCTGTGTTTCATCGTCAACGGGAAGGTCCAAGGGATACAGTAAACCTGCAGAGGTGCATCAGAATGTAAAACTGGAGACACAGGAAACGCTCAAAACATAGACAGTACGAACGCTCAGTCTTCCTGTACTTAAGTCGGCATTGTGTCTCTTATATATGTAATTCCGATGCAATTTCTGTGTTTTATCGTCAATGGGAAGGTCCAAGGGATACAGTAAACGTGCAGAGGTGCATCGGAATGTAAAACTAGTGACACAGGAAATGCTCAAAACATAGACAGTAGGAAGACTCAGTCTTCCAGTACTTAAGTCGGCATTGTGTCTCTTATATTTAATTCCGATGCAATTTCTGTGATTCTTCGTCAATGGGAAGGTCCAAGGGATACAGTAAACCTGCAGAGGTGCATCGGAATGTAAAACTAGTGACACAGGAAACAATCAAAACATAGACAGATGGAAGACTTAGTCTTCCTGTACTTAAGTCGGCATTGTGTCTCTTATATTTAATTCCGATGGCATTTCTGTGTTTCATGGTCACTGTGAAGATCCAACGGATACAGTAAACCTGTAGAGGTTCATCATGGGATACAGTAAACCTGCAGAGGTGCATCAGAATGAAAAACTGGTGACACAGGAAACGCTCAAAACATAGACAGTAGGAAGGCTTAGTCTTCCTGTACTTAAGTCGGCATTGTGTCTCTTATATTTAATTTCGATGCAACTTGTGTTTCATCGCCAATGGGAAGGTCCAAGGGATACAGTAAACATGCAGAGGTGCATCGAAATGTAAAACTGGTGATACAGGAAACGCTCAAAACATTGACTGTAAGAAGACTGTTTTCTTGTACTTAAGTCGGCATTGTGTCTCGTATATTTAATTCCGATGTAATTTCTG
Organism: Schistocerca nitens; assembly: GCF_023898315.1. Taxonomy (NCBI): domain Eukaryota; kingdom Metazoa; phylum Arthropoda; class Insecta; order Orthoptera; family Acrididae; genus Schistocerca; species Schistocerca nitens. Next base: position 9,150,124 of record NC_064617.1, on the reverse strand, counting down.
TGTTTCATCGTAATTGTGAAGGTCCAACGGATACAGTAAACCTCTAGAGGTGCATCGGAATGTAAAACTGGTGACACAGGAAACGCTCAAATTATAGACAGTAGGAAGACTCAGTCATCGTGTACTTAAGTCGGCATTGTGTGTCTTATATTGAATTCCGATGCAATATCTGTGTTTCATCGTCAACGGGAAGGTCCAAGGGATACAGTAAACCTGCAGAGGTGCGTCGGAATGTAAAACTGGTGACACAGGAAACGCTCAAATCATAGACAGTAGGAAGACTCAGTCTTCCTGTACTTAATTCGGCATTATGTCTCTTATATTTATTTCCGATGAAATTTCTGTGTTTCATCGTGAATGGGAAGGTCCAAGGGATATAGTAAACCTGCAGAGGTGGATCGGAAAATAAAACTGATGACACAGGAAGCGCTCAAAACATGGACAGTAGGAAGACTCAGTCTTCCTGTACTTACCTCGGCATTGTGTCTCTTATATATAATTCCGATGCAATTTCTGTGTTTCAACGTCACTGTGAAGGTTCAAGGGATACAGTAAACCTGTAGAGGTGCATCGGAATGTAAAACTGGTGACACAGGAAACGCTCAAATTATAGACAGTAGGAAGACTCAGTCTTCCTGTACTTAAGTCGGCATTGTGTCACTTATAATTAATTCCGATGCAATTTCTGTGCTTCATCGTCAATGGGAAGAACCAAGGGATACAGTAAACCTGCAGAGGTGCATCGGAATGTAACACTAGTGACACAGGAAACAATCAAAACATAGACAGTAGGAAGACTCAGTCTTCCTGTACTTAAGTCGGCATTATGTATCTTATATTTAATTCCGATGCAATTTCTGTGTTTCATCGTCAATGGGGATGTCCAAACGAAACAGTAAACCTGCAGAGGTGCATCGGAAAGTAAAACTGATGACACAGGAAACGCTCAAAACATAGACAGTAGGAAGACTTAGTCTTCCTGTACTTAAGTCGGCATTGTGTCTCTTATATTTCATTTCGATGCAATTTGTGTTTCATCGCCAATGGGAAGGTCCAAGGGATACAGTAAACATGCAGAGGTGCATCGAAATGTAAAACTGGTGACACAGGAAACGCTCAAAACATTGACTGTAAGAAGACTGTTTTCTTGTACTTAAGTCGGCATTGTGTCTCGTATAATTAATTCCGATGTAATTTCTGTGTTTCATCGTAACTGTGAAGGTCCGTGGGATACAGTAAACCTCTAGAGGTGCATCGGAATGTAAAACTGGTGACACAGGAAACGCTCAAATTATAGACAGTAGGAAGACTCAGTCATCCTGTACTTATGTCGGCATTGTGTCTCTTATATTTAATTGCGATGCCATTTCTGTGTTTCATCGTCAACGGGAAGGTCCAAGGGATACAGTAAACCTGCAGAGGTGCATCAGAAAGTAAAACTGGTGACACAGGAAACGCTCAAAACATAGACAGTAGGAAGACTCAGTCTTCCTGTACTTAAGTCGGCATTGTGTCTCTTACATTTATTTCCGATGAAATTTCTGTGTTTCATCGTCAATGGGAAGGTCCAATGAATACAGTAAACCTGCAGAGGTGCATCGGAATATAAAACTGGTGTCGCAGGAAAAGCTCAAAACATAGACAGTATGAAGACTCAATCTTCCTGTACTTCAGTCGGCATTGTGTCTGTTATACTTAATTCCGATGCAATTTCTGTGTTTCATCGTCAACGGGAAGGTCCAAGGGATACAGTAAACCTGTGGAGGTGCATCGGAATGTAAAACTGGTGACACAGGAAACGCTCAAAACATAGACAGTAGGAAGACTCAGTCTTCCTGTACTTAAGTCGGCAATGTGTCTCTTATATTTAATTCCGATGCAATTTCTGTGTTTCATCGTCAATGGGAAGGTCCAATGAATACAGTAAACCTGCAGAGGCGCATCGGAATGTAAAACAGGTGACACAGGAAGCGCTCAAAACATAGACCCTAAGAAGTCTCAGTTTTCTTCTACTTATGTGGGCATTGTATCTCTTATATTTGACTCCGATGCAATTTCTGTGTTTCATCGTCAGTAGGGTGATCCAAGGGATACAGTAAAGCTGCAGAGGTGCATCGGAATGTAAAACAGGTGACCCAGGAAACGCTCAAAACATAGACAGTACGAAGACTCAGACTTGCTGTACTGAAGGTGGCATTCTGTCTCTTATATTTAAGTGCGATGCAATTTCTGTGTTTTTTCGGCAATGGGAAGGTACAATGGATACAGTAAACCGGCAGAGTTGCATCGGAATGTATAACTGGTGACACAGGAAACGCTCAAAACATAGACATTTATAACACTCAGTCTTCCCGTACTTAAATCGGTATTGTGTCTCTTATATTTAATTCCGATGCAATTTCTGTATTTCATCGTCAATGGGAAGGTCCAAGGGATACAGTACACCTGCAGAGGTGAATCGGAATGTAAAACTGGTGACACAGGAAACGCTCAAAGCATAGACCGTAAGAAGACTCAGTTTTCTTGTACTTAAGTCGGCGTTGTGTCTCTTATATTTAATTCCGATGCAATTTCTGTTTTTCATCGTCAATGGGAAGGTCCAAGGGATACAGTAAACCTGCAGAGGTGCATCGGAATGTAAAACTGGTGACACAGGATACGCTCAAAACATAGACAGTAGAAAGTCAAACTCTTCCTGTACTTAAGTCGACATTGTGTCTCTTATATTTAATTCCGATGTAATTTCTGTGTTTCATCGTAACTGTGAAGGTCCAAGGGATACTGTAAACCTCTAGAGGTGCATCGGAATGTAAAACTGGTGACACAGGAAAAGCTCAAATTATAAGCAGTGGGAAGACTCAGTCATCCTGTACTTAAGTCGGCATTGTGTCTCTCATATTTAATTCCGATGCAATTTCTGTGTTTCATCGTCAACGGGAAGGTCCAAGGGATACAGTAAACATGCAGAGGTGCATCGAAATGTAAAACTGGTGACACAGGAAACGCTCAAAACATTGACTGTAAGAAGACTGTTTTCTTGTACTTAAGTCGGCATTGTGTCTCGTATATTTAATTCCGATGTAATTTCTGTGTTTCATCGTAATTGTGAAGGTCCAAGGGATACAGTAAACCTCTAGAGGTGCATCGGAATGTAAAACTGGTGACACAGGAAACGCTCAAAACATAGACAGTAGAAAGTCAAACTCTTCCTGTACTTAAGTCGGCATTGTGTCTCTTATATTTAATTCCGATGGAATTTCTGTGTTTCATGGTCACTGTGAAGATCCAACGGATACAGTAAACCTGTAGAGGTTCATCAAGGGATACAGTAAACCTGCAGAGGTGCATCAGAATGAAAAACTGGTGACACACGAAACGCTCAAAACATAGACAGTAGGAAGGCTTAGTCTTCCTGTACTTAAGTCGGCATTGTGTGTCTTATATTGAATTCCGATGCAATTTCTGTGTTTTATCGTCAACGGGAAGGTCCAAGGGATACAGTAAACCTGCAGAGGTGCGTCGGAATGTAAAACTGGTGACACAGGAAACGCTCAAATCATAGACAGTAGGAAGACTCAGTCTTCCTGTACTTAATTCGGCATTGTGTCTCTTATATTTATTTCCGATGATATTTCTGTGTTTCATCGTGAATGGGAAGGTCCAAGGGATATAGTAAACCTGCAGAGGTGGATCGGAAAATAAAACTGATGACACAGGAAGCGCTCAAAACATGGACAGTAGGAAGACTCAGTCTTCCTGTACTTACCTCGGCATTGTGTCTCTTATATATAATTCCGATGCAATTTCTGTGTTTCATCGTCACTGTGAAGGTCCAAGGGATACAGTAAACCTGTAGAGGTGCATCGGAATGTAAAACTGGTGACACAGGAAACGCACAAATTATAGACAGTAGGAAGACTCAGTCTTCCTGTACTTAAGTCGGCATTGTGTCACTTATAATTAATTCCGATGCAATTTCTGTGCTTCATCGTCAATGGGAAGAACCAAGGGATACAGTAAACCTGCAGAGGTGCATCGGAATGTAACACTAGTGACACAGGAAACAATCAAAACATAGACAGTAGGAAGACTCAGTCTTCCTGTACTTAAGTCGGCATTATGTATCTTATATTTAATTCCGATGCAATTTCTGTGTTTCATCGTCAATGGGGATGTCCAAGGGAAACAGTAAACCTGCAGAGGTGCATCGGAATGTAACACTGGTGACACAGGAAACGCTCATAACATAGGCAGTAGGAAGAGTCAGTCTTCCTGTACTTATGTCGGCATTGCGTCTCTTATATTTAATTCCGATGCAATTTCTGTGTTTCATCGTCAATGGGAAGGTCCAAGGGATATAATAATCCTGCAGAGGTGCATCGGAAAGTAAAACTGATGACACAGGAAACGCTCAAAACATAGACAGTAGGAAGACTTAGTCTTCCTGTACTTAAGTCGGCATTGTGTCTCTTATATTTCATTTCGATGCAATTTGTGTTTCATCGCCAATGGGAAGGTCCAAGGGATACAGTAAACATGCAGAGGTGCATCGAAATGTAAAACTGGTGACACAGGAAACGCTCAGAACATTGACTGTAAGAAGACTGTTTTCTTGTACTTAAGTCGGCATTGTGTCTCGTATAATTAATTCCGATGTAATTTCTGTGTTTCATCGTAACTGTGAAGGTCCATGGGATACAGTAAACCTCTAGAGGTGCATCGGAATGTAAAACTGGTGACACAGGAAACGCTCAAATTATAGACAGTAGGAAGACTCAGTCATCCTGTACTTATGTCGGCATTGTGTCTCTTACATTTAAGTCCGATGCAATTTCTGTGTTTCATCGTCAACGGGAAGGTCCAAGGGATACAGTAAACCTGCAGAGGTGCATCAGAAAGTAAAACTGGTGACACGGGAAACGCTCAAAACATAGACAGTAGGAAGACTCAGTCTTCCTGTACTTAAGTCGGCATTGTGTCTCTTACATTTATTTCCGATGAAATTTCTGTGTTTCATCGTCAATGGGAAGGTCCAATGAATACAGTTAACCTGCAGAGGTGCATCGGAATATAAAACTGGTGTCGCAGGAAACGCTCAAAACATAGTCAGTATGAAGACTCAATCTTCCTGTACTTCAGTCGGCATTGTGTCTGTTATACTTAATTCCGATGCAATATCTGTGTTTCATCGTCAATGGGAAGGTCCAATGAATACAGTAAACCTGCAGAGGTGCATCGGAATGTAAAACTGGTGACACAGGAAACGCTCAAAACATAGACACTAGGAGGGCTCAGTCTTCCTGTACATAAGCCGGCATTGTGTCTCTTATATTTAAATCCGATGCAATTTCTGTTTTTCATCGTCAGTGGGAAGGTCCAAGGGATACAGTAAACCTGCACAGGTGCATCGGAATGTAAAACTGGTGACACCGGAAACGCTCAAAACATTGACAGTAGGAAGTCTCAGTCTTCCTGTACTTATGTCGGCATTCTGTCTCTTATATTTAACTCCGATGCAATTTCTGTACTTCATCGTCAATGGGAAGGTCCAAGGGATACAGTAAACTTGCAGAGGTGCATCGGAATGTAAAACTGATGGCACAGGAAACGCTCAAATCATAGACCGTAAGAAGACTCAGTTTTCTTGTACTTATGTCGGCGTTGTGTCTCTTATATTTAACTCCGATGCAATTTCTGTGTTTCATCGTCAGTAGGGTGATCCAAGGGATAAAGTAAAGCTGCAGAGGTGCATCGGAATGTAAAACTGGTGACCTAGGAAAGGCTCAAAACATAGACAGTAGAAAGACAAACTCTTCCTGTACTTATGTCGACATTGTGTCTCTTATATTTAATTCCGATGCAATTTCTGTGTTTCATCATCACTGTGAAGGACCAATGGATACAGTAAACCTGCGGAGGTGCATCGGAATGTAAAACTGGTGACACAGGAAACGCTCAAAGCATAGACAGTAGGAAGACTCAGTCTTCCTGTACTTAAGTCGGCATTGTGTCTCTTATATTTAATTCCGATACAATTTCTGTGTTTCATCGTCAATGGGAAGGTCCAATGAATACAGTAAACCTGCAGAGGTGCATCGGAATGTAAAACTGGTGTCGCAGGAAACGCTCAAAATATAGAGAGTAGGAAGACTCAATCTTCCTGTTCTTCAGTCGGCATAGTGTCTGTTATACTTAATTCCGTTGCAATTTCTGTGTTTCATCGTCAATGGGAAGGTCCAAGGGATACAGTAAACCTGCAGAGGTGCAACGGAATGTAAAACTGGTGACACAGGAAACGCTCAAAACGTAGACAGTAGGCGGTCTCAGTCTTCCTGTACATAAGTCGGCATTTTGTCTCTTATATTTAATTCCGATGCAATTTCTGTGTTTTTTCAATGGGTAGGTCCAGTGGATACAGGAAACCGGCAGAGGTGCATCAGAATGTATAACTGGTGACACAGGAAACGCTCAAAACATAGACATTAATAAGACTCACCCTTCCTGTACTTAAGTCGGCATTGTATCTCTTATATTTAATTCCGATGCAATTTCTGTGTTCCATCGTCAATGGGAAGGTCCAAGGGATACAATAAACCTCCAGAGGTGCATCGGAATGTAAAAATGGTGACACAGGAAACGCTCGAACATAGACCGTAAGAGGACACAGTATTCTTGTACTGAAGTGGGCATTGTGACTCTTATATTTAATTCCGATGCAATTTCTGTGTTACATCGTCACAGTGAAGGTCCAAGGTATACAGTAAACCTGCAGAGGTGTATCGGAATGTAAAACTGCTGACACAGGAAACGCTCAAAACATAGACAGTAGGAAGACTCAGTCTTCCTGTACTTGAGTCGGCATTGTGACTCTTATATTTAATTCCGATGCAATTTCTGTGTTTCATCGTCAATGGGAAGGTCCAAGGGATACAATAAACCTGCAGAGGTGCATCGGAATGTAAAACTGGTGACACAGGAAACGCTCAAAAGATAGACAGTAGGAATACTCAGTGTTCCTGTACTTAAGTCGGCATTGTGTCTCTTATATTTATTTCCGATGCAATTTCTGTGTTTCATCGTCAATGGGAACGTCCAAGGGATACAGTAAACCTGCAGAGGTGCATCGGAATATAAAACTTGTGACACAGGAAACGCTCAAAACATAGCCAGTAGGAAGATTCAGTCTTACTGTACTTAAGTCGGCATTGTGTCTCTTGTATTTAATTCTGATGCAATTTCTGTGTTTTATTGTGAATGGGAAGGTCCAAGGGATACAGTAAACCTGCAGAGGTGCATCGGAACGTAAAACTGGTGACACAGGAAACGCTCAAAGTATAGACAGTAGGAAGACTCAGTCTTCCTGTAATTAAGTCGGCATTGTGTCTCTTATATTTAATTCCGAAGCAATTTCTGTGTTTCATCGTCTATATGAGGGTCCAAAGCATACAGCAAACTTGCAGAGGTGCATCGGAATGTAAAATTGGTGACACTGTAAACGCTCAAAACATAGACAGTAAGGAGACTCATTTTTCTTGTACTTTAGTCGCCATTATTTCTCTTATATTTAATTCCGATGCAATTTCGGTGTTTCATCGTCACTGTGAAGGTCCAAGGGATACAGTAAACCTGCAGAGGTGCATCGGAATGTAAAACTGGTGACACGGGAAACGCTCAAAGCATACACCGTAAGAAGACTCAGTTTTCTTGTACTTGAGTCGGCATTGTGACTCTTATACTTAATTGCGATGCCATTTCTGTGTTTCATCGTCAATGGGAAGGTCCAAGGGATACAGTTAACCTGCACACGTGCATCGGAATGTGAAACTGGTGACACCGGAAACGCTCAAAACATAGACAGTAGGAAGACTCAATCTTCCTGTACTTCAGTCGGCATTGTGTCTGTTATACTTAATTCCGATGGAATTTCTGAATTTCATCGTCAATGGGAAGGTCCTAGGGATACAGTAAACCTGCAGAGTTGCATCGAATGTAAAACTGGTGACACAGGAAACGCTCAAAAAATAGACCGTAAGAAGACTCAGTTTTCTTGTACTTAAGACGGCGTTGTGTCTCTTACATTTAATTCCGATGCAATTTCTGTGTTTCATCGTCATTGGGAAGGTCCAAGGGATACAATAAACCTCCAGAGGTGCATCGGAATGTAAAACTGGTGACACAGGAAACGCTCGAACATAGACCGTAAGAAGACACAGTTTTCTTGTACTTAAGTGGGCATTGTAACTCTTATATTTAATTCCGATGCAATTTCTGTGTTTCATCGTCACTGAGAAGGTCCAAGGTATACAGTAAACCTGCAGAGGTGCATCGGAATGTAAAACTGCTGACACAGGAAACGCTCAAAACATAGACAGTAGGAAGACTCAGTCTTCCTGTACTTGAGTCGGCATTGTGACTCTTATATTTAATTGCGATGCCATTTCTGTGTTTCATCGTCAATGGGAAGGTCCAAGGGATACAATAAACCTGCAGAGGTGCATCGGAATGTAAAACTGGTGACACAGGAAACGCTCAAAACATAGACACTAGGAGGGTTCAGTCTTCCTGTACATAAGCCGGCATTGTGTCTCTTATATTTAAATCCGATGCAATTTCTGTGTTTCATCGTCAATGTGAAGGTCCATGGGATACAGTAAACATTCAGAGGTGCATCGGAATGTAAAACTGGTGACACAGGAAAAGCTCGAAACTTAGACCGTACAAAGATAAAGTTTTGTTGCACTTAAATCGGCATTGTGACTCTTATATTTAATTCCGATGCAATTTCTGTGTTTCATCGTCACTGTGAAGGTCCAAGGGATACAGTAAACCTCCAGAGGTGCATCGGAATGTAAAACTGGTGACACACGAAACGCTCAAAACGTAGACATTAGGAAGACTCAGTCTTCCTGTACTTAAGTCGGCATTGTGTCTCTTATATTTAATTCCGATACAATTTCTGTGTTTCATCGTCAATGGGAAGGTCCAATGAATACAGTAAACCTGCAGAGGTGCATCGGAATGTAAAACTGGTGTCGCAGGAAACGCCCAAAATATAGAGAGTTGGAAGACTCAATCTTCCTGTTCTTCAGTCGGCATTGTGTCTGTTATACTTAATTCCGTTGCAATTTCTGTGTTTCATCGTCAATGGGAAGGTCCAAGGGATACAGTAAACCTGCAGAGGTGCATCGGAATGTAAAACTGGTGACACAGGAAACGCTCAAAACGTAGACAGTAGGAGGTCTCAGTCTTCCTGTACACTAAGTCGGCATTGTGTCTCTTATATTTAAATCCGATGCATTTTCTGTTTTTCATCGTCAATGGGAAGGTCCAAGGGATACAGTAAACCTGCAGAGGTGCATCGGAATGTAGAACTGGTGACACAGGAAACGCTCAATACATAGACCGTAAGAAGACTCAGTTTTCTTGTACTTAAGTCGGCGTTGTGTCTCTTATATTTAATTCCGATGCAATTTCTTTGTTTTATTTCGAATGGGAAGTCCAAGGGATACAGTAAACCGGCAGAGGTGCATCGGAATGTAAAACTGGTGACACAGGAAACGCTCAAAACATAGACATTAATAAGATTCAGCCTTCCTGTACTTAAGTCAGCATTGTGTCTCTTATATTTACTTCCGATGCAATTTCTGTGTTTCATCGTCAATGGGAAGGTCCAAGGGATACAATAAACCTCCAGAGGTGCATCGGAATGTAAAACTGGTGACACAGGAAACGCTCGAACATAGACCGTAAGAAGACACAGTTTTCTTGTACTTAAGTGGGCATTGTGACTCTTATATTTAATTCCGATGCAATTACTGTGTTTCATCGTCAATGGGAAGGTCCAAGGGATACAATATACCTGCAGAGGTGCATCGGATGTAAACTGGTGACAAAGGAAACGCTCAAAAGATAGACAGTAGGAATACTCAGTGTTCCCGTACTCAAGTCGGCATTGTGTCTCTTATATTTATATCCGATGCAATTTCTGTGTTTCATCGTCAATGGGAACGTCCAAGGGATACAGTAAACCTGCAGAGGTGCATCGGAATATAAAACTGGTGACACAGGAAACGCTCAAAACATAGACAGTAGGAAGATTCAGTCTTCCTGTACTTAAGTCGGCATTGTGTCTCTTGTATTTAATTCCGATACAATTTCTGTGTTTTATTTCGAATGGGAAGTCCAAGGGATACAGTAAACCGGCAGAGGTGCATCGGAAAGTGAAACTAGTGACACCGGAAACGCTCAAAGCATAGACCGTAAGAAGACTTAGTTTTCTAGTACTTGAGTCGGCATTGTGACTATTATATTTAATTGCGATGCCATTTCTCTGTTTCATCGTCAATGGGAAGGTCCAAGGGATACAGTAAACCTGCACAGGTGGATCGGATTGTAAAGCTGGTGACACCGGAAACGCTCAAAACATAGACAGTAGGAAGACTCAATCTTCCTGTACTTAAGTTTGGCATTGTGTCTGTTATACTTAATTCCGATGCAATTTCTGTGTTTCATCGTCAATGGGACGGTCCAAGGGATACAGTAAACCTGCAGAGGTGCATTGGAATGTAAAACTGGTGACACAGGAAACGCTCAAAGCATAGACAGTAGGAGGGCTCAGTCTTCCTGTACATAAGCCGGCATTGTGTCTCTTATATTTAAATCCGATGCAAGTTCTGTTTTTCATCGTCAATGGGAAGCTCCAAGGGATACAGTAAACCTGCAGAGGTGCATCGGATGTAAAACTGGTGACACAGGAAACGCTCAAAAATAGACCGTAAGAAGACTCAGTTATCTTGTACTTAAGACGGCGTTGTGTCTCTTATATTTAATTCCGATGCAATTTCTGTGTCTCATCGTCAATGGGAAGGTCCAATGGATACAGTAAACCTGCAGAGGTGCATCGGAATGTAAAATTGGTGACACAGGAAGCGCTCAAAACATAGACCCTAATAAGACTCAATTTTCTTGTACTTAAGTGGGCATTGTATCTCTTATATTTGACTCCGATGCAATTTCTGTGTTTCATAGTCAGTAGGGTGATCGAAGGGATACAGTAAAGCTGCAGAGGTGCGTCGGAATGTAAAACAGGTGACCCAGGAAACGCTCAAAACATAGACAGTAGGAAGCCTCAGTCTTCCTGTACTTAAGTCGGCATTGTGTCTCTTATATTTAAGTCCGATGCAATTTCTGTGTTTTTTCGTCAATGGGAAGGTCCAATGGATACAGTAAACTGGCAGAGTTGCATCACAATGTATAACTGGTGACACAGGAAACGCTCAAAACATAGACATTAATAAGACTCAGTCTTCCCGTACTTAAGTCGGCATTGTGCCTCTTACATTTAATTCCGATGCAATTTCTGTGTTTCATCGTCAATGGGAAGGTCCAAGGGATACAATAAACCTCCACAGGTGCATCGGAATGTAAAACTGGTGACACAGGAAACGCTCAAAACATAGACCGTAAGAAGACACAGTTTTCTTGTACTTGTGTGAGCATTGTGATTCTTATATTTAATTCCAATGCAATTTCTGTGTTTCATCGTCAATGGGAAGGTCCAAGGGATACAGTAAACCTGCACAGGTGCATCGGAATGTAAAACTGGTGACACAGGGTACGCTCAAAACACAGACAGTAGGAAGACAGTCTTCCTGTACTTAAGTCGGCATTGTGTCTCTTATTTTTAATTCCGATGCAATTTCTGTATTTCATCGTCAATGCGAAGGTCCAAGGCATACAGTAAACCTGCAGAGGTGCATCGGAATGTAAAAGTGGTGACACGGGAAACGCTCAAATCATAGACCTTAAGAAGACTCAGTTTTCTTGTACTTAAGTCGGCATTTTGTCTCTTATATTTAATTCCGCTGCAATTTCTGTGTTTCATCGTCAATGGGAAGGTCCAATGAATACAGTAAACCTGCACAGGTGCATCGGAATGTAAAACTGGTGACACCGGAAACGCTCAAAACATAGACAGTAGGAAGACTCAGTCTTCCTGTAATTAAGTCGGCATTGTGTCTGTTGTACTTAATTCCGATGCAATTTCGGTGTTTCATCGTCAATGGGAAGGTCCAAGGGATACAGTAAACCTGCAGAGGTGCATCGGAATGTAAGACTGGGAACACAGGAAACGCTCGAAACATAGACAGTAGGAGGGCTCAGTCTTCCTGTACATAAGCCGGCATCGTGTCTCTTATATTTAATTATGATGCAATTTCTGTGTTTCATCGTCAATGGGAAGGTCCAAGGGATACAGTTAACCTGCAGAGGTGCATCAGAATGTAAAACTGATGACACAGGAAACGCTCAAAACATAGACAGTAGAAATACAAACTCATCCTGTACGTAAGTCGACATTGTGTCTCTTATATTTAATTCCGATGCAATTTCTGTGTTCCATCATCACTGTGAAGGTCCAATGGATATAGTAAACCTGCGGAGGTGCATCGGAATGTAAAACAGGTGACACAGGAAACGCTCAAAACATAGACAGTAGGAAGACTCAGTCTTCCTGTACTTAAATCGGCAATGTGTCTCTTATATATAATTCCGATGCAATTTCTGTGTTTCATCGTCAATGGGAAGGTCCAATGAATACAGTAAACCTGCAGAGGCGCATCGGAATGTAAAACTGGTGTCGCAGGAAACGCTCAAAGCATAGACAGTAGGAAGACTCAATCTTCCTGTACTTCAGTCGGCATTGTGTCTGTTATACTTAATTCCGATGCAATTTCTGTGTTTTTTCGTCAATGGGAAGGTCCAATGGATACAGTAAACCGGCAGAGTTGCATCGGAATGTATAACTGGTGACACAGGAAACGCTCAATGCATAGACATTAATAACACTCAGTCTTCCCGTACTTAAGTCGGCATTGTGTCTCTTATATTTAATTCCGATGCAATTTCTGTGTTTCATCGTCAATGGGAAGGTCCAAGGGATACAATAAACCTCCACATGTGCATCGGAATGTAAAACTGGTGACAGAGGAAACGCTCAAAACATAGACAGTAGTAAGACTCAGTCTTCCTGAACTTGAGTTGGCATTGTGACTCTTATATTTAATTGCGATGCAATTTCTGTATTTCATCGTCAATGGGAAGGTCCAAGGGATACAATAAACCTGCACAGGTGCATCGGAATGTAAAACTGGTGACACCGAAAACGCTCAAAACATAGACAGTAGGAAGACTCAGTCTTCCTGTACTTAAGTCGGCATTGTGTCTGTTATACTTAATTCCGATGCAATTTCTGTGTTTCATCGTCACTGTGAAGGTCCAAGGGATACAGTAAACCTGCAGAGGTGCATCGGAATGTAAAAATGCTGACACAGGAAACGCTCAACACATAGACATTAATATGGCTCAGTCTTCCTGTACATAAGCCGGCATTGTGTCTCTTATATTTAAATCCGATGCAATTTCTGTTTTTCATCGTCAATGGGAAGGTCCAAGGGATACAGTAAACCTGCACAGGTGCATCGGAATGTAAAACTGGTGACACCTGAAACTCTCAAATCATAGACAGTAGGAAGACTCAGTCTTCCTGTACTTAAATCGGCATTGTGTCTCTTATATTTAATTCCGATGCAATTACTGTATTTCATCGTCAATGGGAAGGTCCAAGGGATACAGTAAACCTCCAGAGGTGCATCGGAATGTAAAACTGGGAACACAGGAAACGCTCAAAACATAGACCGTAAGAAGACTCAGTTTTCTTGTACTTAAGTCGGCGTTGTGTCTCTTATATTTAATTCCGATGCAATTTCTGTGTTTCATCGTCAATGGGAAGGTCCAAGGGACACAGTAAACCTGCAGAGGTGCATCAGAATGTAAAACTGCTGACACAGGAAACGCTCAAATCATAGACAGTAGAAATACAAACTCTTCCTGTACGTAAGTCGACATTGTGTCTCTTATTTTTAATTCCGATGCAATTTCTGTGTTCCGTCATCACTGTGAAGGTCCAATGGATACAGTAAACCTGCGGAGGTGCATCGGAATGTAAAACAGGTGACACAGGAAACGCTCAAAACATAGACAGTAGGAAGACTCAGTCTTCCTGTACTTAAGCCGGCATTGTGTCTCTTATATTTAAATCCGATGCAATTTCTGATTTTCATCGTCAATGGGAAGGTCCAAGGGATACAGTAAACCTGCACAGGTGCATCGGAATGTAAAACTGGTGACACCTGAAACTCTCAAATCATAGACAGTAGGAAGACTCAGTCTTCCTGTACTTAAGTCGGCATTGTGTCTCTTATATTTAATTCCGATGCAATTACTGTATTTCATCGTCAATGGGAAGGTCCAAGGGATACAGTAAACCTCCAGAGGTGCATCGGAATGTAAAATTGGTTGGGAACACAGGAAACGCTCAAAACATAGACCGTAAGAAGACTCTGTTTTCTTGTACTTAAGTCGGCATTGTGTCTCTTATATTTAATTCCGATGCAATTTCTGTGTTTCATCGTCAATGGGAAGGTCCAAGGGTTACAATAAACCTCCACAGGTGCATCGGAATGTAAAAATGGTGACACAGGAAACGCTCAAAACATAGACAGTAAAAAGACTCAGTCTTCCTGTACTTGAGTCGGCATTGTGACTCTTATATTTAATTGCGATGCAATTTCTGAGTTTCATCGTCAATGGGAAGGTCCAAGGGATACAGTAAACCTGCACAGGTGCATCGGAATGTAAAACTGGTGACACCGGAAACGCTCAAAACATAGACAGAAGGAAGACTCAGTCTTCCTGTACTTAAGTCGGCATTGTGTCTCTCATATTTAATTCCGATGCAATTTCTGTGTTTCATCGTCAATGGGAAGGTCCAAGGGTTACAATAAACCTCCACAGGTGCATCGGAATGTAAAACTGGTGACACTGGAAACGCTCAAAACATAGACAGTAGGAAGACTCAGTATTCCTGTACTTGAGTCGGCATTTTGACTCTTCTATTTAATTGCGATGCCATTTCTGTGTTTTTTCGTCAATGGGAAGGTCCAATGGATACAGTAAACCGGCAGAGTTGCATCGGAATGTATAACTGGTGACACAGGAAACGCTCAAAGCATAGACATTAATAACACTCAGTCTTCCCGTACCTAAGTCGGCATTGTGTCTCTTATATTAATTCCGATGCAATTTCTGTGTTTCATCGTCAATGGGAAGGTCCAAGGGATACAGTAAACCTGCACAGGTGCATCGGAATGTAAAACTGGTGACACCTGAAACTTCCAAATCATAGACAGTAGGAAGACTCAGTCTTCCTGTACTTAAGTCGGCATTGTGTCTCTTATATTTAATTCCGATGCAATTACTGTATTTCATCGTCAATGGGAAGGTCCAAGGGATACAGTAAACCTCCAGAGGTGCATAGGAATGTAAAACTGGGAACACAGGAAACGCTCAAAACATAGACCGTAAGAAGACTCAGTTTTCTTGTACTTAAGTCGGCGTTGTGTCTCTTATATTTAATTCCGATGCAATTTCTGTGTTTCATCGTCAATGGGAAGGTCCAAGGGACACTGTAAACCTGCAGAGGTGCATCAGAATGTAAAACTGCTGACACAGGAAACGCTCAAATCATAGACAGTAGAAATACAAACTCTTCCTGTACGTAAGTCGACATTGTGTCTCTTATTTTTAATTCCGATGCAATTTCTGTGTTCCGTCATCACTGTGAAGGTCCAATGGATACAGTAAACCTGCGGAGGTGCATCGGAATGTAAAACAGGTGACACAGGAAACGCTCAAAACATAGACAGTAGGAAGACTCAGTCTTCCTGTACTTAAGCCGGCATTGTGTCTCTTATATTTAAATCCGATGCACTTTCTGTTTTTCATCGTCAATGGGAAGGTGCACAGGTGCACAGGTGCATCGGAATGTAAAACTGGTGACACCTGAAACTCTCAAATCATAGACAGTAGGAAGACTCAGTCTTCCTGTACTTAAGTCGGCATTGTGTCTCTTATATTTAATTCCGATGCAATTTCTGTGTTTCATCGTCAATGGGAAGGTCCAAGGGTTACAATAAACCTCCACAGGTGCATCGGAATGTAAAAATGGAGACACAGGAAACGCTCAAAACATAGACAGTAAAAAGACTCAGTCTTCCTGTACCTGAGTCGGCATTGTGACTCTTATATTTAATTGCGATGCCATTTCTGAGTTTCATCGTCAATGGGAAGGTCCAAGGGATACAGTAAACCTGCACAGGTGCATCGGAATGTAAAACTGGTGACACCGGAAACGCTCAAAACATAGACAGTAGGAAGACTCAATCTTCCTGTACTTCAGTCGGCATTGTGTCTGTTATACTTAATTCCGATGCAATATCTGTGTTTCATCGTCAATGGGAAGGTCCAAGGCATACAGTAAACCTGCAGAAGTGCATCGGAATGTAAAACTGGTGACACAGGAAACGCTCAAATCATAGACAGTAGGAGGGCTTAGTCTTCCTGTACATAAGCCGGCATTGTGTCTCTTATATTTAAATCCGATGCAATATCTGTTTTTCATCGTCAATGGGAGGGTCCAAGGGATACAGTAAACCAGCACAGGTGCATCGGAATGTAAAACTGGTGACACCGGAAACGCTCAAAACATAGACAGTAGGAAGACTCAGTCTTCCTGTACTTAAGTCGGCATTGTGTCTCTTATATTTAATTCCGATGCAATTTCTGTATTTCATCGTCAATGGGAAGGTCCAAGGGATACAGTAAACCTGCAGAGGTGCATCGGAATGTAAAACTGGTGACACAGCAAACGCTCAAAACATAGACCGTAAGAAGACTCAGTTTTCTTGTACTTAAGTCGGCGTTGTGTCTCTTATATTTAATTCCGATGCAATTTCTGTGTTTCATCATCACTGTGAAGGTCCAATGGATACAGTAAACCTGCGGAGGTGCATCGGAATGTATAACTGGTGACACAGGAAACGCTCAAAGCATAGACATTAATAACACTCAGTCTTCCCGTACTTAAGTCGGCATTGTGTCTCTTATATTTAATTCCGATTCAATTTCTGTGTTTCATCGTCAATGGGAAGGTCAAAGGGTTACAATAAACCTCCACAGGTGCATCGGAATGTAAAACTGGTGACACCGGAAACGCTCAAAACATAGACAGTAGGAAGACTCAGTCTTCCTGTACTTGAGTCGGCATTTTGACTCTTATATTTAATTGCGATGCCATTTCTGTGTTTTTTCGTCATTGGGAAGGTCCAATGGATACAGTAAACCGGCAGAGTTGCATCGGAATGTATAACTGGTGACACAGGAAACGCTCAAAGCATAGACATTAATAACACTCAGTCTTCCCGTACCTAAGTCGGCATTGTGTCTCTTATATTTAATTCCGATGCAATTTCTGTGTTTCATCGTCAATGGGAAGGTCCAAGGGATACAGTAAACCTGCACAGGTGCATCGGAATGTAAAACTGGTGACACCTGAAACTCTCAAATCATAGACAGTAGGAAGACTCAGTCTTCCTGTACTTAAGTCGGCATTGTGTCTCTTATATTTAATTCCGATGCAATTACTGTATTTCATCGTCAATGGGAAGGTCCAAGGGATACAGTAAACCTCCAGAGGTGCATCGGAATGTAAAACTGGGAACACAGGAAACGCTCAAAACATAGACCGTAAGAAGACTCAGTTTTCCTGTACTTAAGTCGGCGTTGTGTCTCTTATATTTAATTCCGATGCAATTTCTGTGTTTCATCGTCAATGGGAAGGTCCAAGGGACACAGTAAACCTGCAGAGGTGCATCAGAATGTAAAACTGCTGACACAGGAAACGCTCAAAGCATAGACAGTAGAAATACAAACTCTTCCTGTACGTAAGTCGACATTGTGTCTCTTATTTTTAATTCCGATGCAATTTCTGTGTTCCGTCATCACTGTGAAGGTCCAATGGATACAGTAAACCTGCGGAGGTGCATCGGAATGTAAAACAGGTGACACAGGAAACGCTCAAAACATAGACAGTAGGAAGACTCAGTCTTCCTGTACTTAAGCCGGCATTGTGTCTCTTATATTTAAATCCGATGCAATTTCTGTTTTTCATCGTCAATGGGAAGGTCCAAGGGATACAGTAAACCTGCACAGGTGCGTCGGAATGTAAAACTGGTGACACCTGAAACTCTCAAATCATAGACAGTAGGAAGACTCAGTCTTCCTGTACTTAAGTCGGCATTGTGTCCCTTATATTTAATTCCGATGCAATTACTGTATTTCATCGTCAATGGGAAGGTCCAAGGGATACAGTAAACCTCCAGAGGTGCATCGGAATGTAAAACTGGGAACACAGGAAACGCTCAAAACATAGACCGTAAGAAGACTCTGTTTTCTTGTACTTAAGTCGGCATTGTGTCTCTTAAATTTAATTCCGATGCAATTTCTGTGTTTCATCGTCAATGGGAGGGTCCAAGGGTTACAATAAACCTCCACAGGTGCATCGGAATGTGAAAATGGTGAGACAGGAAACGCTCAAAACATAGACAGTAAAAAGACTTAGTCTTCCTGTACTTGAGTCGGCATTGTGACTCTTATATTTAATTGCGATGCCATTTCTGAGTTTCATCGTCAATGGGAAGATCCAAGGGATACAGTAAACCTGCACAGGTGCATCGGAATGTAAAACTGGTGACACCGGAAACGCTCAAAACATAGACAGAAGGAAGACTCAGTCTTCCTGTACTTAAGTCGGCATTGTGTCTCTCATATTTATTTCCGATCCAATTTCTGTATTTCATCGTCAATGCGAAGGTCCAAGGCATACAGTAAACCTGCAGAGGTGCATCGGAATGTAAAAGTGGTGACACGGGAAACGCTCAAATCATAGACCCTAAGAAGACTCAGTTTTCTTGTACGTAAGTCGGCATTGTGTCTCTTATATTTAATTCCGATGCAATTTCTGTGTTTCATCGTCAATGGGAAGGTCCAATGAATACAGTAAACCTGCAGAGATGCATCAGAATGTAAAAGTGGTGTCGCAGGAAACGCTCAAAACATAGACAGTAGGAAGACTCAATCTTCCTGTACTTCAGTCGGCATTGTGTCTGTTATACTTAATTCCGATGCAATATCTGTGTTTCATCGTCAATGGGAAGGTCCAAGGCATACAGTAAACCTGCAGAAGTGCATCGGAATGTAAAACTGGTGACACAGGAAACGCTCAAATCATAGACAGTAGGAGGGCTCAGTCTTCCTGTACATAAGCCGGCATTGTGTCTCTTATATTTAAATCCGATGCAATATCTGTTTTTCATCGTCAATGGGAGGGTCCAAGGGATACAGTAAACCAGCACAGGTGCATCGGAATGTAAAACTGGTGACACCGGAAACGCTCAAAACATAGACAGTAGGAAGACTCAGTCTTCCTGTACTTAAGTCGGCATTGTGTCTCTTATATTTAATTCCGATGCAATTTCTGTATTTTATCGTCAATGGGAAGGTCCAAGGGATACAGTAAACCTGCAGAGGTGCATCGGAATGTAAAACTGGTGACACAGGAAACGCTCAAAACATAGACCGTAAGAAGACTCAGTTTTCTTGTACTTAAGTCGGCGTTGTGTCTCTTATATTTAATTCCGATGCAATTTCTGTGTTTCGTCATCACTGTGAAGGTCCAATGGATACAGTAAACCTGCGGAGGTGCATCGGAATGTATAACTGGTGACACAGGGAACGCTCAAAGCATAGACATTCATAACACTCAGTCTTCCCGTACTTAAGTCGGCATTCTGTCTCTTATATTTAATTCCGATGCAATTTCTGTGTTTCATCGTCAATGGGAAGGTCCAAGGGTTACAATAAACCTCCACAGGTGCATCGGAATGTAAAACTGGTGACACTGGAAACGCTCAAAACATAGACAGTAGGAAGACTCAGTCTTCCTGTACTTGAGTCGGCATTTTGACTCTTATATTTAATTGCGATGCCATTTCTGTGTTTTTTCGTCAATGGGAAGGTCCAATGGATACAGTAAACCGGCAGAGTTGCATCGGAATGTATAACTGGTGACACAGGAAACGCTCAAAGCATAGACATTAATAACACTCAGTCTTCCCGTACCTAAGTCGGCATTGTGTCTCTTATATTTAATTCCGATGCAATTTCTGTGTTTCATCGTCAATGGGAAGGTCCAAGGGATACAATAAACCTCCACAGGTGCATCGGAATGTAAAACTGGTGACACAGGTAACGCTCAAAACATAGACAGTAGGAAGACTCAGTCTTCCTGTACTTGAGTTGGCATTGTGACTCTTATATTTAATTGCGATGCAATTTCTGTATTTAATCGTCAATGGGAATGTCCAAGGGATACAATAAACCTGCACAGGTGAATCGGAATGTAAATCTGGTGACACCGGAAACGCTCAAAACATAGACAGTAGGAAGACTCAGTCTTCCTGTACTTAAGTCGGCATTGTGTCTGTTATACTTAATTCCGATGCAATTTCTGTGTTTCATCGTCACTGTGAAGGTCCAAGGGATACAGTAAACCTGCAGAGGTGCATCGGAATGTAAAAATGCTGACACAGGAAACGCTCAAAACATAGACATTAATATGACTCAGTCTTCCTGTACTTAAGTCGGCATTGTGTCTCTTATATTTAATCCCGATGCAATTTCTGTATTTCATCGTCAATGCGAAGGTCCAAGGGATTCAGTAAACCTGCAGAGGTGCATCGGAATGTAAAACTGGTGACACAGGAAACGCTCAAAACATAGACCGTAAGAAGACTCAGTTTTCTTGTACTTAAGTCGGCGTTGTGTCTCTTATATATAATTCCGATGCAATTTCTATGTTTCATCGTCAATGGGAAGGTCCAAGGGATACAGTAAACCTGCAGAGGTGCATCAGAATGTAAAACTGTTGACACAGGAGACGCTCAAAACATAGACAGTAGAAATACAAACTCTTCCTGTACGTAAGTCGACATTGTGTCTCTTATATTTAATTCCGATGCAATTTCTGTGTTCCGTCATCACTGTGAAGGTCCAATGGATACAGTAAACCTGCGGAGGTGCATCGGAATGTAAAACAGGTGACACAGGAAACGCTCAAAACATAGACAGTAGGAAGACTCAGTCTTCCTGTACTTAAGTCGGCAATGTGTCTCTTATATTTAATGCCGATGCAATTTCTGTGTTTCATCGTCAATGGGAAGGTCCAATGAATACAGTAAACCTGCACAGGCGCATCGGAATGTAAAACAGGTGACACAGGAAGCGCTCAAAAAATAGACCCTAAGAAGACTCAGTTTTCTTCTACTTATGTGGGCATTGTATCTCTTATATTTAACTCCGATGCAATTTCTGTGTTTCATCGTCAGTAGGATGATCCAAGTGATACAGTAAAGCTGCAGAGGTGCATCGGAAAGTAAAACAGGTGACCCAGGAAACGCTCAAAGCATAGACAGTAGGAAGACTCAGTCTTCCTGTACTTAAGTCGGCATTGTGTCTCTTATATTTAAGTCCGATGCAATTTCTGTGTTTTTTCGGCAATGGGAAAGTCCAATGGATACAGTAAACCGGCAGAGTTGCATCGGAATGTATAACTGGTGACACAGGAAACGCTCAAAACATAGACATTAATAACACTCAGTCTTCCCGTACTTAAGTCGGCATTGTGTCTCTTATATTTAATTCCGATGCAATTTCTGTGTTTCATCGTCAATGGGAAGGTCCAAGGGTTACAATAAACCTCCACAGGTGCATCGGAATGTAAAACTGGTGACACAGGAAACGCTCAAAACATAGACAGTAGGAAGACTCAGTCTTCCTGTACTTAAGTCGGCATTGTGTCTCTTATATTTAATTCCGATCCAATTTCTGTATTTCATCGTCAATGCGAAGGTCCAAGGCATACAGTAAACCTGCAGAGGTGCATCGGAATGTAAAAGTGGTGACACGGGAACCGCTCAAATCATAGACCCTAAGAAGACTCAGTTTTCTTGTACTTAAGTCGGCATTGTGTCTCTTATATTTAATTCCGATGCAATTCCTGTGTTTCATCGTCAATGGGAAGGTCCAAGGGATACAGTAAACCTGCAGATGTGCATCGGAATGTAAAACTGGTGACACAGGAAACGCTCAAAACATAGACCGTAAGCAGACTCAGTTTTCTTGTACTTAAGTCGGCGTTGTGTCTCTTATATTTAATTCCGATGCAATTTCTGTGTTTCATCGTCAATGGGAAGGTCCAAGGGATACAGTAAACCTGCAGAGGTGCATCGGAATGTAAAACTGGTGACACAGGAAACGCTCAAAACATAGACACTGGAAAGACAAACTCTTCGTGTACTTAATTCGACATTGTGTCTCTTATATTTTATTCCGATGCAATTTCTGTGTTTCATCATCACTGTGAAGGTCCAATGGATACAGTAAACCTGCGGAGGTGCATCGGAATGTAAAACTGGTGACACAGGAAAAGCTCAAAGCATACACAGTAGGAAGACTCAGTCTTCCTGTACTTCAGTTGGCATTGTGTCTCTTATATTTAATTCCCATGCAATTTCTGTGTTTCATCGTCAATGGGAAGGTCCAATGAATACAGTAAACCTGCAGAGGTGCATCGGAATGTAAAACTGGTGTCGCAGGAAACGCTCAAAACAAAGACATTAGGAAGTCTTAATCTTCCTGTACTTCAGTCGGTATTGTGTCTGTTATACTTAATTCCGATGCAATTTCTGTGTTTCATCGTCAATGGGAAGGTCCAAGGGATACAGTAAACCTGCAGAGGTGCATCGGAATGTAAAACTGGTGACACAGGAAACGCTCAAAGCATAGACACTAGGAGGGCTCAGTCTTCCTGTACATAAGCCGGCATTGTGTCTCTTATATTTAAATCCGATGCAATTTCTGTTTTTCCTCGTCAATGGGAAGGTCCAAGGGATACAGTAAACCTGCACAGGCGCATCGGAATGTAAAACTGGTGACACTGGAAACGCTCAAATCATAGACAGTAGGAAGACTCAGTCTTCCTGTACTTAAGTCGGCATTGTGTCTCTTATATTTAATTCCGATGCAATTTCTGTATTTCATCGTCAATGGGAAGGTCCAAGGGATACAGTAAACCTGCAGAGGTGCATCGGAATGTAAAACTGATGACACAGGAAACGCTCAAAACATAGACAGTAGAAATACAAACTCTTCCTGTACGTAAGTCGACATTGTGTCTCTTATATTTAATTCCGATGCAATTTCTGTGTTCCATCATCACTGTGAAGGTCCAATAGATAGAGTAAACCTGCGGAGGTGCATCGGAATGTAAAACTGGTGACACAGGAAACGCTCAAAACATAGACAGTAGGAAGACTCAGTCTTTCTGTACTTAAATCGGCAATGTGTCTCTTATATTTAATTCCGATGCAATTTCTGTGTTTCATCGTCAATGGGAAGGTCCAATGAATACAGTAAACCTGCAGAGGCGCATTGAATGTAAAACTGGTGTCGCAGGAAACGCTCAAAACGTAGACAGTAGGAAGACTCAATCTTCCTGTACTTCAGTCGGCATTGTGTCTGTTATACTTAATTCCGATGCAATTTCTGTGTTTTTTCGTCAATGGGAAGGTCCAATGGATACAGTAAACCGGCAGAGTTGCATCGGAATGTATAACTGGTGACACAGGAAACGCTCAAAACATAGACATTAATAACACTCAGTCTTCCCGTACTTAAGTCGGCATTGTGTCTCTTGTATTTAATTCCGATGCAATTTCTGTGTTTCATCGTCAATGGGCAGGTCCAAGGGATACAATAAACCTCCACAGGTGCATCGGAATGTAAAACTGGTGACACAGGAAACGCTCAAAACATAGACAGTAGGAAGACTCAGTCTTCCTGTACTTGAGTTGGCATTGTGACTCTTATATTTAATTGCGATGCAATTTCTGTATTTCATCGTCAATGGGAAAGTCCAAGGGATACAATAAACCTGCACAGGTGCATCGGAATGTAAAACTGGTGACACCGGAAACGCTCAAAACATAGACAGTAGGTAGACTCAGTCTTCCTGTACTTAAGTCGGCATTGTGTCTGTTATACTTAATTCCGATGCAATTTCTGTGTTTCATCGTCACTGTGAAGGTCCAAGGGATACAGTAAACCTGCAGAGGTGCATCGGAATGTAAAGATGCTGACACAGGAAACGCTCAAAACATAGACATTAATATGACTCAGTCTTCCTGTACTTAAGTCGGCATTGTGTCTCTTATATTTAATTCAGATGCAATTTCTGTATTTCATCGTCAATGCGAGGGTCCAAGGCATACAGTAAACCTTCAGAGGTGCATCGGAATGTAAAAGTGGTGACACGAGACACGCTCAAATCATAGACCTTAAGAAGACTCAGTTTTCTTGTACTTAAGTCGGCATTGTGTCTCTTATATTTAATTCCGCTGCAATTTCTGTGTTTCATCGTCAATGGGAAGGTCCAATGAATACAGTAAACCTGCAGAGGTGCATCGGAATGTAAAACTGGTGTCGCAGGAAACGCACAAACATAGACAGTAGGAAGACTCAATCTTCCTGTACTTCAGTCGGCATTGTGTCTGTTATACTTAATTCCGATGCAATTTCTGTGTTTCTTCGTCAATGGGAAGGTCCAAGGGATACAGTAAACCGGCAGAGTTGCATCGGAATGTATAACTGGTGACACAGGAAACGCTCAAAACATAGACATTAATAACACTCAGTCTTCCCGTACTTAAGTCGGCATTGTGTATCTTATATTTAATTCCGATGCAATATCTGTGTTTCATCGTCAATGGGAAGGTCCAAGGGTTACAATAAACCTCCACAGGTGCATCGGAATGTAAAACTGGTGACACGGGAAACGCTCAAATCATATACCCTAAGAAGACTCAGTTTTCTTGTACATAAGCCGGCATTGTGTCTCTTATATTAGATTCCGATGCAATATCTGTCTTTCATCGTCAATGGGAGGGTCCATGGGATACAGTAAACCAGCACAGGTGCATCGGAATGTAAAACTGGTGACACCGAAAACGCTCAAAACATAGACAGTAGGAAGACTCAGTCTTCCTGTACTTAAGTCGGCATTGTGTCTCTTATATTTAATTCCGATGCAATTTCTGTAATTCATCCTCAATGGCAAGGTCCAAGGGATACAGTAAACCTGCAGAGGTGCATCGGAATGTAAAACTGGTGACACAGGAAACGCTCAAAACATAGACATTAATAACACTCAGTCTTCCCGTACTTAAGTCGGCATTGTGTCTGTTATACTTAATTCCGATGCAATTTCTGTGTTTCATCTTCACTGTGAAGGTCCAAGGGATACAGTAAACCTGCAGAGGGGCATCGGAATGTAAAAATGCTGACACAGGAAACGCTCAAAACATAGACATTAATATGACTCAGTCTTCCCGTACTTAAGTCGGCATTGTGTCTCTTATATTTAATTCAGATGCAATTTCTGTACTTCATCGTCAATGCGAAGGTCCAAGGCATACAGTAAACCTTCAGAGGTGCATCGGAATGTAAAAGTGGTGACACGGGACACGCTCAAATCATAGACCTTAAGGAGACTCAGTTTTCTTGTACTTAAGTCGGCATTGTGTCTCTTATATTTAATTCCGCTGCAATTTCTGAGTTTCATCGTCAATGGGAAGGTCCAAGGGTTACAATAAACCTCCACAGGTGCATCGGAATGTAAAACTGGTGACACAGGAAACGCTCAAAACATAGACAGTAGGAAGACTCAGTCTTCCTGTACTTGAGTCGGCATTGTGACTCTTATATTTAATTGCGATGCCATTTCTGTGCTTCATCGTCAATGTGAAGGTCCAAGGGATACAGTAAACCTGCACAGGTGCATCGGAATGTAAAACTGGTGACACCGGAAACGCTCAAAACATAGACAGTAGGAAGACTCAGTCTTCCTGTACTTGAGTCGGCATTGTGACTCTTATATTTAATTGCGATGCCATTTCTGTGCTTCATCGTCAATGTGAAGGTCCAAGGGATACAGTAAACCTGCACAGGTGCATCGGAATGTAAAACTGGTGACACAGGAAACGCTCAAATCATAGACACTAGGAGGGCTCAGTCTTCCTGTACTTAAATCGGCATTGTGTCTCTTATATATAATTCCGATTCAATTTCTGTATTTCATCGTCAATGGGAAGGTCCAAGGGATACAGTAAACCTCCACAGGTGCATCGGAATGTAAAACTGGGAACACAGGAAACGCTCAAAACATAGACCGTAAGAAGACTCAGTTTTCTTGTACTTAAGTCAGCGTTGTGTCTCTTATATTTAATTCCGATGCAATTTCTGTGTTTCATCGTCAATGGGAAGGTCCAAGGGATACAGGAAACCTGCAGAGGTGCATCAGAATGTAGAACTGCTGACACAGGAAACGCTCAAAACATAGACAGTCAAAATACAAACTCTTCCTGTACGTAAGTCGACATTGTGTCTCTTATATTTAATTCCGATGCAATTTCTGTGTTCCGTCATCACTGTGAAGGTCCAATGGATACAGTAAACCTGCGGAGGTGCATCGGAATGTAAAACAAGTGACACAGGAAACGCTCAAAACATAGACAGTAGGAAGACTCAGTCTTCCTGTACTTAAGTCGGCAATGTGTCTCTTATATTTAATTCCGATGCAATTTCTGTGTTTCATAATCAATGGGAAGGTCCAATGAATACAGTAAACCTGCAGAGGCACACCGAAATGTAAAACAGGTGACACAGGAAGCGCTCAAAAAATAGACCCTAAGAAGACTCAGTTTTCTTGTACTTAATTGGGCATTGTATCTCTTATATTTAACTCCGATGCAATTTCTATGTTTCATCGTCAGTAGGATGATCCAAGTGATACAGTAAAGCTGCAGAGGTGCATCGGAAAGTAAAACAGGTGACCCAGGAAACGCTCAAAACATAGACAGTAGGAAGACTCAGTCTTCCTGTACTTAAGTCGGCATTGTGTCTCTTATATTTAAGTCCGATGCAATTTCTGTGTTTTTTCGGCAATGGGAAGGTCCAACGGATACAGTAAACCGGCAGAGTTGCATCGGAATGTATAACTGGTGACACAGGAAACGCTCAAAACATAGACATTAATAACACTCAGTCTTCCCGTACTTAAGTCGGCATTGTGTATCTTATATTTAATTCCGATGCAATATCTGTGTTTCATCGTCAATGGGAAGGTCCAAGGGTTACAATAAACCTCCACAGGTGCATCGGAATGTAAAACTGGTGACACGGGAAACGCTCAAATCATATACCCTAAGAAGACTCAGTTTTCTTGTACATAAGCCGGCATTGTGTCTCTTATATTAGATTCCGATGCAATATCTGTCTTTCATCGTCAATGGGAGGGTCCATGGGATACAGTAAACCAGCACAGGTGCATCGGAATGTAAAACTGGTGACACCGAAAACGCTCAAAACATAGACAGTAGGAAGACTCAGTCTTCCTGTACTTAAGTCGGCATTGTGTCTCTTATATTTAATTCCGATGCAATTTCTGTAATTCATCCTCAATGGCAAGGTCCAAGGGATACAGTAAACCTGCAGAGGTGCATCGGAATGTAAAACTGGTGACACAGGAAACGCTCAAAACATAGACATTAATAACACTCAGTCTTCCCGTACTTAAGTCGGCATTGTGTCTGTTATACTTAATTCCGATGCAATTTCTGTGTTTCATCGTCACTGTGAAGGTCCAAGGGATACAGTAAACCTGCAGAGGGGCATCGGAATGTAAAAATGCTGACACAGGAAACGCTCAAAACATAGACATTAATATGACTCAGTCTTCCCGTACTTAAGTCGGCATTGTGTCTCTTATATTTAATTCAGATGCAATTTCTGTACTTCATCGTCAATGCGAAGGTCCAAGGCATACAGTAAACCTTCAGAGGTGCATCGGAATGTAAAAGTGGTGACACGGGACACGCTCAAATCATAGACCTTAAGGAGACTCAGTTTTCTTGTACTTAAGTCGGCATTGTGTCTCTTATATTTAATTCCGCTGCAATTTCTGAGTTTCATCGTCAATGGGAAGGTCCAAGGGTTACAATAAACCTCCACAGGTGCATCGGAATGTAAAACTGGTGACACAGGAAACGCTCAAAACATAGACAGTAGGAAGACTCAGTCTTCCTGTACTTGAGTCGGCATTGTGACTCTTATATTTAATTGCGATGCCATTTCTGTGCTTCATCGTCAATGTGAAGGTCCAAGGGATACAGTAAACCTGCACAGGTGCATCGGAATGTAAAACTGGTGACACCGGAAACGCTCAAAACATAGACAGTAGGATGACTCAGTCTTCCTGTACTTAAGTCGGCATTGTGTCTCTTATATTTAATTCCGATCCAATTTATGTATTTCATCGTCAATGCGAAGGTCCAAGGCATACAGTAAACCTGCAGAGGTGCATCGGAATGTAAAAGTGGTGACACGGGACACGCTCAATTCATGGACCTTAAGGAGACTCAGTTTTCTTGTACTTAAGTCGGCATTGTGTCTCTTATACTTAATTCCGCTGCAATTTCTGTGTTTCATCGTCAATGGGAAGGTCCAATGAATACAGTAAACCTGCAGAGGTGCATCGGAATGTAAAACTGGTGTCGCAGGAAACGCACACACATAGACAGTAGGAAGACTCAATCTTCCTGTACTTCAGTCGGCATTGTGTCTGTTATACTTAATTCCGATGCAAATGCTGTGTTTCATCGTCAATGGGAAGGTCCAAGGGATACAGTAAACCTGCAGAGGTGCATCGGAATGTAAAACTGGTGACACAGGAAACGCTCAAATCATAGACACTAGGAGGGCTCAGTCTTCCTGTACTTAAATCGGCATTGTGTCTCTTATATATAATTCCGATTCAATTTCTGTATTTCATCGTCAATGGGAAGGTCCAAGGGATACAGTAAACCTCCACAGGTGCATCGGAATGTAAAACTGGGAACACAGGAAACGCTCAAAACATAGACCGTAAGAAGACTCAGTTTTCTTGTACTTAAGTCACCGTTGTGTCTCTTATATTTAATTCCGATGCAATTTCTGTGTTTCATCGTCAATGGGAAGGTCCAAGGGATACAGGAAACCTGCAGAGGTGCATCAGAATGTAGAACTGCTGACACAGGAGACGCTCAAAACATAGACAGTCAAAATACAAACTCTTCCTGTACGTAAGTCGACATTGTGTCTCTTATATTTAATTCCGATGCAATTTCTGTGTTCAGTCATCACTGTGAAGGTCCAATGGATACAGTAAACCTGCGGAGGTGCATCGGAATGTAAAACAAGTGACACAGGAAACGCTCAAAACATAGACAGTAGGAAGACTCAGTCTTCCTGTACTTAAGTCGGCAATGTGTCTCTTATATTTAATTCCGATGCAATTTCTGTGTTTCATAAACAATGGGAAGGTCCAATGAATACAGTAAACCTGCAGAAGCACATCGAAATGTAAAACAGGTGACACAGGAAGCGCTCAAAAAATAGACCCTAAGAAGACTCAGTTTTCTTGTACTTAATTGGGCATTGTATCTCTTATATTTAACTCCGATGCAATTTCTATGTTTCATCGTCAGTAGGATGATCCAAGTGATACAGTAAAGCTGCAGAGGTGCATCGGAAAGTAAAACAGGTGACCCAGGAAACGCTCAAAACATAGACAGTAGGAAGACTCAGTCTTCCTGTACTTAAGTCGGCATTGTGTCTCTTATATTTAAGTCCGATGCAATTTCTGTGTTTTTTCGGCAATGGGAAGGTCCAACGGATACAGTAAACCGGCAGAGTTGCATCGGAATGTATAACTGGTGACACAGGAAACGCTCAAAGCATAGACATTAATAACACTCAGTCTTCCCGTACTTAAGTCGGCATTGTGTATCTTATATTTAATTCCGATGCAATATCTGTGTTTCATCGTCAATGGGAAGGTCCAAGGGTTACAATAAACCTCCACAGGTGCATCGGAATGTAAAACTGGTGACACAGGAAACGCTCAAAACATAGACAGTAGGAAGACTCAGTCTTCCTGTACTTGAGTCGGCATTGTGACTCTTATATTTAATTGCGATGCCATTTCTGTGCTTCATCGTCAATGGGAAGGTCCAAGGGATACAGTAAACCTGCACAGGTGCATCGGAATGTAAAACTGGTGACACCGGAAACGCTCAAAACATAGAAAGTAGGATGACTCAGTCTTCCTGTACTTAAGTCGGCATTGTGTCTCTTATATTTAATTCCGATCCAATTTATGTATTTCATCGTCAATGCGAAGGTCCAAGGCATACAGTAAACCTGCAGATGTGCATCGGAATGTAAAAGTGGTGACACGGGAAACGCTCAAATCATATACCCTAAGAAGACTCAGTTTTCTTGTACATAAGCCGGCATTGTGTCTCTTATATTAAAATCCGATGCAATATCTGTTTTTCATCGTCAATGGGAGGGTCCATGGGATACAGTAAACCAGCACAGGTGCATCGGAATGTAAAACTGGTGACACCGAAAACGCTCAAAACATAGACAGTAGGAAGACTCAGTCTTCCTGTACTTAAGTCGGCATTGTGTCTCTTATATTTAATTCCGATGCAATTTCTGTAATTCATCCTCAATGGCAAGGTCCAAGGGATACAGTAAACCTGCAGAGGTGCATCGGAATGTAAAACTGGTGACACAGGAAACGCTCAAAACATAGACATTAATAACACTCAGTCTTCCCGTACTTAAGTCGGCATTGTGTCTGTTATACTTAATTCCGATGCAATTTCTGTGTTTCATCGTCACTGTGAAGGTCCAAGGGATACAGTAAACCTGCAGAGGGGCATCGGAATGTAAAAATCCTGACACAGGAAACGCTCAAAACATAGACATTAATATGACTCAGTCTTCCCGTACTTAAGTCGGCATTGTGTCTCTTATATTTAATTCAGATGCAATTTCTGTATTTCATCGTCAATGCGAAGGTCCAAGGCATACAGTAAACCTTCAGAGGTGCATCGGAATGTAAAAGTGGTGACACGGGACACGCTCAAATCATAGACCTTAAGGAGACTCAGTTTTCTTGTACTTAAGTCGGCATTGTGTCTCTTATATTTAATTCCGCTGCAATTTCTGTGTATCATCGTCAATGGGAAGGTCCAATGAATACATTAACCTGCAGAGGTGCATCGGAATGTAAAACTGGTGTCGCAGGAAACGCACACTCATAGACAGTAGGAAGACTCAATCTTCCTGTACTTCAGTCGGCATTGTGTCTGTTATACTTAATTCCGATGCAAATGCTGTGTTTCATCGTCAATGGGAAGGTCCAAGGGATACAGTAAACCTGCAGAGGTGCATCGGAATGTAAAACTGGTGACACAGGAAACGCTCAAATCATAGACAGTAGGAGGGCTCAGTCTTCCTGTACTTAAGTCGGCATTGTGTCTCTTATATTTAATTCCGATTCAATTTCTGTATTTCATCGTCAATGGGAAGGTCCAAGGGATACAGTAAACCTCCAGAGGTGCATCGGAATGTAAAACTGGGAACAGAGGAAACGCTCAAAACATAGACCGTAAGAAGACTCAGTTTTCTTGTACTTAAGTCGGCGTTGTGTCTCTTATATTTAATTCCGATGCAATTTCTGTGTTTCATCGTCAATGGGAAGGTCCAAGTGTTACAATAAAACTCCACAGGTGCATCGGAATGTAAAACTGGTGACACAGGAAACGTTCAAAACATAGACAGTAGGAAGACTCAGTCTTCCTGTACTTGAGTCGGCATTGTGACTCTTATATTTAATTGCGATGCCATTTCTGTGTTTCATCGTCAATGGGAAGGTCCAAGGGTTACAATAAACCTACACAGGTGCATCGGAATGTAAAACTGGTGACACAGGAAACGCTCAAAACATAGACAGTAGGAAGACTTAGTCTTCCTGTACTTGAGACGGCATTGTGACACTTATATTTAATTGCGATGCCATTTCTGTGTTTCATCGTCAATGGGAAAGTCCAAGGCATACAGTAAACCTGCGGAGGTGCATCGGAATGTAAAACAAGTGACACAGGAAACGCTCAAAACATAGACAGTAGGAAGACTCAGTCTTCCTGTACTTAAGTCGGCATTGTGTCTCTTATATTTAAGTCCGATGCAATTTCTGTGTTTTTTCGGCAATGGGAAGGTCCAATGGATACAGTAAACCGGCAGAGTTGCATCGGAATGTATAACTGGTGACACAGGAAACGCTCAAAACATAGACATTAATAACACTCAGTCTTCCCGTACTTAAGTCGGCATTGTGTCTCTTATATTTAATTCCGATGCAATTTCTGTGTTTCATCGTCAATGGGAAGGTCCAAGGGTTACAATAAACCTCCACAGGTGCATCGGAATGTAAAACTGGTGACACAGGAAACGCTCAAAACATAGACAGTAGGAAGACTCAGTCTTCCTGTACTTGAGTCGGCATTGTGACTCTTATATTTAACTGCGATGCCATTTCTGTGTTTCATCGTCAATGGGAAGGTCCAAGGGATACAGTAAACCTGCACAGGTGCATCGGAATGTAAAACTGGTGACACAGGAAACGCTCAAAACATAGACAGTAGGAAGACTCAGTCTTCCTGTACTTGAGTCGGCATTGTGACTCTTATATTTAATTGCGATGCCATTTCTGTGTTTCATCGTCAATGGGAAGGTCCAAGGGATACAATAAACCTGCACAGGTGCATCGGAATGAAAAACTGGTGACACCGGAAACGCTCAAAACATAGACAGTAGGATGACTCAGTCTTCCTGTACATAAGTCGGCATTGTGTCTCTTATATTTAATTCCGATCCAATTTCTGTATTTCATCGTCAATGCGAAGGTCCAAGGCATACAGTAAACCTGCAGAGGTGCATCGGAATGTAAAAGTGGTGACACGGGAAACGCTCAAATCATAGACCCTAAGAAGACTCAGTTTTCTTGTACATAAGCCGGCATTGTGTCTCTTATATTAAAATCCGATGCAATATCTGTTTTTCATCGTCAATGGGAGGGTCCAAGGGATACAGTAAACCAGCACAGGTGCATCGGAATGTAAAGCTGGTGACACCGAAAACGCTCAAAACATAGGCAGTAGGAAGACTCAGTCTTCCTGTACTTAAGTCGCAATTGTGTCTCTTATATTTAATTCCGATGCAATATCTGTATTTCATCGTCAATGGCAAGGTCCAAGGGATACAGTAAACCTGCAGATGTGCATCGGAATGTAAATCTGGTGACACAGGAAACGCTCAAAACGTAGACATTAATAACACTCAGTCTTCCCGTACTTAAGTCGGCATTGTGTCTCTTATGTTTAATTCCGATGCAATTTCTGTGTTTCATCGTCAATGGGAAGGTCCAAGGGTTACAATAAACCTCTACAGGTGCATCGGAATGTAAAACTGGTGACACAGGAAACGCTCAAAACATAGACAGTAGGAAGACTCAGTCTTCCTGTACTTGAGTCGGCATTGTGACTCTTATATTTAATTGCGATGCCATTTCTGTGTTTCATCGTCAATGGGAAGGTCAAAGGGGTACAATAAACCTGCACAGGTGCATCGGAATGTAAAACTGGTGACACAGGAAACGCTCAAAACATAGACAGTAGGAAGACTCAGTCTTCCTGTACTTGAGTCGGCATTGTGACTCTTATATTTAATTGCGATGCCATTTCTGTGTTTCATCGTCAATGGGAAGGTCCAAGGGATACAGTAAACCTGCACAGGTGCATCGGAATGTAAAACTGGTGACACCGGAAACGCTCAAAACATAGACAGTAGGATGACTCAGTCTTCCTGTACATAAGTCGGCATTGTGTCTCTTATATTTAATTCCGATCCAATTTCTGTATTTCATCGTCAATGCGAAGGTCCAAGGCATACAGTAAACCTGCAGAGGTGCATCGGAATGTAAAAGTGGTGACACGGGAAACGCTCAAATCATAGACCCTAAGAAGACTCAGTTTTCTTGTACATAAGCCGGCATTGTGTCTCTTATATTAAAATCCGATGCAATATCTGTATTTCATCGTCAATGGGAGGGTCCAAGGGATACAGTAAACCAGCACAGGTGCATCGGAATGTAAAACTGGTGACACCGGAAACGCTCAAAACATAGACAGTAGGAAGACTCAGTCTTCCTGTACTTAAGTCGGCATTGTGTCTCTTACATTTAATTCCGATGCAATTTCAGTATTTCATCGTCAATGGCAAGGTCCAAGGGATACAGTAAACCTGCAGAGGTGCATCGGAATGTAAAACTGGTGACACAGGAAACGCTCAAAACATAGACCGTAAGAAGACTCAGTTTTCTTGTACTTAAGTCGGCGTTGTGTCTCTTATATTTAATTCCGATGCAATTTCTGTGTTTCATCGTCAATGGGAAGGTCCAAGGGATACAGTAAACCTGCAGAGGTGCATCGGAATGTAAAACTGGTGACACAGGAAACGCTCAAAACATAGACAGTAGAAAGACAAACTCTTCCTGTACTTAAGTCGACATTGTGTCTCCTATATTTAATTCCGATGCAATTTCTGTGTTTCATCATCACTGTGAAGGTCCAATGGATACAGTAAACCTGCGGAGGTGCATCGGAATGTAAAACTGCTGACACAGGAAACGCTCAAAGCATAGACAGTAGGAGGACTCAGTCTTCCCGTACTTCAGTTGGCATTGTGTCTGTTATACTTAATTCCGATGCAATTTCTGTGTTTTTTCGTCAATGGGAAGGTCCAGTTGATACAGTAAACCTGCGGAGGTGCATCGGAATGTAAAACTGGTGACACAGGAAACGCTCAAAACATAGACCGTAAGAAGACTCAGTTTTCTAGTACTTAAGTCGGCGTAGTGTCTCTTATATTTATCTCCGATGCAATTTCTGTGTTCCATCGTCAGTAGGGTGATCCAAGGGATACAGTAAAGCTGCAGAGGTGCATCGGAATGTAAAACTGGTGACCCAGGAAACGCTCAAAACATAGACAGTAGGAAGACTCAGTCTTCCTGTACTTAAGTCGGCATTGTGTCTCTTATGTTTAATTCCGATGCAATTTCTGTGTTTTTTCGTCAATGGGAAGGTCCAGTTGATACAGTAAACCGGCAGAGGTGCATCGGAATGTAAAACTGGTGACACAGGAAACGCCCGAAAAAATAGACATTAATGTGACCCACTCTTCCTGTACTTATATCGGCATTGTGTCTCTTATATTTAATTCCGATGCAATTTCTGTGTTTCATCGTCAATGGGAAGGTCCAAGGGATACAGTAAACCTTCAGAGGTGCATCGGAATGTAAAACTGGTGACACAGGAAACGCCGATCATAGACCGTAAGAAGACACAGTTTTCTTGTACTTAAGTGGGCATTGTGACTCCTATATTTAATTCCGATGCAATTTCTGTGTTTCATCGTCACTTTGAAGGTCCAAGGTATACAGTAAACCAGCAGAGGTGCATCGGAATGTAAAACTGCTGACACAGGAAACGCTCAAAACATAGACAGTAGGAAGACTCAGTCTTCCTGTACTTGAGTCGGCATTGTGACTCTTATATTTAATTGCGATGCCATTTCTGTGTTTCATCGTTAATGGGAAGGTCCAAGGGATACAATAAACTTGCTGCGGTGCATCGGAATGTAAAACTGGTGACACAGGAAACGCTCAAAATATAGACAGTAGAAAGACTAACTCTTTCTGTACTTATGTCGGCATTGTGTGTCTTATATTTAATTCCGATGCAATTTCTGTGTTTCATCGTCAATGGGAATGTCCAAGGGATACAGTAAACTTCCAGAGGTGCATCGGAATCTAAAACTGGTGACACAGGAAACGCTCAAATCATAGACAGTAGGAAGACTCAGTCTTCCTGTACTTAAGTCGGCATTGTGTCTCTTATATTTAATTCCGATGCAATTTCTGTGTTTCATCGTCATTGGGAAGGTCCATGGGATACAGTAAACCTGCAGAGGTGCATCGCAATGTAAAACTGGTGACACAGGAAAAGCTCGAAACATAGACCGTACGAAGACACAGTTTTCTTGTACTTAAGTCGGCATTGTGACTCCTATATTTAATTCCGATGCAATTTCTGTGTTTCATCGTCACTGTGAAGGTCCAAGGGATACAGTAAACCTGCAGAGGTGCATCTGAATGTAAAACTCGTGACACAGGAAACGCTCAAAGCATATACATTAGGGAGACTCAGTCTTCCTGTACTTAAGTCGGCATTGTGTCTCTTATATTTAATTCCGATGCATTTTCTGTGTTTCATCATCAATGGCAAGGTCCATGGGATACAGTAAACCTGCAGAGGTGCATCGGAATGTAAAACTGATGACACAGGAAACGCTCGAAACATAGACTGGAAGGAGACACAGTTTTCTTGTACTTAAGTCGGCATTGTGACTCTTATATTTAATTCAGATGCAATTTCTGTGTTTCATCATCACTGTGAAGGTCCAAGGGATACAGTAAACCTGCAGAGGTGCATCGGAATGTTAAACTGGTGACACAGGAAACGCTCGAAACAAAGACCGGAAGGAGACACAGTTTTCTTGTACTTAAGTCGGCATTGTGACTCTAATATTTAATTCCGATGCAATTTCTGTGTTTCATCGTCACTGTGAAGGTCCAAGGGATTCAGTAAACCTGCAGAGGTGCATCGGAATGTAAAACTGGTGATACAGGATACGCTCAAAACATAGACTGGAAGAAGACTCAGTCTTCCTGTACTTAAGTCGGCATTGTGTCTCTTATATATAATTCCGATGCAATTTCTGTGTTTCATCGTCAATCTGAAGGTCCAATGGATATAGTTAATCTGCAGAGGTGAATCGGAATCTCAAGCTGGTGACACAGGAGACGCTCAAAACGTAGACTGGAAGAAGACTCAGGCTTCCTGTACTTAAGTCGGCTTGTGTCCCTTATATTTAATTCCGATGCAATTTCTGTGTTTCATCGTTAATGGGAAGGTCCAAGGGATACAATAAAACACCACAGGTGCATCGGAATGTAAAACTGCTGACACAGGAAACGCTCAAAACTTAGACACTAGGAGGGCTCAGTCTTTCTGTACATCAGCCGGCATTGTGTCTCTTATATTTAAATCCGATGCAATTTCTGTTTTTCATCGTCAATGGGAAGGTCCAAGGGATACAGTAAACCTGCACAGGTGCATCGGAATGTAAAACTGGTGACACCGGAAACGCTCAATACATAGAGAGTAGGAAGACTCAGTCTTCCTGTACTTAAGTCAGCATTGTGTCTCTTATATTTAATTCCGATGCAATTTCTGTATTTCAACGTCAATGGGAAGGTCCAAGGGATACAGTAAACCTGCAGAGGTGCATCGGAATGTAAAACTGGTGACTCAGGAAACGCTCAAAACATAGACCGTAAGAAGACTCAGTTTTCTAGTACTTAAGTCGGCGTTGTGTCTCTTATATTTAACTTCGATGCAATTTCTGTGTTTCATCGTCAGTAGCGTGATCCAAGGGATACAGTAAAGCTGCAGAGGTGTATCGGAATGTAAAACTGGTGACCCAGGAAACGCTCAAAACATAGACAGTAGGAAGACTCAGTCTTCCTGTACTTAAGTCGGCATTGGGTCTCTTATGTTTAATTCCGATGCAATTTCTGTGTTTTTTCGTCAATGGGAAGGTCCAGTTGATACAGTAAACCGGCAGAGGTGCATCGGAATGTAAAACTGGTGACACAGGAAACGCCCGAAAAAATAGACATTAATATGACTCACTCTTCCTGTACTTATGTCGGCATTGTGTCTCTTACATTTAATTCCGATGCAATTTCTGTGTTTCATCGTAAATGGGAAGGTCCAAGGGATACAATAAACCTCCAGAGGTGCATCGGAATGTAAAACTGGTGACACAGGAAACGCTCGAAACATAGACCGTAAGAAGACACAGTTTTCTTGTACTTAAGTGGGCATTGTGACTCTTATACCTAATTCCGATGCAATTCCTGTGTTTCATCGTCACTGTGAAGGTCCCAGGGATACAGTAAACCTGCAGAGGTGCATCGGAAAGTAAAACTGCTGACACAGGAAACGCTCAAAACATAGACAGTAGGAAGACTCAGTCTTCCTGTACTTGAGTCGGCATTGTGACTCTTATATTTAATTGCGATGCCATTTCTGTGTTTCATCGTCAATGGGAAGGTCCAAGGGATACAATAAACTTGCTGAAGTGCATCGGAATGTAAAACTGGTGACACAGGAAACGCTCAAAATATAGACAGTAGAAAGACAAACTCTTTCTGTACTTATGTCGGCATTGTGTGTCTTATATTTAATTCCGATGCAATTTCTGTGTTTCATCGTCAATGGGAAGGTCCAAGGGATACAGTAAACTTCCAGAGGTGCATCGGAATCTAAAACTGGTGACACAGGAAACGCTCAAAACATAGACAGTAGGAAGACTCAGTGTTCCTGTACTTAAGTCGGCATTGTGTCTCTTATATTTAATTCCGATGCAATTTCTGTGTTTCATCGTCATTGGGAAGGTCCATGGGATACAGTAAACCTGCAGAGGTGCATCGCAATGTAAAACTGGTGACACAGGAAAAGCTCGAAACATAGACCATACGAAGACACAGTTTTCTTGTACTTAAGTCGGCATTGTGACTCCTATATTTAATTCCGATGCAATTTCTGTGTTTCATCGTCACTGTGAAGGTCCAAGGGATACAGTAAACCTGCAGAGGTGCATCGGAATGTAAAACTCGTGACACAGGAAACGCT
Organism: Schistocerca nitens; assembly: GCF_023898315.1. NCBI lineage: Eukaryota > Metazoa > Arthropoda > Insecta > Orthoptera > Acrididae > Schistocerca > Schistocerca nitens. The sequence continues at coordinate 9,111,344 of NC_064617.1, read as the reverse complement.
CAAAGCATAGACATTAGGGAGACTCAGTCTTCCTGTACTTAAGTCGGCATTGTGTCTCTTATATTTAATTCCGATGCATTTTCTGTGTTTCATCATCAATGGGATGGTCCATGGGATACAGTAAACCTGCAGAGGTGCATCGGAATGTAAAACTGATGACACAGGAAACGCTCGAAACATAGACTGGAAGGAGACACAGTTTTCTTGTACTTAAGTCGGCATTGTGACTCTTATATTTAATTCAGATGCAATTTCTGTGTTTCATCGTCACTGTGAAGGTCCAAGGGATACAGTAAACCTGCAGAGGTGCATCGGAATGTTAAACTGGTGACACAGGAAACGCTCGAAACAAAGACCGGAAGGAGACACAGTTTTCTTGTACTTAAGTCGGCATTGTGACTCTTATATTTAATTCCGATGCATTTTCTGTGTTTCATCGTCACTGTGAAGGTCCAAGGGATTCAGTAAACCTGCAGAGGTGCATCGGAATGTAAAACTGGTGATACAGGATACGCTCAAAACATAGACTGGAAGAAGACTCAGTCTTCCTGTACTTAAGTCGGCATTGTGTCTCTTATATATAATTCCGATGCAATTTCTGTGTTTCATCGTCAATCTGAAGGTCCAATGGATATAGTTAATCTGCAGAGGTGAATCGGAATCTCAAGCTGGTGACACAGGAGACGCTCAAAACGTAGACTGGAAGAAGACTCAGGCTTCCTGTACTTAAGTCGGCTTGTGTCCCTTATATTTAATTCCGATGCAATTTCTGTGTTTCATCGTTAATGGGAAGGTCCAAGGGATACAATAAAACACCACAGGTGCATCGGAATGTAAAACTGCTGACACAGGAAACGCTCAAAACTTAGACACTAGGAGGGCTCAGTCTTTCTGTACATCAGCCGGCATTGTGTCTCTTATATTTAAATCCGATGCAATTTCTGTTTTTCATCGTCAATGGGAAGGTCCAAGGGATACAGTAAACCTGCACAGGTGCATCGGAATGTAAAACTGGTGACACCGGAAACGCTCAATACATAGAGAGTAGGAAGACTCAGTCTTCCTGTACTTAAGTCGGCATTGTGTCTCTTATATTTAATTCCGATGCAATTTCTGTATTTCAACGTCAATGGGAAGGTCCAAGGGATACAGTAAACCTGCAGAGGTGCATCGGAATGTAAAACTGGTGACTCAGGAAACGCTCAAAACATAGACCGTAAGAAGACTCAGTTTTCTAGTACTTAAGTCGGCGTTGTGTCTCTTATATTTAACTTCGATGCAAATTCTGTGTTTCATCGTCAGTAGCGTGATCCAAGGGATACAGTAAAGCTGCAGAGGTGTATCGGAATGTAAAACTGGTGACCCAGGAAACGCTCAAAACATAGACAGTAGGAAGACTCAGTCTTCCTGTACTTAAGTCGGCATTGGGTCTCTTATGTTTAATTCCGATGCAATTTCTGTGTTTTTTCGTCAATGGGAAGGTCCAGTTGATACAGTAAACCGGCAGAGGTGCATCGGAATGTAAAAATGGTGACACAGGAAACGCCCGAAAAAATAGACATTAATATGACTCACTCTTCCTGTACTTATGTCGGCATTGTGTCTCTTACATTTAATTCCGATGCAATTTCTGTGTTTCATCGTCAATGGGAAGGTCCAAGGGATACAATAAACCTCCAGAGGTGCATCGGAATGTAAAACTGGTGACACAGGAAACGCTCGAAACATAGACCGTAAGAAGACACAGTTTTCTTGTACTTAAGTGGGCATTGTGACTCTTATACCTAATTCCGATGCAATTCCTGTGTTTCATCGTCACTGTGAAGGTCCCAGGGATACAGTAAACCTGCAGAGGTGCATCGGAAAGTAAAACTGCTGACACAGGAAACGCTCAAAACATAGACAGTAGGAAGACTCAGTCTTCCTGTACTTGAGTCGGCATTGTGACTCTTATATTTAATTGCGATGCCATTTCTGTGTTTCATCGTCAATGGGAAGGTCCAAGGGATACAATAAACTTGCTGAGGTGCATCGGAATGTAAAACTGGTGACACAGGAAACGCTCAAAATATAGACAGTAGAAAGACAAACTCTTTCTGTACTTATGTCGGCATTGTGTGTCTTATATTTAATTCCGATGCAATTTCTGTGTTTCATCGTCAATGGGAAGGTCCAAGGGATACAGTAAACTTCCAGAGGTGCATCGGAATCTAAAACTGGTGACACAGGAAACGCTCAAATCATAGACAGTAGGAAGACTCAGTCTTCCTGTACTTAAGTCGGCATTGTGTCTCTTATATTTAATTCCGATGCAATTTCTGTGTTTCATCGTCATTGGGAAGGTCCATGGGATACAGTAAACCTGCAGAGGTGCATCGCAATGTAAAACTGGTGACACAGGAAAAGCTCGAAACATAGACCATACGAAGACACAGTTTTTTGTACTTAAGTCGGCATTGTGACTCCTATATTTAATTCCGATGCAATTTCTGTGTTTCATCGTCACTGTGAAGGTCCAAGGGATACAGTAAACCTGCAGAGGTGCATCGGAATGTAAAACTCGTGACACAGGAAACGCTCAAAGCATAGACATTAGGGAGACTCAGTCTTCCTGTACTTAAGTCGGCATTGTGTCTCTTATATTTAATTCCGATGCATTTTCTGTGTTTCATCATCAATGGGAGGGTCCATGGGATACAGTAAACCTGCAGAGGTGCATCGGAATGTAAAACTGATGACACAGGAAACGCTCGAAACATAGACTGGAAGGAGACACAGTTTTCTTGTACTTAAGTCGGCATTGTGAGTCTTATATTTAATTCAGATGCAATTTCTGTGTTTCATCGTCACTGTGAAGGTCCAAGGGATACAGTAAACCTGCAGAGGTGCATCGGAATGTTAAACTGGTGACACAGGAAACGCTCGAAACAAAGACCGGAAGGAGACACAGTTTTCTTGTACTTAAGTCGGCATTGTGACTCTTATATTTAATTCCGATGCAATTTCTGTGTTTCATCGTCACTGTGAAGGTCCAAGGGATTCAGTAAACCTGCAGAGGTGCATCGGAATGTAAAACTGGTGATACAGGATACGCTCAAAACATAGACTGGAAGAAGACTCAGTCTTCCTGTACTTAAGTCGGCATTGTGTCTCTTATATATAATTCCGATGCAATTTCTGTGTTTCATCGTCAATCTGAAGGTCCAATGGATATAGTTAATCTGCAGAGGTGAATCGGAATCTCAAGCTGGTGACACAGGAGACGCTCAAAACATAGACTGGAAGAAGACTCAGGCTTCCTGTACTTAAGTCGGCTTGTGTCCCTTATATTTAATTCCGATGCAATTTCTGTGTTTCATCGTTAATGGCAAGGTCCAAGGGATACAATAAAACACCACAGGTGCATCGGAATGTAAAACTGCTGACACAGGAAACGCTCAAAACTTAGACACTAGGAGGGCTCAGTCTTTCTGTACATAAGCCGGCATTGTGTCTCTTATATTTAAATCCGATGCAATTTCTGTTTTTCATCGTCAATGGGAAGGTCCAAGGGATACAGTAAACCTGCACAGGTGCATCGGAATGTAAAACTGGTGACACCGGAAACGCTCAATACATAGAGAGTAGGAAGACTCAGTCTTCCTGTACTTAAGTCGGCATTGTGTCTCTTATATTTAATTCCGATGCAATTTCTGTATTTCAACGTCAATGGGTAGGTCCAAGGGATACAGTAAACCTGCAGAGGTGCATCGGAATGGAAAACTGGTGACTCAGGAAACGCTCAAAAAGTAGACCGTAAGAAGACTCGGTTTTCTAGTACTTAAGTCGGCGTTGTGTCTCTTATATTTAACTGCGATGCTATTTCTGTGTTTCATCGTCAGTAGCGTGATCCAAGGGATACAGTAAAGCTGCAGAGGTGCATCGGAATGTAAAGCTGGTGACCCAGGAAACGCTCAAAACATAGACATTAGGAAGACTCAGTCTTCCTGTACATAAGTCGGCATTGTGTCTCTTATGTTTAATTCCGATGCAATTTCTGTGTTTCATCGTCAATGGGAAGGTCCAAGGGATACAGTAAACTTCCAGAGGTGCATCGGTATCTAAAAGTGGTGACACAGGAAACGCTCAAAACATAGACAGTAGGATGACTCAGTCTTCCTGTACTTATGTCGGCATTGTGCCTCTTATATTTAATTCCGATGCAATTTCTGTGTTTCATCGTCAATGGGAAGGTCCAAGGGATACAATAAACCTCCAGAGGTGCATCGGAATGTAAAACTGGTGACACAGGAAACGCTCGAAACATAGACCGTAAGAAGACACAGTTTTCTTGTTCTTAAGTGGGCATTGTGACTCTTATACCTAATTCCGATGCAATTTCTGTGTTCCATCGTCACTGTGAAGGTCCCAGGGATACAGTAAACCTGCAGAGGTGCATCGGAAAGTAAAACTGCTGACACAGGAAACGCTCAAAACATAGACAGTAGGAAGACTCAGTCTTCCTGTACTTGAGTCGGCATTGTGACTCTTATATTTAATTGCGATGCCATTTCTGTGTTTCATCGTCAATGGGAAGGTCCAAGGGATACAATAAACTTGCTGAGGTGCATCGGAATGTAAAACTGGTGACACAGGAAACGCTCAAAATATAGACAGTAGAGAGACAAACTCTTTCTGTACTTATGTCGGCATTGTGTGTCTTACATTTAATTCCGATGCAATTTCTGTGTTTCATCGTCAATGGGAAGGTCCAAGGGATACAGTAAACTTCCAGAGGTGCATCGGAATCTAAAACTGGAGACACAGGAAACGCTCAAAACATAGACAGTAGGAAGACTCATTCTTCCTGTACTTAAGTCGGCATTGTGCCTCTTATATTTAATTCCGATGCAATTTCTGTGTTTCATCGTCATTGGGAAGGTCCATGGGATACAGTAAACCTGCAGAGGTGCATCGCAATGTAAAACTGGTGACACAGGAAAAGCTCGAAACATAGACCGTACGAAGACACAGTTTTCTTGTACTTAAGTCGGCATTGTGACTCCTATATTTAATTCCGATGCAATTTCTGTGTTTAATCGTCACTGTGAAGGTCCAAGCGATACAGTAAACCTGCAGAGGTGCATCGGAATGTAAAACTCGTGACACAGGAAACGCTCAAAGCATAGACATTAGGGAGACTCAGTCTTCCTGTACTTAAGTCGGCATTGTGTCTCTTATATTTAATTCCGATGCATTTTCTGTGTTTCATCATCAATGGGAAGGTCCATGGGATACAGTAAACCTGCAGGGGTGCATCGGAATGTAAAACTGATGACACAGGAAACGCTCGAAACATAGACTGGAAGGAGACACAGTTTTCTTGTACTTAAGTCGGCATTGTGACTCTTATATTTAATTCAGATGCAATTTCTGTGTTTCAGCGTCACTGTGAAGGTCCAAGGGTTACAGTAAACCTGCAGAGGTGCATCGGAATGTTAAACTGGTGACAGAGGAAACGCTCGAAACAAAGACCGGAAGGAGACACAGTTTTCTTGTACTTAAGTCGGCATTGTGACTCTTATATTTAATTCCGATGCAATTTCTGTGTTTCATCGTCACTGTGAAGGTCCAAGGCATTCAGTAAACCTGGAGAGGTGCATCGGAATGTAAAACTGGTGATACAGGATACGCTCAAAACATAGACTGGAAGAAGACTCAGTCTTCCTGTACTTAAGTCGGCATTGTGTCTCTTATATATAATTCCGATGCAATTTCTGTGGTTCATCGTCAATCTGAAGGTCCAATGGATATAGTTAATCTGCAGAGGTGAATCGGAATCTCAAGCTGGTGACACAGGAGACGCTCAAAACATAGACTGGAAGAAGACTCAGGCTTCCTGTACTTAAGTCGGCTTGTGTCCCTTATATTTAATTCCGATGCAATTTCTGTGTTTCATCGTTAATGGGAAGGTCCAAGGGATACAATAAAACACCACAGGTGCATCGGAATGTAAAACTGCTGACACAGGAAACGCTCAAAACTTAGACACTAGGAGGGCTCAGTCTTTCTGTACATAAGCCGGCATTGTGTCTCTTATATTTAAATCCGATGCAATTTCTGTTTTTCATCGTCAATGGGAAGGTCCAAGGGATACAGTAAACCTGCACAGGTGCATCGGAATGTAAAACTGGTGACACCGGAAACGCTCAATACATAGAGAGTAGGAAGACTCAGTCTTCCTGTACTTAAGTCGGCATTGTGTCTCTTATATTTAATTCCGATGCAATTTCTGTATTTCAACGTCAATGGGAAGGTCCAAGGGATACAGTAAACCTGCAGAGGTGCATCGGAATGTAAAACTGGTGACTCAGGAAACGCTCAAAACATAGACCGTAAGAAGACTCAGTTTTCTAGTACTTAAGTCGGCGTTGTGTCTCTTATATTTAACTGCGATGCAATTTCTGTGTTTCATCGTCAGTAGCGTGATCCAAGGGATACAGTAAAGCTGCAGAGGTGCATCGGAATGTAAAACTGGTGACCCAGGAAACGCTCAAAACATAGACAGTAGGAAGACTCAGTCTTCCTGTACTTAAGTCGGCATTGTGTCTCTTATGTTTAATTCCGATGCAATTTCTGTGTTTTTTCGTCAATGGGAAGGTCCAGTTGATACAGTAAACCGGCAGAGGTGCATCGGAATGTAAAACTGGTGACACAGGAAACTCCCGAAAAAATAGACATTAATATGACTCACTCTTCCTGTACTTATGTCGGCATTGTGTCTCTTACATTTATTTCCGATGCAATTTCTGTGTTTCATCGTCAATGGGAAGGTCCAAGGGATACAATAAACCTCCAGAGGTGCATCGGAATGTAAAACTGGTGACACAGGAAACGCTCGAAACATAGACCGTAAGAAGACACAGTTTTCTTGTACTTAAGTGGGCATTGTGACTCTTATACCTAATTCCGATGCAATTTCTGTGTTTCATCGTCACTGTGAAGGTCCCAGGGATACAGTAAACCTGCAGAGGTGCATCGGAAAGTAAAACTGCTGACACAGGAAACGCTCAAAACATAGACAGTAGGAAGACTCAGTCTTCCTGTACTTGAGTCGGCATTGTGACTCTTATATTTAATTGCGATGCCATTTCTGTGTTTCATCGTCAATGGGAAGGTCCAAGGGATACAATAAACTTGCTGAGGTGCATCGGAATGTAAAACTGGTGACACAGGAAACGCTCAAAATATAGACAGTAGAAAGACAAACTCTTTCTGTACTTATGTCGGCATTGTGTGTCTTATATTTAATTCCGATGCAATTTCTGTGTTTCATCGTCAATGGGAAGGTCCAAGGGATACAGTAAACTTCCAGAGGTGCATCGGAATCTAAAACTGGTGACACAGGAAATGCTCAAAACATAGACAGTAGGAAGACTCAGTCTTCCTGTACTTAAGTCGGCATTGTGTCTCTTATATTTAATTCCGATGCAATTTCTGTGTTTCATCGACATTGGGAAGGTCCATGGGATACAGTAAACCTGCAGAGGTGCATCGCAATGTAAAACTGGTGACACAGGAAAAGCTCGAAACATAGACCGTACGAAGACACAGTTTTCTTGTACTTAAGTCGGCATTGTGACTCCTATATTTAATTCCGATGCAATTTCTGTGTTTCATCGTCACTGTGAAAGTCCAAGGGATACAGTAAACCTGCAGAGGTGCATCGGAATGTAAAACTCGTGACACAGGAAACGCTCAAAGCATAGACATTAGGGAGACTCAGTCTTCCTGTACTTAAGTCGGCATTGTGTCTCTTATATTTAATTCCGATGCATTTTCTGTGTTTCATCATCAATGGGAAGGTCCATGGGATACAGTAAACCTGCAGAGGTGCATCGCAATGTAAAACTGGTGACACAGGAAAAGCTCGAAACATAGACCGTACGAAGACACAGTTTTCTTGTACTTAAGTCGGCATTGTGACTCCTATATTTAATTCCGATGCAATTTCTGTGTTTCATCGTCACTGTGAAGGTCCAAGGGATACAGTAAACCTGCAGGGGTGCATCGGAATGTAAAACTGATGACACAGGAAACGCTCGAAACATAGACTGGAAGGAGACACAGTTTTCTTGTACTTAAGTCGGCATTGTGACTCTTATATTTAATTCAGATGCAATTTCTGTGTTTCATCGTCACTGTGAAGGTCCAAGGGTTACAGTAAACCTGCAGAGGTGCATCGGAATGTTAAACTGGTGACAGAGGAAACGCTCGAAACAAAGACCGGAAGGAGACACAGTTTTCTTGTACTTAAGTCGGCATTGTGACTCTTATATTTAATTCCGATGCAATTTCTGTGTTTCATCGTCACTGTGAAGGTCCAAGGCATTCAGTAAACCTGGAGAGGTGCATCGGAATGTAAAACTGGTGATACAGGATACGCTCAAAACATAGACTGGAAGAAGACTCAGTCTTCCTGTACTTAAGTCGGCATTGTGTCTCTTATATATAATTCCGATGTAATTTCTGTGGTTCATCGTCAATCTGAAGGTCCAATGGATATAGTTAATCTGCAGAGGTGAATCGGAATCTCAAGCTGGTGACACAGGAGACGCTCAAAACATAGACTGGAAGAAGACTCAGGCTTCCTGTACTTAAGTCGGCTTGTGTCCCTTATATTTAATTCCGATGCAATTTCTGTGTTTCATCGTTAATGGGAAGGTCCAAGGGATACAATAAAACACCACAGGTGCATCGGAATGTAAAACTGCTGACACAGGAAACGCTCAAAACTTAGACACTAGGAGGGCTCAGTCTTTCTGTACATAAGCCGGCATTGTGTCTCTTATATTTAAATCCGATGCAATTTCTGTTTTTCATCGTCAATGGGAAGGTCCAAGGGATACAGTAAACCTGCACAGGTGCATCGGAATGTAAAACTGGTGACACCGGAAACGCTCAATACATAGAGAGTAGGAAGACTCAGTCTTCCTGTACTTAAGTCGGCATTGTGTCTCTTATATTTAATTCGGATGCAATTTCTGTATTTCAACGTCAATGGGAAGGTCCAAGGGATACAGTAAACCTGCAGAGGTGCATCGGAATGTAAAACTGGTGACTCAGGAAACGCTCAAAACATAGACCGTAAGAAGACTCAGTTTTCTAGTACTTAAGTCGGCGTTGTGTCTCTTATATTTAACTGCGATGCAATTTCTGTGTTTCATCGTCAGTAGCGTGATCCAAGGGATACAGTAAAGCTGCAGAGGTGCATCGGAATGTAAAACTGGTGACCCAGGAAACGCTCAAAACATAGACAGTAGGAAGACTCAGTCTTCCTGTACTTGAGTCGGCATTGTGACTCTTATACCTAATTCCGATGCAATATCTGTGTTTCATCGTCACTGTGAAGGTCCCAGGGATACAGTAAACCTGCAGAGGTGCATCGGAAAGTAAAACTGCTGACACAGGAAACGCTCAAAACATAGACAGTAGGAAGACTCAGTCTTCCTGTACTTGAGTCGGCATTGTGACTCTTATATTTAATTGCGATGCCATTTCTGTGTTTCATCGTCAATGGGAAGGTCCAAGGGATACAATAAACTTGCTGAGGTGCATCGGAATGTAAAACTGGTGACACAGGAAACGCTCAAAATATAGACAGTAGAAAGACAAACTCTTTCTGTACTTATGTCGGCATTGTGTGTCTTATATTTAATTCCGATGCAATTTCTGTGTTTCATCGTCAATGGGAAGGTCCAAGGGATACAGTAAACTTCCAGAGGTGCATCGGAATCTAAAACTGGTGACACAGGAAACGCTCAAAACATAGACAGTAGGAAGACTCAGTCTTCCTGTACTTAAGTCGGCATTGTGTCTCTTATATTTAATTCCGATGCATTTTCTGTGTTTCATCATCAATGGGAAGGTCCATGGGATACAGTAAACCTGCAGAGGTGCATCGGAATGTAAAACTGATGACACAGGAACCGCTCGAAACATAGACTGGAAGGAGACACAGTTTTCTTGTACTTAAGTCGGCATTGTGACTCTTATATTTAATTCCGATGCAATTTCTGTGTTTCATCGTCACTGTGAAGGTCCAAGGGATTCAGTAAACCTGCAGAGGTGCATCGGAATGTAAAACTGGTGATACAGGATACGCTCAAAACATAGACTGGAAGAAGAGACAGTCTTCCTGTACTTAAGTCGGCATTGTGTCTCTTATATATAATTCCGATTCAATTTCTGTGTTTCATCGTCAATCTGAAGGTCCAATGGATATAGTTAATCTGCAGAGGTGAATCGGAATCTCAAGCTGGTGACACAGGAGACGCTCAAAACATAGACTGGAAGAAGACTCAGGCTTCCTGTACTTAAGTCGGCTTGTGTCCCTTATATTTAATTCCGATGCAATTTCTGTGTTTCATCGTTAATGGGAAGGTCCAAGGGATACAATAAAACACCACAGGTGCATCGGAATGTAAAACTGCTGACACAGGAAACGCTCAAAACTTAGACACTAGGAGGGCTCAGTCTTTCTGTACATAAGCCGGCATTGTGTCTCTTATATTTAAATCCGATGCAATTTCTGTTTTTCATCGTTAATGGAAAGGTCCAAGGGATACAGTAAACCTGCACAGGTGCATCGGAATGTGAAACTGGTGACACCGGAAACGCTCAATACATAGAGAGTAGGAAGACTCAGTCTTCCTGTACTTAAGTCGGCATTGTGTCTCTTATATTTAATTCCGATGCAATTTCTGTATTTCAACGTCAATGGGAAGGTCCAATGGATACAGTAAACCTGCAGAGGTGCATCGGAATGTAAAACTGGTGACTCAGGAAACGCTCAAAACATAGACCGTAAGAAGACTCAGTTTTCTAGTACTTAAGTCGGCGTTGTGTCTCTTATATTTAACTGCGATGCAATTTCTGTGTTTCATCGTCAGTAGCGTGATCCAAGGGATACAGTAAAGCTGCAGAGGTGCATCGGAATGTAAAACTGGTGACCCAGGAAACGCTCAAAACATAGACAGTAGGAAGACTCAGTCTTCTTGTACTTAAGTCGGCATTGTGTCTCTTATGTTTAATTCCGATGCAATTTCTGTGTTTTTTCGTCAATGGGAAGGTCCAGTTGATACAGTAAACCGGCAGAGGTGCATCGGAATGTAAAACTGGTGACACAGGAAACGCCCGAAAAAATAGACATTAATATGACTCACTCTTCCTGTACTTATGTCGGCATTGTGTCTCTTACATTTAATTCCGACGCAATGTCTGTGTTTCATCGTCAATGGGAAGGTCCAAGGGATACAATAAACCTCCAGAGGTGCATCGGAATGTAAAACTGGTGACACAGGAGACGCTCGAAACATAGACCGTAAGAAGACACAGTTTTCTTGTACTTAAGTGGGCATTGTGACTCTTATACCTAATTCCGATGCAATTTCTGTGTTTCATCGTCACTGTGAAGGTCCCAGGGATACAGTAAACCTGCAGAGGTGCATCGGAAAGTAAAACTGCTGACACAGGAAACGCTCAAAATATTGACAGTAGAAAGACAAACTCTTTCTGTACTTATGTCGGCATTGTGTGTCTTATATTTAATTCCGATGCAATTTCTGTGTTTCAACGTCAATGGGAAGGTCCAAGGGATACAGTAAACTTCCAGAGGTGCATCGGAATCTAAAACTGGTGACACAGGAAACGCTCAAAACATAGACAGTAGGAAGACTCAGTCTTCCTGTACTTAAGTCGGCATTGTGTCTCTTATATTTAATTCCGATGCAATTTCTGTGTTTCATCGTCATTGGGAAGGTCCATGGGATACAGTAAACCTGCAGAGGTGCATCGCAATGTAAAACTGGTGACACAGGAAAAGCTCGAAACATAGACCGTACGAAGACACAGTTTTCTTGTACTTAAGTCGGCATTGTGACTCCTATATTTAATTCCGATGCAATTTCTGTGTTTCATCGTCACTGTGAAGGTCCAAGGGATACAGTAAACCTGCAGAGGTGCATCGGAATGTAAAACTGATGACACAGGAAACGCTCAAAGCATAGACATTAGGGAGACTCAGTCTTCCTGTACTTAAGTCGGCATTGTGTCTCTTATATTTAATTCCGATGCATTTTCTGTGTTTCATCATCAATGGGAAGGTCCATGGGATACAGTAAACCTGCAGAGGTGCATCGGAATGTAAAACTGATGACACAGGAAACGCTCGAAACATAGACTGGAAGGAGACACAGTTTTCTTGTATTTAAGTCGGCACTGTGACTCTTATATTTAATTCAGATGCAATTTCTGTGTTTCATCGTCACTGTGAAGGTCCAAGGGATACAGTAAACCTGCAGAGGTGCATCGGAATGTTAAACTGGTGACACAGGAAACGCTCGAAACAAATACCGGAAGGAGACACAGTTTTCTTGTACTTAAGTCGGCATTGTGACCCTTATATTTAATTCCGATGCAATTTCTGTGCTTCATCGTCACTGTGAAGGTCCAAGGGATTCAGTAAACCTGCAGAGGTGCATCGGAATGTAAAACTGGTGATACAGGATACGCTCAAAACATAGACTGGAAGAAGACTCAGTCTTCCTGTACTTAAGTCGGCATTGTGTCTCTTATATATAATTCCGATGCAATTTCTGTGTTTCATCGTCAATCTGAAGGTCCAATGGATATAGTTAATCTGCAGAGGTGAAACGGAATCTCAAGCTGGTGACACAGGATACGCTCAAAACATAAACTGGAAGAAGACTCAGTCTTGCTGTACTTAAGTCGGCATTGTGTCTCTTATATATAATTCCGATGCAATTTCTTTGTTTCATCGTCAATCTGAAGGTCCAATGGATACAGTTAATCTGCAGAGGTGAATCGGAATGTCACACTGGTGACACAGGAAACGCTCAAAACATAGACTGGAAGAAGTCTCAGGCTTCCTGTACTTAAGTCGGCTTGTGTCCCTTATATTTAATTCCGATGCAATTTCTGTGTTTCATCGTCAATGGGAAGGTCCAAGGGATACAATAAACCTCCACAGGTGCATCGGAATGTAAAACTGCTGACACAGGAAACGCTCAAAACATAGACAGTAGGAAGACTCAGTCTCCCTGTACTTGAGTCGGCATTGTGACTCTTATATTTAATTGCGATGCCATTTCTGTGTTTCATCGTCAATAGGAAGGTCCAAGGGATACAGTAAACCTGCAGAGGTGCGTCGGAATGTAAAACTAGTGACACAGGAAACGCTCAAAAGATAGACAGTAGGAATACTCAGTCTTCCTGTACTTAAGTCGGTATTGTGTCTCTTATATTTATTTCCGATGCAATTTCTGTGTTTCATCGTCAATGGGAAGGTCCAAGGTATACACTAAACCTGCAGAGGTGCATCGGAATGTAAAACTGGTGACACAGGAAACGCTCAAAACATAGACCGTAAGAAGACTCAATTTTCTTGTACTTAAGTCGGCGTTGTGTCTCTTATATTTAATTCCGATGCAATGTCTGTGTTTTATTGTCAATGGGAAGGTCCAAGGGAAACAGTAAACCTGCAGAGGTGCATCGGAATGTAAAACTGGTGACACAGGAAACGCTCAAAACATAGACCGTGGAAAGACAATCTCTTCCTGTACTTAATTCGCCATTGTGTGTCTTATATTTAATTCCGATGCAATTTCTGTGTTTCTTCGTCAATGGGAAGGTCCAAGGGATACAATAAACCTCCAGAGGTGCATCGGAATGTAAAACTGGTGACACAGGAACGCCGATCAGAGACCGTAAGAAGACACAGTTTTCTTGTACTTAAGTGGGCATTGTGACTATTATATTTAATTCCGATGCAATTTCTGTGTTTCATTGTCACTGTGAAGGTCCAAGGTATACAGTAAACCTGCAGAGGTGCATCGGAATGTAAAACTGCTGACACAGGAAACGCTCAAAACATAGACAGTAAGAAGACTCAGTCTTCCTGTACTTGAGTCGGCATTGTGACTCTTATATTTAATTGCGATGCCATTTCTGTGTTTCATCGTCAATGGGAAGGTCCAAGGGATACAGTAAACCTTCAGAGGTGCATCGGAATGTAAAACTGGTGACACAGGAAACGCCGATCATAGACCGTAAGAAGACACAGTTTTCTTGTACTTAAGTGGGCATTGTGACTCCTATATTTAATTCCGATGCAATTTCTGTGTTTCATCGTCACTGTGAAGGTCCAAGGTATACAGTAAACCTGCAGAGGTGCATCGGAATGTAAAACTGCTGACACAGGAAACGCTCAAAACATAGACAGTAGGAAGACTCAGTCTTCCTGTACTTGAGTCGGCATTGTGACTCTTATATTTAATTGCGATGCCATTTCTGTGTTTCATCGTCAATGGGAATGTCCAAGGGATACAATACACTTACTGAGGTGCATCGGAATGTAAAACTGGTGACACAGGAAACGCTCAAAAGATAGACAGTAGGATTACTCAGTCTTCCTGTACTTAAGTCGGCATTGTGTCACTTATATTTATTTCCGATGCAATTTCTGTGTTTCATCGTCAATGGGAAGGTCCAAGGGATACAGTAAACCTGCAGAGGTGCAGCGGAATATAAAACTGGTCACACAGGAAACGGTCAAAACATAGACAGTAGGAAGATTCAGTCTTCCTGGCCTTAAGTCGGCATTGTGTCTCTTGTATTTAATTCCGATGCAATTTCTGTGTTTTATTGTGAATGGGAAGGCCCAAGGGATACAGTAAACCTGCAGAGGTGCATGGGAACGTAAAACTGGTGACACAGGAAACGCTCAAAGTATAGACAGTAGGAAGACTCAGTCTTCCTGTAATTAAGTCGGCATTTTGTCTCTTATATTTAATTCCGATGCAATTTCTGTGTTTCATCGTCAATATGAAGGTCCAAAGCATACAGTAAACCTGCAGAGGTGCATCGCAATGTAAAACTGGTGACACAGGAAACGCTCAAAATATAGACAGTAGAAAGACAAACTCTTTCTGTACTTATGTCGGCATTGTGTGTCTTATATTTAATTCCGATGCAATTTCTGTGTTTCATCGTCAATGGGAAGGTCCAAGGGATACAGTAAACTTCCAGAGGTGCATCGGAATCTAAAACTGGTGACACAGGAAACGCTCAAAACATAGACAGTAGGAAGACTCAGTCTTCCTGTACTTAAGTCGGCATTGTGTCTCTTATATTTAATTCCGATGCAATTTCTGTGTTTCATCGTCATTGGGAAGGTCCATGGGATACAGTAAACCTGCAGAGGTGCATCGCAATGTAAAATTGGTGACACAGGAAAAGCTCGAAACATAGACCGTACGAAGACACAGTTTTCTTGTACTTAAGTCGGCATTGTGACTCCTATATTTAATTCCGATGCAATTTCTGTGTTTCATCGTCACTGTGAAGGTCCAAGGGATACAGTAAACCTGCAGAGGTGCATCGGAATGTAAAACTGGTGACACAGGAAACGCTCAAAGCATAGACATTAGGGAGACTCAGTCTTCCTGTACTTAAGTCGGCATTGTGTCTCTTATATTTAATTCCGATGCAATTTCTGTGTTTCATCGTCACTGTGAAGGTCCAAGGGATTCAGTAAACCTGCAGAGGTGCATCGGAATGTAAAACTGGTGACACAGGAAACGCTCAAAATATAGACAGTAGAAAGACCAACTCTTTCTGTACTTATGTCGGCATTGTGTCTCTTATATACAATTCCGATGCAATTTCTGTGTTTCATCGTCAATCTGAAGGTCCAATGGATATAGTAAATCTGCAGAGGTGAATCGGAATCTCAAGCTGGTGACACAGGAGACGCTCAAAACATAGACTGGAAGAAAACTCAGGCTTCCTGTACTTAAGTCGGCTTGTGTCCCTTATATTTAATTCCGATGCAATTTCTGTGTTTCATCGTTAATGGGAAGGTCCAAGGGATACAATAAAACACCACAGGTGCATCGGAATAAAAACTGCTGACACAGGAAACGCTCAAAACTTAGACACTAGGAGGGCTCAGTCTTTCTGTACATAAGCCGGCATTGTGTCTCTTATATTTAAATCCGATGCAATTTCTGTTTTTCATCGTCAATGGGAAGGTCCAAGGGATACAGTAAACCTGCACAGGTGCATCGGAATGTAAAACTGGTGACACCGGAAACGTTCAATACATAGAGAGTAGGAAGACTCAGTCTTCCTGTACTTAAGTCGGCATTGTGGTTCTTATATTTAATTCCGATGCAATTTCTGTATTTCAACGTCAATGGGAAGGTCCAAGGGATACAGTAAACCTGCAGAGGTGCATCGGAATGTAAAACTGGTGACTCAGGAAACGCTCAAAACATAGACCGTAAGAAGACTCAGTTTTCTAGTACTTAAGTCGGCGTTGTGTCTCTTATATTTAACTGCGATGCAATTTCTGTGTTTCATCGTCAGTAGCGTGATCCAAGGGATACAGTAAAGCTGCAGAGGTGCATCGGAATGTAAAACTGGTGACCCAGGAAACGCTCAAAACATAGACAGTAGGAAGACTCAGTCTTCCTGTACTTAAGTCTGCATTGTGTCTCTTATGTTTAATTCCGATGTAATTTCTGTGTTTTTTCGTCAATGGGAAGGTCCAGTTGATACAGTAAACCGGCAGAGGTGCATCGGAATGTAAAACTGGTGACACAGGAAACGCCCGAAAAAATAGAAATTAATATGACTCACTCTTCCTGTACTTATGTCGGCATTGTGTCTCTTACATTTAATTCCGATGCAATTTCTGTGTTTCATCGTCAATGGGAAGGTCCAAGGGATACAATAAACCTCCAGAGGTGCATCGGAATGTAAAACTGGTGACACAGGAAACGCTCGAAACATAGACCGTAAGAAGACACAGTTTTCTTGTACTTAAGTGGGCATTGTGACTCTTATACCTAATTCCGATGCAATTTCTGTGTTTCATCGTCACTGTGAAGGTCCCAGGGATACAGTAAACCTGCAGAGGTGCATCGGAAAGTAAAACTGCTGACACAGGAAACGTTCAAAACATAGACAGTAGGAGGACTCAGTCTTCCTGTACTTGAGTCGGCATTGTGACTCTTATATTTAATTGCGATGCCATTTCTGTGTTTCATCGTCAATGGGAAGGTCCAAGGGATACAGTAAACCTGCAGAGGTGCATCGGAATGTAAAACTGGTGACACAGGAAACGCTCAAAAGATAGACAGTAGGAATACTCAGTCTTCCTGTACTTAAATCGGTATTGTGTCTCTTATATTTATTTCCGATGCAATTTCTGTGTTTCATCGTCAATGGGAAGGTCCAAGGTATAGACTAAACCTGCAGAGGTGCATCGGAATGTAAAACTGGTGACACAGGAAACGCTCAAAACATAGACCGTAAGAAGACTCAATTTTCTTGTACTTAAGTCGGCGTTGTGTCTCTTATATTTAATTCCAATGCAATGTCTGTGTTTCATTGTCAATGGGAAGGTCCAAGGGATACAGTAAACCTGCAGAGGTGCATCGGAATGTAAAACTGGTGACACAGGAAACGCTCAAAACATAGACCGTAGAAAGACAAACTCTTCCTGTACTTAATTCGCCATTGTGTGTCTTATATTTAATTCCGAAGCAGTTTCTGTGTTTCATTCGCAATGGGAAGGTCCAAGGGATACAATAAACCTCCAGAGGTGCATCGGAATGTAAAATTGGTGACACAGGAACGCCGATCATAGACCGTAAGAAGACACAGTTTTCGTGTACTTAAGTGGGCATTGTGACTCTTATATTTAATTCCGATGCAATTTCTGTAATTCATCGTCACTGTGAAGGTCCAAGGTATACAGTAAACCTGCAGAGGTGCATCGGAATGTAAAACTGCTGACACAGGAAACGCTCAAAACATAGACAGTAAGGAGACTCAGTCTTCCTGTACTTGAGTCGGCATTGTGACTCTTATATTTAATTGCGATGCCATTTCTGTGTTTCATCGTCAATGGGAACGTCCAAGGCATACAATAAACCTGCTGAGGTGCATCGGAATGTAAAACTGGTGACACAGGAAACGCTCAAAAGATAGACAGTAGGAAGACTCAGTCTTCCTGTACTTAAGTCGGCATTGTGTCTCTTATATTTAATTCCGATGCAATTTCTGTGTTTCATCGTCAATATGAAGGTCCAAAGCATACAGTAAACCTGCAGAGGTGCATCGCAATGTAAAACTGGTGACACAGGAAACGCTCAAAATATAGACAGTAGAAAGACAAACTCTTCCTGAACTTAAGTCGGCATTGTGTGTCTTATATTTAATTCCGATGCAATTTCTGTGTTTCATCGTCAATGGCAAGGTCCAAGGGATACAGTAAACCTCCAGAGGTGCATCGGAATCTAAAACTGGTGACACAGGAAACGCTCAAATCATAGACAGTAGGAAGACTCAGTCTTCCTGTACTTAAGTCGGCATTGTGTCTCTTATATTTAATTCCGATGCAATTTCTGTGTTTCATCGTCAATGGGAAGGTCCATGTGATACAGTAAACCTGCAGAGGTGCATCGCAATGTAAAACTGGTGACACAGGAAAAGCTCGAAACATAGACCGTACGAAGACACAGTTTTCTTGTACTTAAGTCGGCATTGTGACTCCTATATTTAATTCCGATGCAATTTCTGTGTTTCATCGTCACTGTGAAGGTCCAAGGGATACAGTAAACCTGCAGAGGTGCATCGGAATGTTAAAGTGGTGACACAGGAAACGCTCGAAACAAAGACCGGAAGGAGACACAGTTTTCTTGTACTTAAGTCGGCATTGTGACTCTTATATTTAATTCCGATGCAATTTCTGTGTTTCATCGTCACTGTGAAGGTCTAAGGGATTCAGTAAACCTGCAGAGGTGCATCGGAATGTAAAACTGGTGATACAGGATACGCTCAAAACATAGACTGGAAGAAGACTCAGGCTTCCTGTACTTAAGTCGGCTTGTGTCCCTTATATTTAATTCCGATGCAATTTCTGTGTTTCATCATCAATGGGAAGGTCCAAGGGATACAATAAACCTCCACAGGTGCATCGGAATGTAAAACTGCTGACACAGGAAACGCTCAAAACATAGACAGTAGGAAGACTCAGTCTCCCTGTACTTGAGTCGGCATTGTGACTCTTATATTTAATTGCGATGCCATTTCTGTGTTTCATCGTCAATGGGAAGGTCCAAGGGATACAGTAAACCTGCAGAGGTGCGTCGGAATGTAAAACTGGTGACACAGGAAACGCTCAAAAGATAGACAGTAGGAATACTCAGTCTTCCTGTACTTAAGTCGGTATTGTGTCTCTTATATTTATTTCCGATGCAATTTCTCTGTTTCATCGTCAATGGGAAGGTCCAAGGTATACACTAAACCTGCAGAGGTGCATCGGAATGTAAAACTGGTGACACAGGAAACGCTCAAAAAATAGACCGTAAGAAGACTCAATTTTCTTGTACTTAAGTCGGCGTTGTGTCTCTTATATTTAATTACGATGCAATGTCTGTGTTTCATTGTCAATGGGAAGGTCCAAGGGAAACAGTAAACCTGCAGAGGTGCATCGGAATGTAAAACTGGTGACACAGGAAACGCTCAAAACATAGACCGTGGAAAGACAATCTCTTCCTGTACTTAATTCGCCATTGTGTGTCTTATATTTAATTCCGATGCAATTTCTGTGTTTCATCGTCAATGGGAAGGTCAAAGGGATACAATAAACCTCCAGAGGTGCATCGGAATGTAAAACTGGTGACACAGGAACGCCGATCATAGACCGTAAGAAGACAGAGTTTTCTTGTACTTAAGTGGGCATTGTGACTCTTATATTTAATTCCGATGCAATTTCTGTGTTTCATCGTCACTGTGAAGGTCCAAGGTATACAGTAAACCTGCAGAGGTGCATCGGAATGTAAAACTGCTGACACAGGAAACGCTCAAAACATAGACAGTAAGAAGACTCAGTCTTCCTGTACTTGAGTCGGCATTGTGACTCTTATATTTAATTGCGATGCCATTTCTGTGTTTCATCGTCAATGGGAAGGTCCAAGGGATACAGTAAACCTGCAGAGGTGCATCGGAATGTAAAACTGGTGACACAGGAAACGCTCAAAACATAGACCGTAGAAAGACAAACTCTTCCTGTACTTAATTCGCCATTGTGTGTCTTATATTTAATTCCGAAGCAGTTTCTGTGTTTCATTCGCAATGGGAAGGTCCAAGGGATACAATAAACCTCCAGAGGTGCATCGGAATGTAAAATTGGTGACACAGGAACGCCGATCATAGACCGTAAGAAGACACAGTTTTCGTGTACTTAAGTGGGCATTGTGACTCTTATATTTAATTCCGATGCAATTTCTGTAATTCATCGTCACTGTGAAGGTCCAAGGTATACAGTAAACCTGCAGAGGTGCATCGGAATGTAAAACTGCTGACACAGGAAACGCTCAAAACATAGACAGTAAGGAGACTCAGTCTTCCTGTACTTGAGTCGGCATTGTGACTCTTATATTTAATTGCGATGCCATTTCTGTGTTTCATCGTCAATGGGAAGGTCCAAGGCATACAATTAACCTGCTGAGGTGCATCGGAATGTAAAACTGGTGACACAGGAAACGCTCAAAAGATAGACAGTAGGAAGACTCAGTCTTCCTGTACTTAAGTCGGCATTGTGTCTCTTATATTTAATTCCGATGCAATTTCTGTGTTTCATCGTCAATATGAAGGTCCAAAGCATACAGTAAACCTGCAGAGGTGCATCGCAATGTAAAACTGGTGACACAGGAAACGCTCAAAATATAGACAGTAGAAAGACAAACTCTTCCTGAACTTAAGTCGGCATTGTGTGTCTTATATTTAATTCCGATGCAATTTCTGTGTTTCATCGTCAATGGGAAGGTCCAAGGGATACAGTAAACCTCCAGAGGTGCATCGGAATCTAAAACTGGTGACACAGGAAACGCTCAAATCATAGACAGTAGGAAGACTCAGTCTTCCTGTACTTAAGTCGGCATTGTGTCTCTTATATTTAATTCCGATGCAATTTCTGTGTTTCATCGTCAATGGGAAGGTCCATGTGATACAGTAAACCTGCAGAGGTGCATCGCAATGTAAAACTGGTGACACAGGAAAAGCTCGAAACATAGACCGTACGAAGACACAGTTTTCTTGTACTTAAGTCGGCATTGTGACTCCTATATTTAATTCCGATGCAATTTCTGTGTTTCATCGTCACTGTGAAGGTCCAAGGGATACAGTAAACCTGCAGAGGTGCATCGGAATGTTAAAGTGGTGACACAGGAAACGCTCGAAACAAAGACCGGAAGGAGACACAGTTTTCTTGTACTTAAGTCGGCATTGTGACTCTTATATTTAATTCCGATGCAATTTCTGTGTTTCATCGTCACTGTGAAGGTCTAAGGGATTCAGTAAACCTGCAGAGGTGCATCGGAATGTAAAACTGGTGATACAGGATACGCTCAAAACATAGACTGGAAGAAGACTCAGGCTTCCTGTACTTAAGTCGGCTTGTGTCCCTTATATTTAATTCCGATGCAATTTCTGTGTTTCATCATCAATGGGAAGGTCCAAGGGATACAATAAACCTCCACAGGTGCATCGGAATGTAAAACTGCTGACACAGGAAACGCTCAAAACATAGACAGTAGGAAGACTCAGTCTCCCTGTACTTGAGTCGGCATTGTGACTCTTATATTTAATTGCGATGCCATTTCTGTGTTTCATCGTCAATGGGAAGGTCCAAGGGATACAGTAAACCTGCAGAGGTGCGTCGGAATGTAAAACTGGTGACACAGGAAACGCTCAAAAGATAGACAGTAGGAATACTCAGTCTTCCTGTACTTAAGTCGGTATTGTGTCTCTTATATTTATTTCCGATGCAATTTCTCTGTTTCATCGTCAATGGGAAGGTCCAAGGTATACACTAAACCTGCAGAGGTGCATCGGAATGTAAAACTGGTGACACAGGAAACGCTCAAAAAATAGACCGTAAGAAGACTCAATTTTCTTGTACTTAAGTCGGCGTTGTGTCTCTTATATTTAATTACGATGCAATGTCTGTGTTTCATTGTCAATGGAAGGTCCATGGGAAACAGTAAACCTGCAGAGGTGCATCGGAATGTAAAACTGGTGACACAGGAAACGCTCAAAACATAGACCGTGGAAAGACAATCTCTTCCTGTACTTAATTCGCCATTGTGTGTCTTATATTTAATTCCGATGCAATTTCTGTGTTTCATCGTCAATGGGAAGGTCAAAGGGATACAATAAACCTCCAGAGGTGCATCGGAATGTAAAACTGGTGACACAGGAACGCCGATCATAGACCGTAAGAAGACAGAATTTTCTTGTACTTAAGTGGGCATTGTGACTCTTATATTTAATTCCGATGCAATTTCTGTGTTTCATCGTCACTGTGAAGGTCCAAGGTATACAGTAAACCTGCAGAGGTGCATCGGAATGTAAAACTGCTGACACAGGAAACGCTCAAAACATAGACAGTAAGAAGACTCAGTCTTCCTGTACTTGAGTCGGCATTGTGACTCTTATATTTAATTGCGATGCCATTTCTGTGTTTCATCGTCAATGGGAAGGTCCAAGGGATACAATAAACCTGCTGAGGTGCATCGGAATGTAAAACTGGTGACACAGGAAACGCTCGAAAGATAGACAGTAGGAATACTCAGTCTTCCTGTACTTAAGTCGGCATTGTGTCTCTTATATTTATTTCCGATGCAATTTCTGTGTTTCATCATCAATGGGAAGGTCCAAGGGATACAGTAAACCTGCAGAGGTGCATCGGAATATAAAACTGGTGACACAGGAAACGGTCAAAACATAGACAGTAGGACGATTCAGTCTTCCTGGCCTTAAGTCGGCATTGTGTCTCTTGTATTTAATTCCGATGCAATTTCTGTGTTTTATTGTGAATGGGAAGGCCCAACTGATACAGTAAACCTGCAGAGGTGCATCGGAACGTAAAACTGGTGACACAGGAAACGCTCAAAGTATAGACAGTAGGAAGACTCAGTCTTCCTGTAATTAAGTCGGCATTGTGTCTCTTATATTTAATTCCGATGCAATTTCTGTGTTTCATCGTCAATATGAAGGTCCAAAGCATACAGTAAACCTGCAGAGGTGCATCGCAATGTAAAACTGGTGACACAGGAAACGCTCAAAATATAGACAGTAGAAAGACAAACTCTTCCTGTACTTAAGTCGGCATTGTGTGTCTTATAGTTAATTCCGATGCAATTTCTGTGTTTCATCGTCTATGGGAAGGTCCAAGGTATACAGTAAACCTGCAGAGGTGCATCGCAATGTAAAACTGGTGACACAGGAAAAGCTCGAAACATAGACCGTACGAAGACACAGTTTTCTTGTACTGAAGTCGGCATTGTGACTCCAATATTTAATTCCGATGCAATTTCTGTGTTTCATCGTCACTGTGAAGGTCCAAGGGATACAGTAAACCTGCAGAGGTACATCGGAATGTTAAACTGGTGACACAGGAAACGCTCGAAACAAAGACCGGAAGGAGACACAGTTTTCTTGTACTTAAGTCGGCATTGTGACTCTTATATTTAATTCCGATGCAATTTCTGTGTTTCATCGTCACTGTGAAAGTCCAAGGGATTCAGTAAACCTGCAGAGGTGCATCGGAATGTAAAACTGGTGATACAGGATACGTTAAAAACATAGACTGGAAGAAGACTCAGTCTTCCTGTACTTAAGTCGGCATTGTGTCTCTTATATATATTTCCGATGCAATTTCTGTGTTTCATCGTCAATCTGAAGGTCCAATGGATACAGTTAATCTGCAGAGGTGAATCGGAATGTCAAACTGGTGACACAGGAAACGCTCAAAACATAGACTGGAAGAAGACTCAGGCTTCCTGTACTTAAGTCGGCTTGTGTCCCTTATATTTAATTCCGATGCAATTTCTGTGTTTCATCGTCAATGGGAAGGTCCAAGGGATACAGTAAACCTGCAGAGGTGCATCGGAATATAAAACTGGTGACACAGGAAACGGTCAAAACATAGACAGTGGGAAGATTCAGTCTTCCTGGCCTTAAGTCGGCATTGTGTCTCTTGTATTTAATTCCGATGCAATTTCTGTGTTTTATTGTGAATGGGAAGGTCCAAGGGATACAGTAAACCTGCAGAGGTGCGTCGGAATGTAAAACTGGTGACACAGGAAACGCTCAAAAGATAGACAGTAGGAATACTCAGACTTCCTGTACTTAAGTCGGTATTGTGTCTCTTATATTTATTTCCGATGCAATTTCTGTGTTTCATCGTCAATGGGAAGGTCTAAGGTATACACTAAAACTGCAGAGGTGCATCGGAATGTAAAACTGGTGACACAGGAAACGCTCAAAACATAGACCGTAAGAAGACTCAATTTTCTTGTACTTAAGTCGGCGTTGTGTCTCTTATATTTAATTCCGATGCAATGTCTGTGTTTCATTGTCAATGGGAAGGTCCAAGGGATACAGTAAACCTGCAGAGGTGCATCGGAATGTAAAACTGGTGACACAGGAAACGCTCAAAACATAGACGGGGGAAAGACAATCTCTTCCTGTACTTAATTCGCCATTGTGTGTCTTATATTTAATTCCGATGCAATTTCTGTGTTTCATCGTCAATGGGAAGGTCCAAGGGATACAATAAACCTCCAGAGGTGCATCGGAATGTAAAACTGGTGACACAGGAACGCCGATCATAGACCGTAAGTGACACAGTTTTCTTGTACTTAAGTGGGCATTGTGACTCTTATATTTAATTCCGATGCAATTTCTGTGTTTCATCGTCACTGTGAAGGTCCAAGGTATACAGTAAACCTTCAGAGGTGCATCGGAATGTAAAACTGCTGACACAGGAAACGCTCAAAACATAGACAGTAAGAAGACTCAGTCTTCCTGTACTTGAGACGGCATTGTGACTCTTATATTTAATTGCGATGCCATTTCTGTGTTTCATTGTCAATGGGAAGGTCCAAGGGATACAATAAACCTGCTGAGGTGCATCGGAATGTAAAACTGGTGACACAGGAAACGCTCAAAAGATAGACAGTAGGAATACTCAGTCTTCCTGTCCTTAAGTCGGCATTGTGTCTCTTATATTTATTTCCGATGCAATTTCTGTTTTTCATCGTCAATGGGAAGGTCCAAGGGATATAGTAAACCTGCAGAGGTGCATCGGAATATAAAACTGGTGACACAGGAAACGGTCAAAACATAGACAGTAGGACGATTCAGTCTTCCTGGCCTTAAGTCGGCATTGTGTCTCTTGTATTTAATTCCGATGCAATTTCTGTGTTTTATTGTGAATGGGAAGGCCCAAGGGATACAGTAAACCTGCAGAGGTGAATCGGATCGTAAAACTGGTGACACAGGAAACGCTCAAAGTATAGACAGTAGGAAGACTCAGTCTTCCTGTAATTAAGTCGGCATTGTGTCTCTTATATTTAATTCCGATGCAATTTCTGTGTTTCATCGTCAATATGAAGGTCCAAAGCATACAGTAAACCTGCAGAGGTGCATCGCAATTTAAAACTGGTGACTCAGGAAACGCTCAAAATATAGACAGTAGAAAGACAAACACTTCCTGTACTTAAGTCGGCATTGTGTGTCTTATATTTAATTCCGATGCAATTTCTGTGTTTCATCGTCAATGGGAAGGTCCAAGGTATACAGTAAACCTGCAGAGGTGCATCGCAATGTAAAACTGGTGACACAGGAAAAGCTCGAAACATAGACCGTACGAAGACACAGTTTTCTTGTACTTAAGTCGGCATTGTGACTCCTATATTTAATTCCGATGCAATTTCTGTGTTTCATCGTCACTGTGAAGGTCCAAGGGATACAGTAAACCTGCAGAGGTACATCGGAATGTTAAACTGGTGACACAGGAAACGCTCGAAACAAAGACCGGAAGGAGACACAGTTTTCTTGTACTTAAGTCGGCATTGTGACTCTTATATTTAATTCCGATGCAATTTCTGTGTTTCATCGTCACTGTGAAGGTCCAAGGGATTCAGTAAACCTGCAGAGGTGCATCGGAATGTAAAACTGGTGATACAGGATACGCTCAAAACATAGACTGGAAGAAGACTCAGTCTTCCTGTACTTAAGTCGGCATTGTGTCTCTTATATATAATTCCGATGCAATTTCTGTGTTTTATTGTGAATGGGAAGGCCCAAGGTATACAGTAAACCTGCAGCGGTGCATCGGAACGTAAAACTGGTGACACAGGTAACGCTCAACGTATAGACAGTAGGAAGACTCAGTCCTCCTGTAATTAAGTCGGCATTGTGTCTCTTATATTTAATTCCTATGCAATTTCTGTGTTTCATCGTCAATATGAAGGTCCAAAGCATACAGTAAACCTGCAGAGGTGCATCGCAATGTAAAACTGGTGACACAGGAAACGCTCAAAATATAGACAGTAGAAAGACAAACTCCTCCTGTACTTAAGTCGGCATTGTGTGTCTTATATTTAATTCCGATGCAATTTCTGTGTTTCATCGTCAATGGGAAGGTCCAAGGGATACAGTAAACCTCCAGAGGTGCATCGGTATCTAAAACTGGTGACACAGGAAACGCTCAAAACATAGACAGTAGGAAGACTCAGTCTTCCTGTACTTAAGTCGGCATTGTGTCTCTTATATTTAATTCCGATACAATTTCTGTGTTTCATCGTCAATGGGAAGGTCCATGTGATACAGTAAACCTGCAGAGGTGCATCGCAATGTAAAACTGGTGACACAGGAAAAGCTCGAAACATAGACCGTACGAACACACAGTTTTCTTGTACTTAAGTCGGCATTGTGACTCCTATATTTAATTCCGATGCAATTTCTGTGTTTCATCGTCACTGTGAAGCTCCGAGGGATACAGTAAACATGCAGAGGTGCATCGGAATGTTAATGTGGTGACACAGGAAACGCTCGAAACAAAGACCGTAAGGAGACACAGTTTTCTTGTACTTAAGTCGGCATTATGACTCTTATATTTAATTCCGATGCAATTTCTGTGTTTCATCGTCACTGTGAAGGTCCAAGGGATTCAGTAAACCTGCAGAGGTGCATCGGAATGTAAAACTGGTGATACAGGATACGCTCAAAACATAGACTGGAAGAAGACTCAGTCTTCCTGTACTTAAGTCGGCATTGTGTCTCTTATATATAATTCCGATGCAATATCTTTGTTTCATCGTCAATCTGAAGGTCCAATGGATACAGTTAATCTGCAGAGGTGCATCGGAATGTAAAACTGCTGACACAGGAAACGCTCAAAACATAGACAGTAGGAAGACTCAGTCTCCCTGTACTTGAGTCGACATTGTGACTCTTATATTTAATTGCGATGCCATTTCTGTGTTTCATCGTCAATGGGAAGGTCCAAGGGATACAATAAACCTGCTGAGGTGCATCGGAATGTAAAACTGGTGACACAGGAAACGCTCAAAAGATAGACAGTAGGAATACTCAGTCTTCCTGTCCTTAAGTCGGCATTGTGTCTCTTATATTTATTTCCGATGCAATTTCTGTTTTTCATCGTCAATGGGAAGGTCCAAGGGATATAGTAAACCTGCAGAGGTGCATCGGAATATAAAACTGGTGACACAGGAAACGGTCAAAACATAGACAGTAGGACGATTCAGTCTTCCTGGCCTTAAGTCGGCATTGTGTCTCTTGTATTTAATTCCGATGCAATTTCTGTGTTTTATTGTGAATGGGAAGGCCCAAGGGATACAGTAAACCTGCAGAGGTGAATCGGATCGTAAAACTGGTGACACAGGAAACGCTCAAAGTATAGACAGTAGGAAGACTCAGTCTTCCTGTAATTAAGTCGGCATTGTGTCTCTTATATTTAATTCCGATGCAATTTCTGTGTTTCATCGTCAATATGAAGGTCCAAAGCATACAGTAAACCTGCAGAGGTGCATCGGAATGTAAAACTGCTGACACAGGAAACGCTCAAAACATAGACAGTAGGAAGACTCAGTATCCCTGTACTTGAGTCGGTATTGTGACTCTTATATTTAATTGCGATGCCATTTCTGTGTTTCATCGTCAATGGGAAGGTCCAAGGGATACAGTAAACCTGCAGAGGTGCGTCGGAATGCAAAACTGGTGACACAGGAAACGCTCAAAAGATAGACAGTAGGAATACTCAGTCTTCCTGTACTTAAGTCGGTATTGTGTCTCTTATATTTATTTCCGATGCAATTTCTGTGTTTCATCGTCAATGGGAAGGTCCAAGGTATACACTAAACCTGCAGAGGTGCATCGGAATGTAAAACTGGTGACACAGGAAACGCTCAAAACATAGACCGTAAGAAGACTCAATTTTCTTGTACTTAAGTCGGCGTTGTGTCTCTTATATTTAATTCCGATGCAATGTCTGTGTTTCATTGTCAATGGGAAGGTCCAAGGGATACAGTAAACCTGCAGAGGTGCATCGGAATGTAAAACTGGTGACACAGGAAACGCTCAAAACATAGACCGTGGAAAGACAATCTCTTCCTGTACTTAATTCGCCATTGTGTGTCTTATATTTAATTCCGATGCAATTTCTGTGTTTCATCGTCAATGGGAAGGTCCAAGGGATACAATAAACCTCCAGAGGTGCATCGGAATGTAAAACTGGTGACACAGGAACGCCGATCATAGACCGTAAGAAGACACAGTTTTCTTGTACTTAAGTGGGCATTGTGACTCTTATATTTAATTCCGATGCAATTTCTGTGTTTCATCGTCACTGTGAAGGTCCAAGGTATACAGTAAACCTTCAGAGGTGCATCGGAATGTAAAACTGCTGACACAGGAAACGCTCAAAACATAGACAGTAAGAAGACTCAGTCTTCCTGTACTTGAGTCGGCATTGTGACTCTTATATTTAATTGCGATGCCATTTCTGTGTTTCATTGTCAATGGGAAGGTCCAAGGGATACAATAAACCTGCTGAGGTGCATCGGAATGTAAAACTGGTGACACAGGAAACGCTTAAAAGATAGACAGTAGGAATTCTCAGTCTTCCTGTCCTTAAGTCGGCATTGTGTCTCTTATATTTATTTCCGATGCAATTTCTGTTTTTCATCGTCAATGGGAAGGTCCAAGGGATATAGTAAACCTGCAGAGGTGCATCGGAATATAAAACTGGTGACACAGGAAACGGTCAAAACATAGACAGTAGGACGATTCAGTCTTCCTGGCCTTAAGTCGGCATTGTGTCTCTTGTATTTAATTCCGATGCAATTTCTGTGTTTTATTGTGAATGGGATGGCCCAAGGGATACAGTAAACCTGCAGAGGTGCATCGGAACGTAAAACTGGTGACACAGGAAACGCTCAAATTATAGACAGTAGGAAGACTCAGTCTTCCTGTAATTAAGTCGGCATTGTGTCTCTTATATTTAATTCCGATGAAATTTCTGTGTTTCATCGTCAATATGAAGGTCCAAAGCATACAGTAAACCTGCAGAGGTGCATCGCAATGTAAAACTGGTGACTCAGGAAACGCTCAAAATATAGACAGTAGAAAGACAAACACTTCCTGTACTTAAGTCGGCATTGTGTGTCTTATATTTAATTCCGATGCAATTTCTGTGTTTCATCGTCAATGGGAAGGTCCAAGGTATACAGTAAACCTGCAGAGGTGCATCGCAATGTAAAACTGGTGACACAGGAAAAGCTCGAAACATAGACCGTACGAAGACACATTTTTCTTGTACTTAAGTCGGCATTGTGACTCCTATATTTAATTCCGATGCAATTTCTGTGTTTCATCGTCACTGTGAAGGTCCAAGGGATACAGTAAACCTGCAGAGGTATATCGGAATGTTAAACTGGTGACACAGGAAACGCTCGAAACAAAGACCGGAAGGAGACACAGTTTTGTTGTACTTAAGTCGGCATTGTGACTCTTATATTTAATTCCGATGCAATTTCTGTGTTTCATCGTCACTGTGAAGGTCCAAGTGATTCAGTAAACCTGCAGAGGTGCATCGGAATGTAAAACTGGTGATACAGGATACGCTCAAAACATAGACTGGAAGAAGACTCAGTCTTCCTGTACTTAAGTCGGCATTGTGTCTCTTATATATAATTCCGATGCAATTTCTGTGTTTCATCGTCAATCTGAAGGTCCAATGGATACAGTTAATCTGCAGAGGTGAATCGGAATGTCAAACTGGTGACACAGGAAACGCTCAAAGCATAGACTGGAAGAAGACTCAGGCTTCCTGTACTTAAGTCGGCTTGTGTCCCTTATATTTAATTCGTTGCAATTTCTGTGTTTCATCGTCAATGGGAAGGTCCAAGGGATACAATAAACCTCCACAGGTGCATCGGAATGTAAAACTGCTGACACAGGAAACGCTCAAAACATAGACAGTAGGAAGACTCAGTCTTCGTGTACTTGAGTCGGCATTGTGACTCTTATATTTAATTGCGATGCCATTTCTGTGTTTCATCGTCAATGGGAAGGTCCATGTGATACAGTAAACCTGCAGAGGTGCATCGCAATGTAAAACTGGTGACACAGGAAAAGCTCGAAACATAGACCGTACGAAGACACAGTTTTCTTGTACTTAAGTCGGCATTGTGACTCCTATATTTAATTCCGATGCAATTTCTGTGTTTCATCGTCACTGTGAAGGTCCGAGGGATACAGTAAACATGCAGAGGTGCATCGGAATGTTAATGTGGTGACACAGGAAACGCTCGAAACAAAGACCGGAAGGAGACACAGTTTTCTTGTACTTAAGTCGGCATTGTGACTCTTATATTTAATTCCGATGCAATTTCTGTGTTTCATCGTCACTGTGAAGGTCCAAGCGATTCAGTAAACCTGCAGAGGTGCATCGGAATGTAAAACTGGTGATACAGGATACGCTCAAAACATAGACAGGAAGAAGACTCAGTCTTCCTGTACTTAAGTCGGCATTGTGTCTCTTATATATAATTCCGATGTAATTTCTTTGTTTCATCGTCAATCTGAAGGTCCAATGGATACAGTTAATCTGCAGAGGTGAATCGGAATGTCAAACTGGTGACACAGGAAACGCTCAAAACATAGACAGTAGGAAGACTCAGTCTCCCTGTACTTGAGTCGGCATTGTGACTCTTATATTTAATTGCGATGCCATTTCTGTGTTTCATCGTCAATGGAAAGGTCCAAGGGATACAGTAAACCTGCAGAGTTGCGTCGGAATGTAAAACTGGTGACACAGGAAACGCTCAAAAGATAGACAGTAGGAATACTCAGTCTTCCTGTACTTAAGTCGGTATTGTGTCTCTTATATTTTTTTCCGATGCAATTTCTGTGTTTCATCGTCAATGGGAAGGTCCAAGGTATACACTAAACCTGCAGAGGTGCATCGGAATGTAAAACTGGTGACACAGGAAACGCTCAAAACATAGACCGTAAGAAGACTCAATTTTCTTGTACTTAAGTCGGCGTTGTGTCTCTTATATTTAATTCCGATGCAATGTCTGTGTTTCATTGTCAATGGGAAGGTCCAAGGGATACAGTAAACCTGCAGAGGTGCATCGGAATGTAAAACTGGTGACACAGGAAACGCTCAAAACATAGACCGTGGAAAGACAATCTCTTCCTGTACTTAATTCGCCATTGTGTGTCTTATATTTAATTCCGATGCAATTTCTGTGTTTCATCGTCAATGGGAAGGTCCAAGGGATACAATAAACCTCCAGAGGTGCATCGGAATGTAAAACTGGTGACACAGGAACGCCGATCATAGACCGTAAGAAGACAAAGTTTTCTTGTACTTAAGTGGGCATTGTGACTCTTATATTTAATTCCGATGCAATTTCTGTGTTTCATCGTCACTGTGAAGGTCCAAGGTATACAGTAAACCTTCAGAGGTGCATCGGAATGTAAAACTGCTGACACAGGAAACGCTGAAAACATAGACAGTAAGAAGACTCAGTCTTCCTGTACTTGAGTCGGCATTGTGACTCTTATATTTAATTGCGATGCCATTTCTGTGTTTCATTGACAATGGGAAGGTCCAAGGGATACAATAAACCTGCTGAGGTGCATCGGAATGTAAAACTGGTGACACAGGAAACGCTCAAAAGATAGACAGTAGGAATACTCAGTCTTCCTGTACTTAAGTCGGCATTGTGTCTCTTATATTTATTTCCGATGCAATTTCTGTTTTTCATCGTCAATGGGAAGGTCCAAGGGATATAGTAAACCTGCAGAGGTGCATCGGAATATAAAACTGGTGACACAGGAAACGGTCAAAACATAGACAGTAGGACGATTCAGTCTTCCTGGCCTTAAGTCGGCATTGTGTCTCTTGTATTTAATTCCGATGCAATTTCTGTGTTTTATTGTGAATGGGAAGGCCCAAGGGATACAGTAAACCTGCAGAGGTGCATCGGAACGTAAAACTGGTGACACAGGAAACGCTCAAAGTATAGACAGTAGGAAGACTCAGTCTTCCTGTAATTAAGTCGGCATTGTGTCTCTTATATTTAATTCCGATGCAATTTCTGTGTTTTATTGTGAATGGGAAGGCCCAAGGTATACAGTAAACCTGCAGCGGTGCATCGGAACGTAAAACTGTTGACACAGGTAACGCTCAACGTATAGACAGTAGGAAGACTCAGTCTTCCTGTAATTAAGTCGGCATTGTGTCTCTTATATTTAATTCCTATGCAATTTCTGTGTTTCATCGTCAATATGAAGGTCCAAAGCATACAGTAAACCTGCAGAGGTGCATCGCAATGTAAAACTGGTGACACAGGAAACGCTCAAAATATAGACAGTAGAAAGACAAACTCTTCCTGTACTTAAGTCGGCATTGTGTGTCTTATATTTAATTCCGATGCAATTTCTGTGTTTCATCGTCAATGGGAAGGTCCAAGGGATACAGTAAACCTCCAGAGGTGCATCGGAATCTAAAACTGGTGACACAGGAAACGCTCAAAACATAGACAGTAGGAAGACTCAGTCTTCCTGTACTTAAGTCGGCATTGTGTCTCTTATATTTAATTCCGATACAATTTCTGTGTTTCATCGTCAATGGGAAGGTCCATGTGTTACAGTAAACCTGCAGAGGTGCATCGCAATGTAAAACTGGTGACACAGGAAAAGCTCGAAACATAGACCGTACGAAGACACAGTTTTCTTGTACTTAAGTCGGCATTGTGACTCCTATATTTAATTCCGATGCAATTTCTGTGTTTCATCGTCACTGTGAAGGTCCGAGGGATACAGTAAACATGCAGAGGTGCATCGGAATGTTAATGTGGTGACACAGGAAACGCTCGAAACAAAGACCGGAAGGAGACACAGTTTTCTTGTACTTAAGTCGGCATTGTGACTCTTATATTTAATTCCGATGCAATTTCTGTGTTTCATCGTCACTGTGAAGGTCCAAGGGATTCAGTAAACCTGCAGAGGTGCATCGGAATGTAAAACTGGTGATACAGGATACGCTGAAAACATAGACTGGAAGAAGTCTCAGTCTTCCTGTACTTAAGTCGGCATTGTGTCTCTTATATATAATTCCGATGCAATTTCTTTGTTTCATCGTCAATCTGAAGGTCCAATGGATACAGTTAATCTGCAGAGGTGAATCGGAATGTCAAACTGGTGACACAGGAAACGCTCAAAACATAGACTGGAAGAAGACTCAGGCTTCCTGTACTTAAGTCGGCTTGTGTTCCTTATATTTAATTCCGATGCAATTTCTGTGTTTCATCGTCAATGGGAAGGTATGCAGGGATACAATAAACCTCCACAGGTGCATCGGAATGTAAAACTGCTGACACAGGAAACGCTCAAAACATAGACAGTAGGAAGACTCAGTCTCCCTTTACTTGAGTCGGCATTGTGACTCTTATATTTAATTGCGATGCCATTTCTGTGTTTCATCGTCAATGGGAAGGTCCAAGGGATACAGTAAACCTGCAGAGGTGCGTCGGAATGTAAAACTGGTGACACAGGAAACGCTCAAAAGATAGACAGTAGGAATACTCAGACTTCCTGTACTTAAGTCGGTATTGTGTCTCTTATATTTATTTCCGATGCAATTTCTGTGTTTCATCGTCAATGGGAAGGTCCAAGGTATACACTAAAACTGCAGAGGTGCATCGGAATGTAAAACTGGTGACACAGGAAACGCTCAAAAAATAGACCGTAAGAAGACTCAATTTTCTTGTACTTAAGTCGGCGTTGTGTCTCTTATATTTAATTCCGATGCAATTTCTGTGTTTCATCGTCAATGGGAAGGTCCAAGGGATACAATAAACCTCCAGAGGTGCATCGGAATGTAAAACTGGTGACACAGGAACGCCGATCATAGACCGTAAGTGACACAGTTTTCTTGTACCTAAGTGGGCATTGTGACTCTTATATTTAATTCCGATGCAATTTCTGTGTTTCATCGTCACTGTGAAGGTCCAAGGTATACAGTAAACCTTCAGAGGTGCATCGGAATGTAAAACTGCTGACACAGGAAACGCTCAAAACATAGACAGTAAGAAGACTCAGTCTTCCTGTACTTGAGACGGCATTGTGACTCTTATATTTAATTGCGATGCCATTTCTGTGTTTCATTGTCAATGGGAAGGTCCAAGGGATACAATAAACCTGCTGAGGTGCATCGGAATGTAAAACTGGTGACACAGGAAACGCTCAAAAGATAGACAGTAGGAATACTCAGTCTTCCTGTCCTTAAGTCGGCATTGTGTCTCTTATATTTATTTCCGATGCAATTTCTGTTTTTCATCGTCAATGGGAAGGTCCAAGGGATATAGTAAACCTGCAGAGGTGCATCGGAATATAAAACTGGTGACACAGGAAACGGTCAAAGCATAGACAGTAGGACGATTCAGTCTTCCTGGCCTTAAGTCGGCATTGTGTCTCTTGTATTTAATTCCGATGCAATTTCTGTGTTTTATTGTGAATGGGAAGGCCCAAGGGATACAGTAAACCTGCAGAGGTGAATCGGATCGTAAAACTGGTGACACAGGAAACGCTCAAAGTATAGACAGTAGGAAGACTCAGTCTTCCTGTAATTAAGTCGGCATTGTGTCTCTTATATTTAATTCCGATGCAATTTCTGTGTTTCATCGTCAATATGAAGGTCCAAAGCATACAGTAAACCTGCAGAGGTGCATCGCAATGTAAAACTGGTGACTCAGGAAACGCTCAAATTATAGACAGTAGAAAGACAAACACTTCCTGTACTTAAGTCGGCATTGTGTGTCTTATATTTAATTCCGATGCAATTTCTGTGTTTCATCGTCAATGGGAAGGTCCAAGGTATACAGCAAACCTGCAGAGGTGGATCGCAATGTAAAACTGGTGACACAGGAAAAGCTCGAAACATAGACCGTACGAAGACACAGTTTTCTTGTACTTAAGTCGGCATTGTGACTCCTATATTTAATTCCGATGCAATTTCTGTGTTTCATCGTCACTGTGAAGGTCCAAGGGATACAGTAAACCTGCAGAGGTACATCGGAATGTTAAACTGGTGACACAGGAAACGCTCGAAACAAAGACCGGAAGGAGACACAGTTTTCTTGAACTTAAGTCGGCATTGTGACTCTTATATTTAATTCCGATGCAATTTCTGTGTTTCATCGTCACTGTGAAGGTCCAAGGGATTCAGTAAACCTGCAGAGGTGCATCGGAATGTAAAACTGGTGATACAGGATACGCTCAAAACATAGACTGGAAGAAGACTCAGTCTTCCTGTACTTAAGTCGGCATTGTGTCTCTTATATATAATTCCGATGCAATTTCTGTGTTTTATTGTGAATGGGAAGGCCCAAGGTATACAGTAAACCTGCAGCGGTGCATCGGAACGTAAAACTGGTGACACAGGTAACGCTCAACGTATAGACAGTAGGAAGACTCAGTCTTCCTGTAATTAAGTCGGCATTGTGTCTCTTATATTTAATTCCTATGCAATTTCTGTGTTTCATCGTCAATATGAAGGTCCAAAGCATACAGTAAACCTGCAGAGGTGTATCGCAATGTAAAACTGGTGACACAGGAAACGCTCAAAATATAGACGGTAGAAAGACAAACTCTTCCTGTACTTAAGTCGGCATTGTGTGTCTTATATTTAATTCTGATGCAATTTCTGTGTTTCATCGTCAATGGGAAGGTCCAAGGGATACAGTAAACCTCCAGAGGTGCATCGGAATCTAAAACTGGTGACACAGGAAACGCTCAAAACATAGACAGTAGGAAGACTCAGTCTTCCTGTACTTAAGTCGGCATTGTGTCTCTTATATTTAATTCCGATACAATTTCTGTGTTTCATCGTCAATGGGAAGGTCCATGTGATACAGTAAACCTGCAGAGGTGCATCGCAATGTAAAACTGGTGACACAGGAAAAGCTCGAAACATAGACCGTACGAACACACAGTTTTCTTGTACTTATGTCGGCATTGTGACTCCTATATTTAATTCCGATGCAATTTCTGTGTTTCATCGTCACTGTGAAGCTCCGAGGGATACAGTAAACATGCAGAGGTGCATCGGAATGTTAATGTGGTGACACAGGAAACGCTCGAAACAAAGACCGGAAGGAAACACAGTTTTCTTGTACTTAAGTCGGCATTGTGACTCTTATATTTAATTCCGATGCAATTTCTGTGTTTCATCGTCACTGTGAAGGTCCAAGGGATTCAGTAAACCTGCAGAGGTGCATCGGAATGTAAAACTGGTGATACAGGATACGCTCAAAACATAGACAGGAAGAAGACTCAGTCTTCCTGTACTTAAGTCGGCATTGTGTCTCTTATATATAATTCCGATGCAATTTCTTTGTTTCATCGTCAATCTGAAGGTCCAATGGATACAGTTAATCTGCAGAGGTGAATCGGAATGTCAAACTGGTGACACAGGAAACGCTCAAAACATAGACTGGAAGAAGACTCAGGCTTCCTGTACTTAAGTCGGCTTGTGTTCCTTATATTTAATTCCGATGCAATTTCTGTGTTTCATCGTCAATGGGAAGGTCGCAGGGATACAATAAACCTCCACAGGTGCATCGGAATGTAAATCTGCTGACACAGGAAACGCTCAAAACATAGACAGTAGGAAAACTCAGTCTCCCT
This sequence comes from Schistocerca nitens, assembly GCF_023898315.1. Classification (NCBI taxonomy): domain Eukaryota; kingdom Metazoa; phylum Arthropoda; class Insecta; order Orthoptera; family Acrididae; genus Schistocerca; species Schistocerca nitens. The sequence goes on along the minus strand of NC_064617.1, from coordinate 9,074,201 downwards.
GTACTTGAGTCGGCATTGTGACTCTTATATTTAATTGCGATGCCATTTCTGTGTTTCATCGTCAATGGGAAGGTCCAAGGAATACAGTAAACCTGCAGAGGTGCGTCGGAATGTAAAACTGGTGACACAGGAAACGCTCAAAAGATAGACAGTAGGAATACTCAGTCTTCCTGTACTTAAGTCGGTATTGTGTCTCTTATATTTATTTCCGATGCAATTTCTGTGTTTCATCGCCAATGGGAAGGTCCAAGGTATACACTAAACCTGCAGAGGTGCATCGGAATGTAAAACTGGTGACACAGGAAACGCTCAAAACATAGACCGTAAGAAGACTCAATTTTCTTGTACTTAAGTCGGCGTTGTGTCTCTTATATTTAATTCCGATGCAATGTCTGTGTTTCATTGTCAATGGGAAGGTCCAAGGGATACAGTAAACCTGCAGAGGTGCATCGGAATGTAAAACTGGTGACACAGGAAACGCTCAAAACATAGACCGTGGAAAGACAATCTCTTCCTGTACTTAATTCGCCATTGTGTGTCTTATATTTAATTCCGATGCAATTTCTGTGTTTCATCGTCAATGGGAAGGTCCAAGGGATACAATAAACCTCCAGAGGTGCATCGGAATGTAAAACTGGTGACACAGGAACGCCGATCATAGACCGTAAGAAGACAGAGTTTTCTTGTACTTAAGTGGGCATTGTGACTCTTATATTTAATTCCGATGCAATTTCTGTGTTTCATCGTCACTGTGAAGGTCCAAGGTATACAGTAAACCTTCAGAGGTGCATCGGAATGTAAAACTGCTGACACAGGAAACGCTCAAAACATAGACAGTAAGAAGACTCAGTCTTCCTGTACTTGAGTCGGCATTGTGACTCTTATATTTAATTGCGATGCCATTTCTGTGTTTCATTGTCAATGGGAAGGTCCAAGGGATACAATAAACCTGCTGAGGTGCATCGGAATGTAAAACTGCTGACACAGGAAACGCTCAAAACATAGACATTAGGAAGACTCAGTCTCCCTGTACTTGAGTCGGCATTGTGACTCTTATATCTAATTGCGATGCCATTTCTGTGTTTCATCGTCAATGGGAAGGTCCAAGGGATACAGTAAACCTGCAGAGGTGCGTCGGAATGTAAAACTGGTGACACAGGAAACGCTCAAAAGATAGACAGTAGGAATACTCAGTCTTCCTGTACTTAAGTCGGTATTGTGTCTCTTATATTTATTTCCGATGCAATTTCTGTGTTTCATCGTCAATGGGAAGGTCCAAGGTATACACTAAACCTGCAGAGGTGCATCGGAATGTAAAACTGGTGACACAGGAAACGCTCAAAACATAGACCGTAAGAAGACTCAATTTTCTTGTACTTAAGTCGGCGTTGTGTCTCTTATATTTAATTCCGATGCAATGTCTGTGTTTCATTGTCAATGGGAAGGTCCAAGGGATACAGTAAACCTGCAGAGGTGCATCGCAATGTAAAACTGGTAACACAGGAAACGCTCAAAGCATAGACCGTGGAAAGACAATCTCTTCCTGTACTTAATTCGCCATTGTGTGTCTTATATTTAATTCCGATGCAATTTCTGTGTTTCATCGTCAATGGGAAGGTCCAAGGGATACAATAAACCTCCAGAGGTGCATCGGAATGTAAAACTGGTGACACAGGAACGCCGATCATAGACCGTAAGAAGACACAGTTTTCTTGTACTTAAGTGGGCATTGTGACTCTTATATTTAATTCCGATGCAATTTCTGTGTTTCATTGTCACTGTGAAGGTCCAAGGTATACAGTAAACCTTCAGAGGTGCATCGGAATGTAAAACTGCTGACACAGGAAACGCTCAAAACATAGACAGTAAGAAGACTCAGTCTTCCTGTACTTGAGTCGGCATTGTGACTCTTATATTTAATTGCGATGCCATTTCTGTGTTTCATTGTCAGTGGGAAGGTCCAAGGGATACAATAAACCTGCTGAGGTGCATCGGAATGTAAAACTGGTGACACAGTAGGAATACTCAGTCTTCCTGTCCTTAAGTCGGCATTGTGTCTCTTATATTTATTTCCGACGCAATTTCAGTTTTTCATCGTCAATGGGAAGGTCCAAGGGATATAGTAAACCTGCAGAGGTGCATCGGAATATAAAACTGGTGACACAGGAAACGGTCAAAACATAGACAGTAGGACGATTCAGTCTTCCTGGCCTTAAGTCGGCATTGTGTCTCTTGTATTTAATTCCGATGCAATTTCTGTGTTTTATTGTGAATGGGATGGCCCAAGGGATACAGTAAACCTGCAGAGGTGCATCGGAACGTAAAACTGGTGACACAGGAAACGCTCAAAGTATAGACAGTAGGAAGACTCAGTCTTCCTGTAATTAAGTCGGCATTGTGTCTCTTATATTTAATTCCGATGCAATTTCTGTGTTTCATCGTCAATATGAAGGTCCAAAGCATACAGTAAACCTGCAGAGGTGCATCGCAATGTAAAACTGGTGACTCAGGAAAAGCTCAAAATATAGACAGTAGAAAGACAAACACTTCCTGTACTTAAGTCGGCATTGTGTGTCTTATATTTAATTCCGATGCAATTTCTGTGTTTCATCGTCAATGGGAAGGTCCAAGGTATACAGTAAACCTGCAGAGGTGCATCGCAATGTAAAACTGGTGACACAGGAAAAGCTCGAAACATAGACCGTACGAAGACACAGTTTTCTTGTACTTAAGTCGGCATTGTGACTCCTATATTTAATTCCGATGCAATTTCTGTGTTTCATCGTCACTGTGAAGGTCCAAGGGATACAGTAAACCTGCAGAGGTACATCGGAATGTTAAACTGGTGACACAGGAAACGCTCGAAACAAAGACCGGAAGGAGACACAGTTTTCTTGTACTTAAGTCGGCATTGTGACTCTTATATTTAATTCCGATGCAATTTCTGTGTTTCACCGTCACTGTGAAGGTCCAAGGGATTCAGTAAACCTGCAGAGGTGCATCGGAATGTAAAACTGGTGATACAGGATACGCTCAAAACATAGACTGGAAGAAGACTCAGTCTTCCTGTACTTAAGTCGGCATTGTGTCTCTTATATATAATTCCGATGCAATTTCTGTGTTTCATCGTCAATCTGAAGGTCCAATGGATACAGTTAATCTGCAGAGGTGAATCGGAATGTCAAACTGGTGACACAGGAAACGCTCAAAACATAGACTGGAAGAAGACTCAGGCTTCCTGTACTTAAGTCGGCTTGTGTCCCTTATATTTAATTCGATGCAATTTCTGTGTTTCATCGTCAATGGGAAGGTCCAAGGGATACAATAAACCTCCACAGGTGCATCGGAATGTAAAACTGCTGACACAGGAAACGCTCAAAACATAGACAGTAGGAAGACTCAGTCTTCGTGTACTTGAGTCGGCATTGTGACTCTTATATTTAATTGCGATGCCATTTCTGTGTTTCATCGTCAATGGGAAGGTCCATGTGATACAGTAAACCTGCAGAGGTGCATCGCAATGTAAAACTGGTGACACAGGAAAAGCTCGAAACATAGACCGTACGAAGACACAGTTTTCTTGTACTTAAGTCGGCATTGTGACTCCTATATTTAATTCCGATGCAATTTCTGTGTTTCATCGTCACTGTGAAGGTCCGAGGGATACAGTAAACATGCAGAGGTGCATCGGAATGTTAATGTGGTGACACAGGAAACGCCCGAAACAAAGACCGGAAGGAGACACAGTTTTCTTGTACTTAAGTCGGCATTGTGACTCTTATATTTAATTCCGATGCAATTTCTGTGTTTCATCGTCACTGTGAAGGTCCAAGGGATTCAGTAAACCTGCAGAGGTGCATCGGAATGTAAAACTGGTGATACAGGATACGCTCAAAACATAGACTGGAAGAAGACTCAGTCTTCCTGTACTTAAGTCGGCATTGTGTCTCTTATATATAATTCCGATGCAATTTCTTTGTTTCATCGTCAATCTGAAGGTCCAATGGATACAGTTAATCTGCAGAGGTGAATCGGAATGTCAAACTGATGACACAGGAAACGCGCAAAACATAGACTGGAAGAAGACTCAGGCTTCCTGTACTTAAGTCGGCTTGTGTCCCTTATATTTAATTCCGATGCAATTTCTGTGTTTCATCGTCAATGGGAAGGTCGCAGGGATACAATAAACCTCCACAGGTGCATCGGAATGTAAAACTGCTGACACAGGAAACGCTCAAAAGATAGACAGTAGGAATACTCAGTCTTCCTGTACTTAAGTCGGTATTGTGTCTCTTATATTTATTTCCGATGCAATTTCTGTGTTTCATCGTCAATGGGAAGGTCCAAGGTATACACTAAACCTGCAGAGGTGCATCGGAATGTAAAACTGGTGACACTGGAAACGCTCAAAACATAGACCGTAAGAAGACTCAATTTTCTTGTACTTAAGTCGGCGTTGTGTCTCTTATATTTAATTCCGATGCAATGTCTGTGTTTCATTGTCAATGGGAAGGTCCAAGGGATACAGTAAACCTGCAGAGGTGCATCGGAATGTAAAACTGGTGACACAGGAAACGCTCAAAACATAGACCGTGGAAAGACAATCTCTTCCTGTACTTAATTCGCCATTGTGTGTCTTATATTTAATTCCGATGCAATTTCTGTGTTTCATCGTCAATGGGAAGGTCCAAGGGATACAATAAACCTCCAGAGGTGCATCGGAATGTAAAACTGGTGACACAGGAACGCCGATCATAGACCGTAAGAAGACACAGTTTTCTTGTACTTAAGTGGGCATTGTGACTCTTATATTTAATTCCGATGCAATTTCTGTGTTTCATCGTCACTGTGAAGGTCCAAGGTATACAGTAAACCTTCAGAGGTGCATCGGAATGTAAAACTGCTGACACAGGAAACGCTGAAAACATAGACAGTAAGAAGACTCAGTCTTCCTGTACTTGAGTCGGCATTGTGACTCTTATATTTAATTGCGATGCCATTTCTGTGTTTCATTGTCAATGGGAAGGTCCAAGGGATACAATAAACCTGCTGAGGTGCATCGGAATGTAAAACTGGTGACACAGGAAACGCTCAAAAGATAGACAGTAGGAATACTCAGTCTTCCTGTACTTAAGTCGGCATTGTGTCTCTTATATTTATTTCCGATGCAATTTCTGTTTTTCATCGTCAATGGGAAGGTCCAAGGGATATAGTAAACCTGCAGAGGTGCATCGGAATATAAAACTGGTGACACAGGAAACGGTCAAAACATAGACAGTAGGACGATTCAGTCTTCCTGGCCTTAAGTCGGCATTGTGTCTCTTGTATTTAATTCCGATGCAATTTCTGTGTTTTATTGTGAATGGGAAGGCCCAAGGGATACAGTAAACCTGCAGAGGTGCATCGGAACGTAAAACTTGTGACACTGGAAACGCTCAAAGTATAGACAGTAGGAAGACTCAGTCTTCCTGTAATTAAGTCGGCATTGTGTCTCTTATATTTAATTCCGATGCAATTTCTGTGTTTTATTGTGAATGGGAAGGCCCAAGGGATACAGTAAACCTGCAGAGGTGCATCGGAACGTAAAACTGGTGACACAGGAAACGCTCAAAGTATAGACAGTAGGAAGACTCAGTCTTCCTGTACTTAAGTCGGCATTGTGTGTCTTATATTTAATTCCGATGCAATTTCTGTGTTTCATCGTCAATGGGAAGGTCCAAGGTATACAGTAAACCTGCAGAGGGCCATCGCAATGTAAAACTGGTGACACAGGAAAAGCTCGAAACATAGACCGTACGAAGACACAGTTTTCTTGTACTTAAGTCGGCATTGTGACTCCTATATTTAATTCCGATGCAATTTCTGTGTTTCATCGTCACTGTGAAGGTCCAAGGGATACAGTAAACCTGCAGAGGTACATCGGAATGTTAAACTGGTGACACAGGAAACGCTCGAAACAAAGACCCGAAGGAGACACAGTTTTCTTGTACTTAAGTCGGCATTGTGACTCTTATACTTAATTCCGATGCAATTTCTGTGTTTCATCGTCACTGTGAACGTCCAAGGGATTCAGTAAACCTGCAGAGGTGCATCGGAATGTAAAACTGGTGATACAGGATACGCTCAAAACCTACACTGGAAGAAGACTCAGTCTTCCTGTACTTAAGTCGGCATTGTGTCTCTTATATATAATTCCGATGCAATTTCTGTGTTTCATCGTCAATCTGAAGGTCCAATGGATACAGTTAATCTGCAGAGGTGAATCGGAATGTCAAACTTGTGACACAGGAATCGCTCAAAACATAGACTGGAAGAAGACTCAGGCTTCCTGTACTTAAGTCGGCTTGTGTCCCTTATATTTAATTCCGATGCAATTTCTGTGTTTCATCGTCAATGGGAAGGTCCAAGGGATACAATAAACCTCCACAGGTGCATCGGAATGTAAAAGTGCTGACACAGGAAACGCTCAAAACATAGACAGTAGGATGACTCAGTCTTCGTGTACTTGAGTCGGCATTGTGACTCTTATATTTAATTGCGATGCCATTTCTGTGTTTCATCGTCAATGGGAAGGTCCAAGGGATACAGTAAACCTGCAGAGGTGCATCGGAATGTAAAACTGGTGACTCAGGAAACGCTCAAAAGATAGACAGTAGGAATACTCAGTCTTCCTGTACTTAAGTCGGCATTGTGTCTCTTATATTTATTTCCGATGCAATTTCTGTGTTTCATCGTCAATGGGAAGGTCCAAGGGATACAGTAAACCTGCAGAGGTGCATCGGAATATAAAACTGGTGACACTGTAAACGCTCAAAACATAGACAGTAAGAAGATTCAGTCTTCCTGTACTTAAGTCGGCATTGTGTCTCTTATATTTAATTCCAATGCAATTTCTGTGTTTCATTGTGAATGGGAAGGTCCAAGGGATACAGTAAACCTGCAGGGGTGCATCGGAATGTAAAACTGGTGACACGGGAAACGCTCAAAACATAGACCGTAAGAAGACTCAGTTTTCTTGTACTTAAGTTGGCGTTGTGTCTCTTATATATAATTCCAATGCAATTTCTGTGTCTCATTGTCAATGGGAATGTCCAAGGGATACAGTAAACCTGCAGGTGTGCATCGGAATGTAAAACTGGTGACACAGGAAACGCTCGAAACATAGACAGTAGAAAGACAAACTCTTCCTGTACTTAAGTCGGCATTGTGTCTTATATATAATTTCGATGCAGTTTCTGTGTTTCATGGTGAATGGGAAGGTCCAAGGGATACAGCAAAAATCCAGAGGTGCAGCGGAATCTAAAACTGGTGACACAGGAAACGCTCAAAACATAGACAGTAGGAAGACTCAGTCTTCCTGTAATTAAGTCGGAATTGTGTCTCTTATTTTTAATTCCGATGCAATTTCTGTGTTTCATCGTCAATGGGAAGGTCCATGGGATACACTAAACCTGCAGAGGTGCATCGGAATGTAAAACTGGTTACACAGGAAAATCTCAAAAATAGACCGTACGAAGACACAGTTTTCTTGTACTTAAGTCGGCATTGTGTCTCTTATATTTAATTCCGATGCAATTTCTGTGTTTCATCGGCACTGTGAAGGTCCAAGGGATACAGTAAACCTGCAGAGGTGCATCGGAATGTAAAACTGGTGACACAGGATACGCTCAAAACATAGCCGGGAAGAAGACTCAGTCTTCCTGTACTTAAGTCAGCTTTGTGTCTCTTATATTTAATTCCGATGCAATTTCTGTGTTTCATCGTCTATGGGAAGGTCCAAGGTATACACTAAACCTGCAGAGGTGCATCGGAATGTAAAACTGGTGACACAGGAAACGCTCAAAACATAGACCGTAAGAAGACTCAATTTTCTTGTACTTAAGTCGGCGTTGTGTCTCTTATATTTAATTCCGATGCAATGTCTGTGTTTCATTGTCAATGGGAAGGTCCAAGGGATACAATAAACCTGCTGAGGTGCATCGGAATGTAAAACTGGTGACACAGGAAACGCTTAAAAGATAGACAGTAGGAATACTCAGTCTTCCTGTACTTAAGTCGGCATTGTGTCTCTTATATTTATTTCCGATGCAATTTCTGTTTTTCATCGTCAATGGGAAGGTCCAAGGGATATAGTAAACCTGCAGAGGTGCATCGGAATATAAAACTGGTGACACAGGAAACGGTCAAAACATAGACAGTAGGACGATTCAGTCTTCCTGGCCTTAAGTCGGCATTGTGTCTCTTGTATTTAATTCCGATGCAATTTCTGTGTTTTATTGTGAATGGGAAGGCCCAAGGGATACAGTAAACCTGCAGAGGTGCATCGGAACGTAAAACTGGTGACACAGGAAACGCTCAAAGTATAGACAGTAGGAAGACTCAGTCTTCCTGTAATTAAGTCGGCATTGTGTCTCTTATATTTAATTCCGATTCAATTTCTGTGTTTCATCGTCAATATGAAGGTTCAAAGCATACAGTAAACCTGCAGAGGTGCATCGCAATGTAAAACTGGTGACTCAGGAAACGCTCAAAATATAGACAGTAGAAAGACAAACTCTTCCTGTACTTAAGTCGGCATTGTGTGTCTTATATTTAATTCCGATGCAATTTCTGTGTTTCATCGTCAATGGGAAGGTCCAAGGTATACAGTAAACCTGCAGAGGTGCATCGCAATGTAAAACTGGTGACACAGGAAAAGCTCGAAACATAGACCGTACGAAGACACAGTTTTCTTGTACTTAAGTCGGCATTGTGACTCCTATATTTAATTCCGATGCAATTTCTGTGTTTCATCGTCACTGTGAAGGTCCAAGGGATACAGTAAACCTGCAGAGGTACATCGGAATGTTAAACTGGTGACACAGGAAACGCTCGAAACAAAGACCGGAAGGAGACACAGTTTTCTTGTACTTAAGTCGGCATTGTGACTCTTATATTTAATTCCGATGCAATTTCTGTGTTTCATCGTCACTGTGAAGGTCCAAGGGATTCAGTAAACCTGCAGAGGTGCATCGGAATGTAAAACTGGTGATACAGGATACGCTCAAAACATAGACTGGAAGAAGACTCAGTCTTCCTGTACTTAAGTCGGCATTGTGTCTCTTATATATAATTCCGATGCAATTTCTGTGTTTCATCGTCAATCTGAACGTCCAATGGATACAGTTAATCTGCAGAGGTGAATCGGAATGTCAAACTGGTGACACAGGAAACGCTCAAAACATAGACTGGAAGAAGACTCAGGCTTCCTGTACTTAAGTCGGCTTGTGTCCCTTATATTTAATTCCGATGCAATTTCTGTGTTTCATCGTCAATGGGAAGGTCCAAGGGATACAATAAACCTCCACAGGTGCATCGGAATGTAAAACTGCTGACACAGGAAACGCTCAAAACATAGACAGTAGGATGACTCAGTCTTCGTGTACTTGAGTCGGCATTGTGACTCTTATATTTAATTGCGATGCCATTTCTGTGTTTCATCGTCAATGGGAAGGTCCAAGGGATACAGTAAACCTGCAGAGGTGCATCGGAATGTAAAACTGGTGACACAGGAAACGCTCAAAAGATAGACAGTAGGAATACTCAGTCTTCCTGTACTTAAGTCGGCATTGTGTCTCTTATATTTATTTCCGATGCAATTTCTGTGTTTCATCGTCAATGGGAAGGTCCAAGGGATACAGTAAACCTGCAGAGGTGCATCGGAATATAAAACTGGTGACACTGTAAACGCTCAAAACATAGACAGTAAGAAGATTCAGTCTTCCTGTACTTAAGTCGGCATTGTGTCTCTTATATTTAATTCCACTGCAATTTCTGTGTTTCATTGTGAATGGGAAGGTCCAAAGGATACAGTAAACCTGCAGGGGTGCATCGGAATGTAAAACTGGTGACACGGGAAACGCTCAAAACATAGACCGTAAGAAGACTCAGTTTTCTTGTACTTAAATTGGCGTTGTGTCTCTTATATATAATTCCAATGCAATTTCTGTGTCTCATTGTCAATGGGAATGTCCAAGGGATACAGTAAACCTGCAGGTGTGCATCGGAATGTAAAACTGGTGACACAGGAAACGCTCGAAACATAGACAGTAGAAAGGCAAACTCTTCCTGTACTTAAGTCGGCATTGTGTCTTATATATAATTTCGATGCAATTTCTGTGTTTCATGGTGAATGGGAAGGTCCAAGGGATACAGCAAAAATCCAGAGGTGCATCGGAATCTAAAACTGGTGACACAGGAAACGCTCAAAACATAGACAGTAGGAAGACTCAGTCTTCCTGTAATTAAGTCGGAATTGTGTCTCTTATTTTTAATTCCGATGCAATTTCTGTGTTTCATCGTCAATGGGAAGGTCCATGGGATAGACTAAACCTGCAGAGGTGCATCGGAATGTAAAACTGGTGACACAGGAAAAGCTCGAAAATAGACCGTACGAAGACACAGTTTTCTTGTACTTAAGTCGGCATTGTGTCTCTTATATTTAATTCCGATGCAATTTCTGTGTTTCATCGGCACTGTGAAGGTCCAAGGGATACAGTAAACCTGCAGAGGTGCATCGGAATGTAAAACTGGTGACACAGGATACGCTCAAAACATAGCCGGGAGGAAGACTCAGTCTTCCTGTACTTCAGTCAGCTTTGTGTCTCTTATATTTAATTCCGATGCAATTTCTGTGTTTCATCGTCACTGTGAAGGTCCAAGGGATACAGTAAACCTGCAGAGTTGCATCGGAATCTAAAACTGGTGACACAGGAAATGCTCAAACCATCGACAGTAGGAAGACTCAGTCTTCCTGTACTTAAGTCGGCATTCTGTCTCTTCTATTTAATTCCGATGCCATTTCTGTGTTTCATCGCCAATGGGAGGGTAAAAGGGATACAGTAAACCTGCAGAGGTGCATCGGAATGTAAAACTGGTGACACAGGAAACGCTCAAAAGTTAGACCATAAGAAGACTCAGATTTCTTGTACTTACGTCGGCGTTGTGACTCTTATATTTAATTCCGATGCAATTTCTGTGTTTCATCGTCAATGGGAAGGTCAAATGGATACAGTAAACCTGCAGAGGTGCATCGGAATGTAAAACGGATGACACAGGAAACGCTCAAAACATAGACAGTAGGAAGACTCAGTCATCCTGTACTTAACTCGGCATTGTGTCTCCTTTATTTAATCCCGATGCAATTTCTGTGTTTCATCGTCAATGGGAAGGTCCAAGGCCTACAGTAACCCTGCAGAGGTGCATCGGAATGTAAAACTGGGGACAATGTAAACGCTCAAAACATAGACAGTAAGGACACTCAGTTTTCTTGTACTTAAGTCGGCATTGTGTCTCTTATATTTAATTCCGATGCAATTTCTGTGTTTCATCGTCAATGGGATGGTCCAAGGGATACAGTAAACCTGCAGAGGTGCAGGGAAATGTAAAACTGGTGACACAGGAAACGCACAAAATATAGACAGTAGGAAGACTCAGTCTTCCTGAACTTATGTCGGCATTGTTCCTCTTATATTTAATTAAGATGCAATTTCTGTGTTTCATCGTCAATGGGAAGGTCCAATGGATACAGTAAACCTGCAGAGGTGCATCGGAATGTGAAACGGATGACACAGGAAACGCTCAAAACATAGACAGTAGGAAGACTCAGTCATCCTGTACTTTACTCGGCATTGTGTCTCCTTTATTTAATCCCGATGCAATTTCTGTGTTTCATCGTCAATGGGAAGGTCCAATGGATACAGTAAACCTGCAGAGGTGCATCGGGATGTAAAACTGGTCACACAGGAAACGCTCAAAACATAGACAGTAGGAAGACTCAATCTTGCTGTACTTAACTCGGCATTGTGTCTCCTTTATTTAATTCCGATGCAATTTCTGTGTTTCATCGTCATTGGGAAGGTCGAAGGGAAACAGTAAACCTGCAGAGGTGCATCGGAATGTAAAACTGGTGACACAGGAAACGCTCAAAACTTAGACCATAAGAAGACTCAGATTTCTTGTACTTACGACGGCGTTGTGACTCTTATTTTTAATTCCGATGCAATCTCTGTGTTTCATCGTCAATGGGAAGTTCAAATGGATACAGTAAACCTGCAGAGGTGCACCGGAATGTAAAACGGATGACACAGGAAACGCTCAAAACATAGACAGTAGGAAGACTCAGTCTTCCTGTACTTAACTCGGCATTGTGTCTCCTTTATTTAATCCCGATGCAATTTCTGTGTTTCATCGTCAATTGGAAGGTCGAAGGGAAACAGTAAAGCTGCAGAGATGCATCGGAATGTAAAACTGGCGACTCAGGAAACGCTCAAAACATAGACCGTAAGAAGACTCAGTTTTCTTGTACTTAAGACGGCGTTGTGTCTCTTATATTTAATTCCTATTCTATTTCTGTGTTTCATCATCAATGGGAAGGTCCAATGGATACAGTAAACCTGCAGAGGTGCATCGGAATGTAAAACTGGTGACACAGGAAAAGCTCGAAACATAGACCGTACGAACACACAGTTTTCTTGTACTTAAGTCGGCATTGTGACTCTTATATTTAATTCCGATGCAATTTCTGTGATTCATCGTCACTGTGAAGGTCCAAGGGATACAGTAAACCTGCAGAGGTGCATCGGAATGTAAAACTGATGACACAGGAAACGCTCAAAACATAGACATTAAGAAGACTCAGTCTTCCTGTACTTAATTCGGCATTGTGTCTCTTATAGTTAATTCCGATGCAATTTCTGTGTTTCGTCGTCAAAGGGAAGGTCCAAGAGATACAGTAAACCTCCAGAGGTGCATCGGAATGTAAAACTGGTGACACAGGAAACGCTCAAAATATAGAAGGTAGGTAGACTCAGTCTTCCTGTAGTTAAGTCGGCATTGTGTCTCTTATATTTAATTCCGATGCAATTTCTGTGTTTCATCGTCAATGTGAAAGTCCAAGGCCTACAGTAACCCTGCAGAAGTGCATCGGAATGTAAAACTGGGGACACTGTAAACACTCAAAACATAGACAGTAAGGACACTCAGTTTTCTTGTAGTTAAGTCGGCATTGTGTCTCTTATATTTAATTCCGATGCAATTTCTGTGTTTCATCGTCAATCTGAAGGTCCAATAGATACAGTTAACCTGCAGAGGTGAATGGGAATGTCAAACTGGTGACACAGGAAACGCTCAAAACATAGACTGGAAGAAGACTCAGTCTTCCTGTACTTAAGTCGGCATTGTGTCTCTTATATTTAATTCCGATGCAATTTCTGTGTTTCATCGTCAATGGGATGGTCCAAGGGATACAGTAAACCTGCAGAGGTGCAGGGGAATGTAAAACTGGTGACACAGGAAACGCACAAAATATAGACAGTAGGAAGACTCAGTCTTCCTGAACTTAAGTCGGCATTGTTCCTCTTATATTTAATTAAGATGCAATTTCTGTGTTTCATCGTCAATGGGAAGGTCCAATGGATACAGTAAACCTGCAGAGGTGCATCGGAATGTAAAACTGGTGACACAGGAAACGCTCAAAACATAGACAGTAGGAAGACTCAATCTTGCTGTACTTACCTCGGCATTGTGTCTCCTTTATTTAATTCCGATGCAATTTCTGTGTTTCATCGTCAATGGGAAGGTCGAACGGAAACAGTAAACCTGCAGAGGTGCATCGGAATGTAAAACTGGTGACACAGGAAACGCTCAAAACTTAGACCATAAGAAGACTCAGATTTCTTGTACTTACGTCGGCGTTGTGACTCTTATATTTAATTCCGATGCAATTTCTGTGTTTCATCGTCAATGGGAAGGTCAAATGGATACAGTAAACCTGCAGAGGTGCATCGGAATGTAAAACGGATGACACAGGAAACGCTCAAAACATAGACAGTAGGAAGACTCAGTCATCCTGTACTTAACTCGGCATTGTGTCTCCTTTATTTAATCCCGATGCAATTTCTGTGTTTCATCGTCAATGGGAAGGTCCAAGGCCTACAGTAACCCTGCAGAGGTGCATCGGAATGTAAAACTGGGGACAATGTAAACGCTCAAAACATAGACAGTAAGGACACTCAGTTTTCTTGTACTTAAGTCGGCATTGTGTCTCTTATATTTAATTCCGATGCAATTTCTGTGTTTCATCGTCAATGGGATGGTCCAAGGGATACAGTAAACCTGCAGAGGTGCAGGGAAATGTAAAACTGGTGACACAGGAAACGCACAAAATATAGACAGTAGGAAGACTCAGTCTTCCTGAACTTATGTCGGCATTGTTCCTCTTATATTTAATTAAGATGCAATTTCTGTGTTTCATCGTCAATGGGAAGGTCCAATGGATACAGTAAACCTGCAGAGGTGCATCGGAATGTGAAACGGATGACACAGGAAACGCTCAAAACATAGACAGTAGGAAGACTCAGTCATCCTGTACTTTACTCGGCATTGTGTCTCCTTTATTTAATCCCGATGCAATTTCTGTGTTTCATCGTCAATGGGAAGGTCCAATGGATACAGTAAACCTGCAGAGGTGCATCGGGATGTAAAACTGGTCACACAGGAAACGCTCAAAACATAGACAGTAGGAAGACTCAATCTTGCTGTACTTAACTCGGCATTGTGTCTCCTTTATTTAATTCCGATGCAATTTCTGTGTTTCATCGTCATTGGGAAGGTCGAAGGGAAACAGTAAACCTGCAGAGGTGCATCGGAATGTAAAACTGGTGACACAGGAAACGCTCAAAACTTAGACCATAAGAAGACTCAGATTTCTTGTACTTACGACGGCGTTGTGACTCTTATTTTTAATTCCGATGCAATCTCTGTGTTTCATCGTCAATGGGAAGTTCAAATGGATACAGTAAACCTGCAGAGGTGCACCGGAATGTAAAACGGGTGACACAGGAAACGCTCAAAACATAGACAGTAGGAAGACTCAGTCTTCCTGTACTTAACTCGGCATTGTGTCTCCTTTATTTAATCCCGATGCAATTTCTGTGTTTCATCGTCAATTGGAAGGTCGAAGGGAAACAGTAAAGCTGCAGAGATGCATCGGAATGTAAAACTGGCGACTCAGGAAACGCTCAAAACATAGACCGTAAGAAGACTCAGTTTTCTTGTACTTAAGACGGCGTTGTGTCTCTTATATTTAATTCCTATTCTATTTCTGTGTTTCATCATCAATGGGAAGGTCCAATGGATACAGTAAACCTGCAGAGGTGCATCGGAATGTAAAACTGGTGACACAGGAAAAGCTCGAAACATAGACCGTACGAACACACAGTTTTCTTGTACTTAAGTCGGCATTGTGACTCTTATATTTAATTCCGATGCAATTTCTGTGATTCATCGTCACTGTGAAGGTCCAAGGGATACAGTAAACCTGCAGAGGTGCATCGGAATGTAAAACTGATGACACAGGAAACGCTCAAAACATAGACATTAAGAAGACTCAGTCTTCCTGTACTTAATTCGGCATTGTGTCTCTTATAGTTAATTCCGATGCAATTTCTGTGTTTCGTCGTCAAAGGGAAGGTCCAAGAGATACAGTAAACCTCCAGAGGTGCATCGGAATGTAAAACTGGTGACACAGGAAACGCTCAAAATATAGAAGGTAGGTAGACTCAGTCTTCCTGTAGTTAAGTCGGCATTGTGTCTCTTATATTTAATTCCGATGCAATTTCTGTGTTTCATCGTCAATGTGAAAGTCCAAGGCCTACAGTAACCCTGCAGAAGTGCATCGGAATGTAAAACTGGGGACACTGTAAACACTCAAAACATAGACAGTAAGGACACTCAGTTTTCTTGTAGTTAAGTCGGCATTGTGTCTCTTATATTTAATTCCGATGCAATTTCTGTGTTTCATCGTCAATCTGAAGGTCCAATAGATACAGTTAACCTGCAGAGGTGAATGGGAATGTCAAACTGGTGACACAGGAAACGCTCAAAACATAGACTGGAAGAAGACTCAGTCTTCCTGTACTTAAGTCGGCATTGTGTCTCTTATATTTAATTCCGATGCAATTTCTGTGTTTCATCGTCAATGGGATGGTCCAAGGGATACAGTAAACCTGCAGAGGTGCAGGGGAATGTAAAACTGGTGACACAGGAAACGCACAAAATATAGACAGTAGGAAGACTCAGTCTTCCTGAACTTAAGTCGGCATTGTTCCTCTTATATTTAATTAAGATGCAATTTCTGTGTTTCATCGTCAATGGGAAGGTCCAATGGATACAGTAAACCTGCAGAGGTGCATCGGAATGTAAAACTGGTGACACAGGAAACGCTCAAAACATAGACAGTAGGAAGACTCAATCTTGCTGTACTTACCTCGGCATTGTGTCTCCTTTATTTAATTCCGATGCAATTTCTGTGTTTCATCGTCAATGGGAAGGTCGAACGGAAACAGTAAACCTGCAGAGGTGCATCGGAATGTAAAACTGGTGACACAGGAAACGCTCAAAACTTAGACCATAAGAAGACTCAGATTTCTTGTACTTACGACGGCGTTGTGACTCTTATTTTTAATTCCGATGTAATTTCTGTGTTTCATCGTCAATGGGAAGGTCAAATGGTTACAGTAAACCTGCAGAGGTGCACCGGAAGGTAAAACGGATGACACAGGAAACGCTCAAAACATAGACAGTAGGAAGACTCAGTCTTCCTGTACTTAACTCGGCATTGTGTCTCCTTTATTTAATCCCGATGCAATTTCTGTGTTTCATCGTCAATGGGAAGGTCGAAGGGAAACAGTAAAGCTGCAGAGATGCATCGGAATGTAAAACTGGCGACTCAGGAAACGCTCAAAACATAGACCGTAGGAAGACTCAGTTTTCTTGTACTTAAGACGGCGTTGTGTCTCTTAT
Source organism: Schistocerca nitens (assembly GCF_023898315.1). Classification (NCBI taxonomy): domain Eukaryota; kingdom Metazoa; phylum Arthropoda; class Insecta; order Orthoptera; family Acrididae; genus Schistocerca; species Schistocerca nitens. Next base: position 9,057,359 of record NC_064617.1, on the reverse strand, counting down.
ATTTAATTCCGATTCAATTTCTGTGTTTCATCATCAATGGGAAGGTCCAATGGATACAGTAAACCTGCAGAGGTGCATCGGAATGTAAAACTGGTGACGCAGGAAACGCACAAAACATAGACAGTAGGAAGACTCAGTCTTCCTGTACTTAAGTCGGCATTGTGTCTCTTATTTTTAATTCCGATGCAATTTCTGTGTTTCATCGTCAATGGGAAGGTCCATGGGATACAGTAAAACTGCAGAGGTGCATCGGAATGTAAAACTGGTGACACAGGAAAAGCTCGAAACATAGACCGTACGAACACACAGTTTTCTTGTACTTAAGTCGGCATTGTGACTCTTATATTTAATTCCGATGCAATTTCTGTGATTCATCGTCACTGTGAAGGTCCAAGGGATACAGTAAACCTGCAGAGGTGCATCGGAATGTAAAACTGATGACACAGGAAACGCTCAAAACATAGACATTAAGAAGACTCCGTCTTCCTGTACTTAATTCGGCATTGTGTCTCTTATAGTTAATTCCGATGCAATTTCTGTGTTTCGTCGTCAAAGGGAAGGTCCAAGAGATACAGTAAACCTCCAGAGGTGCATCGGAATGTAAAACTGGTGACACAGGAAACGCTCAAAAAATAGAAGGTAGGTAGACTCAGTCTTCCTGTAGTTAAGTCGGCATTGTGTCTCTTATATTTAATTCCGATGCAATATCTGTGTTTCATCGTCAATGTGAAAGTCCAAGGCCTACAGTAACCCTGCAGAGGTGCATCGGAATGTAAAACTGGGGACACTGTAAACACTCAAAACATAGACAGTAAGGACACTCAGTTTTCTTGTACTTAAGTCGGCATTGTGTCTCTTATATTTAATTCCGATGCAATTTCTGTGTTTCATCGTCAATCTGAAGGTCCAATAGATACAGTTAACCTGCAGAGGTGAATGGGAATGTCAAACTGGTGACACAGGAAACGCGCAAAACATAGACTGGAAGAAGACTCAGTCTTCCTGTACTTAAGTCGGCATTGTGTCTCTTATATTTAATTCCGATGCAATTTCTGTGTTTCATCGTCAATGGGATTGTCCAAGGGATACAGTAAACCTGCAGAGGTGCAGGGGAATGTAAAACTGGTGACACAGGAAACGCACAAAATATAGACAGTAGGAAGACTCAGTCTTCCTGAACTTAAGTCGGCATTGTTCCTCTTATATTTAATTAAGATGCAATTTCTGTGTTTCATCGTCAATGGGAAGGTCCAATGGATACGGTAAACCTGCAGAGGTGCATCGGAATGAAAACTGGTGACACAGGAAACGCTCAAAACATAGACAGTAGGAAGACTCAATCTTGCTGTACTTAACTCGGCATTGTGTCTCCTTTATTTAATTCCGATGCAATTTCTGTGTTTCATCGTCAATGGGAAGGTCGAAGGGAAACAGTAAACCTGCAGAGGTGCATCGGAATGTAAAACTGGTGACACAGGAAACGCTCAAAACTTAGACCATAAGAAGACTCAGATTTCTTGTACTTACGACGGCGTTGTGACTCTTATTTTTAATTCCGATGCAATTTCTGTGTTTCATCGTCAATGGGAAGGTCAAATGGTTACAGTAAACCTGCAGAGGTGCACCGGAAGGTAAAACGGATGACACAGGAAACGCTCAAATCATACACAGTAGGAAGACTCAGTCTTCCTGTACTTAACTCGGCATTGTGTCTCCTTTATTTAATCCCGATGCAATTTCTGTGTTTCATCGTCAATGGGAAGGTCGAAGGGAAACAGTAAAGCTGCAGAGATGCATCGGAATGTAAAACTGGCGACTCAGGAAACGCTCAAAACATAGACCGTAGGAAGACTCAGTTTTCTTGTACTTAAGACGGCGTTGTGTCTCTTATATTTAATTCCGATTCAATTTCTGTGTTTCATCATCAATGGGAAGGTCCAATGGATACAGTAAACCTGCAGAGGTGCATCGGAATGTAAAACTGGTGACGCAGGAAACGCACAAAACATAGACAGTAGGAAGACTCAGTCTTCCTGTACTTAAGTCGGCATTGTGTCTCTTATTTTTAATTCCGATGCAATTTCTGTGTTTCATCGTCAATGGGAAGGTCCATGGGATACAGTAAACCTGCAGAGGTGCATCGGAATCTAAAACTGGTGACACAGGAAAAGCTCGAAACATAGACCGTACGAACACACAGTTTTCTTGTACTTAAGTCGGCATTGTGACTCTTATATTTAATTCCGATGCAATTTCTGTGATTCATCGTCACTGTGAAGGTCCAGGGGATACAGTAAACCTACAGAGGTGCATCGGAATGTAAAACTGGTGACACAGGAAACGCTCGAAACAAAGACCGGAAGGAGACACAGTTTTCTTGTACTTAAGTCGGCATAGTGCCTCTTATATTTAATTCCGAAGCTATTTCTCTGTTTCTATGTCAATGGGAAGGTCCAAGGGATACAGTAAACCTGCAGAGGTGCATCGGAATGTAAAACTGGTGACACAGGAAACGCTCGAAACAAAGCCCGGATGGAGACACAGTTTTCATGTACTTAAGTCGGCATTGTGACTCTTATATTTAATTCCGAAGCTATTTCTGTGTTTCATTGTCAATGGGAAGGTCCGAGGGATACAGTAAACCTGCAGAGGTGCATCGGAATGTAAAGCTGGTGACACAGGAAACGCTCAAAATATAGACAGTAGGAAGACTCAGTCTTCCTGTAGTAAAGTCGGCATTGTGTCTCTTATATTTAATTCCGATGCAATTTCTGTGTTTCATCGTCAATGTGAAAGTCCAAGGCCTGCAGTAACCCTGCAGAGGTGCATCGGAATGTAAAACTGGGGACACTGTAAACGCTCAAAACATAGACAGTAAGGAGACTCAGTTTTCTTGTACTTAAGTCGGCATTGTGTCTCTTATATTTAATTCCGATGCAATTTCTGTGTTTCATCGTCAATCTGAAGGCCCAATAGATACAGTTAACCTGCAGAGGTGATTCGGAATGTCAAACTGGTGACACAGGAAACGCACAAAACATAGACTGGTAGGAGACTCAGTCTTCCTGTACTTAAGTCGGCATTGTGTCTCTTATATTTAATTCCGATGCAATTTCTGTGTTTCATCGTCAATTGGAAGGTCCATGGGATACAGTAAACCTCCAGAGCTGCATCGGAATATAAAACTGGTGACACAGGAAACGCTCGAAACATAGACCGGAAAGAGACACAATTTTCTTGTACTTAAGTCGGCATTGTGACTCTTATATTTAATTCAGATGCAATTTCTGTGTTTCATCGTCACTGTGAAGGTCCAAGGGGTACAGTAAACCTGCAGAGGTGCATCGGAATGTAAAACTGGTGACACAGGAAACGCTCGAAACAAAGACCAGAAGGAGACTCAGTTTTCTTGTACTTAAGTCGGCATTGTGACTCTTATATTTAATTCCGATGCAATTTCTGTGTTTTCATCGGCACTGTGAAAGTCCAAGGGATACAGTAAACCTGCAGAGGTGCATCGGAATGTCAAACTGGTGACACAGGAAACGCTCAAAACATAGACAGGAAGAAGACTCAGTCCTCCTGTAGTTAAGTCGGCATTGTGCCTCTTATATTTAATTCCGATTCAATTTCCGTGTTTCATCGTCAATGGGAAAGCCAAGGGATACAGTAAACCTGCAGAGGTGCATGGGAATGTAAAACTGGTGACACAGGAAACGCTCAAAACATAGACAGTAGGAAGACTCAGTCTTCCTGTACTTATGTCGGCATTGTGTCTCTTATATTTAATTCCGATTCACTTTCTGTGTTTCCTTGTCAATGGGAAGGTCCAAGGAATACAGTAAACCTGCAGAGGTGCATCGGAAAGTAAAACTGGTGACACAGGAAACGCTCAAAACATAGACTGTAGGAAGACTCAGTCTTGCGTACTTAACTCGGCATTGTGTCTCCTTTATTTAATTCCGATGCAATTTCTGTGTTTCATCGACAATGGGAAGGTCGAAGGGAAACAGTAAACCTGAAGAGGTGCATCGGATTGTAAAACTGGTGACCCAGGAAACGCTCAAAACATAGACAGTAGGAAGGCTCAGTCTTCCTGTACTTAAGTGGGCATTGTCTCTCTTATATTTAATTCCGATGCAATTTCTGTGTTTCATCGTCAATGGGAATGTCCAATGGATAGAGTAAACCTGCAGAGGTGCATCGGAATATAAAACTGGTGACACAGGAAACGCTCAAAACATAGACAGTAGGAAGACTCAGTCTTCCTGTACTTATGTCGGCATTGTGTCTCTTATATTTAATTCCGATGCTATTTCTGTGTTTCATCGTCAATGGGAAGGTCAAATGGATAGAGCAAACCTGCAGAGGTGCATCGGAATGTAAAACCGATGACACAGGAGACACTCAAAACATAGACAAGAGGAAGACTCAGTCTTGCTGTACTTAACTCGGCATTGTGTCTCCTTCATTTAATTCCGATGCAACTTCTGTGTTTCATAGTCAATGGGAAGGTCGAAAGGAAACAGTAAACTTGAAGAGGTGCATCGGAATGTAAAACTGGTGACCCACGAAACGCTCAAAACATAGACAGTAGGAAGACTCAGTCTTCCTGTACTTAAGTGGGCATTGTCTCTCTTATATTTAATTCCGATGCAATTTCTGTGTTTCATCGGCAATGTGAAGGTCCAATGGATACAGTACACCTGCAGAGGTGCATTGGTATATAAAACTGGTGACTCAGGAAACGGTCAAATCACAGACATTAGGAAGACTCAGTCTTCCTGTACTTAAGTCGGCATTGAGTCTCTTATATTTAATTCCGATGCAATTTCTGTGTTTCATCGTCAATTGGAAGGTCCAAGGGATACAGTAAACCACCAGAGCTGCATCGGAATGTAAAACTGGCGACACAGTAAACGCTCGAATCATAGACCGTAAGAAGACACAGTTTTCTTGTACTTAAGTCGGCAGTGTGCCTCTTATATTTAATTCCGATGCAATTTCTGTGTTTCATCGTCAATGGGAAGGTCCAAGGGATACAGTAAACCTGCAGAGGTGCATGGGAATGTAAAACTAGTGACACAGGAAACGCTCAAAACATAGACAGTAGGAAGACTCAGTCTTCCTGTACTTAAGTCGGCATTGTGTCTCTTATATTTAATTCTGATTCAATTTCTGTGTTTCATTGTCAATGGGAAGGTCCAAAGAATACAGTAAACCTGCAGAGGTGCATCGGAATGTAAAGCTGGTGACGCAGGAAACGCTCAAAACATCGACAGTAGGAAGACTCAATCTTCCTGTACTTAAGTCGGCATTGTGTTTCTTATATTTAATTCCGATGCAATTTCTGTGTTTCATTGTCAATGTCAAGGTCCAAGGCCTACAGTAAACCTGCAGATGTGCATCGGAATGTAAAACTGGGGACACTGAAAACGCTCAAATCATAGACAGTAAGGAGACTCAGTTTTCTTGTACTTAAGTCGGCATTGTGTCTCTTATATTTAATTTCGATGCAATTTCTGTGTTTCATCGTCAATCTGAAGGTCCAATAGATACAGTTAACATGCAGAGGTGAATCTGAATGTCAAACTGGTGACACAGGAAACGCTCAAAACATAGACAGGAAGAAGACTCAGTCCACCTGTAGTTAAGTCGGCATTGTGCCTCTTATATTTAATTCCGATTCAATTTCTGTGTTTCATCGTCAATGGGAAGGCCAAGGGATACAGTAAACCTGCAGAGGTGCATGGGAATGTAAAACTGGTGACACAGGAAACGCTCAAAACATAGACAGTAGGAAGACTCAGTCTTCCTGTACTTATGTCGGCATTGTGTCTCTTATATTTAATTCCGATTCACTTTCTGTGTTTCATTGTCAATGGGAAGGTCCAATGAATACAGTAAACCTGCAGAGGTGCATCGGAAAGTAAAACTGGTGACACAGGAAACGCTCAAAGCATAGACTGTAGGAAGACTCAGTCTTGCGTACTTAACTCGGCATTGTGTCTCCTTTATTTAATTCCGATGCAATTTCTGTGTTTCATCGACAATGGGAAGGTCGAAGGGAAACAGTAAACCTGAAGAGGTGCATCGGATTGTAAAACTGGTGACCCAGGAAACGCTCAAAACATAGACAGTAGGAAGGCTCAGTCTTCCTGTACTTAAGTGGGCATTGTCTCTCTTATATTTAATTCCGATGCAATTTCTGTGTTTCATCGTCAATGGGAATGTCCAATGGATAGAGTAAACCTGCAGAGGTGCATCGGAATATAAAACTGGTGACACAGGAAACGCTCACAACATAGACAGTAGGAAGACTCAGTCTTCCTGTACTTATGTCGGCATTGTGTCTCTTATATTTAATTCCGATGCTATTTCTGTGTTTCATCGTCAATGGGAAGGTCAAATGGATAGAGCAAACCTGCAGAGGTGCATCGGAATGTAAAACCGATGACACAGGAAACACTCAAAACATAGACAAGAGGAAGACTCAGTCTTGCTGTACTTAACTCGGCATTGTGTCTCCTTTATTTAATTCCGATGCAACTTCTGTGTTTCATAGTCAATGGGAAGGTCGAAAGGAAACAGTAAACTTGAAGAGGTGCATCGGAATGTAGAACTGGTGACCCACGAAACGCTCAAAACATAGACAGTTGGAAGACTCAGTCTTCCTGTACTTAAGTGGGCATTGTCTCTCTTATATTTAATTCCGATGCAATTTCTGTGTTTCATCGTCAATGGGAAGGTCCAATGGATACAGTACACCTGCAGAGGTGCATCGGAATAGAAAACTGGTGACTCAGGAAACGGTCAAATCACAGACATTAGGAAGACTCAGTCTTCCTGTACTTAAGTCGGCATTGAGTCTCTTATATTTAATTCCGATGCAATTTCTGTGTTTCATCGTCAATTGGAAGGTCCAAGGGATACAGTAAACCACCAGAGCTGCATCGGAATGTAAAACTGGCGACACACTAAACGCTCGAAACATAGACCGTAAGAAGACACAGTTTTCTTGTACTTAAGTCGGCAGTGTGCCTCTTATATTTAATTCCGATGCAATTTCTGTGTTTCATCGTCAATGGGAAGGTCCAAGGGATACAGTAAACCTGCAGAGGTGCATGGGAATGTAAAACTAGTGACACAGGAAACGCTCAAAACATAGACAGTAGGAAGACTCAGTCTTCCTGTACTTAAGTCGGCATTGTGTCTCTTATATTTAATTCTGATTCAATTTCTGTGTTTCATTGTCAATGGGAAGGTCCAAAGAATACAGTAAACCTGCAGAGGTGCATCGGAATGTAAAACTGGTGACACAGGAAACGCTCAAAATATAGCCAGTAGGAAGACTCAGTCTTCCTGTACTTAAGTCGGCATTGTGTCTCTTATATTGAATTCCGATGCAATTTCTGTGTTTCTTCGTCAAAAGGGAGATCCAAGGGATACAGTAAACCTGCAGAGGTGCATCGGAATGAAAAAGTGGTGACCCAGGAAACGCTCAAAACATAGACAGTAGGAAGACTCAGTCTTCCTGTACTTATGTCGGCATTGAGTCTCTTATATTTAATTCCGATTCACTTTCTGTGTTTCATTGTCAATGGGAAGGTCCAAGGAATACAGTAAACCTGCAGAGGTGCATCGGAATGTAAAACTGGTGACACAGGAATCGCTCAAAATATAGACAGTAGGAAGACTCACTCTTCCTGTACTTAAGTCGGCATTGTTCGTCTTATATTTAATTCCGATGCAATTTCTGTGTTTCATCGTCAATGGGAAGGTCCAATGGATACAGCAAACCTGCAGAGGTGCATCGAAATGAAAAACTGATGACACAGGAAACGCTCAAAACATAGACAGTAGGAAGACTCAGTCTTGCTGTACTTAACTCGGCATTGTGTCTCCTTTATTTAATTCCGATGCAATTTCTGTGTTTCATCGTCAATGGGAAGTTCGAAAGGAAACATTAAACCTGAAGAGGTGCATCGGAATGTAAAACTGGTGACCCAGGAAACGCTCAAAACATAGATAGTAGGAGGACTCAGTCTTCCTGTACTTAAGTGGGCATTGTCTCTCTTATATTTAATTCCGATGCAGTTTCTGTGTTTCATCGTCAATGGGAAGGTCCAATGGATACAGTAAACCTGCAGAGGTGCATCGGAATGTAAAACTAGTGACACAGGAAACGCTCAAAACATAGACCGTAAGAAGACTCAGTTTTCTTGTACTTAAGACGGCGTTGTGTCTCTTATATTTAATTCCGATGCAATTTCTGTGTTTCATCGTCAATGGGAAGGTCCAATGGATACAGTAAACCTGCAGAGGTGCATCGGAATGTAAAACTGGTGCCGCAGGAAACGCTCAAAACATCGACAGTAGGAAGTCTCAATCTTCCTGTACTTAAGTCGGCATTGTGTCTCTTATATTTAATTCCGATGCAATTTCCGTGTTTCATTGTCAATGGGAAGGTCCAAGGGATACAGTAAACCTGCAGAGGTGCATCCGAATGTAAAACTGGTGACACAGGAAACGCTCAAAATATAGACAGTAGTAAGACTCAGTCTTCCTGTACTTAAGTCGGCATTGTGTCTCTTATATTTGATTCCGATGCAATTTCTGTGTTTCATCGTCAATCTGAAGGTCCAATAGATACAGTTAACCTGCAGAGGTGAATCTGAATGTCAAACTGGTGACACAGGAAACGCTCAAAACATAGACTGGAAGAAGACTCAGTCTTCCTGTACTGAAGTCGGCATTGTGTCTCTTATATATAATTCCGATGCAATTTCTGTGTTTCATCGTCAATGGGAAGGTCCAAGGGATACAGTAAACCTGCAGAGGTGCATGGGAATGTAAAACTGGTGACACAGGAAACGCTCAAAACATAGACAGTAGGAAGACTCAGTCTTCCTGTACTTATGTCGGCATTTTGTCTCCTTTATTTAATCCGATGCAAATTCTGTGTTTCATAGTCAATGGGAAGGTCGAAAGGAAACAGTAAACTTGAAAAATACCGATGCAATTTCAGTGTTTGATCGTCAATGTGAAGGTCCAAGGCCTACAGTAAACCTGCAGAGGTGCATCGGAATGTAAAACTGGGGACACTGTAAACGCTCAAAACATAAACAGTAAGGAGACTCAGTTTTCTTGTACTTAAGTCGGCATTGTGTCTCTTATATTTAATTCCGATGCAATTTCTGTGTTTCATCGTCAATCTGAAGGTCCAATAGATACAGTTAACCTGCAGAGGTGAATCTGAATGTGAAACTGGTGACACAGGAAACGATCAAAACATAGACTGGAAGAAGACTCAGTCTTCCTGTACTTATGTCGGCATTGTGTCTCTTATATATAATTCCGATGCAATTTCTGTGTTTCATCGTCAATGGGAAGGTCCAAGGGATACAGTAAACCTGCAGAGGTGCATGGGAATGTAAAACTGGTGACACAGGAAGCGCTCAAAACATAGACAGTAGGAAGACTCAGTCTTCCTGTACTTATGTCGGCATTGTGTCTCCTTTATTTAATCCGATGCAAATTCTGTGTTTCATAGTCAATGGGAAGGTCGAAAGGAAACAGTAAACTTGAAGAGGTGCATCGGAATGTAAAACTGGTGACCCACGAAACGCTCAAAACATAGACAGTAGGAAGACTCAGTCTTCCTGTACTTAAGTGATCATTGTCTCTCTTATATTTAATTCCGATGCAATTTCTGTGTTTCATCGTCAATGGGAAGGTCCAATGGATACAGTAAACCCGCAGAGGTGCATCGGAATGTAAAACCGATGACACAGGAAACACTCAAAACATAGACAAGAGGAAGACTCAGTCTTGCTGTACTTAACTCGGCATTGTGTCTCCTTTATTTAATCCGATGCAAATTCTGTGTTTCATAGTCAATGGGAAGGTCGAAAGGAAACAGTAAACTTGAAGAGGTGCATCGGAATGTAAAACTGGTGACCCACGAAACGCTCAAAACATAGACAGTAGGAAGACTCAGTCTTCCTGTACTTAAGTGATCATTGTCTCTCTTATATTTAATTCCGATGCAATTTCTGTGTTTCATCGTCAATGGGAAGGTCCAATGGATACAGTACACCTGCAGAGGTGCATCGGAATATAAAACTGGTGACACAGGAAACGCTCAAATCACAGACATTAGGAAGACTCAGTCTTCCTGTACTTAAGTCAGCATTGAGTCTCTTATATTTAATTCCGATGCAATTTCTGTGTTTCATTGTCAATGGGAAGGTCCAAGGAATACAGTAAACCTGCAGAGGTGCATCGGAATGTAAAACTGGTGACACAGGAAACGCTCAAAATATAGACAGTAGGAAGACTCAGTCGGCATTGTGTCTCTTATATTTAATTCCGATGCAATTTCTGTGTTTCTTCGTCAAAAGGGAGATCCAAGGGATACAGTAACCCTGCAGAGGTGCATCGGAATGAAAAACTGGTGACCCAGGAAACGCTCGAAACATAGACAGTAGGAAGACTCAGTCTTCCTGTACTTATGTCGGCATTGAGTCTCTTATATTTAATTCCGATTCACTTTCTGTGTTTCATTGTCAATGGGAAGGTCCAAGGAATACAGTAAACCTGCAGAGGTGCATCGGAATGTAAAACTGGTGACACAGGAAACGCTCAAAATATAGACAGTAGGAAGAGTCACTCTTCCTGTACTTAAGTCGGCATTGTTCGTCTTATATTTAATTCCGATGCAATCTCTGTGTTTCATCGTCAATGGGAAGGTCCAATGGATACAGTAAACCTGCAGAGGTGCATCGGAATGTAGAACTGATGACACAGGAAACGCTCAAAACATGGACAGTAGGAAGACTCAGTCTTGCTGTACTTAACTCGGCATTGTGTCTCCTTTATTTAATTCCGATGCAATTTCTGTGTTTCATCGTCAATGGGAAGTTCGAAAGGAAACATTTAACCTGAAGAGGTGCATCGGAATGTAAAACTGGTGACCCAGGAAACGCTCAAAACATAGACAGTAGGAGGACTCAGTCTTCCTGTACTTAAGTGGGCATTGTTTCTCTTATATTTAATTCCGATGCTATTTCATTGTTTCATTGTCAATGGGAAGGTCCAAGGAATACAGTAAACCTGCCGAGGTGCATCGGAATGTAAAACTGGTGACACAGGAAACGCTCAAAATATAGACAGTAGGAAGACTCAGTCTTCCTGTACTTAAGTCGGCATTGTGTCTCTTATATATAATTCCGATGCAATTTCTGTGTTTCTTCGCCAAAAGGGAGATCCAAGGGATACAGTAAACCTGCAGAGGTGGATCGGAATGAAAAACTGGTGACCCAGGAAACGCTCAAAACATAGACAGTAGGAAGACTCAGTCTTCCTGTACTTATGTCGGCATTGAGTCTCTTATATTTAATTCCGATTCACTTTCTGTGTTTCATTGTCAATGGGAAGGTCCAAGGAATACAGTAAACCTGCAGAGGTGCATCGGAATGTAAAACTGGTGACACAGGAAACGCTCAAAATATAGACAGTAGGAACACTCACTCTTCCTGTACTTAAGTCGGCATTGTTCGTCTTATATTTAATTCCGATGCAATTTCTGTGTTTCATCGTCAATTGGAAGGTCCAATGGATACAGTAAACCTGCAGAGGTGCATCAGAATATAAAACTGGTGACACAGAAAACGCACAAATCATAGACATTAGGAAGACTCAGTCTTCCTGTACTTAAGTCAGCATTGAGTCTCTTATATTTAATTCCGATGCAATTTCTGTGTTTCATCGTCAATTGGAAGGTCCAAGGGATACAGTAAACCACCAGAGCTGCATCGGAATGTAAAACTGGCGACACAGTTAACGCTCGAAACATAGACAGTAAGAAGACACAGTTTTCTTGTACTTAAGTCGGCATTGTGTCTCTTATATTCAATTCCGATGCAATTTCTGTGTTTCATTGTCAATGGGAAGGTCCAAGGAATACAGTAAACCTGCAGAGGTGCATCGGAATGAAAAACTGGTGACCCAGGAAACGCTCAAAACATAGACAGTAGGAAGACTCAGTCTTCCTGTACTTATGTCGGCATTGAGTCTCTTATATTTAATTCCGATGCAATTTCTGTGTTTCATTGTCAATGGGAAGGTCCAAGGAATAGAGTAAACCTGCAGAGGTGCATCGGAATGTAAAACTGGTGACACAGGAAACGCTCAAAATATAGACAGTAGGAAGACTCACTCTTCCTGTACTTAAGTCGGCATTGTTCGTCTTATATTTAATTCCGATGCAATTTCTGTGTTTCATCGCCAATGGGAAGGTCCATTGGATACAGTAAACCTGCAGAGGTGCATCGGAATGTAAAACTGATGACACAGGAAACGCTCAAAACATAGACAGTAGGAAGACTCAGTCTTGCTGTACTTAACTCGGCATTGTGTCTCCTTTATTTAATTCCGATGCAATTTCTGTGTTTCATCGCCAATGGGAAGTTCGAAAGGAAACATTAAACCTGAAGAGGTGCATCGGAATGTAAAACTGGCGACACAGTTAACGCTCGAAACATAGACATTAAGAAGACAAAGTTTTCTTGTACTTAAGTCGGCATTGTGTCTCTTATATTCAATTCCGATGCAATTTCTGTGTTTCATTGTCAATGGGAAGGTCCAAGGAATACAGTAAACCTGCAGAGGTGCATCGGAATGAAAAACTGGTGACCCAGGAAACGCTCAAAACATAGACAGTAGGAAGACTCAGTCTTCCTGTACTTATGTCGGCATTGAGTCTCTTATATTTAATTCCGATGCAATTTCTGTGTTTCATTGTCAATGGGAAGGTCCAAGGAATAGCGTAAACCTGCAGAGGTGCATCGGAATGTAAAACTGATGACCCAGGAAACGCTCAAAACATAGACAGTAGGAGGACTCAGTCTTCCTGTACTTAAGTGGGCATTGTCCCTCTTATATTTAATTCCGATGCAGTTTCTGTGTTTCATCGTCAATGGGAAGGTCCAATGGATACAGTAAACCACCAGAGCTGCATCGGAATGTAAAACTGGCGACACAGTTAACGCTCGAAACATAGACAGTAAGAAGACACAGTTTTCTTGTACTTAAGTCGGCATTGTGTCTCTTATATTCAATTCCGATGCAATTTCTGTGTTTCATTGTCAATGGGAAGGTCCAAGGAATACAGTAAACCTGCAGAGGTGCATCGGAATGAAAAACTGGTGACCCAGGAAACGCTCAAAACATAGACAGTAGGAAGACTCAGTCTTCCTGTACTTATGTCGGCATTGAGTCTCTTATATTTAATTCCGATGCAATTTCTGTGTTTCATTGTCAATGGGAAGGTCCAAGGAATAGAGTAAACCTGCAGAGGTGCATCGGAATGTAAAACTGGTGACACAGGAAACGCTCAAAATATAGACAGTAGGAAGACTCACTCTTCCTGTACTTAAGTCGGCATTGTTCGTCTTATATTTAATTCCGATGCAATTTCTGTGTTTCATCGCCAATGGGAAGGTCCATTGGATACAGTAAACCTGCAGAGGTGCATGGGAATGTAAAACTAGTGACACAGGAAACGCTCAAACCATAGACAGTAGGAAGACTCAGTCTTCCTGTACTTAAGTCGGCATTGTGTCTCTTATATTTAATTCTGATTCAATTTCTGTGTTTCATTGACAATGGGAAGGTCCAAGGAATGCAGTACACCTGCAGAGGTGCATCGGAATGTAAAACTGGTGACACAAGAAACGCTCAAAATATAGACAGTAGGAAGACTCAGTCTTCCTGTACTTAAGTCGGCATTGTGTCTCTTATATTTAATTCCGATGCAATTTCTGTGTTTCTTCGTCAAAAGGGAGACCCAAGGGATACAGTAAACCTGCAGAGGTGCATCAGAATGAAAAACTGGTGACCCAGGAAACGCTCAAGACATAGACAGTAGGAAGACTCAGTCTTCCTGTACTTATGTCGGCATTGTGTCTCTTATATTTAATTCCGATGCAATTTCTGTGTTTCATCGTCAATGGGAAGGTCAAATGGATACATGAAACCTGCAGAGGTGCATCGGAATGTATAACTGATGACACAGGAAACGCTCAAAACATAGACAGTAGGAAGACTCAGTCTTGCTGTACTTAACTCGGCATTGTGTCTCCTTTATTTAATTCCGATGCAATTTCTGTGTTTCATCGTCAATGGGAGGGTCCAAGGGATACAGTGAACCTGCAGAGGTGCATCGGAATGTAAAACTGGTGGCACAGGAAACGCTCAAAGCATAGACCATAAGAAAACTCAGATTTCTTGTACTTACGTCGGCGTTGTGACTCTTATATTTAATTCCGATGCAATTTCTGTGTTTCATCGTCAATGGGAAGGTCAAATGGACACAGTAAACCTGCAGAGGTGCATCGGAATGTAAAACTGGTGACGCAGGAAACGCTCAAAACATCGACAGTAGGAAGACTCAATCTTCCTGTACTTAAGTCGGCATTGTGTTTCTTATATTTAATTCCGATGCAATTTCTGTATTTCATTGTCAATGTCAAGGTCCAAGGCCTACAGTAAACCTGCAGATGTGCATCGGAATGTAAAACTGGGGACACTGAAAACGCTCAAAACATAGACAGTAAGGAGACTCAGTTTTCTTGTACTTAAGTCGGCATTGTGTCTCTTATATTTAATTCCGATGCAATTTCTGTGTTTCATCGTCAATCTGAAGGTCCAATAGATACAGTTAACATGCAGAGGTGAATCTGAATGTCAAACTGGTGACACAGGAAACGCTGAAAACATAGACAGGAAGAAGACTCAGTCCTCCTGTAGTTAGGTCGGCATTGTGCCTCTTATATTTAATTCCGATTCAATTTCTGTGTTTCATCGTCAATGGGAAGGCCAAGGGATACAGTAAACCTGCAGAGGTGCATGGGAATGTAAAACTGGTGACACAGGAAACGCCCAAAACATAGACAGTAGGAAGACTCAGTCTTCCTGTACTTATGTCGGCATTGTGTCTCTTATATTTAATTCCGATTCACTTTCTGTGTTTCATTGTCAATGGGAAGGTCCAAGGAATACAGTAAACCTGCAGAGGTGCATCGGAAAGTAAAACTGGTGACACAGGAAACGCTCAAAACATAGACTGTAGGAAGACTCAGTCTTGCGTACTTAACTCGGCATTGTGTCTCCTTTATTTAATTCCGATGCAATTTCTGTGTTTCATCGACAATGGGAAGGTCGAAGGGAAACAGTAAACCTGAAGAGGTTCATCGGATTGTAAAACTGGTGACCCAGGAAACGCTCAAAACATAGACAGTAGGAAGGCTCAGTCTTCCTGTACTTAAGTGGGCATTGTCTCTCTTATATTTAATTCCGATGCAATTTCTGTGTTTCATCGTCAATGGGAATGTCCAATGGATAGAGTAAACCTGCAGAGGTGCATCGGAATATAAAACTGGTGACACAGGAAACGCTCAAAACATAGACAGTAGGAAGGCTCAGTCTTCCTGTACTTAAGTGGGCATTGTGTCTCTTATATTTAATTCCGATGCTATTTCTGTGTTTCATCGTCAATGGGAAGGTCGAAGGGAAACAGTAAACCTGAAGAGGTGCATCGGATTGTAAAACTGGTGACCCAGGAAACGCTCAAAACATAGACAGTAGGAAGACTCAGTCTTCCTGTACTTATGTCGGCATTGAGTCTTCTATATTTAATTCCGATTCACTTTCTGTGTTTCATTGTCAATGGGAAGGTCCAAGGAATACAGTAAACCTGCAGAGGTGCATCGGAATGTAAAACTGGTGACACAGGAAACGCTCAAAATATAGACAGTAGGAAGACTCACTCTTCCTGTACTTAAGTCGGCATTGTTCGTCTTATATTTAATTCCGATGCAATTTCTGTGTTTCATCGTCAATGGGAAGGTCCAATGGATACAGCAAACCTGCAGAGGTGCATCGGAATGTAAAACTGATGACACAGGAAACGCTCAAAACATAGACAGTAGGAAGACTCAGTCTTGCTGTACTTAACTCGGCATTGTGTCTCCTTTATTTAATTCCGATGCAATTTCTGTGTTTCATCGTCAATGGTAAGTTCGAAAGGAAACATTAAACCTGAAGAGGTGCATCGGAATGTAAAACTGGTGACCCAGGAAACGCTCAAAACATAGATAGTAGGAGGACTCAGTCTTCCTGTACTTAAGTGGGCATTGTCTCTCTTATATTTAATTCCGATGCAGTTTCTGTGTTTCATCGTCAATGGGAAGGTCCAACGGATACAGTAAACCTGCAGAGGTGCATCGGAATGTAAAACTGGTGACACAGGAAACGCTCAAAACATAGACCGTAAGAAGACTCAATCTTCCTGTACTTATGTCGGCATTGAGTCTTCTATATTTAATTCCGATGCAATTTCTGTGTTTCATCGTCAATGGGAAGGTCCAATGGATACAGTAAACCTGCAGAGGTGCATCGGAATGTAAAACTGGTGACGCAGGAAACGCTCAAAACATCGACAGTAGGAAGTCTCAATCTTCCTGTACTTAAGTCGGCATTGTGTCTCTTATATTTAATTCCGATGCAATTTCTGTGTTTCATTGTCAATGGGAAGATCCAAGGGATACAGTAAACCTGCAGAGGTGCATCGGAATATAAAACTGGTGACACAGGAAACGCTCAAAATATAGACAGTAGAAAGAATCAGTCTTCCTGTACTTAAGTCGGCATTGTGTCTCTTATATTTAATTCCGATGCAATTTCAGTGTTTGATCGTCAATGTGAAGGTCCAAGGCCTACAGTAAACCTGCAGAGGTGCATCGGAATGTAAAACTGGGGACACTGTAAACGCTCAAAACATAAACAGTAAGGAGACTCAGTTTTCTTGTACTTAAGTCGGCATTGTGTCTCTTATATTTAATTCCGATGCAATTTCTGTGTTTCATCGTCAATGGGAAGGTCCAATGGATACAGTACACCTGCAGAGGTGCATCGGAATATAAAACTGGTGACACAGGAAACGCTCAAATCACAGACATTAGGAAGACTCAGTCTTCCTGTACTTAAGTGGGCATTGTTTCTCTTATATTTAATTCCGATGCTATTTCTTTGTTTCATTGTCAATGGGAAGGTCCAAGGAATACAGTAAACCTGCAGAGGCGCATCGGAATGTAAAACTGGTGACACAGGAAACGCTCAAAATATAGACAGTAGGAAGACTCACTCTTCCTGTACTTAAGTCGGCATTGTTCGTCTTATATTTAATTCCGATGCAATTTCTGTGTTTCATCGTCAATGGGAAGGTCCAATGGATACAGAAAACCTGCAGAGGTGCATCGGAATATAAAACTGGTGACACAGGAAACGCTCAAATCATAGACATTAGGAAGACTCAGTCTTCCTGTACTTAAGTCAGCATTGAGTCTCTTATATTTAATTCCGATGCAATTTCTGTGTTTCATCGTCAATTGGAAGGTCCAAGGGATACAGTAAACCACCAGAGCTGCATCGGAATGTAAAACTGGCGACACAGTTAACGCTCGAAACATAGACAGTAAGAAGACACAGTTTTCTTGTACTTAACTCGGCATTGTGTCTCCTTTATTTAATTCCGATACAATTTCTGTGTTACATCGTCAATGGGAGGGTCCAAGGGATACAGTGAACCTGCAGAGGTGCATCGGAATGTAAAACTGGTGACACAGGAAACGCTCAAAGCATAGACCATAAGAAAACTCAGATTTCTTGTACTTACGTCGGCGTTGTGACTCTTATATTTAATTCCGATGCAATTTCTGTGTTTCATCGTCAATGGGAAGGTCAAATGGACACAGTAAACCTGCAGAGGTGCATCGGAATGTAAAACTGGTGATGCAGGAAACGCTCAAATCATCGACAGTAGGAAGACTCAATCTTCCTGTACTTAAGTCGGCATTGTGTCTCTTATATTTAATTCCGATGCAATTTCTTTGTTTCATTGTCAATGTGAAGGCCCAAGGCCTACAGTAAACCTGCAGATGTGCATCGGAATGTAAAACTGGGGACACTGTAAACGCTCAAAACATAGACAGTAAGGAGACTCAGTTTTCTTGTACTTAAGTCGGCGTTGTGTCTCTTATATTTAATTCCGATGCAATTTCTGTGTTTCATCGTCAATCTGAAGGTCCAATAGATGCAGTTAACATGCAGAGGTGAATCTGAATGTCAAACTGGTGACACAGGAATCGCTCAAAACATAGACAGGAAGAAGACTCAGTCCTCCTGTACTTAAGTCGGCATTGTGTCTCTTATATTTAATTCCGATGCCATTTCTGTGTTTCATCGCCAAAGGGAAGGTCCAAGGGAAACAGTAAACCTGCAGAGGTGCATCGGAATGTAAAACTGGTGACACAGGAAACGCTCAAAACATAGACCGTAAGAAGACTCAGTTTTCTTGTACTTAAGTCGGCATTGTGTCTCTTATGTTTAACCCCGATGCAATTTCTGTGTTTCATCGTCAATCTGAAGGTCCAATAGATACAGTTAACATGCAGAGGTGAATCTGAATGTCAAACTGGTGACACAGGAAACGCTCAAAACATAGACAGGAAGAAGACTCAGTCCTCCTGTACTTAAGTCGGCATTGTGCCTCTTATATTTAATTCCGATTCAATTTCTGTGTTTCATCGACAATGCGAAGGTCGAAGGGAAACAGTAAACCTGAAGAGATGCATCGGATTGTAAAACTGGTGACCCAGGAAACGCTCAAAACATAGACAGTAGGAAGGCTCAGTCTTCCTGTACTTAAGTGGGCATTGTCTCTCTTAAATTTATATCCGATGCAATTTCTGTGTTTCATCGTCAATGGGAAGGTCCAATGGATAGAGTAAACCTGCAGAGGTGCATCGGAATATAAAACTGGTGACACAGGAAACGCTCAAATCATAGACAGTAGGAAGACTCAGTCTTCCTGTACTTATGTCGGCATTGTGTCTCTTATATTTAATTCCGAAGCAATTTCTGTGTTTCATCGTCAATGGGAAGGTCAAATGGATAGAGCAAACCTGCAGAGGTGCATCGGAATGTAAAACCGATGACACAGGAAACACTCAAAACATAGACAAGAGGATGACTCAGTCTTGCTGTACTTAACTCGGCATTCTGTCTCCTTTATTTAATTCCGATGCAACTTCTGTGTTTCATAGTCAATGGGAAGGTCGAAAGGAAACAGTAAACTTGAAGAGATGCATCGGAATGTAAAACTGGTGACCCACGAAACGCTCAAAACATAGACAGTAGGAAGACTCAGTCTTCCTGTACTTAAGTCGGCATTGTCTCTCTTATATTTAATTCCGATGCAATTTCTGTGTTTCATCGTCAATGGGAAGGTCCAATGGATACAGTACACCTGCAGAGGTGCATCGGAATATAAAACTGGTGACACAGGAAACGCTAAAATCACAGACATTAGGAAGACTCAGTCTTCCTGTACTTAAGTCATCATTGAGTCTCTTATATTTAATTCCGATGCAATTTCTGTGTTTCATCGTCAATTGGAAGGTCCAAGGGATACAGTAAACCACCAGAGCTGCATCGGAATGTAAAACTGGCGACACAGTAAACGCTCGAAACATAGACCGTAAGAAGACACAGTTTTCTTGTACTTAAGTCGGCAGT
Organism: Schistocerca nitens; assembly: GCF_023898315.1. Lineage (NCBI taxonomy): Eukaryota > Metazoa > Arthropoda > Insecta > Orthoptera > Acrididae > Schistocerca > Schistocerca nitens. The sequence goes on along the minus strand of NC_064617.1, from coordinate 9,037,721 downwards.
GTGCCTCTTATATTTAATTCACATGCAATTTCTGTGTTTCATCGTCAATGGGAAGGTCCAAGGGATACAGTAAACCTGCAGAGGTGCATGGGAATGTAAAACTAGTGACACAGGAAACGCTCAAAACATAGACAGTAAGAAGACACAGTTTTCTTGTACTTAAGTCGGCATTGTGTCTCTTAAATTTAATTCCGATGCAATTTCTGTGTTTCATTGTCAATGGGAAGGTCCAAGGAATACAGTAAACCTGCAGAGGTGCATCGGAATGTAAAACTGGTGACACAGGAAACGCTCAAAATATATACAGTAGGAAGACTCAGTCTTCCTGTACTTAAGTCGGCATTGTGTCTCTTATATTTAATTCCGATGCAATTTCTGTGATTCTTCGTCAAAAGGGAGATCCAAGGGATACAGTAAACCTGCAGAGGTGCATCGGAATGAAAAACTGGTGACCCAGGAAACGCTCAAAACATAGACAGTAGGAAGACTCAGTCTTCCTGTACTTATGTCGGCATTGAGTCTCTTATATTTAATTCCGACTCACTTTCTGTGTTTCATTGTCAATGGGAAGGTCCAAGGAATACAGTAAACCTGCAGAGGTGCATCGGAATGTAAAACTGGTGACACAGGAAACGCTCAAAATATAGACAGTAGGAAGACTCACTCTTCCTGTACTTAAGTCGGCATTGTTCGTCTTATATTTAATTCCGATGCAATTTCTGTGTTTCATCGTCAATGGGAAGGTCCAATGGATACAGTAAACCTGCAGAGGTGCATCGGAATGTAAAACTGATGACACAGGAAACGCTCAAAACATAGACAGTAGGAAGACTCAGTCTTGCTGTACTTAACTCGGCATTGTGTCTCCTTTATTTAATTCCAATGCAATTTCTGTGTTTCATCGTCAATGGGAAGGTCAAATGGACACAGTAAACCTGCAGAGCTGCATCGGAATATAAAATGGATGACATAGGAAACGCTCAAAACATAGACAGTAGGAAGACTCAGTCTTCCTGTACTTAACTCGGCATTGTGTCTCCTTTATTTAATCCCGATGCAATTTCTGTGATTCATCGTCAATGGGAAGGTCGAAGGGAAACAGTAAAGCTGCAGAGATGCATCGGAATGTAAAACTGGTGACTCAGGAAACGCTCAAAACATAGACCGTAAGAAGACTCAGTTTTCTTGTACTTAACACGGCGTTGTGTCTCTTATATTTAATTCCGATGCAATTTCTGTGTTTCATCGTCAATGGGAAGGTCCAATGGATACAGTAAACCTGCAGAGGTGCATCGGAATGTAAAACTGGTGACGCAGGAAACGCTCAAAACATCGACAGTAGGAAGTCTCAATCTTCCTGTACTTAAGTCGGCATTGTGTCTCTTATATTTAATTCCGATGCAATTTCTGTGTTTCATTGTCAATGGGAAGGTCCAAGGGATACAGTAAACCTGCAGAGGTGCATCGGAATGTGAAACTGGTGACACAGGAAACGCTCAAAATATAGACAGTAGGAAGACTCAGTCTTCCTGTACTTAAGTCGGCATTGTGTCTCTTATATTTAATTCCGAAGCAATTTCAGTGTTTGATCGTCAATGTGAAGGTCCAAGGCCTACAGTAAACCTGCAGAGGTGCATCGGAATGTAAAACTGGGGACACTGTAAACGCTCAAAACATAGACAGTAGGAAGACTCAGTCTTCCTGTACTTATGTCGGCATTGTGTCTCTTATATTTAATTCCGATTCACTTTCTGTGTTTCATTGTCAATGGGAAGGTCCAAGGAATACAGTAAACCTGCAGAGGTGCATCGGAATGTAAAACTGGTGACAGAGGAAACGCTCAAAATAAAGACAGTAGGAAGACTCAGTCTTCCTGTACTTAAGTCGGCATTGTTCCTCTTATATTTAATTCCGATGCAATTTCTGTGTTTCATCGTCAATGGGAAGGTCCAATGGATACAGCAAACCTGCAGAGGTGCAGCGGAATGTAAAACTGATGACACAGGAAACGCTCAAAACATAGACCATAGGAAGACTCAGATTTCTTGTATTTACGTCGGCGTTGTGACTCTTATATTTAATTCCGATGCAATTTCTGTGTTTCATCGTCAATGGGAAGGTCAGATGGACACAGTAAACCTGCAGAGCTGCATCGGAATATAAAATGGATGACACAGGAAACGCTCAAAACATAGACAGTAGGAAGACTCAGTCTTCCTGTACTTAACTCGGCATTGTGTCTCCTTTATTTAATCCCGATGCAATTTCTGTGATTCATCGTCAATGGGAAGGTCGAAGGGAAACAGTAAAGCTGCAGAGATGCATCGGAATGTAAAACTGGTGACTCAGGAAACGCTCAAAACATAGACCGTAAGAAGACTCAGTTTTCTTCTACTTAACACGGCGTTGTGTCTCTTATATTTAATTCCGATGCAATTTCTGTGTTTCATCGTCAATGGGAAGGTCCAATGGATACAGTAAACCTGCAGAGGTGCATCGGAATGTAAAACTGGTGACGCAGGAAACGCTCAAAACATCGACAGTAGGAAGTCTCAATCTTCCTGTACTTAAGTCGGCATTGTGTCTCTAATATTTATTTCCGATCCAATTTCTGTTATTCATTGTCAATGGGAAGGTCCAAGGGATACAGTAAACCTGCAGAGGTGCATCGGAATGTAAAACTGGTGACACAGGAAACGCTCAAAATATAGACAGTAGGAAGACTCAATCTTCCTGTACTTAAGTCGGCATTGTGTCTCTTATATTTAATTCCGATGCAATTTCTTTGTTTCATTGTCAATGTGAAGGCCCAAGGCCTACAGTAAACCTGTAGATGTGCATCGGAATGTAAAACTGGGGACACTGTAAACGCTCAAAACATAGACAGTAAGGAGACTCAGTTTTCTTGTACTTAAGTCGGCGTTGTGTCTCTTATATTTAATTCCGATGCAATTTCTGTGTTTCATCGTCAATCTGAAGGTCCAATAGATGCAGTTAACATGCAGAGGTGAATCTGAATGTCAAACTGGTGACACAGGAATCGCTCAAAACATAGACAGGAAGAAGACTCAGTCCTCCTGTACTTAAGTCGGCATTGTGTCTCTTATATTTAATTCCGATGCCATTTCTGTGTTTCATCGCCAATGGGAAGGTCCAAGGGAAACAGTAAACCTGCAGAGGTGCATCGGAATGTAAAACTGGTGACACAGGAAACGCTCAAAACATAGACCGTAAGAAGACTCAGTTTTCTTGTACTTAAGTCGGCATTGTGTCTCTTATGTTTAATTCCGATGCAATTTCTGTGTTTCATCGTCAATCTGAAGGTCCAATAGATACAGTTAACATGCAGAGGTGAATCTGAATGTCAAACTGGTGACACAGGAAACGCTCAAAACATAGACAGGAAGAAGACTCAGTCCTCCTGTACTTAAGTCGGCATTGTGCCTCTTATATTTAATTCCGATTCAATTTCTGTGTTTCATCGACAATGCGAAGGTCGAAGGGAAACAGTAAACCTGAAGAGATGCATCGGATTGTAAAACTGGTGACCCAGGAAACGCTCAAAACATAGACAGTAGGAAGGCTCAGTCTTCCTGTACTTAAGTGGGCATTGTCTATCTTAAATTTATATCCGATGCAATTTCTGTGTTTCATCGTCAATGGGAAGGTCCAATGGATAGAGTAAACCTGCAGAGGTGAATCGGAATATAAAACTGGTGACACAGGAAACGCTCAAATCATAGACAGTAGGAAGACTCAGTCTTCCTGTACTTATGTCGGCATTGTGTCTCTTATATTTAATTCCGAAGCAATTTCTGTGTTTCATCGTCAATGGGAAGGTCAAATGGATAGAGCAAACCTGCAGAGGTGCATCGGAATGTAAAACCGATGACACAGGAAACACTCAAAACATAGACAAGAGGATGACTCAGTCTTGCTGTACTTAACTCGGCATTCTGTCTCCTTTATTTAATTCCGATGCAACTTCTGTGTTTCATAGTCAATGGGAAGGTCGAAAGGAAACAGTAAACTTGAAGAGGTGCATCGGAATGTAAAACTGGTGACCCACGAAACGCTCAAAACATAGACAGTAGGAAGACTCAGTCTTCCTGTACTTAAGTCGGCATTGTCTCTCTTATATTTAATTCCGATGCAATTTCTGTGTTTCATCGTCAATGGGAAGGTCCAATGGATACAGTACACCTGCAGAGGTGCATCGGAATATAAAGCTGGTGACACAGGAAACGCTCAAATCACAGAAATTAGGAAGACTCAGTCTTCCTGTACTTAAGTCAGCATTGAGTCTCTTATATTTAATTCCGATGCATTTTCTGTGTTTCATCGTCAATTGGAAGGTCCAAGGGATACAGTAAACCACCAGAGCTGCATCGGAATGTAAAACTGGCGACACAGTAAACGCTCGAAACATAGACCGTAAGAAGACACAGTTTTCTTGTACTTAAGTCGGCAGTGTGCCTCTTATATTTAATTCACATGCAATTTCTGTGTTTCATCGTCAATGGGAAGGTCCAAGGGATACAGTAAACCTGCAGAGGTGCATGGGAATGTAAAACTAGTGACACAGGAAACGCTCAAAACATAGACAGTAAGAAGACACAGTTTTCTTGTACTTAAGTCGGCATTGTGTCTCTTAAATTTAATTCCGATGCAATTTCTGTGTTTCATTGTCAATGGGAAGGTCCAAGGAATACAGTAAACCTGCAGAGGTGCATCGGAATGTAAAACTGGTGACACAGGAAACGCTCAAAATATATACAGTAGGAAGACTCAGTCTTCCTGTACTTAAGTCGGCATTGTGTCTCTTATATTTAATTCCGATGCAATTTCTGTGATTCTTCGTCAAAAGGGAGATCCAAGGGATACAGTAAACCTGCAGAGGTGCATCGGAATGAAAAACTGGTGACCCAGGAAACGCTCAAAACATAGACAGTAGGAAGACTCAGTCTTCCTGTACTTATGTCGGCATTGAGTCTCTTATATTTCATTCCGATTCACTTTCTGTGTTTCATTGTCAATGGGAAGGTCCAAGGAATACAGTAAACCTGCAGAGGTGCATCGGAATGTAAAACTGGTGACACAGGAAACGCTCAAAATATAGACAGTAGGAAGACTCACTCTTCCTGTACTTAAGTCGGCATTGTTCGTCTTATATTTAATTCCGATGCAATTTCTGTGTTTCATCGTCAATGGGAAGGTCCAATGGATACAGTAAACCTGCAGAGGTGCATCGGAATGTAAAACTGATGACACAGGAAACGCTCAAAACATAGACAGTAGGAAGACTCAGTCTTGCTGTACTTAACTCGGCATTGTGTCTCCTTTATTTAATTCCAATGCAATTTCTGTGTTTCATCGTCAATGGGAAGGTCAAATGGACACAGTAAACCTGCAGAGCTGCATCGGAATATAAAATGGATGACATAGGAAACGCTCAAAACATAGACAGTAGGAAGACTCAGTCTTCCTGTACTTAACTCGGCATTGTGTCTCCTTTATTTAATCCCGATGCAATTTCTGTGATTCATCGTCAATGGGAAGGTCGAAGGGAAACAGTAAAGCTGCAGAGATGCATCGGAATGTAAAACTGGTGACTCAGGAAACGCTCAAAACATAGACCGTAAGAAGACTCAGTTTTCTTGTACTTAACACGGCGTTGTGTCTCTTATATTTAATTCCGATGCAATTTCTGTGTTTCATCGTCAATGGGAAGGTCCAATGGATACAGTAAACCTGCAGAGGTGCATCGGAATGTAAAACTGGTGACGCAGGAAACGCTCAAAACATCGACAGTAGGAAGTCTCAATCTTCCTGTACTTAAGTCGGCATTGTGTCTCTTATATTTAATTCCGATGCAATTTCTGTGTTTCATTGTCAATGGGAAGGTCCAAGGGATACAGTAAACCTGCAGAGGTGCATCGGAATGTAAAACTGGTGACACAGGAAACGCTCAAAATATAGACAGTAGGAAGACTCAGTCTTCCTGTACTTAAGTCGGCATTGTGTCTCTTATATTTAATTCCGAAGCAATTTCAGTGTTTGATCGTCAATGTGAAGGTCCAAGGCCTACAGTAAACCTGCAGAGGTGCATCGGAATGTAAAACTGGGGACACTGTAAACGCTCAAAACATAGACAGTAGGAAGACTCAGTCTTCCTGTACTTATGTCGGCATTGTGTCTCTTATATTTAATTCCGATGCAATTTCTGTGTTTCATTGTCAATGGGAAGGTCCAAGGAATACAGTAAACCTGCAGAGGTGCATCGGAATGTAAAACTGGTGACAGAGGAAACGCTCAAAATAAAGACAGTAGTAAGACTCAGTCTTCCTGTACTTAAGTCGGCATTGTTCCTCTTATATTTAATTCCGATGCAATTTCTGTGTTTCATCGTCAATGGGAAGATCCAATGGATACAGCAAACCTGCAGAGGTGCAGCGGAATGTAAAACTGATGACACAGGAAACGCTCAAAACATAGACTGTAGGAAGACTCAGCCTTGCGTACTTAACTCGGCATTGTGTCTCCTTTATTTAATTCCGATGCAATTTCTGTGTTTCATCGACAATGGGAAGGTCGAAGGAAAACAGTAAACCTGAAGAGATGCATCGGATTGTAAAACTGGTGACCCAGGAAACGCTCAAAACATAGACAGTAGGAAGGCTCAGTCTTCCTGTACTTAAGTGGGCATTGTCTCTCTTATATTTATATCCGATGCAATTTCTATGTTTCATCGTCAATGGGAAGGTCCAATGGATAGAGTAAACCTGCAGAGGTGCATCGGAATATAAAACTGGTGACACAGGAAACGCTCAAAACATAGACAGTAGGAAGACTCAGTCTTCCTGTACTTATGTCGGCATTGTGTCTCTTATATTTAATTCCGATGCAATTTCTGTGTTTCATCGTCAATGGGAAGGTCAAATGGATAGAGCAAACCTGCAGAGGTGCATCGGAATGTAAAACTGGTGACACAGGAAACACTCAAAACATAGACAAGAGGAAGACTCAGTCTTGCTGTACTTAACTCGGCAATCTGTCTCCTTTAGTTAATTCCGATGCAACTTCTGTGTTTCATAGTCAATGGGAAGGTCAAAAGGAAACAGTAAACTTGAAGAGGTGCATCGGAATGTAAAACTGGTGACCCACGAAACGCTCAAAACATAGACAGTAGGAAGACTCAGTCTTCCTGTACTTAAGTGGGCATTGTCTCTCTTATATTTAATTCCGATGCAATTTCTGTGTTTCATCGTCAATGGGAAGGTCCAATGGATACAGTACACCTCCAGAGGTGCATCGGAATATAAAACTGGTGACACAGGAAACGCTCAAATCACAGACATTAGGAAGACTCAGTCTTCCTGTACTTAAGTCAGCATTGAGTCTCTTATATTTAATTCCGATGCAATTTCTGTGTTTCATCGTCAATCGGAAGGTCCAAGGGATACAGTAAACCACCAGAGCTGCATCGGAATGTAAAACTGGCGACACAGTAAACGCTCGAAACATAGACCGTAAGAAGACACAGTTTTCTTGTACTTAAGTCGGCAGTGTGCCTCTTATTTTTAATTCCGATGCAATTTCTGTGTTTCATCGTCAATGGGAAGGTCCAAGGGATACAGTAAACCTGCAGAGGTGCATGGGAATGTAAAACTAGTGACACAGGAAACGCTCAAAACATAGACAGTAGGAAGACTCAGTCTTCCTGTACTTAAGTCGGCATTGTTCGTCTTATATTTAATTCCGATGCAATTTCTGTGTTTCATCGTCAATGGGAAGGTCCAATGGATACAGTAAACCTGCAGAGGTGCATCGGAATGTAAAACTGATGATACAGGAAACGCTCAAATCATAGACAGTAGGAAGACTCAGTCTTGCTGTACTTAACTCGGCATTGTGTCTCCTTTATTTAATTCCGATGCAATTTCTGTGTTTCATCGTCAATGGGAAGTTCGAAAGGAAACATTAAACCTGAAGAGGTGCATCGGAATGTAAAACTGGTGACACAGGAAACGCTCAAAACATAGACCATAGGAAGACTCAGATTTCTTGTACTTACGTCGGCGTTGTGACCTATTTTTAATTCCGATGCAATTTCTGTGTTTCATCGTCAATGGGAAGGTCAGATGGACACAGTAAACCTGCAGAGCTGCATCGGAATATAAAATGGATGACACAGGAAACGCTCAAAACATAGACAGTAGGAAGACTCAGTCTTCCTGTACTTAACTCGGCATTGTGTCTCCTTTATTTAATCCCGATGCAATTTCTGTGATTCATCGTCAATGGGAAGGTCGAAGGGAAACAGTAAAGCTGCAGAGATGCATCGGAATGTAAAACTGGTGACTCAGGAAACGCTCAAAACATAGACCGTAAGAAGACTCAGTTTTCTTGTACTTAACACGGCGTTGTGTCTCTTATATTTAATTCCGATGCAATATCTGTGTTTCATCGTCAATGGGAAGGTCCAATGGATACAGTAAACCTGCAGAGGTGCATCGGAATGTAAAACTGGTGACGCAGGAAACGCTCAAAACATCGACAGTAGGAAGTCTCAATCTTCCTGTACTTAAGTCGGCATTGTGTCTCTAATATTTATTTCCGATGCAATTTCTGTGTTTCATTGTCAATGGGAAGGTCCAAGGGATACAGTAAACCTGCAGAGGTGCATCGGAATGTAAAACTGGTGACACAGGAAACGCTCAAAATATAGACAGTAGGAAGACTCAGTCTTCCTGTACTTAAGTCGGCATTGTGTCTCTTATATTTAATTCCGAAGCAATTTCAGTGTTTGATCGTCAATGTGAAGGTCGAAGGCCTACAGTAAACCTGCAGAGGTGCATCGGAATGTAAAACTGGGGACACTGTAAACGCTCAAAACATAAACAGTAAGGAGACTCAGTTTTCTTGTACTTAAGTCGGCATTGTGTCTCTTATATTTAATTCCGATGCAATTTCTGTGTTTCATCGTCAATCTGAAGGTCCAATAGATACAGTTAACCTGCAGAGGTGAATCTGAATGTGAAACTGGTGACACAGGAAACGCTCAAAACATAGACTGGAAGAAGACTCAGTCTTCCTGTACTTAAGTCGGCATTGTGTCTCTTATATATAATTCCGATGCAATTTCTGTTTTTCATCGTCAATGGGAAGGTCCAAGGGATACAGTAAACCTGCAGAGGTGCATGGGAATGTAAAACTGGTGACACAGGAAACGCTCAAAACATAGACAGTAGAAAGACTCAGTCTTCCTGTACTTATGTCGGCATTGTGTCACTTATATTTAATTCCGATTCACTTTGTGTGTTTCATTGTCAATGGGAAGGTCCAAGGAATACAGTAAACCTGCAGAGGTGCATCGGAATGTAAAACTAGTGACACAGGAAACGCTCAAAATATAGACAGTTGGAAACTCACTGTTCCTGTACTTAAATCGGCATTGTTCCTCTTATATTTAATTCCGATGCAATTTCTGTGTTTCATCGTTAATGGGAAGGTCCAATGGATACAGTAAACCTGCAGAGGTGCATCGGAATGTAAAACCGATGACACAGGAAACACTCAAATCATAGACAAGAGGAAGACTCAGTCTTGCTGTACTTAACTCGGCATTGTGTCTCCTTTATTTAAGTCCGATGCAATTTCTGTGTTTCATTGTCAATGGGAAGGTCGAAAGGAAACAGTAAACTTGAAGAGGTGCATCGGAATGTAAAACTGGTGACCCACGAAACGCTCAAAACATAGACAGTAGGAAGACTCAGTCTTCCTGTACTTAAGTGGGCATTGTCTCTCTTATATTTAATTCCGATGCAATTTCTGTGTTTCATCGTCAATGGGAAGGTCCAATGGATACAGTACACCTGCAGAGGTGCATCGGAATATAAAACTGGTGACACAGGAAACGCTCAAATCACAGACATTAGGGAGACTCAGTCTTCCTGTACTTAAGTCAGCATTGAGTCTCTTATATTTAATTCCGATGCAATTTCTGTGTTTCATTGTCAATGGGAAGGTCCAAGGAATACAGTAAACCTGCAGAGGTGCATCGGAATGTAAAACTGGTGACACAGGAAACGCTCTAAATATAGACAGTAGGAAGACTCAGTCTTCCTGTACTTAAGTCGGCATTGTGTCCCTTATATTTAATTCCGATGCAATTTCTGTGTTTCTTCGTCAAAAGGGAGATCCAAGGGATACAGTAAACCTGCAGAGGTGCATCGGAATGAAAAACTGGTGACCCAGGAAACGCTCAAAACATAGACGGTAGGAAGACTCAATCTTCCTGTACTTATGTCGGCATTGAGTCTCTTATATTTAATTCCGATTCACTTTCTGTGTTTCATTGTCAATGGGAAGGTCCAAGGAATACAGTAAACCTGCAGAGGTGCATCGGAATGTAAAACTGGTGACACAGGAAACGCTCAAAATATAGACAGTAGGAAGACTCACTCTTCCTGTACTTAAGTCGGCATTGTTCGTCTTATATTTAATTCCGATGCAATTTCTGTGTTTCATCGTCAATGGGAAGGTCCAAGGGATACAGTGAACCTGCAGAGGTGCATCGGAATGTAAAACTGATGACACAGGAAACGCTCAAAACATAGACAGTAGGAAGACTCAGTCTTGCTGTACTTAACTCGGCATTGTGTCTCCTTTATTTAATTCCGATGCAATTTCTGTGTTTCATCGTCAATGGGAAGTTCGAAAGGAAACATTAAACCTGAAGTGGTGCATCGGAATGTAAAACTGGTGACCCAGGAAACGCTCAAAACATAGACAGTAGGAGGACTCAGTCTACCTGTACTTAAGTGGGCATGTCTCTCTTATATTTAATTCCGATGCAGTTTCTGTGTTTCATCGTCAATGGGAAGGTCCAATGGATACAGTAAACCTGCAGAGGTGCATCGGAATATAAAACTGGTGACACAGGAAACGCTCAAATCATAGACATTAGGAAAACTCAGTCTTCCTGTACTTAAGTCAGCATTGGGTCTCTTATATTTAATTCCGATGCAATTTCTGTGTTTCATCGTCAATTGGAAGGTCCAAGGGATACAGTAAACCACCAGAGCTGCATCGGAATGTAAAACTGGCGACACAGTTAACGCTCGAAACATAGACCGTAAGAAGACACAGTTTTCTTGTACTTAAGTCGGCATTGTGTCTCTTATATTTAATTCCGATGCAATTTCTGTGTTTCATCGTCAATGGGAAGGTCCAAGGGATACAGTAAACCTGCAGAGGTGCATGGGAATGTAAAACTAGTGACACAGGAAACGCTCAAACCATAGACAGTAGGAAGACTCAGTCTTCCTGTACTTAAGTCGGCATTGTGTCTCTTATATTTAATTCTGATTCAATTTCTGTGTTTCATTGTCAATGGGAAGGTCCAAGGGATACAGTAAACTTGCAGAGGTGCATCGGAATGAAAAACTGCTGACCCAGGAAACGCTCAAAACATAGACAGTAGGAAGACTCAGTCTTCCTGTACTTATGTCGGCATTGTGTCTCTTATATTTAATTCCGATGCAATTTCTGTGTTTCATCGTCAATGGGAAGGTCAAATGGATACAGGAAACCTGCAGAGGTGCATCGGAATGTAAAACTGGTGACGCAGGAAACGCTCAAAACATAGACAGTAGGAAGACTCAGTCTTCCTGTACTTATGTCGGCATTGTGTCTCTTATATTTAATCCCGATTCACTTTCTGTGTTTCATTGTCAATGGGAAGGTCCAAGGAATACAGTAAACCTGCAGAGGTGCATCGGAATGTAAAACTGGTGACACAGGAAACGCTCAAAATAAAGACAGTAGGAAGACTCAGTCTTCCTGTACATAAGTCGGCATTGTTCCTCTTATATTTAATTCCGATGCAATTTCTGTGTTTCATCGTCAATGGGAAGGTCAAATGGACACAGTAAACCTGCAGAGGTGCATCGGAATGTAAAACTGGTGACGCAGGAAACGCTTAAAACATCGACAGTAGGAAGACTAAATCTTCCTGTACTTAAGTCGGCATTGTGTCTCTAATATTTATTTCCGATGCAATTTCTGTGTTTCATTGTCAATGGGAAGGTCCAAGGGATACAGTAAACCTGCAGAGCTGCATCGGAATATAAAATGGATGACATAGGAAACGCTCAAAACATAGACAGTAGGAAGACTCAGTCTTCCTGTACTTAACTCGGCATTGTGTCTCCTTTATTTAATCCCGATGCAATTTCTGTGATTCATCGTCAATGGGAAGGTCGAAGGGAAACAGTAAAGCTGCAGAGATGCATCGGAATGTAAAACTGGTGACTCAGGAAACGCTCAAAACATAGACCGTAAGAAGACTCAGTTTTCTTGTACTTAACACGGCGTTGTGTCTCTTATATTTAATTCCGATGCAATTTCTGTGTTTCATCGTCAATGGGAAGGTCCAATGGATACAGTAAACCTGCAGAGGTGCATCGGAATGTAAAACTGGTGACGCAGGAAACGCTCAAAACATCGACAGTAGGAAGTCTCAATCTTCCTGTACTTAAGTCGGCATTGTGTCTCTTATATTTAATTCCGATGCAATTTCTGTGTTTCATTGTCAATGGGAAGGTCCAAGGGATACAGTAAACCTGCAGAGGTGCATCGGAATGTAAAACTGGTGACACAGGAAACGCTCAAAATATAGACAGTAGGAAGACTCAGTCTTCCTGTACTTAAGTCGGCATTGTGTCTCTTATATTTAATTCCGAAGCCATTTCAGTGTTTGATCGTCAATGTGAAGGTCCAAGGCCTACAGTAAACCTGCAGAGGTGCATCGGAATGTAAAACTGGGGACACTGTAAACGCTCAAAACATAGACAGTAGGAAGACTCAGTCTTCCTGTACTTATGTCGGCATTGTGTCTCTTATATTTAATTCCGATTCACTTCCTGTGTTTCATTGTCAATGGGAAGGTCCAAGGAATACAGTAAACCTGCAGAGGTGCATCGGAATGTAAAACTGGTGACAGAGGAAACGCTCAAAATAAAGACAGTAGGAAGACTCAGTCTTCCTGTACTTAAGTCGGCATTGTTCCTCTTATATTTAATTCCGATGCAATTTCTGTGTTTCATCGTCAATGGGAAGGTCCAATGGATACAGCAAACCTGCAGAGGTGCAGCGGAATGTAAAACTGATGACACAGGAAACGCTCAAAACATAGACTGTAGGAAGACTCAGCCTTGCGTACTTAACTCGGCATTGTGTCTCCTTTATTTAATTCCGATGCAATTTCTGTGTTTCATCGACAATGGGAAGGTCGAAGGAAAACAGTAAACCTGAAGAGATGCATCGGATTGTAAAACTGGTGACCCAGGAAACGCTCAAAACATAGACAGTAGGAAGGCTCAGTCTTCCTGTACTTAAGTGGGCATTGTCTCTCTTATATTTATATCCGATGCATTTTCTATGTTTCATCGTCAATGGGAAGGTCCAATGGATAGAGTAAACCTGCAGAGGTGCATCGGAATATAAAACTGGTGACACAGGAAACGCTCAAAACATAGACAGTAGGAAGACTCAGTCTTCCTGTACTTATGTCGGCATTGTGTCTCTTATATTTAATTCCGATGCAATTTCTGTGTTTCATCGTCAATGGGAAGGTCAAATGGATAGAGCAAACCTGCAGAGGTGCATCGGAATGTAAAACTGGTGACACAGGAAACACTCAAAACATAGACAAGAGGAAGACTCAGTCTTGCTGTACTTAACTCGGCAATCTGTCTCCTTTAGTTAATTCCGATGCAACTTCTGTGTTTCATAGTCAATGGGAAGGTCAAAAGGAAACAGTAAACTTGAAGAGGTGCATCGGAATGTAAAACTGGTGACCCACGAAACGCTCAAAACATAGACAGTAGGAAGACTCAGTCTTCCTGTACTTAAGTGGGCATTGTCTCTCTTATATTTAATTCCGATGCAATTTCTGTGTTTCATCGTCAATGGGAAGGTCCAATGGATACAGTACACCTCCAGAGGTGCATCGGAATATAAAACTGGTGACACAGGAAACGCTCAAATCACAGACATTAGGAAGACTCAGTCTTCCTGTACTTAAGTCAGCATTGAGTCTCTTATATTTAATTCCGATGCAATTTCTGTGTTTCATCGTCAATCGGAAGGTCCAAGGGATACAGTAAACCACCAGAGCTGCATCGGAATGTAAAACTGGCGACACAGTAAACGTTCGAAACATAGACCGTAAGAAGACACAGTTTTCTTGTACTTAAGTCGGCAGTGTGCCTCTTATTTTTAATTCCGATGCAATTTCTGTGTTTCATCGTCAATGGGAAGGTCCAAGGGATACAGTAAACCTGCAGAGGTGCATGGGAATGTAAAACTAGTGACACAGGAAACGCTCAAAACATAGACAGTAGGAAGACTCAGTCTTCCTGTACTTAAGTCGGCATTGTTCGTCTTATATTTAATTCCGATGCAATTTCTGTGTTTCATCGTCAATGGGAAGGTCCAATGGATACAGTAAACCTGCAGAGGTGCATCGGAATGTAAAACTGATGATACAGGAAACGCTCAAATCATAGACAGTAGGAAGACTCAGTCTTGCTGTACTTAACTCGGCATTGTGTCTCCTTTATTTAATTCCGATGCAATTTCTGTGTTTCATCGTCAATGGGAAGTTCGAAAGGAAACATTAAACCTGAAGAGGTGCATCGGAATGTAAAACTGGTGACACAGGAAACGCTCAAAACATAGACCATAGGAAGACTCAGATTTCTTGTACTTACGTCGGCGTTGTGACTTATTTTTAATTCCGATGCAATTTCTGTGTTTCATCGTCAATGGGAAGGTCAGATGGACACAGTAAACCTGCAGAGCTGCATCGGAATATAAAATGGATGACACAGGAAACGCTCAAAACATAGACAGTAGGAAGACTCAGTCTTCCTGTACTTAACTCGGCATTGTGTCTCCTTTATTTAATCCCGATGCAATTTCTGTGATTCATCGTCAATGGGAAGGTCGAAGGGAAACAGTAAAGCTGCAGAGATGCATCGGAATGTAAAACTGGTGACTCAGGAAACGCTCAAAACATAGACCGTAAGAAGACTCAGTTTTCTTGTACTTAACACGGCGTTGTGTCTCTTATATTTAATTCCGATGCAATATCTGTGTTTCATCGTCAATGGGAAGGTCCAATGGATACAGTAAACCTGCAGAGGTGCATCGGAATGTAAAACTGGTGACGCAGGAAACGCTCAAAACATCGACAGTAGGAAGTCTCAATCTTCCTGTACTTAAGTCGGCATTGTGTCTCTAATATTTATTTCCGATGCAATTTCTGTGTTTCATTGTCAATGGGAAGGTCCAAGGGATACAGTAAACCTGCAGAGGTGCATCGGAATGTAAAACTGGTGACACAGGAAACGCTCAAAATATAGACAGTAGGAAGACTCAGTCTTCCTGTACTTAAGTCGGCATTGTGTCTCTTATATTTAATTCCGAAGCAATTTCAGTGTTTGATCGTCAATGTGAAGGTCGAAGGCCTACAGTAAACCTGCAGAGGTGCATCGGAATGTAAAACTGGGGACACTGTAAACGCTCAAAACATAAACAGTAAGGAGACTCAGTTTTCTTGTACTTAAGTCGGCATTGTGTCTCTTATATTTAATTCCGATGCAATTTCTGTGTTTCATCGTCAATCTGAAGGTCCAATAGATACAGTTAACCTGCAGAGGTGAATCTGAATGTCAAACTGGTGACACAGGAAACGCTCAAAACATAGACTGGAAGAAGACTCAGTCTTCCTGTACTTAAGTCGGCATTGTGCCTCTTATATATAATTCCGATGCAATTTCTGTTTTTCATCGTCAATGGGAAGGGCCAAGGGATACAGTAAACCTGCAGAGGTGCATGGGAATGTAAAACTGGTACCACAGGAAACGCTCAAAACATAGACAGTAGAAAGACTCAGTCTTCCTGTACTTATGTCGGCATTGTGTCACTTATATTTAATTCCGATTCACTTTGTGTGTTTCATTGTCAATGGGAAGGTCCAAGGAATACAGTAAACCTGCAGAGGTGCATCGGAATGTAAAACTAGTGACACAGGAAACGCTCAAAATATAGACAGTTGGAAACTCACTCTTCCTGTACTTAAATCGGCATTGTTCCTCTTATATTTAATTCCGATGCAATTTCTGTGTTTCATCGTTAATGGGAAGGTCCAATGGATACAGTAAACCTGCAGAGGTGCATCGGAATGTAAAACCGATGACACAGGAAACACTCAAATCATAGACAAGAGGAAGACTCAGTCTTGCTGTACTTAACTCGGCATTGTGTCTCCTTTATTTAAGTCCGATGCAATTTCTGTGTTTCATTGTCAATGGGAAGGTCGAAAGGAAACAGTAAACTTGAAGAGGTGCATCGGAATGTAAAACTGGTGACCCACGAAACGCTCAAAACATAGACAGTAGGAAGACTCAGTCTTCCTGTACTTAAGTGGGCATTGTCTCTCTTATATTTAATTCCGATGCAATTTCTGTGTTTCATCGTCAATGGGAAGGTCCAATGGATACAGTACACCTGCAGAGGTGCATCGGAATATAAAACTGGTGACACAGGAAACGCTCAAATCACAGACATTAGGGAGACTCAGTCTTCCTGTACTTAAGTCAGCATTGAGTCTCTTATATTTAATTCCGATGCAAATTCTGTGTTTCATTGTCAATGGGAAGGTCCAAGGAATACAGTAAACCTGCAGAGGTGCATCGGAATGTAAAACTGGTGACACAGGAAACGCTCTAAATATAGACAGTAGGAAGACTCAGTCTTCCTGTACTTAAGTCGGCATTGTGTCCCTTATATTTAATTCCGATGCAATTTCTGTGTTTCTTCGTCAAAAGGGAGATCCAAGGGATACAGTAAACCTGCAGAGGTGCATCGGAATGAAAAACTGGTGACCCAGGAAACGCTCAAAACATAGACGGTAGGAAGACTCAGTCTTCCTGTACTTATGTCGGCATTGAGTCTCTTATATTTAATTCCGATTCACTTTCTGTGTTTCATTGTCAATGGGAAGGTCCAAGGAATACAGTAAACCTGCAGAGGTGCATCGGAATGTAAAACTGGTGACACAGGAAACGCTCAAAATATAGACAGTAGGAAGACTCACTCTTCCTGTACTTAAGTCGGCATTGTTCGTCTTATATTTAATTCCGATGCAAATTCTGTGTTTCATCGTCAATGGGAAGGTCCAAGGGATACAGTGAACCTGCAGAGGTGCATCGGAATGTAAAACTGATGACACAGGAAACGCTCAAAACATAGACAGCAGGAAGACTCAGTCTTGCTGTACTTAACTCGGCATTGTGTCTCCTTTATTTAATTCCGATGCAATTTCTGTGTTTCATCGTCAATGGGAAGTTCGAAAGGAAACATTAAACCTGAAGAGGTGCATCGGAATGTAAAACTGGTGACCCAGGAAACGCTCAAAACATAGACAGTAGGAGGACTCAGTCTACCTGTACTTAAGTGGGCATGTCTCTCTTATATTTAATTCCGATGCAGTTTCTGTGTTTCATCGTCAATGGGAAGGTCCAATGGATACAGTAAACCTGCAGAGGTGCATCGGAATATAAAACTGGTGACACAGGAAACGCTCAAATCATAGACATTAGGAAAACTCAGTCTTCCTGTACTTAAGTCAGCATTGGGTCTCTTATATTTAATTCCGATGCAATTTCTGTGTTTCATCGTCAATTGGAAGGTCCAAGGGATACAGTAAACCACCAGAGCTGCATCGGAATGTAAAACTGGCGACACAGTTAACGCTCGAAACATAGACCGTAAGAAGACACAGTTTTCTTGTACTTAAGTCGGCATTGTGTCTCTTATATTTAATTCCGATGCAATTTCTGTGTTTCATCGTCAATGGGAAGGTCCAAGGGATACAGTAAACCTGCAGAGGTGCATGGGAATGTAAAACTAGTGACACAGGAAACGCTCAAACCATAGACAGTAGGAAGACTCAGTCTTCCTGTACTTAAGTCGGCATTGTGTCTCTTATATTTAATTCTGATTCAATTTCTGTGTTTCATTGTCAATGGGAAGGTCCAAGGGATACAGTAAACTTGCAGAGGTGCATCGGAATGAAAAACTGCTGACCCAGGAAACGCTCAAAACATAGACAGTAGGAAGACTCAGTCTTCCTGTACTTATGTCGGCATTGTGTCTCTTATATTTAATTCCGATGCAATTTCTGTGTTTCATCGTCAATGGGAAGGTCAAATGGATACAGGAAACCTGCAGAGGTGCATCGGAATGTAAAACTGGTGACGCAGGAAACGCTCAAAACATAGACAGTAGGAAGACTCAGTCTTCCTGTACTTATGTCGGCATTGTGTCTCTTATATTTAATCCCGATTCACTTTCTGTGTTTCATTGTCAATGGGAAGGTCCAAGGAATACAGTAAACCTGCAGAGGTGCATCGGAATGTAAAACTGGTGACACAGGAAACGCTCAAAATAAAGACAGTAGGAAGACTCAGTCTTCCTGTACATAAGTCGGCATTGTTCCTCTTATATTTAATTCCGATGCAATTTCTGTGTTTCATCGTCAATGGGAGGGTCCAAGGGATACAGTAAACCTGCAGAGGTGCATCGGAATGTAAAACTGGTGACACAGGAAACGCTCAAAGCATAGACCATAAGAAAACTCAGATTTCTTGTACTTACGTCGGCGTTGTGACTCTTATATTTAATTCCGATGCAATTTCTGTGTTTCATCGTCAATGGGAGGGTCCAAGGGATACAGTAAACCTGCAGAGGTGCATCGGAATGTAAAACTGATGACACAGGAAACGCTCAAAACAGAGACTGTAGGAAGACTCAGTCTTCCTGTACTTAAGTCGGCATTGTGTCTCTTATATTTAATTCTGATTCAATTTCTGTGTTTCATTGTCAATGGGAAGGTCCAAGGAATGCAGTAAACCTGCAGAGGTGCATCGGAATGTAAAACTGGTGACACAGGAAACGCTCAAAGCATAGACCATAAGAAAACTCAGATAACTTGTACTTACGTCGGCGTTGTGACTCTTATATTTAATTCCGATGCAATTTCTGTGTTTCATCGTCAATGGGAAGGTCAAATGGACACAGTAAACCTGCAGAGGTGCATCGGAATGTAAAACTGGTGACGCAGGAAACGCTTAAAACATCGACAGTAGGAAGACTAAATCTTCCTGTACTTAAGTCGGCATTGTGTCTCTTATATTTAACTCCGATGCAATTTCTTTGTTTCATTGTCAATGTGAAGGTCCAAGGCCTACAGTAAACCTGCAGATGTGCATCGGAATGTAAAACTGGGGACACTGTAAACGCTCAAAACATAGACAGTAAGGAGACTCAGTTTTCTTGTACTTAAGTCGGCATTATGTCTCTTATATTTAATTCCGATGCAATTTCTGCGTTTCATCGTCAATCTGAAGGTCCAATAGATACAGTTAACATGCAGAGGTGAATCTGAATGTCAAACTGGTGACACAGGAAACGCTCAAAACATAGACAGGAAGAAGACTCAGTCCTCCTGTACTTAAGTCGGCATTGTGCCTCTTATATTTAATTCCGATTCAATTTCTGTGCTTCATCGTCAATGGGAAGGCCAAGGGATACAGTAAACCTGCAGAGGTGCATGGGAATGTAAAATTGGTGACACAGGTATCGCTCAAAACATAGACAGTAGGAAGACTCAGTCTTCCTGTACTTATGTCGGCATTGTGTCTCTTATATTTAATTCCGATGCAATTTCTGTGTTTCATTGTCAGTGGGAAGGTCCAAGGGATACAGTAAACCTGCAGAGGTGCATCGGAATGTAAAACTGGTGACACAGGAAACGTTCAAAATATAGACAATAGGAAGGCTCAGTCTTCCTGTACTTAAGTCGGCATTGTGTCTCTTATATTTAATTCCGATGCAATTTCTGTGTTTCTTCGTCAAAAGGGAGATCCAAGGGATACAGTAAACCTGCAGAGATGCATCGGAATGAAAAACTGGTGACCCAGGAAACGTTCAAAACATAGACAGTAGGAAGACTCAGTCTTCCTGTACTTATGTCGGCATTGAGTCTCTTATATTTAATTCAGATTCACTTTCTGTGTTTCATTGTCAATGGGAAGGTCCAAGGAATACAGTAAACCTGCAGAGGTGCATCGGAATGTAAAACTGGTGACACAGGAAACGCTCAAAATATAGACAGTAGGAAGACTCACTCTTCCTGTACTTAAGTCGGCATTGTTCCTCTTATATTTAATTCCGATTCAATTTCTGTGTTTCATCGTCAATGGGAAGGTCCAATGGATACATTTAACCTGCAGAGGTGCATCGGAATGTAAAACTGATGACACAGGAAACGCTCAAAACATAGACAGTAGGAAGACTCAGGCTTGCTGTACTTAACTCGGCATTTTGTCTCCTTTATTTAATTCCGATTCAATTTCTGTGTTTCATCGTCAATGGGAAGGTCGAAAGGAAACATTAAATCTGAAGAGGTGCATCGGAATGTAAAACTGGTAACCCAGGAAACGCTCAAAACATAGACAGTAGGAGGACTCAGTCTTCCTGTACTTAAGTGGGCATTGTCTCTCTTATATTTAATTCCGATGCAGTTTCTGTGTTTCATCGTCAATGGGAAGGTCCAATGGATACAGTAAACCTGCAGAGGTGCATCGGAATATAAAACTGGTGACACAGGAAACGCTCAAATCATAGACATTAGGAAGACTCAGTCTTCCTGTACTTAAGTCAGCATTGAGTCTCTTATATTTAATTCCGATGCAATTTCTGTGTTTCATCGTCAATTGGAAGGTCCAAGGGATACAGTAAACCACCAGAGCTGCATCGGAATGTAAAACTGGCGACACAGTTAACGCTCGAAACATAGACCGTATGAAGACACAGTTTTCTTGTACTTAAGTCGGCATTGTGTCTCTTATATTTAATTCCGATGCAATTTCTGTGTTTCATCGTCAATGGGAAGGTCCAAGGGATTCAGTAAACCTGCAGAGGTGCATGGGAAGGTAAAACTAGTGACACAGGAAACGCTCAAAACATAGACAGTAGGAAGATTCAGTCTTCCTGTACTTAAGTCGGCATTGTGTCTCTTATATTTAATTCTGATTCAATTTCTGTGTTTCATTGTCAATGGGAAGGTCCAAGGAATGCAGTAAAGCTGCAGAGGTGCATCGGAATGTAAAAGTGGTGACACAAGAAACGCTCAAAATATAGACAGTAGGAAGACTCAGTCTTCCTGTACTTAAGTCGGCATTGTGTCTCTTATATTTAATTCCGATGCAATTTCTGTGTTTCATCGTCAATGGGAATTTCAAATGGATACAGCAAACCTGCAGAGGTGCATCGGAATGTAAAACTGGTGACACAGGAAACGCTCAAAACATAGACAGTAGGAAGACTCAGTCTTCCTGTACTTAAGTCGGCATTGTGTCTCTTATATTTAATTCTGATTCAATTTCTGTGTTTCATTGTCAGTGGGAAGGTCCAAGGGATTCAGTAAACCTGCAGAGGTGCATGGGAATGTAAAACTAGTGACACAGGAAACGCTCAAACCATAGACAGTAGGAAGACTCAGTCTTCCTGTACTTAAGTCGGCATTGTGTCTCTTATATTTAATTCTGATTCAATTTCTGTGTTTCATTGTC
Source organism: Schistocerca nitens (assembly GCF_023898315.1). Classification (NCBI taxonomy): domain Eukaryota; kingdom Metazoa; phylum Arthropoda; class Insecta; order Orthoptera; family Acrididae; genus Schistocerca; species Schistocerca nitens. The sequence continues at coordinate 9,016,014 of NC_064617.1, read as the reverse complement.
AATGGGAAGGTCCAAGGGATACAGTAAACTTGCAGAGGTGCATCGGAATGAAAAACTGCTGACCCAGGAAACGCTCAAAACATAGACAGTAGGAAGACTCAGTCTTCCTGTACTTATGTCGGCATTGTGTCTCTTATATTTAATTCCGATGCAATTTCTGTGTTTCATCGTCAATGGGAAGGTCAAATGGATACAGGAAACCTGCAGAGGTGCATCGGAATGTAAAACTGGTGACGCAGGAAACGCTCTAAACATAGACAGTAGGAAGACTCAGTCTTCCTGTACTTATGTCGGCATTGTGTCTCTTATATTTAATCCCGATTCACTTTCTGTGTTTCATTGTCAATGGGAAGGTCCAAGTCCTACAGTAAACCTGCAGATGTGCATCGGAATGTAAAACTGGGGACACTGTAAACGCTCAAAACATAGACAGTAAGGAGACTCAGTTTTCTTGTACTTAAGTCGGCATTGTGTCTCTTATATTTAATTCCGATGCAATTTCTGTGTTTCATCGTCAATCTGAAGGTCCAATAGATACAGTTAACATGCAGAGGTGAATCTGAATGTCAAACTGGTGACACAGGAAACGCTCAAAACATAGACAGGAAGAAGACTCAGTCCTCCTGTACTTAAGTCGGCGTTGTGCCTCTTATATTTAATTCCGATTCACTTTCTGTGTTTCATCGTCAATGGGAAGGCCAAGGGATACAGTAAACCTGCAGAGGTGCATGGGAATGTAAAACTGGTGACACAGGAAACGCTCAAAACATAGACAGTAGGAAGACTCAGTCTTCCTGTACTTATGTCGGCATTGTGTCTCTTATATTTAATCCCGATTCACTTTCTGTGTTTCATTGTCAATGGGAAGGTCCAAGGAATACAGTAAACCTGCAGAGGTGCATCGGAATGTAAAACTGGTGACACAGGAAACGCTCAAAATAAAGACAGTAGGAAGACTCAGTCTTCCTGTACTTAAGTCGGCATTGTTCCTCTTATATTTAATTCCGATGCAATTTCTGTGTTTCATCGTCAATGGGAGGGTCCAAGGGATACAGTAAACCTGCAGAGGTGCATCGGAATGTAAAACTGGTGACACAGGAAACGCTCAAAGCATAGACCATAAGAAAACTCAGATTTCTTGTACTTACGTCGGAGTTGTGACTCTTATATTTAATTCCGATGCAATTTCTGTGTTTCATCGTCAATGGGAGGGTCCAAGGGATACAGTAAACCTGCAGAGGTGCATCGGAATGTAAAACTGATGACACAGGAAACGCTCAAAACAGAGACTATAGGAAGACTCAGTCTTCCTGTACTTAAGTCGGCATTGTGTCTCTTATATTTAATTCTGATTCAATTTCTGTGTTTCATTGTCAATGGGAAGGTCCAAGGAATGCCGTAAACCTGCAGAGGTGCATCGGAATGTAAAACTGGTGACACAGGAAACGCTCAAAGCATAGACCATAAGAAAACTCAGATTTCTTGTACTTACGTCGCAGTTGTGACTCTTATATTTAATTCCGATGCAATTTCTGTGTTTCATCGTCAATGGGAAGGTCCAATGGATACAGTAAACCTGCAGAGGTCCATCGGAATATAAAACTGGTGACACAGGAAACGCTCAAATCATAGACATTAGGAAGACTCAGTCTTCCTGTACTTAAGTCAGCATTGAGTCTCTTATATTTAATTCCGATGCAATTTCTGTGTTTCATCGTCAATTGGAAGGTCCAAGGGATACAGTAAACCACCAGAGCTGCATCGGAATGTAAAACTGGCGACACAGTTAACGCTCGAAACATAGACCGTAAGAAGACACAGTTTTCTTGTACTTAAGTCGGCATTGTGTCTCTTATATTTAATTCCGATGCAATTTCTGTGTTTCATCGTCAATGGGAAGGTCCAAGGGATTCAGTAAACCTGCAGAGGTGCATGGGAAGGTAAAACTAGTGACACAGGAAACGCTCAAAACATAGACAGTAGGAAGATTCAGTCTTCCTGTACTTAAGTCGGCATTGTGTCTCTTATATTTAATTCTGATTCAATTTCTGTGTTTCATTGTCAATGGGAAGGTCCAAGGAATGCAGTAAACCTGCAGAGGTGCATCGGAATGTAAAAGTGGTGACACAAGAAACGCTCAAAATATAGACAGTAGGAAGACTCAGTCTTCCTGTACTTAAGTCGGCATTGTGTCTCTTATATTTAATTCCGATGCAATTTCTGTGTTTCATCGTCAATGGGAATTTCAAATGGATACAGGAAACCTGCAGAGGTGCATCGGAATGTAAAACTGGTGACACAGGAAACGCTCAAAACATAGACAGTAGGAAGACTCAGTCTTCCTGTACTTAAGTCGGCATTGTGTCTCTTATATTTAATTCTGATTCAATTTCTGTGTTTCATTGTCAATGGGAAGGTCCAAGGAATGCAGTAAACCTGCAGAGGTGCATCGGAATGTAAAACTGGTGACACAAGAAACGCTCAAAATATAGACAGTAGGAAGACTCACTCTTCCTGTACTTAAGTCGGCATTGTTCGTCTTATATTTAATTCCGATGCAATTTCTGTGTTTCATCGTCAATGGGAAGGTCCAAGGGATACAGTGAACCTGCAGAGGTGCATCGGAATGTAAAACTGATGACACAGGAAACGCTCAAAACATAGACAGTAGGAAGACTCAGTCTTGCTGTACTTAACTCGGCATTGTGTCTCCTTTATTTAATTCCGATGCAATTTCTGTGTTTCATCGTCAATGGGAAGTTCGAAAGGAAACATTAAACCTGAAGAGGTGCATCGGAATGTAAAACTGGTGACCCAGGAAACGCTCAAAACATAGACAGTAGGAGGACTCAGTCTACCTGTACTTAAGTGGGCATGTCTCTTTTATATTTAATTCCGATGCAGTTTCTGTCTTTCATCGTCAATGGGAAGGTCCAATGGATACAGTAAACCTGCAGAGGTGCATCGGAATATAAAACTGGTGACACAGGAAACGCTCAAATCATAGACATTAGGAAAACTCAGTCTTCCTGTACTTAAGTCAGCATTGGGTCTCTTATATTTAATTCCGATGCAATTTCTGTGTTTCATCGTCAATTGGAAGGTCCAAGGGATACAGTAAACCACCAGAGCTGCATCGGAATGTAAAACTGGCGACACAGTTAACGCTCGAAACATAGACCGTAAGAAGACACAGTTTTCTTGTACTTAAGTCGGCATTGTGTCTCTTATATTTAATTCCGATGCAATTTCTGTGTTTCATCGTCAATGGGAAGGTCCAAGGGATACAGTAAACCTGCAGAGGTGCATGGGAATGTAAAACTAGTGACACAGGAAACGCTCAAACCATAGACAGTAGGAAGACTCAGTCTTCCTGTACTTAAGTCGGCATTGTGTCTCTTATATTTAATTCTGATTCAATTTCTGTGTTTCATTGTCAATGGGAAGGTCCAAGGGATACAGTAAACTTGCAGAGGTGCATCGGAATGAAAAACTGCTGACCCAGGAAACGCTCAAAACATAGACAGTAGGAAGACTCAGTCTTCCTGTACTTATGTCGGCATTGTGTCTCTTATATTTAATTCCGATGCAATTTCTGTGTTTCATCGTCAATGGGAAGGTCAAATGGATACAGGAAACCTGCAGAGGTGCATCGGAATGTAAAACTGGTGACGCAGGAAACGCTCAAAACATAGACAGTAGGAAGACTCAGTCTTCCTGTACTTATGTCGGCATTGTGTCTCTTATATTTAATCCCGATTCACTTTCTGTGTTTCATTGTCAATGGGAAGGTCCAAGTCCTACAGTAAACCTGCAGATGTGCATCGGAATGTAAAACTGGGGACACTGTAAACGCTCAAAACATAGACAGTAAGGAGACTCAGTTTTCTTGTACTTAAGTCGGCATTGTGTCTCTTATATTTAATTCCGATGCAATTTCTGTGTTTCATCGTCAATCTGAAGGTCCAATAGATACAGTTAACATGCAGAGGTGAATCTGAATGTCAAACTGGTGACACAGGAAACGCTCAAAACATAGACAGGAAGAAGACTCAGTCCTCCTGTACTTAAGTCGGCGTTGTGCCTCTTATATTTAATTCCGATTCACTTTCTGTGTTTCATCGTCAATGGGAAGGCCAAGGGATACAGTAAACCTGCAGAGGTGCATGGGAATGTAAAACTGGTGACACAGGAAACGCTCAAAACATAGACAGTAGGAAGACTCAGTCTTCCTGTACTTATGTCGGCATTGTGTCTCTTATATTTAATCCCGATTCACTTTCTGTGTTTCATTGTCAATGGGAAGGTCCAAGGAATACAGTAAACCTGCAGAGATGCATCGGAATGTAAAACTGGTGACACAGGAAACGCTCAAAATAAAGACAGTAGGAAGACTCAGTCTTCCTGTACTTAAGTCGGCATTGTTCCTCTTATATTTAATTCCGATGCAATTTCTGTGTTTCATCGTCAATGGGAGGGTCCAAGGGATACAGTAAACCTGCAGAGGTGCATCGGAATGTAAAACTGGTGACACAGGAAACGCTCAAAGCATAGACCATAAGAAAACTCAGATTTCTTGTACTTACGTCGGAGTTGTGACTCTTATATTTAATTCCGATGCACTTTCTGTGTTTCATCGTCAATGGGAGGGTCCAAGGGATACAGTAAACCTGCAGAGGTGCATCGGAATGTAAAACTGATGACACAGGAAACGCTCAAAACAGAGACTGTAGGAAGACTCAGTCTTCCTGTACTTAAGTCGGCATTGTGTCTCTTATATTTAATTCTGATTCAATTTCTGTGTTTCATTGTCAATGGGAAGGTCCAAGGAATGCAGTAAACCTGCAGAGGTGCATCGGAATGTAAAACTGGTGACACAGGAAACGCTCAAAGCATACACCATAAGAAAACTCAGATAACTTGTACTTACGTCGGCGTTGTGACTCTTATATTTAATTCCGATGCAATTTCTGTGTTTCATCGTCAATGGGAAGGTCAAATGGACACAGTAAACCTGCAGAGGTGCATCGGAATGTAAAACTGGTGACGCAGGAAACGCTTAAAACATCGACAGTAGGAAGACTAAATCTTCCTGTACTTAAGTCGGCATTGTGTCTCTTATATTTAACTCCGATGCAATTTCTTTGTTTCATTGTCAATGTGAAGGTCCAAGGCCTACAGTAAACCTGCAGATGTGCATCGGAATGTAAAACTGGGTACACTGTAAACGCTCAAAACATAGACAGTAAGGAGACTCAGTTTTCTTGTACTTAAGTCGGCATTATGTCTCTTATATTTAATTCCGATGCAATTTCTGCGTTTCATCGTCAATCTGAAGGTCCAATAGATACCTTTAACATGCAGAGGTGAATCTGAATGTCAAACTGGTGACACAGGAAACGCTCAAAACATAGACAGGAAGAAGACTCAGTCCTCCTGTACTTAAGTCGGCATTGTGCCTCTTATATTTAATTCCGATTCTATTTCTGTGCTTCATCGTCAATGGGAAGGCCAAGGGATACAGTAAACCTGCAGAGGTGCATGGGAATGTAAAATTGGTGACACAGGTATCGCTCAAAACATAGACAGTAGGAAGACTCAGTCTTCCTGTACTTATGTCGGCATTGTGTCTCTTATATTTAATTCCGATGCAATTTCTGTGTTTCATTGTCAGTGGGAAGGTCCAAGGGATACAGTAAACCTGCAGAGGTGCATCGGAATGTAAAACTGGTGACACAGGAAACGTTCAAAATATAGACAATAGGAAGGCTCAGTCTTCCTGTACTTAAGTCGGCATTGTGTCTCTTATATTTAATTCCGATGCAATTTCTGTGTTTCTTCGTCAAAAGGGAGATCCAAGGGATACAGTAAACCTGCAGAGATGCATCGGAATGAAAAACTGGTGACCCAGGAAACGTTCAAAACTTAGACAGTAGGAAGACTCAGTCTTCCTGTACTTATGTCGGCATTGAGTCTCTTATATTTAATTCCGATTCACTTTCTGTGTTTCATTGTCAATGGGAAGGTCCAAGGAATACAGTAAACCTGCAGAGGTGCATCGGAATGTAAAACTGGTGACACAGGAAACGCTCAAAATATAGACAGTAGGAAGACTCACTCTTCCTGTACTTAAGTCGGCATTGTTCCTCTTATATTTAATTCCGATGCAATTTCTGTGTTTCATCGTCAATGGGAAGGTCCAATGGATACAGTAAACCTGCAGAGGTGCATCGGAATGTAAAACTGATGACACAGGAAACGCTCAAAACATAGACAGTAGGAAGACTCAGGCTTGCTGTACTTAACTCGGCATTTTGTCTCCTTTATTAAATTCCGATTCAATTTCTGTGTTTCATCGTCAATGGGAAGGTCGAAAGGAAACATTAAACCTGAAGAGGTGCATCGGAATGTAAAACTGGTGACCCAGGAAACGCTCTAAACATAGACAGTAGGAGGACTCAGTCTTCCTGTACTTAAGTGGGCATTGTCTCTCTTATATTTAATTCCGATGCAGTTTCTGTGTTTCATCGTCAATGGGAAGGTCCAATGGATACAGTAAACCTGCAGAGGTGCATCGGAATCTAAAACTGGTGACACAGGAAACGCTCAAATCATAGACATTAGGAAGACTCAGTCTTCCTGTACTTAAGTCAGCATTGAGTCTCTTATATTTAATTCCGATGCAATTTCTTTGTTTCATCGTCAATTGGAAGGTCCAAGGGATACAGTAAACCACCAGAGCTGCATCGGAATGTAAAACTGGCGACACAGTTAACGCTCGAAACATAGACCGTAAGAAGACACAGTTTTCTTGTACTTAAGTCGGCATTGTGTCTCTTATATTTAATTCCGATGCAATTTCTGTGTTTCATCGTCAATGGGAAGGTCCAAGGGATTCAGTAAACCTGCAGAGGTGCATGGGAAGGTAAAACTAGTGACACAGGAAACGCTCAAAACATAGACAGTAGGAAGACTCAGTCTTCCTGTACTTAAGTCGGCATTGTGTCTCTTATATTTAATTCTGATTCAATTTCTGTGTTTCATTGTCAATGGGAAGGTCCAAGGAATGCAGTAAACCTGCAGAGGTGCATCGGAATGTAAAACTGGTGACACAAGAAACGCTAAAAATATAGACAGTAGGAAGACTCAGTCTTCCTGTACTTAAGTCGGCATTGTGTCTCTTATATTTAATTCCGATGCAATTTCTGTGTTTCATCGTCAATGGGAATTTCAAATGGATACAGGAAACCTGCAGAGGTGCATCGGAATGTAAAACTGATGACACAGGAAACGCTCAAAACATAGACAGTAGGAAGACTCAGTCTTCCTGTACTTAAGTCAGCATTGAGTCTCTTATATTTAATTCCGATGCAATTTCTGTGTTTCATCGTCAATTGGAAGGTCCAAGGGATACAGTAAACCACCAGAGCTGCATCGGAATGTAAAACTGGCGACACAGTTAACGCTCGAAACATAGACCGTAAGAAGACACAGTTTTCTTGTACTTAAGTCGGCATTGTGTCTCTTATATTTAATTCCGATGCAATTTCTGTGTTTCATCGTCAATGGGAAGGTCCAAGGGATTCAGTAAACCTGCAGAGGTGCATGGGAAGGTAAAACTAGTGACACAGGAAACGCTCAAAACATAGACAGTAGGAAGACTCAGTCTTCCTGTACTTAAGTCGGCATTGTGTCTCTTATATTTAATTCTGATTCAATTTCTGTGTTTCATTGTCAATGGGAAGGTCCAAGGAATGCAGTAAACCTGCAGAGGTGCATCGGAATGTAAAACTGATTACACAGGAAACGCTCAAAACATAGACAGTAGGAAGACTCAGTCTTGCTGTACTTAACTCGGCATTGTGTCTCCTTTGTTTAATTCCGATGCAATTTCTGTGTTTCATCGTCAATGGGAGGGTCCAAGGGATACAGTAAACCTGCAGAGGTGCATCGGAATGTAAAACTGGTGACACAGGAAACGCATAAAGCATAGACCATAAGAAAACTCAGATTTCTTGTACTTACGTCGGCGTTGTGACTCTTATATTTAATTCCGATGCAATTTCTGTGTTTCATCGTCAATCGGAAGGTCAAATGGACACAGTAAACCTGCAGAGGTGCATCGGAATGTAAAACTGGTGACGCAGGAAACGCTCAAAACATCACAAGTAGGAAGACTCAATCTTCCTGTACTTAAGTCGGCATTGTGTCTCTTATATTTAATTCCGATGCAATTTCTTTGTTTCATTGTCAATGTGAAGGCCCAAGGCCTACAGTAAACCTGCAGATGTGCATCGGAATGTAAAACTGGGGACACTGTAAACGCTCAAAACATAGACAGTAAGGAGACTCAGTTTTCTTGTACTTAAGTCGGCGTTGTGTCTCTTATATTTAATTCCGATGCAATTTCTGTGTTTCATCGTCAATCTGAAGGTCCAATAGATGCAGTTAACATGCAGAGGTGAATCTGAATGTCAAACTGGTGACACAGGAATCGCTCAAAACATAGACAGGAAGAAGACTCAGTCCTCCTGTACTTAAGTCGGCATTGTGTCTCTTATATTTAATTCCGATGCCATTTCTGTGTTTCATCGCCAATGGGAAGGTCCAAGGGAAACAGTAAACCTGCAGAGGTGCATCGGAATGTAAAACTGGTGACACTGGAAACGCTCAAAACATAGACCGTAAGAAGACTCAGTTTTCTTGTACTTAAGTCGGCATTGAGTCTCTTATGTTTAATTCCGATGCAATTTCTGTGTCTCATCGTCAATCTGAAGGTCCAATAGATACAGTAAACCTGCAGAGGTGCATCGGAATGTAAAACTGGTGACGCAGGAAACGCTCAAAACATCGACAGTAGGAAGACTCAATCTTCCTGTAGTTAAGTCGGCAATGTGTCTCTTATATTTAATTCCGATGCAATTTATGTGCTTCATCGTCAATTCGAAGGTCCAAGGGATACAGTAAACCTCCAGAGCTGCATGGGAATGTAAAATTGCTGACACAGGAAACGCTCAAAACGTAGACAGTAGGAAGACTCTATCTTCCTGTACTTAAGTCGGCATTGTGATTCTTATATTTAATTGCGATGCAATTTCTGTGTTTCATCGTCAATGGGAAGGTCCAACGGATACAGTAAACCTGCAGAGGTTCATCGGAATGTATAACTGGTGACACAGGAAACGCTCAAGCGATAGACAGTAGGAATACTCAGTCTTCCTGTACTTAAGCTGCATTGTGTCTCTTATATTTAATTCCGATGCAATTTCTGTGTTTCATTGTTCATGGGAAGGTCCAAGGTATTCAATAAACCTGCAGAGGTGCATCGGAATGTAAAACTGGTAACACAGGAAACGCTCAAAATATAGACATTAGGAAGGCTCAGTCTTCCTGTACTTAAGTCGGCATTGTGTCTCTTATATTTAATTCCGATGCAATTTCTGTGTTTCATCGTCAATGGGAAGGTCCAAGGGATACAGAAAACCTGCAGATGTGCATCGGAATGTAAAATTCCTGACACAGGAAACGCTCAAAACATCGACAGTAGGAAGACTCAGTCTTCCTGTACTTAAGTCGGCATTGTGACGATTATATTTAATTGCCATGCAATTTCTGTGTTTCATCGTCAATGGGAAGGTCCAAGGGATACAGTAAACCTGCAGAGGTGCATCGGAATGTAAAACTGGTGACACAGGAGACGCTCAAAAGATAGACAGTAGGAATACTCAGTCTTCCTGTACTTAAGTCGGCATTGTGTCTCTTATATTTAATTCCGGTGCAATTTCTGTGTTTCATTGTCAGTGGGAAGGTCGAAGGGATACAGTAAACCTGCAGAGGTGCATCGGAATGTAAAACTGGTGACACAGGAAACGCTCAAAATATAGACATTAGGAAGGCTCAGTCTTCCTGTACTTAAGTCGGCATTGTGTCTCTTATATTTAATTCCGATGCAATTTCTGTGTTTCATCGTAAATGGGAAGGTCCAATGGATACAGTAAACTTGCAGAGGTGCATCGGAATGTAAAACTGGTGACGCAGGAAACGCTCAAAACATCGACAGTAGGAAGACTCAATCCTCCTGTACTTAAGTCGGCAATGTGTCTCTTATATTTAATTCCGATGCAATTTCTGTGTCTCATCGATAAAAGGGAGATCCAAGGGATACAGTAAACCTGCAGAGGTGCATCGGAATGTAAAACTGGTGATCCAGGAAACGCACAAAACATAGACAGTAGGAAGACTCAGTCTTCCTGTACCTATGTCGGCATTGTGTCTCTTATATTTAATTCCGATGCACTTTCTGTGTTTCATCGTCAATGGGAAGGTCAAATGGATACAGCAAACCTGCAGAGGTGCATCGGAATGTAAAACTGATGACACAGGAAACGCTCAAAACATAGACAGTAGGAAGACTCAGTCTTGCTGTACTTAACTCGGCATTGGGTCTCCTTTATTGAATTCCGATGCAATTTCTGTGTTTCATCGTCAATGGGAAGGTCCAATGGATACAGTAAACCTGCAGAGGTGCATCGAAATATAAAATAGGTGACACAGGAAACGCTGAAATCATAGACATTAGGAAGACTCAGTCTTCCTGTACTTAATACAGCATTGAGTCTCTTATATTTAATTCAAATGCAATTTCTGTGTTTCGACGTCAATTGGAAGGTTCATGGGATAAAGTAAACCTGATGAGCTGCATCGAAATGTAAAACTGGTGACACAGGAGACGCTCAAAAGATAGACAGTAGGAATACTCAGTCTTCCTGTACTTAAGTCGGCATTGTGTCTCTTATATTTAATTGAAATGCAATTTCTGTGTTTCATCGTCAATTGGAAGGTTCATGCGATAAAGTAAAACTGCAGAGGTGCATCGGAATGTAAAACTGGCGACACAGGAAACGCTCAAAATATAGACATTAGGAAGGCTCTGTCTTCCTGTACTTAAGTCGGCATTGTGTCTCTAATATTTAATTCCGATGCAATTTCTGTGTTTCATCTTCAATGGGAAGGTCCAAGGGATACAGTAAACCTGCAGAGGTGCATCGGAATGTAAAACTGGTGACACTGTAAACGCTCAAAACATAGACAGTAAGGAGACTCAGTTTTCTTGTACTTAAGTCGGCATTGTGTCTCTTATATTTAATTCCGATGCAATTTCTGTGTTTCATCGTCAATCTGAAGGTCCAATTGATACAGTTAACCTGTAGATGTGCATCGGAAAGTCAAACTGGTGACACAGGAAACGCTCAAAACATAGAGTGGAAGAAGACTCACTCTTCCTGTACTTAAGTCCGCATTGTGTCTCTTATATATAATTCCGATGCAATTTCTGTGTTTCATCGTCACTGTGAAGGTCCAAGGGATACAGTAAACCTGCAGAGGTGCATCGGAATCTAATACTGGTGACACCGGAAAATCTCAAAACATAGACAGTAGGAGGACTCAGTCTTCCTGTACTTCAGTCGGCATTGTGTCTCTTATATTTAATTCCGATGCCATTTCTGTGTTTAATCGCCAATGGGAAGGTCCAAGGGAAACAGTAAACCTGCAGAGGTGCATCGGAATGTAAAACTGGTGACACAGGAAACGCTCAAAACATAGACCGTAAGAAGACTCAGTTTTCTTGTACTTAAGTCGGCATTGTGTCTCTTATATTTAATTCCGATGCAATTTCTGTGTTTCATCGTAAATGGGAAGGTCCAATGGATACAGTAAACCTGCAGAGGTGCATCGGAATGTAAAACTGGTGACGCAGGAAACGCTCAAAGCATCGACAGTAGGAAGACTCAATCTTCCTGTACTTATGTCGGCATTGTGTCTCTTATATTTAATTCCGATGCAATTTCTGTGTTTTATCGTCAATGGGAAGGTCCAATGGATACAGTAAACCTGCAGAGGTGCATCGGAATATAAAACTGGTCACACAGGTAACGCTCAAATCATAGACATTAGGAAGACTCAGTCTTCCTGTTCTTAAGTCAGCATTGAGTCTCTTATATTTAATTCCGATGCAAATTCTGAGTTTCATCGTCAATGGGAAGGTCCAACGGATACAGTAAACCTGCAGAGGTGCATCGGAATGTAAAACTGGTGACACAGGAAACGCTCAAGAGATAGACAGTAGGAATACTCAGTCTTCCTGTACTTAAGTCGGCATGGTGTCTCTTTTATTTAATTCCGATGCAATTTCTGTGTTTCATTGTCAATGGGAAGGTCCAAGGGATACATTAAACCTGCAGAGGTGCATCGGAATGTAAAACCGGTGACACAGGAAACGCTTAAAATATAGACATTAGGATGACTCAGTCTTCCTGTACTTAAGTCGGCATTGTGTTTTTTTTATATTTAATTCCCATGCCATTTCAGTGTTTCATCGCCAATGGGAAGGTCCAAGGGAAACAGTAAACCTGCAGATGTGCATCGGAATGTAAAACTGGTGACACAGGAAACGCTCAAAACATAGACCGTAAGAAGACTCAGTTTTCTTGCACTTAAGTCGTCATTGTGTCTCTTATATTTAATTCCAATGCAATTTCTGTGTTTCTTCGTCAATGTGAAGGTCCAAGGCATACAGTAAACCTGCAGAAGTGCATCGGAATGTAAAACTGGTGACACTGTAAACGCTCAAAACATAGACAGTAAGGAGACTCAGTCTTCCTGTACTTAAGTCGGCATTGTGTCTCTTAAATTTAATTCCGGTGCAATTTCTGTGTTTCATCAACAAAGGGAGATACAAGGGATACAGTAAACCTGCTGAGGTGCATCGGAATGAAAAACTGGTGACCCAGGAAACGCTCAAAACATAGACAGTAGGAAGACTCAGTCTTCCTGTACTTAAGTCGGCATTGTGTCTTTTATATTTAATTCCGATGCAATTTCTGTGTTTCATCGTCACTGTGAAGGTCCAAGGGATACAGTAAACCTGCAGAGGTGCATCGTAATCTAATACTGGTGACACCGGAAACGCTCAAAACATAGACAGTAGGAAGACTCAGTCTTCCTGTACTTCAGTCGGCATTGTGTCTCTTATATTTAATTCCGATGCCATTTCTGTGTTTAATCGCCAATGGGAAGGTCCAAGGGAAAAAGTAAACCTGCCGAGGTGCATCGGAATGTAAAACTGGTGACACAGGAAACGCTCAAAACATAGACCGTAAGAAGACTCAGTTTTCTTGTACTTATGTCGGCATTGTGTCTCTTATATTTAATTCCGATGCAATTTATGTGTTTCATCGTAAATGGGAAGGTGCAATGGATACAGTAAACCTGCAGAGGTGCATCGGAATGTAAAACTGGTGACGCAGGAAACGCTCAAAACATCGACAGTAGGAAGACTCAATCTTACTGTACTTAAGTCGGCAATGTGTCTCTTATATTTAATTCCGATGCAATATCTGTGTTTCATCGTCAAAAGGGAGATCCAAGGGATACAGTAAACCTGCAGAGGTGCATCGGAATGTAAAACTGGTGACCCAGGAAACGCTCAAAACATAGACAGTAGGAAGACTGAGTCTTCCAGTACCTATGGCGGCATTGTGTCTCTTATATTTAATTCCGATGCAATTTCTGTGTTTCATCGTCAATGGGAAGGTCAAATGTATACAGCAAACCTGCAGAGGTGCATCGGAATGTAAAACTGATGACACAGGAAACGCTCAAAACATAGACAGTAGGAAGACTCAGTCTTGCTGTACTTAACTCGGCATTGTGTCTCCTTTATTTAATTCCGAAGCAATTTCTGTGTTTCATCGTCAATGGGAAGGTCCAATGGATACAGTAAACCTGCAGAGGTGCATCGAAATATAAAATAGGTGACACAGGAAACGCTCAATTCATAGACATTAAGAAGACTCAGTCTTCCTGTACTTAAGTCAGCATTGAGTCTATTATATTTAATTCAAATGCAATTTCTGTGTTTCGTCGTCAATTGGAAGGTTCATGGGATACAGTAAACCTGCAGAGGTGCATCGGAATGTAAAACTGGTGACACAGGAGACGCTCAAAAGATAGACAGTAGGAATACTCAGTCTTCCTGTACTTAAGTCGGGATTGTGTCTCTTATATTTAATTCCGATCCAATTTCTGTGTTTCATTGTCAGTGGGAAGGTCCAAGGGATACAGTAAACCTGCAGAGGTGCAACGGAATGTAAAACTGGTGACACAGGAAACGCTCAAAATATAGACATTACGAAGGCGCAGTCTTCCTGTACTTAAGTCGGCATATTTCTCTTATATTTAATTCCGATGCAATTTCTGTGTTTCATCTTCAATGGGAAGGTCCAAGGGATACAGTAAACCTGCAGAGGTGCATCGGAAATTAAAACTGGTGACACTGTAAACGCTCAAAACATAGACAGTAAGGAGACTCAGTTTTCTTGTACTTAAGTCGGCATTGTGTCTCTTATAATTAATTCCGATGCAATTTCTGTGTTTCATCGTCAATCTGAAGGTCCAATGGATACAGTTAACCTGTAGACGTGCATCGGAAAGTCAAACTGGTGACACAGGAAACGCTAAAATCATAGACTGGAAGAAGACTAAGTCTTCCAGTACTAAAGTCGGCATTGTGTCTCTTATATTTAATTCCGATGCAATTTCTGTGTTTCATCGTCACTGTGAAGGTCCAAGGGATACAGTAAACCTGCAGAGGTGCATCGGAATCTAATACTGGTGACACCGGAAACGCACAAAACATTGACAGTAGGAAGACTCAGTCTTCCTGTACTTCAGTCGGCATTGTGTCTCTTATATTTAATTCCGATGCAATTTCTTTGTTTCATCGTAAATGGGAAGGTCCAATGGATACAGTAAACCTGCAGAGGTGCATCGGAATGTAAAACTGGTGACGCAGGAAACGCTCAAAACATAGGCAGTAGGAAGACTCAGTCTTCCTGTACTTATGTCGGCATTGTGCCTCTTATATTTAATTCCGATGCAATTTCTGTGTTTCATCGTCAATGGGAAAGACAAATGGATACAGCAAACCTGCAGAGGTGAATCGGAATGTAAAACTGATGACACAGGAAACGCTCAAAACATAGACAGTAGGAAGACTCAGTCTTGCTGTACTTAACTCGGCATTGTGTCTCCTTTATTTAATTCCGATGCAATTTCTGTGTTTCATCGTCAATGGGAGGGTCCAAGGGATACAGTAAACCTGCAGAGGTGCATCGGAGTGTAAAACTGGTGACACAGGAAACGCTCAAAGCATAGACCATAAGAAAACTCAGATTACTTGTACTTACGTCGGCGTTGTGACTCTTATATTTAATTCCGATGCAATTTCTGTGTTTCATCGTCAATGGGAAGGTCAAATGGACACAGTAAACCTGCAGAGGTGCATCGGAATGTAAAACTGGTGACGCAGGAAACGCTTAAAACATCGACAGTAGGAAGACTCAATCTTCCTGTACTTAAGTCGGCAATGTGTCTCTTATATTTAATTCCGATGCAATTTCAGTGTTTCATCGTCAAAAGGGCGATCCAAAGGATACAGTAAACGTGCAGAGGTGCATCGGAATGTAAAACTGGTGACCCAGGAAACGCTCAAAACATAGGCAGTAGGAAGACTCAGTCTTCCTGTACTTATGTCGGCATTGTGACTCTTATATTTAATTCCGATGCAATTTCTGTGTTTCATCGTCAATGGGAAGGTCAAATGGATACAGCAAACCTGCAGAGGTGCATCGGAATGTAAAACTGATGACACAGGAAACGCTCAAAACATAGACAGTAGGAAGACTCAGTCTTGCTGTACTTAACTCGGCATTGTGTCTCCTTTATTTAATTCCGATGCAATTTCTGTGTTTCATCGTCAATGGGAAGTTCGAAGGGAAACAGTAAACCTGCAGAGGTGCATTGGAATGTAAAACTGGTGACCCAGGAAACGCTCAAAACATTGACAGTAGGAAGACTCAGTCTTCCTGTACTTAAGTCGGTATTGTGTCTCTTATATTTAATTCCGATGCAATTTCTGTGTTTCATCGTCAATGGGAAGGTCCAATGGATACAGTAAACCTGCAGAGGTGCATCGGAATATAAAACTGGTCACACAGCAAACACTCAAATCATAGACATTAGGAAGACTCAGTCTTCCTGTACTTAAGTCAGCATTGAGTCTCTTATATTTCATTCCGATGCAATTTCCGTGTTTCATCGTCAATTGGAAGGTCCAAGGGATACAGTAAACCTCCATAGCTGCATCGGAATGTAAAACTGGTGACACAGTAAACGCTCGAAACATAGACCTTAAGAAGACACAGTTTTCTTGTACTTAAGTCGGCATTGTGACTCTTATATTTAATTCCGATGCAATTTCCGTGTTTCATCGTCAATGGGAAGGTCCAAGGGATACAGAAAACCTGCAGAGGTGCATCGGAATGTAAAATTGCTGACACAGGAAACGCTCTAAACATAGACAGTAGTAAGACTCAGTCTTCCTGTACTTAAGTCGGCATTGTGACTCTTATATTTAATTGCGATGCAATTTCTGAGTTTCATCGTCAATGGGAAGGTCCAACGGATACAGTAAAGCTGCAGAGGTGCATCGGAATGTAAAACTGGTGACACAGGAAACGCTCAAGAGATAGACAGTGGGAATGCTCAGTCCTCCTGTACTTAAGTCGGCTTTGTGTCTCTTATATTTAATTCCGATGCAATTTCTGTGTTTCATTGTCAATGGGAAGGTCCAAGGGATACAGTAAACGTGCAGAGGTGCATCGGAATGTAAAACCGGTGACACAGGAAACGCTTAAAATATAGACATTAGGATGACTCAGTTTTCCTGTACTTAAGTCGGCATTGTGTCTCTTACATTTAATTCCGATGCCATTTCTGTGTTTCATCGCCAATGGGAAGTTCCAAGGGAAACAGTAAACCTGCAGATGTGCATCGGAATGTAAAACTGGTGACACAGGAAACGCTCAAAACATAGACCGTAAGATGACTCAGTTTTCTTGTACTTAAGTCGGCATTGTGTCTCTTATATTTAATTCCGATGCAATTTCTGTGTTTCATCGTCAATGGGAAAGACAAATGGATACAGCAAACCAGCAGAGGTGAATCGGAATGTAAAACTGATGACACAGGAAACGCTCAAAACATAGACAGTAGGAAGACTCAGTCTTGCTGTACTTAACTCGGCATTGTGTCTCCTTTATTTAATTCCGATGCAATTTCTGTGTTTCATCGTCAATGGGAGGGTCCAAGGGATACAGTAAACCTGCAGAGGTGCATCGGAATGTAAAACTGGTGACACAGGAAACGCTCAAAGCATAGACCATAAGAAAACTCAGATTACTTGTACTTACGTCGGCGTTGTGACTCTTATATTTAATTCCGATGCAATTTCTGTGTTTCATCGTCAATGGGAAGGTCAAATGGACACAGTAAACCTGCAGAGGTGCATCGGAATGTAAAACTGGTGACGCAGGAAACGCTTAAAACATCGACAGTAGGAAGACTAAATCTTCCTGTACTTAAGTCGGCATTGTGTCTCTTATATTTAACTCCGATGCAATTTCTTTGTTTCATTGTCAATGTGAAGGTCCAAGGCCTACAGTAAACCTGCAGATGTGCATCGGAATCTAAAACTGGGGACACTGTAAACGCTCAAACATAGACAGTAAGGAGACTCAGTTTTCTTGTACTTAAGTCGGCATTATGTCTCTTATATTTAATTCCGATGCAATTTCTGCGTTTCATCGTCAATCTGAAGGTCCAATAGATACAGTTAACATGCAGAGGTGAATCTGAATGTCAAACTGGTGACACAGGAAACGCTCAAAACATAGACAGGAAGAAGACTCAGTCCTCCTGTACTTAAGTCGGCATTGTGCCTCTTATATTTAATTCCGATTCAATTTCTGTGTTTCATCGTCAATGGGAAGGTCCAACGGATACAGTAAACCTGCAGAGGTTCATCGGAATGTATAACTGGTGACACAGGAAACGCTCAAGCGATAGACAGTAGGAATACTCAGTCTTCCTGTACTTATGTCGGCATTGTGTCTCTTATATTTAATTCCGATGCAATTTCTGTGTTTCATTGTCAGTGTGAAGGTCCAAGGGATACAGTAAACCTGCAGAGGTGCATCGCAATGTAAAACTGGTGACACAGGAAACGTTCAAAATATAGACAATAGGAAGGCTCAGTCTTCCTGTACTTAAGTCGGCATTGTGTCTCTTATATTTAATTCCGATGCAATTTCTGTGTTTCTTCGTCAAAAGGGAGATCCAAGGGATACAGCAAACCTGCAGAGATGCATCGGAATGAAAAACTGGTGACCCAGGAAACGTTCAAAACATAGACAGTAGGAAGACTCAGTCTTCCTGTACTTATGTCGGCATTGAGTCTCTTATATTTAATTCCGATTCACTTTCTGTGTTTCATTGTCAATGGGAAGGTCCAAGGAATACAGTAAACCTGCAGAGGTGCATCGGAATGTAAAACTGGTGACACAGGAAACGCTCAAAATATAGACAGTAGGAAGACTCACTCTTCCTGTACTTAAGTCGGCATTGTTCCTCTTATATTTAATTCCGATGCAATTTCTGTGTTTCATCGTCAATGGGAAGGTCCAATGGATACAGTAAACCTGCAGAGGTGCATCGGAATGTAAAACTGATGACACAGGAAACGCTCAAAACATAGACAGTAGGAAGACTCAGGCTTGCTGTACTTAACTCGGCATTTTGTCTCCTTTTTTTAATTCCGATTCAATTTCTGTGTTTCATCGTCAATGGGAAGGTCGAAAGGAAACATTAAACCTGAAGAGGTGCATCGGAATGTAAAAGTGGTGACCCAGGAAACGCTCAAAACATAGACAGTAGGAGGACTCAGTCTTCCTGTACTTAAGTGGGCATTGTCTCTCTTATATTTAATTCCGATGCAGTTTCTGTGTTTCATCGTCAATGGGAAGGTCCAATGGATACAGTAGACCTGTAGAGGTGCATCGGAATATAAAACTGGTGACACAGGAAACGCTCAAATCATAGACATTAGGAAGACTCAGTCTTCCTGTACTTAAGTCAGCATTGAGTCTCTTATATTTAATTCCGATGCGATTTCTGTGTTTCATCGTCAATTGGAAGGTCCAAGGGATACAGTAAACCACCAGAGCTGCATCGGAATGTAAAACTGGCGACACAGTTAACGCTCGAACCATAGACCGTAAGAAGACACAGTTTTCTTGTACTTAAGTCGGCATTGTGTCTCTTATATTTAATTCCGATGCAATTTCTGTGTTTCATCGTCAATGGGAAGGTCCAAGGGGTTCAGTAAACCTGAAGAGGTGCATGGGAAGGTAAAACTAGTGACACAGGAAACGCTCAAAACATAGGCAGTAGGAAGACTCAGTCTTCCTGTACTTAAGTCGGCATTGTGTCTCTTATATTTAATTCTGATTCAATTTCTGTGTTTCATTGTCAATGGGAAGGTCCAAGGAATGCAGTAAACCTGCAGAGGTGCATCGGAATGTAAAACTGGTGACACAAGAAACGCTCAAAATATAGACAGTAGGAAGACTCAGTCTTCCTGTACTCAAGTCGGCATTGTGTCTCTTATATTTAATTCCGATGCAATTTCTGTGTTTCATCGTCAATGGGAATTTCAAATGGATACAGGAAACCTGCAGAGGTGCATCGGAATGTAAAACTGATGACACAGGAAACGCTCAAAACATAGACAGTAGGAAGACTCAGTCTTGCTGTACTTAACTCGGCATTGTGTCTCCTTTGTTTAATTCCGATGCAATTTCTGTGTTTCATCGTCAATGGGAGGGTCCAAGGGATACAGTAAACCTGCAGAGGTGCATCGGAATGTAAAACTGGTGACACAGGAAACGCTTAAAGCATAGACCATAAGAAAACTCAGATTTCTTGTACTTACGTCGGCGTTGTGACTCTTATATTTAATTCCGATGCAATTTCTGTGTTTCATCGTCAATGGGAAGGTCAAATGGACACAGTAAACCTGCAGAGGTGCATCGGAATGTAAAACTGGTGACGCAGGAAACGCTCAAAACATCGACAGTAGGAAGACTCAATCTTCCTGTACTTAAGTCGGCATTGTGTCTCTTATATTTAATTCCGATGCAATTTCTTTGTTTCATTGTCAATGTGAAGGCCCAAGGCCTACAGTAAACCTGCAGATGTGCATCGGAATGTAAAACTGGGGACACTGTAAACGCTCAAAACATAGACAGTAAGGAGACTCAGTTTTCTTGTACTTAAGTCGGCGTTGTGTCTCTTATATTTAATTCCGATGCAATTTCTGTGTTTCATCGTCAATCTGAAGGTCCAATAGATGCAGTTAACATGCAGAGGTGAATCTGAATGTCAAACTGGTGACACAGGAATCGCTCAAAACATAGACAGGAAGAAGACTCAGTCCTCCTGTACTTAAGTCGGCATTGTGTCTCTTATATTTAATTCCGATGCCATTTCTGTGTTTCATCGCCAATGGGAAGGTCCAAGGGAAACAGTAAACCTGCAGAGGTGCATCGGAATGTAAAACTGGTGACACAGGAAACGCTCAAAACATAGACCGTAAGAAGACTCAGTTTTCTTGTACTTAAGTCGGCATTGTGTCTCTTATGTTTAATTCCGATGCAATTTCTGTGTTTCATCGTCAATCTGAAGGTCCAATAGATACAGTAAACCCGCAGAGGTGCATCGGAATGTAAAACTGGTGACGCAGGAAACGCTCAAAACATCGACAGTAGGAAGACTCAATCTTCCTGTAGTTAAGTCGGCAATGTGTCTCTTATATTTAATTCCGATGCAATGTATGTGTTTCATCGTCAATTGGAAGGTCCAAGGGATACAGTAAACCTCCAGAGCTGCATGGGAATGTAAAATTGCCTACACAGGAAACGCTCAAAACGTAGACAGTAGGAAGACTCTATCTTCCTGTACTAAAGTCGGCATTGTGATTCTTATATTTAATTGCGATGCAATTTCTGTGTTTCATCGTCAATGGGAAGGTCCAACGGATACAGTAAACCTGCAGAGGTTCATCGGAATGTATAACTGGTGACACAGGAAACGCTCAAGCGATAGACAGTAGGAATACTCAGTCTTCCTGTACTTAAGCTGCATTGTGTCTCTTATATTTAATTCCGATGCAATTTCTGTGTTTCATTGTTCATGGGAAGGTCCAAGGTATTCAATAAACCTGCAGAGGTGCATCGGAATGTAAAATTGGTGACACAGGAAACGCTCAAAATATAGACATTAGGAAGGCACAGTCTTCCTGTACTTAAGTCGGCATTGTGTCTCTTATATTTAATTCCGATGCAATTTCTGTGTTTCATCGTCAATGGGAAGGTCCAAGGGATACAGAAAACCTGCAGATATGCATCGGAATGTAAAATTCCTGACACAGGAAACGCTCAAAACATCGACAGTAGGAAGACTTAGTCTTCCTGTACTTAAGTCGGCATTGTGACGATTATATTTAATTGCGATGCAATTTCTGTGTTTCATCGTCAATGGGAAGGTCCAAGGGATACAGTAAACCTGCAGAGGTGCATCGGAATGTAAAACTGGTGACACAGGAGACGCTCAAAAGATAGACAGTAGGAATACTCAGTCTTCCTGTACTTAAGTCGGCATTGTGTCTCTTATATTTAATTCCGATGCAATTTCTGTGTTTCATTGTCATTGGGAAGGTCGAAGGGATACAGTAAACCTGCAGAGGTGCATCGGAATGTAAAACTGGTGACACAGGAAACGCTCAAAATATAGACATTAGGAAGGCTCAGTCTTCCTGTACTTAAGTCGGCATTGTGTCTCTTATATTTAATTCCGATGCAATTTCTGTGTTTCATCGTAAATGGGAAGGTCCAATGGATACAGTAAACTTGCAGAGGTGCATCGGAATGTAAAACTGGTGACGCAGGAAACGCTCAAAACATCGACAGTAGGAAGACTCAATCTTCCTGTACTTAAGTCGGCAATGTGTCTCTTATATTTAATTCCGATGCAATTTCTGTGTCTCATCGATAAAAGGGAGATCCAAGGGATACAGTAAACCTGCAGAGGTGCATCGGAATGTAAAACTGGTGATCCAGGAAACGCACAAAACATAGACAGTAGGAAGACTCAGTCTTCCTGTACCTATGTCGGCATTGTGTCTCTTATATTTAATTCCGATGCACTTTCTGTGTTTCATCGTCAATGGGAAGGTCAAATGGATACAGCAAACCTGCAGAGGTGCATCGGAATGTAAAACTGATGACACAGGAAACGCTCAAAACATAGACAGTAGGAAGACTCAGTCTTCCTGTACTTAAGTCGGCATTGTGTCTCTTATATTTAATTGAAATGCAATTTCTGTGTTTCATCGTCAATTGGAAGGTTCATGGGATAAAGTAAACCTGCAGAGCTGCATCGAAATGTAAAACTGGTGACACAGGAGACGCTCAAAAGATAGACAGTAGGAATACTCAGTCTTCCTGTACTTAAGTCGGCATTGTGTCTCTTATATTTAATTGAAATGCAATTTCTGTGTTTCATCGTCAATTGGAAGGTTCATGGGATAAAGTAAAACTGCAGAGGTGCATCGGAATGTAAAACTGGCGACACAGGAAACGCTCAAAATATAGACATTAGGAAGGCTCAGTCTTCCTGTACTTAAGTCGGCATTGTGTCTCTAATATTTAATTCCGATGCAATTTCTGTGTTTCATCTTCAATGGGAAGGTCCAAGGGATACAGTAAACCTGCAGAGGTGCATCGGAATGTAAAACTGGTGACACTGTAAACGCTCAAAACATAGACAGTAAGGAGACTCAGTTTTCTTGTACTTAAGTCGGCATTGTGTCTCTTATATTTAATTCCGATGCAATTTCTGTGTTTCATCGTCAATCTGAAGGTCCAATTGATACAGTTAACCTGTAGATGTGCATCGGAAAGTGAAACTGGTGACACAGGAAACGCTCAAAGCATCGACAGTAGGAAGACTCAAACTTCCTGTACTTATGTCGGCAATGTGTCTCTTACATTTAATTCCGATGCAATTTCTGTGTTTCATCGTCACTGTGAAGGTCCAAGGGATACAGTAAACCTGCAGAGGTGCATCGGAATCTAATACTGGTGACACCGGAAAATCTCAAAACATAGACAGTAGGAAGACTCAGTCTTCCTGTACTTCAGTCGGCATTGTGTCTCTTATATTTAATTCCGATGCCATTTCTGTGTTTAATCGCCAATGGGAAGGTCCAAGGGAAACAGTAAACCTGCAGAGGTGCATCGGAATGTAAAACTGGTGACACAGGAAACGCTCAAAACATAGACCGTAAGAAGACTCAGTTTTCTTCTACTTAAGTCGGCATTGTGTCTCTTATATTTAATTCCGATGCAATTTCTGTGTTTCATCGTAAATGGGAAGGTCCAATGGATACAGTAAACCTGCAGAGGTGCATCGGAATGTAAAACTGGTGACGCAGGAAACGCTCAAAGCATCGACAGTAGGAAGACTCAATCTTCCTGTACTTATGTCGGCAATGTGTCTCTTACATTTAATTCCGATGCAATTTCTGTGTTTCATCGTCAAAAGAGAGATCCAAAGGATACAGTAAACCTGCAGAGGTGCATCGGAATGTCAAACTGGTGACCCAGGAAACGCTCAAAACATAGGCAATAGGAAGACTCAGTCTTCCTGTACTTATGTCGGCATTGTGTCTCTTATATTTAATTCCGATGCAATTTCTGTGTTTCATCGTCAATGGGAAGGTCAAATGGATAGAGCAAACCTGCAGAGGTGCATCGGAATGTAAAACTGATGTCTCAGGAAACGCTCAAAACATAGACAGTAGGAAGACTCAGTCTTGCTGTACTTAACTCGGCATTGTGTCTCCTTTATTTAATTCCGATGCAGTTTCTGTGTTTCATCGTCAATGGGAAGGTCCAAGGGATACAGAAAACCTGCAGAGGTGCATCGGAATGTAAAATTGCTGACACAGGAAACGCTCTAAACATAGACAGTAGTAAGACTCAGTCTTCCTGTACTTAAGTCGGCATTGTGACTCTTATATTTAATTGCGATGCAATTTCTGAGTTTCATCGTCAATGGGAAGGTCCAACGGATACAGTAAAGCTGCAGAGGTTCATCGGAATGTAAAACTGGTGACACAGGAAACGCTCAAGAGATAGACAGTGGGAATGCTCAGTCTTCCTGTACTTAAGTCGGCTTTGTGTCTCTTATATTTAATTCCGATGCAATTTCTGTGTTTCATTGTCAATGGGAAGGTCCAAGGGATACAGTAAACGTGCAGAGGTGCATCGGAATGTAAAACCGGTGACACAGGAAACGCTTAAAATATAGACATTAGGATGACTCAGTTTTCCTGTACTTAAGTCGGCATTGTGTCTCTTACATTTAATTCCGATGCCATTTCTGTGTTTCATCGCCAATGGGAAGTTCCAAGGGAAACAGTAAACCTGCAGATGTGCATCGGAATGTAAAACTGGTGACACAGGAAACGCTCAAAACATAGACCGTAAGATGACTCAGTTTTCTTGTACTTAAGTCGGCATTGTGTCTCTTATATTTAATTCCGATGCAATTTCTGTGTTTCATCGTCAATGGGAAAGACAAATGGATACAGCAAACCAGCAGAGGTGAATCGGAATGTAAAACTGATGACACAGGAAACGCTCAAAACATAGACAGTAGGAAGACTCAGTCTTGCTGTACTTAACTCGGCATTGTGTCTCCTTTATTTAATTCCGATGCAATTTCTGTGTTTCATCGTCAATGGGAGGGTCCAAGGGATACAGTAAACCTGCAGAGGTGCATCGGAATGTAAAACTGGTGACACAGGAAACGCTCAAAGCATAGACCATAAGAAAACTCAGATTACTTGTACTTACGTCGGCGTTGTGACTCTTATATTTAATTCCGATGCAATTTCTGTGTTTCATCGTCAATGGGAAGGTCAAATGGACACAGTAAACCTGCAGAGGTGCATCGGAATGTAAAACTGGTGACGCAGGAAACGCTTAAAACATCGACAGTAGGAAGACTAAATCTTCCTGTACTTAAGTCGGCATTGTGTCTCTTATATTTAACTCCGATGCAATTTCTTTGTTTCATTGTCAATGTGAAGGTCCAAGGCCTACAGTAAACCTGCAGATGTGCATCGGAATCTAAAACTGGGGACACTGTAAACGCTCAAACATAGACAGTAAGGAGACTCAGTTTTCTTGTACTTAAGTCGGCATTATGTCTCTTATATTTAATTCCGATGCAATTTCTGCGTTTCATCGTCAATCTGAAGGTCCAATAGATACAGTTAACATGCAGAGGTGAATCTGAATGTCAAACTGGTGACACAGGAAACGCTCAAAACATAGACAGGAAGAAGACTCAGTCCTCCTGTACTTAAGTCGGCATTGTGCCTCTTATATTTAATTCCGATTCAATTTCTGTGTTTCATCGTCAATGGGAAGGTCCAACGGATACAGTAAACCTGCAGAGGTTCATCGGAATGTATAACTGGTGACACAGGAAACGCTCAAGCGATAGACAGTAGGAATACTCAGTCTTCCTGTACTTATGTCGGCATTGTGTCTCTTATATTTAATTCCGATGCAATTTCTGTGTTTCATTGTCAGTGTGAAGGTCCAAGGGATACAGTAAACCTGCAGAGGTGCATCGCAATGTAAAACTGGTGACACAGGAAACGTTCAAAATATAGACAATAGGAAGGCTCAGTCTTCCTGTACTTAAGTCGGCATTGTGTCTCTTATATTTAATTCCGATGCAATTTCTGTGTTTCTTCGTCAAAAGGGAGATCCAAGGGATACAGCAAACCTGCAGAGATGCATCGGAATGAAAAACTGGTGACCCAGGAAACGTTCAAAACATAGACAGTAGGAAGACTCAGTCTTCCTGTACTTATGTCGGCATTGAGTCTCTTATATTTAATTCCGATTCACTTTCTGTGTTTCATTGTCAATGGGAAGGTCCAAGGAATACAGTAAACCTGCAGAGGTGCATCGGAATGTAAAACTGGTGACACAGGAAACGCTCAAAATATAGACAGTAGGAAGACTCACTCTTCCTGTACTTAAGTCGGCATTGTTCCTCTTATATTTAATTCCGATGCAATTTCTGTGTTTCATCGTCAATGGGAAGGTCCAATGGATACAGTAAACCTGCAGAGGTGAATCGGAATGTAAAACTGATGACACAGGAAACGCTCAAAACATAGACAGTAGGAAGACTCAGGCTTGCTGTACTTAACTCGGCATTTTGTCTCCTTTATTTAATTCCGATTCAATTTCTGTGTTTCATCGTCAATGGGAAGGTCGAAAGGAAACATTAAACCTGAAGAGGTGCATCGGAATGTAAAACTGGTGACCCAGGAAACGCTCAAAACATAGACAGTAGGAGGACTCAGTCTTCCTGTACTTAAGTGGGCATTGTCTCTCTTATATTTAATTCCGATGCAGTTTCTGTGTTTCATCGTCAATGGGAAGGTCCAATGGATACAGTAGACCTGTAGAGGTGCATCGGAATATAAAACTGGTGACACAGGAAACGCTCAAATCATAGACATTAGGAAGACTCAGTCTTCCTGTACTTAATTCAGCATTGAGTCTCTTATATTTAATTCCGATGCGATTTCTGTGTTTCATCGTCAATTGGAAGGTCCAAGGGATACAGTAAACCACCAGAGCTGCATCGGAATGTAAAACTGGCGACACAGTTAACGCTCGAACCATAGACCGTAAGAAGACACAGTTTTCTTGTACTTAAGTCGGCATTGTGTCTCTTATATTTAATTCCGATGCAATTTCTGTGTTTCATCGTCAATGGGAAGGTCCAAGGGGTTCAGTAAACCTGAAGAGGTGCATGGGAAGGTAAAACTAGTGACACAGGAAACGCTCAAAACATAGGCAGTAGGAAGACTCAGTCTTCCTGTACTTAAGTCGGCATTGTGTCTCTTATATTTAATTCTGATTCAATTTCTGTGTTTCATTGTCAATGGGAAGGTCCAAGGAATGCAGTAAACCTGCAGAGGTGCATCGGAATGTAAAACTGGTGACACAAGAAACGCTCAAAATATAGACAGTAGGAAGACTCAGTCTTCCTGTACTCAAGTCGGCATTGTGTCTCTTATATTTAATTCCGATGCAATTTCTGTGTTTCATCGTCAATGGGAATTTCAAATGGATACAGGAAACCTGCAGAGGTGCATCGGAATGTAAAACTGATGACACAGGAAACGCTCAAAACATAGACAGTAGGAAGACTCAGTCTTGCTGTACTTAACTCGGCATTGTGTCTCCTTTGTTTAATTCCGATGCAATTTCTGTGTTTCATCGTCAATGGGAGGGTCCAAGGGATACAGTAAACCTGCAGAGGTGCATCGGAATGTAAAACTGGTGACACAGGAAACGCTTAAAGCATAGACCATAAGAAAACTCAGATTTCTTGTACTTACGTCGGCGTTGTGACTCTTATATTTAATTCCGATGCAATTTCTGTGTTTCATCGTCAATGGGAAGGTCAAATGGACACAGTAAACCTGCAGAGGTGCATCGGAATGTAAAACTGGTGACGCAGGAAACGCTCAAAACATCGACAGTAGGAAGACTCAATCTTCCTGTACTTAAGTCGGCATTGTGTCTCTTATATTTAATTCCGATGCAATTTCTTTGTTTCATTGTCAATGTGAAGGCCCAAGGCCTACAGTAAACCTGCAGATGTGCATCGGAATGTAAAACTGGGGACACTGTAAACGCTCAAAACATAGACAGTAAGGAGACTCAGTTTTCTTGTACTTAAGTCGGCGTTGTGTCTCTTATATTTAATTCCGATGCAATTTCTGTGTTTCATCGTCAATCTGAAGGTCCAATAGATGCAGTTAACATGCAGAGGTGAATCTGAATGTCAAACTGGTGACACAGGAATCGCTCAAAACATAGACAGGAAGAAGACTCAGTCCTCCTGTACTTAAGTCGGCATTGTGTCTCTTATATTTAATTCCGATGCCATTTCTGTGTTTCATCGCCAATGGGAAGGTCCAAGGGAAACAGTAAACCTGCAGAGGTGCATCGGAATGTGAAACTGGTGACACAGGAAACGCTCAAAACATAGACCGTAAGAAGACTCAGTTTTCTTGTACTTAAGTCGGCATTGTGTCTCTTATGTTTAATTCCGATGCAATTTCTGTGTTTCATCGTCAATCTGAAGGTCCAATAGATACAGTAAACCCGCAGAGGTGCATCGGAATGTAAAACTGGTGACGCAGGAAACGCTCAAAACATCGACAGTAGGAAGACTCAATCTTCCTGTAGTTAAGTCGGCAATGTGTCTCTTATATTTAATTCCGATGCAATTTATGTGTTTCATCGTCAATTGGAAGGTCCAAGGGATACAGTAAACCTCCAGAGCTGCATGGGAATGTAAAATTGCTGACACAGGAAACGCTCAAAACGTAGACAGTAGGAAGACTCTATCTTCCTGTACTAAAGTCGGCATTGTGATTCTTATATTTAATTGCGATGCAATTTCTGTGTTTCATCGTCAATGGGAAGGTCCAACGGATACAGTAAACCTGCAGAGGTTCATCGGAATGTATAACTGGTGACACAGGAAACGCTCAAGCGATAGACAGTAGGAATACTCAGTCTTCCTGTACTTAAGCTGCATTGTGTCTCTTATATTTAATTCCGATGCAATTTCTGTGTTTCATTGTTCATGGGAAGGTCCAAGGTATTCAATAAACCTGCAGAGGTGCATCGGAATGTAAAATTGGTGACACAGGAAACGCTCAAAATATAGACATTAGGAAGGCACAGTCTTCCTGTACTTAAGTCGGCATTGTGTCTCTTATATTTAATTCCGATGCAATTTCTGTGTTTCATCGTCAATGGGAAGGTCCAAGGGATACAGAAAACCTGCAGATATGCATCGGAATGTAAAATTCCTGACACAGGAAACGCTCAAAACATCGACAGTAGGAAGACTCAGTCTTCCTGTACTTAAGTCGGCATTGTGACGATTATATTTAATTGCGATGCAATTTCTGTGTTTCATCGTCAATGGGAAGGTCCAAGGGATACAGTAAACCTGCAGAGGTGCATCGGAATGTAAAACTGGTGACACAGGAGACGCTCAAAAGATAGACAGTAGGAATACTCAGTCTTCCTGTACTTAAGTCGGCATTGTGTCTCTTATATTTAATTCCGATGCAATTTCTGTGTTTCATTGTCAGTGGGAAGGTCGAAGGGATACAGTAAACCTGCAGAGGTGCATCGGAATGTAAAACTGGTGACACAGGAAACGCTCAAAATATAGACATTAGGAAGGCTCAGTCTTCCTGTACTTAAGTCGGCATTGTGTCTCTTATATTTAATTCCGATGCAATTTCTGTGTTTCATCGTAAATGGGAAGGTCCAATGGATACAGTAAACTTGCAGAGGTGCATCGGAATGTAAAACTGGTGACGCAGGAAACGCTCAAAACATCGACAGTAGGAAGACTCAATCTTCCTGTACTTAAGTCGGCAATGTGTCTCTTATATTTAATTCCGATGCAATTTCTGTGTCTCATCGATAAAAGGGAGATCCAAGGGATACAGTAAACCTGCAGAGGTGCATCGGAATGTAAAACTGGTGATCCAGGAAACGCACAAAACATAGACAGTAGGAAGACTCAGTCTTCCTGTACCTATGTCGGCATTGTGTCTCTTATATTTAATTCCGATGCACTTTCTGTGTTTCATCGTCAATGGGAAGGTCAAATGGATACAGCAAACCTGCAGAGGTGCATCGGAATGTAAAACTGATGACACAGGAAACGCTCAAAACATAGACAGTAGGAAGACTCAGTCTTCCTGTACTTAAGTCGGCATTGTGTCTCTTATATTTAATTGAAATGCAATTTCTGTGTTTCATCGTCAATTGGAAGGTTCATGGGATAAAGTAAACCTGCAGAGCTGCATCGAAATGTAAAACTGGTGACACAGGAGACGCTCAAAAGATAGACAGTAGGAATACTCAGTCTTCCTGTACTTAAGTCGGCATTGTGTCTCTTATATTTAATTGAAATGCAATTTCTGTGTTTCATCGTCAATTGGAAGGTTCATGGGATAAAGTAAAACTGCAGAGGTGCATCGGAATGTAAAACTGGCGACACAGGAAACGCTCAAAATATAGACATTAGGAAGGCTCAGTCTTCCTGTACTTAAGTCGGCATTGTGTCTCTAATATTTAATTCCGATGCAATTTCTGTGTTTCATCTTCAATGGGAAGGTCCAAGGGATACAGTAAACCTGCAGAGGTGCATCGGAATGTAAAACTGGTGACACTGTAAACGCTCAAAACATAGACAGTAAGGAGACTCAGTTTTCTTGTACTTAAGTCGGCATTGTGTCTCTTATATTTAATTCCGATGCAATTTCTGTGTTTCATCGTCAATCTGAAGGTCCAATTGATACAGTTAACCTGTAGATGTGCATCGGAAAGTGAAACTGGTGACACAGGAAACGCTCAAAGCATCGACAGTAGGAAGACTCAAACTTCCTGTACTTATGTCGGCAATGTGTCTCTTACATTTAATTCCGATGCAATTTCTGTGTTTCATCGTCACTGTGAAGGTCCAAGGGATACAGTAAACCTGCAGAGGTGCATCGGAATCTAATACTGGTGACACCGGAAAATCTCAAAACATAGACAGTAGGAAGACTCAGTCTTCCTGTACTTCAGTCGGCATTGTGTCTCTTATATTTAATTCCGATGCCATTTCTGTGTTTAATCGCCAATGGGAAGGTCCAAGGGAAACAGTAAACCTGCAGAGGTGCATCGGAATGTAAAACTGGTGACACAGGAAACGCTCAAAACATAGACCGTAAGAAGACTCAGTTTTCTTCTACTTAAGTCGGCATTGTGTCTCTTATATTTAATTCCGATGCAATATCTGTGTTTCATCGTCAATGGGTAGGTCGAAGGGAAACAGTAAAACTGCAGAGGTGCATCGGAATGTAAAACTGGTGTCCCAGGCAACGCTCAAAACATTGACAGTAGGAAGACTCAGTCTTCCTGTACTTAAGTCGGCATTGTGTCTCTTATATTTAATTCCAATGCAATTTCTGTGTTTCTTCCTCAAAGTGAAGGTCCAAGGCATACAGTAAACCTGCAGAAGTGCATCGGAATGTAAAACTGGTGACACTGTAAACGCTCAAAACATAGACAGTAAGGAGACTCAGTCTTCCTGTACTTAAGTCGGCATTGTGTCTCTTAAATTTAATTCCGGTGCAATTTCTCTGTTTCATCAACAAAGGGAGATACAAGGGATACAGTAAACCTGCTGAGGTGCATCGGAATGAAAAACTGGTGACCCAGGAAACGCTCAAAACATCGACAGTAGGAAGACTCAGTCTTCCTGTACTTAAGTCGGCATTGTGTCTTTTATATTAAATTCCGATGCAATTTCTGTGTTTCATCGTCACTGTGAAGGTCCAAGGGATACAGTAAACCTGCAGAGGTGCATCGTAATCTAATACTGGTGACACCGGAAACGCTCAAAACATAGACAGTAGGAAGACTCAGTCTTCCTGTACTTCAGTCGGCATTGTGTCTCTTATATTTAATTCCGATGCCATTTCTGTGTTTAATCGCCAATGGGAAGGTCCAAGGGAGAAAGTAAACCTGCAGAGGTGCATCGGAATGTAAAACTGGTGACACAGGAAACGCTCAAAACATAGACCGTAAGAATACTCAGTTTCCTTGTACTTATGTCGGCATTGTGTCTCTTATATTTAATTCCGATGCAATTTCTGTCTTTCATCGTAAATGGGAAGGTGCAATGGATACAGTAAACCTGCAGAGGTGCATCGGAATGTAAAACTGGTGACGCAGGAAACGCTCAAAACATCGACAGTAGGAAGACTCAATCTTACTGTACTTAAGTCGGCAATGTGTCTCTTATATTTAATTCCGATGCAATATCTGTGTTTCATCGTCAAAAGGGAGATCCAAGGGATACAGTAAACCTGCAGAGGTGCATCGGAATGTAAAACTGGTGACCCAGGAAACGCTCAAAACATAGACAGTAGGAAGACTCAGTCTTCCAGTACCTATGTCGGCATTGTGTCTCTTATATTTAATTCCGATGCAATTTCTGTGTTTCATCGTCAATGGGAAGGTCAAATGGATACAGCAAACCTGCAGAGGTGCATCGGAATGTAAAACTGATGACACAGGAAACGCTCAAATCATAGACATTAGGAAGACTCAGTCTTCCTGTTCTTAAGTCAGCATTGAGTCTCTTATTTTTAATTCCGATGCCATTTCCGTGTTTCATCGTCAATTGGAACGTCCAAGGGATACAGTAAACCTCCAGAGCTGCATCGGAATGTAAAACTGGTGACACAGTAAACGCTCGAAACATAGACCTTAAGAAGACACAGTTTTCTTGTACTTAAGTCGGCATTGTGACTCTTATATTTAATTCCGATGCAATTTCTGTGTTTCATCGTCACTGTGAAGGTCCTTGGGATACAGAAAACCTGCAGAGGTGCATCGGAATGTAAAATTGCTGACACAGGAAACGCTCAAAACATAGACAGTAGGAAGACTCAGTCTTCCTGTACTTAAGTCGGCATTGTGACTCTTATATTTAATTGCGATGCAATTTCTGAGTTTCATCGTCAATGGGAAGGTCCAACGGATACAGTAAACCTGCAGAGGTGCATCGGAATGTAAAACTGGTGACACAGGAAACGCTCAAGAGATAGACAGTAGGAATACTCAGTCTTCCTGTACTTAAGTCGGCATTGTGTCTCTTATATTTAATTCCGATGCAATTTCTGTGTTTCATTGTCAGTGGGAAGGTCCAAGGGATACAGTAAACCTGCAGAGGTGCATCGCAATGTAAAACTGGTGACACAGGAAACGTTCAAAATATAGACAATAGGAAGGCTCAGTCTTCCTGTACTTAAGTCGGCATTGTGTCTCTTATATTTAATTCCGATGCAATTTCTGTGTTTCTTCGTCAAAAGGGAGATCCAAGGGATACAGTAAACCTGCAGAGATGCATCGGAATGAAAAACTGGTGACCCAGGAAACGTTCAAAACATAGACAGTAGGAAGACTCAGTCTTCCTGTACTTATGTCGGCATTGAGTCTCTTATATTTAATTCCGATTCACTTTCTGTGTTTCATTGTCAATGGGAAGGTCCAAGGAATACAGTAAACCTGCAGAGGTGCATCGGAATGTAAAACTGGTGACACAGGAAACGCTCAAAATATAGACAGTAGGAAGACTCACTCTTCCTGTACTTAAGTCGGCATTGTTCCTCTTATATTTAATTCCGATGCAATTTCTGTGTTTCATCGTCAATGGGAAGGTCCAATGGATACAGTAAACCTGCAGAGGTGCATCGGAATGTAAAACTGATGACACAGGAAACGCTCAAAACATAGACAGTAGGAAGACTCAGGCTTGCTGTACTTAACTCGGCATTTTGTCTCCTTTATTTAATTCCGATTCAATTTCTGTGTTTCATCGTCAATGGGAAGGTCGAAAGGAAACATTAAACCTGAAGAGGTGCATCGGAATGTAAAACTGGTGACCCAGGAAACGCTCAAAACATAGACAGTAGGAGGACTCAGTCTTCCTGTACTTAAGTGGGCATTGTCTCTCTTATATTTAATTCCGATGCAGTTTCTGTGTTTCATCGTCAATGGGAAGGTCCAATGGATACAGTAGACCTGTAGAGGTGCATCGGAATATAAAACTGGTGACACAGGAAACGCTCAAATCATAGACATTAGGAAGACTCAGTCTTCCTGTACTTAAGTCAGCATTGAGTCTCTTATATTTAATTCCGATGCGATTTCTGTGTTTCATCGTCAATTGGAAGGTCCAAGGGATACAGTAAACCACCAGAGCTGCATCGGAATGTAAAACTGGCGACACAGTTAACGCTCGAACCATAGACCGTAAGAAGACACAGTTTTCTTGTACTTAAGTCGGCATTGTGTCTCTTATATTTAATTCCGATGCAATTTCTGTGTTTCATCGTCAATGGGAAGGTCCAAGGGGTTCAGTAAACCTGAAGAGGTGCATGGGAAGGTAAAACTAGTGACACAGGAAACGCTCAAAACATAGGCAGTAGGAAGACTCAGTCTTCCTGTACTTAAGTCGGCATTGTGTCTCTTATATTTAATTCTGATTCAATTTCTGTGTTTCATTGTCAATGGGAAGGTCCAAGGAATGCAGTAAACCTGCAGAGGTGCATCGGAATGTAAAACTGGTGACACAAGAAACGCTCAAAATATAGACAGTAGGAAGACTCAGTCTTCCTGTACTCAAGTCGGCATTGTGTCTCTTATATTTAATTCCGATGCAATTTCTGTGTTTCATCGTCAATGGGAATTTCAAATGGATACAGGAAACCTGCAGAGGTGCATCGGAATGTAAAACTGATGACACAGGAAACGCTCAAAACATAGACAGTAGGAAGACTCAGTCTTGCTGTACTTAACTCGGCATTGTGTCTCCTTTGTTTAATTCCGATGCAATTTCTGTGTTTCATCGTCAATGGGAGGGTCCAAGGGATACAGTAAACCTGCAGAGGTGCATCGGAATGTAAAACTGGTGACACAGGAAACGCTTAAAGCATAGACCATAAGAAAACTCAGATTTCTTGTACTTACGTCGGCGTTGTGACTCTTATATTTAATTCCGATGCAATTTCTGTGTTTCATCGTCAATGGGAAGGTCAAATGGACACAGTAAACCTGCAGAGGTGCATCGGAATGTAAAACTGGTGACGCAGGAAACGCTCAAAACATCGACAGTAGGAAGACTCAATCTTCCTGTACTTAAGTCGGCATTGTGTCTCTTATATTTAATTCCGATGCAATTTCTTTGTTTCATTGTCAATGTGAAGGCCCAAGGCCTACAGTAAACCTGCAGATGTGCATCGGAATGTAAAACTGGGGACACTGTAAACGCTCAAAACATAGACAGTAAGGAGACTCAGTTTTCTTGTACTTAAGTCGGCGTTGTGTCTCTTATATTTAATTCCGATGCAATTTCTGTGTTTCATCGTCAATCTGAAGGTCCAATAGATGCAGTTAACATGCAGAGGTGAATCTGAATGTCAAACTGGTGACACAGGAATCGCTCAAAACATAGACAGGAAGAAGACTCAGTCCTCCTGTACTTAAGTCGGCATTGTGTCTCTTATATTTAATTCCGATGCCATTTCTGTGTTTCATCGCCAATGGGAAGGTCCAAGGGAAACAGTAAACCTGCAGAGGTGCATCGGAATGTAAAACTGGTGACACAGGAAACGCTCAAAACATAGACCGTAAGAAGACTCAGTTTTCTTGTACTTAAGTCGGCATTGTGTCTCTTATGTTTAATTCCGATGCAATTTCTGTGTTTCATCGTCAATCTGAAGGTCCAATAGATACAGTAAACCCGCAGAGGTGCATCGGAATGTAAAACTGGTGACGCAGGAAACGCTCAAAACATCGACAGTAGGAAGACTCAATCTTCCTGTAGTTAAGTCGGCAATGTGTCTCTTATATTTAATTCCGATGCAATTTATGTGTTTCATCGTCAATTGGAAGGTCCAAGGGATACAGTAAACCTCCAGAGCTGCATGGGAATGTAAAATTGCTGACACAGGAAACGCTCAAAACGTAGACAGTAGGAAGACTCTATCTTCCTGTACTAAAGTCGGCATTGTGATTCTTATATTTAATTGCGATGCAATTTCTGTGTTTCATCGTCAATGGGAAGGTCCAACGGATACAGTAAACCTGCAGAGGTTCATCGGAATGTATAACTGGTGACACAGGAAACGCTCAAGCGATAGACAGTAGGAATACTCAGTCTTCCTGTACTTAAGCTGCATTGTGTCTCTTATATTTAATTCCGATGCAATTTCTGTGTTTCATTGTTCATGGGAAGGTCCAAGGTATTCAATAAACCTGCAGAGGTGCATCGGAATGTAAAATTGGTGACACAGGAAACGCTCAAAATATAGACATTAGGAAGGCACAGTCTTCCTGTACTTAAGTCGGCATTGTGTCTCTTATATTTAATTCCGATGCAATTTCTGTGTTTCATCGTCAATGGGAAGGTCCAAGGGATACAGAAAACCTGCAGATATGCATCGGAATGTAAAATTCCTGACACAGGAAACGCTCAAAACATCGACAGTAGGAAGACTCAGTCTTCCTGTACTTAAGTCGGCATTGTGACGATTATATTTAATTGCGATGCAATTTCTGTGTTTCATCGTCAATGGGAAGGTCCAAGGGATACAGTAAACCTGCAGAGGTGCATCGGAATGTAAAACTGGTGACACAGGAGACGCTCAAAAGATAGACAGTAGGAATACTCAGTCTTCCTGTACTTAAGTCGGCATTGTGTCTCTTATATTTAATTCCGATGCAATTTCTGTGTTTCATTGTCAGTGGGAAGGTCGAAGGGATACAGTAAACCTGCAGAGGTGCATCGGAATGTAAAACTGGTGACACAGGAAACGCTCAAAATATAGACATTAGGAAGGCTCAGTCTTCCTGTACTTAAGTCGGCATTGTGTCTCTTATATTTAATTCCGATGCAATTTCTGTGTTTCATCGTAAATGGGAAGGTCCAATGGATACAGTAAACTTGCAGAGGTGCATCGGAATGTAAAACTGGTGACGCAGGAAACGCTCAAAACATCGACAGTAGGAAGACTCAATCTTCCTGTACTTAAGTCGGCAATGTGTCTCTTATATTTAATTCCGATGCAATTTCTGTGTCTCATCGATAAAAGGGAGATCCAAGGGATACAGTAAACCTGCAGAGGTGCATCGGAATGTAAAACTGGTGATCCAGGAAACGCACAAAACATAGACAGTAGGAAGACTCAGTCTTCCTGTACCTATGTCGGCATTGTGTCTCTTATATTTAATTCCGATGCACTTTCTGTGTTTCATCGTCAATGGGAAGGTCAAATGGATACAGCAAACCTGCAGAGGTGCATCGGAATGTAAAACTGATGACACAGGAAACGCTCAAAACATAGACAGTAGGAAGACTCAGTCTTCCTGTACTTAAGTCGGCATTGTGTCTCTTATATTTAATTGAAATGCAATTTCTGTGTTTCATCGTCAATTGGAAGGTTCATGGGATAAAGTAAACCTGCAGAGCTGCATCGAAATGTAAAACTGGTGACACAGGAGACGCTCAAAAGATAGACAGTAGGAATACTCAGTCTTCCTGTACTTAAGTCGGCATTGTGTCTCTTATATTTAATTGAAATGCAATTTCTGTGTTTCATCGTCAATTGGAAGGTTCATGGGATAAAGTAAAACTGCAGAGGTGCATCGGAATGTAAAACTGGCGACACAGGAAACGCTCAAAATATAGACATTAGGAAGGCTCAGTCTTCCTGTACTTAAGTCGGCATTGTGTCTCTAATATTTAATTCCGATGCAATTTCTGTGTTTCATCTTCAATGGGAAGGTCCAAGGGATACAGTAAACCTGCAGAGGTGCATCGGAATGTAAAACTGGTGACACTGTAAACGCTCAAAACATAGACAGTAAGGAGACTCAGTTTTCTTGTACTTAAGTCGGCATTGTGTCTCTTATATTTAATTCCGATGCAATTTCTGTGTTTCATCGTCAATCTGAAGGTCCAATTGATACAGTTAACCTGTAGATGTGCATCGGAAAGTGAAACTGGTGACACAGGAAACGCTCAAAGCATCGACAGTAGGAAGACTCAAACTTCCTGTACTTATGTCGGCAATGTGTCTCTTACATTTAATTCCGATGCAATTTCTGTGTTTCATCGTCACTGTGAAGGTCCAAGGGATACAGTAAACCTGCAGAGGTGCATCGGAATCTAATACTGGTGACACCGGAAAATCTCAAAACAAAGACAGTAGGAAGACTCAGTCTTCCTGTACTTCAGTCGGCATTGTGTCTCTTATATTTAATTCCGATGCCATTTCTGTGTTTAATCGCCAATGGGAAGGTCCAAGGGAAACAGTAAACCTGCAGAGGTGCATCGGAATGTAAAACTGGTGACACAGGAAACGCTCAAAACATAGACCGTAAGAAGACTCAGTTTTCTTCTACTTAAGTCGGCATTGTGTCTCTTATATTTAATTCCGATGCAATATCTGTGTTTCATCGTAAATGGGAAGGTCCAATGGATACAGTAAACCTGCAGAGGTGCATCGGAATGTAAAACTGGTGACGCAGGAAACGCTCAAAGCATCGACAGTAGGAAGACTCAATCTTCCTGTACTTATGTCGGCAATGTGTCTCTTACATTTAATTCCGATGCAATTTCTGTGTTTCATCGTCAAAAGAGAGATCCAAAGGATACAGTAAACCTGCAGAGGTGCATCGGAATGTCAAACTGGTGACCCAGGAAACGCTCAAAACATAGGCAATAGGAAGACTCAGTCTTCCTGTACTTATGTCGGCATTGTGTCTCTTATATTTAATTCCGATGCAATT
This sequence comes from Schistocerca nitens, assembly GCF_023898315.1. Classification (NCBI taxonomy): domain Eukaryota; kingdom Metazoa; phylum Arthropoda; class Insecta; order Orthoptera; family Acrididae; genus Schistocerca; species Schistocerca nitens. The sequence continues at coordinate 8,977,513 of NC_064617.1, read as the reverse complement.
TCTGTGTTTCATCGTCAATGGGAAGGTCAAATGGATAGAGCAAACCTGCAGAGGTGCATCGGAATGTAAAACTGATGTCACAGGAAACGCTCAAAACATAGACAGTAGGAAGACTCAGTCTTGCTGTACTTAACTCGGCATTGTGTCTCCTTTATTTAATTCCGATGCAATTTCTGTGTTTCATCGTCAATGGGTAGGTCGAAGGGAAACAGTAAAACTGCAGAGGTGCATCGGAATGTAAAACTGGTGTCCCAGGCAACGCTCAAAACATTGACAGTAGGAAGACTCAGTCTTCCTGTACTTAAGTCGGCATTGTGTCTCTTATATTTAATTCCAATGCAATTTCTGTGTTTCTTCGTCAATGTGAAGGTCCAAGGCATACAGTAAACCTGCAGAAGTGCATCGGAATGTAAAACTGGTGACACTGTAAACGCTCAAAACATAGACAGTAAGGAGACTCAGTCTTCCTGTACTTAAGTCGGCATTGTGTCTCTTAAATTTAATTCCGGTGCAATTTCTCTGTTTCATCAACAAAGGGAGATACAAGGGATACAGTAAACCTGCTGAGGTGCATCGGAATGAAAAACTGGTGACCCAGGAAACGCTCAAAACATCGACAGTAGGAAGACTCAGTCTTCCTGTACTTAAGTCGGCATTGTGTCTTTTATATTAAATTCCGATGCAATTTCTGTGTTTCATCGTCACTGTGAAGGTCCAAGGGATACAGTAAACCTGCAGAGGTGCATCGTAATCTAATACTGGTGACACCGGAAACGCTCAAAACATAGACAGTAGGAAGACTCAGTCTTCCTGTACTTCAGTCGGCATTGTGTCTCTTATATTTAATTCCGATGCCATTTCTGTGTTTAATCGCCAATGGGAAGGTCCAAGGGAGAAAGTAAACCTGCAGAGGTGCATCGGAATGTAAAACTGGTGACACAGGAAACGCTCAAAACATAGACCGTAAGAAGACTCAGTTTCCTTGTACTTATGTCGGCATTGTGTCTCTTATATTTAATTCCGATGCAATTTCTGTCTTTCATCGTAAATGGGAAGGTGCAATGGATACAGTAAACCTGCAGAGGTGCATCGGAATGTAAAACTGGTGACGCAGGAAACGCTCAAAACATCGACAGTAGGAAGACTCAATCTTACTGTACTTAAGTCGGCAATGTGTCTCTTATATTTAATTCCGATGCAATATCTGTGTTTCATCGTCAAAAGGGAGATCCAAGGGATACAGTAAACCTGCAGAGGTGCATCGGAATGTAAAACTGGTGACCCAGGAAACGCTCAAAACATAGACAGTAGGAAGACTCAGTCTTCCAGTACCTATGTCGGCATTGTGTCTCTTATATTTAATTCCGATGCAATTTCTGTGTTTCATCGTCAATGGGAAGGTCAAATGGATACAGCAAACCTGCAGAGGTGCATCGGAATGTAAAACTGATGACACAGGAAACGCTCAAATCATAGACATTAGGAAGACTCAGTCTTCCTGTTCTTAAGTCAGCATTGAGTCTCTTATTTTTAATTCCGATGCCATTTCCGTGTTTCATCGTCAATTGGAACGTCCAAGGGATACAGTAAACCTCCAGAGCTGCATCGGAATGTAAAACTGGTGACACAGTAAACGCTCGAAACATAGACCTTAAGAAGACACAGTTTTCTTGTACTTAAGTCGGCATTCTGACTCTTATATTTAATTCCGATGCAATTTCTGTGTTTCATCGTCACTGTGAAGGTCCTTGGGATACAGAAAACCTGCAGAGGTGCATCGGAATGTAAAATTGCTGACACAGGAAACGCTCAAAACATAGACAGTAGGAAGACTCAGTCTTCCTGTACTTAAGTCGGCATTGTGACTCTTATATTTAATTGCGATGCAATTTCTGAGTTTCATCGTCAATGGGAAGGTCCAACGGATACAGTAAACCTGCAGAGGTGCATCGGAATGTAAAACTGGTGACACAGGAAACGCTCAAGAGATAGACAGTAGGAATACTCAGTCTTCCTGTACTTAAGTCGGCATTGTGTCTCTTATATTTAATTCCGATGCAATTTCTGTGTTTCATTGTCAATGGGAAGGTCCAAGGGATACATTAAACCTGCAGAGGTGCATCGGAATGTAAAACCGGTGACACAGGAAACGCTTAAAATATAGACATTAGGATGACTCAGTCTTCCTGTACTTAAGTCGGCATTGTGTCTCTTATATTTAATTCCCATGCCATTTCAGTGTTTCATCGCCAATGGGAAGGTCCAAGGGAAACAGTAAACCTGCAGATGTGCATCGGAATGTAAAACTGGTGACACAGGAAACGCTCAAAACATAGACCGTAAGAAGACTCAGTTTTCTTGTACTTAAGTCGGCATTGTGTCTCTTATATTTAATTCCAATGCAATTTCTGTGTTTCTTCGTCAATGTGAAGGTCCAAGGCATACAGTAAACCTGCAGAAGTGCATCGGAATGTAAAACTGGTGACACTGTAAACGCTCAAAACATAGACAGTAAGGAGACTCAGTCTTCCTGTACTTAAGTCGGCATTGTGTCTCTTAAATTTAATTCCGGTGCAATTTCTCTGTTTCATCAACAAAGGGAGATACAAGGGATACAGTAAACCTGCTGAGGTGCATCGGAATGAAAAACTGCTGACCCAGGAAACGCTCAAAACATAGACAGTAGGAAGACTCAGTCTTCCTGTACTTAAGTCGGCATTGTGTCTTTTATATTTAATTCCGATGCAATTTCTGTGTTTCATCGTCAATCTGAAGGTCCAATGGATACAGTTAACCTGTAGACGTGCATCGGAAAGTCAAACTGGTGACACAGGAAACGCTAAAATCATAGACTGGAAGAAGACTAAGTCTTCCTGTACTTAAGTCGGCATTGTGTCTCTTATATTTAATTCCGATGCAATTTCTGTGTTTCATCGTCACTGTGAAGGTCCAAGGGATACAGTAAACCTGCAGAGGTGCATCGGAATCTAATACTGGTGACACCGGAAACGCACAAAACATTGACAGTAGGAAGACTCAGTCTTCCTGTACTTCAGTCGGCATTGTGTCTCTTATATTTAATTCCGATGCCATTTCTGTGTTTAATCTCCAATGGGAAGGTCAAAGGAAACAGTAAACCTGCGGAGGTGCATCGGAATGTAAAACTGGTGACACAGGAAACGCTCAAAACATAGATCGTAAGAAGACCCAGTTTTCTTGTACTTAAGCCGGCATTGTGTCTCTTATATTTAATTCCGATGCAATTTCTGTGTTTCATCGTAAATGGGAAGATCCAATGGATACAGTAAACCTGCAGAGGTGCATCGGAATGTAAAACTGGTGACGCAGGAAACGCTCAAAACATCGACAGTAGGAAGACTCAATCTTCCTGTACTTAAGTCGGCAATGTGTCTCTTATATTTAATTCCGATGCAATTTCAGTGTTTCATCGTCAAAAGGGAGATCCAAAGGATACAGTAAACGTGCAGAGGTGCATCGGAATGTAAAACTGGTGACCCAGGAAACGCTCAAAACATAGGCAGTAGGAAGACTCAGTCTTCCTGTGCTTATGTCGGCATTGTGTCTCTTATATTTAATTCCGATGCAATTTCTGTGTTTCATCGTCAATGGGAAGGTCAAATGGATACAGCAAACCTGCAGAGGTGCATCGGAATGTAAAACTGATGACACAGGAAACGCTCAAAACATAGACAGTAGGAAGACTCAGTCTTGCTGTACTTAACTCGGCATTGTGTCTCCTTTATTTAATTCCGATGCAATTTCTGTGTTTCATCGTCAATGGGAAGTTCGAAGGGAAACAGTAAACCTGCAGAGGTGCATCGGAATGTGAAACTGGTGACCCAGAAAACGCTCAAAACATTGACAGTAGGAAGACTCAGTCTTCCTGTACTTAAGTCGGTATTGTGTCTCTTATATTTAATTCCGATGCAATTTCTGTGTTTCATCGTCAATGGGAAGGTCTAATGGATACAGTAAACTTGCAGAGGTGCATCGGAATATAAAACTGGTCACACAGCAAACGCTCAAATCATAGACATTAGGAAGACTCAGTCTTCCTGTACTTAAGTCAGCATTGAGTCTCTTATATTTCATTCCGATGCAATTTCCGTGTTTCATCGTCAATTGGAAGGTCCAAGGGATACAGTAAACCTCCATAGCTGCATCGGAATGTAAAACTGGTGACACAGGAAACGCTCAAAACATAGACCGTAAGAAGACTCAGTTTTCTTGTACTTAAGTCGGCATTGTGTCTCTTATATTTAATTCCAATGCAATTTCTGTGTTTCTTCGTCAATGTGAAGGTCCAAGGCATACAGTAAACCTGCAGAAGTGCATCGGAATGTAAAACTGGTGACACTGTAAACGCTCAAAACATAGACAGTAAGGAGACTCAGTCTTCCTGTACTTAAGTCGGCATTGTGTCTCTTAAATTTAATTCCGGTGCAATTTCTCTCTTTCATCAACAAAGGGAGATACAAGGGATACAGTAAACCTGCTGAGGTGCATCGGAATGAAAAACTGGTGACCCAGGAAACGCTCAAAACATAGACAGTAGGAAGACTCAGTCTTCCTGTACTTAAGTCGGCATTGTGTCTTATATATTTAATTCCGATGCAATTTCTGTGTTTCATCGTCACTGTGAAGGTCCAAGGGATACAGTAAACCTGCAGAGGTGCATCGTAATCTAATACTGGTGACACCGGAAACGCTCAAAACATAGACAGTAGGAAGACTCAGTCTTCCTGTACTTCAGTCGGCATTGTGTCTCTTATATTTAATTCCGATGCCATTTCTGTGTTTAATCGCCAATGGGAAGGTCCAAGGGAAAAAGTAAACCTGCAGAGGTGCATCGGAATGTAAAACTGGTGACACAGGAAACGCTCAAAACATAGACCGTAAGAAGACTCAGTTTCCTCGTACTTATGTCGGCATTGTGTCTCTTATATTTAATTCCGATGCAATTTCTGTGTTTCATCGTAAATGGGAAGGTGCAATGGATACAGTAAACCTGCAGAGGTGCATCGGAATGTAAAACTGGTGACGCAGGAAACGCTCAAAACATCGACAGTAGGAAGACTCAATCTTACTGTACTTAAGTCGGCAATGTGTCTCTTATATTTAATTCCGATGCAATATCTGTGTTTCATCGTCAAAAGGGAGATCCAAGGGATACAGTAAACCTGCAGAGGTGCATCGGAATGTAAAACTGGTGACCCAGGAAACGCTCAAAACATAGACAGTAGGAAGACTGAGTCTTCCAGTACCTATGTCTTCATTGTGTCTCTTATATTTAATTCCGATGCAATTTCTGTGTTTCATCGTCAATGGGAAGGTCAAATGGATACAGCAAACCTGCAGAGGTGCATCGGAATGTAAAACTGATGACACAGGAAACGCTCAAAACATAGACAGTAGGAAGACTCAGTCTTGCTGTACTTAACTCGGCATTGTGTCTCCTTTATTTAATTCCGAAGCAATTTCTGTGTTTCATCGTCAATGGGAAGGTCCAATGGATACAGTAAACCTGCAGAGGTGCATCGAAATATAAAATAGGTGACACAGGAAACGCTCAATTCATAGACATTAAGAAGACTCAGTCTTCCTGTACTTAAGTCAGCATTGAGTCTATTATATTTAATTCAAATACAATTTCTGTGTTTCGTCGTCAATTGGAAGGTTCATGGGATACAGTAAACCTGCAGAGGTGCATCGGAATGTAAAACTGGTGACACAGGAGACGCTCAAAAGATAGACAGTAGGAATACTCAGTCTTCCTGTACTTAAGTCGGCATTGTGTCTCTTATATTTAATTCCGATGCAATTTCTGTGTTTCATTGTCAGTGGGAAGGTCCAAGGGATACAGTAAACCTGCAGAGGTGCAACGGAATGTAAAACTGGTGACACAGGAAACGCTCAAAATATAGACATTACGAAGGCGCAGTCTTCCTGTACTTAAGTCGGCATTTTGTCTCTTATATTTAATTCCGATGCATTTTCTGTGTTTCATCTTCAATGGGAAGGTCCAAGGGATACAGTAAACCTGCAGAGGTGCATCGGAAATTAAAACTGGTGACACTGTAAACGCTCAAAACATAGACAGTAAGGAGACTCAGTTTTCTTGTACTTAAGTCGGCATTGTGTCTCTTATAATTAATTCCGATGCAATTTCTGTGTTTCATCGTCAATCTGAAGGTCCAATGGATACAGTTAACCTGTAGACGTGCATCGGAAAGTCAAACTGGTGACACAGGAAACGCTAAAATCATAGACTGGAAGAAGACTAAGTCTTCCTGTACTTAAGTTGGCATTGTGTCTCTTATATTTAATTCCGATGCAATTTCTGTGTTTCATCGTCACTGTGAAGGTCCAAGGGATACAGTAAACCTGCAGAGGTGCATCGGAATCTAATACTGGTGACACCGGAAACGCACAAAACATTGACAGTAGGAAGACTCAGTCTTCCAGTACTTCAGTCGGCATTGTGTCTCTTATATTTAATTCCGATGCCATTTCTGTGTTTAATCTCCAATGGGAAGGTCAAAGGAAACAGTAAACCTGCGGAGGTGCATCGGAATGTAAAACTGGTGACACAGGAAACGCTCAAAACATAGATCGTAAGAAGACCCAGTTTTCTTGTACTTAAGTCGGCATTGTGTCTCTTATATTTAATTCCGATGCAATTTCTGTGTTTCATCGTAAATGGGAAGGTCCAATGGATACAGTAAACCTGCAGAGGTGCATCGGAATGTAAAACTGGTGACGCAGGAAACGCTCAAAACATCGACAGTAGGAAGACTCAATCTTCCTGTACTTAAGTCGGCAATGTGTCTCTTATATTTAATTCCGATGCAATTTCAGTGTTTCATCGTCAAAAGGGAGATCCAAAGGATACAGTAAACGTGCAGAGGTGCATCGGAATGTAAAACTGGTGACCCAGGAAACGCTCAAAACATAGGCAGTAGGAAGACTCAGTCTTCCTGTACTTATGTCGGCATTGTGTCTCTTATATTTAATTCCGATGCAATTTCTGTGTTTCATCGTCAATGGGAAGGTCAAATGGATACAGCAAACCTGCAGAGGTGCATCGGAATGTAAAACTGATGACACAGGAAACGCTCAAAACATAGACAGTAGGAAGACTCAGTCTTGCTGTACTTAACTCGGCATTGTGTCTCCTTTATTTAATTCCGATGCAATTTCTGTGTTTCATCGTCAATGGGAAGTTCGAAGGGAAACAGTAAACCTGCAGAGGAGCATCGGAATGTAAAACTGGTGACCCAGGAAACGCTCAAAACATTGACAGTAGGAAGACTCAGTCTTCCTGTACTTAAGTCGGTATTGTGTCTCTTATATTTAATTCCGATGCAATTTCTGTGTTTCATCGTCAATGGGAAGGTCTAATGGATACAGTAAACCTGCAGAGGTGCATCGGAATATAAAACTGGTCACACAGCAAACGCTCAAATCATAGACATTAGGAAGACTCAGTCTTCCTGTACTTAAGTCAGCATTGAGTCTCTTATATTTCATTCCGATGCAATTTCCGTGTTTCATCGTCAATTGGAAGGTCCAAGGGATACAGTAAACCTCCATAGCTGCATCGGAATGTAAAACTGGTGACACAGTAAACGCTCGAAACATAGACCTTAATAAGACCCAGTTTTCTTGTACTTAAGTCGGCATTGTGACTCTTATATTTAATTCCGATGCAATTTCAGTGTTTCATCGTCAATGGGAAGGTCCAAGGGATACAGTAAACGTGCAGAGGTGCATCGGAATGTAAAACCGGTGACACAGGAAACGCTTAAAATATAGACATTAGGATGACTCAGTTTTCCTGTACTTAAGTCGGCATTGTGTCTCTTACATTTAATTCCGATGCCATTTCTGTGTTTCATCGCCAATGGGAAGGTCCAAGGGAAACATTAAACCTGCAGATGTGCATCGGAATGTAAAACTGGTGACACAGGAAACGCTCAAAGCATAGACCGTAAGATGACTCAGTTTTCTTGTACTTAAGTCGCAATTGTGTCTCTTATATTTAATTCCGATGCAATTTCTGTGTTTCATCGTCAATGGGAAGGTCCAATGGATACGGTAAACCTGCAAAGGTGCATCGGAATGTAAAACCGGTGACACAGGAAACGCTTAAAATATAGACATTAGGATGACTCAGTTTTCCTGTACTTAAGTCGGCAATGTGTCTCTTATATTTAACACCGATGCAATTTCTGTGTTTCATCGTCAAAAGGGAGATCCAAAAGATACAGTAAACCTGCAGAGATGCATCGGAATGTAAAACTGGTGACGCAGGAAACGCTCAAAACATAGGCAGTAGGAAGACTCAGTCTTCCTGTACTTATGTCGGCATTGTGTCTCTTATATTTAATTCCGATGCAATTTCTGTGTTTCATCGTCAATGGGAAAGACAAATGGATACAGCAAACCTGCAGAGGTGAATCGGAATGTAAAACTGATGACACAGGAAACGCTCAAAACATAGACAGTAGGAAGACTCAGTCTTGCTGTACTTAACTCGGCATTGTGTCTCCTTTATTTAATTCCGATGCAATTTCTGTGTTTCATCGTCAATGGGAAGGTCAAAGGGAAACAGTAAAACTGCAGAGCTGCATCGGAATGTAAAACTGGTGACCCAGGAAACGCTCAAAACATTGACAGTAGGAAGACTCAGTCTTCCTGTACTTAAGTCGGCATTGTGTCTCTTATATTTAATTCCGATGCAATTTCTGTGTTTCATCGTCAATGGGAAGGTCCAATGGATACAGTAAACCTGCAGAGGTGCATCGGAATATAAAACTGGTCACACAGGAAACGCTCAAATCATAGACATTAGGAAGGCTCAGTCTTCCTGTACTTAAGTCAGCATTGAGTCTCTTATATTTAATTCCGATGCAATTTCCGTGTTTCATCGTCAATTGGAAGGTCCAAGGGATACAGTAAGCCTCCAGAGCTGCATCGGAATGTAAAACTGGTGACACAGTAAACGCTCGAAACATAGACCTTAAGAAGACACAGTTTTCTTGTACTTAAGTCGGCATTGTGACTCTTATATTTAATTCCGATGCAATTTCTGTGTTTCGTCGTCACTGTGAAGATCCAAGGGATACAGAAAACCTGCAGAAGTGCATCGGAATGTAAAATTGCTGACACAGGAAACGCTCAAAACATAGACAGTAGGAAGACTCAGTCTTCCTGTACTTAAGTCGGCATTGTGACTCTTATATTTAATTCCGATGCAATTTCTGAGTTTCATCGTCAATGGGAAGGTCCAACGGATACAGTAAACCTGCAGAGGTGCATCGGAATGTAAAACTGGTGACACAGGAAACGCTCAAGCGATAGACAGTAGGAATACTCAGTCTTCCTGTACTTTAGTCGGCATTGTGTTTCTTATATTTAATTCCGATGCAATTTCTGTGTTTCATTGTCGATGGGAAGGTCCAAGGGATACAGCAAACCTGCAGAGGTGCATCGGAATGTAAAAACGGGGACACAGGAAACGCTTAAAATATAGACATTAGGATGACTCAGTCTTCCTGTACTTAAGTCGGCATTGTGTCTCTTATATTTAATTCCGATGCAATTTCTGTGTTTCATTGTCAATGGGAATGTCCAAAGGATACAGTAAACCTGCAGAGGTGCATCGAAATATAAAATAGGTGACACAGGAAACGCTCAATTCATAGACATTAGGAAGACTCAGTCTTCCTGTACTTAAGTCAGCATTGAGTCTCTTATATTTAATTCCGATGCCATTTCTGTGTTTCATCGTCAATGGGAAGGTCCAATGGATACAGTAAACCTGCAGAGGTGCATCGGAATATAAAACTGGTCACACAGGAAACGCTCAAATCATAGACATTAAGAAGACTCAGTCTTCCTGTACTTAAGTCAGCATTGAGTCTCTTATATATAATTCCGATGCAATTTCCGTGTTTCATCGTCAATTGGAAGGTCCAAGGGATACAGTAAACCTCCAGAGCTGCATCGGAATGTAAAACTGGTGACACAGTAAACGCTCGAAACATAGACCTTAAGAAGACACAGTTTTCTTGTACTTAAGTCGGCATTGTGACCCTTATATTTAATTCCGATGCAATTTCTGTGTTTCATCGTCACTGTGAAGGTCCAAGGGATACAGTAAACCTGCAGAGGTGCATCGCAATGTAAAACTGGTGACACTGTAAACGCTCAAAACATAGACAGTAAGGAGACTCAGTTTTCTTGTACTTAAGTCGGCATTGTGTCTCTTATATTTAATTCCGAGTCAATTTCTGTGTTTCATCGTCAATGTGAAGGTCCAATGGATACAGTTAACCTGTAGATGTGCATCGGAAAGTCAAACTGGTGACACAGGAAACGCTCAAAACATAGAGTGGAAGAAGACTCAGTCTTCCTGTACTTCAGTCGGCATTGTGTCTCTTATATATAATTCCGATGCAATTTCTGTGTTTCATCGTCACTGTGAAGGTCCAAGGGATACAGTAAACCTGCAGAAGTGCATCGGAATCTAATACTGGTGACACCGGAAAATCTCAAAACATAGACAGTAGGAAGGCTCAGTCTTCCTGTACTTCAGTCGGCATTGTGTCTCTTATATTTAATTCCGATGCCATTTCTGTGTTTAATCGCCAATGGGAAGGTCCAAGGGAAACAGTAAACCTGCAGAGGTGCATCGGAATGTAAAACTGGTGACACAGGAAACGCTCAAAACATAGATCGTAAGAAGACTCAGTTTTCTTGTACTTAAGTCGGCATTGTGTCTCTTATATTTAATTCCGATGCAATTTCTGTGTTTCATCGTAAATGGGAAGGTCCAATGGATACAGTAAACCTGCAGAGGTGCATCGGAATGTAAAACTGGTGACGCAGGAAACGCTCAAAACATCGACAGTAGGAAGACTAAATCTTCCTGTACTTAAATCGGCAATGTGTCTCTTATATTTAATTCCGATGCAATTTCTGTGTTTCATCGTCAATGGGAAGGTCAAATGGAAACAGCAAACCTGCAGAGGTGCATCGGAATGTAAAAGTGATGACACAGGAAACGCTCAAAACATATACAATAGGAAGACTCAGTCTTGCTGTACTTAACTCGGCATTGTGTCTCCTTTATTTAATTCCGATGCAATTTCTGTGTTTCGTCGTCAATGGGAAGGTCGAAGGGAAACAGTAAAACTGCAGAGGTGCATCGGAATGTAAAACTGGTGACCCAGGAAACGCTCAAAACATTGACAGTAGGAAGACTCAGTCTTCCTGTACTTAAGTCGGCATTGTGTCTCTTATATTTAATTCCGATGCAATTTCTGTGTTTCATCGTCACTGGGAAGGTCCAATGGATACAGTAAACCTGCAGAGGTGCATCGGAATATAAAACTGGTCACACAGGAAACGCTCAAATCATAGACATTAGGAAGGCTCAGTCTTCCTGTACTTAAATCAGCATTGAGTCTCTTATATTTAATTCCGATGCAATTTCCGTGTTTCATCGTCAATTGGAAGGTCCAAGGGATACAGTAAGCCTCCAGAGCTGCATCGGAATGTAAAACTGGTGACACAGTAAACGCTCGAAACATAGACCTTAAGAAGACACAGTTTTCTTGTACTTAAGTCGGCATTGTGACTCTTATATCTAATTCCGATGCAATTTCTGTGTTTCGTCGTCACTGTGAAGATCCAAGGGATACAGAAAACCTGCAGAAGTGCATCGGAATGTAAAATTGCTGACACAGGAAACGCTCAAAACATAGACAGTAGGAAGACTCAGTCTTCCTGTACTTAAGTCGGCATTGTGACTCTTATATTTAATTCCGATGCAATTTCTGAGTTTCATCGTCAATGGGAAGGTCCAACGGATACAGTAAACCTGCAGAGGTGCATCGGAATGTAAAACTGGTGACACAGGAAACGCTCAAGCGATAGACATTAGGAATACTCAGTCTTCCTGTACTTTAGTTGGCATTGTGTTTCTTATATTTAATTCCAATGCAATTTCTGTGTTTCATTGTCGATGGGAAGGTCCAAGGGATACAGCAAACCTGCAGAGGTGCATCGGAATGTAAAAACGGGGACACAGGAAACGCTTAAAATATAGACATTACGATGACTCAGTCTTCCTGTACTTAAGTCGGCATTGTGTCTCTTATATTTAATTCCGATGCAATTTCTGTGTTTCATTGTCAATGGGAATGTCCAAAGGATACAGTAAACCTGCAGATGTGCATCGAAATATAAAATAGGTGACACAGGAAACGTTCAATTCATAGACATTAGGAAGACTCAGTCTTCCTGTACTTAAGTCAGTATTGAGTCTCTTATATTTAATTCCGATGCCATTTCTGTGTTTCATCGTCAATGGGAAGGTCCAATGGATACAGTAAACCTGCAGAGGTGCATCGGAATATAAAACTGGTCACACAGGAAACGCTCAAATCATAGACATTAAGAAGACTCAGTCTTCCTGTACTTAAGTCAGCATTGAGTCTCTTATATATAATTCCGATGCAATTTCCGTGTTTCATCGTCAATTGGAAGGTCCAAGGGATACAGTAAACCTCCAGAGCTGCATCGGAATGTAAAACTGGTGACACAGTAAACGCTCGAAACATAGACCTTAAGAAGACACAGTTTTCTTGTACTTAAGTCGGCATTGTGACTCTTATATTTAATTCCGATGCAATTTCTGTGTTTCATCGTCACTGTGAAGGTCCAAGGGATACAGTAAACCTGCAGAGGTGCATCGCAATGTAAAACTGGTGACACTGTAAACGCTCAAAACATAGACAGTAAGGAGACTCAGTTTTGTTGTACTTAAGTCGGAATTGTGTCTCTTATATTTAATTCCGAGTCAATTTCTGTGTTTCATCGTCAATGTGAAGGTCCAATGGATACAGTTAACCTGTAGATGTGCATCGGAAAGTCAAACTGGTGACACAGGAAACGCTCAAAACATAGAGTGGAAGAAGACTCAGTCTTCCTGTACTTCAGTCGGCATTGTGTCTCTTATATATAATTCCGATGCAATTTCTGTGTTTCATCGTCACTGTGAAGGTCCTAGGGATACAGTAAACCTGCAGAAGTGCATCGGAATCTAATACTGGTGACACCGGAAAATCTCAAAACATAGACAGTAGGAAGGCTCAGTCTTCCTGTACTTCAGTCGGCATTGTGTCTCTTATATTTAATTCCGATGCCATTTCTGTGTTTAATCGCCAATGGGAAGGTCCAAGGGAAACAGTAAACCTGCAGAGGTGCATCGGAATGTAAAACTGATGACACAGGAAACGCTCAAAACATAGATCGTAAGAAGACTCAGTTTTCTTGTACTTAAGTCGGCATTGTGTCTCTTATATTTAATTCCGATGCAATTTCTGTGTTTCATCGTAAATGGGAAGGTCCAATGGATACATTAAACCTGCAGAGGTGCATCGGAATGTAAAACTGGTGACGCAGGAAACGCTCAAAACATCGACAGTAGGAAGACTAAATCTTCCTGTACTTAAATCGGCAATGTGTCTCTTATATTTAATTCCGATGCAATTTCTGTGTTTCATCGTCAATGGGAAGGTCAAATGGAAACAGCAAACCTGCAGAGGTGCATCGGAATGTAAAAGTGATGACACAGGAAACGCTCAAAACATAGACAATAGGAAGACTCAGTCTTGCTGTACTTAAATCGGCATTGTGTCTCCTTTATTTAATTCCGATGCATTTTCTGTGTTTCGTCGTCAATGGGAAGGTCGAAGGGAAACAGTAAAACTGCAGAGGTGCATCGGAATGTAAAACTGGTGACCCAGGAAACGCTCAAAACATTGACAGTAGGAAGACTCAGTCTTCCTGTATTTAAGTCGGCATTGTGTCTCTTATATTTAATTCCGATGCAATTTCTGTGTTTTATCGTCAATGGGAAGGTCCAATGGATACAGTAAACCTGCAGAGGTGCATCGGAATATAAAAGTGGTCACACAGGAAACGCTCAAATCATAGACATTAGGAAGACTCAGTCTTCCTGTACTTAAGTCAGCATTGAGTCTCTTATATTTAATTCCGATGCAATTTCCGTGTTTCATCGTCAATTGGAACGTCCAAGGGATACAGTAAACCTCCAGAGCTGCATCGGAATGTAAAACTGGTGACACAGTAAACGCTCGAAACATAGACCTTAAGAAGACACAGTTTTCTTGTACTTAAGTCGGCATTGTGACTCTTATATTTTATTCCGATGCAATTCATGTGTTTCATCGTCACTGTGAAGGTCCAAGGGATACAGAAAACCTGCAGAGGTGCATCGGAATGTAAAATTGCTGACACAGGAAACGCTGAAAACATAGACAGTAGGAAGACTCAGTCTTCCTGTACTTAAGTCGGCATTGTGACTCTTATATTTAATTGCGATGCAATTTCTGAGTTTCATCGTCAATGGGAAGGTCCAACGGATACAGTAAACCTGCAGAGGTGCATCGGAATGTAAAACTGGTGACACAGGAAACGCTCAAGAGATAGACAGTAGGAATACTCAGTCGTCCTGTACTTAAGTCGGCATTGTGTCTCTTATATTTAATTCCGATGCAATTTCTGTGTTTCATCGTTAAAGGGAGATCCAAGGGATACAGTAAACCTGCTGAGGTGCATCGGAATGAAAAACTGGTGACCCAGGAAACGCTCAAAACATAGACAGTAGGAAGACTCAGTCTTCCTGTAGTTAAGTCGGCATTGTGTCTTTTATATTTAATTCCGATGCAATTTCTGTGTTTCATCGTCACTGTGAAGGTCCAAGGGATACAGTAAACCTGCAGAGGTGCATCGGAAACTAATACTGGTGACACCGGAAACGCTCAAAACAAAGACAGTAGGAAGACTCAGTCTTCCTGTACTTCAGTCGGCATTGTGTCTCTTATATTTAATTTCGATGCCATTTCTGTGTTTAATCGCCAATCGGCAGGTCCAAGGGAAACAGTAAACCTGCAGAGGTGCATCGGAATGTAAAACTGGTGACACAGGAAACGCTCAAAACATAGACCGTAAGAAGACTCAGTTTTCTTGTACTTAAGTCGGCATTGTGTCTCTTATATTTAATTCCGATGCAATTTCTGTGTTTCATCGTAAATGGGAAGGTCCAATGGATAGAGTAAACCTGCAGAGGTGCATCGGAATGTAAAACTGGTGACACAGGAGACGCTCAAGAGATAGACAGTAGGAATACTCAGTCTTCCTGTACTTAAGTCGTCATTGTGTCTCTTATATTTAATTCCGATGCAATTTCTGTGTTTCATCGTAAATGGGAAGGTCCAATGGATACAGTAAACCTGCAGAGGTGCATCGGAATGTAAAACTGGTGACGCAGGAAACGCTCAAAACATCGACAGTAGGAAGACTCAATCTTCCTGTACTTAAGTCGGCAATGTTTCTCTTATATTTAATTCCGATGCAATTTCTGTGTTTCATCGTCAAAAGGGAGATCCAAAGGATACAGTAAACCTGCAGACGTGCATCGGAATGTAAAACTGGTGACCCAGGAAACGCTCAAAACATAGGCAGTAGGAAGACTCAGTCTTCCTGTACTTATGTCGGCATTGTGTCTCTTATATTTAATTCCGATGCAATTTCTGTGTTTCATCGTCAATGGGAAGGTCAAATGGATACAGCAAACCTGCAGAGGTGCATCGGAATGTAAAACTGATGACACAGGAAACGCTCAAAACATAGACAGTAGGAAGACTCAGTCTTGCTGTACTTAACTCGGCATTGTGTCTCCTTTATTTAATTCCGATGCAATTTCTGTGTTTCATCGTCAATGGGAAGGTCGAAGGGAAACAGTAAACCTGCAGAGGTGCATCGGAATGTAAAACTGGTGACACAGGAAACGCTCAAAACATTGACAGTAGGAAGACTCAGTCTTCCTGTACTTAAGTCGGCATTGTGTCTCTTATATTTAATTCCGATGCAATTTCTGTGTTTCATCGTCAATGGGAAGGTCCAATGGATACAGTAAACCTGCAGAGGTGCATCGGAATATAAAACTGGTCACACAGGAAACGCTCAAATCATAGACATTAGGAAGACTCAGTCTTCCTGTACCTAAGTCAGCATTGAGTCTCTTATATTTAATTCCTATGCAATTTCCGTCTTTCATCGTCAATTGGAAGGTCCAAGGGATACAGTAAACCTCCAGAGCTGCATCGGAATGTAAAACTGGTGACACAGTAAACGCTCGAAACATAGACCTTAAGAAGACACAGTTTTCTTGTACTTATGTCGGCATTGTGGCTCTTATATTTAATTCCGATGCAATTTCTGTGTTTCATCGTCAATGGGAAGGTCCAAGGGATACAGAAAACCTGCAGAGGTGCATCGGAATGTAAAATTGCAGACACAGGAAACGCTCAAAACATAGACAGTGGTAAGACTCAGTCTTCCTGTACTTAAGTCGGCATTGTGACTCTTATATTTAATTGCGATGCAATTTCTGAGTTTCATCGTCAATGGGAAGGTCCAACGGATACAGTAAAGCTGCAGACGTGCATCGGAATGTAAAACAGGTGACACAGGAAACGCTCAAGAGATAGACAGTAGGAATCCTCAGTCTTCCTGTACTTAAGTCGGCATTGTGTCTCTTATATTTAATTCCGATGCAATTTCTGTGTTTCATTGTCAATGGGAAGGTCCAAGGGATACAGTAAACGTGCAGAGGTGCATCGGAATGTAAAACCGGTGACACAGGAAACGCTTAAAATATAGACATTAGGATGACTCAGTCTTCCTGTACTTAAGTCGGCATTGTGACTCTTAAATTTAATTGCGATGCAATTTCTGTATTTAATCGCCAATGGGAAGGTCCAAGGGAAACTGTAAACCTGCAGAGGTGCATCGGAATGTCAAACTCGTAACACAGGAAACGCTCAAAACATAGACCGTAAGAAGACTCAGTTTTCTTGTACTTCAGTCGGCATTGTGTCTCTTATATTTAATTCCGATGCAATTTCTGTGTTTCATCGTAAATGGGAAGGTCCAATGGATACAGTAAACCTGCAGAGGTGCATCGGAATGTAAAACTGGTGACGCAGGAAACGCTCAAAACATCGACAGTAGGAAGACTCAATTTTCCTGTACTTAAGTCGGCAATGTGTCTCTTATATTTAATTCCGATGCAATTTCTGTGTTTCATCGTCAAAAGGGAGATCCAAGGGATACAGTAAACCTGCAGAGGTGCATCGGAGTGTAAAACTGGTGACCCAGGAAACGCTCAAAACATAGACAGTAGGAAGACTCTGTCTTCCTGTACTTATGTCGGCATTGTGTCTCTTATATTTAATTCCGATGCAATTTCTGTGTTTCATCGTCAATGGGAAGGTCAAATGGATGCAGCAAACCTGCAGAGGTGCATCGGAATGTAAAACTGATGACACAGGAAACGCTCAAACCATAGACAGTAGGAAGATTCAGTCTTGCTGTACTTAACTCGGCATTGTGTCTCCTTTATTTAATTCCGATGCAATTTCTATGTTTCATCGTCAATGGGAAGGTCCAATGGATACAGTAAACCTGCAGAGGTGCATCGAAATATAAAATAGGTGACACAGGAAACGCTCAAATCATAGACATTAGGAAGACTCAGTCTTCCTGTACTTAAGTCAGCATTGAGTCTCTTATATTTAATTCAAATGCAATTTCTGTGTTTCATCGTCAATTGGAAGGTTCATGGGATACAGTAAACCTGCAGAGGTGCATCGGAATGTAAAACTGGTGGCACAGGAGACGCTCAAAAGGTAGACAGTAGGAATACTCAGTCTTCCTGTACTTAAGTCGGCATTGTGTCTCTTATATTTAATTCCGATGCAATTTCTGTGTTTCATTGTCAGTGGGAAGGTCGAAGGGATACAGTAAACCTGCAGAGGTGCATCGGAATGTAAAACTGGCGACACAGGAAACGCTCAAAATATAGACATTAGGAAGGCTCAGTCTTCCTGTACTTAAGTCGGCATTGTGTCTCTTATATTTAATTCCGATGCAATTTCTGTGTTTCATCTTCAATGGGAAGTTCCAAGGTATACAGTAAACCTGCAGAGGTGCATCGGAAATTAAAACTGGTGACACTGTAAACGCTCAAAACATAGACAGTAAGGAGACTCAGTTTTCTTGTACTTAAGTCGGCATTGTGTCTCTTATATTTAATTCCGATGCAATTTCTGTGTTTCATCGTCAATCTGAAGGTCCAATGGATACAGTTAACCTGTAGATGTGCATCGGAAAGTCAAACTGGTGACACAGAAACGCTCAAATCATAGACTGGAAGAAGACTCAGTCATCCTGTACTTAAGTCGGCATTGTGTCTCTTATATTTAATTCCGATGCAATTTCTGTGTTTCATCGTCACTGTGAAGGTCCAAGGGATACAGTAAACCTGCAGAGGTGCATCGGAATCTAATACTGGTGACACCAGAAACGCTCTAAACATAGACAGTAGGAAGACTCAGTCTTCCTGTACTTCAGTCGGCATTGTGTCTCTTATATTTAATTCCGATGCAATTTCTGTGTTTAATCTGCAATGGGAAGGTCCAAGGGAAACAGTAAACCTGCAGAGGTGCATCGGAATGTAAAACTGGTGACACAGGAAACGCTCAAAACATTGACCGTAAGAAGACTCAGTTTTCTTGTACTTAAGTCGGCATTGTGTCTCTTATATTTAATTCCGATGCAATTTCTGTGTTTCATCGTCAATGGGAAGGTCAAATGGATACAGCAAACCTGCAGAGGTGCATCGGAATGTAAAACTGATGACACCGGAAACGCTCAAAACATAGACAGTAGGAAGACTCAGTCTTGCTGTACTTAACTCGGCATTGTGTCTCCTTTATTTAATTCCGATGCAATTTCTGTGTTTCATCGTCAATGGGAAGGTCGAAGGGAAACAGTAAACCTGCAGAGGTGCATCGGAATGTAAAACTGGTGACACAGGAAACGCTCAAAACATAGACCTTAAGAAGACACAGCTTTCTTGTACTTAAGTCAGCATTGAGTCTCTTATATTTAATTCCGATGCAATTTCCGTCTTTCATCGTCAATTGGAAGGTCCAAGGGATACAGTAAACCTCCAGAGCTGCATCGGAATGTAAAACTGGTGACACAGTAAACGCTCGAAACATAGACCTTAAGAAGACACAGCTTTCTTGTACTTAAGTCGGCATTGTGGCTCTTATATTTAATTCCGATGCAATTTCTGTGTTTCATCGTCAATGGGAAGGTCGAAGGGAAACAGTAAACCTGCAGAGGTGCATCGGAATGTAAAACTGCTGACACAGGAAACGCTCAAAACATAGACAGTAGTAAGACTCAGTCTTCCTGTACTTAAGTCGGCATTGTGACTCTTATATTTAATTGCGATGCAATTTCTGAGTTTCATCGTCAATGGGAAGGTCCAACGGATACAGTAAAGCTGCAGAGGTGCATCGGAATGTAAAACTGGTGACACAGGAAACGCTCAAGAGATAGACAGTAGGAATGCTCAGTCTTCCTGTACTTATGTCGGCATTGTGTCTCTTATATTTAATTCCGATGCAATTTCTGTGTTTCATTGTCAATGGGAAGGTCCAAGGGATACAGTAAACGTGCAGAGGTGCATCGGAATGTAAAACCGGTGACACAGGAAACGCTTAAAATATAGACATTAGGATGACTCAGTCTTCCTGTACTTATGTCGGCATTTTGTCTCTTATATTTAATTCCGAAGCCATTTCTGTGTTTCATCGTCAATGGGAACGTCCAAAATGGATACAGTAAACCTGCAGAGGTGCATCGGAATATAAAACTGGTCACACAGGAAACGCTCAAATCATAGACATTAAGAAGACTCAGTCTTCCTGTACTTAAGTCAGCATTGAGTCTCTTATATTTAATTCCGATGCAATTTCCGTGTTTCATCGTCAATTGGAAGGTCCAAGGGATACAGTAAACCTCCAGAGCTGCATCGGAATGTAAAAATGGTGACACAGTAAACGCTCGAAACATAGACCTTAAGAAGACACAGTTTTCTTGTACTTTAGTCGGCATTGTGACTCTTACATTTAATTCCGATGCAATTTCTGTGTTTCATCGTCACTGTGAAGGTCCAAGGGATACAGAAAACCTGCAGAGGTGCATCGGAATGAAAATTGCTGACACAGGAAACGCTCAAAACATAGACAGTAGGAAGACTCAGTCTTCCTGTACTTAAGTCGGCATTGTGACTCTTAAATTTAATTGCGATTCAATTTCTGTGTTTAATCGCCAATGGGAAGGTCCAAGGGAAACTGTAAACCTGCAGAGGTGCATCGGAATGTCAAACTGGTAACACAGGAAACGCTCAAAACATAGACCGTAAGAAGACTCAGTTTTCTTGTACTTCAGTCGGCATTGTGTCTCTTATATTTAATTCCGATGCAATTTCTGTGTTTCATCGTAAATGGGAAGGTCCAATGGATACAGTAAACCTGCAGAGGTGCATCGGAATGTAAAAGTGGTGACGCAGGAAACGCTCAAAACATCGACAGTAGGAAGACTCAATTTTCCTGTACTTAAGTCGGCAATGTGTCTCTTATATTTAATTCCGATGCAATTTCTGTGTTTCATCGTCAAAAGGGAGATCCAAGGGATACAGTAAACCTGCAGAGGTGCATCGGAGTGTAAAACTGGTGGCCCAGGAAACGCTCAAAACATAGACAGTAGGAAGACTCTGTCTTCCTGTACTTATGTCGGCATTGTGTCTCTTATATTTAATTCCGATGCAATTTCTGTGTTTCATCGTCAATGGGAAGGTCAAATGGATGCAGCAAACCTGCAGAGGTGCATCGGAATGTAAAACTGATGACACAGGAAACGCTCAAACCATAGACAGTAGGAAGATTCAGTCTTGCTGTACTTAACTCGGCATTGTGTCTCCTTTATTTAATTCCGATGCAATTTCTATGTTTCATCGTCAATGGGAAAGTCCAATGGATACAGTAAACCTGCAGAGGTGCATCGAAATATAAAATAGGTGACACAGGAAACGCTCAAATCATAGACATTAGGAAGACTCAGTCTTCCTGTACTTAAGTCAGCATTGAGTCTCTTATATTTAATTCAAATGCAATTTCTGTGTTTCATCGTCAATTGGAAGGTTCATGGGATACAGTAAACCGGCAGAGGTGCATCGGAATGTAAAACTGGTGACACAGGAGACGCTCAAAAGATAGACAGTAGGAATACTCAGTCTTCCTGTACTTAAGTCGGCATTGTGTCTCTTATATTTAATTCCGATGCAATTTCTTTGTTTCATTGTCAGTGGGAAGGTCGAAGGGATACAGTAAACCTGCAGAGGTGCATCGGAATGTAAAACTGGTGACACAGGAAACGCTCAAAATATAGACATTAGGAAGGCTCAGTCTTCCTGTACTTAAGTCGGCATTGTGTCTCTTATATTTAATTCCGATGCAATTTCTGTGTTTCATCTTCAATGGGAAGTTCCAAGGTATACAGTAAACCTGCAGAGGTGCATCGGAAATTAAAACTGGTGACACTGTAAACGCTCAAAACATAGACAGTAAGGAGACTCAGTTTTCTTGTACTTAAGTCGGCATTGTGTCTCTTATATTTAATTCCGATGCAATTTCTGTGTTTCATCGTCAATCTGAAGGTCCAATGGATTCAGTTAACCTGTAGATGTGCATCGGAAAGTCAAACTGGTGACACAGAAACGCTCAAATCATAGACTGGAAGAAGACTCAGTCTTCCTGTACTTCAGTCGGCATTGTGTCTCTTATATTTAATTCCGATGCAATTTCTGTGTTTCATCGTCACTGTGAAGGTCCAAGGGATACAGTAAACCTGCAGAGGTGCATCGGAATCTAATACTGGTGACACCAGAAACGCTCTAAACATAGACAGTAGGAAGACTCAGTCTTCCTGTACTTCAGTCGGCATTGTGTCTCTTATATTTAATTCCGATGCAATTTCTGTGTTTCATCGTAAATGGGAAGGTCCAATGGATACAGTAAACCTGCAGAGGTGCATCGGAATGTAAAACTGGTGACGCAGGAAACGCTCAAAACATCGACAGTAGGAAGACTCAATCTTCCTGTACTTAAGTCAGCATTGAGTGTCTTATATTTAATTCCGATGCAATTTCCGTGTTTCATCGTCAATTGGAAGGTCCAAGGGATACAGAAAACCTGCAGAGGTGCATCGGAATGTAAAATTGCTGACACAGGAGACGCTCAAAACATAGACAGTAGTAAGACTCAGTCTTCCTGTACTTAAGTCGGCATTGTGACTCTTAAATTTAATTGCGATGCAATTTCTGAGTTTCTTCGTCAATGGGAAGGTCCAACGGATACAGTAAAGCTGTAGAGGTGCATCGGAATGTAAAACTGGTGACACAGGAAACGCTCAAGAGATAGACAGTAGGAATGCTCAGTCATCCTGTACTTAAGTCGGCATTGTGTCTCTTACATTTAATTCCGATGCAATTTCTGTGTTTCATTGTCAATGGGGAGGTCAAAGGGATACAGTAAACCTGCAGAGGTGCATCGGAATGTAAAACCGGTGACACAGGAAACGCTTAAAATATAGACATTAGGATGACTCAGTCTTCCTGTACTTAAGTCGGCATTGTGTCTCTTACATTTAATTCCGATGCCATATCTGTGTTTCATCGCCAATGGGAAGGTCCAAGGGAAACAGTAAACCTGCAGATGTGCATCGGAATGTAAAACTGGTGACACAGGAAACGCTCAAATCATAGACCGTAAGAAGACTCAGTTTTCTTGTACTTAAGTCGGCATTGTGTCTCTTATATTTAATTCCGATGCAATTTCTGTGTTTCATCGTCAATGGGAAGGTCCAATGGATACGGTAAACCTGCAGAGGTGCATCGGAATGTAAAACTGGTGACCCAGGAAACGCTCAAAACATAGGCAGTAGGAAGACTCAGTCATCCTGTACTTATGTCGGCATTGTGTCTCTTATATTTAATTCCGATGCAATTTCTGTGTTTCATCGTCAATGGGAAGGTCAAATGGATACAGCAAACCTGCCGAGGTGCATCGGAATGTAGAACTGATGACACAGGAAACGCTCAAAACATAGACAGTAGGATGACTCAGTCTTCCTGTACTTAAGTCGGCATTGTGTCTCTTATATTTAATTCCGATGCCATGTCTGTGTTTCATCGTCAATGGGAAGGTCCAATGGATACAGTAAACCTGCAGAGGTGCATCGGAATATAAAACTATTCACACAGGAAACGCTCAAATCATAGACATTAGGAAGACTCAGTCTTCCTGTACTTAAGTCAGCATTGAGTCTCTTATATTTAATTCCGATGCAATTTCCGTGTTTCATCGTCAATTGGAAGGTCCAAGGGATACACTTAACCTCCAGAGCTGCATCGGAATGTAAAACTGGTGACACAGTAAACGCTTGAAACACAGACCTTAAGAAGACACAGTTTTCTTGTACTTAAGTCGGCATTGTGACTCTTATATTTAATTCCGATGCAATTTCTGTGTTTCATCGTCACTGTGAAGGTCCAAGGGATACAGAAAACCCGCAGAGGTGCATCGGAATGTAAAATTGCTGACACAGGGAACGCTCAAAACATAGACAGTAGGAAGACACAGTCTTCCTGTACTTAAGTCGGCATTGTGACTCTTATATTTAATTGCGATGCAATTTCTGAGTTTCATCGTCAATGGGAAGGTCCAACGGATACAGTAAATCTGCAGAGGTGCATCGGAATGTAAAACTGGTGACACAGGAAACGCTCAAGAGATAGTCAGTAGGAATACTCAGTCTTCCTGTACTTAAGTCGGCATTGTGTTTCTTATATTTAATTCCGATGCAATTTCTGTGTTTCATTGTCAATGGGAAGGTCCAAGGGAAACAGTAAACCTGCAGATGTGCATCGGAATGTAAAACTGGTGACACAGGAGACGCTCAAAAGATAGACAGTAGGAATACTCAGTCTTCCTGTACTTATGTCGGCATTGTGTCTCTTATATTTAATTCCGATGCTATTTCTGTGTTTCATTGTCAGTGGGAAGGTCCAAGGTATACAGTAAACCTGCAGAGGTGCATCGGAATGTAAAACTGGTGACACAGGAAACGCTCAAAATATAGACAGTAAGGAGACTCAGTTTTCTTGTACTTAAGTCGGCATTGTGTCTCTTATATTTAATTCCGATGCAATTTCTGTGCTTCATCGTCAATCTGAAGGTCCAATGGATACAGTTAACCTGTAGATGTGCATCGGAAAGTCAAACTGGTGACACAGGAAACGCTCAAATCATAGACTGGAAGAAGACTCAGTCTTCCTGTACTTAAGTCGGCATTGTGTCTCTTATATTTAATTCCGATGCAATTTCTGTGTTTTATCGTCACTGTGAAGGTCCAAGGGATACAGTAAACCTGCAGAGGTGCATCGGAATCTAATACTGGTGACACCGGAAACGCACAAAACATTGACAGTAGGAAGACACAGTCTTCCTGTACTTCAGTCGGCATTGTGTCTCTTATATTTAATTCCGATGCCATTTCTGTGTTTAATCTCCAATGGGAAGGTCAAAGGAACAGTAAGCCTGCAGAGGTGCTTCGGAATGTAAAACTGGTGACACAGGAAACGCTCAAAACATAGACCGTAAGAAGACTCAGTTTTCTTGTACTTAAGTCGTCATTGTGTCTCTTATATTTAATTCCGATGCAATTTCTGTGTTTCATCGAAAATGGGAAGGTCCAATGGATACAGTAAACCTGCAGAGGTGCATCGGAATGTAAAACTGGTGACGCAGGAAACGCTCAAAACATCGACAGTAGGAAGACTCAGTCTTCCTGTACTTAAGTCGGCAATGTGTCTCTTATATTTAATTCCGATGCAATTTCTGTGTTTCATCGTCAAAAGGGAGATCCAAAGGATACAGTAAACCTGCAGAGGTGCATCGGAATGTAAAACTGGTGACCCAGGAAACGCTCAAAGCATAGGCAGTAGGAAGACTCAGTATTCCTGTACTTATGTCGGCATTGTGTCTCTTATATTTAATTCCGATGCAATTTCTGTGTTTCATTGTCAATGGGAATGTCCAAAGGATACAGTAAACCTGCAGAGGTGCATCGGAATATAAAACTGGTCACACAGGAAACGCTCAAATCATAGACATTAAGAAGACTCAGTCTTCCTGTACTTAAGTCAGCATTGAGTCTCTTACATATAATTCCGATGCAATTTCCGTGTTTTATCGTCAATTGGAAGGTCCAAGGGATACAGTAAACCTCCAGAGCTGCATCGGAATGTAAAACTGGTGACACAGTAAACGCTCGAAACATAGACCTTAAGAAGACACAGTTTTCTTGTACTTAAGTCGGCATTGTGACTCTTATATTTAATTCCGATGCAATTTCTGTGTTTCATCGTCACTGTGAAGGTCCAAGGGATACAGTAAACCTGCAGAGGTGCATCGCAATGTAAAACTGGTGACACTGTAAACGCTCAAAACATAGACAGTAAGGGGACTCAGTTTTCTTGTACTTAAGTCGGCATTGTGTCTCTTATATTTAATTCCGAGTCAATTTCTGTGTTTCATCGTCAATGTGAAGGTCCAATGGATACAGTTAACCTGTAGATGTGCATCGGAAAGTCAAACTGGTGACACAGGAAACGCTCAAAACATAGAGTGGAAGAAGACTCAGTCTTCCTGTACTTCAGTCGGCATTGTGTCTCTTATATTTAATTCCGATGCAATTTCTGTGTTTCATCGTCACTGTGAAGGTCCAAGGGATACAGTAAACCTGCAGAAGTGCATCGGAATCTAATACTGGTGACACCGGAAAATCTCAAAACATAGACAGTAGGAAGGCTCAGTCTTCCTGTACTTCAGTCGGCATTGTGTCTCTTATATTTAATTCCGATGCCATTTCTGTGTTTAATCGCCAATGGGAAGGTCCAAGGGAAACAGTAATCCTGCAGAGGTGCATCGGAATGTAAAACTGGTGACACAGGAAACGCTCAAAACATAGATCGTAAGAAGACTCAGTTTTCTTGTACTTAAGTCGGCATTGTGTCTCTTATATTTAATTCCGATGCAATTTCTGTGTTTCATCGTAAATGGGAAGGTCCAATGGATACAGTAAACCTGCAGAGGTGCATCGGAATGTGAAACTGGTGACGCAGGAAACGCTCAAAACATCGACAGTAGGAAGACTAAATCTTCCTGTACTTAAATCGGCAATGTGTCTCTTATATTTAATTCCGATGCAATTTCTGTGTTTCATCGTCAATGGGAAGGTCAAATGGAAACAGCAAACCTGCAGAGGTGCATCGGAATGTAAAAGTGATGACACAGGAAACGCTCAAAACATAGACAATAGGAAGACTCAGTCTTGCTGTACTTAACTCGGCATTGTGTCTCCTTTATTTAATTCCGATGCAATTTCTGTGTTTCGTCGTCAATGGGAAGGTCGAAGGGAAACAGTAAAACTGCAGAGGTGCATCGGAATGTAAAACTGGTGACCCAGGAAACGCTCAAAACATTGACAGTAGGAAGACTCAGTCTTCCTGTATTTAAGTCGGCATTGTGTCTCTTATATTTAATTCCGATGCAATTTCTGTGTTTTATCGTCAATGGGAAGGTCCAATGGATACAGTAAACCTGCAGAGGTGCATCGGAATGTAAAAGTGATGACACAGGAAACGCTCAAAACATAGACAATAGGAAGACTCAGTCTTGCTGTACTTAACTCGGCATTGTGTCTCCTTTATTTAAACAGGAAACGCTCAAATCATAGACATTAGGAAGACTCAGTCTTCCTGTACTTAAGTCAGCATTGAGTCTCTTATATTTAATTCCGATGCAATTTCCGTGTTTCATCGTCAATTGGAACGTCCAAGGGATACAGTAAACCTCCAGAGCTGCATCGGAATGTAAAACTGGTGACACAGGAAACGCTCAAGAGATAGACAGTAGGAATGCTCAGTCATCCTGTACTTAAGTCGGCATTGTGTCTCTTATATTTAATTCCGATGCAATTTCTGTGTTTCATTGTCAATGGGGAGGTCAAAGGGATACAGTAAACCTGCAGAGGTGCATCGGAATGTAAAACCGGTGACACAGGAAACGCTTAAAATATAGACATTAGGATGACTCAGTCTTCCTGTACTTAAGTCGGCATTGTGTCTCTTACATTTAATTCCGATGCCATTTCTGTGTTTCATCGCCAATGGGAAGGTCCAAGGGAAACAGTAAACCTGCAGATGTGCATCGGAATGTAACACTGGTGACACAGGAAACGCTCAAAACATAGACCGTAAGAAGACTCAGTTTTCTTGTACTTAAGTCGGCATTGTGTCTCTTATATTTAATTCCGATGCAATTTCTGTGTTTCATCGTCAATGGGAAGGTCCAATGGATACGGTAAACCTGCAGAGGTGCATCGGAATGTAAAACTGGTGACCCAGGAAACGCTCAAAACATAGGCAGTACGAAGACTCAGTCTTCCTGTACTTATGTCGGCATCGTGTCTCTTATATTTAATTCCGATGCAATTTCTGTGTTTCATCCGCAATGGGAAGGTCAAATGGATACAGCAAACCTGCCGAGGTGCATCGGAATGTAGAACTGATGACACAGGAAACGCTCAAAACATAGACAGTAGGATGACTCAGTCTTCCTGTACTTAAGTCGGCATTGTGTCTCTTATATTTAATTCCGATGCCATTTCTGTGTTTCATCGTCAATGGGAAGGTCCAATGGATACAGTAAACCTGCAGAGGTGCATCGGAATATAAAACTATTCACACAGGAAACGCTCAAATCATAGACATTAGGAAGACTCAGTCTTCCTGTACTTAAGTCAGCATTGAGTCTCTTATATTTAATTCCGATGCAATTTCCGTGTTTCATCGTCAATTGGAAGGTCCAAGGGATACACTTAACCTCCAGAGCTGCATCGGAATGTAAAACTGGTGACACAGTAAACGCTTGAAACACAGACCTTAAGAAGACACAGTTTTCTTGTACTTAAGTCGGCATTGTGACTCTTATATTTAATTCCGATGCAATTTCTGTGTTTCATCGTCACTGTGAAGGTTCAAGGGATACAGAAAACCTGCAGAGGTGCATCGGAATGTAAAATTGCTGACACAGGGAACGCTCAAAACATAGACAGTAGGAAGACACAGTCTTCCTGTACTTAAGTCGGCATTGTGACTCTTATATTTAATTGCGATGCAATTTCTGAGTTTCATCGTCAATGGGAAGGTCCAACGGATACAGTAAATCTGCAGAGGTGCATCGGAATGTAAAACTGGTGACACAGGAAACGCTCAAAAGATAGTCAGTAGGAATACTCAGTCTTCCTGTACTTAAGTCGGCATTGTGTTTCTTATATTTAATTCCGATGCAATTTCTGTGTTTCATTGTCAATGGGAAGGTCCAAGGGAAACAGTAAACCTGCAGATGTGCATCGGAATGTAAAACTGGTGACACAGGAGACGCTCAAAAGATAGACAGTAGGAATACTCAGTCTTCCTGTACTTAAGTCGGCATTGTGTCTCTTATATTTAATTCCGATGCTATTTCTGTGTTTCATTGTCAGTGGGAAGGTCCAAGGGATACAGTAAACCTGCAGAGGTGCATCGGAATGTAAAACTGGTGACACAGGAAACGCTCAAAATATAGACAGTAAGGAGACTCAGTTTTCTTGTACTTAAGTCGGCATTGTGTCTCTTATATTTAATTCCGATGCAATTTCTGTGCTTCATCGTCAATCTGAAGGTCCAATGGATACAGTTAACCTGTAGATGTGCATCGGAAAGTCAAACTGGTGACACAGGAAACGCTCAAATCATAGACTGGAAGAAGACTCAGTCTTCCTGTACTTAAGTCGGCATTGTGTCTCTTATATTTAATTCCGATGCAATTTCTGTGTTTTATCGTCACTGTGAAGGTCCAAGGGATACAGTAAACCTGCAGAGGTGCATCGGAATCTAATACTGGTGACACCGGAAACGCACAAAACATTGACAGTAGGAAGACTCAGTCTTCCTGTACTTCAGTCGGCATTGTGTCTCTTATATTTAATTCCGATGCCATTTCTGTGTTTAATCTCCAATGGGAAGGTCAAAGGAACAGTAAACCTGCAGAGGTGCTTCGGAATGTAAAACTGGTGACACAGGAAACGCTCAAAACATAGACCGTAAGAAGACTCAGTTTTCTTGTACTTAAGTCGTCATTGTGTCTCTTATATTTAATTCCGATGCAATTTCTGTGTTTCATCGTAAATGGGAAGGTCCAATGGATACAGTAAACCTGCAGAGGTGCATCGGAATGTAAAACTGGTGACGCAGGAAACGCTCAAAACATCGACAGTAGGAAGACTCAATCTTCCTGTACTTAAGTCGGCAAAGTGTCTCTTATATTTAATTCCGATGCAATTTCTGTGTTTCATCGTCAAAAGGGAGATCCAAAGGATACAGTAAACCTGCAGAGGTGCATCGGAATGTAAAACTGGTGACACAGGAAACGCTCAAAATATAGACAGTAAGGAGACTCAGTTTTCTTGTACTTAAGTCGGCATTGTGTCTCTTATATTTAATTCCGATGCAATTTCTGTGCTTCATCGTCAATCTGAAGGTCCAATGGATACAGTTAACCTGTAGATGTGCATCGGAAAGTCAAACTGGTGACACAGGAAACGCTCAAATCATAGACTGGAAGAAGACTCAGTCTTCCTGTACTTAAGTCGGCATTGTGTCTCTTATATTTAATTCCGATGCAATTTCTGTGTTTTATCGTCACTGTGAAGGTCCAAGGGATACAGTAAACCTGCAGAGGTGCATCGGAATCTAATACTGGTGACACCGGAAACGCACAAAACATTGACAGTAGGAAGACTCAGTCTTCCTGTACTTCAGTCGGCATTGTGTCTCTTATATTTAATTCCGATGCCATTTCTGTGTTTAATCTCCAATGGGAAGGTCAAAGGAACAGTAAACCTGCAGAGGTGCTTCGGAATGTAAAACTGGTGACACAGGAAACGCTCAAAACATAGACCGTAAGAAGACTCAGTATTCCTGTACTTATGTCGGCATTGTGTCTCTTATATTTAATTCCGATGCAATTTCTGTGTTTCATTGTCAATGGGAATGTCCAAAGGATACAGTAAACCTGCAGAGGTGCATCGGAATATAAAACTGGTCACACAGGAAACGCTCAAATCATAGACATTAAGAAGACTCAGTCCTCCTGTACTTAAGTCAGCATTGAGTCTCTTATATATAATTCCGATGCAATTTCCGTGTTTCATCGTCAATTGGAAGGTCCAAGGGATACAGTAAACCTCCAGAGCTGCATCGGAATGTAAAACTGGTGACACAGTAAACGCTCGAAACATAGACCTTAAGAAGACACAGTTTTCTTGTACTTAAGTCGGCATTGTGACTCTTATATTTAATTCCGATGCAATTTCTGTGTTTCATCGTCACTGTGAAGGTCCAAGGGATACAGTAAACTTGCAGAGGTGCATCGCAATGTAAAACTGGTGACACTGTAAACGCTCAAAACATAGACAGTAAGGAGACTCAGTTTTCTTGTACTTAAGTCGGCATTGTGTCTCTTATATTTAATTCCGATGCCATTTCTGTGTTTCATCGTCAATGTGAAGGTCCAATGGATACAGTTAACCTGTAGATGTGCAACGGAAAGTCAAACTGGTGACACAGGAAACGCTCAAAACATAGAGTGGAAGAAGACTCAGTCTTCCTGTACTTCAGTCGGCATTGTGTCTCTTATATATAATTCCGATGCAATTTCTGTGTTTCATCGTCACTGTGAAGGTCCAAGGGATACAGTAAACCTGCAGAAGTGCATCGGAATCTAATACTGGTGACACCGGAAAATCTCAAAACATAGACAGTAGGAAGGCTCAGTCTTCCTGTACTTCAGTCGGCATTGTGTCTCTTATATTTAATTCCGATGCCATTTCTGTGTTTAATCGCCAATGGGAAGGTCCAAGGGAAACAGTAATCCTGCAGAGGTGCATCGGAATGTAAAACTGGTGACACAGGAAACGCTCAAAACATAGATCGTAAGAAGACTCAGTTTTCTTGTACTTAAGTCGGCATTGTGTCTCTTATATTTAATTCCGATGCAATTTCTGTGTTTCATCGTAAATGGGAAGGTCCAATGGATACAGTAAACCTGCAGAGGTGCATCGGAATGTAAAACTGGTGACGCAGGAAACGCTCAAAACATCGACAGTAGGAAGACTAAATCTTCCTGTACTTAAATCGGCAATGTGTCTCTTATATTTAATTCCGATGCAATTTCTGTGTTTCATCGTCAATGGGAAGGTCAAATGGAAACAGCAAACCTGCAGAGGTGCATCGGAATGTAAAAGTGATGACACAGGAAACGCTCAAAACATAGACAATAGGAAGACTCAGTCTTGCTGTACTTAACTCGGCATTGTGTCTCCTTTATTTAATTCCGATGCAATTTCTGTGTTTCGTCGTCAATGGGAAGGTCGAAGGGAAACAGTAAAACTGCAGAGGTGCATCGGAATGTAAAACTGGTGACCCAGGAAACGCTCAAAACATTGACAGTAGGAAGACTCAGTCTTCCTGTATTTAAGTCGGCATTGTGTCTCTTATATTTAATTCCGATGCAATTTCTGTGTTTTATCGTCAATGGGAAGGTCCAATGGATACAGTAAACCTGCAGAGGTGCATCGGAATATAAAAGTGGTCACACAGGAAACGCTCAAATCATAGACATTAGAAAGACTCAGTCTTCCTGTACTTAAGTCAGCATTGAGTCTCTTATATTTAATTCCGATGCAATTTCCGTGTTTCATCGTCAATTGGAACGTCCAAGGGATACAGTAAACCTCCAGAGCTGCATCGGAATGTAAAACTGGTGACACAGTAAACGCTCGAAACATAGACCTTAAGAGGACACAGTTTTCTTGTACTTAAGTCGGCATTGTGACTCTTATATCTAATTCCGATGCAATTTCTGTGTTTCATCGTCACTGTGAAGGTCCAACGGATACAGAAAACCTGCAGAGGTGCATCGGAATGTAAAATTGCTGACACAGGAAACGCTGAAAACATAGACAGTAGGAAGACTCAGTCTTCCTGTACTTAAGTCGGCATTGTGACTCTTATATTTAATTGCGATGCAATTTCTGAGTTTCATCGTCAATGGGAAGGTCCAACGGATACAGTAAACCTGCAGAGGTGCATCGGAATGTAAAACTGGTGACACAGGAAACGCTCAAGAGTTAGACAGTAGGAATACTCAGTCGTCCTGTACTTAAGTCGGCATTGTGTCTCTTATATTTAATTCCGACGCAATTTCTGTGTTTCATTGTCAATGGGAAGGTCCAAGGGATACAGTAAACCTGCAGAGGTGCATCGGAATGTAAAACCGGTGACACAGGAAACGCTTAAAATATAGACATACGATGACTCAGTCTTCCTGTACTTAAGTCGGCATTGTGTCTCTTATATTTAATTCCCATGCCATTTCAGTGTTTCATTGTCAGTGGGAAGGTCCAAGGGATACAGTAAACCTGCAGAGGTGCATCGGAATGTAAAACTGGTGACACAGGAAACGCTCAAAATATAGACAGTAAGGAGACTCAGTTTTCTTGTACTTAAGTCGGCATTGTGTCTCTTATATTTAATTCCGATGCAATTTCTGTGTTTCATCGTAAATGGGAAGGTCCAATGGATAGAGTAAACCTGCAGAGGTGCATCGGAATGTAAAACTGGTGACACAGGAGACGCTCAAAAGATAGACAGTAGGAATACTCAGTCTTCCTGTACTTAAGTCGGCATTGTGTCTCTTATATTTAATTCCGATGCTATTTCTGTGTTTCATTGTCAGTGGGAAGGTCCAAGGGATACAGTAAACCTGCAGAGGTGCATCGGAATGTAAAACTGGTGACACAGGAAACGCTCAAAATATAGACAGTAAGGAGACTTAGTTTTCTTGTACTTAAGTCGGCATTGTGTCTCTTATATTTAATTCCGATGCAATTTCTGTGCTTCATCGTCAATCTGAAGGTCCAATGGATACAGTTAACCTGTAGATGTGCATCGGAAAGTCAAACTGGTGACACAGGAAACGCTCAAATCATAGACTGGAAGAAGACTCAGTCTTCCTGTACTTAAGTCGGCATTGTGTCTCTTATATTTAATTCCGATGCAATTTCTGTGTTTTATCGTCACTGTGAAGGTCCAAGGGATACAGTAAACCTGCAGAGGTGCATCGGAATGTAAAACTGGTGACGCAGGAAACGCTCAAAACATAGACAGTGGTAAGACTCAGTCTTCCTGTACTTAAGTCGGCATTGTGACTCTTATATTTAATTGCGATGCAAT
Source organism: Schistocerca nitens (assembly GCF_023898315.1). Lineage (NCBI taxonomy): Eukaryota > Metazoa > Arthropoda > Insecta > Orthoptera > Acrididae > Schistocerca > Schistocerca nitens. The sequence continues at coordinate 8,944,080 of NC_064617.1, read as the reverse complement.
TTCTGAGTTTCATCGTCAATGGGAAGGTCCAACGGATACAGTAAAGCTGCAGAGGTGCATCGGAATGTAAAACTGGTGACACAGGAAACGCTCAAGAGATAGACAGTAGGAATGCTCAGTCTTCCTGTACTTAAGTCGGCATTGTGTCTCTTATATTTAATTCCGATGCAATTTCTGTGTTTCATTGTCAATGGGAAGGTCCAAGGGATACAGTAAACGTGCAGAGGTGCATCGGAATGTAAAACCGGTGACACAGGAAACGCTTAAAATATAGACATTAGGATGACTCAGTCTTCCTGTACTTAAGTCGGCACTGTGACTCTTAAATTTAATTGCGATGCAATTTCTGTGTTTAATCGCCAATGGGAAGGTCCAAGGGAAACTGTAAACCTGCAGAGGTGCATCGGAATGTCCAACTGGTAACACAGGAAACGCTCAAAACATAGACCGTAAGAAGACTCAGTTTTCTTGTACTTCAGTCGGCATTGTGTCTCTTATATTTAATTCCGATGCAATTTCTGTGTTTCATCGTAAATGGGAAGGTCCAATGGATACAGTAAACCTGCAGAGGTGCATCGGAATGTAAAACTGGTGACGCAGGAAACGCTCAAAACATCGACAGTAGGAAGACTCAATTTTCCTGTACTTAAGTCGGCAATGTGTCTCTTATATTTAATTCCGATGCAATTTCTGTGTTTCATCGTGAAAAGGGAGATCCAAGGCATACAGTAAACCTGCAGAGGTGCATCGGAGTGTAAAACTGGTGACCCAGGAAACGCTCAAAACATAGACAGTAGGAAGACTCTGTCTTCCTGTACTTATGTCGGCATTGTGTCTCTTATATTTAATTCCGATGCAATTTCTGTGTTTCATCGTCAATGGGAAGGTCAAATGGATGCAGCAAACCTGCAGAGGTGCATCGGAATGTAAAACTGATGACACAGGAAACGCTCAAACCATAGACAGTAGGAAGATTCAGTCTTGCTGTACTTAACTCGGCATTGTGTCTCCTTTATTTAATTCCGATGCAATTTCTATGTTTCATCGTCAATGGGAAGGTCCAATGGATACAGTAAACCTGCAGAGGTGCATCGAAATATAAAATAGGTGACACAGGAAACGCTCAAATCATAGACATTAGGAAGACTCAGTCTTCCTGTACTTAAGTCAGCATTGAGTCTCTTATATTTAATTCAAATGCAATTTCTGTGTTTCATCGTCAATTGGAAGGTTCATGGGATACAGTAAACCTGCAGAGGTGCATCGGAATGTAAAACTGGTGGCACAGGAGACGCTCAAAAGATAGACAGTAGGAATACTCAGTCTTCCTGTACTTAAGTCGGCATTGTGTCTCTTATATTTAATTCCGATGCAATTTCTGTGTTTCATTGTCAGTGGGAAGGTCGAAGGGATACAGTAAACCTGCAGAGGTGCATCGGAATGTAAAACTGGTGACACAGGAAACGCTCAAAATATAGACATTAGGGAGGCTCAGTCTTCCTGTACTTAAGTCGGCATTGTGTCTCTTATATATAATTCCGATGCAATTTCTGTGTTTCATCTTCAATGGGAAGTTCCAAGGTATACAGTAAACCTGCAGAGGTGCATCGGAAATTAAAACTGGTGACACTGTAAACGCTCAAAACATAGACAGTACGGAGACTCAGTTTTCTTGTACTTAAGTCGGCATTGTGTCTCTTATATTTAATTCCGATGCAATTTCTGTGTTTCATCGTCAATCTGAAGGTCCAATGGATACAGTTAACCTGTAGATGTGCATCGGAAAGTCAAACTGGTGACACAGAAACGCTCAAATCATAGACTGGAAGAAGACTCAGTCTTCCTGTACTTAAGTCGGCATTGTGTCTCTTATATTTAATTCCGATGCAATTTCTGTGTTTCATCGTCACTGTGAAGGTCCAAGGGATACAGTAAACCTGCAGAGTTGCATCGGAATCTAATACTGGTGACACCAGAAACGCTTTAAACATAGACAGTAGGAAGACTCAGTCTTCCTGTACTTCAGTCGGCATTGTGTCTCTTATATCTAATTCCGATGCAATTTCTGTGTTTAATCTGCAATGGGAAGGTCCAAGGGAAACAGTAAACCTGCAGAGGTGCATCGGAATGTAAAACTGGTGACACAGGAAACGCTCAAAACATTGACCGTAAGAAGACTCAGTTTTCTTGTACTTAAGTCGGCATTGTGTCTCTTATATTTAATTCCGATGCAATTTCTGTGTTTCATCGTCAATGGGAAGGTCAAATGGATACAGCAAACCTGCAGAGGTGCATCGGAATGTAAAACTGATGACACAGGAAACGCTCAAAACATAGACAGTAGGAAGACTCAGTCTTGCTGTACTTAACTCGGCATTGTGTCTCCTTTATTTAATTCCGATGCAATTTCTGTGTTTCATCGTCAATGGGAAGGTCGAAGGGAAACAGTAAACCTGCAGAGGTGCATCGGAATGTAAAACTGGTGACACAGGAAACGCTCAAAACATTGACAGTAGGAAGACTCAGTCTTCCTGTACTTAAGTCGGCATTGTGTCTCTTATATTTAATTCCGATGCAATTTCTGTGTTTCATCGTCAATGGGAAGGTCCAATGGATACAGTAAACCTGCAGAGGTGCATCGGAATATAAAACTGGTCACACAGGAAACGCTCAAATCATAGACATTAGGAAGACTCAGTCTTCCTGTACTTAAGTCAGCATTGAGTCTCTTATATTTAATTCCGATGCAATTTCCGTCTTTCATCGTCAATTGGAAGGTCCAAGGGATACAGTAAACCTCCAGAGCTGCATCGGAATGTAAAACTGGTGACACAGTAAACGCTCGAAACATAGACCTTAAGAAGACACAGTTTTCTTGTACTTAAGTCGGCATTGTGGCTCTTATATTTAATTCCGATGCAATTTCTGTGTTTCATCGTCAATGGGAAGGTCCAAGGGATACAGAAAACCTGCAGAGGTGCATCGGAATGTAAAATTGCTGACACAGGAAACGCTCAAAACATAGACAGTAGTAAGACTCAGTCTTCCTGTACTTAAATCGGCATTGTGACTCTTATATTTAATTACGATGCAATTTCTGAGTTTCATCGTCAATGGGAAGGTCCAACGGATACAGTAAAGCTGCAGAGGTGCATCGGAATGTAAAACTGGTGACACAGGAAACGCTCAAGAGATAGACAGTAGGAATGCTCAGTCTTCCTGTACTTATGTCGGCATTGTGTCTCTTATATTTAATTCCGATGCAATTTCTGTGTTTCATTGTCAATGGGAAGGTCCAAGGGATACAGTAAACGTGCAGAGGTGCATCGGAATGTAAAACCGGTGACACAGGAAACGCTTAAAATATAGACATTAGGATGACTCAGTCTTCCTGTACTTATGTCGGCATTGTGTCTCTTATATTTAATTCCGAAGCCATTTCTGTGTTTCATCGTCAATGGGAACGTCCAATGGATACAGTAAACCTGCAGAGGTGCATCGGAATATAAAACTGGTCACACAGGAAACGCTCAAATCATAGACATTAGGAAGACTCAGTCTTCCTGTACTTAAGTCAGCATTGAGTCTCTTATATTTAATTGCGATGCAATTTCCGTGTTTCATCGTCAATTGGAAGGTCCAAGGGATACAGTAAACCTCCAGAGCTGCATCGGAATGTAAAAATGGTGACACAGTAAACGCTCGAAACATAGACCTTAAGAAGACACAGTTTTCTTGTACTTTAGTCGGCATTGTGACTCTTACATTTAATTCCGATGCAATTTCTGTGTTTCATCGTCACTGTGAAGGTCCAAGGGATACAGAAAACCTGCAGAGGTGCATCGGAATGAAAATTGCTGACACAGGAAACGCTCAAAACATAGACAGTAGGAAGACTCAGTCTTCCTGTACTTAAGTCGGCATTGTGACTCTTAAATTTAATTGCGATTCAATTTCTGTGTTTAATCGCCAATGGGAAGGTCCAAGGGAAACTGTAAACCTGCAGAGGTGCATCGGAATGTCAAACTGGTAACACAGGAAACGCTCAAAACATAGACCGTAAGAAGACTCAGTTTTCTTGTACTTCAGTCGGCATTGTGTCTCTTATATTTAATTCCGATGCAATTTCTGTGTTTCATCGTAAATGGGAAGGTCCAATGGATACAGTAAACCTGCAGAGGTGCATCGGAATGTAAAACTGGTGACGCAGGAAACGCTCAAAACATCGACAGTAGGAAGACTCAATTTTCCTGTACTTAAGTCGGCAATGTGTCTCTTATATTTAATTCCGATGCAATTTCTGTGTTTCATCGTGAAAAGGGAGATCCAAGGGATACAGTAAACCTGCAGAGGTGCATCGGAGTGTAAAACTGGTGACCCAGGAAACGCTCAAAACATAGACAGTAGGAAGACTCTGTCTTCCTGTACTTATGTCGGCATTGTGTCTCTTATATTTAATTCCGATGCAATTTCTGTGTTTCATCGTCAATGGGAAGGTCAAATGGATGCAGCAAACCTGCAGAGGTGCATCGGAATGTAAAACTGATGACACAGGAAACGCTCAAACCATAGACAGTAGGAAGATTCAGTCTTGCTGTACTTAACTCGGCATTGTGTCTCCTTTATTTAATTCCGATGCAATTTCTATGTTTCATCGTCAATGGGAAGGTCCAATGGATACAGTAAACCTGCAGAGGTGCATCGAAATATATAATAGGTGACACAGGAAACGCTCAAATCATAGACATTAGGAAGACTCAGTCTTCCTGTACTTAAGTCAGCATTGAGTCTCTTATATTTAATTCAAATGCAATTTCTGTGTTTCATCGTCAATTGGAAGGTTCATGGGATACAGTAAACCTGCAGACGTGCATCGGAATGTAAAACTGGTGACACAGGAGACGCTCAAAAGATAGACAGTAGGAATACTCAGTCTTCCTGTACTTAAGTCGGCATTGTGTCTCTTATATTTAATTCCGATGCAATTTCTTTGTTTCATTGTCAGTGGGAAGGTCGAAGGGATACAGTAAAGCTGCAGAGGTGCATCGGAATGTAAAACTGGTGACACAGGAAACGCTCAAAATATAGACATTAGGAAGGCTCAGTCTTCCTGTACTTAAGTCGGCATTGTGTCTCTTATATTTAGTTCCGATGCAATTTCTGTGTTTCATCTTCAATGGGAAGTTCCAAGGTATACAGTAAACCTGCAGAGGTGCATCGGAAATTAAAACTGGTGACACTGTAAACGCTCAAAACATAGACAGTAAGGAGACTCAGTTTTCTTGTACTTAAGTCGGAATTGTGTCTCTTATATTTAATTCCGATGAAATTTCTGTGTTTCATCGTCAATCTGAATGTCCAATGGATACAGTTAACCTGTAGATGTGCATCGGAAAGTCAAACTGGTGACACAGAAAAGCTCAAATCATAGACTGGAAGAAGACTCAGTCTTCCTGTACTTAAGTCGGCATTGTGTCTCTTATATTTAATTCCGATGCAATTTCTGTGTTTCATCGTCACTGTGAAGGTCCAAGGGATACAGTAAACCTGCAGAGGTGCATCGGAATCTAATACTGGTGACACCAGAAACGCTCTAAACATAGACAGTAGGAAGACTCAGTCTTCCTGTACTTCAGTCGGCATTGTGTCTCTTATATTTAATTCCGATGCAATTTCTGTGTTTAATCTGCAATGGGAAGGTCCAAGGGAAACAGTAAACCTGCAGAGGTTCATCGGAATGTAAAACTGGTGACACAGGAAACGCTCAAAACATTGACCGTAAGAAGACTCAGTTTTCTTGTACTTAAGTCGGCATTGTGTCTCTTATATTTAATTCCGATGCAATTTCTGTGTTTCATCGTAAATGGGAAGGTCCAATGGATACAGTAAACCTGCAGAGGTGCATCGGAATGTAAAACTGGTGACGCAGGAAACGCTCAAAACATCGACAGTAGGAAGACTCAATCTTCCTGTACTTAAGTCAGCATTGAGTGTCTTATATTTAATTCCGATGCAATTTCCGTGTTTCATCGTCAATTGGAAGGTCCAAGGGATACAGAAAACCTGCAGAGGTGCATCGGAATGTAAAACTGGTGACGCAGGAAACGCTCAAATCATCGACAGTAGGAAGACTCAATCTTCCTGTACTTAAGTCGGCAATGTGTCTCTTATATTTAATTCCGATGCAATTTCTGTGTTTCATCGTCAAAAGGGAGATCCAAAGGATACAGTAAACCTGCAGAGGTGCATCGGAATGTAAAACTGGTGACCCAGGAAACGCTCAAAACATAGGCAGTAGGAAGACTCAGTCTTCCTGTACTTATGTCGGCATTGTGTCTATTATATTTAATTCCGATGCAATTTCTGTGTTTCATCGTCAATGGGAAGGTCAAATGGATACAGCAAACCTGCCGAGGTGCATCGGAATGTAGAACTGATGACACAGGAAACGCTCAAAACATAGACAGTAGGATGACTCAGTCTTCCTGTACTTAAGTCGGCATTGTGTCTCTTATATTTAATTCCGATGCCATTTCTGTGTTTCATCGTCAATGGGAAGGTCCAATGGATACAGTAAACCTGCAGAGGTGCATCGGAATATAAAACTATACACACAGGAAACGCTCAAATCATAGACATTAGGAAGACTCAGTCTTCCTGTACTTAAGTCAGCATTGAGTCTCTTATATTTAATTCCGATGCAATTTCCGTGTTTCATCGTCAATTGGAAGGTCCAAGGGATACACTTAACCTCCAGAGCTGCATCGGAATGTAAAACTGGTGACACAGTAAACGCTTGAAACACAGACCTTAAGAAGACACAGTTTTCTTGTACTTAAGTCGGCATTGTGACTCTTATATTTAATTCCGATGCAATTTCTGTGTTTCATCGTCACTGTGAAGGTCCAAGGGATACAGAAAACCTGCAGAGGTGCATCGGAATGTAAAATTGCTGACACAGGGAACGCTCAAAACATAGACAGTAGGAAGACACAGTCTTCCTGTACTTAAGTCGGCATTGTGACTCTTATATTTAATTGCGATGCAATTTCTGAGTTTCATCGTCAATGGGAAGGTCCAACGGATACAGTAAATCTGCAGAGGTGCATCGGAATGTAAAACTGGTGACACAGGAAACGCTCAAGAGATAGTCAGTAGGAATACTCAGTCTTCCTGTACTTAAGTCGGCATTGTGTTTCTTATATTTAATTCCGATGCAATTTCTGTGTTTCATTGTCAATGGGAAGGTCCAAGGGAAACAGTAAACCTGCAGATGTGCATCGGAATGTAAAACTGGTGACACAGGAGACGCTCAAAAGATAGACAGTAGGAATACTCAGTCTTCCTGTACTTAAGTCGGCATTGTGTCTCTTATATTTAATTCCGATGCTATTTCTGTGTTTCATTGTCAGTGGGAAGGTCCAAGGGATACAGTAAACCTGCAGAGGTGCATCGGAATGTAAAACTGGTGACACAGGAAACGCTCAAAATATAGACAGTAAGGAGACTCAGTTTTCTTGTACTTAAGTCGGCATTGTGTCTCTTATATTTAATTCCGATGCAATTTCTGTGCTTCATCGTCAATCTGAAGGTCCAATGGATACAGTTAACCTGTAGATGTGCATCGGAAAGTCAAACTGGTGACACAGGAAACGCTCAAATCATAGACTGGAAGAAGACTCAGTCTTCCTGTACTTAAGTCGGCATTGTGTCTCTTATATTTAATTCCGATGCAATTTCTGTGTTTTATCGTCACTGTGAAGGTCCAAGGGATACAGTAAACCTGCAGAGGTGCATCGGAATCTAATACTGGTGACACCGGAAACGCACAAAACATTGACAGTAGGAAGACTCAGTCTTCCTGTACTTCAGTCGGCATTGTGTCTCTTATATTTAATTCCGATGCCATTTCTGTGTTTAATCTCCAATGGGAAGGTCAAAGGAAACAGTAAACCTGGTGCATCGGAATGTAAAACTGGTGACACAGGAAACGCTCAAAACATAGACCGTAAGAAGACTCAGTTTTCTTGTACTTAAGTCGTCATTGTGTCTCTTATATTTAATTCCGATGCAATTTCTGTGTTTCATCGTAAATGGGAAGGTCCAATGGATACAGTAAACCTGCAGAGGTGCATCGGAATGTAAAACTGGTGACGCAGGAAACGCTCAAAACATCGACAGTAGGAAGACTCAATCTTCCTGTACTTAAGTCGGCAATGTGTCTCCTATATTTAATTCCGATGCAATTTCTGTGTTTCATCGTCAAAAGGGAGATCCAAAGGATACAGTAAACCTGCAGAGGTGCATCGGAATGTAAAACTGGTGACCCAGGAAACGCTCAAAACATAGGCAGTAGGAAGACTCAGTATTCCTGTACTTATGTCGGCATTGTGTCTCTTATATTTAATTCCGATGCAATTTCTGTGTTTCATCGTCAATGGGAAGGTCGAAGGGAAACAGTAAACCTGCAGAGGTGCATCGGAATGTAAAACTGGTGACACAGGAAACGCTCAAAACATTGACAGTAGGAAGACTCAGTCTTCCTGTACTTAAGTCGGCATTGTGTCTCTTATATTTAATTCCGATGCAATTTCTGTGTTTCATCGTCAATGGGACGGTCCAATGGATACAGTAAACCTGCAGAGGTGCATCGGAATATAAAACTGGTCACACAGGAAACGCTCAAATCATAGACATTAGGAAGACTCAGTCTTTCTGTACTTAAGTCAGCATTGAGTCTCTTATATTTAATTCCGATGCAATTTCCGTCTTTCATCGTCAATTGGAAGGTCCAAGGGATACAGTAAACCTCCAGAGCTGCATCGGAATGTAAAACTGGTGACACAGTAAACGCTCGAAACATAGACCTTAAGAAGACACAGTTTTCTTGTACTTATGTCGGCATTGTGGCTCTTATATTTAATTCCGATGCAATATCTGTGTTTCATCGTCAATGGGAAGGTCCAAGGGATACAGAAAACCTGCAGAGGTGCATCGGAATGTAAAATTGCTGACACAGGAAACGCTCAAAACATAGACAGTAGTAAGACTCAGTCTTCCTGTACTTAAGTCGGCATTGTGACTCTTATATTTAATTGCGATGCAATTTCTGAGTTTCATCGTCAATGGGAAGGTCCAACGGATACAGTAAAGCTGCAGAGGTGCATCGGAATGTAAAACTGGTGACACAGGAAACGCTCAAGAGATAGACAGTAGGAATGCTCAGTCTTCCTTTACTTAAGTCGGCATTGTGTCTCTTATATTTAATTGCGATGCAATTTCTGTGTTTCATTGTCAATGGGAAGGTCCAAGGGATACAGTAAACGTGCAGAGGTGCATCGGAATGTAAAACCGGTGACACAGGAAACGCTTAAAATATAGACATTAGGATGACTCAGTCTTCCTGTACTTAAGTCGGCATTGTGACTCTTAAATTTAATTGCGATGCAATTTCTGTGTTTAATCGCCAATGGGAAGGTCCAAGGGAAACTGTAAACCTGCAGAGGTGCATCGGAATGTCAACCTGGTAACACAGGAAACGCTCAAAACATAGACCGTAAGAAGACTCAGTTTTCTTGTACTTCAGTCGGCATTGTGTCTCTTATATTTAATTCCGATGCAATTTCTGTGTTTCATCTTAAATGGGAAGGTCCAATGGATACAGTAAACCTGCAGAGGTGCATCGGAATGTAAAACTGGTGACGCAGGAAACGCTCAAAACATCGACAGTAGGAAGACTCAATTTTCCTGTACTTAAGTCGGCAATGTGTCTCTTATATTTAATTCCGATGCAATTTCTGTGTTTCATCGTCAAAAGGGAGATCCAAGGGATACAGTAAACCTGCAGAGGTGCATCGGAGTGTAAAACTGGTGACCCAGGAAACGCTCAAAACATAGACAGTAGGAAGACTCTGTCTTCCTGTACTTATGTCGGCATTGTGTCTCTTATATTTAATTCCGATGCAATTTCTGTGTTTCATCGTCAATGGGAAGGTCAAATGGATGCAGCAAACCTGCAGAGGTGCATCGTAATGTAAAACTGATGACACAGGAAACGCTCAAACCATAGACAGTAGGAAGATTCAGTCTTGCTGTACTTAACTCGGCATTGTGTCTCCTTTATTTAATTCCGATGCAATTTCTATGTTTCATCGTCAATGGGAAGGTCCAATGGATACAGTAAACCTGCAGAGGTGCATCGAAATATAAAATAGGTGACACAGGAAACGCTCAAATCATATACATTAGGAAGACTCAGTCTTCCTGTACTTAAGTCAGCATTGAGTCTCTTATATTTAATTCAAATGCAATTTCTGTGTTTCATCGTCAATTGGAAGGTTCATGGGATACAGTAAACCTGCAGAGGTGCATCGGAATGTAAAACTGGTGACACAGGAGACGCTCAAAAGATAGACAGTAGGATTACTCAGTCTTCCTGTACTTAAGTCGGCATTGTGTCTCTTATATTTAATTCCGATGCAATTTCTGTGTTTCATTGTCAGTGGGAAGGTCGAAGGGATACAGTAAACCTGCAGAGGTGCATCGGAATGTAAAACTGGTGACACAGGAAACGCTCAAAGCATTGACCGTAAGAGGACTCAGTTTTCTTGTACTTAAGTCGGCATTGTGTCTCTTATATTTAATTCCGATGCAATTTCTGTGTTTCATCGTCAATGGGAAGGTCAAATGGATACAGCAAACCTGCAGAGGTGCATCGGAATGTAAAACTGATGACACAGGAAACGCTCAAAACATAGACAGTAGGAAGACTCAGTCTTGCTGTACTTAACTCGGCATTGTGTCTCCTTTATTTAATTCCGATGCAATTTCTGTGTTTCATCGTCAATGGGAAGGTCGAAGGGAAACAGTAAACCTGCAGAGGTGCATCGGAATGTAAAACTGGTGACACAGGAAACGCTCAAAACATTGACAGTAGGAAGACTCAGTCTTCCTGTACTTAAGTCGGCATTGTGTCTCTTATATTTAATTCCGATGCAATTTCTGTGTTTCATCGTCAATGGGAAGGTCCAATGGATACAGTAAACCTGCAGAGGTGCATCGGAATATAAAACTGGTCACACAGGAAACGCTCAAATCATAGACATTAGGAAGACTCAGTCTTCCTGTACTTAAGTCAGCATTGAGTCTCTTATATTTAATTCCGATGCAATTTCCGTCTTTCATCGTCAATTGGAAGGTCCAAGGGATACAGTAAACCTCCAGAGCTGCATCGGAATGTAAAACTGGTGACACAGTAAACGCTCGAAACATAGACCTTAAGAAGACACAGTTTTCTTGTACTTAAGTCGGCATTGTGGCTCTTATATTTAATTCCGATGCAATTTCTGTGTTTCATCGTCAATGGGAAGGTCCAAGGGATACAGAAAACCTGCAGAGGTGCATCGGAATGTAAAATTGCTGACACAGGAAACGCTAAAAACATAGACAGTAGTAAGACTCAGTCTTCCTGTACTTAAGTCGGCATTGTGTCTCTTATATTTTATTCCGATGCAATTTCTGTGTTTCATCGTCAATGGGAAGGTCCAATGGATACAGTAAACCTGCAGAGGTGCATCGGAGTGTAAAACTGGTGACCCAGGAAACGTTCAAAACATAGACAGTAGGAAGACTCTGTCTTCCTGTACTTATGTCGGCATTGTGTCTCTTACATTTAATTCCGATGCAATTTCTGTGATTCATCGTCAATGGGAAGGTCAAATGGATGCAGCAAACCTGCAGAGGTGCATCGGAATGTAGAACTGATGACACAGGAAACGCTCAAACCATAGACAGTAGGAAGATTCAGTCTTGCTGTACTTAACTCGGCATTGTGTCTCCTTTATTTAATTCCGGTGCAATTTCTATGTTTCATCGTCAATGGGAAGGTCCAATGGATACAGTAAACCTGCAGAGGTGCATCGAAATATAAAATAGGTGACACAGGAAACGCTCAAATCATAGACATTAGGAAGGCTCAGTCTTCCTGTACTTAAGTCAGCATTGAGTCTCTTATATTTAATTCAAATGCAATTTCTGTGTTTCATCGTCAATTGGAAGGTTCATGGGATACAGTAAACCTGCAGAGGTGCATCGGAATGTAAAACTGGTGACACAGGAGACGCTCAAAAGATAGACAGTAGGAATCCTCAGTCTTCCTGTACTTAAGTCGGCATTGTGTCTCTTATATTTAATTCCGATGCAACTTCTTTGTTTCATTGTCAGTGGGAAGGTCGAAGGGATACAGTAAACCTGCAGAGGTGCATCGGAATGTAAAACTGGTGACACAGGAAACGCTCAAAATATAGACATTAGGAAGGCTCAGTCTTCCTGTACTTAAGTCGGCATTGTGTCTCTTATATTTAATTCCGATGCAATTTCTGTGTTTCATCTTCAATGGGAAGTTCCAAGGTATACAGTAAACCTGCAGAGGTGCATCGGAAATTAAAACTGGTGACACTGTAAACGCTCAAAACATAGACAGTAAGGAGACTCAGTTTTCTTGTACTTAAGTCGGCATTGTGTCTCTTATATTTAATTCCGATGCAATTTCTGTGTTTCATCGTCAATCTGAAGGTCCAATGGATACAGTTAACCTGTAGATGTGCATCGGAAAGTCAAACTGGTGACACAGAAACGCTCAAATCATAGACTGGAAGAAGACTCAGTCTTCCTGTACTTAAGTCGGCATTGTGACTCTTAAATTTAATTGCGATGCAATTTCTGAGTTTCTTAGTCAATGGGAAGGTCCAACGGATACAGTAAAGCTGTAGAGGTGCATCGGAATGTAAAACTGGTGACACAGGAAACGCTCAAGAGATAGACAGTAGGAATGCTCAGTCATCCTGTACTTAAGTCGGCATTGTGTCTCTTATATTTAATTCCGATGCAATTTCTGTGTTTCATTGTCAATGGGGAGGTCAAAGGGATACAGTAAACCTGCAGAGGTGCATCGGAATGTAAAACCGGTGACACAGGAAACGTTTAAAATATTGACATTAGGATGACTCAGTCTTCCTGTACTGAAGTCGGCATTGTGTCTCTTACATTTAATTCCGATGCCATTTCTGTGTTTCATCGCCAATGGGAAGGTCCAAGGGAAACAGTAAACCTGCAGATGTGCATCGGAATGTAAAACTGGTGACACAGGAAACGCTCAAAACATAGACCGTAAGAAGACTCAGTTTTCTTGCACTTAAGTCGGCATTGTGTCTCTTATATTTAATTCCGATGCAATTTCTGTGTTTCATCGTCAATGGGAAGGTCCAATGGATACGGTAAACCTGCAGAGGTGCATCGGAATGTAAAACTGGTGACGCAGGAAACGCTCAAAACATCGACAGTAGGAAGACACAATCTTCCTGTACTTAAGTCGGCAATGTGTCTCTTATATTTAACTCCGATGCAATTTCTGTGTTTCATCGTCAAAAGGGAGATCCAAAGGATACAGTAAACCTGCAGAGATGCATCGGAATGTAAAACTGGTGACCCAGGAAACGCTCAAAACATAGGCAGTAGGAAGACTCAGTCTTCCTGTACTTATGTCGGCATTGTGTCTCTTATATTTAATTCCGATGCAATTTCTGTGTTTCATCGTCAATGGGAAGGTCAAATGGATACAGCAAACCTGCTGAGGTGCATCGGAATGTAAAACTGATGACAAAGGAAACGCTCAAAACATAGACAGTAGGATGACTCAGTCTTCCTGTACTTAAGTCGGCATTGTGTCTCTTATATTTAATTCCGATGCCATTTCTGTGTTTCATCGTCAATGGGAAGGTCCAATGGATACAGTAAACCTGCAGAGGTGCATCGGAATATAAAACTATTCACACAGGAAACGCTCAAAATATAGACATTAGGAAGGCTCAGTCTTCCTGTACTTAAGTCGGCATTGTGTCTCTTATATTTAATTCCGATGCAATTTCTGTGTTTCATCTTCAATGGGAAGTTCCAAGGTATACAGTAAACCTGCAGAGGTGCATCGGAAATTAAAACTGGTGACACTGTAAACGCTCAAAACATAGACAGTAAGGAGACTCAGTTTTCTTGTACTTAAGTCGGCATTGTGTCTCTTATATTTAATTCCGATGCAATTTCTGTGTTTCATCGTCAATCTGAATGTCCAATGGATACAGTTAACCTGTAGATGTGCATCGGAAAGTCAAACTGGTGACACAGAAACGCTCAAATCATAGACTGGAAGAAGACTCAGTCTTCCTGTACTTAAGTCGGCATTGTGTCTCTTATATTTAATTCCGATGCAATTTCTGTGTTTCATCGTCACTGTGAAGGTCCAAGGGATACAGTAAACCTGCAGAGGTGCATCGGAATCTAATACTGGTGACACCAGAAACGCTCTAAACATAGACAGTAGGAAGACTCAGTCTTCCTGTACTTCAGTCGGCATTGTGTCTCTTATATTTAATTCCGATGCAATTTCTGTGTTTAATCTGCAATGGGAAGGTCCAAGGGAAACAGTAAACCTGCAGAGGTTCATCGGAATGTAAAACTGGTGACACAGGAAACGCTCAAAACATTGACCGTAAGAAGACTCAGTTTTCTTGTACTTAAGTCGGCATTGTGTCTCTTATATTTAATTCCGATGCAATTTCTGTGTTTCATCGTAAATGGGAAGGTCCAATGGATACAGTAAACCTGCAGAGGTGCATCGGAATGTAAAACTGGTGACGCAGGAAACGCTCAAAACATCGACAGTAGGAAGACTCAATCTTCCTGTACTTAAGTCAGCATTGAGTGTCTTATATTTATATCCGATGCAATTTCCGTGTTTCATCGTCAATTGGAAGGTCCAAGGGATACAGAAAACCTGCAGAGGTGCATCGGAATGTAAAATTGCTGACACAGGAGACGCTCAAAACATAGACAGTAGTAAGACTCAGTCTTCCTGTACTTAAGTCGGCATTGTGACTCTTAAATTTAATTGCGATGCAATTTCTGAGTTTCTTCGTCAATGGGAAGGTCCAACGGATACAGTAAAGCTGTAGAGGTGCATCGGAATGTAAAACTGGTGACACAGGAAACGCTCAAGAGATAGACAGTAGGAATGCTCAGTCATCCTGTACTTAAGTCGGCATTGTGTGTCTTATATTTAATTCCGATGCAATTTCTGTGTTTCATTGTCAATGGGGAGGTCAAAGGGATACAGTAAACCTGCAGAGGTGCATCGGAATGTAAAACCGGTGACACAGGAAACGCTTAAAATATAGACATTAGGATGACTCAGTCTTCCTGTACTTAAGTCGGCATTGTGTCTCTTACATTTAATTCCGATGCCATTTCTGTGTTTCATCGCCAATGGGAAGGTCCAAGGGAAACAGTAAACCTGCAGATGTGCATCGGAATGTAAAACTGGTGACACAGGAAACGCTCAAAACATAGACCGTAAGAAGACTCAGTTTTCTTGTACTTAAGTCGGCATTGTGTCTCTTATATTTAATTCCGATGCAATTTCTGTGTTTCATCGTCAATGGGAAGGTCCAATGGATACGGTAAACCTGCAGAGGTGCATCGGAATGTAAAACTGGTGACGCAGGAAACGCTCAAAACATCGACAGTAGGAAGACACAATCTTCCTGTACTTAAGTCGGCAATGTGTCTCTTATATTTAACTCCGATGCAATTTCTGTGTTTCATCGTCAAAAGGGAGATCCAAAGGATACAGTAAACCTGCAGAGATGCATCGGAATGTAAAACTGGTGACCCAGGAAACGCTCAAAACATAGGCAGTAGGAAGACTCAGTCTTCCTGTACTTATGTCGGCATTGTGTCTCTTATATTTAATTCCGATGCAATTTCTGTGTTTCATCGTCAATGGGAAGGTCAAATGGATACAGCAAACCTGCCGAGGTGCATCGGAATGTAGAACTGATGACACAGGAAACGCTCAAAACATAGACAGCAGGATGACTCAGTCTTCCTGTACTTAAGTCGGCATTGTGTCTCTTATATTTAATTCCGATGCCATTTCTGTGTTTCATCGTCAATGGGAAGGTCCAATGGATACAGTAAACATGCAGAGGTGCATCGGAATATAAAACTATTCACACAGGAAACGCTCAAAATATAGACATTAGGAAGGCTCAGTCTTCCTGTACTTAAGTCGGCATTGTGTCTCTTATATTTAATTCCGATGCAATTTCTGTGTTTCATCTTCAATGGGAAGTTCCAAGGTATACAGTAAACCTGCAGAGGTGCATCGGAAATTAAAACTGGTGACACTGTAAACGCTCAAAACATAGACAGTAAGGAGACTCAGTTTTCTTGTACTTAAGTCGGCATTGTGTCTCTTATATTTAATTCCGATGCAATTTCTGTGTTTCATCGTCAATCTGAATGTCCAATGGATACAGTTAACCTGTAGATGTGCATCGGAAAGTCAAACTGGTGACACAGAAACGCTCAAATCATAGACTGGAAGAAGACTCAGTCTTCCTGTACTTAAGTCGGCATTGTGTCTCTTATATTTAATTCCGATGCAATTTCTGTGTTTCATCGTCACTGTGAAGGTCCAAGGGATACAGTAAACCTGCAGAGGTGCATCGGAATCTAATACTGGTGACACCAGAAACGCTCTAAACATAGACAGTAGGAAGACTCAGTCTTCCTGTACTTCAGTCGGCATTGTGTCTCTTATATTTAATTCCGATGCAATTTCTGTGTTTAATCTGCAATGGGAAGGTCCAAGGGAAACAGTAAACCTGCAGAGGTTCATCGGAATGTAAAACTGGTGACACAGGAAACGCTCAAAACATTGACCGTAAGAAGACTCAGTTTTCTTGTACTTAAGTCGGCATTGTGTCTCTTATATTTAATTCCGATGCAATTTCTGTGTTTCATCGTAAATGGGAAGGTCCAATGGATACAGTAAACCTGCAGAGGTGCATCGGAATGTAAAACTGGTGACGCAGGAAACGCTCAAAACATCGACAGTAGGAAGACTCAATCTTCCTGTACTTAAGTCAGCATTGAGTGTCTTATATTTATTTCCGATGCAATTTCCGTGTTTCATCGTCAATTGGAAGGTCCAAGGGATACAGAAAACCTGCAGAGGTGCATCGGAATGTAAAATTGCTGACACAGGAGACGCTCAAAACATAGACAGTAGTAAGACTCAGTCTTCCTGTACTTAAGTCGGCATTGTGACTCTTAAATTTAATTGCGATGCAATTTCTGAGTTTCTTCGTCAATGGGAAGGTCCAACGGATACAGTAAAGCTGTAGAGGTGCATCGGAATGTAAAACTGGTGACACAGGAAACGCTCAAGAGATAGACAGTAGGAATGCTCAGTCATCCTGTACTTAAGTCGGCATTGTGTCTCTTATATTTAATTCCGATGCAATTTCTGTGTTTCATTGTCAATGGGGAGGTCAAAGGGATACAGTAAACCTGCAGAGGTGCATCGGAATGTAAAACCGGTGACACAGGAAACGCTTAAAATATAGACATTAGGATGACTCAGTCTTCCTGTACTTAAGTCGGCATTGTGTCTCTTACATTTAATTCCGATGCCATTTCTGTGTTTCATCGCCAATGGGAAGGTCCAAGGGAAACAGTAAACCTGCAGATGTGCATCGGAATGTAAAACTGGTGACACAGGAAACGCTCAAAACATAGACCGTAAGAAGACTCAGTTTTCTTGTACTTAAGTCGGCATTGTGTCTCTTATATTTAATTCCGATGCAATTTCTGTGTTTCATCGTCAATGGGAAGGTCCAATGGATACGGTAAACCTGCAGAGGTGCATCGGAATGTAAAACTGGTGACGCAGGAAACGCTCAAAACATCGACAGTAGGAAGACACAATCTTCCTGTACTTAAGTCGGCAATGTGTCTCTTATATTTAACTCCGATGCAATTTCTGTGTTTCATCGTCAAAAGGGAGATCCAAAGGATACAGTAAACCTGCAGAGATGCATCGGAATGTAAAACTGGTGACCCAGGAAACGCTCAAAACATAGGCAGTAGGAAGACTCAGTCTTCCTGTACTTATGTCGGCATTGTGTCTCTTATATTTAATTCCGATGCAATTTCTGTGTTTCATCGTCAATGGGAAGGTCAAATGGATACAGCAAACCTGCCGAGGTGCATCGGAATGTAGAACTGATGACACAGGAAACGCTCAAAACATAGACAGCAGGATGACTCAGTCTTCCTGTACTTAAGTCGGCATTGTGTCTCTTATATTTAATTCCGATGCCATTTCTGTGTTTCATCGTCAATGGGAAGGTCCAATGGATACAGTAAACCTGCAGAGGTGCATCGGAATATAAAACTATACACACAGGAAACGCTCAAATCATAGACATTAGGAAGACTCAGTCTTCCTGTACTTAAGTCAGCATTGAGTCTCTTATATTTAATTGCGATGCAATTTCTGTGCTTCATCGTCAATCTGAAGGTCCAATGGATACAGTTAACCTGTAGATGTGCATCGGAAAGTCAAACTGGTGACACAGGAAACGCTCAAATCATAGACTGGAAGAAGACTCAGTCTTCCTGTACTTAAGTCGGCATTGTGTCTCTTATATTTAATTCCGATGCAATTTCTGTGTTTTATCGTCACTGTGAAGGTCCAAGGGATACAGAAAAGCTGCAGAGGTGCATCGGAATGTAAAACTGGTGACACAGGAAACGCTCAAGAGATAGACAGTAGGAATGCTCAGTCTTCCTGTACTTAAGTCGGCATTGTGTCTCTTATATATAATTCCGATGCAATTTCTGTGTTTCATTGTCAATGGGAAGGTCCAAGGGATACAGAAAACCTGCAGAGGTGCATCGGAATGTAAAACTGGTGACGCAGGAAACGCTCAAAACATCGACAGTAGGAAGACTCATTCTTCCTGTACTTAAGTCGGCAATGTGTCTCTTATATTTAATTCCGATGCAATTTCTGTGTTTCATCGTCAAAAGGGAGATCCAAAGGATACAGTAAACCTGCAGAGGTGCATCGGAATGTAAAACTGGTGACCCAGGAAACGCTCAAAACATAGGCAGTAGGAAGACTCAGTATTCCTGTACTTATGGCGGCATTGTGTCTCTTATATTTAATTCCGATTCAATTTCTGTGTTTCATCGTCAATGGGAAGGTCGAAGGGAAACAGTAAACCTGCAGAGGTGCATCGGAATGTAAAACTGGTGACACAGGAAATGCTCAAAACATTGACAGTAGGAAGACTCAGTCTTCCTGTACTTAAGTCGGCATTGTGTCTGTTATATTTAATTCCGATGCAATTTCTGTGTTTCATCGTCAATGGGAAGGTCCAGTGGATACAGTAAACCTGCAGAGGTGCATCGGAATATAAAACTGGTCACACAGGAAACGCTAAATCATAGACATTAGGAAGACTCAGTCTTTCTGTACTTAAGTCAGCATTGAGTCTCTTATATTTAATTCCGATGCAATTTCCGTTTTTCATCGTCAATTGGAAGGTCCAAGGGATACAGTAAACCTCCAGAGCTGCATCGGAATGTAAAACTGGTGTCACAGTAAACGCTCGAAACATAGACCTTAAGAAGACACAGTTTTCTTGTACTTATGTCGGCATTGTGGCTCTTATATTTAATTCCGATGCAATATCTGTGTTTCATCGTCAATGGGAAGGTCCAACGGATACAGTAAAGCTGCAGAGGTGCATCGGAATGTAAAACTGGTGACACAGGAAACGCTCAAGAGATAGACAGTAGGAATGCTCAGTCTTCCTGTACTTAAGTCGGCATTGTGTCTCTTATATATAATTCCGATGCAATTTCTGTGTTTCATTGTCAATGGGAAGGTCCAAGGGATACAGAAAACCTGCAGAGGTGCATCGGAATGTAGAATTGCTGACACAGGAAACGCTCAAAACATAGACAGTAGTAAGACTCAGTCTTCCTGTACTTAAGTCGGCATTGTGACTCTTAAATTTAATTGCGATGCAATTTCTGTGTTTAATCGCCAATGGGAAGGTCCAAGGGAAACTGTAAACCTGCAGAGGTGCATCGGAATGTCAAACTGGTAACACAGGAAACGCTCAAAACATAGACCGTAAGAAGACTCAGTTTTCTTGTACTTCAGTCGGCATTGTGTCTCTTATATTTAATTCCGATGCAATTTCTGTGTTTCATCGTCAATGGGAAGGTCAAATGGATGCAGCAAACCTGCAGAGGTGCAATCGTAATGTAAAACTGATGACACAGGAAACGCTCAAACCATAGACAGTAGGAAGATTCAGTCTTGCTGTACTTAACTCGGCATTGTGTCTCCTTTATTTAATTCCGATGCAATTTCTATGTTTCATCGTCAATGGGAAGGTCCAATGGATACAGTAAACCTGCAGAGGTGCATCGAAATATAAAATAGGTGACACAGGAAACGCTCAAATCATAGACATTAGGAAGACTCAGTCTTCCTGTACTTAAGTCAGCATTGAGTCTCTTATATTTAATTCAAATGCAATTTCTGTGTTTCATCGTCAATTGGAAGGTTCATGGGATACAGTAAACCTGCAGAGGTGCATCGGAATGTAAAACTGGTGACACAGGAGACGCTCAAAAGATAGACAGTAGGAATACTCAGTCTTCCTGTACTTAAGTCGGCATTGTGTCTCTTATATATAATTCCGATGCAATTTCTGTGTTTCATTGTCAATGGGAAGGTCCAAGGGATACAGAAAACCTGCAGAGGTGCATCGGAATGTAAAACTGGTGACGCAGGAAACGCTCAAAACATTGACAGTAGGAAGACTCAGTCTTCCTGTACTTCAGTCGGCATTGTGTCTCTTATATTTAATTCCGATGCCATTTCTGTGTTTAATCTCCAATGGGAAGGTCAAAGGAAACAGTAAACCTGCAGAGGTGCATCGGAATGTAAAACTGGTGACACAGGAAACGCTCAAAACATAGACCGTAAGAAGACTCAGTTTTCTTGTACTTAAGTCGTCATTGTGTCTCTTATATTTAATTCCGATGCAATTTCTGTGTTTCATCGTAAATGGGAAGGTCCAATGGATACAGTAAACCTGCAGAGGTGCATCGGAATGTAAAACTGGTGACGCAGGAAACGCTCAAAACATCGACAGTAGGAAGACTCATTCTTCCTGTACTTAAGTCGGCAATGTGTCTCTTATATTTAATTCCGATGCAATTTCTGTGTTTCATCGTCAAAAGGGAGATCCAAAGGATACAGTAAACCTGCAGAGGTGCATCGGAATGTAAAACTGGTGACCCAGGAAACGCTCAAAACATAGGCAGTAGGAAGACTCGGTATTCCTGTACTTATGGCGGCATTGTGTCTCTTATATTTAATTCCGATTCAATTTCTGTGTTTCATCGTCAATGGGAAGGTCGAAGGGAAACAGTAAACCTGCAGAGGTGCATCGGAATGTAAAACTGGTGACACAGGAAATGCTCAAAACATTGACAGTAGGAAGAATCAGTCTTCCTGTACTTAAGTCGGCATTGTGTCTGTTATATTTAATTCCGATGCAATTTCTGTGTTTCATCGTCAATGGGAAGGTCCAGTGGATACAGTAAACCTGCAGAGGTGCATCGGAATATAAAACTGGTCACACAGGAAACGCTCAAATCATAGACATTAGGAAGACTCAGTCTTTCTGTACTTAAGTCAGCATTGAGTCTCTTATATTTAATTCCGATGCAATTTCCGTTTTTCATCGTCAATTGGAAGGTCCAAGGGATACAGTAAACCTTCAGAGCTGCATCGGAATGTAAAACTGGTGTCACAGTAAACGCTCGAAACATAGACCTTAAGAAGACACAGTTTTCTTGTACTTATGTCGGCATTGTGGCTCTTATATTTAATTCCGATGCAATATCTGTGTTTCATCGTCAATGGGAAGGTCCAAGGGATACAGAAAACCTGCAGAGGTGCATCGGAATGTAGAATTGCTGACACAGGAAACGCTCAAAACATAGACAGTAGTAAGACTCAGTCTTCCTGTACTTAAGTCGGCATTGTGACTCTTATATTTAATTGCGATGCAATTTCTGAGTTTCATCGTCAATGGGAAGGTCCAACGGATACAGTAAAGCTGCAGAGGTGCATCGGAATGTAAAACTGGTGACACAGGAAACGCTCAAGAGATAGACAGTAGGAATGCTCAGTCTTCCTGTACTTAAGTCGGCATTGTGTCTCTTATATATAATTCCGATGCAATTTCTGTGTTTCATTGTCAATGGGAAGGTCCAAGGGATACAGAAAACCTGCAGAGGTGCATCGGAATGTAGAATTGCTGACACAGGAAACGCTCAAAACATAGACAGTAGGAAGACTCAATTTTCCTGTACTTAAGTCGGCAATGTGACTCTTATATTTAATTCCGATGCAATTTCTGTGTTTCATCGTCAAAAGGGAGATCCAAGGGATACAGTAAACCTGCAGAGGTGCATCGGAGTGTAAAACTGGTGACCCAGGAAACGCTCAAAACATAGACAGTAGGAAGACTCTGTCTTCCTGTACTTATGTCGGCATTGTGTCTCTTATATTTAATTCCGATGCAATTTCTGTGTTTCATCGTCAATGGGAAGGTCAAATGGATGCAGCAAACCTGCAGAGGTGCAATCGTAATGTAAAACTGATGACACAGGAAACGCTCAAACCATAGACAGTAGGAAGATTCAGTCTTGCTGTACTTAACTCTGCATTGTGTCTCCTTTATTTAATTCCGATGCAATTTCTATGTTTCATCGTCAATGGGAAGGTCCAATGGATACAGTAAACCTGCAGAGGTGCATCGAAATATAAAATAGGTGACACAGGAAACGCTCAAATCATAGACATTAGGAAGACTCAGTCTTCCTGTACTTAAGTCAGCATTGAGTCTCTTATATTTAATTCAAATGCAATTTCTGTGTTTCATCGTCAATTGGAAGGTTCATGGGATACAGTAAACCTGCAGAGGTGCATCGGAATGTAAAACTGGTGACACAGGAGACGCTCAAAAGATAGACAGTAGGCATACTCAGTCTTCCTGTACTTAAGTCGGCATTGTGTCTCTTATATTTAATTCCGATGCAATTTCTGTGTTTCATTGTCAGTGGGAAGGTCGAAGGGATACAGTAAACCTGCAGAGGTGCATCGGAATGTAAAACTGGTGACACAGGAAACGCTCAAAATATAGACATTAGGAAGGCTCAGTCTTCCTGTACTTAAGTCGGCATTGTGTCTCTTATATTTAATTCCCATGCAATTTCTGTGTTTCATCTTCAATGGGAAGTTCCAAGGTATACAGTAAACCTGCAGAGGTGCATCGGAATGTAAAACTGGTGACGCAGGAAACGCTCAAAACATCGACAGTAGGAAGACTCAATTTTCCTGTACTTAAGTCGGCAATGTGACTCTTATATTTAATTCCGATGCAATTTCTGTGTTTCATCGTCAAAAGGGAGATCCAAGGGATACAGTAAACCTGCAGAGGTGCATCGGAGTGTAAAACTGGTGACACAGGAAATGCTCAAAACATTGACAGTAGGAAGGCTCAGTCTTCCTGTACTTAAGTCGGCATTGTGTCTCTTATATTTAATTCCCATGCAATTTCTGTGTTTCATCTTCAATGGGAAGTTCCAAGGTATACAGTAAACCTGCAGAGGTGCATCGGAATGTAAAACTGGTGACACAGGAAATGCTCAAAACATTGACAGTAGGAAGACTCAGTCTTCCTGTACTTAAGTCGGCATTGTGTCTGTTATATTTAATTCCGATGCAATTTCTGTGTTTCATCGTCAATGGGAAGGTCCAGTGGATACAGTAAACCTGCAGAGGTGCATCGGAATGTAAAACTGGTGACACAGGAAACGCTCAAAATATAGACATTAGGAAGGCTCAGTCTTCCTGTACTTAAGTCGGCATTGTGTCTCTTATATTTAATTCCCATGCAATTTCCGTTTTTCATCGTCAATTGGAAGGTCCAAGGGATACAGTAAACCTCCAGAGCTGCATCGGAATGTAAAACTGGTGTCACAGTAAACGCTCGAAACATAGACCTTAAGAAGACACAGTTTTCTTGTACTTATGTCGGCATTGTGGCTCTTATATTTAATTCCGATGCAATATCTGTGTTTCATCGTCAATGGGAAGGTCCAAGGGATACAGAAAACCTGCAGAGGTGCATCGGAATGTAGAATTGCTGACACAGGAAACGCTCAAAACATAGACAGTAGTAAGACTCAGTCTTCCTGTACTTAAGTCGGCATTGTGACTCTTATATTTAATTGCGATGCAATTTCTGAGTTTCATCGTCAATGGGAAGGTCCAACGGATACAGTAAAGCTGCAGAGGTGCATCGGAATGTAAAACTGGTGACACAGGAAACGCTCAAGAGATAGACAGTAGGAATGCTCAGTCTTCCTGTACTTAAGTCGGCATTGTGTCTCTTATATATAATTCCGATGCAATTTCTGTGTTTCATTGTCAATGGGAAGGTCCAAGGGATACAGAAAACCTGCAGAGGTGCATCGGAATGTAGAATTGCTGACACAGGAAACGCTCAAAACATAGACAGTAGTAAGACTCAGTCTTCCTGTACTTAAGTCGGCATTGTGACTCTTAAATTTAATTGCGATGCAATTTCTGTGTTTAATCGCCAATGGGAAGGTCCAATGGATACAGTAAACCTGCAGAGGTGCATCGGAATGTAAAACTGGTGACGCAGGAAACGCTCAAAACATCGACAGTAGGAAGACTCAATTTTCCTGTACTTAAGTCGGCAATGTGACTCTTATATTTAATTCCGATGCAATTTCTGTGTTTCATCGTCAAAAGGGAGATCCAAGGGATACAGTAAACCTGCAGAGGTGCATCGGAGTGTAAAACTGGTGACCCAGGAAACGCTCAAAACATAGACAGTAGGAAGACTCTGTCTTCCTGTACTTATGTCGGCATTGTGTCTCTTATATTTAATTCCGATGCAATTTCTGTGTTTCATCGTCAATGGGAAGGTCAAATGGATGCAGCAAACCTGCAGAGGTGCAATCGTAATGTAAAACTGATGACACAGGAAACGCTCAAACCATAGACAGTAGGAAGATTCAGTCTTGCTGTACTTAACTCGGCATTGTGTCTCCTTTATTTAATTCCGATGCAATTTCTATGTTTCATCGTCAATGGGAAGGTCCAATGGATACAGTAAACCTGCAGAGGTGCATCGAAATATAAAATAGGTGACACAGGAAACGCTCAAATCATAGACATTAGGAAGACTCAGTCTTCCTGTACTTAAGTCAGCATTGAGTCTCTTATATTTAATTCAAATGCAATTTCTGTGTTTCATCGTCAATTGGAAGGTTCATGGGATACAGTAAACCTGCAGAGGTGCATCGGAATGTAAAACTGGTGACACAGGAGACGCTCAAAAGATAGACAGTAGGAATACTCAGTCTTCCTGTACTTAAGTCGGCATTGTGTCTCTTATATTTAATTCCGATGCAATTTCTGTGTTTCATTGTCAGTGGGAAGGTCGAAGGGATACAGTAAACCTGCAGAGGTGCATCGGAATGTAAAACTGGTGACACAGGAAACGCTCAAAATATAGACATTAGGAAGGCTCAGTCTTCCTGTACTTAAGTCGGCATTGTGTCTCTTATATTTAATTCCCATGCAATTTCTGTGTTTCATCTTCAATGGGAAGTTCCAAGGTATACAGTAAACCTGCAGAGGTGAATCGGAATGTAAAACTGGTGACACAGGAAACGCTCAAAGCATTGACCGTAAGAAGACTCAGTTTTCTTGTACTTAAGTCGGCATTGTGTCTCTTATATTTAATTCCGATGCAATTTCTGTGTTTCTTCGTCAATGGGAAGGTCAAACGGATACAGCAAACCTGCAGAGGTGCATCGGAATGTAAAACTGATGACACAGGAAACGCTCAAAACATAGACAGTAGGAAGACTCAGTCTTGCTGTACTTAACTCGGCATTGTGTCTCCTTTATTTAATTCCGATGCAATTTCTGTGTTTCATCGTCAATGGGAAGGTCGAAGGGAAACAGTAAACCTGCAGAGGTGCATCGGAAAGTAAAACTGGTGACACAGGAAACGCTCAAAACATTGACAGTAGGAAGACTCAGTCTTCCTGTACTTAAGTCGGTATTGTGTCTCTTATATTTAATTCCGATGCAATTTCTGTGTTTCATCGTCAATGGGAAGGTCCAATGGATACAGTAAACCTGCAGAGGTGCATCGGAATATAAAACTGGTCACACAGGAAACGCTCAAATCATAGACATTAGGAAGACTCAGTCTTCCTGTACTTAAGTCAGCATTGAGTCTCTTATATTTAATTCCGATGCAATTTCCGTCTTTCATCGTCAATTGGAAGGTCCAAGGGATACAGTAAACCTCCAGAGCTGCATCGGAATGTAAAACTGGTGACACAGTAAACGCTCGAAACATAGACCTTAAGAAGACACAGTTTTCTTGTACTTAAGTCGGCATTGTGGCTCTTATATTTAATTCCGATGCAATTTCTGTGTTTCATCGTCAATGGGAAGGTCCAAGGGATACAGAAAACCTGCAGAGGTGCATCGGAATGTAAAATTGCTGACACAGGAAACGCTCAAAACATAGACAGTAGTAAGACTCAGTCTTCCTGTACTTAAGTCGGCATTGTGTCTCTTATATTTAATTCCGATGCAATTTCTGTGTTTCATCGTCAATGGGAAGGTCCAATGGATACAGTAAACCTGCAGAGGTGCATCGGAGTGTAAAACTGGTGACCCAGGAAACGTTCAAATCATAGACAGTAGGAAGACTCTGTCTTCCTGTACTTATGTCGGCATTGTGTCTCTTACATTTAATTCCGATGCAATTTCTGTGATTCATCGTCAATGGGAAGGTCAAATGGATGCAGCAAACCTGCAGAGGTGCATCGGAATGTAGAACTGATGACACAGGAAACGCTCAAACCATAGACAGTAGGAAGATTCAGTCTTGCTGTACTTAACTCGGCATTGTGTCTCCTTTATTTAATTCCGATGCAATTTCTATGTTTCATCGTCAATGGGAAGGTCCAATGGATACAGTAAACCTGCAGAGGTGCATCGAAATATAAAATAGGTGACACAGGAAACGCTCAAATCATAGACATTAGGAAGGCTCAGTCTTCCTGTACTTAAGTCAGCATTGAGTCTCTTATATTTAATTCAAATGCAATTTCTGTGTTTCATCGTCAATTGGAAGGTTCATGGGATACAGTAAACCTGCAGAGGTGCATCGGAATGTAAAACTGGTGACACAGGAGACGCTCAAAAGATAGACAGTAGGAATCCTCAGTCTTCCTGTACTTAAGTCGGCATTCTGTCTCTTATATTTAATTCCGATGCAATTTCTTTGTTTCATTGTCAGTGGGAAGGTCGAAGGTATACAGTAAACCTGCAGAGGTGCATCGGAATGTAAAACTGGTGACACAGGAAACACTCAAAATATAGACATTAGGAAGGCTCAGTCTTCCTGTACTTAAGTCGGCATTGTGTCTCTTATATTTAATTCCGATGCAATTTCTGTGTTTCATCTTCAATGGGAAGTTCCAAGATATACAGTAAACCTGCAGAGGTGCATCGGAAATTAAAACTGGTGACACTGTAAACGCTCAAAACATAGACAGTAAGGAGACTCAGTTTTCTTGTACTTAAGTCGGCATTGTGTCTCTTATATTTAATTCCGATGCAATTTCTGTGTTTCATCGTCAATCTGAAGGTCCAATGGATACAGTTAACCTGTAGATGTGCATCGGAAAGTCAAACTGGTGACACAGAAACGCTCAAATCATAGACTGGAAGAAGACTCAGTCTTCCTGTACTTAAGTTCTCATTGTGACTCTTATATTTAATTCCGATGTAATTTCTGTGTTTCATCGTCACTGTGAAGGTCCAAGGGATACAGTAAACCTGCAGAGGTGCATCGGAATCTAATACTGGTGACACCAGAAACGCTCTAAACATAGACAGTAGGAAGACTCAGTCTTCCTGTACTTCAGTCGGCATTGTGTCTCTTATATTTAATTCCGATGCAATTTCTGTGTTTAATCTGCAATGGGAAGGTCCAAGGGAAACAGTAAACCTGCAGAGGTTCATCGGAATGTAAAACTGGTGACACAGGAAACGCTCAAAACATTGACCGTAAGAAGACTCAGTTTTCTTGTACTTAAGTCGGCATTGTGTCTCTTATATTTAATTCCGATGCAATTTCTGTGTTTCATCGTAAATGGGAAGGTCCAATGGATACAGTAAACCTGCAGAGGTGCATCGGAATGTAAAACTGGTGACGCAGGAAACGCTCAAAACATCGACAGTAGGAAGACTCAATCTTCCTGTACTTAAGTCAGCATTGAGTGTCTTATATTTAATTCCGATGCAATTTCCGTGTTTCATCGTCAATTGGAAGGTCCAAGGGATACAGAAAACCTCCAGAGGTGCATCGGAATGTAAAATTGCTGACACAGGAGACGCTCAAAACATAGACAGTAGTAAGACTCAGTCTTCCTGTACTTAAGTCGGCATTGTGACTCTTAAATTTAATTGCGATGCAATTTCTGAGTTTCTTAGTCAATGGGAAGGTCCAACGGATACAGTAAAGCTGTAGAGGTGCAACGGAATGTAAAACTGGTGACACAGGAAACGCTCAAGAGATAGACAGTAGGAATGCTCAGTCATCCTGTACTTAAGTCGGCATTGTGTCTCTTATATTTAATTCCGATGCAATTTCTGTGTTTCATTGTCAATGGGGAGGTCAAAGGGATACAGTAAACCTGCAGAGGTGCATCGGAATGTAAAACCGGTGACACAGGAAACGCTTAAAATATTGACATTAGGATGACTCAGTCTTCCTGTACTGAAGTCGGCATTGTGTCTCTTACATTTAATTCCGATGCCATTTCTGTGTTTCATAGCCAATGGGAAGGTCCAAGGGAAACAGTAAACCTGCAGATGTGCATCGGAATGTAAAACTGGTGACACAGGAAACGCTCAAAACATAGACCGTAAGAAGACTCAGTTTTCTTGTACTTAAGTCGGCATTGTGTCTCTTATATTTAATTCCGATGCAATTTCTGTGTTTCATCGTCAATGGGAAGGTCCAATGGATACGGTAAACCTGCAGAGGTGCATCGGAATGTAAAACAGGTGACGCAGGAAACGCTCAAAACATCGACAGTAGGAAGACACAATCTTCCTGTACTTAAGTCGGCAATGTGTCTCTTATATTTAACTCCGATGCAATTTCTGTGTTTCATCGTCAAAAGGGAGATCCAAAGGATACAGTAAACCTGCAGAGATGCATCGGAATGTAAAACTGGTGACCCAGGAAACGCTCAAAACATAGGCAGTAGGAAGACTCAGTCTTCCTGTACTTATGTCGGCATTGTGTCTCTTATATTTAATTCCGATGCAATTTCTGTGTTTCATCGTCAATGGGAAGGTCAAATGGATACAGCAAACCTGCTGAGGTGCATCGGAATGTAAAACTGATGACAAAGGAAACGCTCAAAACATAGACAGTAGGATGACTCAGTCTTCCTGTACTTAAGTCGGCATTGTGTCTCTTATATTTAATTCCGATGCCATTTCTGTGTTTCATCGTCAATGGGAAGGTCCAATGGATACAGTAAACCTGCAGAGGTGCATCGGAATATAAAACTATTCACACAGGAAACGCTCAAATCATAGACATTAGGAAGACTCAGTCTTTCTGTACTTAAGTCAGCATTGAGTCTCTTATATTTAATTCCGATGCAATTTCCGTGTTTCATCGTCAATTGGAAGGTCCAAGGGATACAATTAACCTCCAGAACTGCATCGGAATGTAAAACTGGTGACACAGTAAACGCTTGAAACATAGACCTTAAGAAGACACAGTTTTCTTGTACTTAAGTCGGCATTGTGACTCTTATATTTAATTCCGATGCAATTTCTGTGTTTCATCGTCACTGTGAAGGTCCAAGGGATACAGAAAACCTGCAGAGGTGCATCGGAATGTAAAATTGCTGACACAGGGAACGCTCAAAACATAGACAGTAGGAAGACACAGTCTTCCTGTACTTAAGTCGGCATTGTGACTCTTATATTTAATTGCGATGCAATTTCTGAGTTTCATCGTGAATGGGAAGGTCCAAGGGATACAGTAAATCTGCAGAGGTGCATCGGAATGTAAAACTGGTGACACAGGAAACTCTCAAGAGATAGTCAGTAGGAATACTCAGTCTTCCTGTACTTAAGTCGGCATTGTGTTTCTTATATTTAATTCCGATGCAATTTCTGTGTTTCATTGTCAATGGGAAGGTCCAAGGGAAACAGTAAACCTGCAGATGTGCATCGGAATGTAAAACTGGAGACACAGGAAACGCTCAAAACATAGACCGTAAGAAGACTCAGTTTTCTTGTACTTAAGTCGGCATTGTGTCTCTTATATTTAATTCCGATGCAATTTCTGTGTTTCTTCGTCAATGTGAAGGTCCAAGGCATACAGTAAACCTGCAGAAGTTCATCGGAATGTAAAACTGGTGACACTGTAAACGCTCAAAACATAGACAGTAAGGAGACTCAGTCTTCCTGTACTTAAGTCGGCATTGTGTCTCTTAAATTTAATTCCGGTGCAATTTCTGTCTTTCATCGGCAAAGGGAGATCCAAGGGATAGAGTAAACCTGCTGAGGTGCATCGGAATGAAAAACTGGTGACCCAGGAAACGCTCAAAACATAGACAGTAGGAAGACACAGTCTTCCTGTACTTAAGTCGGCATTGTGTTTCTTATATTTAATTCCGATGCAATTTCTGTGTTTCATCGTCACTGTGAAGGTCCAAGGGATACAGTAAACCTGCAGAGGTGCATCGGAATCTAATACTGGTGACACCGGAAACGCTCAAAACATAGACAGTAGGAAGATTCAGTCTTCCTGTACTTCAGCCGGCATTGTGTCTCTTATATTTAATTCCGATGCCATTTCTGTGTTTAATCGCTAATGGGAAGGTCC
Source organism: Schistocerca nitens (assembly GCF_023898315.1). Taxonomy (NCBI): domain Eukaryota; kingdom Metazoa; phylum Arthropoda; class Insecta; order Orthoptera; family Acrididae; genus Schistocerca; species Schistocerca nitens. The sequence continues at coordinate 8,913,103 of NC_064617.1, read as the reverse complement.
AAGGGAAACAGTAAACCTGCAGAGGTGCATCGGAATGTAAAACTGGTAACACAGGAAACGCTCAAAACATAGACCGTAAGAAGACTCAGTTTTCTTGTACTTAAGTCGGCATTGTGTCTCTTATATTTAATTCCGATGCAATTTCTGTGTTTCATCGTAAATGGGAAGGTCCAATGGATACAGTAAACCTGCAGAGGTGCATCGGAATGTAAAACTGGTGACGCAGGAAACGCTCAAAACATCGACAGTAGGAAGACTCAATCTTCCTGTACTTAAGTCGGCAATGTGTCTCTTATATTTAATTCCGATGCAATTTCTGTGTTTCATCGTCAATGGGAAGGTCAAATGGATACAGCAAACCTGCAGAGGTGCATCGGAATGTAAAACTGATGACAAAGGAAACGCTCAAATCATAGACAGTAGGAAGATTCAGTCTTGCTGTACTTAACTCGGCATTGTGTCTCCTTTATTTAATTCCGATGCAATTTCTATAATTCATCGTCAATGGGAAGGTCCAATGGATACAGTAAACCTGCAGAGGTGCACAGAAATATAAAATAGGTGACACAGGAAACGCTCAAACCATAGACATTAGGATGACTCAGTCTTCCTGTACTTTAGTCAGCATTGAGTCTCTTATATTTAATTCAAATGCAATTTCTGTGTTTCATCGTCAATTGGAAGGTTCATGGGATACAGTAAATCTGCAGAGGTGCATCGGAATGTAAAACTGGTGACACAGGAGACGCTCAAATGATAGACAGTAGGAATACTCAGTCTTCCTGTACTTAAGTCGGCATTGTGTCTCTTATATTTAATTCCGATGCAATTTCTGTGTTTCATTGTCAGTGGGAAGGTTCAAGGGATACAGTAAACCTGCAGAGGTGCATCGGAATGTAAAACTGGTGACACAGGAAACGCTCAAAATATAGACATTAGGAAGGCTCAGTGTTCCTGTACTTAAGTCGGCATTGAGTCTCCTATATTTAATTCCGATGCAATTTCCGTGTTTCATCGTCAATTGTAAGGTCCATGGGATACAGTAAACCTCCAGAGCTGCATCGGAATGTAATTCTGGTGACACAGGAAACGCTCAAATCGTAGACTGGAAGAAGACTCAGTCTTCATGTACTTAAGTCGGCATTGTGACCCTTATATATAATTCCGATGCAATTTCTGTGTTTCATCGTCAATGGGAAGGTCCAAGGGATACAGTAAACCTGCAGAGGTGCATCGGAAATTAAAACTGGTGACACTGTAAACGCTCAAAACATAGACAGTAAGGAGACTCAGTTTTCTTGTACTTAAGTCGGCATTGTGTCTCTTATATTTAATTCCGATGCAATTTCTGTGTTTCATCGTCAATCTGAAGGTCCAATGGATACAGTTGACCTCTAGATGTGCATCGGAAAGTCAAACTGGTGACACAGGAAACGCTCAAATCATAGACTGGAAGAAGACTCAGTCTTCATGTACTTAAGTCGGCATTGTGTCTCTTATATTTAATTCCGATGCAATTTCTGTGTTTCATCGTCACTGTGAAGGTCCAAGGGATACAGTAAACCTGCAGAGGTGCATCGGAATCTAATACTGGTAACACCAGAAACGCTCAAAACATAGACAGTAGGAAGACTCAGTCTTCCTGTACTTCAGTCGGCATTGTGTCTCTTATATTTAATTCCGATGCCATTTCTGTGTTTAATCTCCAATGGGAAGGTCCAAGGGAAACAGTAAACCTGCAGAGGTGCATCGGAATGTAAAACTGGTGACACAGGAAACGCTCAAATCATTGACCGTAAGAAGACTCAGTTTTCGTGTACTTAAGTCGGCATTGTGTCTCTTATATTTAATTCCGATGCAATTTCTGTGTTTCATCGTAAATGGGAAGGTCCAATGGATACAGTAAACCTGCAGAGGTGCATCAGAATGTAAAACTGGTGACGCAGGAAACGCTCAAAACATCGACAGTAGGAAGACTCAATCTTCCTGTACTTAAGTCAGCATTGAGCCTCCTATATTTAATTCCGATGCAATTTCCGTGTTTCATCGTCAATTGTAAGGTCCATGGGATACAGTAAACCTCCAGAGCTGCATGGGAATGTAATACTGGTGACACAGGAAACGCTCAAATCATAGACTGGAAGAAGACTCAGTCTTCATGTACTTAAGTCGGCATTGTGACCCTTATATATAATTCCGATGCAATTTCTGTGTTTCATCGTCAATGGGAAGGTCCAAGGGATACAGAAAACCTGCAGAGGTGCATCGGAATGTAAAATTGCTGACAAAGGAAACGCTCAAAACATAGACAGTAGTAAGACTCAGTCTTCCTGTACTTAAGTCGGCATTGTGACTCTTGTATTTAATTGCGATGCAATTTCTGAGTTTCATCGTCAATGTGAAGGTCCAACGGATACAGTAAAGCTGCAGAGGTGCATCGGATGGTAAAACTGGTGACACAGGAAACGCTCAAGATATAGACAGTAGGAATGCTCAGTCTTCCTGTACTTAAGTCGGCATTGTGTCTCTTATATTTAATTCCGATGCAATTTCTGTGATTCATTGTCAATGGGAAGGTCCAAGGGATACAGTAAACCTGCAGAGGTGCATCGGAATGTAAAACCGGTGACACAGGAAACGCTTAAAATATAGACATTAGGATGACTCATTCTTCCTGTACTTAAGTCGGCATTGTGTCTCTTACATTTAATTCCGATGCCATTTCTGTGTTTCATCGCCAATGGGAAGGTCCAAGGGAAACAGTAAACCTGCAGATGTGCATCGGAATGTAAAACTGGTGACACAGGAAACGCTCAAAACATAGACAGTAGGAAGACTCAGTCTTGCTGTACTTAACTCGGCATTGTGACTCTTATATTTAATTCCGATGCAATTTCTGTGTTTCATCGTCAATGGGAAGGTCCAATGGATACAGTAAACCTGCAGAGGTGCATCGGAATATAAAACTGGTCACACAGGAAACGCTCAAATCATAGACATTAGGAAGACTCAGTCTTCCTGTACTTATGTCAGCATTGTGTCTCTTATATTTAATTCCGATGCAATTTCTGTGTTTCATCGTCAATGGGAAGGTCGAAGGGAAACAGTAAAACTGCAGAGGTGCATCGGAATGTAAAACTGGTGACCCAGGAAACGCTCAAAACATTGACAGTAGGATGACCCAGTCTTCCTGTACTTAAGTCGGCATTGTGACTCTTATATATAATTCCGATGCAGTTTCTGTGTTTCATCGACAATGGGAAGGTCCAATGGATACAGTAAACCTGCAGAGGTGCATCGGAATATAAAACTGGTCACACAGGAAACGCTCAAATCATAGACATTAGGAAGACTCAGTCTTCCTGTACTTAAGTCAGCATTGAGTCTCTTATATTTAATTCCGATGCAATTTCCGTGTTTCATCGTCAATTGGAAGGTCCAAGGGATAGAGTAAACCTCCAGAGCTGCATCGGAATGTAGAACTGGTGACACAGTAAACGCTCGAAACATAGACCTTAAGAAGACACAGTTTTCTTGTACTTAAGTCGGCATTGTGACTCTTATATTTAATTGCGATGCAATTTCTGAGTTTCATCGTCAATGGGAAGGTCCAACGGATACAGTAAACCTGCAGAGGTGCATCGGAATGTAAAACTGGTTACACAGGAAACGCTCAAGAGATAGACAGTAGGAATACTCAGTCTTCCTGTACTTAAGTCGGCATTGTGTCTCTTATTTTTAATTCCGATGCAATTTCTGTGTTTCATTGTCAATGGGAAGGTCCAAGGGATACAGTAAACCTGCAGAGGTGCATCGGAATGTAAAAACGGGGACACAGGAAAAGCTTAAAATATAGACATTAGGAAGACTCAGTCTTCCTGTACTTAAGTCAGCATTGAGTCTCTTATATTTAATTCCGATGCAATTTCCGTGTTTCATCGTCAATTGGAAGGTCCAAGGGAAACAGTAAACCTGCAGATGTGCATCGGAATGTAAAACTGGTGACACAGGAAACGCTCAAAACATAGACCGTAAGAATACTCAGTTTTCTTGTACTTAAATCGGCGTTGTGTCTATTATATTTAATTCCGATGCAATTTCTGTGTTTCTTCGTCAATGTGAAGGTCCAAGGCATACAGTAAACCTGCAGAAGTGCATCGGAATGTAAAACTGGTGACACTGTAAACGCTCAAAACATAGACAGTAAGGAGACTCAGTCTTCCTGTACTTAAGTCGGCATTGTGTCTCTTAAATTTAATTCCGGTGCAATTTCTGTCTTTCATCGTCAAAGGGAGATCCAAGGGATACAGTAAACCTGCTGAGGGGCATCGGAATGAAAAACTGGTGACCCAGGAAACGCTCAAAACATAGACTGTAGGAAGACACAGTCTTCCTGTACTTAAGTCGGAATTGTGTCTCTTATATTTAATTCCGATGCAATTTCTGTGTTTCATCGTCACTGTGAAGGTCCAAGGGATACAGTAAACCTGCAGAGGTGCATCGGTATCTAATACTGGTGACACCGGAAACGCTCAAAACATAGACAGTAGGAAGACTCAGTCTTCCTGTACTTCAGCCGGCATTGTGTCTCTTATATTTAATTCCGATGCAATTTCTGTGTTTCATTGTCAATGGGAAGGTCCAATGGATACATTAAACCTGCAGGGGTGCATCGGAATGTAAAACTGGTGACACAGGAAACCCTCGAAACATAGACCGTAAGAAGACACTGTTTTCTTGTACTTAAGTCGGCATTGTGTCTCTTATATTTAATTCCGATGCAATTTCTGTGTTTCATCGTAAATGGGAAGGTCCAATGGATACAGTAAACGTGCAGAGGTGCATCGGAATGTAAAACTGGTGACGCAGGAAACGCTCAAAACATCGACAGTCGGAAGACTCAATCTTCCTGTACTTAAGTCGGCAATGTGTCCCTTATATTTAATTCCGATGCAATTTCTGTGTTTCATCGTCAATGGGAAGGTCAAATGGATACAGCAAACCTGCAGAGGTGCATCGGAATGTAAAACTGATGACAAAGGAAACGCTCAAAGCATAGACAGTAGGAAGATTCAGTCTTGCTGTACTTAACTCGGCATTGTGTCTCCTTTATTTAATTCCGATGCAATTTCTATAATTCATCGTCAATGGGAAGGTCCAATGGATACAGTAAACCTGCAGAGGTGCATAGAAATATAAAATAGGTGACACAGGAAACGCTCAAACCATAGACATTAGGAAGACTCAGTCTTCCTGTACTTTAGTCAGCATTGAGTCTCTTATATTTAATTCAAATGCAATTTCTGTGTTTCATCGTCAATTGGAAGGTTCATGGGATACAGTAAATCTGCAGAGGTGCATCGGAATGTAAAACTGGTGACACAGGAGACGCTCAAATGATAGACAGTAGGAATACTCAGTCTTCCTGTACTTAAGTCGGCATTGTGTCTCTTATATTTAATTCCGATGCAATTTCTGTGTTTCATTGTCAGTGGGAAGGTTCAAGGGATACAGTAAACCTGCAGAGGTGCATCGGAATGTAAAACTGGTGACACAGGAAACGCTCAAAATATAGACATTAGGAAGGCTCAGTGTTCCTGTACTTAAGTCGGCATTGAGTCTCCTATATTTAATTCCGATGCAATTTCCGTGTTTCATCGTCAATTGTAAGGTCCATGGGATACAGTAAACCTCCAGAGCTGCATCGGAATGTAATACTGGTGACACAGGAAACGCTCAAATCATAGACTGGAAGAAGACTCAGTCTTCATGTACTTAAGTCGGCATTGTGACACTTATATATAATTCCGATGCAATTTCTGTGTTTCATCGTCAATGGGAAGGTCCAAGGGATACAGTAAACCTGCAGAGGTGCATCGGAAATTAAAACTGGTGACACTGTAAACGCTCAAAACATAGACAGTAAGGAGACTCAGTTTTCTTGTACTTAAGTCGGCATTGTGTCTCTTATATTTAATTCCGATGCAATTTCTGTGTTTCATCGTCAATCTGAAGGTCCAATGGATACAGTTGACCTCTAGATGTGCATCGGAAAGTCAAACTGGTGACACAGGAAACGCTCAAATCATAGACTGGAAGAAGACTCAGTCTTCATGTACTTAAGTCGGCATTGTGTCTCTTATATTTAATTCCGATGCAATTTCTGTGTTTCATCGTCACTGTGAAGGTCCAAGGGATACAGTAAACCTGCAGAGGTGCATCGGAATCTAATACTGGTAACACCAGAAACGCTCAAAACATAGACCGTAGGAAGACTCAGTCTTCCTGTACTTCAGTCGGCATTGTGTCTCTTATATTTAATTCCGATGCCATTTCTGTGTTTAATCTCCAATGGGAAGGTCCAAGGGAAACAGTAAACCTGCAGAGGTGCATCGGAATGTAAAACTGGTGACACAGGAAACGCTCAAAACATTGACCGTAAGAAGACTCAGTTTTCGTGTACTTAAGTCGGATTTGTGTCTCTTATATTTAATTCCGATGCAATTTCTGTGTTTCATCGTAAATGGGAAGGTCCAATGGATACAGTAAACCTGCAGAGGTGCATCAGAATGTAAAACTGGTGATGCAGGAAACGCTCAAAACATCGACAGTAGGAAGACTCAATCTTCCTGTACTTAAGTCAGCATTGAGTCTCCTATATTTAATTCCGATGCAATTTCCGTGTTTCATCGTCAATTGTAAGGTCCATGGGATACAGTAAACCTCCAGAGCTGCATGGGAATGTAATACTGGTGACACAGGAAACGCTCAAATCATAGACTGGAAGAAGACTCAGTCTTCATGTACTTAAGTCGGCATTGTGACCCTTATATATAATTCCGATGCAATTTCTGTGTTTCATCGTCAATGGGAAGGTCCAAGGGATACAGAAAACCTGCAGAGGTGCATCGGAATGTAAAATTGCTGACAAAGGAAACGCTCAAAACATAGACAGTAGTAAGACTCAGTCTTCCTGTACTTAAGTCGGCATTGTGACTCTTGTATTTAATTGCGATGCAATTTCTGAGTTTCATCGTCAATGTGAAGGTCCAACGGATACAGTAAAGCTGCAGAGGTGCATCGGATGGTAAAACTGGTGACACAGGAAACGCTCAAGATATAGACAGTAGGAATGCTCAGTCTTCCTGTACTTAAGTCGGCATTGTGTCTCTTATATTTAATTCCGATGCAATTTCTGTGATTCATTGTCAATGGGAAGGTCCAAGGGATACAGTAAACCTGCAGAGGTGCATCGGAATGTAAAACCGGTGACACAGGAAACGCTTAAAATATAGACATTAGGATGACTCAGTCTTCCTGTACTTAAGTCGGCATTGTGTCTCTTACATTTAATTCCGATGCCATTTCTGTGTTTCATCGCCAATGGGAAGGTCCAAGGGAAACAGTAAACCTGCAGATGTGCATCGGAATGTAAAACTGGTGACACAGGAAACGCTCAAAACATAGACAGTAGGAAGACTCAGTCTTGCTGTACTTAACTCGGCATTGTGACTCATATATTTAATTCCGATGCAATTTCTGTGTTTCATCGTCAATGGGAAGGTCCAATGGATACAGTAAACCTGCAGAGGTGCATCGGAATATAAAACTGGTCACACAGGAAACGCTCAAATCATAGACATTAGGAAGACTCAGTCTTCCTGTACTTATGTCAGCATTGTGTCTCTTATATTTAATTCCGATGCAATTTCTGTGTTTCATCGTCAATGGGAAGGTCGAAGGGAAACAGTAAAACTGCAGAGGTGCATCGGAATGTAAAACTGGTGACCCAGGAAACGCTCAAAACATTGACAGTAGGATGACCCAGTCTTCCTGTACTTAAGTCGGCATTGTGACTCTTATATATAATTCCGATGCAATTTCTGTGTTTCATCGACAATGGGAAGGTCCAATGGATACAGTAAACCTGCAGAGGTGCATCGGAATATAAAACTGGTCACACAGGAAACGCTCAAATCATAGACATTAGGAAGACTCAGTCTTCCTGTACTTAAGTCAGCATTGAGTCTCTTATATTTAATTCCGATGCAATTTCCGTGTTTCATCGTCAATTGGAAGGTCCAAGGGATAGAGTAAACCTCCAGAGCTGCATCGGAATGTAGAACTGGTGACACAGTAAACGCTCGAAACATAGACCTTAAGAAGACACAGTTTTCTTGTACTTAAGTCGGCATTGTGACTCTTATATTTAATTGCGATGCAATTTCTGAGTTTCATCGTCAATGGGAAGGTCCAACGGATACAGTAAACCTGCAGAGGTGCATCGGAATGTAAAACTGGTTACACAGGAAACGCTCAAGAGATAGACAGTAGGAATACTCAGTCTTCCTGTACTTAAGTCGGCATTGTGTCTCTTATTTTTAATTCCGATGCAATTTCTGTGTTTCATTGTCAATGGGAAGGTCCAAGGGATACAGTAAACCTACAGAGGTGCATCGGAATGTAAAAACGGGGACACAGGAAAAGCTTAAAATATAGACATTAGGATCACTCAGTCTTCCTGTACTTAAGACGGCATTGTGTCTCTTAAATTTAATTCCGATTCCATTTCTGTGTTTCATCGTCAATGGGAAGGTCCAATGGATACAGTAAACCTGCAGAGGTGCATCGGAATATAAAACTGGTCACACAGGAAACGCTCAAATCATAGACATTAGGAAGACTCAGTCTTCCTGTACTTAAGTCAGCATTGAGTCTCTTATATTTAATTCCGATGCAATTTCCGTGTTTCATCGTCAATTGGAAGGTCCAAGGGAAACAGTAAACCTGCAGATGAGCATCGGAATGTAAAACTGGTGACACAGGAAACGCTCAAAACATAGACCGTAAGAAGACTCAGTTTTCTTGTACTTAAGTCGGCGTTGTGTCTCTTATATTTAATTCCGATGCAATTTCTGTGTTTCTTCGTCAATGTGAAGGTCCAAGGCATACAGTAAACCTGCAGAAGTGCATCGGAATGTAAAACTGGTGACACTGTAAACGCTCAAAACATAGACAGTAGGAAGACTCAGTCTTCCTGTACTTCAGCCGGCATTGTGTCTCTTATATTTAATTCCGATGCAATTTCTGTGTTTCATTGTCAATGGGAAGGTCCAATGGATACATTAAACCTGCAGGGGTGCATCGGAATGTAAAACTGGTGACACAGGAAACCCTCGAAACATAGACCGTAAGAAGACACTGTTTTCTTGTACTTAAGTCGGCATTGTGTCTCTTATATTTAATTCCGATGCAATTTCTGTGTTTCATCGTAAATGGGAAGGTCCAATGGATACAGTAAACGTGCAGAGGTGCATCGGAATGTAAAACTGGTGACGCAGGAAACGCTCAAAACATCGACAGTCGGAAGACTCAATCTTCCTGTACTTAAGTCGGCAATGTGTCCCTTATATTTAATTCCGATGCAATTTCTGTGTTTCATCGTCAATGGGAAGGTCAAATGGATACAGCAAACCTGCAGAGGTGCATCGGAATGTAAAACTGATGACAAAGGAAACGCTCAAAACATAGACAGTAGGAAGATTCAGTCTTGCTGTACTTAACTCGGCATTGTGTCTCCTTTATTTAATTCCGATGCAATTTCTATGTTTCATCGTCAATGGGAAGGTCCAATGGATACAGTAAACCTGCAGAGGTGCATAGAAATATAAAATAGGTGACACAGGAAACGCTCAAACCATAGACATTAGGAAGACTCAGTCTTCCTGTACTTTAGTCAGCATTGAGTCTCTTATATTTAATTCAAATGCAATTTCTATGTTTCATCGTCAATTGGAAGGTTCATGGGATACAGTAAACCTGCAGAGGTGCATCGGAATGTAAAACTGGTGACACAGGAGACGCTCAAATGATAGACAGTAGGAATACTCAGTCTTCCTGTACTTAAGTCGGCATTGTGTCTCTTATATTTAATTCCGATGCAATTTCTGTGTTTCATTGTCAGTGGGAAGGTTCAAGGGATACAGTAAACCTGCAGAGGTGCATCGGAATGTAAAACTGGTGACACAGGAAACGCTCAAAATATAGACATTAGGAAGGCTTAGTCTTCCTGTACTTAAGTCGGCATTGTGTCTCTTATATTTAATTACGATGCAATTTCTGTGTTTCATCTTCAATGGGAAGGTCCAAGGGATACAGTAAACCTGCAGAGGTGCATCGGAAATTAAAACTGGTGACACTGTAAACGCTCAAAACATAGACAGTAAGGAGACTCAGTTTTCTTGTACTTAAGTCGGCATTGTGTCTCTTATATGTAATTCCGATGCAATTTCTGTGTTTCATCGTCAATCTGAAGGTCCAATGGATACAGTTGACTTCTAGATGTGCATCGGAAAGTCAAACTGGTGACACAGGAAACGTTCAAATCATAGACTGGAAGAAGACTCAGTCTTCATGTACTTAAGTCGGCATTGTGTCTCTTATATTTAATTCCGATGCAATTTCTGTGTTTCATCGTCACTGTGAAGGTCCAAGGGATACAGTAAACCTGTAGAGGTGCATCGGAATCTAATACTGGTAACACCAGAAACGCTCAAAACATAGACAGTAGGAAGACTCAGTCTTCCTGTACTTCAGTCGGCATTGTGTCTTATATGTAATTCCGATGCCATTTCTGTGTTTAATCTCCAATGGGAAGGTCCAAGGGAAACAGTAAACCTGCAGAGGTGCATCGGAATGTAAAACTGGTGACACAGGAAACGCTCAAAACATTGACCGTAAGAAGACTCAGTTTTCGTGTACTTAAGTCGGCATTGTGTCTCTTATATTTAATTCCGATGCAATTTCTGTGTTTCATCGTAAATGGGAAGGTCCAATGGATACAGTAAACCTGCAGAGGTGCATCAGAATGTAAAACTGGTGACGCAGGAAACGCTCAAAACATCGACAGTAGGAAGACTCAATCTTCCTGTACTTAAGTCAGCATTGAGTCTCCTATATTTAATTCCGATGCAATTTCCGTGTTTCATCGTCAATTGTAAGGTCCATGGGATACAGTAAACCTCCAGAGCTGCATCGGAATGTAATACTGGTGACACAGGAAACGCTCAAATCATAGACTGGCAAAAGACTCAGTCTTCATGTACTTAAGTCGGCATTGTGACTCTTATATATAATTCCGATGCAATTTCTGTGTTTCATCGTCAATGGGAAGGTCCAAGGGATACAGAAAACCTGCAGAGGTGCATCGGAATGTAAAATTGCTGACAAAGGAAACGCTCAAAACATAGACAGTAGTAAGACTCAGTCTTCCTGTACTTAAGCCGGCATTGTGACTCTTGTATTTAATTGCGATGCAATTTCTGAGTTTTATAGTCAATGTGAAGGTCCAACGGATACAGTAAAGCTGCAGAAGTGCATCGGACGGTAAAACTGGTGACACAGGAAACGCTCAAGAGATAGACAGTAGGAATGCTCAGTCTTCCTGTACTTAAGTCGGCATTGTGTCTCTTATATTTAATTCCGATGCAATTTCTGTGATTCATTGTCAACGGGACGGTCCAAGGGATACAGTAAACCTTCACAGGTGCATCGGAATGTAAAACCGGTGACACAGGAAACGCTTAAAATATAGACATTAGGAAGACTCAGTCTTCCTGTACTTAAGTCGGCATTGTGTCTCTTACATTTAATTCCGATGCCATTTCTGTGTTTCATCGCCAATGGGAAGGTCCAAGGGAAACAGTAAACCTGCAGATGTGCATCGGAATGTAAGACTGGTGACACAGGAAACGCTCAAAACTCAGACAGTAGGAAGACTCAGTCTTGCTGTACTTAACTCGGCATTGTGACTCTTATATTTAATTCCGATGCAATTTCTGTGTTTCATCGTCAATGGGAAGGTCCAATGGATACAGTAAACCTGCAGAGGTGCATCGGAATATAAAACTGGTCACACAGGAAACGCTCAAATCATAGACATTAGGAAGACTCAGTCTTCCTGTACTTATGTCGGCATTGTGTCTCTTATATTTAATTCCGATGCAATTTCTGTGTTTCATCGTCAATGGGAAGGTCGAAGGGAAACAGTAAAACTGCAGAGGTGCATCGGAATGTAAAACTGGTGACCCAGGAAACGCTCAAAACATTGACAGTAGGATGACCCAGTCTTCCTGTACTTAAGTCGGCATTGTGACTCTTATATTTAATTCCGATGCAATTTCTGTGTTTCATCGTCAATGGGAAGGTCCAATGGATACAGTAAACCTGCAGAGGTTCATCGGAATATAAAACTGGTCACACAGGAAACGCTCAAATCATAGACATTAGGAAGACTCAGTCTTCCTGTACTTAAGTCAGCATTGAGTCTCTTATATTTAATTCCGATGCAATTTCCGTGTTTCATCGTCAATTGGAAGGTCCAAGGGATAGAGTAAACCTCCAGAGCTGCATCGGAATGTAGAACTGGTGACACAGTAAACGCTCGAAACATAGACCTTAAGAAGACACAGTTTTCTTGTACTTAAGTCGGCATTGTGACTCTTATATTTAATTGCGATGCAATTTCTGAGTTTCATCGTAAATGGGAAGGTCCAACGGATACAGTAAAGCTGCAGAGGTGCATCGGAATATAAAACTAGTTACACAGGAAACGCTCAAGAGATAGACAGTAGGAATACTCAGTCTTCCTGTACTTAAGTCGGCATTGTGTCTCTTATTTTTAATTCCGATGCAATTTCTGTGTTTCATTGTCAATGGGAAGGTCCAAGGGATACAGTAAACCTGCAGAGGTGCATCGGAATGTAAAAACGGGGACACAGGAAAAGCTTAAAATATAGACATTAGGATGACTCAGTCTTCCTGTACTTAAGACGGCATTGTGTCTCTTATATTTAATTCCGATTCCATTTCTGTGTTTCATCGTCAATGGGAAGGTCCAATGGATACAGTAAACCTGCAGAGGTGCATCGGAATATAAAACTGGTCACACAGGAAACGCTCAAATCATAGACATTAGGAAGACCCAGTCTTCCTGTACTTAAGTCAGCATTGAGTCTCTTATATTTAATTCCGATGCAATTTCCGTGTTTCATCGTCAATTGGAAGGTCCAAGGGAAACAGTAAACCTGCAGATGTGCATCGGAATGTAAAACTGGTGACACAGAAAACGCTCAAAACATAGACCGTAAGAAGACTCAGTTTTCTTGTACTTAAGTCGGCGTTGTGTCTCTTATATTTAATTCCGATGCAATTTCTGTGTTTCTTCGTCAATGTGAAGGTCCAAGGCATACAGTAAACCTGCAGAAGTGCATCGGAATGTAAAACTGGTGACACTGTAAACGCTCAAAACATAGACAGTAAGGAGACTCAGTCTTCCTGTACTTAAGTCGGCATTGTGTCTCTTATATTTAATTCGGGTGCAATTTCTGTCTTTCATCGTCAAAGGGAGATCCAAGGGATACAGTAAACCTGCTGAGGTGCATCGGAATGAAAAACTGGTGACCCAGGAAACGCTCAAAACATAGACTGTAGGAAGACACAGTCTTCCTACACTTAAGTCGGAATTGTGTCTCTTATATTTAATTCCGATACAATTTCTGTGTTTCATCGTCACTGTGAAGGTCCAAGGGATACAGTAAACCTGCAGAGGTGCATCGGTATCTAATACTGGTGACACCGGAAACGCTCAAAACATAGACAGTAGGAAGACTCAGTCTTCCTGTACTTCAGCCGGCATTGTGTCTCTTATATTTAATTCCGATGCAATTTCTGTGTTTCATTGTCAATGGGAAGGTCCAATGGATACATTAAACCTGCAGGGGTGCATCGGAATGTAAAACTGGTGACACAGGAAACCCTCGAAACATAGACCGTAAGAAGACACTGTTTTCTTGTACTTTAGTCGGCATTGTGACTCTTATATTCAATTCCGATGCAATTTCTGTGTTTCATTGTCAAAAGGGAGATTTAAGGGATACAGTAAACCTGCAGAGGTGCATCGGATTGTAAAACTGGTGACCCAGGAAACGCTCAAAGCATAGACATTAGGAAGACTCAGTCTTCCTGTACTTATGTCCACAATTTGTCTCTTATATTTAATTCGATGCAATTTCTGTGTTTCATCGTCACTGTGAAGGTCCAAGGGATACAGTAAACCTCCAGAGGTGCATCGGAATGTAAAACTGGTGGCACAGGAAACGCTCAAAACATAGACATTGGGAAGACTCAGGCTTCGTGTACTTAAGTCGGCATTGTGTCTCTTATATTTAATTCCGATGCAATTTCTGTGTTTCATCGTCAATGGGAAGGTCCAAGGGATACAGTAAACCTCGAGAGGTGCATCGGAATGTAAAACTGGTGACACAGGAAACGCTCGAAACATAGACCGTAAGAAGACACAGTTTTCCTGTACTTAAGTCGGCATTGTGAATCTTATATTTAATTCCGATGCAATTTCTGTGTTTCTTCGTCACTGTGAAGGTCGAAGGGATACCGTAAACCTGCAGAAGTGCCTCGGAATGTAAAACTGGTGACGCAGGAAACGCTCACAACATAGACTGGTAGAAGTCTCAGTCTTCCTGTACTTAAGTCGGCAATGTGGCTCCTTTATTTAATTCAGATGCAATTTCTGTGTTTCATCGTCATTGGGAAGGTCGAAGGGAAACAGTAAACCTGCAGTGATGCATCGAAATCTAAAACTGGTGACACAGGAAACGCTCAAAACATAGACCGTAAGAAGACCCAGTTTTCTTGTACTTAAGTCGGCGTTGTGTCTCTTATATTTAATTTCGATGTAATTTCTGTGTTGCTTCGTCAATGTGAAGGTCCAAGGCATACAGTAAACCTGCAGAGGAGCATTGGAATGTCGAACTGGTGACACTGTAAACGCTCAAAACATAGAGAGTAAGGAGACTCAGTTTTCTTGTACTTAAGTCGGCATTGTGTCTCTTATATTTAATTCCGATGCAATTTCTGTGTTTCATCGTCAATCTGAAGGTCCAATGGATACAGTTAACCTGTAGAGGTGCATCGGAAGGTCAAACTGGTGACACAGGAAACGCTCAAAACATAGACAGTAGGAAGACTCAGTCTTCCTGTACTTAAGTCGGCATTGTGTCTCTTATTTTTAATTCCGATGCAATTTCTGTGTTTCATCGTCACTGTGAAGGTCCAAGGGATACAGTAAACCTGCTGAGGTGCATCGGAATCTAAAACTGGTGACACAGGAAACGCTCAAAACATAGACATTAGGAAGACTCTGTCCTCCTGTACTTCATTCGGCATTGTGTCTCTTATATTTAATTCCGATGCCATTTCTGTGTTTCATCGCCAATGGGAAGGTCCAAGGGAAACAGTAAACCTGCAGAGGTGCAACGCAATGTAAAACTTGTGACACAGGAAACGCTCAGAACATAGACCGTAAGAAGACTCAGTTTTCTTGTACTTAAGTCATCATTGTGTCTCTTATATTTAATTCCGATGCAATTTCTGTGTTTCATCGTCAATGGGAAGGTCCAATGGATACAGTAAACCTGCTGAGGTGCATCGGAATCTAAAACTGGTGACACAGGAAACGCTCAAAACATAGACAGTAGGAAGACTCAATCTTCCTGTACTTAAGTCGGCAATGTGTCTCTTATACTTAATTCCGATGCAATTTCTGTGTTTCATCGCCAATGGGAAGGTCCAACGGATACCGTAAACCTGCAGAGGTGCATCGGAATGTAGAACTGATGACACAGGAAACGCTCAAATCATAGACAGTAGGAAGACTCAGTCTTGCTGTACTTAACTCGGCATTGTGACTCTTATATTTAATTCCGATGCAATTTCTGTGTTTCATTGTCAAAAGGGAGATTTAAGGGATACAGTAAACCTGCAGAGGTGCATCGGATTGTAAAACTGGTGACCCAGGAAACGCTCAAAACATAGACATTAGGAAGACTCAGTCTTCCTGTACTTATGTCCGCAATTTGTCTCTTATATTTAATTCCGATGCAATTTCTGTGTTTCATCGCACATTGAAGGTCCAAGGGATACAGTAAACCTGCAGAGGAGCATCGAAATGTAAAACTGGTGACACAGGAAACGCTCAAAACATAGACAATAGGAAGACTCAGTCTTCCTGTACTTAAGTCGGCATTGTGTCTCTTATATTTAATTCCGATGCATTTTCTGTGTTTCATCGTCAATGGGAAGGTCCAATGGATACATTAAACCTGCAGGGGTGCATCGGAATGTAAAACTGGTGACACAGGAAACCCTCGAAACATAGACCGTAAGAAGACACTGTTTTCTTGTACTTAAGTCGGCATTGTGACTCTTATATTTAATTCCAATGCAATTTCTGTGTTTCATCGTCACTGTGAAGGTCCAAGGGATACAGTAAACCTCCAGAGGTGCATCGGAATGTAAAACTGGTGACACAGGAAACGCTCAAAACATAGACATTAGGAAGGCTCAGTCTTACTGTACTTATGTCGGCATTGTGTCTCTTATGTTTAATTCCGATGCAATTTCTACGTTTCATCGTCAATGGTAAGGTCCATGGGATACAGTAAATCTGCAGAAGTGCATCGGAATATAAAACTGATGACACAGGAAACGCTCAAAACATAGACATTGGGAAGACTCAGGCTTCCTGTACTTAAGTCGGCATTGTGTCTCTTATATTTAATTCCGATGCAATTTCTGTGTTTCATCGTCAATGGGAAGGTCCAAGGGATACAGTAAACCTCGAGAGGTGCATCGGAATGTAAAACTGGTGACACAGGAAACGCTCGAAACATAGACCGTAAGAAGACACAGTTTTCCTGTACTTAAGTCGGCATTGTGAATCTTATATTTAATTCCGATGCAATTTCTGTGTTTCTTCGTCACTGTGAAGGTCCAAGGAATACAGTAAACCTGCAGAAGTGCATCGGAATGTAAAACTGGTGACGCAAGAAACGCTCACAACATAGACTGGTAGAAGACTCAGTCTTCCTGTACCTAAGTCGGCATTGTGTCTCCTTTATTTAATTCCGATGCATTTTCTGTGTTTCATCGTCATTGGGAAGGTCGAAGGGAAACAGTAAACCTGCAGTGATGCATCGAAATCTAAAACTGGTGACACAGGAAACGCTCAAAACATAGACCGTAAGAAGACCCAGTTTTCTTGTACTTAAGTCGGCGTTGTGTCTCTTATATTTAATTTCGATGTAATTTCTGTGTTGCTTCGTCAATGTGAAGGTCCAAGGGATACAGTAAACCTGCAGATTAGCATTGGAATGTCGAACTGGTGACACTGTAAACACTCAAAACATAGACAGTAAGGAGACTCAGTTTTCTTGTACTTAAGTCGGCATTGTGTCTCTTATATTTAATTCCGATGCAATTTCTGTGTTTCATCGTCAATCTGAAGGTCCAATGGATACAGTTAACCTGTAGAGGTGCATCGGAATGTAAAACTGGTGACACAGGAAACCCTCGAAACATAGACCGTAAGAAGACACTGTTTTCTTGTACTTAAGTCGGCATTGTGACTCTTATATTTAATTCCGATGCAATTTCTGTGTTTCATCGTCACTGTGAAGGTCCAAGGGATACAGTAAACCTCCAGAGGTGCATCGGAATGTAAAACTGGTGACACAGGAAACGCTCAAAACATAGACATTAGGAAGGCTCAGTCTTACTGTACTTATGTCGGCATTGTGTCTCTTATGTTTAATTCCGATGCAATTTCTACGTTTCATCGTCAATGGTAAGGTCCATGGGATACAGTAAATCTGCAGAAGTGCATCGGAATATAAAACTGATGACACAGGAAACGCTCAAAACATAGACAATGGGAAGACTCAGGCTTCCTGTACTTAAGTCGGCATTGTGTCTCTTATATTTAATTCCGATGCAATTTCTGTGTTTCATCGTCAATGGGAAGGTCCAAGGGATACAGTAAACCTCGAGAGGTGCATCGGAATGTAAAACTGGTGACACAGGAAACGCTCGAAACATAGACCGTAAGAAGACACAGTTTTCCTGTACTTAAGCCGGCGTTGTGAATCTTATATTTAATTCCGATGCAATTTCTGTGTTTCTTCGTCACTGTGAAGGTCCAAGGAATACAGTAAACCTGCAGAAGTGCATCGGAATGTAAAACTGGTGACGCAAGAAACGCTCACAACATAGACTGGTAGAAGACTCAGTCTTCCTGTACTTAAGTCGGCATTGTGTCTCTTATATTTAATTCCGATGCCATTTCTGTGTTTCATCGCCAATGGGAAGGTCCAAGGGAAACAGTAAACCTGCAGAGGTGCAACGCAATGTAAAACTGGTGACACAGGAAACGTTCAGAACATAGACCGTAAGAAGACTCAGTTTTCTTGTACTTAAGTCGGCATTGTGTCTCTTATATTTAATTCCGATGCAATTTCTGTGTTTCATCGTCAATGGGAAGGTCCAATGGATACAGTAAACCTGCAGAGGTACATCGGAATGTAAAACTGCTGACGCAGGAAACGCTCAAAAGCATCGACAGTAGGAAGACTCAATCTTCCTGTACTTAAGTCGGCAATGTGTCTCTTATACTTAATTCCGATGCAATTTCTGTGTTTCATCGCCAATGGGAAGGTCCAAAGCATACCGTAAACCTGCAGAGGTGCATCGGAGTGTAAAACTGGTGACGCAGGAAACGCTCAAAACATAGACATTAGGAAGACTCAGTCTTCCTGTACTTATGTCCGCAATTTGTCTCTTATATTTAATTCCGATGCAATTTCTGTGTTTCATCGCACTTTGAAGGTCCAAGGGATACAGTAAACCTCCAGAGGTGCATCGGAATGTAAAATTGGTGACACAGGAAACGCTCAAAACATAGACATTAGGAAGACACAGTCTTCCTGTACTTATGTCCGCAATTTGTCTCTTATATTTAATTCCGATGCAATTTCTGTGTTTCATCGCACTTTGAAGGTCCAAGGGATACAGTAAACCTCCAGAGGTGCATCGGAATGTAAAACTGGTGACACAGGAAACGCTCAAAACATAGACATTAGGAAGACACAGTCTTCCTGTACTTATGTCGGCATTGTGTCTCTTATGTTTAATTCCGATGCAATTTCTACGTTTCATCGTGAATGGTGAGGTCCATGGGATACAGTAAATCTGCAGAAGTGCATCGGAATATAAAACTGATGACACAGGAAACGCTCAAAACATAGACATTGGGAAGACTCAAGCTTCCTGTACTTAAGTCGGCATTGTGTCTCCTTTATTTAATTCCGATGCAATTTCTGTGTTTCATCGTCATTGGGAAGGTCCAAGGGAAACAGTAAACCTGCAGTGATGCATCGGAATCTAAAACTGGTGACACAGGAAACGCTCAAATCATACACCGTGAGAAGACTCAGTTTTCTTGTACTTATGTCGGCGTTGTGTCTCTTATATTTAATTCCGAAGTAATTTCTGTGTTGCTTCGTCAATGTGAAGGTCCAAGGCATACAGTAAACCTGCAGAGGAGCATTGGAATGTCGAAATGGTGACACTGTAAACGCTCAAAACATAGACAGTAAGGAGACTCAGTTTTCTTGTACTTAAGTCGGCATTGTGTCTCTTATATTTAATTCCGATGCAATTTCTGTGTTTCATCGTCAATCTGAAGGTCCAATGGATACAGTTAACCTGTAGAGGTGCATCGGAAGGTCAAACTGGTGACACAGGAAACGCTCAAAACATAGACAGTAGGAAGACTCAGTCTTCCTGTACTTAAGTCGGCATTGTGTCTCTTATTTTTAATTCCGATGCAATTTCTGTGTTTCATCGTCACTGTGAAGGTCCAAGGGATACAGTAAACCTGCTGAGGTGCATCGGAGTCTAAAACTGGTGACACAGGAAACGCTCAAAACATAGACAGTAGGAAGACTCTGTCTTCCTGTACTTCATTCGGCATTGTGTCTCTTATATTTAATTCCGATGCCATTTCTGTGTATCATCGCCAATGGGAAGGTCCAAGGGAAACAGCAAACATGCAGAGGTGCAACGCAATGTAAAACTGGTGACACAGGAAACGCTCAGAACATAGACCGTAAGAAGACTCAGTTTTCTTGTACTTAAGTCGGCATTGTGTCTCTTATATTTAATTCCGATGCAATTTCTGTGTTTCATCGTCAATGGGAAGGTCCAATGGATACAGTAAACCTGCAGAGGTACATCGGAATGTAAAACTGTTGACGCAGGAAACGCTCAAAAGCATCGACAGTAGGAAGACTCAATCTTCCTGTACTTAAGTCGGCAATGTGTCTCTTATACTTAATTCCGATGCAATTTCTGTGTTTCATCGCCAATGGGAAGGTCCAACGGATACCGTAAACCTGCAGAGGTGCATCGGAATGTAGAACTGATGACACAGGAAACGCTCAAATCATAGACAGTAGGAAGACTCAGTCTTGCTGTACTTAACTCGGCATTGTGTCTCGTTTATTTAATTCCGATGCAATTTCTGTGTTTCATCGTCAATGGGAAGGTCGAAGGGAAGCAGTAAACCTGCAGAGGTGCATCGGAATGTAATACTGGTGACACAGGAAACGCTCAAAACATAGACATGGGGAGGACTCAGGCTTCCTGTACTTAAGTCGGCATTGTGTCTCTTATATTTAATTCCGATGCAATTTCTGTGTTTCTTCGTCACTGTGAAGGTCCAAGGGATACAGTAAACCTGCAGAAGTGCATCGGAGTGTAAAACTGGTGACGCAGGAAACGCTCACAACATAGACTGGAAGGAGACTCAGTCTTCCTGTACTTAAGTCGGCATTGTGTCTCCTTTATTTAATTCCGATGCAATTTCTGTGTTTCATCGTCATTGGGTAGGTCGAAGGGAAACAGTAAACCTGCAGTGATGCATCGGAATCAAAAACTGGTGACACAGGAAACGCTCAAAGCATAGACCGTAAGAAGACACAGTTTTCCTGTACTTAAGTCGGCATTGTGACTCTTATATTTAATTCCGAAGCAATTTCTGTGTATCTTCGTCACTGTGAAGGTCCAAGGGATACAGTCAACCTGCAGAAGTGCATCGGAATGTAAAACTGGTGACGCAGGATACGCTCAAAACATAGACAGTAAGAAGACTCAGTTTTCTTGTACTTAAGTGGGCATTGTGTCTCATATATTTAATTCCGATGCAATTTCTGTGTTTCATCGTAAATGGGAAGGTCCAATGGATAGAGTAAACCTGCAGCGGTGCATCGGAATGTAAAACTGGTGACGCAGGAAACGCTCAAAACATAGACAGTTGGATGACTTTGTCTTCCTGTACTTAAGACGACATTGTGTCTCTTATATTTAATTCCGATGCAATTTCTGTGTTTCATCGTCAATGGGAAGGTCCAAGGGATACAGTAAACCTGCAGAGGTGCATAGAAATATAAAATAGGTGACATAGGAAACGCTCAAACCATAGACATTAGGAAGACTCAGTCTTCCTGTACTTAAGTCAGCATTGAGTCTCTTATATTTAATTCAAATGCAATTTCTGTGTTTCATCGTCAATTGGAAGGTTCATGGGATACAGTAAACCTGCAGAGGTGCATCGGAATGTAAAACTGGTGACACAGGAGACGCTCAAATGATAGACAGTAGGAATACTCAGTCTTCCTGTACTTAAGTCGGCATTGTGTCTCTTATATTTAATTCCGATGCAATTTCTGTGTTTCATTGTCAGTGGGAAGGTTCAAGGGATACAGTAAACCTGCAGAGGTGCATCGGAATGTAAAACTGGTGACACAGGAAACGCTCAAAATATAGACATTAGGAAGGCTCAGTCTTGCTGTACTTAACTCGGCATTGTGTCTCTTATATTTAATTCCGATGCAATTTCTGTGTTTCATCTTCAATGGGAAGGTCCAAGGGATACAGTAAACCTGCAGAGGTGCATCGGAAATTAAAACTGGTGACACTGTAAACGCTCAAAACATAGACAGTAAGGAGACTCAGTTTTCTTGTACTTAAGTCGGCATTGTGT
Organism: Schistocerca nitens; assembly: GCF_023898315.1. Taxonomy (NCBI): domain Eukaryota; kingdom Metazoa; phylum Arthropoda; class Insecta; order Orthoptera; family Acrididae; genus Schistocerca; species Schistocerca nitens. The sequence goes on along the minus strand of NC_064617.1, from coordinate 8,891,148 downwards.
CTCTTATATTTAATTCCGATGCAATTTCTGTGTTTCATCGTCAATCTGAAGGTCCAATGGATACAGTTGACCTGTAGATGTGCATCGGAAAGTCAAACTGGTGACACAGGAAACGCTCAAATCATAGACTGGAAGAAGACTCAGTCTTCATGTACTTAAGTCGGCATTGTGTCTCTTATATTTAATTCCGATGCCATTTCTGTGTTTAATCTCCAATGGGAAGGTCCAAGGGAAACAGTAAACCTGCAGAGGTGCATCGGAATGTAAAACTGGTGACACAGGAAACGCTCAAAACATTGACCGTAAGAAGACTCAGTTTTCGTGTACTTAAGTCGGCCTTGTGTCTCTTATATTTTATTCCGATGCAATTTCTGTGTTTCATCGTAAATGGGAAGGTCCAATGGATACAGTAAACCTGCAGAGGTGCATCGGAATGTAAAACCGGTGACGCAGGAAACGCTCAAAACATCGACAGTAGGAAGACTCAATCTTCCTGTACTTAAGTCAGCATTGAGTCTCCTATATTTAATTCCGATGCAATTTCCGTGTTTCATCGTCAATTGTAAGGTCCATGGGAAACAGTAAACCTCCAGAGCTGCATCGGAATGTAAAACTGGTGACACAGGAAACGCTCAAATCATAGACCTGAAGAAGACTCAGTCTTCATGTACTTAAGTCGGCATTGTGACTCTTATATATAATTACGATGCAATTTCTGTGTTTCATCGTCAATCTGAAGGTCCAAGGGATACAGAAAACCTGCAGAGGTGCATCGGAATGTAAAATTGCTGACACAGCAAACGCTCAAAACATAGACAGTAGTAAGACTCAGTCTTCCTGTACTTAAGTCGGCATTGTGACTCTTATTTTTAATTGCGATGCAATTTCCGAGTTTCATCGTCAATGTGAAGGTCCAACGGATACAGTAGAGCTGCAGAGGTGCATCGGATGGTAAAACTGGTGACACAGGAAACGCTCAAGAGATAGACAGTAGGAATGCTCAGTCTTCCTGTACTTAAGTCGGCATTGTGTCTCTTATATTTAATTCCGATGCAATTTCTGTGATTAATTGTCAATGGGAAGGTCCAAGGGATACAGTAAACCTGCAGAGGTGCATCGGAATGTAAAACCGGTGACACAGGAAACGCTTAAAATATAGACATTAGGATGACTCAGTCTTCCTGTACTTAAGTCGGCATTGTGTCTCTTACATTTAATTCCGATGCCATTTCTGTGTTTCATCGCCAATGGCAAGGTCCAAGGGAAACAGTAAACCTGCAGATGTGCATCGGAATGTAAAACTGGTGACACAGGAAACGCTCAAAACATAGACCGTAAGAAGACTCAGTTTTCTTGTACTTAAGTCGGCATTGTGTCTCTTATATTTAATTCCGATGCAATTTCTGTGTTTCATCGTCAATGGGAAGGTCCAATGGATACGGTTAACCTGCAGAGGTGCATCGGAATGTAAAACTGGCGACGCAGGAAACGCTCAAAACATCGACAGTAGGAAGACTCAATCTTCCTGTACTTAAGTCGGCAATGTGTCTCTTATATTTAACTCCGATGCAATTTCTGTGTTTCATCGTCAAAAGGGAGATCCAAAGGATACAGTAAACTTGCAGAGATGCATCGGAATGTAAAACTGGTGACCCAGGAACCGCTCAAAACATAGGCAGTAGGAAGACTAAGTCTTCCTGTACTTATGTCGGCATTGTGTCTCTTATATTTAATTCCGATGCAATTTCTGTGTTTCATCTTCAATGGGAAGGCCAAATGGATGCAGCAAACCTGCAGAGGTGCATCGGAATGTAAAACTGATGACACAGGAAACGCTCAAAACATAGACGGTAGGAAGACTCAGTCTTGCTGTACTTAACTCGGCATTGTGTCTCCTTTATTTAATTCCGATGCAATTTCTGTGTTTCATCGTCAATGGGAAGGTCGAAGGGAAACAGTAAAACTGCAGAGGTGCATCGGAATGTAAAACTGGTGACCCAGGAAACGCTCAAAACATTGACAGTAGGATGACCCAGTCTTCCTGTACTTAAGTCGGCATTGTGACTCTTATATTTAATTCCGATGCAATTTCTGTGTTTCATCGTCAATGGGAAGGTCCAATGGATACAGTAAACCTGCAGAGGTGCATCGGAATATAAAACTGGTCACACAGGAAACGCTCAAATCATAGACATTAGGAAGACTCAGTCTTCCTGTACTTAAGTCAGCATTGAGTCTCTTATATTTAATTCCGATGCAAATTCCGTGTTTCATCGTCAATTGGGAGATCCAAGGGATAGAGTAAACCTCCAGAGCTGCATCGGAATGTAGAACTGGTGACACAGTAAACGCTCGAAACATAGACCTTATGAAGGCACAGTTTTCTTGTACTTAAGTCGGCATTGTGACTCTTATATTTAATTGCGATGCAATTTCTGAGTTTCATCGTCAATGGGAAGGTCCAACGGATACAGCAAACCTGCAGAGGTGCATCGGAATGTAAAACTGGTTACACAGGAAACGCTCAAGAGATAGACAGTAGGAATACTCAGTCTTCCTGTACTTAAGTCGGCATTGTGTCTCTTAATTTTAATTCCGATGCAATTTCTGTGTTTCATTGTCAATGGGAAGGTCCAAGGGATACAGTAAACCTGCAGAGGTGCATCGGAATGTAAAAACGGGGACACAGGAAACGCTTAAAATATAGACATTAGGATGACTCAGTCTTCCTGTACTTAAGACGGCATTGTGTCTCTTATATTTAATTCCGATGCCATTTCTGTGATTCATCGTCAATGGGAAGGTCCAATGGATACAGTAAACCTGCAGAGGTGCATCGGAATATAAAACTGGTCACACAGGAAACGCTCAAATCATAGACATTAGGAAGACTCAGTCTTCCTGTACTTAAGTCAGCATTGAGTCTCTTATATTTAATTCGATGCAATTTCCGTGTTTCATCGTCAATTGGAAGGTCCAAGGGATACAGTTAACCTCCAGAGCTGCATCGGAATGTAAAACTGGTGACACAGTAAACGCTCGAAACATGGACCTTAAGAAGACACAGTTTTCTTGTACTTAAGTCGGCATTGTGACTCTTATATTTATTTCCGATGCAATTTCTGTGTTTCATCGTCACTGTGAAGGTCCAAGGGATACAGTAAACCTGCAGAAGTGCATCGGAATGTAAAACTGGTGACACTGTAAACGCTCAAAACATAGACAGTAAGGAGACTCAGTCTTCCTGTACTTAAGTCGGCATTGTGTCTCTTATATTTAATTCCGATGCAATTTCTGTGTTTCATCGTCAATCTGAAGGTCCAATGGATACAGTTAACCTGTAGAGGTGCATCGGAAGGTCAAACTGGTGACACAGGAAACGCTCAAAACATAGACAGTAGGAAGACTCAGTCTTCCTGTACTTAAGTCGGCATTCTGTCTCTTATTTTTAATTCCGATGCAATTTCTATGTTTCATCGTCACTGTGAAGGTCCAAGGGATACAGTAAACCTGCTGAGGTGCATCGGAATCTAAAACTGGTGACACAGGAAACGCTCAAAACATAGACTGTAGGAAGACTCTGTCTTCCTGTACTTCATTCGGCATTGTGTCTCTTATATTTAATTCCGATGCCATTTCTGTGTATCATCGCCAATGGGAAGGTCCAAGTGAAACAGCAAACCTGCAGAGGTGCAACGCAATGTAAAACTGGTGACACAGGAAACGCTCAGAACATAGACCGTAAGAAGACTCAGTTTTCTTGTACTTAAGTCGGCATTGTGTCTCTTATATTTAATTCCGATGCAATTTCTGTGTTTCATCGTCAATGGGAAGGTCCAATGGATACAGTAAACCTGCAGAGGTACATCGGAATGTAAAACTGTTGACGCAGGAAACGCTCAAAAGCATCGACAGTAGGAAGACTCAATCTTCCTGTACTTAAGTCGGCAATGTGTCTCTTATACTTAATTCCGATGCAATTTCTGTGTTTCATCGCCAATGGGAAGGTCCAACGGATACCGTAAACCTGCAGAGGTGCATCGGAATGTAGAACTGATGACACAGGAGACGCTCAAATCATAGACAGTAGGAAGACTCAGTCTTGCTGTACTTAACTCGGCATTGTGTCTCGTTTATTTAATTCCGATGCAATTTCTGTGTTTCATCGTCAATGGGAAGGTCGAAGGGAAACAGTAAACCTGCAGAGGTGCATCGGAATGTAATACTGGTGACACAGGAAACGCTCAAAACATAGACATGGGGAAGACTCAGGCTTCCTGTACTTAAGTCGTCATTGTGTCTCTTATATTTAATTCCGATGCAATTTCTGTGTTTCTTCGTCACTGTGAAGGTCCAAGGGATACAGTAAACCTGCAGAAGTGCATCGGAGTGTAAAACTGGTGACGCAGGAAACGCTCACAACATAGACTGGAAGAAGACTCAGTCTTCCTGTACTTAAGTCGGCATTGTGTCTCCTTTATTTAATTCCGATGCAATTTCTGTGTTTCATCGTCATTGGGTAGGTCGAAGGGAAACAGTAAACCTGCAGTGATGCATCGGAATCAAAAACTGGTGACACAGGAAACGCTCAAAGCATAGACCGTAAGAAGACACAGTTTTCCTGTACTTAAGTCGGCATTGTGACTCTTATATTTAATTCCGAAGCAATTTCTGTGTATCTTCGTCACTGTGAAGGTCCAAGGGATACAGTCAACCTGCAGAAGTGCATCGGAATGTAAAACTGGTGACGCAGGATACGCTCAAAACATAGACAGTAAGAAGACTCAGTTTTCTTGTACTTAAGTGGGCATTGTGTCTCATATATTTAATTCCGATGCAATTTTTGTGTTTCATCGTAAATGGGAAGGTCCAATGGATACAGTAAACCTGCAGAGGTGCATCGGAATGTAAAACTGGTGACGCAGGAAACGCTCAAAACATAGACAGTTGGATGACTTTGTCTTCCTGTACTTAAGACGACATTGTGTCTCTTATATTTAATTCCGATGCAATTTCTGTGTTTCATCGTCAATGGGAAGGTCCAAGGGATACAGTAAACCTGCAGAGGTGCATAGAAATATAAAATAGGTGACATAGGAAACGCTCAAACCATAGACATTAGGAAGACTCAGTCTTCCTGTACTTAAGTCAGCATTGAGTCTCTTATATTTAATTCAAATGCAATTTCTGTGTTTCATCGTCAATTGGAAGGTTCATGGGATACAGTAAACCTGCAGAGGTGCATCGGAATGTAAAACTGGTGACACAGGAGACGCTCAAATGATAGACAGTAGGAATACTCAGTCTTCCTGTACTTAAGTCGGCATTGTGTCTCTTATATTTAATTCCGATGCAATTTCTGTGTTTCATTGTCAGTGGGAAGGTTCAAGGGATACAGTAAACCTGCAGAGGTGCATCGGAATGTAAAACTGGTGACACAGGAAACGCTCAAAATATAGACATTAGGAAGGCTCAGTCTTGCTGTACTTAACTCGGCATTGTGTCTCTTATATTTAATTCCGATGCAATTTCTGTGTTTCATCTTCAATGGGAAGGTCCAAGGGATACAGTAAACCTGCAGAGGTGCATCGGAAATTAAAACTGGTGACACTGTAAACGCTCAAAACATAGACAGTAAGGAGACTCAGTTTTCTTGTACTTAAGTCGGCATTGTGTCTCTTATATTTAATTCCGATGCAATTTCTGTGTTTCATCCTCAATCTGAAGGTCCAATGGATACAGTGGACCTGTAGATGTGCATCGGAAAGTCAAACTGGTGACACAGGAAACGCTCAAATCATAGACTGGAAGAAGACTCAGTCTTCATGTACTTAAGTCGGCATTGTGTCTCTTATATTTAACTCCGATGCAATTTCTGTGTTTCATCGTCAAAAGGGAGATCCAAAGGATACAGTAAACCTGCAGAGATGCATCGGAATGTAAAACTGGTGACCCAGGAACCGCTCAAAACATAGGCAGTAGGAAGACTAAGTCTTCCTGTACTTATGTCGGCATTGTGTCTCTTATATTTAATTCCGATGCAATTTCTGTGTTTCATCTTCAATGGGAAGGCCAAATGGATACAGCAAACCTGCAGAGGTGCATCGGAATGTAAAACTGATGACACAGGAAACGCTCAAAACATAGACGGTAGGAAGACTCAGTCTTGCTGTACTTAACTCGGCATTGTGTCTCCTTTATTTAATTCCGATGCAATTTCTGTGTTTCATCGTCAATGGGAAGGTCGAAGGGAAACAGTAAAACTGCAGAGGTGCATCGGAATGTAAAACTGGTGACCCAGGAAACGCTCAAAACATTGACAGTAGGATGACCCAGTCTTCCTGTACTTAAGTCGGCATTGTGACTCTTATATTTAATTCCGATGCAATTTCTGTGTTTCATCGTCAATGGGAAGGTCCAATGGATACAGTAAACCTGCAGAGGTGCATCGGAATATAAAACTGGTCACACAGGAAACGCTCAAATCATAGACATTAGGAAGACTCAGTCTTCCTGTACTTAAGTCAGCATTGAGTCTCTTATATTTAATTCCGATGCAAATTCCGTGTTTCATCGTCAATTGGAAGGTCCAAGGGATAGAGTAAACCTCCAGAGCTGCATCGGAATGTAGAACTGGTGACACAGTAAACGCTCGAAACATAGACCTTATGAAGACACAGTTTTCTTGTACTTAAGTCGGCATTGTGACTCTTATATTTAATTGCGATGCAATTTCTGAGTTTCATCGTCAATGGGAAGGTCCAACGGATACAGTAAACCTGCAGAGGTGCATCGGAATGTAAAACTGGTTACACAGGAAACGCTCAAGAGATAGACAGTAGGAATACTCAGTCTTCCTGTACTTAAGTCGGCATTGTGTCTCTTAATTTTAATTCCGATGCAATTTCTGTGTTTCATTGTCAATGGGAAGGTCCAAGGGATACAGTAAACCTGCAGAGGTGCATCGGAATGTAAAAACGGGGACACAGGAAACGCTTAAAATATAGACATTAGGATGACTCAGTCTTCCTGTACTTAAGACGGCATTGTGTCTCTTATATTTAATTCCGATGCCATTTCTGTGATTCATCGTCAATGGGAAGGTCCAATGGATACAGTAAACCTGCAGAGGTGCATCGGAATATAAAACTGGTCACACAGGAAACGCTCAAATCATAGACATTAGGAAGACTCAGTCTTCCTGTACTTAAGTCAGCATTGAGTCTCTTATATTTAATTCGATGCAATTTCCGTGTTTCTTCGTCAATTGGAAGGTCCAAGGGATACAGTTAACCTCCAGAGCTGCATCGGAATGTAAAACTGGTGACACAGTAAACGCTCGAAACATGGACCTTAAGAAGACACAGTTTTCTTGTACTTAAGTCGGCATTGTGACTCTTATATTTATTTCCGATGCAATTTCTGTGTTTCATCGTCACTGTGAAGGTCCAAGGGATACAGTAAACCTGCAGAAGTGCATCGGAATGTAAAACTGGTGACACTGTAAACGCTCAAAACATAGACAGTAAGGAGACTCAGTCTTCCTGTACTTAAGTCGGCATTGTGTCTCTTATATTTAATTCCGATGCAATTTCTGTGTTTCATTGTCAATGGGAAGGTCCAAGGGAAACAGTAAACCTGCAGATGTGCATCGGAATGTAAAACTGGTGACACAGGAAACGCTCAAAACATAGACCGTAAGAAGACTCAGTTTTCTTGTACTTAAGTCGGCGTTGTGTCTCTTATATTTAATTCCGTTGCAATTTCTGTGTTTCTTCGTCACTGTGAAGGTCCAAGGCATACAGTAAACCTGCAGAAGTGCATCGGAATGTAAAACTGGTGACGCAGGAAACGCTCACAACATAGACTGGAAGAAGACTCTGTCTTCCTGTACTTAAGTCGGTATTGTGTCTCCTTTATTTAATTCCGATGCAATTTCTGTGTTTCATCGTCATTGGGAAGGTCCAAGGGAAACAGTAAACCTGCAGTGATGCATCGGAATCTAAAACTGGTGACACAGGAAACGCTCAAATCATAGACCGTGAGAAGACTCAGTTTTCTTGTACTTATGTCGGCGTTGTGTCTCTTATATTTAATTCCGAAGTAATTTCTGTGTTGCTTCGTCAATGTGAAGGTCCAAGGCATACAGTAAACCTGCAGAGGAGCATTGGAATGTCGAAATGGTGACACTGTAAACGCTCAAAACATAGACAGTAAGGAGACTCAGTTTTCTTGTACTTAAGTCGGCATTGTGTCTCTTATATTTAATTCCGATGCAATTTCTGTGTTTCATCGTCAATCTGAAGGTCCAATGGATACAGTTAACCTGTAGAGGTGCATCGGAAGGTCAAACTGGTGACACAGGAAACGCTCAAAACATAGACATGGGGAAGACTCAGTCTTCCTGTACTTAAGTCGGCATTCTGTCTCCTTTATTTAATTCCGATGCAATTTCTGTGTTTCATCGTCATTGGGTAGGTCGAAGGGAAACAGTAAACCTGCAGTGATGCATCGGAATCAAAAACTGGTGACACAGGAAACGCTCAAAGCATAGACCGTAAGAAGACACAGTTTTCCTGTACTTAAGTCGGCATTGTGACTCTTATATTTAATTCCGAAGCAATTTCTGTGTATCTTCGTCACTGTGAAGGTCCAAGGGATACAGTCAACCTGCAGAAGTGCATCGGAATGTAAAACTGGTGACGCAGGATACGCTCAAAACATAGACAGTAAGAAGACTCAGTTTTCTTGTACTTAAGTGGGCATTGTGTCTCATATATTTAATTCCGATGCAATTTCTGTGTTTCATCGTAAATGGGAAGGTCCAATGGATACAGTAAACCTGCAGAGGTGCATCGGAATGTAAAACTGGTGACGCAGGAAACGCTCAAAACATAGACAGTTGGATGACTTTGTCTTCCTGTACTTAAGACGACATTGTGTCTCTTATATTTAATTCCGATGCAATTTCTGTGTTTCATCGTCAATGGGAAGGTCCAAGGGATACAGTAAACCTGCAGAGGTGCATAGAAATATAAAATAGGTGACATAGGAAACGCTCAAACCATAGACATTAGGAAGACTCAGTCTTCCTGTACTTAAGTCGGCATTGTGTCTCTTATATTTAATTCCGATGCAATTTCTGTGTTTCATCGTCAATTGGAAGGTTCATGTGATACAGTAAACCTGCAGAGGTGCATCGGAATGTAAAACTGGTGACACAGGAGACGCTCAAATGATAGACAGTAGGAATACTCAGTCTTCCTGTACTTAAGTCGGCATTGTGTCTCTTATATTTAATTCCGATGCAATTTCTGTGTTTCATTGTCAGTGGGAAGGTTCAAGGGATACAGTAAACCTGCAGAGGTGCATCGGAATGTAAAACTGGTGACACAGGAAACGCTCAAAATATAGACATTAGGAAGGCTCAGTCTTGCTGTACTTAACTCGGCATTGTGTCTCTTATATTTAATTCCGATGCAATTTCTGTGTTTCATCTTCAATGGGAAGGTCCAAGGGATACAGTAAACCTGCAGAGGTGCATCGGAAATTAAAACTGGTGACACTGTAAACGCTCAAAACATAGACAGTAGGGAGACTCAGTTTTCTTGTACTTAAGTCGGCATTGTGTCTCTTATATTTAATTCCGATGCAATTTCTGTGTTTCATCCTCAATCTGAAGGTCCAATGGATACAGTTGACCTGTAGATGTGCATCGGAAAGTCAAACTGGTGACACAGGAAACGCTCAAATCATAGACTGGAAGAAGACTCAGTCTTCATGTACTTAAGTCGGCATTGTGTCTCTTATATTTAATTCCGATGCAATTTCTGTGTTTCATCGTCACTGTGAAGGTCCAAGGGATACAGTAAACCTGCAGAGGTGCATCGGAATCTAATACTGGTAACACCAGAAACGCTCAAAACATAGACAGTAGGAAGACTCAGTCTTCCTGTACTTCAGTCGGCATTGTGTCTCTTATATTTAATTCCGATGCCATTTCTGTGTTTAATCTCCAATGGGAAGGTCCAAGGGAAACAGTAAACCTGCAGAGGTGCATCGGAATGTAAAACTGGTGACACAGGAAACGCTCAAAACATTGACCGTAAGAAGACTCAGTTTTCGTGTACTTAAGTCGGCCTTGTGTCTCTTATATTTTATTCCGATGCAATTTCTGTGTTTCATCGTAAATGGGAAGGTCCAATGGATACAGTAAACCTGCAGAGGTGCATCGGAATGTAAAACCGGTGACGCAGGAAACGCTCAAAACATCGACAGTAGGAAGACTCAATCTTCCTGTACTTAAGTCAGCATTGAGTCTCCTATATTTAATTCCGATGCAATTTCTGTGTTTCATCGTCACTGTGAAGGTCCAAGGCATACAGTAAACCTGCAGAAGTGCATCGGAATGTAAAACTGGTGACGCAGGAAACGCTCACAACATAGACTGGAAGAAGACTCTGTCTTCCTGTACTTAAGTCGGTATTGTGTCTCCTGTATTTAATTCCGATGCAATTTCTGTGTTTCATCGTCATTGGGAAGGTCCAAGGGAAACAGTAAACCTGCAGTGATGCATCGGAATCTAAAACTGGTGACACAGGAAACGCTCAAATCATAGACCGTGAGAAGACTCAGTTTTCTTGTACTTATGTCGGCGTTGTGTCTCTTATATTTAATTCCGAAGTAATTTCTGTGTTGCTTCGTCAATGTGAAGGTCCAAGGCATACAGTAAACCTGCAGAGGAGCATTGGAATGTCGAAATGGTGACACTGTAAACGCTCAAAACATAGACAGTAAGGAGACTCAGTTTTCTTGTACTTAAGTCGGCATTGTGTCTCTTATATTTAATTCCGATGCAATTTCTGTGTTTCATCGTCAATCTGAAGGTCCAATGGATACAGTTAACCTGTAGAGGTGCATCGGAAGGTCAAACTGGTGACACAGGAAACGCTCAAAACATAGACAGTAGGAAGACTCAGTCTTCCTGTACTTAAGTCGGCATTGTGTCTCTTATTTTTAATTCCGATGCAATTTCTATGTTTCATCGTCACTGTGAAGGTCCAAGGGATACAGTAAACCTGCTGAGGTGCATCGGAATCTAAAACTGGTGACACAGGAAACGCTCAAAACATAGACTGTAGGAAGACTCTGTCTTCCTGTACTTCATTCGGCATTGTGTCTCTTATATTTAATTCCGATGCCATTTCTGTGTATCATCGCCAATGGGAAGGTCCAAGGGAAACAGCAAACCTGCAGAGGTGCAACGCAATGTAAAACTGGTGACACAGGAAACGCTCAGAACATAGACCGTAAGAAGACTCAGTTTTCTTGTACTTAAGTCGGCATTGTGTCTCTTATATTTAATTCCGATGCAATTTCTGTGTTTCATCGTCAATGGGAAGGTCCAATGGATACAGTAAACCTGCAGAGGTACATCGGAATGTAAAACTGTTGACGCAGGAAACGCTCAAAAGCATCGACAGTAGGAAGACTCAATCTTCCTGTACTTAAGTCGGCAATGTGTCTCTTATACTTAATTCCGATGCAATTTCTGTGTTTCATCGCCAATGGGAAGGTCCAACGGATACCGTAAACCTGCAGAGGTGCATCGGAATGTAGAACTGATGACACAGGAAACGCTCAAATCATAGACAGTAGGAAGACTCAGTCTTGCTGTACTTAACTCGGCATTGTGTCTCGTTTATTTAATTCCGATGCAATTTCTGTGTTTCATCGTCAATGGGAAGGTCGAAGGGAAACAGTAAACCTGCAGAGGTGCATCGGAATGTAATACTGGTGACACAGGAAACGCTCAAAACATAGACATGGGGAAGACTCAGGCTTCCTGTACTTAAGTCGTCATTGTGTCTCTTATATTTAATTCCGATGCAATTTCTGTGTTTCTTCGTCACTGTGAAGGTCCAAGGGATACAGTAAACCTGCAGAAGTGCATCGGAGTGTAAAACTGGTGACGCAGGAAACGCTCACAACATAGACTGGAAGAAGACTCAGTCTTCCTGTACTTAAGTCGGCATTGTGTCTCCTTTATTTAATTCCGATGCAATTTCTGTGTTTCATCGTCATTGGGTAGGTCGAAGGGAAACAGTAAACCTGCAGTGATGCATCGGAATCAAAAACTGGTGACACAGGAAACGCTCAAAGCATAGACCGTAAGAAGACACAGTTTTCCTGTACTTAAGTCGGCATTGTGACTCTTATATTTAATTCCGAAGCAATTTCTGTGTAACTTCGTCACTGTGAAGGTCCAAGGGATACAGTCAACCTGCAGAAGTGCATCGGAAAGTAAAACTGGTGACGCAGGATACGCTCAAAACATAGACAGTAAGAAGACTCAGTTTTCTTGTACTTAAGTGGGCATTGTGTCTCATATATTTAATTCCGATGCAATTTCTGTGTTTCATCGTAAATGGGAAGGTCCAATGGATACAGTAAACCTGCAGAGGTGCATCGGAATGTAAAACTGGTGACGCAGGAAACGCTCAAAACATAGACAGTTGGATGACTTTGTCTTCCTGTACTTAAGACGACATTGTGTCTCTTATATTTAATTCCGATGCAATTTCTGTGTTTCATCGTCAATGGGAAGGTCCAAAGGATACAGTAAACCTGCAGAGGTGCATAGAAATATAAAATAGGTGACATAGGAAACGCTCAAACCATAGACATTAGGAAGACTCAGTCTTCCTGTACTTAAGTCAGCATTGAGTCTCTTATATTTAATTCAAATGCAATTTCTGTGTTTCATCGTCAATTGGAAGGTTCATGGGATACAGTAAACCTGCAGAGGTGCATCGGAATGTAAAACTGGTGACACAGGAGACGCTCAAATGATAGACAGTAGGAATACTCAGTCTTCCTGTACTTAAGTCGGCATTGTGTCTCTTATATTTAATTCCGATGCAATTTCTGTGTTTCATTGTCAGTGGGAAGGTTCAAGGGATACAGTAAACCTGCAGAGGTGCATCGGAATGTAAAACTGGTGACACAGGAAACGCTCAAAATATAGACATTAGGAAGGCTCAGTCTTGCTGTACTTAACTCGGCATTGTGTCTCTTATATTTAATTCTGATGCAATTTCTGTGTTTCATCTTCAATGGGAAGGTCCAAGGGATACAGTAAACCTGCAGAGGTGCATCGGAAATTAAAACTGGTGACACTGTAAACGCTCAAAACATAGACAGTAAGGAGACTCAGTTTTCTTGTACTTAAGTCGGCATTGTGTCTCTTATATTTAATTCCGATGCAATTTCTGTGTTTCATCCTCAATCTGAAGGTCCAATGGATACAGTTGACCTGTAGATGTGCATCGGAAAGTCAAACTGGTGACACAGGAAACGCACAAATCATAGACTGGAAGAAGACTCAGTCTTCATGTACTTAAGTCGGCATTGTGTCTCTTATATTTAACTCCGATGCAATTTCTGTGTTTCATCGTCAAAAGGGAGATCCAAAGGATACAGTAAACCTGCAGAGATGCATCGGAATGTAAAACTGGTGACCCAGGAACCGCTCAAAACATAGGCAGTAGGAAGACTAAGTCTTCCTGTACTTATGTCGGCATTGTGTCTCTTATATTTAATTCCGATGCAATTTCTGTGTTTCATCTTCAATGGGAAGGCCAAATGGATACAGCAAACCTGCAGAGGTGCATCGGAATGTAAAACTGATGACACAGGAAACGCTCAAAACATAGACGGTAGGAAGACTCAGTCTTGCTGTACTTAACTCGGCATTGTGTCTCCTTTATTTAATTCCGATGCAATTTCTGTGTTTCATCGTCAATGGGAAGGTCGAAGGGAAACAGTAAAACTGCAGAGGTGCATCGGAATGTAAAACTGGTGACCCAGGAAACGCTCAAAACATTGACAGTAGGATGACCCAGTCTTCCTGTACTTAAGTCGGCATTGTGACTCTTATATTTAATTCCGATGCAATTTCTGTGTTTCATCGTCAATGGGAAGGTCCAATGGATACAGTAAACCTGCAGAGGTGCATCGGAATATAAAACTGGTCACACAGGAAACGCTCAAATCATAGACATTAGGAAGACTCAGTCTTCCTGTACTTAAGTCAGCATTGAGTCTCTTATATTTAATTCCGATGCAAATTCCGTGTTTCATCGTCAATTGGAAGGTCCAAGGGATAGAGTAAACCTCCAGAGCTGCATCGGAATGTAGAACTGGTGACACAGTAAACGCTCGAAACATAGACCTTATGAAGGCACAGTTTTCTTGTACTTAAGTCGGCATTGTGACTCTTATATTTAATTGCGATGCAATTTCTGAGTTTCATCGTCAATGGGAAGGTCCAACGGATACAGTAAACCTGCAGAGGTGCATCGGAATGTAAAACTGGTTACACAGGAAACGCTCAAGAGATAGACAGTAGGAATACTCAGTCTTCCTGTACTTAAGTCGGCATTGTGTCTCTTAATTTTAATTCCGATGCAATTTCTGTGTTTCATTGTCAATGGGAAGGTCCAAGGGATACAGTAAACCTGCAGAGGTGCATCGGAATGTAAAAACGGGGACACAGGAAACGCTTAAAATATAGACATTAGGATGACTCAGTCTTCCTGTACTTAAGACGGCATTGTGTCTCTTATATTTAATTCCGATGCCATTTCTGTGATTCATCGTCAATGGGAAGGTCCAATGGATACAGTAAACCTGCAGAGGTGCATCGGAATATAAAACTGGTCACACAGGAAACGCTCAAATCATAGACATTAGGAAGACTCAGTCTTCCTGTACTTAAGTCAGCATTGAGTCTCTTATATTTAATTCGATGCAATTTCCGTGTTTCATCGTCAATTGGAAGGTCCAAGGGATACAGTTAACCTCCAGAGCTGCATCGGAATGTAAAACTGGTGACACAGTAAACGCTCGAAACATGGACCTTAAGAAGACACAGTTTTCTTGTACTTAAGTCGGCATTGTGACTCTTATATTTATTTCCGATGCAATTTCTGTGTTTCATCGTCACTGTGAAGGTCCAAGGGATACAGTAAACCTGCAGAAGTGCATCGGAATGTAAAACTGGTGACACTGTAAACGCTCAAAACATAGACAGTAAGGAGACTCAGTCTTCCTGTACTTAAGTCGGCATTGTGTCTCTTATATTTAATTCCGATGCAATTTCTGTGTTTCATTGTCAATGGGAAGGTCCAAGGGAAACAGTAAACCTGCAGATGTGCATCGGAATGTAAAACTGGTGACACAGGAAACGCTCAAAACATAGACCGTAAGAAGACTCAGTTTTCTTGTACTTAAGTCGGCGTTGAGTCTCTTATATTTAATTCCGATGCAATTTCTGTGTTTCTTCGTCACTGTGAAGGTCCAAGGCATACAGTAAACCTGCAGAAGTGCATCGGAATGTAAAACTGGTGACGCAGGAAACGCTCACAACATAGACTGGAAGAAGACTCTGTCTTCCTGTACTTAAGTCGGTATTGTGTCTCCTTTATTTAATTCCGATGCAATTTCTGTGTTTCATCGTCATTGGGAAGGTCCAAGGGAAACAGTAAACCTGCAGTGATGCATCGGAATCTAAAACTGGTGACACAGGAAACGCTCAAATCATAGACCGTGAGAAGACTCAGTTTTCTTGTACTTATGTCGGCGTTGTGTCTCTTATATTTAATTCCGAAGTAATTTCTGTGTTGCTTCGTCAATGTGAAGGTCCAAGGCATACAGTAAACCTGCAGAGGAGCATTGGAATGTCGAAATGGTGACACTGTAAACGCTCAAAACATAGACAGTAAGGAGACTCAGTTTTCTTGTACTTAAGTCGGCATTGTGTCTCTTATATTTAATTCCGATGCAATTTCTGTGTTTCATCGTCAATCTGAAGGTCCAATGGATACAGTTAACCTGTAGAGGTGCATCGGAAGGTCAAACTGGTGACACAGGAAACGCTCAAAACATAGACAGTAGGAAGACTCAGTCTTCCTGTACTTAAGTCGGCATTGTGTCTCTTATTTTTAATTCCGATGCAATTTCTATGTTTCATCGTCACTGTGAAGGTCCAAGGGATACAGTAAACCTGCTGAGGTGCATCGGAATCTAAAACTGGTGACACAGGAAACGCTCAAAACATAGACTGTAGGAAGACTCTGTCTTCCTGTACTTCATTCGGCATTGTGTCTCTTATATTTAATTCCGATGCCATTTCTGTGTATCATCGCCAATGGGAAGGTCCAAGGGAAACAGCAAACCTGCAGAGGTGCAACGCAATGTAAAACTGGTGACACAGGAAACGCTCAGAACATAGACCGTAAGAAGACTCAGTTTTCTTGTACTTAAGTCGGCATTGTGTCTCTTATATTTAATTCCGATGCAATTTCTGTGTTTCATCGTCAATCTGAAGGTCCAATGGATACAGTTAACCTGTAGAGGTGCATCGGAAGGTCAAACTGGTGACACAGGAAACGCTCAAAACATAGACAGTAGGAAGACTCAGTCTTCCTGTACTTAAGTCGGCATTGTGTCTCTTATACTTAATTCCGATGCAATTTCTGTGTTTCATCGCCAATGGGAAGGTCCAACGGATACCGTAAACCTGCAGAGGTGCATCGGAATGTAGAACTGATGACACAGGAAACGCTCAAATCATAGACAGTAGGAAGACTCAGTCTTGCTGTACTTAACTCGGCATTGTGTCTCGTTTATTTAATTCCGATGCAATTTCTGTGTTTCATCGTCAATGGGAAGGTCGAAGGGAAACAGTAAACCTGCAGAGGTGCATCGGAATGTAATACTGGTGACACAGGAAACGCTCAAAACATAGACATGGGGAAGACTCAGGCTTCCTGTACTTAAGTCGTCATTGTGTCTCTTATATTTAATTCCGATGCAATTTCTGTGTTTCTTCGTCACTGTGAAGGTCCAAGGGATACAGTAAACCTGCAGAAGTGCATCGGAGTGTAAAACTGGTGACGCAGGAAACGCTCACAACATAGACTGGAAGAAGACTCAGTCTTCCTGTACTTAAGTCGGCATTGTGTCTCCTTTATTTAATTCCGATGCAATTTCTGTGTTTCATCGTCATTGGGTAGGTCGAAGGGAAACAGTAAACCTGCAGTGATGCATCGGAATCAAAAACTGGTGACACAGGAAACGCTCAAAGCATAGACCGTAAGAAGACACAGTTTTCCTGTACTTAAGTCGGCATTGTGACTCTTATATTTAATTCCGAAGCAATTTCTGTGTATCTTCGTCACTGTGAAGGTCCAAGGGATACAGTCAACCTGCAGAAGTGCATCGGAATGTAAAACTGGTGACGCAGGATACGCTCAAAACATAGACAGTAAGAAGACTCAGTTTTCTTGTACTTAAGTGGGCATTGTGTCTCATATATTTAATTCCGATGCAATTTCTGTGTTTCATCGTAAATGGGAAGGTCCAATGGATACAGTAAACCTGCAGAGGTGCATCGGAATGTAAAACTGGTGACGCAGGAAACGCTCAAAACATAGACAGTTGGATGACTTTGTCTTCCTGTACTTAAGACGACATTGTGTCTCTTATATTTAATTCCGATGCAATTTCTGTGTTTCATCGTCAATGGGAAGGTCCAAGGGATACAGTAAACCTGCAGAGGTGCATAGAAATATAAAATAGGTGACATAGGAAACGCTCAAACCATAGACATTAGGAAGACTCAGTCTTCCTGTACTTAAGTCAGCATTGAGTCTCTTATATTTAATTCAAATGCAATTTCTGTGTTTCATCGTCAATTGGAAGGTTCATGGGATACAGTAAACCTGCAGAGGTGCATCGGAATGTAAAACTGGTGACACAGGAGACGCTCAAATGATAGACAGTAGGAATACTCAGTCTTCCTGTACTTAAGTCGGCATTGTGTCTCTTATATTTAATTCCGATGCAATTTCTGTGTTTCATTGTCAGTGGGAAGGTTCAAGGGATACAGTAAACCTGCAGAGGTGCATCGGAATGTAAAACTGGTGACACAGGAAACGCTCAAAATATAGACATTAGGAAGGCTCAGTCTTGCTGTACTTAACTCGGCATTGTGTCTCTTATATTTAATTCCGATGCAATTTCTGTGTTTCATCTTCAATGGGAAGGTCCAAGGGATACAGTAAACCTGCAGAGGTGCATCGGAAATTAAAACTGGTGACACTGTAAACGCTCAAAACATAGACAGTAGGGAGACTCAGTTTTCTTGTACTTAAGTCGGCATTGTGTCTCTTATATTTAATTCCGATGCAATTTCTGTGTTTCATCCTCAATCTGAAGGTCCAATGGATACAGTTGACCTGTAGATGTGCATCGGAAAGTCAAACTGGTGACACAGGAAACGCTCAAATCATAGACTGGAAGAAGACTCAGTCTTCATGTACTTAAGTCGGCATTGTGTCTCTTATATTTAATTCCGATGCAATTTCTGTGTTTCATCGTCACTGTGAAGGTCCAAGGGATACAGTAAACCTGCAGAGGTGCATCGGAATCTAATACTGGTAACACCAGAAACGCTCAAAACATAGACAGTGGGAAGACTCAGTCTTCCTGTACTTCAGTCGGCATTGTGTCTCTTATATTTAATTCCGATGCCATTTCTGTGTTTAATCTCCAATGGGAAGGTCCAAGGGAAACAGTAAACCTGCAGAGGTGCATCGGAATGTAAAACTGGTGACACAGGAAACGCTCAAAACATTGACCGTAAGAAGACTCAGTTTTCGTGTACTTAAGACGGCCTTGTGTCTCTTATATTTTATTCCGATGCAATTTCTGTGTTTCATCGTAAATGGGAAGGTCCAATGGGTACAGTAAACCTGCAGAGGTGCATCGGAATGTAAAACCGGTGACGCAGGAAACGCTCAAAACATCGACAGTAGGAAGACTCAATCTTCCTGTACTTAAGTCAGCATTGAGTCTCCTATATTTAATTCCGATGCAATTTCCGTGTTTCATCGTCAAAAGGGAGATCCAAAGGATACAGTAAACCTGCAGAGATGCATCGGAATGTAAAACTGGTGACCCAGGAACCGCTCAAAACATAGGCAGTAGGAAGACTAAGTCTTCCTGTACTTATGTCGGCATTGTGTCTCTTATATTTAATTCCGATGCAATTTCTGTGTTTCATCTTCAATGGGAAGGCCAAATGGATACAGCAAACCTGCAGAGGTGCATCGGAATGTAAAACTGATGACACAGGAAACGCTCAAAACATTGACAGTAGGATGACCCAGTCTTCCTGTACTTAAGTCGGCATTGTGACTCTTATATTTAATTCCGATGCAATTTCTGTGTTTCATCGTCAATGGGAAGGTCCAATGGATACAGTAAACCTGCAGAGGTGCATCGGAATATAAAACTGGTCACACAGGAAACGCTCAAATCATAGACATTAGGAAGACTCAGTCTTCCTGTACTTATCAGCATTGAGTGTCTTATATTTAATTCCGATGCAAATTCCGTGTTTCATCGTCAATTGGAAGGTCCAAGGGATAGAGTAAACCTCCAGAGCTGCATCGGAATGTAGAACTGGTGACACAGTAAAAGCTCGAAACATAGACCTTAAGAAGACACAGTTTTCTTGTACTTAAGTCGGCATTGTGTCTCTTATATTTAATTCCGATGCAATTTCTGTGTTTCATCTTCAATGGGAAGGCCAAATGGATACAGCAAACCTGCAGAGGTGCATCGGAATGTAAAACTGATGACACAGGAAACGCTCAAAACATAGACGGTAGGAAGACTCAGTCTTGCTGTACTTAACTCGGCATTGTGTCTCTTATATTTTATTCCGATGCAATTTCCGTGTTTCATCGTCAAAAGGGAGATCCAAAGGATACAGTAAACCTGCAGAGATGCATCGGAATGTAAAACTGGTGACCCAGGAACCGCTCAAAACATAGGCAGTAGGAAGACTAAGTCTTCCTGTACTTATGTCGGCATTGTGTCTCTTATATTTAATTCCGATGCAATTTCTGTGTTTCATCTTCAATGGGAAGGCCAAATGGATACAGCAAACCTGCAGAGGTGCATCGGAATGTAAAACTGATGACACAGGAAACGCTCAAAACATAGACGGTAGGAAGACTCAGTCTTGCTGTACTTAACTCGGCATTGTGTCTCCTTTATTTAATTCCGATGCAATTTCTGTGTTTCATCGTCAATGGGAAGGTCGAAGGGAAACAGTAAAACTGCAGAGGTGCATCGGAATGTAAAACTGGTGACCCAGGAAACGCTCAAAACATTGACAGTAGGATGACCCAGTCTTCCTGTACTTAAGTCGGCATTGTGACTCTTATATTTAATTCCGATGCAATTTCTGTGTTTCATCGTCAATGGGAAGGTCCAATGGATACAGTAAACCTGCAGAGGTGCATCGGAATATAAAACTGGTCACACAGGAAACGCTCAAATCATAGACATTAGGAAGACTCAGTCTTCCTGTACTTATCAGCATTGAGTCTCTTATATTTAATTCCGATGCAAATTCCGTGTTTCATCGTCAATTGGAAGGTCCAAGGGATAGAGTAAACCTCCAGAGCTGCATCGGAATGTAGAACTGGTGACACAGTAAAAGCTCGAAACATAGACCTTAAGAAGACACAGTTTTCTTGTACTTAAGTCGGCATTGTGACTCTTATATTTAATTGCGATGCAATTTCTGAGTTTCATCGTCAATGGGAAGGTCCAACGGATACAGTAAACCTGCAGAGGTGCATCGGAATGTAAAACTGGTTACACAGGAAACGCTCAAGAGATAGACAGTAGGAATACTCAGTCTTCCTGTACTTAAGTCGGCATTGTGTCTCTTAATTTTAATTCCGATGCAATTTCTGTGTTTCATTGTCAATGGGAAGGTCCAAGGGATACAGTAAACCTGCAGAGGTGCATCGGAATGTAAAAACGGGGACACAGGAAACGCTTAAAATATAGACATTAGGATGACTCAGTCTTCCTGTACTTAAGACGGCATTGTGTCTCTTATATTTAATTCGATGCAATTTCCGTGTTTCATCGTCAATTGGAAGGTCCAAGGGATACAGTTAACCTCCAGAGCTGCATCGGAATGTAAAACTGGTGACACTGTAAACGCTCAAAACATAGACAGTAGGGAGACTCAGTTTTCTTGTACTTAAGTCGGCATTGTGTCTCTTAATTTTAATTCCGATGCAATTTCTGTGTTTCATTGTCAATGGGAAGGTCCAAGGGATACAGTAAACCTGCAGAGGTGCATCGGAATGTAAAAACGGGGACACAGGAAACGCTTAAAATATAGACATTAGGATGACTCAGTCTTCCTGTACTTAAGACGGCATTGTGTCTCTTATATTTAATTCGATGCAATTTCCGTGTTTCATCGTCAATTGGAAGGTCCAGGGGATACAGTTAACCTCCAGAGCTGCATCGGAATGTAAAACTGGTGACACTGTAAACGCTCAAAACATAGACAGTAGGGAGACTCAGTTTTCTTGTACTTAAGTCGGCATTGTGTCTCTTAATTTTAATTCCGATGCAATTTCTGTGTTTCATTGTCAATGGGAAGGTCCAAGGGATACAGTAAACCTGCAGAGGTGCATCGGAATGTAAAAACGGGGACACAGGAAACGCTTAAAATATAGACATTAGGATGACTCAGTCTTCCTGTACTTAAGACGGCATTGTGTCTCTTATATTTAATTCGATGCAATTTCCGTGTTTCATCGTCAATGGGAAGGTCCAAGGGATACAGTAAACCTGCAGAGGTGCATCGGAAATTAAAACTGGTGACACTGTAAACGCTCAAAACATAGACAGTAGGGAGACTCAGTTTTCTTGTACTTAAGTCGGCATTGTGTCTCTTATATTTAATTCCGATGCAATTTCTGTGTTTCATCCTCAATCTGAAGGTCCAATGGATACAGTTGACCTGTAGATGTGCATCGGAAAGTCAAACTGGTGACACAGGAAACGCTCAAATCATAGACTGGAAGAAGACTCAGTCTTCATGTACTTAAGTCGGCATTGTGTCTCTTATATTTAATTCCGATGCAATTTCTGTGTTTCATCGTCACTGTGAAGGTCCAAGGGATACAGTAAACCTGCAGAGGTGCATCGGAATCTAATACTGGTAACACCAGAAACGCTCAAAACATAGACAGTAGGAAGACTCAGTCTTCCTGTACTTCAGTCGGCATTGTGTCTCTTATATTTAATTCCGATGCCATTTCTGTGTTTAATCTCCAATGGGAAGGTCCAAGGGAAACAGTAAACCTGCAGAGGTGCATCGGAATGTAAAACTGGTGACACAGGAAACGCTCAAAACATTGACCGTAAGAAGACTCAGTTTTCGTGTACTTAAGTCGGCCTTGTGTCTCTTATATTTTATTCCGATGCAATTTCTGTGTTTCATCGTAAATGTTAAGGTCCAATGGGTACAGTAAACCTGCAGAGGTGCATCGGAATGTAAAACCGGTGACGCAGGAAACGCTCAAAACATCGACAGTAGGAAGACTCAATCTTCCTGTACTTAAGTCAGCATTGAGTCTCCTATATTTAATTCCGATGCAATTTCCGTGTTTCATCGTCAAAAGGGAGATCCAAAGGATACAGTAAACCTGCAGAGATGCATCGGAATGTAAAACTGGTGACCCAGGAACCGCTCAAAACATAGGCAGTAGGAAGACTAAGTCTTCCTGTACTTATGTCGGCATTGTGTCTCTTATATTTAATTCCGATGCAATTTCTGTGTTTCATCTTCAATGGGAAGGCCAAATGGATACAGCAAACCTGCAGAGGTGCATCGGAATGTAAAACTGATGACACAGGAAACGCTCGAAACATAGACGGTAGGAAGACTCAGTCTTGCTGTACTTAACTCGGCATTGTGTCTCCTTTATTTAATTCCGATGCAATTTCTGTGTTTCATCGTCAATGGGAAGGTCGAAGGGAAACAGTGAAACTGCAGAGGTGCATCGGAATGTAAAACTGGTGACCCAGGAAACGCTCAAAACATTGACAGTAGGATGACCCAGTCTTCCTGTACTTAAGTCGGCATTGTGACTCTTATATTTAATTCCGATGCAATTTCTGTGTTTCATCGTCAATGGGAAGGTCCAATGGATACAGTAAACCTGCAGAGGTGCATCGGAATATAAAACTGGTCACACAGGAAACGCTCAAATCATAGACATTAGGAAGACTCAGTCTTCCTGTACTTATCAGCATTGAGTCTCTTATATTTAATTCCGATGCAAATTCCGTGTTTCATCGTCAATTGGAAGGTCCAAGGGATAGAGTAAACCTCCAGAGCTGCATCGGAATGTAGAACTGGTGACACAGTAAAAGCTCGAAACATAGACCTTAAGAAGACACAGTTTTCTTGTACTTAAGTCGGCATTGTGACTCTTATATTTAATTGCGATGCAATTTCTGAGTTTCATCGTCAATGGGAAGGTCCAACGGATACAGTAAACCTGCAGAGGTGCATCGGAATGTAAAACTGGTTACACAGGAAACGCTCAAGAGATAGACAGTAGGAATACTCAGTCTTCCTGTACTTAAGTCGGCATTGTGTCTCTTAATTTTAATTCCGATGCAATTTCTGTGTTTCATTGTCAATGGGAAGGTCCAAGGGATACAGTAAACCTGCAGAGGTGCATCGGAATGTAAAAACGGGGACACAGGAAACGCTTAAAATATAGACATTAGGATGACTCAGTCTTCCTGTACTTAAGACGGCATTGTGTCTCTTATATTTAATTCGATGCAATTTCCGTGTTTCATCGTCAATTGGAAGGTCCAAGGGATACAGTTAACCTCCAGAGCTGCATCGGAATGTAAAACTGGTGACACAGTAAACGCTCGAAACATGGACCTTAAGAAGACACAGTTTTCTTGTACTTAAGTCGGCATTGTGACTCTTATATTTATTTCCGATGCAATTTCTGTGTTTCATCGTCACTGTGAAGGTCCAAGGGATACAGTAAACCTGCAGAAGTGCATCGGAATGTAAAACTGGTGACACTGTAAACGCTCAAAACATAGACAGTAAGGAGACTCAGTCTTCCTGTACTTAAGTCGGCATTGTGTCTCTTATATTTAATTCCGATGCAATTTCTGTGTTTCATTGTCAATGGGAAGGTCCAAGGGAAACAGTAAACCTGCAGATGTGCATCGGAATGTAAAACTGGTGACACAGGAAACGCTCAAAACATAGACCGTAAGAAGACTCAGTTTTCTTGTACTTAAGTCGGCGTTGTGTCTCTTATATTTAATTCCGATGCAATTTCTGTGTTTCTTCGTCAATGTGAAGGTCCAAGGCATACAGTAAACCTGCAGAAGTGCATCGGAATGTAAAACTGGTGACACTGTAAACGCTCAAAACATAGACAGTAAGGAGACTCAATCTTCCTGTACTTAAGTCGGCATTGTGTCTCTTAAATTTAATTCCGGTGCAATTTCTGTCTTTCATCGTCAAAGGGAGATCCAAGGGATACAGTAAACCTGCTGAGGTGCATCGGAATGAAAAACAGGTGACCCAGGAAACGCTCAAAACATAGACACTAGGAAGACTCAGTCTTCCTGTACTTAAGTCGGCATTGTGTCTCTTAATTTTAATTCCGATGCAATTTCTGTGTTTCATTGTCAATGGGAAGGTCCAATGGATTCATTAAACCTGCAGGGGTGCATCGGAATGTAAAACTGGTGACACAGGAAACCCTCGAAACATAGACCGTAAGAAGACTCTGTTTTCTTGTACTTAAGTCGGCATTGTGACTCTTATATTTAATTCCGATGCAATTTCTGTGTTTCATTGTCAAAAGGGAGATTTAAGGGATACAGTAAACCTGCAGAGGTGCATCGGATTGTAAAACTGGTGACCCAGGAAACGCTCAAAACATAGACATTAAGAAGACTCAGTCTTCCTGTACTTATGTCCGCAATTTGTCTCTTACATTTAATTCCGATGCAATTTCTGTGTTTCATCGCACTTTGAAGGTCCAAGGGATACAGTAAACCTGCAGAGGTGCATCGAAATGTAAAACTGGTGACACAGGAAACGCTCAAAACATACACACTAGGAAGACTCAGTCTTCCTGTACTTAAGTCGGCATTGTGTCTCTTATATTTAATTCCGATGCAATTTCTGTGTTTCATCGTCAATGGGAAGGTCCTATGGATACATTAAATCTGCAGGGGTGCATCGGAATGTAAAACTGGTGACACAGGAAACGCTCGAAACATAGACCGTAAGAAGACACAGTTTTCCTGTACTTAAGTCGGCATTGTGAATCTTATATTTAATTTCGATGTAATTTCTGTGTTGCTTCGTCAATGTGAAGGTCCAAGGCATACAGTAAACCTGCAGAGGAGCATTGGAATGTCGAACTGGTGACGCTGTAAACGCTCAAAACATAGACAGTAAGGAGACTCAGTTTTCTTGTACTTAAGTCGGCATGGTGTCTCTTATATTTAATTCCGATGCAATTTCTGTGTTTCATCGTCAATCTGAGGGTCCAATGGATACAGTTAACCTGTAGAGGTGCATCGGAAGGTCAAACTGGTGACACAGGAAACGCTCAAAACATAGACAGTAGGAAGACTCAGTCTTCCTGTACTTAAGTCGGCATTGTGTCTCTTATTTTTAATTCCGATGCAATTTCTGTGTTTCATCGTCACTGTGAAGGTCCAAGGGATACAGTAAACCTGCTGAGGTGCATCGGAATCTAAAACTGGTGACACAGGAAACGCTCAAAACATAGACATTAGGAAGACTCTGTCTTCCTGTACTTCATTCGGCATTGTGTCTCTTATATTTAATTCCGATGCCATTTCTGTGTTTCATCGCCAATGGGAAGGTCCAAGGGAAACAGTAAACCTGCAGAGGTGCAACGCAATGTAAAACTGGTGACACAGGAAACGCTCAGAACATAGACCGTAATAAGACTCAGTTTTCTTGTACTTAAGTCGGCATTGTGTCTCTTATATTTAATCCCGATGCAATTTCTGTGTTTCATCGTCAATGGGAAGGTCCAATGGATACAGTAAACCTGCAGAGGTGCATCGGAATGTAAAACTGGTGACGCAGGAATTGCTCAAAACATCTCCAGTAGGAAGACAATCTTCCTGTACTTAAGTCGGCAATGTGTCTCTTATATTGAATTCCGATGCAATTTCTGTGTTTCATCGCCAATGGGAAGGTCCAACGGATACCGTAAACCTGCAGAGGTGCATCGGAATGTAGAACTGATGACACAGGAAACGCTCAAATCATAGACAGTAGGAAGACTCAGTCTTACTGTACTTAACTCGGCATTGTGTGTCGTTTATTTAATTCCGATGCAATTTCTGTGTTTCATCGTCAATGGGAAGGTCGAAGGGAAACAGCAAACCTGCAGAGGTGCATCGGAATGTAATACTGGTGACACAGGAAACGCTCAAAACATAGACAGGGGGAGGACTCTGGCTTCCTGTACTTAAGTCGGCATTGTGTCTCTTATATTTAATTCCGATGCAATTTCTGTGTTTCTTCGTCACTGTGAAGGTCCAAGGGATACAGTAAACCTGCAGAAGTGCATCGGAATGTAAAACTGGTGACGCAGGAAACGCTCACAACATAGACTGGAAGAAGACTCAGTCTTCCTGTACTTAAGTCGGCATTGTGTCTCCTTTATTTAATTCCGATGCAATTTCTGTGTTTCATCGTCATTGGGTAGGTCGAAGGGAAACAGTAAACCTGCAGTGATGCATCGGAATCTAAAACTGGTGACACAGGAAACGCTCAAAACATAGACCGTAAGAAGACACAGTTTTCCTGTACTTAAGTCGGCAACGTGAGTCTTATATTTAATTCCGAAGCAATTTCTGTGTTTCTTCGTCACTGTGAAGGTCCAAGGGATACAGTATACCTGCAGAAGTGCATCGGAATGTAAAACTGGTGACGCAGGAAACGCTCACAACATAGACTGGAAGAAGACTCAGTCTTCCTGTACTTAAGTCGGCATTGTGTCTCCTTTATTTAATTCCGATGCAATTACTGTGTTTCATCGTCATTGGGTAGGTCGAAGGGATACAGTAAACCTGCAGTGATGCATCGGAATCTAAAACTGGTGACACAGGAAAGCTCAAAACATAGACCGTAAAAAGACTCAGTTTTCTTGTACTTAAGTCGGCGTTGTGTCTCTTAAACTTAATTCCGGTGCAATTTCTGTGTTTCATCGTCAAAGGGAGATCCAAGGGATACAGTAAACCTGCAGAGGTGCATCGGAATGTAAAACTGGTGACACAGGAAACGCTCAAAACATAGACCGTAAGAAGACTCAGTTTTCTTGTACTTAAGTGGGCATTGTGTCTCATATATTTAATTCCGATGCAATTTCTGTGTTTCATCGTAAATGGGAAGGTCCAATGGATACAGTAAACCTGCAGAGGTGCATCGGAATGTAAAACTGGTGACGCAGGAATTGCTCAAAACATCTCCAGTAGGAAGACAATCTTCCTGTACTTAAGTCGGCAATGTGTCTCTTATATTGAATTCCGATGCAATTTCTGTGTTTCATCGTCAAAAGGGAGATCCAAGGGATACAGTTAACCTGCAGAGGTGCATCGGAATGTAAAACTGGTGACCCAGGAAACGCTCAAAACATCGACAGTAGGAAGACTCAATCTTCCTGTACTTATGTCGGCATTGTGTCTCTTATATTTAATTCCGATGCAAATTTTGTGTTTCATCGTCAATGGGAAGGTCAAATGGATACAGCAAACCTGCAGAGGTGGATCGGAATGTAAAACTGATGACACAGGAAACGCTCAAAACATAGAGAGTAGGAAGACTCAGTCTTGCTGTACTTAACTCGGCATTGTGTCTCCTTTATTTAATTCCGATGCAATTTCTGTGTTAGATCGTCAATGGGAAGGTCGAAGGGAAACAGTAAACCTGCAGAGGTGCATCGGAATGTAAAACTGGTGACCCAGGAAACGCTCAAAACATTGACAGTAGGAAGACTCAGTCTTCCTGTACTTAAGTCGGCATTGTGTCTCTTATGTTTAATTCCGATGCAATTTCTACGTTTCATCGTCAATGTGAAGGTCCAAGGGATACAGTAAATTTGCAGAAGTGCATCGGAATCTAAAACTGGTGACACAGGAAACGCTCAAAACATAGACAGTAGGAAGACTCAGTCTTCCTGTGCTTCATCCGGCATTGTGTCTCTTATATTTAATTCCGATGCCATTTCTGTGTTTCATCGCCAATGGGAAGGTCCAATGGATACAGTAAACCTGCAGAAGTGCATTGGAATGTAAAACTGGTGACGCAGGAAACGCTCAAAAGCATAGACGGTAGGAAGACTCAATCTTCCTGTACTTAAGTCGGCAATGTGTCTCTCATACTTAATTCCGACGCAATTTCTGTGTTTCATCGCCAATGGGAAGGTCCAATGGATACCGTAAACCTGCAGAGGTGCATCCGAATGTAAAACTGATGACACGGGAAACGCTCAAAACATAGACAGTAGGAAGACTCAGTCTTGCTGTACTTAACTCGGCATTGTGTCTCGTTTATTTAATTCCGATGCATTTTCTGTGTTTCATCGTCAATGGGAAGGTCGAAGGGAAACAGTAAGCCTGCAGAGGTGCATCGGAATGTAAAACTGGTGACACAGGAAACGCTCAAAGCATAGACATTGGGAGGACTCAGCCTTCCAGTACTTAAGTCGGCATTGTGTCTCTTATATTTAATTCCGATGCAATTGCTGTGTTTCTTCGTCACTGTGAAGGTCCAAGGGATACAGTAAACCTGCAGAAGTGCATCGGAATGTAAAACTGGTGACGCAGGAAACGCTCACAACATAGACTGGAAGAAGACTCAGTCTTCCTGTACTTAAGTCGGCATTGTGTCTCCTTTATTTAATTCCGATGCAATTTCTGTGTTTCATGGTCATTGGGTAGGTCGAAGGGAAACAGTAAACCTGCCGTGATGCATCGGAATCTAAAACTGGTGACACAGGAAACGCTCAAAACATAGACCGTAAGAAGACTCAGTTTTCTTGTACTTAAGTCGGCGTTGTGTCTCTTATATTTAATTCCGATGCAATTTCTGTGTTTCATCGTCAATCTGAAGGTCCAATGGATACAGTTAACCTGTAGAGGTGCATCGGAAGGTCAAACTGGTGACACAGGAAACGCTCAAAACATCGACAGTAGGAAGACTCAATCTTCCTGTACTTAAGTCGGCAATGTGTCCTTATATTTAATTCCGATGCAATTTCTGTGTTTCATCGTCAATGGGAAGGTCCAATGGATACCGTAAACCTGCAGAGGTGCATCGGAATGTAAAACTGATGACACAGGAAACGCTCAAAACATAGTAGGAAGACTCAGTCCTGCTGTACTTAACTCGGCATTGTGTCTCCTTTATTTAATACCGACGCAATTTCTGTGTTTCATCGTCAATGGGAAGGTCCAAGGGATACAGTAAACCTGCAGAGGTGCATCGGAATGTAAAACTGATGACACAGGAAACGCTCAAAACATAGACAGTAGGAAGACCCAGTCTTCCTGTACTTAAGTCGGCATTGTGTCTCTTATATTTAATTCCGATGCAATTTCTGTGTTTCATCGTCACTGTGAAGGTCCAAGGGATACAGTAAACCTGCAGAGGTGCATCGGAATGCAAAACGGGTGACACAGGAAACGCTCAAAACATAGAGTGGAAGAAGACTCTGTCTTCCTGTACTTAATACGGCATTGTGTCTCTTATATTTAATTCCGATGCAATTTCTGTGTTTCATCGTCACTGTGAAGGTCCAAGGGATACAGTAAACCTGCAGAGGTGTATCGGAATGTAAAATTGCTGACACAGGAAACGCTCAAAACATAGACAGTAGGAAGACTCAGTCTTCCTGTACTTAAGTCGGCATTGTGACTCTTATATTTAATTGCGATGCAATTTCTGTGTTTCTTCGTAAATGGGATGGTCCAGGGGATACAGTAAACTTGCAGAGGTGCATCGGAATGTAAAACTGGTGACACTGGAAACGCTCAAAATATAGACAGTAGGAATACTCAGTCTTCCTGTACTTAAGTCTTCGTTGTGTCTCTTATATTTAATTCCGATGCAATTTATGTATTTCATCGCACTTTGTAGGTCCAAGGGATACAGTAAACCTGCAGAGGTGCATCGGAATGTAAAACTGGTGACACAGGAAACGCTCAAAACATAGACATTAGAAAGACAAACTCTTCCTGTACTAAAGTCGGCATAGTGTCTCTTATATATAATTCCGGTGCAATTTCGGTGTTTCATCGTCAATGGGAAGGTCCAATGGATACATTAAACCTGCAGAGGTGCATCGGAATGTAAAACTGGTGACACAGGAAACGCTCGAAACATAGACCGTAAGAAGACACTGTTTTCTTGTACTTAAGTCGGCATTGTGACTCTTATGTTTAATTCCGATGCCATTTCTGTGTTTCATCTTCACTGTGAAGGTCCAAGGGATACAGTAAACCTCCAGAGGTGCATCGGAATGTAAAACTGGTGACACAGGAAACGCTCAAAACATAGACCGCAAGAAGACTCAGTTTTCTTGTACTTAAGTCGGCGTTGTGTGTCTTATATTTAATTCCGAAGTAATTTCTGTGTTGCTTCATCAATGTGAAGGTCCAAGGCATACAGTAAACCTGCAGAGGTGCATCGCAATGTCGAACTGGTGACACTGTAAACGCTCAAAACATAGACAGTAAGGAGACTCAGTTTTCTTTTACTTAAGTCGGCATTGTGTCTCTTATATTTAATTCCGATGCAATTTCCGTGTTTCATCGTCAATCTGAAGGTCCCATGGATACAGCTAACCTGTAGAGGTGCATCGGAATGTCAAACAGGTGACACAGGTAACGCTCAAAACGTAGACAGTAGGAAGACTCAGTCTTCCTGTACTTAAGTCGGCATTGTTTCTCTTATATTTAAATCCGATGAAATATCTGTGTTTCATCGTCACTGTGAAGGTTCCAGGGATACAGTAAACCTGCAGAGGTGCATCGGAATCTAAAACTGGTGACACAGGAAACGCTCAAAATATAGACAGTAGGAAGACTCAGTCTTCCTGTACTTAAGTCGGCATTGTGTCTCTTATATTTAATTCCGATGCCATTTCTGTGTTTCATCGCCAATGGGAAGGTTCAAGGGAAACAGTAAACCTGCAGAGGTGCAACGGAATGTAAAACTGGTGACACAGGAAACGCTCAAAACATAGACCGTAAGAAGACTCAGTTTTCTTGTACTTAAGTCGGCATTGTGTCTCTTATATTTAATTCCGATGCTATTTCTGTGTTTCATCGTCAATGGGAGGGTCCAATGGATGCAGTAAACCTGCAGAGGTGCATCGGAATGTAAAACTGGTGACGCAGGAAACGCTCAAAACATCGACAGTAGGAAGACTCAATCTTCCTGTACTTAAGTCGGCATTGTGTCTCTTATATTTAATTCCGATGCTATTTCTGTGTTTCATCGTCAAAAGGGAGATCCAAGGGATACAGTAAACCTGCAGAGGTACATCGGAATGTAAAACTGGTGACGCAGGATACGCTCTAAAAGTAGACAGTAGGAAGAATCAGTCTTCCTGTACTTATGTCGGCATTGTGTCTCTTATATTAAATTCCGATGCAATTTCTGTGTTTCATCGTCAATGGGAAGGTCCAATGGATACAGTAAACCTGCAGAGGTGCATCGGAATGTAAAACTGATGACACAGGAAACGCTCAAAACATAGACAGTAGAAAGACTCAGTCTTGCTGTACTTAACCCCGGCATTGTGTCCCATTTATTTAATTCCGATGCAATTTCTGTGTTTCATCGTCAATGGGAAGGTCGAAGGGAAACAGTAAACCAGCAGAGGTGCATCGGAATGTAAAACTGGTGACCCAGGAAACGCTCAAAACATAGACAGTAGGAAGACTCAGTCTTCCTGTACTTAAGTCGGCATTGTGTCTCTTATATTTAAATCCGATGAAATTTCTGTGTTTCATCGTCACTGTGAAGGTTCCAGGGATACAGTAAACCTGCAGAGGTGCATCGGAATGTAAAACTGGTGACCCAGGAAACGCTCAAAACATAGACAGTAGGAAGACTCAGTCTTCCTGTACTTATGTCGGCATTGTGTCTCTTATATTAAATTCCGATGAAATTTCTGTGCTTCATCGTCAATGGGAAGGTCAAATGGATACAGCAAACCTGCAGAGGTGCATCGGAATGTAAGACTGATGACACAGGAAACGCTCAAAACATAGAAAGTAGGAAGACTCAGTCTTGCTGTACTTAACTCGGCATTGTGTCTCCTTTATTTAATTCCGATGATATTTCTGTGTTTCATCGTCAATCGGAAGGTCCAATGGATACAGTAAACCTGCAGAGGTGCATCGAAATATAAAATAGGTGACACAGGAAACGCTCAAAAGATAGACAGTAGGAATACTGAGTCTTCCTATACTTAAGACGGCATTGTGTCTGTTATATTTAATTCCGATGCAATTTCTGTGTTTCATTGTCAGTGGGAAGGTCCAAGGGATACAGTAAACCTGCAGAGGTGCATCGGAATGTAAAACTGGTGACACAGGAAACGCTCAAAATATAGACATTAGGAAGGCTCAGTCTTCCTGTACTTAAGTCGGCATTGTGCTCTTATATTTAATTCCGATGCAATTTCTGTGTTTCATCTTCAATGGGAAGGTCCTAGGGATACAGTAAATCTGCAGAGGTGCATCGGAATGTAAAACTGGTGACGCAGGAAACGCTCAAAACATCGACAGTAGGAAGACTCAATCTTCCTGTACTTAAGTCGGCAATGTGTCTCTTATATTTAATTCCGATGCAATTTCTGTGTTTCATCGTCAAAAGGGAGATCCAAGGGATACAGTAAACCTGCAGAGGTGCATCGGAATGTAAAACTGGTGACCCAGGAAACGCTCAAAACATAGGCAGTAGGAAGACTCAGTCTTCCTGTACTTATGTCGGCATTGTGTCTCTTATATTTAATTCCGATGCAATTTTTGTGTTTCATCGTCAATGGGAAGTTCAAATGGATACAGAAAACCTGCAGAGGTGCATCGGAATGTAAAACTGATGACACAGGAAACGCTCAAAACATAGACAGTAGGAAGACTCAGTCTTGCTGTACTTAACTCGGCATTGTGTCTCCTTTATTTAATTCCGATGCAATTTCTGTGTTCCATCTTCAATGGGAAGATCGAAGGGAAACAATAAACCTGCAGAGGTGCATCGGAATGTAAAACTGGTGACCCAGGAAACGCTCAAAACATTGACAGTAGGAAGACTCAGTCTTCCTGTACTTAAGTCGGCATTGTGTCTCTTATGTTTAATTCCGATGCAATTTCTACGTTTCATCGTCAATGGTAAGGTCCATGGGATACAGTAAACCTGCAGAAGTACATCGGAATATAAAACTGATGACACAGGAAACGCTCAAAGCACAGACAATTGGAAGACTCAGGCTTCCTGTACTTATGTCGCCATTGTGTCTCTTATATTTAATTCCGATGCAATTTCTGTGTTTCATCGTAAATGGGAAGGTCCAAGGGATACAGTAAGCCGCCAGAGGTGCATCGGAATGTAAAACTGGTGACACAGGAAACGCTCGAAACATAGACCGTAAGAAGCAGTTTTCCTGTACTTAAGTCGGCATTGCGAATCTTATATTTAATTCCGATGCAATTTCTGTGTTTCTTCGTCACTGTGAAGGTCCAAGGGATACAGTAAACCCGCAGAAGTGCATCGGAATGTAAAACTGGTCACGCAGGAAACGCTCACAACATAGACTGGAAGAAGACTCAGTCTTCCCGTACTAAAGTCGGCATTGTGTCTCCTTTATTTAATTCCGATGCAATTTCTGTGTTTCATCGTCATTGGGAAGGTCGAAGGGAAACAGTAAACCTGCAGTGATGCATCGGAATCTAAAACTGGTGACACAGGAAACGCTCAAAGCATAGACAGTAGGAAGACTCAGTCTTCCTGTACTTCATTCGGCAATGTGTCTCTTATATTTAATTCCGATGCCATTTCTGTGTTTCATCGCCAATGGGAAGGTCCAATGGATACAGTAAACCTGCAGAAGTGCATTGGAATGTAAAACTGGTGACGCAGGAAACGCTCAAAACATCGACAGTAGGAAGACTGAATCTTCCTGTACTTAAGTCGGCAATGTGTCTCTTATATTTAATTCCGATGCAATTTCTGTGTTTCATCGCCAATGGAAAGGTCCAATGGATACCATAAACCTGCAGAGGTGCATCGGAATGTAAAACTGATGACACAGGAAACGCTCAAAACATAGACAGTAGGAAGACTCAGTCTTGCTGTACTTAACTCGGCATTGTGTCTCGTTTATTTAATTCCGATGCATTTTCTGTGTTTCATCGTCAATGGGAAGGTCGAAGGGAAACAGTAAGCCTGCAGAGGTGCATCGGAATGTAAAACTGGTGACACAGGAAACGCTCAAAGCATAGACATTGGGAGGACTTAGCCTTCCAGTACTTAAGTCGGCATTGTGCCTCTTATATTTAATTCCGATGCAATTGCTGTGTTTCTTCGTCACTGTGAAGGTCCAAGGGATACAGTAAACCTGCAGAAGTGCATCGGAATGTAAAACTGGTGACACAGGAAACGCTCACAACATAGACTGGAAGAAGACTCAGTCTTCCTGTACTTAAGTCGGCATTGTGTCTCCTTTATTTAATTCCGATGCAATTTCTGAGTTTCATCGTCATTGGGTAGGTCGATGGGAAACAGTAAACCTGCAGTGATGCATCGGAATCTAAAACTGGTGACACAGGAAACGCTCAAAACATAGACCGTGAGAAGACTCAGTTTTCTTGTACTTAAGTCGGCGTTGTGTCTCTTATATTTAATTCCGATGCAATTTCTGTGTTTCATCGTCAATCTGAAGGTCCAATGGATACAGTTAACCTGTAGAGGTGCATCGGAAGGTCAAACTGGTGACACAGGAAACGCTCAAAACATAGACAGTAGGAAGACTCAGTCTTCCTGTACTTAAGTCGGCATTGTGTCTCTTATATTTAATTCCGATGCAATTTCTGTGTTTCATCGTCACTGTGAAGGTCCAAGGGATACAGTAAACCTGCAGAGGTGCATCGGAATATAAAACTGGTGACACAGGAAACGCTCAAAACATAGACAGTAGGAAGACTCAGTCTTGCTGTACTTAAGTCGGCATTGTCTCTCTTATATTTAATTCCGATGCCATTTCTGTGTTTCATCGCCAATTGTAAGGTCCAATGGATACAGTAAACCTGCAGAATGCATCGGAATGTAAAACTGGTGACGCAGGAAACGCTCAAAACATCGACAGTAGGAAGACTCAATCTTCCTGTACTTAAGTCGGCAATGTGTCCTTATATTTAATTCCGATGCAATTTCTGTGTTTCTTCGTCACTGTGAAGGTCCAAGGGAAACAGTAAACCTGCAGAGGTGCAACGGAATGTAAAACTGGTGACACAGCAAACGCTAAAACATAGACCGTAAGAAGACTCAGTTTTCATGTACTTAAATCGGCATTGTGTCTCTTGTATTTAATGCCGATGCAATTTCTGTGTTTCATCGTCAATGGGAAGGTCCAATGGATACAGTAAACCTGCAGAATGCATCGGAATGTAAACCTGGTGACGCAGGAAACGCTCAAAACATCGACAGTAGGAAGACTCAATCTTCCTGTACTTAAGTCGGCAATGTGTCCTTATATTTAATTCCGATGCAATTTCTGTGTTTCATTGTCAATGGGAAGGTCCAATGGATACCGTAAACCTGCAGAGGTGCATCGGAATGTAAAACTGATGACACAGGAAACGCTCAAATCATAGACAGTAGGAAGACTCAGTCTTGCTGTACTTAAATCGGCATTGTGTCTCCTTTATTTAATTCCGACGCAATTTCTGTGTTTCATCGTCAATGGGAAGGTCCAAGGGATACAGTAAACCTGCAGAGGTGCATCGGAATGTAAAACTGATGACACAGGAAGCGCTCAAAACATAGACAGTAGAAAGACCCAGTCTTCCTGTACTTAAGTCGGCATTGTGTCTCTTATATTTAATTCCGATGCAATTTCTGTGTTTCATCGTCACTGTGAAGGTCCAAGGGATACAGTAAACCTGCAGAGGTGCATCGGAATGTAAAACGGGTGACACAGGAAACGCTCAAAACATAGACTGGAAGAAGACTCTGTCTTCCTGTACTTAATACGGCATTGTGTCTCTTATATTTAATTCCGATGCAATTTCTGTGTTTCATCGTCACTGTGAAGGTCCAAGGGATACAGTAAACCTGTAGAGGTGTATCGGAATGTAAAATTGCTGACACAGGAAACGCTCAAAACATAGACAGTAGGAAGACTCAGTCTTCCTGTACTTAAGTCGGCATTGTGACTCTTATATTTAATTGCGATGCAATTTCTGTGTTTCTTCGTAAATGGGATGGTCCAGGGGATACAGTAAACTTGCAGAGGTGCATCGGAATGTAAAACTGTTGACACTAGAAACGCTCAAAATATAGACAGTAGGAATACTCAGTCTTCCTGTACTTAAGTCTTCGTTGTGTCTCTTATATTTAATTCCGATGCAATTTATGTGTTTCATCGCACTTTGTAGGTCCAACGGATACAGTAAACCTGCAGAGGTGCATCGGAATGTAAAACTAGTGACACAGGAAACGCTCAAAACATAGACATTAGAAAGACAAACTCTTCCTGTACTAAAGTCGGCATGGTGTCTCTTATATTTACTTCCGATGCAATCTCTGTGTTTCATTGTCAATGGGAAGGTCCAAGGGATACAGTAAACCTGCAGAGGTGCATCGGAATGTAAAACTGGTGACACAGGAAACGTTCAAAACATAGACAGTAGGAAGACTCAGTCTTCCTGTACTTAAGTCGCCATTGTGTCTCTTATATTTAATTCCGATGCAATTTCTGTGTTTGATCGTCAATGGGAAGGTCCATGGGATACAGTAAACCTGCAGATGTGCATCGGAATGTAAAACTGATGACACAGGAAACGTTCAAAACATAGCCATTGGGAAGACTCACGCTTCCTGTACTTATGTCGGCATAGTGTCTCTTATATATAATTCCGGTGTAATTTCGGTGTTTCATCGTCAATGGGAAGGTCCAATGGATACATTAAACCTGCAGAGGTGCATCGGAATGTAAAACTGGTGACACAGGAAACGCTCAAAACATAGACCGCAAGAAGACTCAGTTTTCTTGTACTTAAGTCGGCGTTGTGTCTCTTATATTTAATTCCGATGTAATTTCTGTGTTGCTTCATCAATGTGAAGGTCCAAGGCATACAGTAAACCTGCAGAGGTGCATCGGAATGTCGAACTGGTGACACTGTAAACGCTCAAAACATAGACAGTAAGGAGACTCAGTTTTCTTGTACTTAAGTCGGCATTGTGTCTCTTATATTTAATTCCGATGCAATTTCCGTGTTTCATCGTCAATCTGAAGGTCCAATGGATAAAGCTAACCTGTAGAGGTGCATCGGAATGTCAAACAGGTGACACAGGAAACGCTCAAAACGTAGACAGTAGGAAGTCTCAGTCTTCCTGTACTTAAGTCGGCATTGTGTCTCTTATATTTAAATCCGATGCAATTGCTGTGTTTCTTCGTCACTGTGAAGGTGCAAGGGATACAGTAAACCTGCAGAAGTGCATCGGAATGTAAAACTGGTGACGCAGGAAACGCTCACAACATAGACTGGAAGAAGACTCAGTCTTCCTGTACTTAAGTCGGCATTGTGTCTCCTTTATTTAATTCCGATGCAATTTCTGTGTTTCATCGTCATTGGGTAGGTCGAAGGGAAACAGTAAACCTGCAGTGATGCATCGGAATCTAAAACTGGTGACAAAGGAAACGCTCAAAACATAGACCGTGAGAAGACTCAGTTTTCTTGTACTTAAGTCGGCGTTGTGTCTCTTATATTTAATTCCGATGCAATTTCTGTGTTTCATCGTCAATCTGAAGGTCCAATGGATACAGTTAACCCCTAGAGGTGCATCGGAAGCTCAAACTGGTGACACAGGAAACGCTCAAAACATAGACAGTAGGAAGACTCAGTCTTCCTGTACTTAAGTCGGCATTGAGTCTCTTATATTTAATTCCGATGCAATTTCTGTGTTTCATCGTCACTGTGAAGGTCCAAGGGATACAGTAAACCTGCAGAGGTGCATCGGAATCTAAAACTGGTGACACAGGAAACGCTCAAAACATAGACAGTAGGAAGACTCAGTCTTGCTGTACTTAAGTCGGCATTGTCTCTCTTATATTTAATTCCGATGCCATTTCTGTGTTTCATCGCCAATGGGAAGGTCCAATGGATACAGTAAACCTGCAGAATGCATCGGAATGTAAAACTGGTGACGCAGGAAACGCTCAAAACATCGACAGTAGGAAGACTCAATCTTCCTGTACTTAAGTCGGCAATGTGTCCTTATATTTAATTCCGATGCAATTTCTGTGTTTCATCGTCACTGTGAAGGTCCAAGGGATACAGTAAACCTGCAGAGGTGCATCGGAATCTAAAACTGATGACACAGGAAACGCTCAAAACATAGACAGTAGGAAGACTCAGTCTTGCTGTACTTAACTCGGCATTGTGTCTCCTTTATTTAATTCCGACGCAATTTCTGTGTTTCATCGTCAATGGGAAGGTCCAAGGGATACAGTAAACCTGCAGAGGTGCATCGGAATGTAAAACTGATGACACAGGAAACGCTCAAAACATAGACAGTAGGAAGACCCAGTCTTCCTGTACTTAAGTCGGCATTGTGTCTCTTATATTTAATTCCGATGCAATTTCTGTGTTTCATCGTCACTGTGAAGGTCCAAGGGATACAGTAAACCTGCAGAGGTGCATCGGAATGTAAAACGGATGACACAGGAAACGCTCAAAACATAGACTGGAAGAAGACTCTGTCTTCTTGTACTTAATACGGCATTGTGTCTCTTATATTTAATTCCGATGCAATTTCTGTGTTTCATCGTCACTGTGAAGGTCCAAGGGATACAGTAAACCTGCAGAGGTGTATCGGAATGTAAAATTGCTGACACAGGAAACGCTCAAATCATAGACAGTAGGAAGACTCAGTCTTCCTGTACTTAAGTCGGCATTGTGACTCTTATATTTAATTGCGATGCAATTTCTGTGTTTCTTCGTAAATGGGATGGTCCAGGGGATACAGTAAACTTGCAGAGGTGCATCGGAATGTAAAACTGGTGACACTGGAAACGATCAAAATATAGACAGTAGGAATACTCAGTCTTCCTGTACTTAAGTCTTCGTTGTGCTCTTATATTTAATTCCGATGCAATTTATGTGTTTCATCGCAATTTGTAGGTCCAAGGGATACAGTAAACCTGCAGAGGTGCATCGGAATGTAAAACTGGTGACACAGGAAACGCTCAAAACATAGGCATTAGAAAGACAAACTCTTCCTGTACTAAAGTCGGCATGGTGTCTCTTATATTTAATTCCGATGCAATTTCTGTGTTTGATCGTCAATGGGAAGGTCCATGGGATACAGTAAACCTGCAGATGTGCATCGGAATGTAAAAGTGATGACACAGGAAACGTTCAAAACATAGACATTGGGAAGACTCACGCTTCCTGTACTTATGTCGGCATAGTGTCTCTTATATATAATTCCGGTGCAATTTCGGTGTTTCATCGTCAATGGGAAAGTCCACTGGATACATTAAACTTGCAGAGGTGCATCGGAATGTAAAACTGGTGACACAGGAAACGCTTGAAACATAGACCGTAAGAAGACACTGTTTTCTTGTACTTAAGTCGGCATTGTGACTCTTATGTTTAATTCCGATGCAATTTCTATGTTTCATCGTCACTGTGAAGGTCCAAGGGATATAGTAAACCTCCAGAGGTGCATCGGAATGTAAAACTGGTGACACAGGAAACGCTCAAAACATAGACCGCAAGAAGACTCAGTTTTCTTGTACTTAAGTCGGCGTTGTGTCTCTTATATTTAATTCCGATGTAATTTCTGTGTTGCTTCATCAATGTGAAGGTCCAAGGCATACAGTAAACCTGCAGAGGTGCATCGGAATGTCGAACTGGTGACACTGTAACGCTCAAAACATAGACAGTAAGGAGACTCAGTTTTCTTGTACTTAAGTCGGCATTGTGTCTCTTATATTTAATTCCGATGCAATTTCCGTGTTTCATCGTCAATCTGAAGGTCCAATGGATACAGCTAACCTGTAGAGGTGCATCGGAATGTCAAACAGGTGACACAGGAAACGCTCAAAACGTAGACAGTAGGAAGACTCAGTCTTCCTGTACTTAAGTCGGCATTGTGTCCCTTATATTTAAATCCGATGAAATTTCTGTGTTTCATCGTCACTGTGAAGGTTCCACGGATACAGTAAACCTGCAGAGGTGCATCGGAATCTAAAACTGGTACACAGGAAACGCTCAAAATA
The DNA here is from genome assembly GCF_023898315.1 of Schistocerca nitens. Lineage (NCBI taxonomy): Eukaryota > Metazoa > Arthropoda > Insecta > Orthoptera > Acrididae > Schistocerca > Schistocerca nitens. The sequence continues at coordinate 8,850,643 of NC_064617.1, read as the reverse complement.
TAGACAGCAGGAAGACTCAGTCTTCCTGTACTTAAGTCGGCATTGTGTCTCTTATATTTAATTCCGATGCCATTTCTGTGTTTCATCGCCAATGGGAAGGTTCAAGGGAAACAGTAAACCTGCAGAGGTGCAACGGAATGTAAAACTGGTGACACAGGAAACGCTCAAAACATAGACCGTAAGAAGACTCAGTTTTCTTGTACTTAAGTCGGCATTGTGTCTCTTATATTTAATTCCGATGCAATTTCTGTGTTTCATCGTCAATGGGAGGGTCCAATGGATGCAGTAAACCTGCAGAGGTGATCCGGAATGTAAAACTGGTGACGCAGGAAACGCTCAAAACATCGACAGTAGGAAGACTCAATCTTCCTGTACTTAAGTCGGCAATGTGTCTCTTATATTTAATTCCGATGCAATTTCTGTGTTTCATCGTCAAAAGGGAGATCCAATGGATACAGTAAACCTGCAGAGGTACATCGGAATGTAAAACTGGTAACGCAGGATACGCTCTAAAAGTAGACAGTAGGAAGAATCAGTCTTCCTGTACGTATGTCGGCATTGTGTCTCTTATATTTCATTCCGATGCAATTTCTGTGTTTCATCGTCAATGGGAAGGTCCAATGGATACAGTAAACCTGCAGAGGTGCATCGGAATGTAAAACTGATGACACAGGAAACGCTCAAAACATAGACAGTAGGAAGAATCAGTCTTGCTGTACTTAACCCCGGCATTGTGTCCCCTTTATTTAATTGCGATGCAATTTCTGTGTTTCATCGTCAATGGGAAGGTCGAAGGGAAACAGTAAACCTGCAGAGGTGCATCGGAATGTAAAACTGGTGACCCAGGAAACGCTCAAAACATAGACAGTAAGAAGACTCAGTCTTCCTGTACTTAAGTCAGCATTGTATCTCTTATATTTAAATCCGATGAAATTTCTGTGTTTCATCGTCACTGTGAAGGTTCCAGGGATACAGTAAACCTGCAGAGGTGCATCGGAATCTAAAACTGGTGACACAGGAAACGCTCAAAATATAGACAGTAGGAAGACTCAGTCTTCCTGTACTTAAGTCGGCATTGTGTCTCTTATATTTAATTCCGATGCAATTTCTGTGTTTCATCGTCAATCTGAAGGTCCAATGGATACAGCTAACCTGTAGAGGTGCATCGGAATGTCAAACAGGTAACACAGGAAACGCTCAAAACGTAGACAGTAGGAAGACTCAGTCTTCCTGTACTTAAGTCGGCATTGTGTCTTTATATTTAAATCCGATGAAATTTCTGTGTTTCATCGTCACTGTGAAGGTTCCAGGGATACAGTAAACCTGCAGAGGTGCATCGGAATCTAAAACTGGTGACAGAGGAAACGCTAAAAATATAGACAGTAGGAAGACTCAGTCTTCCTGTACTTAAGTCGGCATTGTGTCTCTTATACTTAATTCCGATGCCATTTCTGTGTTTCATCGCCAATGGGAAGGTTCAAGGGAAACAGTAAACCTGCAGAGGTGCAACGGAATGTAAAACTGGTGACACAGGAAACGCTCAAAACATAGACCGTAAGAAGGCTCAGTTTTCTTGTACTTAAGTCGGCATTGTGTCTCTTATATTTAATTCCGATGCAATTTCTGTGTTTCATCGTCAATGGGCGGGTCCAATGGATGCAGTAAACCTGCAGAGGTGCATCGGAATGTAAAACTGGTGACGCAGGAAACGCTCAAAACATCGACAGTAGGAAGACTCAATCTTCCTGTACTTAAGTCGGCAATGTGTCTCTTATATTTAATTCCGATGCAATTTCTGTGTTGCTTCATCAATGTGAAGGTCCAAGGCATACAGTAAACCTGCAGACGTGCATCGGAATGTCGAACTGGTGACACAGGAAACGCTCAAAACATAGACCGCAAGAAGACTCAGTTTTCTTGTACTTAAGTCGGCGTTGTGTCTCTTATATTTAATTCTGATGTAATTTCTGTGTTGCTTCATCAATGTGAAGGTCCAAGGCATACAGTAAACCTGCAGAGGTGCATCGGAATGTCGAACTGGTGACACTGTAAACGCTCAAAACATAGACAGTAAGGAGAATCAGTTTTCTTGTACTTAAGTCGGCATTGTGTCTCTTATATTTATTCCGATGCAATTTCCGTGTTTCATCGTCAATCTGAAGGTCCAATGGATACAGCTAACCTGTAGAGGTGCATCGGAATGTCAAACAGGTAACACAGGAAACGCTCAAAACGTAGACAGTAGGAAGACTCAGTCTTCCTGTACTTAAGTCGGCAATGTGTCTCTTATATTTAAATCCGATGAAATTTCTGTGTTTCATCGTCACTGTGAAGGTTCCAGGGATACAGTAAACCAGCAGAGGTGCATCGGAATCTCAAACTGGTGACAGAGGAAACGCTAAAAATATAGACAGTAGGAAGACTCAGTCTTCCTGTACTTAAGTCGGCATTGTGTCTCTTATACTTAATTCCGATGCCATTTCTGTGTTTCATCGCCAATGGGAAGGTTCAAGGGAAACAGTAAACCTGCAGAGGTGCAACGGAATGTAAAACTGGTGACACAGGAAACGCTCAAAACATAGACCGTAAGAAGACTCAGTTTTCTTGTACTTAAGTCGGCATTGTGTCTCTTATTTTTAATTCCGATGCAATTTCTGTGTTTCATCGTCAATGGGAGGGTCCAATGGATGCAGTAAACCTGCAGAGGTGCATCGGAATGTAAAACTGGTGACGCAGGAAACGCTCAAAACATCGACAGTAGGAAGACTCAATCTTCCTGTACTTAAGTCGGCAATGTGTCTCTTATATTTAATTCCGATGCAATTTCTGTGTTTCATCGTCAAAAGGGAGATCCAAGGGATACAGTAAACCTGCAGAGGTACATCGGAATGTAAAACTGGTGACGCAGGATACGCTCTAAAAGTAGACAGTAGGAAGAATCAGTCTTCCTGTACTTATGTCGGCATTGTGTCTCTTATATTGAATTCCGATGCAATTTCTGTGTTTCATCGTCAATGGGAAGGTCCAATGGATACAGTAAACCTGCAGAGGTGCATCGGAATGTAAAACTGATGACACAGGAAACGCTCAAAACATAGACAGTAGGAAGACTCAGTCTTGCTGTACTTAACCCCGGCATTGTGTCCCCTTTATTTAATTCCGATGCAATTTCTGTGTTTCATCGTCAATGGGAAGGTCGAAGGGAAACAGTAAACCTGCAGAGGTGCAACGGAATGTAAAACTGGTGACGCAGGAAACGCTCAAAACATCGACAGTAGGAAGACTCAATCTTCCTGTACCTAAGTCGGCAATGTGTCTCTTATATTTAATTCCGATGCAATTTCTGTGTTTCATCGTCAAAAGGGAGATCCAAGGGATACAGTAAACCTGCAGAGGTGCATCGGAATGTAAAACTGGTGACTCAGGATACCTTCTAAAAATAGACAGTAGGAAGAATCAGTCTTCCTGTACTTAATACGGCATTGTGTCTCTTATATTTAATTCCGATGCAATTTCTGTGTTTCATCGTCACTGTGAAGGTCCAAGTGATACAGTAAACCTGCAGAGGTGCATCGGAATGTAAAATTGCTGACACAGGAAACGCTCAAAACATAGACAGTAGGAAGACTCAGTCTTCCTGTACTTAAGTCGGCATTGTGACTCTTATATTTAATTGCGATGCAATTTCTATGTTTCTTTGTAAATGGGATGGTCCAGGGGATACAGTAAACTTGCAGAGGTGCATCGGAATGTAAAACTGGTGACACTGGAAACGCTCAAAATATAGACAGTAGGAATACTCAGTCTTCTTGTACTTAAGTCTTCGTTGTGTCTCTTATATTTAATTCCGATGCAATTTATGTGTTTCATCGCACTTTGTAGGTCCAAGGGATACAGTAAACCTGCAGAGGTGCATCGCAATGTAAAACTGGTGACACAGGAAACGCTCAAAACATAGACATTAGAAAGACAAACTCTTCCTGTACTAAAGTCGGCATGATGTCTCTTATATTTACTTCCGATGCAATCTCTGTGTTTCATTGTCAATGGGAAGGTCCAAAGGATACAGTAAACCTGCAGAGGTGCATCGGAATGTAAAACTGGTGACACAGGAAACGTTCAAAACATAGACAGTAGGAAGACTCAGTCTTCCTGTACTTAAGTCGCCATTGTGTCTCTTATATTTAATTCCGATGCAATTTCTGTGTTTGATCGTCAATGGGAAGGTCCATGGGATACAGTAAACCTGCAGATGTGCATCGGAATGTAAAACTGATGACACAGGAAACGTTCAAAACATAGACATTGGGAAGACTCAGGCTTCCTGTACTTATGTCGGCATAGTGTCTCTTATATATAATTCCGGTGCAATTTCGGTGTTTCATCGTCAATGGGAAGGTCCAATGGATACATTAAGCCTGCAGAGGTGCATCGGAATGTAAAACTGGTGACACAGGAAACGCTCGAAACATAGACGGTAAGAAGACACTGTTTTCTTGTACTTAAGTCGGCATTGTGACTCTTATGTTTAATTCCGATGCAATTTCTGTGTTTCATCGTCACTGTGAAGGTCCAAGGGATACAGTAAACCTCCAGAGGTGCATCGGAATGTAAAACTGGTGACACAGGAAACGCTCAAAACATAGACCGCAAGAAGACTCAGTTTTCTTGTACTTAAGTCGGCGTTGTGTCTCTTATATTTAATTCCGATGTAATTTCTGTGTTGCTTCATCAATGTGAAGGTCCAAGGCATACAGTAAACCTGCAGAGGTGCATCGGAATGTCGAACTGGTGACACTGTAAACGCTCAAAACATAGACAGTAAGGAGACTCAGTTTTCTTGTACTTAAGTCGGCATTGTGTCTCTTATATTTAATTCCGATGCAATTTCCGTGTTTCATCGTCAATCTGAAGGTCCAATGGATACAGCTAACCTGTAGAGGTGCATCGGAATGTCAAACAGGTGACACAGGAAACGCTCAAAACGTAGACAGTAGGAAGACTCAGTCTTCCTGTACTTAAGTCGGCATTGTGTCTCTTATATTTAAATCCGATGAAATTTCTGTGTTTCATCGTCACTGTGAAGGTTCCAGGGATACAGTAAACCTGCAGAGGTGCATCGGAATCTAAAACTGGTGATACAGGAAACGCTCAAAATATAGACAGTAGGAAGACTCAGTCTTCCTGTACTTAAGTCGGCATGTGTGTCTCTTATATTTAATTCCGATGCCATTTCTGTGTTTCATCCCCAATGGGAAGGTTCAAGGGAAACAGTAAACCTGCAGAGGTGCAACGGAATGTAAAACTGGTGACACAGGAAACGCTCAAAACATAGACCGTAAGAAGACTCAGTTTTCTTGTACTTAAGTCGGCATTGTGTCTCTTATATTTAATTCCGATGCAATTTCCGTGTTTCATCGTCAATCTGAAGGTCCAATGGATACAGCTAACCTGTAGAGGTGCATCGGAATGTCAAACAGGTGACACAGGAAACGCTCAAAACGTAGACAGTAGGAAGACTCAGTCTTCCTGTACTTAAGTCGGCATTGTGTCTCTTATATTTAATTCCGATGCAATTTCTGTGTTTCATCGTCAATGGGAAGGTCCAATGGATACAGTAAACCTGGAGAGGTGCATCGGAATATAAAACTGGAGACACAGGAAACGCTCAAATCATAGACATTAGGTAGACTCAGTCTTCCTATACTTAAGTCAGCATTGATCTTCTTATATATAATTCCGATGCAATTTCTGTGTTTCATCGACAATTGGAAGGTCCAAGAGATACAGTAAACCTCCAGAGCTGCATCGCAATGTAAAACTGGTGACACTGTAAACGCTCTAAACATAGACAGTAGGGACACTCAGTTTTCTTCTACTTAAGTCGGCATTGTGTCTCTTATGTTTAATTCCGATGCAATTTCAGTGTTTCATCGTCAATCTGAAGGTCCAATGGATACAGCTAACCTGTAGAGGTGCATCGGAATGTCAAACAGGTGACACAGGAAACGCTCAAAACGTAGACAGTAGGAAGACTCAGTCTTCCTGTACTTAAGTCGGCATTGTGTCTATTATATTTAAATCCGATGAAATTTCTGTGTTTCATCGTCACTGTGAAGGTTCCAGGGATACAGTAAACCTGCAGAGGTGCATCGGAATCTAAAACTGGTGACACAGGAAACGCTCAAAATATAGACAGTAGGAAGACTCAGTCTTCCTGTACTTAAGTCGGCATTGTGTCTCTTATATTTAATTCCGGTGCCATTTCTGTGTTTCATCGCCAATGGGAATGTTCTATGGAAACAGTAAACCTGCAGAGGTGCATCGGAATGTAAAACTGGTGACACAGGAAACGCTCAAAACATAGACCGTAAGAAGACTCAGTTTTCTTGTACTTAAGTCGGCATTGTGTCTCTTGTATTTAATGCCGATGCAATTTCTGTGTTTCATCGTCAATGGGAAGGTCCAATGGATACAGTAAACCTGCAGAATGCAACGGAATGTAAAACTGGTGACGCAGGAAACGCTCAAAACATCGACAGTAGGAAGACTCAATCTTCCTGTACTTAAGGCGGCAATGTGTCCTTATATTTAATTCCGATGCAATTTCTGTGTTTCATCGTCAATAGGAAGGTCCAAGGGATACAGTAAACCTGCAGAGGTGCATCGGAATGTTAAACTGTTGACACAGGAAACGCTCAAAACATAGACAGTAGGAAGACTCAGTCTTCCTGTACTTAAGTCGGCATTGTGTCTCTTATATTTAATTCCGATGCAAGTTCTGTGTTTCATCGCCAATGGGAATGTTCAAGGGAAACAGTAAACCTGCAGAGGTGCATCGGAATGTAAAACTGGTGACACAGGAAACGCTCAAAACATAGACCGTAAGAAGACACAGTTTTCTTGTACTTAAGTCGGCATTGTGTCTCTTATATTTAATTCCGATGCAATTTCTGTGTTTCATCGTCAATGGGAGGGTCCAATGGATGCAGTAAACCTGCAGAGGTGCATCGGAATGTAAAACTGGTTACGCAGGAAACGCTCAAAACATCGACAGTAGGAAGACTCAATCTTGCTGTACTTAAGTCGGCCATGTGTCTCTTATATTCAATTCCGATGCAATTTCTGTGTTTCATCGTCAAAAGGGAGATCCAAGGGATACAGTAAACCTGCAGAGGTGCATCGGAATGTAAAACTGGTGACGCAGGATACGCTCTAAAAATAGACAGTAGGAAGACTCAGTCTTGCTGTACTTAACTCGGCATTGTGTCTCCCTTATTTAATTCCGACGCAATTTCTGTGTTTCATCGTCAATGGGAAGGTCCAAGGGCTACAGTAAACCTGCAGAGGTGCATCGGAATGTAAAACTGATGACACAGGAAACGCTCAAAACATAGACAGTAGGAAGACCCAGTCTTCCTGTACTTAAGTCGGCATTGTGTCTCTTATATTTTATTCCGATGCAATTTCTGTGTTTCATCGTCAAAAGGGAGATCCAAGGGATACAGAAAACCTGCAGAGGTGCATCGGAATGTAAAACGGGTGACACAGGAAACGCTCAAAACATAGACTGGAAGAAGACTCTGTCTTCCTGTACTTAATACGGCATTGTGACTCTTATATTTAATTGCGATGCAATTTCTGTGTTTCTTCGTAAATGGGATGGTCCAGGGGATACAGTAAACCTGCAGAGGTGCATCGGAATGTAAAACTGGTGACACAGGAAACGTTCAAAACATAGACAGTAGGAAGACTCAGTCTTCCTGTACTAAAGTCGGCATTGTGTCTCTTATATTTAATTCCGATGCAATTTCTGTGTTTGATCGTCAATGGGAACGTCCATGGGATACAGTAAACCTGCAGATGTGCATCGGAATGTAAAACTGATGACACAGGAAACGCTCAAAACATAGACATTGGGAAGACTCAGGCTTCCTGTACTAAAGGTGGAATTGTGTCTCTTATATTTAATTCCGGTGCAATTTCGGTGTTTCATCGTCAATGGGAAAGTCCAATGGATACATTAAACCTACAGAGGTGCATCGGAATGTAAAACTGGTGACACAGGAAACGCTCGAAACATAGACAGTAGGAAGACACTGTTTTCTTGTACTTAAGTCGGCAGTGTGACTCTTATATTTAATTGCGATGCAATTTCTGTGTTTCATCGTCACTGGGAAGTTCCAATGGATACAGTAAACCTGCAGAGGTGCATCGGAATGTAAAACTGGTGACGCAGGAAATGCTCAAAACATCGACAGTAGGAAGACTCAATCTTTCTGTACTTAAGTCGGCAATGTGTCTCTTATATTTAATTCCGATACAATTTTTGTGTTTCATCGTCAAAAGGGAGATCCAAGGGATACAGTAAACCTGCAGAGGTGCATGGGAATGTAAAACTGGTGACGCAGGATACCCTCAAAACATAGACAGTAGGAAGAATCAGTCTTCCTGTACTTATGTCGGCATTGTGTCTCTTATATTTAATTCCGATGCAATTTCTGTGTTTCATCGTCAATGGGAAGGTCGAAGGGAAACTGTAAACCTGCAGAGGTGCATCGGAATGTAAAACTGGTGACACAGGAAACGCTCAAAACATAGACAGTAGGAAGACTCAGTCTTCCTGTACATAAGTCGGCATTGTGTCTCTTATTTTTAATTCCGATGCAATTTCTGTGTTTCATCGTCAATGGGAAGGTCCAATGGATACAGTAAACCTGCAGAGGTGCATCGGAATATAAAACTGGTGACACAGGAAACGCTCAAATCAAAGACATTAGGTAGACTCAGTCTTCCTGTACTTAAGTCAGCATTGATCCTCTTATATTTAATTCCGATGCAATTTCTGTGTTTCATCTACAATTGGAAGGTCCAAGGGATACAGTAAACCTCCAGAGCTGCATCGGAATGTAAAACTGGTGACACAGGAAACGCTCAAAACATAGAACGTAAGAAGACACAGTTTTCTTGTACTTAAATCGGCATTGTGACTCTTATATTTAATTCCGATGCAATTTCTGTATTTCACCGTCACTGTGAAGGTCCAAGGGATACAGAAAACCTGCAGAGGTGCATCGGAATGTAAAATTGCTGACACAGAAAACGCTCAAATCATAGACAGTAGGAAGACTCAGTCTTCCTGTACTTAAGTCGGCATTGTGACTCTTATATTTAATTCCGATGCAATTTTTGTGTTTCATCGTCAATGGGAAGGTCCAAGGGATACAGTAAACCTGCAGAGGTGCATCGGAATCTAAAACTGGTGACACAGGAAACGTTCAAAAGATAGACAGTAGGAATACTCAGTCTTCCTGTACTTAAGTCGGCATTGTGGCTCTTATATTTAATTCCGATGCAATATCTGTGTTTCATTGTCAATGGGAAGGTCCAAGGGATACAGTAAACCTGCAGAGGTGCATCGGAATGTAAAACTGGTGGCACCGGAAACGCTCAAAATATAGACCTTAGGAAGACTCAGTCTTCCTGTACTTAAGTCGGCATTGTGTCTCTTATATTTAATTCCGATGCAATATCTGTGTTTCATCGTCAATGGGAAGGTCCAATGGATACAGTAAACCTCCAGAGGTGTATCGGAATATAAAACTGGTCACATAGGAAACGCTCAAATCATAGACATTAGGAAGAATCAGTCTTCCTGTACTTAAGTCAGCATTGAGTCTCTTATATTTAATTCCGATGCAATTTCCGTGTTTCATCGTCAATTGGAAGGACCAAGGGATACAGTAAACCTCCAGAGCTGCATCGGAATGTAAAACTGGTGACACAGTAAACGCTCGAAACATAGACCTTAAGAAGACACAGTTTTCTTGTACTTAAGTCGGCATTGTGACTCTTATATTTAATTCCGATGCAATTTTTGTGTTTCATCGTCAATGGGAAGGTCCAAGGGATACAGTAAACCAGCAGAGGTCCATCGGAATGTAAAACTTGTGACGCAGAAACGCTCAAAACATAGACAGTAGGAAGACTCAGTCTTCCTGTAGTTAAGTCGGCATTGTGACTCTTATATTTAATTGCGATGCAATTTCTGTGTTTCTTCGCACTTTGAAGGTCCAAGGGATACAGTAAACCTGCAGAGGTGCATCGGAATGTAAAACTGGTGACACAGGAAACGCTCAAAACATAGACAGTAGAAAGACGAAATCTTCCTGTACTTAAGTCGGCATTGTGACTCTTATATTTAATTCCGATGCAATTTCTGTATTTCATCGTCACTGTGAAGGTCCAAGGGATACAGAAAACGTGCAGAGGTGCATCGGAATGTAAAACTGGTGACACAGGAAACGCTCAAAAAATAGGCAGTAGGAAGACTCAGTCTTCCTGTACTTAAGTCGGCATTGTGTCTCTTATATTTAATTCCGATGCAATTTCTCTGTTTCACCGTCAATGGGAAGGTCCATGGGATACAGAAAACCTGCAGAGGTGCATCGGAATGTAAAACGGATGACACAGGAAACGCTCAAATCATAGACATTAGGTAGACTCAGTTTTCCTGTACTTAAGTCAGCATTGATCTTCTTATATTTAATTCCGATGCAATTTCTGTGTTTCATCGACAATTGGAAAGTCCAAGAGATACAGTAAACCTCCAGAGCTGCATCGCAATGTAAAACTGGTGACACTGTAAACGCTCAAAACATAGACAGTAAGGACACTCAGTTTTCTTGTACTTAAGTCGGCATTGTGTCTCTTATGTTTAATTCCGATGCAATTTCAGTGTTTCATCGTCAATCTGAAGGTCCAATGGATACAGTTAACCTGTAGAGGTGCATCGGAATGTCAAACTGGTGAGACAGGAAACGCTCAAAACATAGACTGGAAGAAGACTCAGTCTTCCTCTACTTAATACGGCATTGTGTGTCTTATATTTAATTCCGATGCAATTTGTGTGTTTCATAGTCACTGTGAAGGTCCAAGGGATACAGTAAACCTGCAGAAGTGCATCGGAATATAAAACTGGTGACACAGAAAACGCTCAAAACATAGACAGAAGGAAGACTCAGTCTTCCTGTACTTCAGTCGGCATTGTGTCTCTTATATTTACTTACGATGCAATATCTGTGTTTCATTGTCAATGGAAAGGTCCAAGGGATACAGTAAACCTGCAGAGGTGCATCAGAATGTAAAACTGGTGACACAGGAAACGCTCAAATCATAGACCGTAAGATGATACAGTTTTCTTGTACTTAAGTCGGCATTGTGACTCTTATATTTAATTCCGATGCAATTTCTGTATTTCATCGTCACTGTGAAGGTCCAAGGGATACAGAAAACCTGCAGAGGTGCATCGGAATGTAAAATTGCTGACACAGGAAACGCTCAAATCATAGACATTAGGTAGACTCAGTCTTCCTGTACTTAAGTCAGCATTGATCTTCTTATATTTAATTCATATGCAATTTCTGTGTTTCATCGACAATTGGAAAGTCCAAGAGATACAGTAAACCTCCAGAGCTGCATCGCAATGTAAAACTGGTGACACTGTAAACGCTCAAAACATAGACAGTAAGGACACTCAGTTTTCTTGTACTTAAGTCGGAATTGTGCCTCTTATGTTTAATTCCGATGCAATTTCAGTGTTTCATCGTCAATCTGAAGGTCCAATGGATACAGTTAACCTGCAGAGGTCCATCGGAATGTCAAACTGGTGAGACAGGAAACGCTCAAAACATAGACTGGAAGAAGACTCAGTCTTCCTGTACTTAATACGGCATTGTGTCTCTTATATTTAATTCCGATGCAATTTCTGTGTTTCATCGTCACTGTGAAGGTCCAAGGGATACAGTAAACCTCCAGAGCTGCATCGTAATGTAAAACTGGTGACACAGTAAACGCACGAAACATAGACCTTAAGAAGACACAGTTTTCTTGTACTTAAGACGGCATTGTGACTCTTATATTTAATTCCGATGCAATTTCTGTGTTTCATCGTTACTGTGAAGGTCCAAGGGATACCGAAAACCTGCAGAGGTGCATCGGAATGTATAATTGCTGACACACGAAACGCTCAAAACATAGACAGTAGGAAGACTCAGTCTTCCTGTACTTAAGTCTGCATTGTGACTCTTATATTTAATTGCGATGCAATTTCTGTGTTTCATTGCACTTTGAATGTCCAAGGGATACAGCAAACCTGCAGAGGTACATCGGAATGTAAAACTGGTGACACAGGAAACGCTCAAAAGATAGACAGTAGGAATACTCAGTCTTCCTGTACTTAAGTCGGCATTGTGTCTCTTATATTTAATTCCGATGCAATTTCTGTGTTTCATTGTCAATGGGAAGGTCCAAGGGATACAGTAAACCTGCAGACGTGCATCGGAATGTAAAACTGGTGACACAGGAAACGCTCAAAACATAGACAGTAGAAAGACAAAATCTTCCAGTGCTTATGTCGGCATGGTGTCTCCTATATTTACTTCCGCAGCAATTTCTGTGTTTCATTGTCAATGGGAAGGTCCAAGGGATACAGTAAACTTGCAGAGGTGCATCGGAATGTAAAACTGGTGACACAGGAAACGCTCAAAACATTGACAGTAGGAAGACTCAGTCTTCCTGTACTTAAGTCTACATTGTGACTCTTATATTTAATTGCGATGCAATTTCTGTGTTTCATCGCACTTTGAATGTCCAAGGGATACAGCAAACCTGCAGAGGTACATCGGAATGTAAAACTGGTGACACAGGAAACGCTCAAAAGATAGACAGTAGGAATACTCAGTCTTCCTGTACTTAAGTCGGCATTGTGTCTCTTATATTTAATTCCGATGCAATTTCTCTGTTTCATCGTCAATGGGAAGGTCCATGGGATACAGAAAACCTGCGGAGGTGCATCGGAATGTAAAACTGATGACACAGGAAACGCTCAAAACATAGACATTGGGAAGACTCAGGCTTCCTGTACTTAAGTCGGCATTGTGACTCTTATATTTAATTCCGGTGCAATTTCGGTGCTTCATCGTCAATGGGAAAGTCCAATGGATACATTAAACGAGCAGAGGTGCATCGGAATGTAAAACTGGTGACACAGGAAACGCTCGAAACATAGACAGTAGGAAGACACTGTTTTCTTGTCCTTAAGTCGGCATTGTGACTCTTATATTTAATTCCGATGCAATTTCTGTATTTCATCGTCACTGTGAAATTCCGAGGGATACAGAAAACCTGCAGAGGTGCATCGGAATGTAAAATTGCTGACACAGGAAACGCTCAAAACATAGACAGTAGGAAGACTCAGTCTTCCTGTACTTAAGTCCGCATTGTGACTCTTATATTTAATTCCGATGCAATTTTTGTGTTTCATCGTCTATGGGAAGGTCCAACGGATACAGTTAAGCTGCAGAGGTGCATCGAAATGTAAAACTGGTGACACAGGAAACGCTCAAAAGATAGACAGTAGGAAGACTCATTCTTCCTGTACTTAAGTCGGCATTGTGTCTCTCATATTTAATTCCGATGCAATTTCTGTGTTTCATCGTCAATGGGAAGGTCCAATGGATACAGTAAACCTGGAGAGGTGCATCGGAATATAAAACTGGTGACACAGGAAACGCTCAAATCATAGACATTAGGTAGACTCAGTCTTCCTGTACTTAAGTCAGCATTGATCTTCTTATATTTAATTCCGATGCAATTTCTGTGTTTCATCGACAATTGGAAGGTCCAAGAGATACAGTAAACCTCCAGAGCTGCATCGCAATGTAAAACTGGTGACACTGTAAACGCTCAAAACATAGACAGTAAGGACACTCAGTTTTCTTGTACTTAAGTCGGCATTGTGTCTCTTATGTTTAATTCCGATGCAATTTCAGTGTTTCATCGTCAATCTGAAGGTCCAATGGATACAGTTAACCTGTAGAGGTGCATCGGAATGTCAAACTGGTGAGACAGGAAACGCTCCAAACATAGACTGGAAGAAGACTCAGTCTTCCTCTACTTAATACGGCATTGTGTGTCTTATATTTAATTCCGATGCAATTTGTGTGTTTCATAGTCACTGTGAAGGTCCAAGGGATACAGTAAACCTGCAGAAGTGCATCGGAATATAAAACTGGTGACACAGAAAACGCTCAAAACATAGACAAAAGGAAGACTCAGTCTTCCTGTAGTTCAGTCGGCATTGTGTCTCTTATATTTAATTCCGATGCAATTTCTGTGTTTCATCGCAATTTGAAGGTCCAAGGGATACATTAAACCTGCAGAGGTGCATCGGAAGGTAAAACTGGTGACACAGGAAACGCTCAACACATAGACAGTAGAAAGACAAAATCTTCCTGTACTTAAGTCGGCATGGTGTCTCTTATATTTACTTCCGATGCAATATCTGTGTTTCATTGTCAAGCGGAAGGTCCAAGGGATACAGTAAACCTGCAGAGGTGCATCGGAATGTAAAACTGGTGACACAGGAAACGCTCAAATCATAGACCGTAAGATGATACAGTTTTCTTGTACTTAAGTCGGCATTGTGACTCTTATATTTAATTCCGATGCAATTTCTGTATTTCATCGTCACTGTGAAGGTCCAAGGGATACAGAAAACCTGCAGAGGTGCATCGGAATGTAAAATTGCTGACACAGGAAATGCTCAAATCATAGACATTAGGTAGACTCAGTCTTCCTGTACTTAAGTCAGCATTGATCTTCTTACATTTAATTCCGATGCAATTTCTGTGTTTCATCGTCACTGTGAAGGTCCAAGGGATACAGTAAACCTGCAGAAGTGCATCGGAATATAAAACTGGTGACACAGAAAACGCTCAAAGCATAGACATTAGGAAGACTCAGTCTTCCTGTACTTAAGTCAGCATTGAGTCTCTTACATTTAATTCCGATGCAATTTCCGTGTTTCAACGTCAATTGGAAGGTCCAAGGGATACAGTTAAGCTGCAGAGGTGCATCGGAATGTAAAACTGGTGACACAGGAAACGCTCAAAAGATAGACAGTAGGAAGACTCATTCTTCCTGTACTTAAGTCGGCATTGTGTCTCTTATATTTAATTCCGATGCAATTTCTGTGTTTCATCGTCAATGGGAAGGTCCAATGGATACAGTAAACCTGCAGAGGTGCATCGGAATATAAAACTGGTGACACAGGAAACGCTCAAATCATAGACATTAGGTAGACTCAGTCTTCCTGTACTTAAGTCAGCATTGAGTCTCTTACATTTAATTCCGATGCAATTTCCGTGTTTCATCGTCAATTGGAAGGTCCAAGGGATACAGTAAACCTCCAGAGCTGCATCGGAATGTAAAACTGGTGACACAGTAAGCGCTCGAAACATAGACCTTAAGAAGACACAGTTTTCTTGTACTTAAGTCGGCATTGTGACTCTTATATTTAATTCCGATGCAATTTCTGTGTTTCATCGTTACTGTGAAGGTCCAAGGGATACAGAAAACCTGCAGAGGTGCATCGGAATGTAAAATTGCTGACACAGGAAACGCTCAAAACATAGACAGTAGGATGACTCAGTCTTCCTGTACTTAAGTCGGCATTGTGACTCTTATATTTAATGGCGATGCAATTTCTGTGTTTCATCGCACTTTGAAGGTCCAAGGGATACAGTAAACCTGCAGAGGTGCATCGGAATGTAAAACTGGTGACACAGGAAACGCTCAAAACATAGACAGTAGAAAGACGAAATCTTCCTGTACTTAAGTCGGCATGGTGTCTCTTATATTTACTTCCGATGCAATTTCTGTGTTTCATTGTCAATGGGAAGGACCAAGGGATACAGTAAACCTGCAGAGGTGCATCGGAATGTAAAACTGGTGACACAGGAAACGCTCAAAACATAGACCGTAAGAAGACACAGTTTTCTTGTACTTAAGTCGGCATTGTGACTCTTTTATTTAATTCCGATGCAATTTCTGTATTTCATCGTCACTGTGAAGGTCCAAGGGATACAGAAAACCTGCAGAGGTGCATCGGAATGTAAACTTGCTGACACAGGAAACGCTCAAAACATAGACAGTAGGAAGACTCAGTCTTCCTGTACTTAAGTCGGCATTGTGACTCTTATATTTAATTCCGATGCAATTTTTGAGTTTCTTCGTCAATGGGTAGGTCCAACGGATACAGTAAACCTGCAGAGGTGCATCGGAATGTATAACTGGTGACACAGGAAACGCTCAAATCATAGACAGTAGGAAGACTCAGTCTTGCTGTACTTAAGTCGGCATTGTGTCTCTTATATTTAATTCCGATGCAATTTCTCTGTTTCATCGTCAATGGGAAGGTCCATGGGATACAGAAAACCTGCAGAGGTGCATCGGAATGTAAAACTGATGACACAGGAAACGCTCAAAACATAGACATTGGGAGGACTCAGTCTTCCTGTACTTAAGTCGGCATTGTGTCTCTTATATTTAATTCCGGTGCAATTTCGGTGCTTCATCGTCAATGGGAAAGTCCAATGGATACATTAAACGTGCAGAGGTGCATCGGAATGTAAAACTGGTGACACAGGAAACGCTCGAAACATAGACAGTAGGAAGACACTGTTTTCTTGTACTTAAGTCGGCATTGTGACTCTTATATTTAATTCCGATGCAATTTCTGTATTTCATCGTCACTGTGAAATTCCAAGGGATACAGACAACCTGCAGAGGTGCATGGGAATGTAAAATTGCTGACATAGGAAACGCTCAAAACATAGACAGTAGGAAGACTCAGTCTTCCTGTACTTAAGTCCGCATTGTGACTCTTATATTTAATTCCGATGCAATTTTTGTGTTTCATCGTCTATGGGAAGGTCCAACGGATACAGTTAAGCTGCAGAGGTGCATCGGAATATAAAACTGGTGACACAGGAAACGTTCCAAAGATAGACAGTAGGAATACTCAGTCTTCCTGTACTTCAGTCGGCATTGTGGCTCTTATATTTAATTCCGAAGCAATTTCTGTGTTTCATTGTCAATGGGAAGGTCCAAGGGATACAGTAAACCTGCAGAGGTGCATCGGAATGTAAAACTGGTGACACAGGAAACGCTCAAAATATAGACATTACGAAGACTCAGTCCTCCTGTACTTAAGTCGGCAGTGTGTCTCTTATATTTAATTCCGATGCAATTTCTGTGTTTCATCGTCAATGGGAAGGTCCAATGGATACAGTAAACCTCCAGAGGTGCAACGGAATGTAAAACTGGTCACACAGTAAACGCTCAAATCATAGACAGTAGGAAGACTCAGTCTTCCTGTACTTATGTCGGCATTGTGACTCCTATATTTAATTGCGATGCAATTTCTGTGTTTCGTCGCACTTTGAATGTCCAAGGGATACAGCAAACATGCAGAGGTGCATCGGAATGTAAAACTGGTGACACAGTAAACGCTCGAATCATAGACCTTAAGAAGACACAGTTTTCTTGTACTTAAGTCGGCATTGTGACTCTTATATTTAATTCCGATGCAATTTCTGTGTTTCAT
The DNA here is from genome assembly GCF_023898315.1 of Schistocerca nitens. Lineage (NCBI taxonomy): Eukaryota > Metazoa > Arthropoda > Insecta > Orthoptera > Acrididae > Schistocerca > Schistocerca nitens. Next base: position 8,833,194 of record NC_064617.1, on the reverse strand, counting down.
CGTTACTGTGAAGGTCCAAGGGATACAGAAAACCTGCAGAGGTGCATCGGAATGTAAAATTGATGACACAGGAAACGCTCAAAACATAGACAGTAGGAAGACTCAGTCTTCCTGTACTTAAGTCGGCATTTTGACTCCTATATTTAATTGCGATTCAATTTCTGTGTTTCATCGCACTTTGAATGTCCAAGGGATACAGCAAACATGCAGAGGTGCATCTGAATGTAAAACTGGTGACACAGGAAACGCTCAAAACATAGACAGTAGGAAGACTCAGTCTACCTGTACTTAAGTCGGCATTGTGTCTCTTATATTTAATTCCGATGCAATTTCTGTGTTTCATCGTCAATGGGAAGGTCCAAGGGATACAGAAAACCTGCAGAGGTGCATCGGAATGTAAAACTGATGACACAGGAAACGCTCAAAACATAGACATTGGGAAGACTCAGGCTTCCTGTACTAAAGATGGCATTGTGTCTCTTATATTTAATTCCGGTGCAATTTCGGTGTTTCATCGTCAATGGGAATGTCCAATGGATACATTACACCTACAGACGTGCATCGGAATGTAAATCTGGTGACACAGGAAACGCTCGAAACATAGACAGTAGGAAGACACTGTTTTCTTGTACTTAAGTCGGCATTGTGACTCTTATATTGAATTCCGATGCAATTTCTGTGTTTCATCGTCACTGGGATGGTCCAATGGATACAGTAAACCTGCAGAGGTGCATCGGAATGTAAAACTGGTGACGCAGGAAATGCTCAAAACATCGACAGTAGGAAGACTCAATCTTTCTGTACTTAAGTCGGCAATGTGTCTCTTATATTTAATTCCGATGCAATTTTTGTGTTTCATCGTCAAAAGGGAGATCCAAGGGATACAGTAAACCTGCAGAGGTGCATGGGAATGTAAAACTGGTGACGCAGGATACGCTCAAAACATAGACAGTAGGAAGAATCGGTCTTCCTGTACTTATGTCGGCATTGTGTCTCTTATATTTAATTCCGATGCAATATCTGTGTTTCATCGTCAATGGGAGGGTCCAATGGATACAGTAAACCTGCAGAGGTGCATCGGAATGTAAAACTGATGACACAGGAAACGCTCAAAACATAGACATTAGGAAGACTCAGTCTTGCTGTACTTAACCCCGGCATTGTGTCTCCTTTATTTAATTCCGATGCAATTTCTGTGTTTCATCGTCAACGGGAAGGTCGAAGGGAAACAGTAAACCTGCAGAGGTGCATCGGAATGTAATACTGGTGACACAGGAAACGCTTAAAACATAGACAGTAGGAAGACTCAGTCTTCCTGTACTTAAGTCGGCATTGTGTCTCTTATATTTAAATCCGATGCAATTTCTGTGTTTCATCGTCAATGGGAAGGTCCAATGGATACAGTAAACCTGCAGAGGTGCATCGGAATATAAAACTGGTGACACAGAAACGCTCAAATCAAAGACATTAGGTAGACTCAGTCTTCCTGTACTTAAGTCAGCATTGATCCTCTTATATTTAATTCCGATGCAATTTCTGTGTTTCATCGACAATTGCAAGGGCCAAGGGATACAGTAAACCTCCAGAGCTGCATCGGAATGTAAAACTGGTGACACAGGAAACGCTCAAAACATAGACCGTAAGAAGACACAGTTTTCTTGTACTTAAGTCGGCATTGTGACTCTTATATTTAATTCCGATGCAATTTCTGTATTACACCGTCACTGTGAAGGTCCAAGGGATACAGAAAACCTGCAGAGGTGTATCGGAATGTAAAATTGCTGACACAGGAAACGCTCAAAACATAGACAGTAGGAAGACTCAGTCTTCCTGAACTTAAGTCGGCATTGTGTCTCTTATATTTAAATTCGATGCAATATTTGTGTTTCATCGTCAATGGGAAGGTCCAAGGGATACAGTAAACCTGCAGAGGTGCATCGGAATCTAAAACTGGTGACCCAGGAAACGCTCAAAAGATAGACAGTAGGAATATTCAGTCTTCCTGTACTTAAGTCGGCATTGTGGCTCTTATATTTAATTCCGATGCAATTTCTGTGTTTCATCGTCAATGGGAAGGTCCAATGGATACAGTAAACCTCCAGAGGTGTATCGGAATATAAAACTGGAAACACAGGAAACGCTCAAATCATAGACATTAGGAAGACTCAGTCTTCCTGTACTTAAGTCAGCATTGAGTCTCTTATATTTAATTCCGATGCAATGTCCGTGTTTCATCGTCAATTGGAAGGTCCAAGGGATACAGTAAACCTCCAGAGCTGCATCGGAATGTAAAACTGGTGACACAGTAAACGCTCGAAACATAGACCTTAAGAAGACACAGTTTTCTTGTACTTAAGTCGGCATTGTGATTCTTATATTTAATTCCGATGCAATTTCTGTGTTTCATCGTTACTGTGAAGGTCCAAGGGATACAGAAAACCTGCTGAGGTGCATCGGAATGTAAAATGGCTGACATCAGGAAACGCTCAAAACATAGACAGTAGGAAGACTCAGTCTTCCTGTACTTAATTCGGCATTGTGACTCTTATATTTAATTGCGATGCAATTTCTGTGTTTCATCGCACTTTGAAGGTCCAAGGGATACAGCAAACCTGCAGAGGTGCATCGGAATGTAAAACTGGTGACACAGGAAACGCTCAAAACATAGACAGTAGAAAGACGAAATCTTCCTGTACTTAAGTCGGCATGGTGTCTCTTATATTTACTTCCGATGCAATTTCTGTGTTTCATTGTCAATGGGAAGGTCCAAGGGATACAGTTAACCTGCAGAGGTGCATCGGAATGTAAAACTGGTGACACAGGAAACGCTCAAATCATAGACCGTAAGAAGACACAGTTTTCTTGTACTTAAGTCGGCATTGTGACTCTTATATTTAATTCCGATGCAATTTCTGTATTTCATCGTCACTGTGAAGGTCCAAGGGATACAGAAAACGTGCAGAGGTGCATCGGAATGTAAAATTGCTGACACAGGAAACGCTCAAATCATAGACAGTAGGAAGACTCAGTCATCCTGTACTTAATTCGGCATTGTGACTCTTATATTTAATTGCGATGCAATGTTTGTGTTTCATCGTCAATGGGAAGGTCCAACGGATACAGTAAACCTGCAGAGGTGCATCGGAATGTAAAACTGGTGACACAGGAAATGCTCAAAACATAGGCAGTAGGAAGACTCAGTCTTCCTGTACTTAAGTCGGCATTGTGTCTCTTATATTTAATTCCGATGCTATTTCTCTGTTTCATCGTCAATGGGAAGGTCCATGGGATTCAGAAAACCTGCAGAGGTGCATCGGAATGTAAAACTGATGCCACAGGAAACGCTCAAAACATAGACATTGGGAAGACTCAGGCTTTCTGTACTTAAGTCGGCATTGTGTCTCTTATATTTAATTCCGGTGCAATTTCGGTGTTTCATCGTCAATGGGAAAGTCCAATGGATACATTAAACCTGCAGAGGTGCATCGGAAAGTAAAACTGGTGACACAGCAAACGCCCGAAACATAGACACTAGGAAGACACTGTTTTCTTGTACTTAAGTCGGCATTGTGACTCTTATATTTAATACCAATGCAATTTCTGTGTATCATCGTCAATGGGAAGGTCCAATGGATACAGTAAACCTGCAGAGGTGCATCGGAATGTAAAACTGGTGACGCAGGAAACGCTCAAAACATCGACAGTAGGAAGACTCAATCTTCCTGTACTTAAGTCGGCAATGTGTCTCTTATATTTAATTCCGATGCAATTTTTGTGTTTCATCGTCAATGGGAGGGTCCAATGGATACAGTAAACCTGCAGAGGTGCATCGGAATGTAAAACTGATGACACAGGAAACGCTCAAAACATAGACAGTAGGAAGACTCAGTCTTGCTGTACTTAACCCCGGCATTGTGTCTCCTTTATTTAATTCCGATGCAATTTCTGTGTTTCATCGTCAATGGGAAGGTCGAAGGGAAACAGTAAACCTGCAGAGGTGCATCAGAATGTAAAACTGGTGACACAGGAAACGCTCAAAACATAGACTGTAGGAAGACTCAGTCTTCCTGTACTTAATACGGCATTGTGTCTCTTATATTTAATTCCGATGCAATTTCTGTGTTTCATCGTCACTGTGAAGGTCCAAGGGATACAGTAAACCAGCAGAGGTGCATCGGAATATAAAACTGGTGACACAGGAAACGCTCAAAACATAGACAGAAGGAAGATTCAGTCTTCCTGTACTTCAGTCGGCATTGTGTCTCTTATATTTAATTCCGATGCAATTTCTGTGTTTCGTCGCAATTTGAAGGTCCAAGGGATACAGTAAACCTGCTGAGGTGCATCGGAATGTAAAACTGGTGACACAGGAAACGCTCAAAACATAGACAGTAGAAAGAGAAAATCTTCCTGTACTTAAGTCGGCATGGTGTCTCTTATATTTACTTCAGATGCAATTTCTGTGTTTCATTGTCAATGGGAAGGTCCAAGGGATACAGTAAACCTGCAGAGGTGCATCGGAATGTAAAACTGGTGACACAGGAAACGCTCAAAACATAGACCGTAAGAAGACACAGTTTTCTTGTACTTAAGTCGGCATTGTGACTCTTATATTTAATTCTGATGCAATATCTGTATTTCATCGTCACTGTGAAGGTCCAAGGGATACAGAAAACCTGCAGAGGTGCATCGGAATGTAAAATTGATGACACAGGAAACGCTTAAAATATAGACAGTAGGAAGACTCAGTCTTCCTGTACTTATGTCGGCATTGTGTCTCTTATATTTAATTCCGATGCAATTTCTCTGTTTCATCGTCAATGGGAAGGTCCAAGGGATACAGTAAACCTGCAGAGGTGCATCGGAATGTAAAACTGGTGACACAGGAAACGCTCAAAACATAGACAGTAGGAAGACTCAGTCTTCCTGTACTTAAGTCGGCATTTTGACTCCTATATTTAATTGCGATTCAATTTCTGTGTTTCATCGCACTTTGAATGTCCAAGGGATACAGCAAACATGCAGAGGTGCATCTGAATGTAAAACTGGTGACACAGGAAACGCTCAAAACATAGACAGTAGAAAGAAAAAATCTTCCTGTACTTAAGTCGGCATGGTGTCTCTTATATTTACCTCCGATGCAATTTCTGTGTTTCATTGTCAATGGGAATGTCCAAGGGATACAGTAAACCTGCAGAGGTGCATCGGAATGTAAAACTGGTGACACAGGAAACGCTCAAAACATAGACAGTAGGAAGACTCAGTCTTCCTGTACTTAAGTCGGCATTGTGTCTCTTATATTTAATTCCGATGCAATTTCTGTGTTTCATCGTCAATGGGAAGGTCCAAGGGATACAGAAAACCTGCAGAGGTGCATCGGAATGTAAAACTGATGACACAGGAAACGCTCAAAGCATAGACATTGGGAAGACTCAGGCTTCCTGTACTAAAGGTGGCATTGTGTCTCTTATATTTAATTCCGGTGCAATTTCGGTGTTTCATCGTCAATGGGAATGTCCAATGGATACATTAAACCTACAGACGTGCATCGGAATGTAAATCTGGTGACACAGGAAACGCTCGAAACATAGACAGTAGGAAGACACTGTTTTCTTGTACTTAAGTCGGCATTGTGACTCTTATATTGAATTCCGATGCAATTTCTGTGTTTCATCGTCACTGGGAAGATCCAATGGATACAGTAAACCTGCAGAGGTGCATCGGAATGTAAAACTGGTGACGCAGGAAATGCTCAAATCATCGACAGTAGGAAGACTCAATCTTTCTGTACTTAAGTCGGCAATGTGTCTCTTATATTTAATTCCGATGCAATTTTTGTGTTTCATCGTCAAAAGGGAGATCCAAGGGATACAGTAAACCTGCAGAGGTGCATGGGAATGTAAAACTGGTGACGCAGGATACGCTCAAAACATAGACAGTAGGAAGAATCGGTCTTCCTGTACTTATGTCGGCATTGTGTCTCTTATATTTAATTCCGATGCAATTTCTGTGTTTCATCGTCAATGGGAGGGTCCAATGGATACAGTAAACCTGCAGAGGTGCATCGGAATGTAAAACTGATGACACAGGAAACGCTCAAAACATAGACATTAGGAAGACTCAGTCTTGCTGTACTTAACCCCGGCATTGTGTCTCCTTTATTTAATTCCGATGCAATTTCTGTGTTTCATCGTCAACGGGAAGGTCGAAGGGAAACAGTAAACCTGCAGAGGTGCATCGGAATGTAATACTGGTGACACAGGAAACGCTTAAAACATAGACAGTAGGAAGACTCAGTCTTCCTGTACTTAAGTCGGCATTGTGTCTCTTATATTTAAATCCGATGCAATTTCTGTGTTTCATCGTCAATGGGAAGGTCCAATGGATACAGTAAACCTGCAGAGGTGCATCGGAATATAAAACTGGTGACACAGAAACGCTCAAATCAAAGACATTAGGTAGACTCAGTCTTCCTGTACTTAAGTCAGCATTGATCCTCTTATATTTAATTCCGATGCAATTTCTGTGTTTCATCGACAATTGCAAGGTCCAAGGGATACAGTAAACCTCCAGAGCTGCATCGGAATGTAAAACTGGTGACACAGGAAACGCTCAAAACATAGACCGTAAGAAGACACAGTTTTCTTGTACTTAAGTCGGCATTGTGACTCTTATATTTAATTCCGATGCAATTTCTGTATTACACCGTCACTGTGAAGGTCCAAGGGATACAGAAAACCTGCAGAGGTGTATCGGAATGTAAAATTGCTGACACAGGAAACGCTCAAAACATAGACAGTAGGAAGACTCAGTCTTCCTGTACTTAAGTCGGCATTGTGTCTCTTGTATTTAAATTCGATGCAATTTTTGTGTTTCATCGTCAATGGGAAGGTCCAAGGGATACAGTAAACCTGCAGAGGTGCATCGGAATCTAAAACTGGTGACCCAGGAAACGCTCATAAGATAGACAGTAGGAATACTCAGTCCTCCTGTACTTAAGTCGGCATTGTGGCTCTTATATTTAATTCCGATGCAATTTCTGTGTTTCATCGTCAATGGGAAGGTCCAATGGATACAGTAAACATCCAGAGGTGTATCGGAATATAAAACTGGTCACACAGGAAACGCTCAAATCATAGACATTAGGAAGACTCAGTCTTCCTGTACTTAAGTCAGCATTGAGTCTCTTATATTTAATTCCGATGCAATGTCCGTGTTTCATCGTCAATTGGAAGGTCCAAGGGATACAGTAAACCTCCAGAGCTGCATCGGAATGTAAAACTGGTGACACAGTAAACGCTCGAAACATAGACCTTAAGAAGACACAGTTTTCTTGTACTTAAGTCGGCATTGTGACCCTTATATTTAATTCCGATGCAATTTCTGTGTTTCATCGTTACTGTGAAGGTCCAAGGGATACAGAAAACCTGCTGAGGTGCATCGGAATGTAAAATGGCTGACATCAGGAAACGCTCAAAACATAGACAGTAGGAAGACTCAGTCTTCCTGTACTTAATTCGGCATTGTGACTCTTATATTTAATTGCGATGCAATTTCTGTGTTTCATCGCACTTTGAAGGTCCAAGGGATACAGCAAACCTGCAGAGGTGCATCGGAATGTAAAACTGGTGACACAGGAAACGCTCAAAACATAGACAGTAGAAAGACGAAATCTTCCTGTACTTAAGTCGGCATGGTGTCTCTTATATTTACTTCCGATGCAATTTCTGTGTTTCATTGTCAATGGGAAGGTCCAAGGGATACAGTTAACCTGCAGAGGTGCATCGGAATGTAAAACTGGTGACACAGGAAACGCTCAAATCATAGACCGTAAGAAGACACAGTTTTCTTGTACTTAAGTCGGCATTGTGACTCTTATATTTAATTCCGATGCAATTTCTGTATTTCATCGTCACTGTGAAGGTCCAAGGGATACAGAAAACGTGCAGAGGTGCATCGGAATGTAAAATTGCTGACACAGGAAACGCTCAAATCATAGACAGTAGGAAGACTCAGTCATCCTGTACTTAAGTCGGCATTGTGACTCTTATATTTAATTGCGATGCAATGTTTGTGTTTCATCGTCAATGGGAAGGTCCAACGGATACAGTAAACCTGCAGAGGTGCATCGGAATGTAAAACTGGTGACACAGGAAATGCTCAAAACATAGGCAGTAGGAAGACTCAGTCTTCCTGTACTTAAGTCGGCATTGTGTCTCTTATATTTAATTCCGATGCTATTTCTCTGTTTCATCGTCAATGGGAAGGTCCATGGGATTCAGAAAACCTGCAGAGGTGCATCGGAATGTAAAACTGATGCCACAGGAAACGCTCAAAACATAGACATTGGGAAGACTCAGGCTTCCTGTACTTAAGTCGGCATTGTGTCTCTTATATTTAATTCCGGTGCAATTTCGGTGTTTCATCGTCAATGGGAAAGTCCAATGGATACATTAAACCTGCAGAGGTGCATCGGAATGTAAAACTGGTGACGCAGGAAACGCTCAAAACATCGACAGTAGGAAGACTCAATCTTCCTGTACTTAAGTCGGCAATGTGTCTCTTATATTTAATTCCGATGCAATTTTTGTGTTTCATCGTCAATGGGAGGGTCCAATGGATACAGTAAACCTGCAGAGGTGCATCGGAATGTAAAACTGATGACACAGGAAACGCTCAAAACATAGACAGTAGGAAGACTCAGTCTTGCTGTACTTAACCCCGGCATTGTGTCTCCTTTATTTAATTCCGATGCAATTTCTGTGTTTCATCGTCAATGGGAAGGTCGAAGGGAAACAGTAAACCTGCAGAGGTGCATCAGAATGTAAAACTGGTGACACAGGAAACGCTCAAAACATAGACTGTAGGAAGACTCAGTCTTCCTGTACTTAATACGGCATTGTGTCTCTTATATTTAATTCCGATGCAATTTCTGTGTTTCATCGTCACTGTGAAGGTCCAAGGGATACAGTAAACCAGCAGAGGTGCATCGGAATATGAAACTGGTGACACAGGAAACGCTCAAAACATAGACAGAAGGAAGATTCAGTCTTCCTGTACTTCAGTCGGCATTGTGTCTCTTATATTTAATTCCGATGCAATTTCTGTGTTTCGTCGCAATTTGAAGGTCCAAGGTTTACAGTAAACCTGCTGAGGTGCATCGGAATGTAAAACTGGTGACACAGGAAACGCTCAAAACATAGACAGTAGAAAGAGAAAATCTTCCTGTACTTAAGTCGGCATGGTGTCTCTTATATTTACTTCAGATGCAATTTCTGTGTTTCATTGTCAATGGGAAGGTCCAAGGGATACAGTAAACCTGCAGAGGTGCATCGGAATGTAAAACTGGTGACACAGGAAACGCTCAAAACATAGACCGTAAGAAGACACAGTTTTCTTGTACTTAAGTCGGCATTGTGACTCTTATATTTAATTCTGATGCAATATCTGTATTTCATCGTCACTGTGAAGGTCCAAGGGATACAGAAAACCTGCAGAGGTGCATCGGAATGTAAAATTGATGACACAGGAAACGCTTAAAATATAGACAGTAGGAAGACTCAGTCTTCCTGTACTTAAGTCGGCATTGTGTCTCTTATATTTAATTCCGATGCAATTTCTCTGTTTCATCGTCAATGGGAAGGTCCATGGGATACAGAAAACCTGCAGAGGTGCATCGGAATGTAAAACTGATGACACAGGAAACGCTCAAAACATAGACATTGGGAAGACTCAGTCTTCCTGTACTTAAGCCGGCATTGTGTCTCTTATATTTAATTCCGGTGCAATTTCGATGTTTCATCGTCAATGGGAAAGTCCAATGGATACATTATACCAGCAGAGGTGCATCGGAATGTAACACTGGTGACACAGGAAACGCTCGAAACATAGACAGTAGGAAGACACTGTTTTCTTGTACTTAAGTCGGCATTGTGACTCTTATATTTAATTCAGAAGCAATTTCAGTGTTTCATCGTCACTGTGAAGGTCCAGGGGATACAGTAAACCTCCAGAGGTGCATCGGAATGTAAAACTGGTGACCCAGGAAACGCTCAAAACATAGACAGTAGGAAGACTCAGTCTTCCTGTACTTATGTCGGCATTGTGTGTCTTATATTTAATTCCGATGCAATTTCGGTGTTTCTTCGTCAATGGGAAGGTCCAATGGATACAGTAAACCTCCAGAGGTGCATCGGAATGTAAAACTGGTGACACAGGAAACGCTCAAAACATAGACATTAGGAAGACACAGTCTTCCTGTACTTGAATCGGCATTGTGTCTCTTTTATTTAATTGCGATGCAATTTCTGTGTTTCATCGTCACTGTGAAGGTCCAAGGGATACAGTAAACCTGCAGAGGTGCATCGGAATGTAAAATTGCTGACACAGGAAACGCTCAAAGCATAGACAGTAGGAAGACTCAGTCTTCCTGTACTTAAGTCGGCATTGTGACTCTTATATTTAATTGCGATGCAATTTCTGTGTTTCATCGTCAATGGGAAGGTCCAAGTGATACAGTAAACTTGCAGAGGTGCATCGGAATGTAAAACTGGTGACACAGGAAATGCTCAAAGTATAGACAGTAGGAATACTCAGTCTTCCTGTACTTCAGTCGGCATTGTGTCTCTTATATTTAATTCCGATGCAATTTCTGTGTTTCATCGCAATTTGAAGGTCCAAGGGATACAGTAAACCTGCAGAGGTGCATCGGAATGTAAAACTGGTGACACAGGAAACGCTCAAAACATAGACAGTAGAAAGACAAAATCTTCCAGTACTTAAGTTGGCATGGTGTCTCTTATATTTACTTCCGATGCAATTTCTGTGTTTCATTGTCAATGGGAAGAACCAAGGGATACAGTAAACCTGCAGAGGTGCATCGGAATGTAAAACTGGTGACACAGGAAACGCTCAAAACATAGACCGTAAGAAGACACACTTTTCTTGTACTTAAGTCGGCATTGTGACTCTCATATTTAATTCCGATGCAATTTCTGTATTTCATCGTCACTGTGAAGGTCCAAGGGATACAGAAAACCTGCAGAGGTGCATCGGAATGTAAAATTGCTGACACAAGAAACGCTTAAACATAGACAGTAGGAAGACTCAGTCTTCCTGTACTTAAGTCGGCATTGTGACTCTTATATTTAATTCCGATGCAAATTTTGTGTTTCATCGTCAATGGGAAGGTCCAACGGATACAGTAAACCTGCAGAGGTGCATCGGAATGTAAAACTGGTGACACAGGAAACGCTCAAAACATAGACAGTAGGAAGACTCAGTCTTCCTGTACTAAAGTCGGCATTGTGTCTCTTATATTTAATTCTGATGCAATTTCTCTGTTTCATCGTCAATGGGAGGGTCCATGGGATACAAAAAACCTGCAGAGGTGCATCGGAATGTAAAACTGATGACACAGGAAACGCTCAAAGCATAGACAGTATGAAGACTCAGTCTTGCTGTACTTAACCCCGGCATTGTGTCTCCTTTATTTCATTCCGATGCAATTTCTGTGTTTCATCGTCAATGGGAAGGTCGAAAGGAAACAGTAAACCTGCAGAGGTGCATCGGAATGAAAAACTGGTGACACAGGAAACGCTCAAAACATAGACAGTAGGACGACTCAGTCTTCCTGTACTTAAGTCGGCATTGTGTCTCTTATATTTAATTCCGATGCAATTTCTGTGTTTCATCGTCAATGGGAAGGTCCAATGGATACAGTAAACCTCCAGAGGTGCATCGGAATATAAAACTGGTCACACAGGAAACGCTCAAATCATAGACATTAGGAAGACTCAGTCTTCCTGTACTTAAGTCAGCATTGAGTCTCTTATATTTAATTCCGATGCAATTTCCGTGTTTCATCGTCAATTGGAAGGTCCAAGGGATACAGTAAACCTCCAGAGCTGCATCGGAATGTAAAACTGGTGACACAGTAAGCGCTCGAGACATAGACCTTAAGAAGACACTGTTTTCTTGTACTTAAGTCGGCATTGTGACTCTTATATTTAATTCCGATTCAATTTCTGTGTTTCATCGTTACTGAGAAGGTCCAAGGGATACAGAAAACCTGCAGAGGTGCATCGGAATGTAAAATTGCTGACACAGGAAACGCTCACAACATAGACAGTAGGAAGACTCAGTCTTCCTGTACTAAAGTCGGCATTGTGACTCTTATATTTAATTGCGATGCAATTTCTGTGTTTCATCGATCTTTGAAGGTCCAAATGATACAGTAAACCTGCAGAGGTTCATCGGAATGTAAAACTGTTGACACAGGAAACGCTCAAAGCATAGACAGTAGAAAGACGAAATCTTCCTGTACTTAAGTCGGCATGGTGTCTCTCATATTTACTTCCGATGCAATTTCTGTGTTTCATCGTCAATGGGAAGGTCCAAGGGATACAGTAAACCTGCAGAGGTGCATCGGAATGTAAAACTGGTGACACAGGATACGCTCAAAACATAGACCGTAAGAAGACAAAGTTTTCTTGTACTTAAGTCGGCATTGTGACTCTTATATTTAATTCCGATGCAATTTCTGTATTTCATCGTCACTGTGAAGGTCCAAGGGATACAGAAAACCTGCAGAGGTGCATCGGAATGTAAAATTCCTGACACAGGAAACGCTCAAAACATAGACAGTAGGAAGACTCAGTCTTCCTGTACTTAAGTCGGCATTGTGACTCTTGTATTTAATTCCGATGCAATTTCTGTGTTTTATCGTCACTGGGAAGGTCCAATGGATACAGTTAACCTGCAGAGGTGCATCGGAATGTAAAACTGGTGACGCAGGAAACGCTCAAATCATCGACAGTAGGAAGACTCAATCTTCCTGTACTTAAGTCGGCAATGTGTCTCTTATATTTAATTTCGATGCAATTTTTGTGTTTCATCGTCAAAAGGGAGATCCAAGGGATACAGTAAACCTGCAGAGGTGCATCGGAATGTCAAACTGGTGACACAGGAAACGCTCAAAACATAGACTGGATGAAGACTCAGTCTTCCTGTACTTAATACGGCATTGTGTACCTTATATTTAATTCCGATGCAATTTCTGTGTTTCATTGTCAATGGGAAGGTCCAAGGGATACAGTAATCTTGCAGAGATGCATCGGAATGTAAAACTGGTGACACAGGAAGCGCTCAATGTATAGACTGTAGGAATACTCAGACTTCCTGTACTTAAGTCGGCATTGTGACTCTTATATTTTATTGCGATGCAATTTCTGTGTTTCATCGTAATGGGAAGGTCCAAGGGATACAGTAAACTTGCAGAGGTGCATCGGAATGTAAAACTGTTGACACAGGAAACGCTCAAAACATAGACTTTAGGAAGACTCAGTCTTCCTGTACTACAGTCGGCATTGTGTCTCTTATATTTAATTCCGATGCAATTTCTGTGTTTCATCGCAATGTGAAGGTTCAAGGGATACAGTAAACCTGCAGAGGTGCATCGGAATGTAAAACTAATGACACAGGAAACGCTCAAAACATAGACAGTAGGAAGACTCAGTCTTGCTGTACTTAACCCCGGCATTGTGTCCCGTTTATTTAAATCCGATGCAAATTCTGTGTTTCATCGTCAATGGGAAGGTCGAAGGGAAACAGTAAACCTGCAGAGGTGCATCGGAATGTAAAACTGGTGACACAGGAAACGCTCAAAGCATAGATAGTAGGAAGACTCAGTCTTCCTGTACTTAAGTCGGCATTGTGTCTCTTATATTTAATTCCGATGCAATTTCTGTGTTTCATCGTCAATGGGAAGGTCCAATGGATACAGTAAACCTGCAGATGTGCATCGGAATATAAAACTGGTGACACAGGAAACGCTCAAAATATAGACCGTAGGAATACTCAGTCTTCCTGTACTTAAGTCGGCATTGTGACTCTTATATTTAATTGCGATGCAATTTCTGTGTTTCATCGCAATGTGAAGGTCCAAGGGATACAGTAAACCTGCAGAGGTGCATCGGAATGTAAAACTGATGACACAGGAAACGCTCAAAACATAGACTGTAGGAAGACTCAGTCTTGCTGTACTTAACCCCCGCATTGTGTCTCCTTTATTTAATTCCGATGCAATTTCTGTGTTTCATCGTCAATGCTAAGGTCGAAGGGAAACAGTAAACCTGCAGAGGTGCATCGGAATGTAAAACTGGTGACACAGGAAACGCTCAAAACATAGACAGTCTGGAGACTCAGTCTTCCTGTACTTAAGTCGGCATTGTGTCTCTTATATTTAATTCCGATGCAATTTCTGGGTTTCATCGTCAATGGGAAGGTCCAATGGATACAGTAAACCTGCAGAGGTGCATCGGAATATAAAACTGGTGACACAGGAAACGCTCAAATTATAGACATTATGTAGACTCAGTCTTCCTGTACTTAAGTCAGCATTGATCCTCCTATATTTAATTCCGATGCAATTTCCGGGTTTCATCGTCAATTGGAAGGTCCAAGGGATACAGTAAACCTCCAGAGCTGCATCGGAATGTAAAACTGGTGACACAGTAAGCGCTCGAGACATAGACCTTAAGAAGACACTGATTTCTTGTACTTAAGTCGGCATTGTGACTCTTATATTTAATTGCGATGCAATTTCTGTGTTTCATCGCACTTTGAAGGTCCAAATGATACAGTAAACCTGCAGAGGTGCATCGGAATGTAAAACTGTTGACACAGGAAACGCTCAAAGCATAGACAGTAGAAAGACGAAATCTTCCTGTACTTAAGTCGGCATGGTGTCTCTCATATTTACTTCCGATGCAATTTCTGTGTTTCATCGTCAATGGGAAGGTCCAAGGGATACAGTAAACCTGCAGAGGTGCATCGGAATGTAAAACTGGTGACACAGGAAACGCTCAAATCATCGACAGTAGGAAGACTCAATCTTCCTGTACTTAAGTCGGCAATGTGTCTCTTATATTTAATTTCGATGCAATTTTTGTGTTTCATCGTCAAAAGGGAGATCCAAGGGATACAGTAAACCTCCAGAGCTGCATCGGAATGTAAAACTGGTGACACAGTAAACGCTCGAAACATAGACCTTAAGAAGACACAGTTTTCTTGTACTTAAGTCGGCATTGCGACTCTTATATTTAATTCCGATGCAATTTCTGTGTTTCATCGTTACTGTGAAGGTCCAAGGGATACAGAAAACCTGCAGAGGTGCATCGGAATGTAAAATTGCTGACACAGGAAACGCTCAAAACACAGACAGTAGGAAGACTCAGTCTTCCTGTACTTAAGTACGCATTGTGACTCTTATATTTAATTGCGATGCAATTTCTGTGTTTCATCGCACTTTGATTGTCCAAGGGATACACCAAACCTGCAGAAGTGCATAGGAATGTAAAACTGGTGACACAGGAAACGCTAAAAACATAGACAGTAGAAAGACAAAATCTTCCAGTACTTAAGTCGGCATGGTGTCTCTTATATTTACTTCCGATGCAATTTCTGTGTTTCATTGTCAATGGGAAGGTCCAAGGGATACAGTAAACCTGCAGAGGTGCATCGGAATGTAAAACTGGTGACACTGTAAACGCTCAAAACATAGACAGTAGGAAGACTCAGTCTTCCTGTACTTAAGTCGGCATTGTGTCTCTTATATTTAATTCTGATGCAATTTCTCTGTTTCATCGTCAATGGGAAGGTCCATGGGATACAGAAAACCTGCAGAGGTGCATCGGAATGTAAAACTGATGACACAGGAAACGCTCAAAGCATAGACAGTATGAAGACTCAGTCTTGCTGTACTTAACCCCGGCATTGTGTCTCCTTTATTTAATTCCGATGCAATTTCTGTGTTTCATCGTCAATGGGAAGGTCCAATGGATACAGTAAACCTCCAGAGGTGCATCGGAATATAAAACTGGTCACACAGGAAACGCTCAAATCATAGACATTAGGAAAACTCAGTCTTCCTGTACTTAAGTCAGCATTGAGTCTCTTATATTTAATTCCGATGCAATTTCCGTGTTTCATCGTCAATTGCAAGGTCCAAGGGATACAGTAAACCTCCAGAGCTGCATCGGAATGTAAAACTGGTGACACAGTAAGCGCTCGAAACATAGACCTTAAGAAGACACTGTTTTCTTGTACTTAAGTCGGCATTGTGACTCTTATATTTAATTCCGATTCAATTTCTGTGTTTCATCGTTACTGTGAAGGTCCAAGGGATACAGAAAACCTGCAGAGGTGCATCGGAATGTAAAATTGCTGACACAGGAAACGCTCACAACATAGACAGTAGGAAGACTCAGTCTTCCTGTACTAAAGTCGGCATTGTGACTCTTATATATAATTGCGATGCAATTTCTGTGTTTCATCGCCCTTTGAAGGTCCAAATGATACAGTAAACCTGCAGAGGTTCATCGGAATGTAAAACTGTTGACACAGGAAACGCTCAAAGCATAGACAGTAGAAAGACGAAATCTTCCTGTACTTAAGTCGGCATGGTGTCTCTCATATTTACTTCCGATGCAATTTCTGTGTTTCATCGTCAATGGGAAGGTCCAAGGGATACAGTAAACCTGCAGAGGTGCATCGGAATGTAAAACTGGTGACACAGGAAACGCTCAAAACATAGACCGTAAGAAGACACAGTTTTCTTGTACTTAAGTCGGCATTGTGACTCTTATATTTAATTCCGATGCAATTTCTGTATTTCATCGTCACTGTGAAGGTCCAAGGGATACAGAAAACCTGCAGAGGTGCATCGGAATGTAAAATTCCTGACACAGGAAACGCTCAAAACATAGACAGTAGGAAGACTCAGTCTTCCTGTACTTAAGTCGGCATTGTGACTCTTGTATTTAATTCCGATGCAATTTCTGTGTTTTATCGTCACTGGGAAGGTCCAATGGATACAGTTAACCTGCAGAGGTGCATCGGAATGTAAAACTGGTGACGCAGGAAACGCTCAAATCATCGACAGTAGGAAGACTCAATCTTCCTGTACTTAAGTCGGCAATGTGTCTCTTATATTTAATTTCGATGCAATTTTTGTGTTTCATCGTCAAAAGGGAGATCCAAGGGATACAGTAAACCTGCAGAGGTGCATCGGAATGTCAAACTGGTGACACAGGAAACGCTCAAAACATAGACTGGATGAAGACTCAGTCTTCCTGTACTTAATACGGCATTGTGTACCTTATATTTAATTCCGATGCAATTTCTGTGTTTCATTGTCAATGGGAAGGTCCAAGGGATACAGTAATCTTGCAGAGGTGCATCGGAATGTAAAACTGGTGACACAGGAAGCGCTCAAAGTATAGACTGTAGGAATACTCAGACTTCCTGTACTTAAGTCGGCATTGTGACTCTTATATTTAATTGCGATGCAATTTCTGTGTTTCATCGTAATGGGAAGGTCCAAGGGATACAGTAAACTTGCAGAGGTGCATCGGAATGTAAAACTGGTGACACAGGAAACGCTCAAATCATAGACTTTAGGAAGACTCAGTCTTCCTGTACTTCAGTCGGCATTGTGTCTCTTATATTTAATTCCGATGCAATTTCTGTGTTTCATCGCAATGTGAAGGTTCAAGGGATACAGTAAACCCGCAGAGGTGCATCGGAATGTAAAACTGATGACACAGGAAACGCTCAAAATATAGACAGTAGGAAGACTCAGTCTTGCTGTACTTAACCCCGGCATTGTGTCCCGTTTATTTAATTCCGATGCAATTTCTGTGTTTCATCGTCAATGGGAAGTTCGAAGGGAAACAGTAAACCTGCAGAGGTGCATCGGAATGTAAAACTGGTGACACAGGAAACGCTCAAAACATAGATAGTAGGAAGACTCAGTCTTCCTGTACTTAAGTCGGCATTGTGTCTCTGATATTTAATTCCGATGCAATTTCAGTGTTTCATCGTCAATGGGAAGGTCCAATGGATACAGTAAACCTGCAGAGGTGCATCGGAATATAAAACTGGTGACACAGGAAATGCTCAAATCATAGACATTAGGTAGACTCTGTCTTCCTGTACTTAAGTCAGCATTGATCCTCTTATATTTAATTCCGATGCAATTTCTGTGTTTCATCGACAATTGGAAGGTCCAAGGGATACAGTAAACCTCCAGAGCTGCATCGGAATGTAAAACTGGTGACACAGGAAACGCTCAAAATATAGACATTAGGAAGACTCAGTCTTCCTGTACTTAAGTCGGCATTGTGTCTCTTATATTTAATTCCGATGCAATTTCTGTGTTTCATCGTCAATGGGAAGGTCCAAGGGATACAGTAAACCTGCAGAGGTGCATCGCAATGTAAAACTGGTGACACTGTAAACGCTCAAAACATAGACAGTAAGGACACTCAGTTTTCTTGTACTTAAGTCGGCATTGTGTCTCTTATGTTTAATTCCGATGCAATTTCAGTGTTTCATCGTCAATCTGAAGGTCCAATGGATACAGTTAACCTGTAGAGGTGCATCGGAATGTCAAACTGGTGACACAGGAAACGCTCAAAATATAGACATTAGGAAGACTCAGTCTTCCTGTACTTAAGTCGGTATTGTGTCTCTTATATTTAATTGCGATGCAATTTCTCTGTTTCATCGTCAATGAGAAGGTCCATGGGATACAGAAAACCTGCAGAGGTGCATCGGAATGTAAAACTGATGACACAGGAAACGCTAAAAACATAGACATTGGGAAGACTCAGGCTTCCTGTACTTAAGCCGGTATTGTGTCTCTTATATTTAATTCCGGTGCAATTTCGGTGCTTCATCGTCAATGGGAAAGTCCAATGGATACATTAAACCTGCAGAGGTGCATCGGAATGTAAAACTGGTGACACAGGAGACGTTCGAAACATAGACAGTAGGAAGACACTGTTTTCTTGTACTTAAGTCGGCATTGTGACTCTTATATTTAATTTCGATGCAATTTCTGTGTTTCATCGTCACTGTGAAGGACCAAGGGATACAGTAAAGCTCCAGAGGTGCATCGGAATGTAAAATTGGTGACCCAGGAAACGCTCAAAACATAGACAGTAGGAAGACTCAGTCTTCCTGTACTTATGTCGGCATTGTGTGTCTTATATTTAATTCCGATGCAATTTCTGTGTTTCTTCGTCAATGGGAAGGTCCAATGGATACAGTAAACCTGCAAAGGTGCATCGGAATGTAAAACTGGTGACACAGGAGACGCTCAAAATATAGACTGTTGGAATACTCAGTCTTCCTGTACTTAAGTCGGCATTGTGACTCTTATATTTAATTGCGATGCAATTTCTGTGTTTCATGGTAATGGGAAGGTCCAAGGGATACAGTAAACTTAAAGAGGTGCATCGGAATGTAAAACTGGTGACACAGGAAACGCTCAAAACATAGACATTAGGAAGACTCAGTCTTCCTGTACCTCTGTCGGCATTGTGTCTCTTATATTTAATTCCGATGCAATTTTTGTGTTTCATCGCAATGTGAAGGTCCAAGGGATACAGTAAACCTGCAGAGGTGCATCGGAATGTAAAACTGATGACACAGGAAACGCTCAAAACATAGACAGTAGGAAGACTCAGTCTTGCTGTACTTAACCCCCGCATTGTGTCTCCTTTATTTAATTCCGATGCAATTTCTGTGTTTCATCGTCAATGGGAAGGTCGAAGGGAAACAGTAAACCTGCGGAGGTGCATCGGTATGTAAAACTGGTGACACAGGAAACGTTCAAAACATAGACAGTCTGGAGACTCAGTCTTCCTGTACTTAAGTCGGCATTGTGTCTCTTATATTTAATTCCGATGCAATTTCTGTGTTTCATCGTCAATGGGAAGGTCCAATGGATACAGTAAACCTGCAGAGGTGCATCGGAATATAAAACTGGTGACACAGGAAACGCTCAAATCATAGACATTAGGAAAACTCAGTCTTCCTGTACTTAAGTCAGCATTGAGTCTCTTATATTTAATTCCGATGCAATTTCCGTGTTTCATCGTCAATTGCAAGGTCCAAGGGATACAGTAAACCTCCAGAGCTGCATCGGAATGTAAAACTGGTGACACAGTAAGCGCTCGAAACATAGACCTTAAGAAGACACTGTTTTCTTGTACTTAAGTCGGCATTGTGACTCTTATATTTAATTCCGATTCAATTTCTGTGTTTCATCGTTACTGTGAAGGTCCAAGGGATACAGAAAACCTGCAGAGGTGCATCGGAATGTAAAATTGCTGACACAGGAAACGCTCACAACATAGACAGTAGGAAGACTCAGTCTTCCTGTACTAAAGTCGGCATTGTGACTCTTATATTTAATTGCGATGCAATTTCTGTGTTTCATCGCCCTTTGAAGGTCCAAATGATACAGTAAACCTGCAGAGGTTCATCGGAATGTAAAACTGTTGACACAGGAAACGCTCAAAGCATAGACAGTAGAAACACGAAATCTTCCTGTACTTAAGTCGGCATGGTGTCTCTCATATTTACTTCCGATGCAATTTCTGTGTTTCATCGTCAATGGGAAGGTCCAAGGGATACAGTAAACCTGCAGAGGTGCATCGGAATGTAAAACTGGTGACACAGGAAACGCTCAAAACATAGACCGTAAGAAGACACAGTTTTCTTGTACTTAAGTCGGCATTGTGACTCTTATATTTAATTCCGATGCAATTTCTGTATTTCATCGTCACTGTGAAGGTCCAAGGGATACAGAAAACCTGCAGAGGTGCATCGGAATGTAAAATTCCTGACACAGGAAACGCTCAAAACATAGACAGTAGGAAGACTCAGTCTTCCTGTACTTAAGTCGGCATTGTGACTCTTGTATTTAATTCCGATGCAATTTCTGTGTTTTATCGTCACTGGGAAGGTCCAATGGATACAGTTAACCTGCAGAGGTGCATCGGAATGTAAAACTGGTGACGCAGGAAACGCTCAAATCATCGACAGTAGGAAGACTCAATCTTCCTGTACTTAAGTCGGCAATGTGTCTCTTATATTTAATTTCGATGCAATTTTTGTGTTTCATCGTCAAAAGGGAGATCCAAGGGATACAGTAAACCTGCAGAGGTGCATCGGAATGTCAAACTGGTGACACAGGAAACGCTCAAAACATAGACTGGATGAAGACTCAGTCTTCCTGTACTTAATACGGCATTGTGTACCTTATATTTAATTCCGATGCAATTTCTGTGTTTCATTGTCAATGGGAAGGTCCAAGGGATACAGTAATCTTGCAGAGGTGCATCGGAATGTAAAACTGGTGACACAGGAAGCGCTCAAAGTATAGACTGTAGGAATACTCAGACTTCCTGTACTTAAGTCGGCATTGTGACTCTTATATTTAATTGCGATGCAATTTCTGTGTTTCATCGTAATGGGAAGGTCCAAGGGATACAGTAAACTTGCAGAGGTGCATCGGAATGTAAAACTGGTGACACAGGAAACGCTCAAATCATAGACTTTAGGAAGACTCAGTCTTCCTGTACTTCAGTCGGCATTGTGTCTCTTATATTTAATTCCGATGCAATTTCTGTGTTTCATCGCAATGTGAAGGTTCAAGGGATACAGTAAACCTGCAGAGGTGCATCGGAATGTAAAACTGATGACACAGGAAACGCTCAAAATATAGACAGTAGGAAGACTCAGTCTTGCTGTACTTAACCCCGGCATTGTGTCCCGTTTATTTAATTCCGATGCAATTTCTGTGTTTCATCGTCAATGGGAAGTTCGAAGGGAAACAGTAAACCTGCAGAGGTGCATCGGAATGTAAAACTGGTGACACAGGAAACGCTCAAAACATAGATAGTAGGAAGACTCAGTCTTCCTGTACTTAAGTCGGCATTGTGTCTCTGATATTTAATTCCGATGCAATTTCTGTGTTTCATCGTCAATGGGAAGGTCCAATGGATACAGTAAACCTGCAGAGGTGCATCGGAATATAAAACTGGTGACACAGGAAATGCTCAAATCATAGACATTAGGTAGACTCTGTCTTCCTGTACTTAAGTCAGCATTGATCCTCTTATATTTAATTCCGATGCAATTTCTGTGTTTCATCGACAATTGGAAGGTCCAAGGGATACAGTAAACCTCCAGAGCTGCATCGGAATGTAAAACTGGTGACACAGGAAACGCTCAAAATATAGACATTAGGAAGACTCAGTCTTCCTGTACTTAAGTCGGCATTGTGTCTCTTATATTTAATTCCGATGCAATTTCTGTGTTTCATCGTCAATGGGAAGGTCCAAGGGATACAGTAAACCTGCAGAGGTGCATCGCAATGGAAAACTGGTGACACTGTAAACGCTCAAAACATAGACAGTAAGGACACTCAGCTTTCTTGTACTTAAGTCGGCATTGTGTCTCTTATGTTTAATTCCGATGCAATTTCAGTGTTTCATCGTGAATCTGAAGGTCCAATGGATACAGTTAACCTGTAGAGGTGCATCGGAATGTCAAACTGGTGACACAGGAAACGCTCAAAATATAGACATTAGGAAGACTCAGTCTTCCTGTACTTAAGTCGGTATTGTGTCTCTTATATTTAATTGCGATGCAATTTCTCTGTTTCATCGTCAATGAGAAGGTCCATGGGATACAGAAAACCTGCAGAGGTGCATCGGAATGTAAAACTGATGACACAGGAAACGCTAAAAACATAGACATTGGGAAGACTCAGGCTTCCTGTACTTAAGCCGGTATTGTGTCTCTTATATTTAATTCCGGTGCAATTTCGGTGCTTCATCGTCAATGGGAAAGTCCAATGGATACATTAAACCTGCAGAGGTGCATCGGAATGTAAAACTGGTGACACAGGAGACGTTCGAAACATAGACAGTAGGAAGACACTGTTTTCTTGTACTTAAGTCGGCATTGTGACTCTTATATTTAATTTCGATGCAATTTCTGTGTTTCATCGTCACTGTGAAGGACCAAGGGATACAGTAAAGCTCCAGAGGTGCATCGGAATGTAAAACTGGTGACCCAGGAAACGCTCAAAACATAGACAGTAGGAAGACTCAGTCTTCCTGTACTTATGTCGGCATTGTGTGTCTTATATTTAATTCCGATGCAATTTCTGTGTTTCTTCGTCAATGGGAAGGTCCAAGGGATACAGTAAACTTAAAGAGGTGCATCGGAATGTAAAACTGGTGACACAGGAAACGCTCAAAACATAGACATTAGGAAGACTCAGTCTTCCTGTACCTCTGTCGGCATTGTGTCTCTTATATTTAATTCCGATGCAATTTTTGTGTTTCATCGCAATGTGAAGGTCCAAGGGATACAGTAAACCTGCAGAGGTGCATCGGAATGTAAAACTGATGACACAGGAAACGCTCAAAACATAGACAGTAGGAAGACTCAGTCTTGCTGTACTTAACCCCCGCATTGTGTCTCCTTTATTTAATTCCGATGCAATTTCTGTGTTTCATCGTCAATGGGAAGGTCGAAGGGAAACAGTAAACCTGCGGAGGTGCATCGGAATGTAAAACTGGTGACACAGGAAACGCTCAAAACATAGACAGTCTGGAGACTCAGTCTTCCTGTACTTAATTCGGCATTGTGTCTCTTATATTTAATTCCGATGCAATTTCTGTGTTTCATCGTCAATGGGAAGGTCCAATGGATACAGTAAACCTGCAGAGGTGCATCGGAATATAAAACTGGTGACACAGGAAACGCTCAAATTATAGACATTATGTAGACTCAGTCTTCCTGTACTTAAGTCAGCATTGATCCTCTTATATTTATTTCCGATGCAATTTCTGTGTTTCATCGACAATTGGAAGGTCCAATGGATACAGTAAACCTGCAGAGGTGCATCGGAATATAAAACTGGTGACACAGGAAACGCTCAAAATATAGACATTAGGAAGACTCAGTCTTCCTGTACTTAAGTCGGCATTGTGTCTCTTATATTTAATTCCGATGCAAATTCTGTGTTTCATCGTCACTGTGAAGGTCCAAGGGATACAGTAAACCTGCAGAGATGCATCGGAATATAAAACTGGTGACACAGGAAACGCTCAAAACATAGACAGAAGGAAGACTCAGTCTTCCTGTACTTCAGTCGGCATTGTGTCTCCTATATTTAATTCCGATGCAATTTCTGTGTTTCATCGCAAATTGAAGGTCCAAGGGATACAGTAAACCTGCAGAGGTGCATCGGAATGTAAAACTGGTGACACAGGAAACGCTCAAAACATAGACCGTAAGAAGACACAGTTTTCTTGTACTTAAGTCGGCATTGTGACTCTTATATTTAATTCCGATGCAATTTCTGTATTTCATCGTCACTGTGAAGGTCCAAGGGATACAGAAAACCTGCAGAGGTGCATCGGAATGTAAAATTCCTGACACAGGAAACGCTCAAAACATAGACAGTAGGAAGACTCAGTCTTCCTGTACTTAAGTCGGCATTGTGACTCTTGTATTTAATTCCGATGCAATTTCTGTGTTTTATCGTCACTGGGAAGGTCCAATGGATACAGTTAACCTGCAGAGGTGCATCGGAATGTAAAACTGGTGACGCAGGAAACGCTCAAATCATCGACAGTAGGAAGACTCAATCTTCCTGTACTTAAGTCGGCAATGTGTCTCTTATATTTAATTTCGATGCAATTTTTGTGTTTCATCGTCAAAAGGGAGATCCAAGGGATACAGTAAACCTGCAGAGGTGCATCGGAATGTCAAACTGGTGATACAGGAAACGCTCAAAACATAGACTGGATGAAGACTCAGTCTTCCTGTACTTAATACGGCATTGTGTACCTTATATTTAATTCCGATGCAATTTCTGTGTTTCATTGTCAATGGGAAGGTCCAAGGGATACAGTAATCTTGCAGAGGTGCATCGGAATGTAAAACTGGTGACACAGGAAGCGCTCAAAGTATAGACTGTAGGAATACTCAGACTTCCTGTACTTAAGTCGGCATTGTGACTCTTATATTTAATTGCGATGCAATTTCTGTGTTTCATCGTAATGGGAAGGTCCAAGGGATACAGTAAACTTGCAGAGGTGCATCGGAATGTAAAACTGGTGACACAGGAAACGCTCAAATCATAGACTTTAGGAAGACTCAGTCTTCCTGTACTTCAGTCGGCATTGTGTCTCTTATACTTAATTCCGATGCAATTTCTGTGTTTCATCGCAATGTGAAGGTTCAAGGGATACAGTAAACCTTCAGAGGTGCATCGGAATGTAAAACTGATGACACAGGAAACGCTCAAAATATAGACAGTAGGAAGACCCAGTCTTGCTGTACTTAACCCCGGCATTGTGTCCCGTTTATTTAATTCCGATGCAATTTCTGTGTTTCATCGTCAATGGGAAGGTCGAAGGGAAACAGTAAACCTGCAGAGGTGCATCGGAATGTAAAACTGGTGACACAGGAAACGCTCAAAACATAGATAGTAGGAAGACTCAGTCTTCCTGTACTTAAGTCGGCATTGTGTCTCTGATATTTAATTCCGATGCAATTTCTGTGTTTCATCGTCAATGGGAAGGTCCAATGGATACAGTAAACCTGCAGAGGTGCATCGGAATATAAAACTGGTGACACAGGAAATGCTCAAATCATAGACATTAGGTAGACTCTGTCTTCCTGTACTTAAGTCAGCATTGATCCTCTTATATTTAATTCCGATGCAATTTTTGTGTTTCATCGCAATGTGAAGGTCCAAGGGATACAGTAAACCTGCAGAGGTGCATCGGAATGTAAAACTGATGACACAGGAAACGCTCAAAACATAGACAGTAGGAAGACTCAGTCTTGCTGTACTTAACCCCCGCATTGTGTCTCCTTTATTTAATTCCGATGCAATTTCTATGTTTCATCGTCAATGGGAAGGTCGAAGGGAAACAGTAAACCTGCGGAGGTGCATCGGAATGTAAAACTGGTGACACAGGAAACGCTCAAAACATAGACAGTCTGGAGACTCAGTCTTCCTGTACTTAAGTCGGCATTGTGTCTCTTATATTTAATTCCGATGCAATTTCTGTGTTTCATCGTCAATGGGAAGGTCCAATGGATACAGTAAACCTGCAGAGGTGCATCGGAATATAAAACTGGTGACACAGGAAACGCTCAAATTATAGACATTATGTAGACTCAGTCTTCCTGTACTTAAGTCAGCATTGATCCTCTTATATTTAATTCCGATGCAATTTCTGTGTTTCATCGACAATTGGAAGGTCCAATGGATACAGTAAACCTGCAGAGGTGCATCGGAATATAAAACTGGTGACACAGGAAACGCTCAAAATATAGACATTAGGAAGACTCAGTCTTCCTGTACTTAAGTCGGCATTGTGTCTCTTATATTTATTTCCGATGCAAATTCTGTGTTTCATCGTCACTGTGAAGGTCCAAGGGATACAGTAAACCTGCAGAGATGCATCGGAATATAAAACTGGTGACACAGGAAACGCTCAAAACATAGACAGAAGGAAGACTCAGTCTTCCTGTACTTCAGTCGGCATTGTGTCTCCTATATTTAATTCCGATGCAATTTCTGTGTTTCATCGCAAATTGAAGGTCCAAGGGATACAGTAAACCTGCAGAGGTGCATCGGAATGTAAAACTGGTGACACAGGAAACGCTCAAAGCATAGACAGTAGAAAGACAAAATCTTCCTGTACTTAAGTCGGCATGGTGTCTCTTATATTTACTTCCGATGCAATTTCTGTGTTTCGTTGTCAATGGGAAGGTCCAAGGGATACAGTAAACCTGCAGAGGTGCATCGGAATGTAAAACTGGTGACACAGGAAACGCTCAAAACATAGACCGTAAGAAGATACAGTTTTCTTGTACTTAAGTCGGCATTGTGACTCTTATATTTAATTCCGATGCAATTTCTGTATTTCATCGTCACTGTGAAGGTCCAAGGGATACAGAAAACCTGCAGAGGTGCATCGGAATGTAAAATTGCTGACACAGGAAACGCTAAAAACATAGACAGTAGGAAGATTCAGTCTTCCTGTACTTAAGTCGGCATTGTGACTCTAATATTTAATTCCGATGCAATTTTTGTGTTTCATCGTCAATGGGTAGGTCCAACGGATACAGTAAACCTGCAGAGGTGCATCGCAATATAAAACTGGTGACACAGGAAACGCTCAAAAGATAGACAGTAGGAATACTCAGTCTTCCTGTACTTAAGTCGGCATTGTGGCTCTTATATTTAATCCCGATGCAATTTCTGTGTTTCATTGTCAATCGGAAGGTCCAAGGGATACAGTAAACCTGCAGAGGTGCATCGGAATGTAAAACTGGTGACACAGGAAACGCTCAAAATATAGACATTAGGAAGACAAAATCTTCCAGTACTTAAGTTGGCATGGTGTCTCTTATATTTACTTCCGATGCAATTTCTGTGTTTCATTGTCAATGGGAAGAACCAAGGGATACAGTAAACCTGCAGAGGTGCATCGGAATGTAAAACTGGTGACACAGGAAACTCTCAAAACATAGACCGTAAGAAGATACAGTTTTCTTGTACTTAAGTCGGCATTGTGACTCTTATATTTAATTCCGGTGCAATTTCTGTGTTTCATCGTCACTTTGAAGGTCCAAGGGATACAGTAAACCTCCAGAGATGCATCGGAATGCACAGGAAACGCTCAAAACATAGACAGTAGAAAGACAAACTCTTCCTGTACTAAAGTCGGCATGGTGTCTCTTATATTTAATTCCGATGCAATTTCTGTGTTTCATCGTCAATGGGAAGGTCCAAGGGATACAGTAAACCTGCAGAGGTGCATCGGAATGTAAAACTGGTGACACAGGAAACGCTCAAAGCATAGACAGTAGAAAGAGAAAATCTTCCTGTACTTAAGTCGGCATTGTGTGTCTTATATTTAATTCCGATGCAATTTCGGTGTTTCTTCGTCAATGGGAAGGTCCAATGGATACAGTAAACCTCCAGAGGTGCATCGGAATGTAAAACTGGTGACACAGGAAACGCTCAAAACATAGACATTAGGAAGACTCAGTCTTCCTGTACTTGAATCGGCATTGTGTCTCTTTTATTTAATTGCGATGCAATTTCTGTGTTTCATCGTCACTGTGAAGGTCCAAGGGATACAGTAAACCTGCAGAGGTGCATCGGAATGTAAAATTGCTGACACAGGAAACGCTCAAAACATAGACAGTAGGAAGACTCAGTCTTCCTGTACTTAAGTCGGCATTGTGACTCTTATATTTAATTGCGATGCAATTTCTGTGTTTCATCGTCAATGGGAAGGTCCAAGGGATACAGTAAACCTGCAGAGGTGCATCGGAATGTAAAACTGGTGACACAGGAAACGCTCAAAACATAGACCGTAAGAAGACAAAGTTTTCTTGTACTTATGTCGGCATTGTGACTCTTATATTTAATTCCGATGCAATTTCTGTATTTCATCGTCACTGTGAAGGTCCAAGGGATACAGAAAACCTGCAGAGGTGCATCGGAATGTAAAACTGATGACACAGGAAACGCTCAAAACATAGACATTGGGAAGACTCAGGCTTCCTGTACTTAAGCCGGCATTGTGTCTCTTATATTTAATTCCGGTGCAATTTCGATGTTTCATCGTCAATGGGAAAGTCCAATGGATACATTATACCAGCAGAGGTGCATCGGAATGTAACACTGGTGACACAGGAAACGCTCGAAACATAGACAGTAAGAAGACACTGTTTTCTTGTACTTAAGTCGGCATTGTGACTCTTATATTTAATTCAGAAGCAATTTCTGTGTTTCATCGTCACTGTGAAAGTCCAAAGGGATACACTAAACCTCCAGAGGTGCATCGGAATGTAAAACTGGTGACCCAGGAAACGCTCAAAACATAGACAGTAGGAAGACTCAGTCTTCCTGTACTTATGTCGGCATTGTGTGTCTTATATTTAATTCCGATGCAATTTCGGTGTTTCTTCGTCAATGGGAAGGTCCAATGGATACAGTAAACCTCCAGAGGTGCATCGGAATGTAAAACTGGTGACACAGGAAACGCTCAAAACATAGACATTAGGAAGACTCAGTCTTCCTGTACTTGAATCGGCATTGTGTCTCTTTTATTTAATTGCGATGCAATTTCTGTGTTTCATCGTCACTGTGAAGGTCCAAGGGATACAGTAAACCTGCAGAGGTGCATCGGAATGTAAAATTGCTGACACAGGAAACGCTCAAAACATAGACAGTAGGAAGACTCAGTCTTCCTGTACTTAAGTCGGCATTGTGACTCTTATATTTAATTGCGATGCAATTTCTGTGTTTCATCGTCAATGGGAAGGTCCAAGTGATACAGTAAACTTGCAGATGTGCATCGGAATGTAAAACTGGTGACACAGGAAATGCTCAAAGTATAGACAGTAGGAATACTCAGTCTTCCTGTACTTCAGTCGGCATTGTGTCTCTTATATTTAATTCCGATGCAATTTCTGTGTTTCATCGCAATTTGAAGGTCCAAGGGATACAGTAAACCTGCAGAGGTGCATCGGAATGTAAAACTGGTGACACAGGAAACGCTCAAAACATAGACCGTAAGAAGACACACTTTTCTTGTACTTAAGTCGGCATTGTGACTCTCATATTTAATTCCGATGCAATTTCTGTATTTCATCGTCACTGTGATGGTCCAAGGGATACAGAAAACCTGCAGAGGTGCATCGGAATGTAAAATTGCTGACACAAGAAACGCTCAAACATAGACAGTAGGAAGACTCAGTCTTCCTGTACTTAAGTCGGCATTGTGACTCTTATATTTAATTCCGATGCAAATTTTGTGTTTCATCGTCAATGGGAAGGTCCAACGGATACAGTAAAACTGCAGAGGTGCATCGGAATGTAAAACTGGTGACACAGGAAACGCTCAAAACATAGACAGTAGGAAGACTCAGTCTTCCTGTACTTAAGTCGGCATTGTGTCTCTTATATTTAATTCTGATGCAATTTCTCTGTTTCATCGTCAATGGGAGGGTCCATGGGATACAGAAAACCTGCAGAGGTGCATCGGAATGTAAAACTGATGACACAGGAAACGCTCAAAGCATAGACAGTATGAAGACTCAGTCTTGCTGTACTTAACCCCGGCATTGTGTCTCCTTTATTTCATTCCGATGCAATTTCTGTGTTTCATCGTCAATGGGAAGGTCGAAAGGAAACAGTAAACCTGCAGAGGTGCATCGGAATGAAAAACTGGTGACACAGGAAACGCTCAAAACATAGACAGTAGGAAGACTCAGTCTTCCTGTACTTAAGTCGGCATTGTGTCTCTTATATTTAATTCCGATGCAATTTCTGTGTTTCATCGTCAATGGGAAGGTCCAATGGATACAGTAAACCTCCAGAAGTGCATCGGAATATAAAACTGGTCACACAGGAAACGCTCAAATCATAGACATTAGGAAGACTCAGTCTTCCTGTACTTAAGTCAGCATTGAGTCTCTTATATTTAATTCCGATGCAATTTCCGTGTTTCATCGTCAATTGGAAGGTCCAAGGGATACAGTAAACCTCCAGAGCTGCATCGGAATGTAAAACTGGTGACACAGTAAGCGCTCGAGACATAGACCTTAAGAAGACACTGTTTTCTTGTACTTAAGTCGGCATTGTGACTCTTATATTTAATTCAGAAGCAATTTCTGTGTTTCATCGTTACTGTGAAGGTCCAAGGGATACAGAAAACCTGCAGAGGTGCATCGGAATGTAAAATTGCTGACACAGGAAACGCTCACAACATAGACAGTAGGAAGACTCAGTCTTCCTGTACTAAAGTCGGCATTGTGACTCTTATATTTAATTGCGATGCAATTTCTGTGTTTCATCGCCCTTTGAAGGTCCAAATGATACAGTAAACCTGCAGAGGTTCATCGGAATGTAAAACTGATGACACAGGAAACGCTCAAAGCATAGACAGTAGAAAGACGAAATCTTCCTGTACTTAAGTCGGCATGGTGTCTCTCATATTTACTTCCGATGCAATTTCTGTGTTTCATCGTCAATGGGAAGGTCCAAGGGATACAGTAAACCTGCAGAGGTGCATCGGAATGTAAAACTGGTGACACAGGAAACGCTCAAAACATAGACCGTAAGAAGACAAAGTTTTCTTGTACTTAAGTCGGCATTGTGACTCTTATATTTAATTCCGATGCAATTTCTGTATTTCATCGTCACTGTGAAGGTCCAAGGGATACAGAAAACCTGCAGAGGTGCATCGGAATGCAAAATTCCTGACACAGGAAACGCTCAAAACATAGACAGTAGGAAGACTCAGTCTTCCTGTACTGAAGTCGGCATTGTGACTCTTGTATTTAATTCCGATGCAATTTCTGTGTTTTATCGTCACTGGGAAGGTCCAATGGATACAGTTAACCTGCAGAGGTGCATCGGAATGTAAAACTGGTGACGCAGGAAACGCTCAAATCATCGACAGTAGGAAGACTCAATCTTCCTGTACTTAAGTCGGCAATGTGTCTCTTATATTTAATTTCGATGCAATTTTTGTGTTTCATCGTCAAAAGGGAGATCCAAGGGATACAGTAAACCTGCAGAGGTGCATCGGAATGTCAAACTGGTGACACAGGAAACGCTCAAATCATAGACTGGATGAAGACTCAGTCTTCCTGTACTTAATACGGCATTGTGTACCTTATATTTAATTCCGATGCAATTTCTGTGTTTCATTGTCAATGGGAAGGTCCAAGGGATACAGTAATCTTGCAGTGGTGCATCGGAATGTAAAACTGGTGACACAGGAAGCGCTCAAAGTATAGACCGTAGGAATACTCAGACTTCCTGTACTTAAGTCGGCATTGTGACTCTTATATTTAATTGCGATGCAATTTCTGTGTTTCATCGTAATGGGAAGGTCCAAGGGATACAGTAAACTTGCAGAGGTGCATCGGAATGTAAAACTGTTGACACAGGGAACGCTCAAAACATAGACTTTAGGAAGACTCAGTCTTCCTGTACTTCAGTCGGCATTGTGTCTCTTATATTTAATTCCGATGCAATTTCTGTGTTTCATCGCAATGTGAAGGTTCAAGGGATACAGTAAACCTGCAGAGGTGCATCGGAATGTAAAACTGATGACACAGGAAACGCTCAAAACATAGACAGTAGGAAGACTCAGTCTTGCTGTACTTAACCCCGGCATTGTGTCCCATTTATTTAATTCCGATGCAATTTCTGTGTTTCATCGTCAATGGGAAGGTCGAAGGGAAACAGTAAACCTGCAGAGGTGCATCGGAATGTAAAACTGGTGACACAGGAAACGCTCAAAACATAGATAGTAGGAAGACTCAGTCTTCCTGTACTTAAGTCGGCATTGTGTCTCTTATATTTAATTCCGATGCAATTTCTGTGTTTCATCGTCAATGGGAAGGTCCAATGGATACAGTAAACCTGCAGAGGTGCATCGGAATATAAAACTGGTGACACAGGAAATGCTCAAATCATAGACATTAGGTAGACTCTGTCTTCCTGTACTTAAGTCAGCATTGATCCTCTTATATTTAATTCCGATGCAATTTCTGTGTTTCATCGACAATTGGAAGGTCCAAGGGATACAGTAAACCTCCAGAGCTGCATCGGAATGTAAAACTGGTGACACAGGAAACGCTCAAAATATAGACATTAGGAAGACTCAGTCTTCCTGTACTTAAGTCGGCATTGTGTCTCTTATATTTAATTCCGATGCAATTTCTGTGTTTCATCGTCAATGGGAAGGTCCAAGGGATACAGTAAACCTGCAGAGGTGCATCGCAATGTAAAACTGGTGACACTGTAAACGCTCAAAGCATAGACAGTAAGGACACTCAGTTTTCTTGTACTTAAGTCGGCATTGTGTCTCTTATATTTAATTGCGATGCAATTTCTCTGTTTCATCGTCAATGAGAAGGTCCATGGGATACAGAAAACCTGCAGAGGTGCATTGGAGTGTAAAACTGATGACACAGGAAACGCTAAAAACATAGACATTGGGAAGACTCAGGCTTCCTGTACTTAAGCCGGCATTGTGTCTCTTATATTTAATTCCGGTGCAATTTCGGTGCTTCATCGTCAATGGGAAAGTCCAATGGATACATTAAACCTGCAGAGGTGCATCGGAATGTAAAACTGGTGACACAGGAGACGCTCGAAACATAGACAGTAGGAAGACACTGTTTTCTTGTACTTAAGTCGGCATTGTGACTCTTATATTTAATTCCGATGCAATTTCTGTGTTTCATCGTCACTGTGAAGGTCCAAGGGATACAGTAAACCTCCAGAGGTGCATCGGAATGTAAAACTGGTGACCCAGGAAACGCTCAAAACATAGACAGTAGGAAGACTCAGTCTTCCTGTACCTCTGTCGGCATTGTGTCTCTTATATTTAATTCCGATGCAATTTTTGTGTTTCATCGCAATGTGAAGGTCCAAGGGATACAGTAAACCTGCAGAGGTGCATCGGAATGTAAAACTGATGACACAGGAAACGCTCAAAACATAGACAGTAGGAAGACTCAGTCTTGCTGTACTTAACCCCCGCATTGTGTCTCCTTTATTTAATTCCGATGCAATTTCTGTGTTTCATCGTCAATGGGAAGGTCGAAGGGAAACAGTAAACCTGCAGAGGTGCATCGGAATGTAAAACTGGTGACACAGGAAACGCTCAAAACATAGACAGTCTGGAGACTCAGTCTTCCTGTACTTAAGTCGGCATTGTGTCTCTTATATTTAATTCCGATGCAATTTCTGTGTTTCATCGTCTATGGGAAGGTCCAATGGATACAGTAAACCTGCAGAGGTGCATCGGAATATAAAACTGGTGACACAGGAAACGCTCAAATTATAGACATTATGTAGACTCAGTCTTCCTGTACTTAAGTCAGCATTGATCCTCTTATATTTAATTCCGATGCAATTTCCGTGTTTCATCGTCAATTGGAAGGTCCAAGGGATACAGTAAACCTCCAGAGCTGCATCGGAATGTAAAACTGGTGACACAGTAAGCGCTCGAGACTTAGACCTTAAGAAGAAACTGATTTCTTGTACTTAAGTCGGCATTGTGACTCTTATATTTAATTCCGACTCAATTTCTGTGTTTCATCGTTACTGTGAAGGTCCAAGGGATACAGAAAACCTGCAGAGGTGCATCGGAATGTAAAATTGCTGACACAGGAAACGCTCACAACATAGACAGTAGGAAGACTCAGTCATCCTGTACTAAAGTCGCCATTGTGACTCTTATATTTAATTGCGATGCAATTTCTGTGTTTCATCGCCCTTTGAAGGTCCAAATGATACAGTAAACCTGCAGAGGTTCATCGGAATGTAAAACTGTTGACACAGGAAACGCTCAAAGCATAGACAGTAGAAAGACGAAATCTTCCTGTACTTAAGTCGGCATGGTGTCTCTCATATTTACTTCCGATGCAATTTCTGTGTTTCATCGTCAATGGGAAGGTCCAAGGGATACAGTAAACCTGCAGAGGTGCATCGGAATGTAAAACTGGTGACACAGGAAACGCTCAAAACATAGACCGTAAGAAGACACAGTTTTCTTGTGCTTAAGTCGGCATTGTGACTCTTATATTTAATTCCGATGCAATTTCTGTATTTCATCGTCACTGTGAAGGTCCAAGGGATACAGAAAACCTGCAGAGGTGCATCGGAATGTAAAATTCCTGACACAGGAAACGCTCAAAACATAGACAGTAGGAAGACTCAGTCTTACTGTACTTAAGTCGGCATTGTGACTCTTGTATTTAATTCCGATGCAATTTCTGAGTTTTATCGTCACTGGGAAGGTCTAATGGATACAGTTAACCTGCAGAGGTGCATCGGAATGTAAAACTGGTGACGCAGGAAACGCTCAAATCATCGACAGTAGGAAGACTCAATCTTCCTGTACTTAAGTCGGCAATGTGTCTCTTATATTTAATTTCGATGCAATTTTTGTGTTTCATCGTCAAAAGGGAGATCCATGGGATACAGTAAACCTGCAGAGGTGCATCGGAATGTCAAACTGGTGACACAGGAAACGCTCAAAACATAGACTGGATGAAGACTCAGTCTTCCTGTACTTAATACGGCATTGTGTACCTTATATTTAATTCCGTTGCAATTTCTGTGTTTCATTGTCAATGGGAAGGTCCAAGGGATACAGTAATCTTGCAGAGGTGCATCGGAATGTAAAACTGGTGACACAGGAAGCGCTCAAAGTATAGACTGTAGGAATACTCAGACTTCCTGTACTTAAGTCGGCATTGTGACTCTTATATTTAATTGCGATGCAATTTCTGTGTTTCATCGTAATGGGAAGGTCCAAGGGATACAGTAAACTTGCAGAGGTGCATCGGAATGTAAAACTGGTGACACAGGAAACGCTCAAATCATAGACTTTAGGAAGACTCAGTCTTCCTGTACTTCAGTCGGCATTGTGTCTCTTATATTTAATTCCGATGCAATTTCTGTGTTTGATCGCAATGTGAAGGTTCAAGGGATACAGTAAACCTGCAGAGGTGCATCGGAATGTAAAACTGATGACACAGGAAACGCTCAAAATATAGACAGTAGGAAGACTCAGTCTTGCTGTACTTAACCCCGGCATTGTGTCCCGTTTATTTAATTCCGATGCAATTTCTGTGTTTCATCGTCAATGGGAAGGTGGAAGGGAAACAGTAAACCTGCAGAGGTGCATCGGAATGTAAAACTGGTGACACAGGAAACGCTCAAAACATAGATAGTAGGAAGACTCAGTCTTCCTGTACTTAAGTCGGCATTGTGTCTCTGATATTTAATTCCGATGCAATTTCTGTGTTTCATCGTCAATGGGAAGGTCCAATGGATACAGTAAACCTGCAGAGGCGCATCGGAATATAAAACTGGTGACACAGGAAACGCTCAAAACATAGACCGTAAGAAGATACAGTTTTCTTGTACTTAAGTCGGCATTGGGACTCTTATATTTAATTCCGGTGCAATTTCTGTGTTTCATCGTCACTGTGAAGGTCCAACGGATACAGTAAACCTGCAGAGGTGCATCGGAATATAAAACTGGTGACACAGGAAACGCTCAAAAGATAGACAGTAGGAATACTCAGTCTTCCTGTACTTAAGTCGGCATTGTGGCTCTTATATTTAATTGCGATGCAATTTCTGTGTTTCATCGTCAATGGGAAGGTCCAAGGGATACAGTAAACCTGCAGAGGTGCATCGGAATGTAAAACTGGTGACACACAAAACGTTAAACCATAGACAGTAGGAAGACTCAGTCTTCCTGTACTTAAGTCGGCATTGTGTCTGTTATATTTTATTCCGATGCAATTTCTGTGTTTCATTGTCAATGGGAAGGTCCAAGGGATACAGTAAACCTGCAGAGGTGCATCGGAATGTAAAACTGGTGACACAGGAAAGGCTCAAAACATAGACTGGAAGAAGACTCACTTTTCCTGTACTTAGGTCCGCATTGTGTCTCTTATATATAATTCCGATGCCATTTCTGTGTTTCATCGTCACTGTGAAGGTCCAAGGGATACAGTAAACCTCCAGAGGAGCATCGGAATGTAAACCTGGTGACACAGGAAACGCTCAAAACACAGACATTAGGAAGTCTCAGTCTTCCTGTACTTAAGTCGGCATTGTGACTCTTATATTTAATTCCGATGCAATTTCTGTGTTTCATCGTCAATGGGAAGGTCCAATGGATACAGTAAACCTCCAGAAGAGCATCGGAATATAAAACTGGTCTCACAGGTAACGCTCAAATCATAGACATTAGGAAGACTCAGTCTTCCTGTACTTAAGTCAGCATTGAGTCTCTTATATTTAATTCCGATGCAATTTCCGTGTTTCATCGTCAATTGGAAGGTCCAAGGGATACAGTAAACCTCCAGAGCTGCATCGGAATGTAAAACTGGTGACACAGAAAACGCTCGAAACATAGACCTTAAGAAGGCACAGTTTTCTTGTACTTAAGTCGGCATTGTGACTCTTATATTTAATTCCGATGCAATTTCTGTGTTTCATCGTTACTGTTAAGGTCCAAGGGATGCAGAAAACCTGCAGAAGTGCATCGGAATGTAAAATTGCTGACACAGGAAACGCTCAAAACATTGACAGTAGGAAGACTCAGTCTTCCTGTACTTAAGTCGGCATTGTGACTCTTATATTTAATTGCGATGCAATTTCTGTGTTTCATCGCACTTTGAGGGTCCAAGGGATACAGTAACCCTGCAGAGGTGCATCGGAATGTAAAACTAGTGACACAGGAAAGGCTCAAAACATAGACAGTAGAAAGACGAAATCTTCCTGTACTTAAGTCGGCATGGTGTCTCTTATATTTACTTCCGATGCAATTTCTGTGTTTCACCGTCAATGGGAAGGTCCAACGGATACAGTAAACCTGCAGAGGTGCATCGGAATGTAAAACTGGTGACACAGGAAACGCTCAAAACATAGACAATAGGAAGACTCAGTCTTCCTGTACTTAAGTCGGCATTGTTTCTCTTATATTTAATTGCGATGCAATTTCTCTGTTTCATCGTCAATGGGAAGGTCCATGGGATTCAGAAAACCTGCAGAGGTGCATCGGAATGTAAAACTGATGACACAGGAAACGCTAAAACATAGACATTGGGAAGACTCAGGCTTCCTGTACTTAAGCTGGCATTGTGTCTCTTATATTTAATTCCGGTGCAATTTCGGTGTTTCATCGTCAATGGGAAAGTCCAATGGATACATTAAACCTGCAGAGGTGCATCGGAATGTAAAACTGGTGACACAGGAAACGCTCAAAACATAGACATTAGGAAGACTCAGTCTTCCTGTACTTGAATCGGCATTGTGTCTGTTATATTTAATTGCGATGCAATTTCTGTGTTTCATCGTCACTGTGAAGGTCCAAGGGATACAGTAAACCTGCAGAGGTGTATCGGAATGTAAAATTGCTGACACAGGAAACGCTCAAAACATAGACAGTAGGAAGACACTGTTTTCTTGTACTTAAGTCGGCATTGTGACTCCTATATTTAATTCCGATGCAATTTCTGTGTTTCATCGTCACTGTGAAGGTCCAAGGGATACAGTAAACCTCCAGAGATGCATCGGAATGTAAAACTGGTGACCCAGGAAACGCTCAAAACATAGACAGTAGAAAGACGAAATCTTCCTGTACTTATGTCGGCATTGTGTGTCTTATATTTAATTCCGATTCAATTTCTGTGTTTCATCGTCAATGGGAAGGTCCAATGGATACAGTAAACCTGCAGAGGTGCATCGGAATGTAAAACTGGTGACACAGGAAACAATCAAAACATAGACATTAGGAAGATTCAGTCTTCCTGTACTTGAATCGGCATTGTGTCTGTTATATTTAATTGCGATGCATTTTCTGTGTTTCATCGTCACTGTGAAGGTCCAAGGGATACAGTAAACCTGCAGAGGTGTATCGGAATGTAAAATTGCTGACACAAGGAACGCTCAAAACATAGACAGTAGGAAGACTCAGTCTTCCTGTACTTAAGTCGGCATTGTGACTCTTATATTTAATTGCGATGCAATTTCTGTGTTTCATCGTCAATGGGAAGGTCCAAGGGATACAGTTATCTTGCAGAGGTGCATCGGTATGTATAACTGGTGACACAGGAAACGCTCAAAACATAGACAGTAGAAAGACAAACTCTTCCTGTACTAAAGTCGGCATGGTGACTCTTATATTTACTTCCGATGCAATTTCTGTGTTACATTGTCAATGGGAAGGTCCAAGGGATACAGTAAACCTGCAGAGGTGCATCGGAAAGTAAAACTAGTGACACAGGAAACGCTCAAAACATAGACAGTAGGAAGACTCAGTCTTCCTGTACTTAAGTCGGCATTGTGTCTCTTATATATAATTCCGGTGCAATTTCGGTGTTTCATCGTCAATGGGAAGGTCAAATGGATACATTAAACCTGCAGAGGTGCATCGGAATGTAAAACTGGTGACACAGGAAACGCTCGAAACACAGACCGTAAGAAGACACTGTTTTCTTGTACTTAAGTCGGCATTGTGACTCTTATATTTAATTCCGATGCAGTTTCTGTGTTTCATCGTCACTGTGAAGGTCCAAGGGATACAGTAAACCTCCAGAGGTGCATCGGAATGTAAAACTGGTGACGCAGGAAACGCTCACAACATAGACTGGAAGAAGACTCAGTCTTCCTGTACTTGAGTCAGCATTGTGTTTCCTTTATTTAATTCCGATGCAATTTCTGTGTTTCATCTTCATTGGGAAGGTCGAAGGGAAACAGTAAACCTGCAGTGATGCATCGGAATGTAAAACTGGTGACTCAGGAAACGCTCAAAACATAGACTGGAAGAAGACTCACTTTTCCTGTACTTAGGTCCGCATTGTGAATCTTATATATAATTCCGATGCCATTTCTGTGTTTCATCGTCACTGTGAAGGTCCAAGGGATAGAGTAAACCTGCAGAGGTGCATCGGAATGTAAAATTGCCGTCACAGGAAACGCTCAAATCATAGACAGTAGCAAGACTCAGTCTTCCTGTACTGAAGTCTCCATTGTGACTCTTATATTTAATTGCGATGCAATTTCTGTGTTTCATCGTCAATGGGAGGGTCCAAGGGATACAGTAAACCTCCAGAGCGGCATCGGAATGTAAAACTGGTGACACAGGAAACGCTCAAAAGATAGACAGTAGGAATACTCAGTCTTCCTGTACTTAAGTCGGCATTGTGTCTCTTATATTTAATTCCGATGCAATTTCTGTGTTTCATCGTCAATGGGAAGGTCCAAGGGATACAGTACACCTGCAGAGTTGCATCGGAATGTAAAACTGGTGACACAGGAAACGTTAAAAACATTGACAGTAGGAAGACTCAGTCTTCCTGTACTTAAGTCGGCATTGTGTCTGTTATATTTAATTCCGATGCAATTTCTGTGTTTCATTGTCAATGGGAAGGTCCAAGGGATACAGTAAACCTGCAGAGGTGCATCAGAATGTAAAACTGGTGACACAGGAAACGCTCTAAATATATACATTAGGAAGACTCAGTCTTCCTGTACTTAAGTCGGCATTGTGTCTCTTATATTTAATTCCGATGCTATTTCTGTGTTTCATCGTCAATGGGAGGGTCCAAGGGATACAGTAAACCTGCAGAGGTGCATCGGAATGTAAAACTGGTGACACAGGAAACGCTCAAAACATAGACTGGAAGAAGACTCAGTCTTCCTGTACTTAAGTCCGCATTGTGTCTCTTATATTTAATTCCCATGCAATATCTGTGTTTCATCGTCAATGGGAAGGTCCAAGGCATACAGTGAACCTGCAGAGGTGCATCGGAATGTAAAACTGGTGACACAGGAAACGCTTAAAAAGAGAGACAGAAGGAATACTCAGTCTTCCTGTCTGGCATACAGTCTTCCTGTCTTCGTTGTGTCTCTTATATTTAATTCCGATGCAATTTCTGTGTTTCATCGTCACTTTGAAGGTCCAAGGGATACAGTAAACCTGCAGAGGTGCATCGGAATGTAAAACTGGTGACGCAGGAAACGCTCAAAACATAGACAGTAGAAAGACAAACTCTTCCTGTACTTAAGTCGGCATTGTGTCTCCTATATTTAATTCCGATGCAATTTCTGGGTTCATTGTCAATGACAAGGTACAAGGGATACAGTAAACCTGCAGAGGTGCATCGGAATGTAAAACTGGTGACACAGGAAACGCTCAAACCATAGACAGTAGGAAGACTCAGCCTTCCTGTACTTAAGTCGGCATTGTGTCTCTTATATTTAATTCCGATGCAATTTCTGTGTTTCATCGTCAGTGGGAAGGTCCAAGGCATACAGTAAACCTGCAGAGATGCATCGGAATGTATAACTGGTGACACTGTAAACGTTCATAATCATAGACAGTAAGGAGACTCAGTTTTCTTGTACTTAAGTCGGCATTGTGTCTCTTATATTTAATTCCGATGCAATTTCTGCGTTTGATCGTCAATCTGAAGGTCCAATGGATACAGTTAACCTGCAGAGGTGCATCGGAATGTCGAACTGGTGACACAGGAAACGCTCAAAACATAGACAGTAGGAAGATTCAGTCTTCCTGTAGTTAAGTCGGCATTGTGTCTCTTATATTTAATTCCGATGCAATTTCTGTGTTTCATTGTCAATGGGAAACTCCAAGGGATACAGTAAACCTGCAGAGGTGCATCGGAATGTAAAACTGGTGACACAGGAAACGCTCAAAACATAGAGAGTATTAAGACTCAGTCTTCCTGTAGTTAAGTCGGCATTGTGTCTCTTATATTTAATTCCGATGCAATATCTGTGTTTCATCGTCAATGTGAAGGTCAAAGGCCTACAGTAAACCTGAAGAGGTGCATCGGAAAGTAAAACTGGTGACACTGTAAACGCTCAAAACTTAGAGAGTAAGGAGACTCAGTTTTCTTGTACTTAAGTCGGCATTGTGCTCTTATATTTAATTCCGATGCAATTTCTGTGTTTCATCGCAATCTGAAGGTCCAATGGACACAGTTAACCTGCAGAGATGCATCGAAATCTAAAACTAATGACACAGGAAGCGCTCAAAACATAGACAGTAGAAAGACAAACTCTTCCTGTACTTAAGTCGGCATTGTGTCTCTTATATTTAATTTCGATGCAATTTCTGCGTTTGATCGTCAATCTGAAGGTCCAATGGATACAGTAAACCTGCAGAGGTGCATCGGAATGTAAAACTGGTGACGCAGGAAACGCTCAAAACATCGACAGTAGGAAGACTCAATCTTCCTGTACTTAAGGCGGCAATGTGTCTCTTATATTTAATTCCGAAGCAATTTCTGTGTTTCATCGTCTATAGGGAGATCCAAGGGATGCAGTAAACCTGCAGAGGTGCATCGGAATATAAAACTGGTGACACAGGAAACGCCCAATACATTGACATTAGGAAAACTCAGTCTTCCTGTCCTTAAGTCGGCATTGTGTCTCTTATACTTAATTCCGATGCAATTTCTGTGTTTCATTGCCAATGGGAAAGTCGAAGGGAAACAGAATACCTGCAGAGGTGCATCGGAATGTAAAACTGGTGTCACAGGAAGCGCTCAAAACATAGACAGTAGAAAGACAAACTCTTCCTGTACTTAAGTCGACTTTGTGTCTCTTATATTTAATTCCGATGCAATTTCTGTGTTTCATTGTCAATAGAAAGGCACAAGGGACACAGTAAACCTGCAGAGGTGCATCGGAATGTAAAACTAGTGACACAGGAAACGCTCAAACCATAGACAGTAGGAGGGCTCAGTATTCCTGTACTTAAGTCGGCATTGTGTCTGTTATATTTAATTCCGATGCAATTTCGGTGTTTCATCGTCAATGGGAAGGTCCAATGGATACATTAAACCTGCAGAGGTGCATCGGAATGTAAAACTGGTGACGCAGGAAACGCTCAAAACATCGACAGTATGAAGACTCAATCTTCCTGTACTAAGTCGGCAATGTGTCTTTTATATTTAATTCCGGTGCAATTTCTGTGTTTCATCGTCAATAGGGAGATCCAAGGGATACAGTAAACCTGCAGAGGTGCATCGGAATGTAAAACTGGTGACACTGTAAAAGCTCAAAACATAGACTGTAGGGAGACTCAGTTTTCTTGTACTTAAGTCCGCATTGTGTCTCTTATTTTTAATTCCGATGCAATTTCTGTGTTTCATCGTCAATGGGAAGGTCCAAGGGATACAGTAAACCTGCAGAGGTGCATGGGAATGTAAAACTGGTGACACAGGAAACGCTCAAAATATAGACAGTAGGAAGACTCAGTCTTCCTGTACTTAAGTCGGCATTGTGTCTCTTATATTTAATTTTGATGCAATTTCTGTGTTTCTTCGTCAATGTGAAGGTCCAAGGCATACAGTAAACCTGCAGAGGGTCAATGAATGTCAAACTGGTGACACTGTAAACGCTCAAAACATAGACAGTAAGGAGACTCAGTTTTCTTGTACTTAAGACGATATTGTGTCTCTTATATTTAATTCCGATGCAATTTCTGTCTTTCAACGTCATTCTGAAGGTCCAATGGATACAGTTGACCTGCAGAGGTGTAACGGAATGTAAAACTGTTGACACAGGTAACGCTCAAAACATAGACTGGACGAAGACTCAGTCTTCCTGTACTTAAGTCGGCATTGTGTCTCTTATATTTAATTCCGATGCAATTTCTGTGTTTCATCGTCACTGCGAAGGTCCAAGGGATACAGTAAACCTGCAGAAGTGCAACGAAATCTAAAACTGGTGACACAGGAAACGCTCAAAACATAGACAGTAGGAAGACTCGCTCTTCCTGTACTTCAGTCGGCATTGTGTCTCTTATATTTAATTCCGATGCAATTTCTGTGTTTCATCGTCAATGGAAAGGTCCAATGCATACAGTAAACCTGCAGAGGTGCATCGGAATGTGAAACTGATGACACAGGAAACGCTCAAAACATAGACAGTAGGAAGACTCAGTCTTGCTGTACTTAACTCGGCATTGTGCCTCCTTTATTTAATTCCGATGCAATTTCTGTGTTTCATCGTCAATGGGAAGGTCGAAGGGAAACAGTAAACCTGCAGAGGTGCATGGGAATGTAAAACTGGTGACACAGGAAACGCTCAAAACATAGAAAGTAGGAAGACTCAGTCTTCCAGTACTTAAGTCGGCATTGTGTCTCTTATATTTAATTCCGATGCAATTTCTGTGTTTCATCGTCAATGGGAAGGTCCAAGGGATACAGTAAACCTGAAGACGTGCATCGGAATATAAAACTGGTGACACAGGAAACGCTCAAAATATAGACGTTAGGAAGACTCAGTCTTCCTGTACTTAAGTCGGCATTGTGTCTCTTATATTTAATTCCGATGCAATTTCTGTGTTTCATCGTCAATGGGAAGGTCCAAGGGACACAGTAAACCTGCAGAGGTGCATCGGAATGTAAAACTGGTGACACAGGAAACGCTCAAAACATAGACAGTAAGGAGACTCAGTTTTCTTGTACTTAAGTCGGCATTGTGTCTCTTATATTTTGTGGTGTCACCGCTAGACACCACACTTGCTAGGTGGTAACTTACATCGGCCGCGGTCCTGTAGTACATGTCGGACCCGCGTGTCGCCACTGTGTGATCGCAAACCTAGCGCCACCACATGGCAGGTCTCGAGAGACTGAGGAGACCTCGCCCCAGTTGTACGGACAACATAGCTAGCGATTGGACGTGCTAAGCCTTGCTCTCAATTGCCGAGAGATAGACAGTAGAATAGCCCTCTGCTAAGTTAAATGGCGACCAACTAGCAAGGCGCAATTTGTATCAGTGCCTATAGCTTACTAATATTCAAGAGAGATGTATTCCAAGGACTAATTAAAAGTTACGTAACAAGCATCTACGTACTTTTCTTCTTATTCATTTATAAGTTCTCATGTTCCAGACTTCACGCCCGTCTGCGTTAGCCTTGCGTGCCCTATCGGCTACAGCATTGTGTCTAGGCTGTATGGTCTACACACAACATATTTAATTCCGATGCAATTTCTGTGTTTCATCGTCAATCTGAAGGTCCGATGGATACAGTTAACCTGCAGAGGTGCATCGGAATGTCAAACTGGTGACACAGGAAACGCTCAAAACATAGACTGGTAGAAGACTCAGTCTTCCTGTACTTATGTCGGCATTGTGTCTCTTATATTTAATTCCGATGCAATTTCTGTGTTTCATCGTCACTGTGAAGGTCCAAGGGATACAGTTAACCTGCAGAGGTGCAACGGAATCTAAAACTGGTGACGCAGGAAACGCTCAAAACATAGACAGTAGAAAGACTCCGTCTTCCTGAACTTCAGTCGGCATTGTTTTTCTTATATTTAATTCCGCTGCCATTTCTGTGTTTCATCGCCAATGGGAAGGTCCAAGGGATACAGTAAGCCTGCAGAGGTGCATCGGAGTGTAAAACTGGTGACACAGGAAACGCCAA
Organism: Schistocerca nitens; assembly: GCF_023898315.1. NCBI lineage: Eukaryota > Metazoa > Arthropoda > Insecta > Orthoptera > Acrididae > Schistocerca > Schistocerca nitens. The sequence goes on along the minus strand of NC_064617.1, from coordinate 8,788,279 downwards.
AATATAGACCGCAAGAAGACTCAGTTCTCTTGTACTTAAGTCGGCATTGTGTCTCTTATATTTAATTAAGATGCAATTTCTGTGTTTCATCGTCAATGGGAAGGTCCAATGGATACAGTAAACCTGCAGAGGTGCATCGGAATGTAAAACTGGTGACACGGGAAACGCTCAAACATCGACAGTAGGAAGACTCAATCTTCTTGTACTTAAGTCGGCAATGTGTCTCTTATATTTAATTCCGATGCAATTTCTGTGTTTCATCGTCAATAGGGAGATCCACGGGATACAGTAAACCTGCAGAGATGCATCGGAATGTAAAACTGGTGACCCAGGAAACGCTCAAAACATAGACAGTAGGAAGACTCAGTCTTCCTGTACTTAAGTCGGCATTATGCCTCTTATATTTAATTCCGATGCAATTTCTGTGTTTCATCGTCAATGGGAAGGTCCAATGGATACAGTAAACCTGCAGAGGTGCACCGGAATATAAAACTGGTGACACAGGAAACGCTCAATACATAGACTTTAGGAAGACTCAGTCTTCCTGTACTTAAGTCGGCATTGTGTCTCTTATATTTAATTCCGATGCAATTTCTGTGTTTCATCGCCAATGGGAAAGTCGAAGGGAAACAGTATACCTGCAGAGGTGCATCGGAATGTAAAACTGGTGACACAGGAAACGCTCAAAATATAGACAGTAGGTAGACTCAGTCTTCCTGTAGTTAAGTCGGCATTGTGTCTCTAATATTTAATTCCGATGCAATTTCTGTGTTTCATCGACAATGTGAAGTTCCAAGGCATACAGTAAACCTGCAGAGGTGCATCGGAATGTAAAACTGGTGACACAGGAAACGCTCAAAACATAGACAGTAGAAAGACAAACTCTTCCTGTACTTAAGTCGACTTTGTGTCTCTTATAATTAATTCCGATGCAATTTCTGTGTTTCATCTTCAATGGGAAGGTCCATGGGATACAGTAAACCAGCAGATGTGCATCGGAATGTAAAACTGGTGACGCAGGATACGCTCAAAACATCGACAGTAGGAAGACTCAATCTTCCTGTACTTAAGTCGGCAATGTGTCTCTTATACTTAATTCCGGTGCAATTTCTGTGTTTCATCGTCAATGGGAAGGTCCAATGGATACAGTAAACCAGTAGAGGTGCATCGGAATGTAAAACTGGTGACACAGGAAACGCTCAAAACATAGACATTAGGAAGACTCAGTCTTCCTGTACTTGAATCGGCATTGTGTCTGTTATATTTAATTGCGATGCAATTTCTGTGTTTCATCGTCACTGTGAAGGTCCAAGGGATACAGTAAACCTGCAGAGGTGTATCGGAATGTAAAATTGCTGACACAGGAAACGCTCAAAACATAGACAGTAGGATGACACTGTTTTCTTGTACTTAAGTCGGCATTGTGACTCCTATATTTAATTCCGATGCAATTTCTGTGTTTCATCGTCACTGTGAAGGTCCAAGGGATACAGTAAACCTCCAGAGATGCATCGGAATGTAAAACTGGTGACCCAGGAAACGCTCAAAACATAGTCAGTAGGAAGACTCAGTCTTCCTGTACTTATGTCGGCATTGTGTGTCTTATATTTAATTCCGATTCAATTTCTGTGTTTCATCGTCAATGGGAAGGTCCAATGGATACAGTAAACCTGCAGAGGTGCATCGGAATGTAAAACTGGTGACACAGGAAACGCTCAATACATAGACATTAGGAAGACTCAGTCTTCCTGTACTTGAATCGGCATTGTGTCTGTTATATTTAATTGCGATGCATTTTCTGTGTTTCATCGTCACTGTGAAGTTCCAAGGGATACAGTAAACCTACAGAGGTGTATCGGAATGTAAAATTGCTGACACAGGGAACGCTCAAAACATAGACAGTAGGAAGACTCAGTCTTCCTGTACTTAAGTCGGCATTGTGACTCTTATATTTAATTGCGATGCAATTTCTGTGTTTCATCGTCAATGGGAAGGTCCAAGGGATACAGTTATCTTGCAGAGGTGCATCGGTATGTATAACTGGTGACATAGGAAACGCTCAAAACATAGACAGTAAGGAGACTCAGTTTTCTTGTACTTATGTCGGCATTGTGTCTATTATATTTAATTCCGATGCAATTTCTGGGTTTCATCGTCAATCTGAAGGTCCAATGGATACATTTAACCTGCAGAGGTGCATCAGAATGTCAAACTGGTGACACAGGAAACGCTCAGAACATAGACTGGAAGAAGACTCAGTCTTCCTGTACTTAAGTCCGCATTGTGTCTCTTATATTTAATTCCCATGCAATATCTGTGTTTCATCGTCAATGGGAAGGTCCAAGGCATACAGTGAACCTGCAGAGGTGCATCGGAATGTAAAACTGGTGACACAGGAAACGCTAAAAAGAGAGACAGAAGGAATACTCAGTCTTCCTGTCTAGCATACAGTCTTCCTGTCTTCGTTGTGTCTCTTATATTTAATTCCGATGCAATTTCTGTGTTTCATCGTCACTTTGAAGGTCCAAGGGATACAGTAAACCTGCAGAGGTGCATCGGAATGTAAAACTGGTGACGCAGGAAACGCTCAAAACATAGACAGTAGAAAGACAAACTCTTCCTGTACTTAAGTCGGCATTGTGTCTCCTATATTTAATTCCGATGCAATTTCTGGGTTCATTGTCAATGACAAGGTACAGGGGATACAGTAAACCTGCAGAGGTGCATCGGAATGTAAAACTGGTGACACAGGAAACGCTCAAACCATAGACAGTAGGAAGACTCAGTCTTCCTGTACTTAAGTCGGCATTGTGTCTCTTATATTTAATTCCGATGCAATTTCTGTGTTTCATCGTCAGTGGGAAGGTCCAAGGCATACAGTAAACCTGCAGAGATGCATCGGAATGTATAACTGGTGACACTGTAAACGTTCATAGTCATAGACAGTAAGGAGACTCAGTTTTCTTGTACTTAAGTCGGCATTGTGTCTCTTATATTTAATTCCGATGCAATTTCTGCGTTTGATCGTCAATCTGAAGGTCCAATGGATACAGTTAACCTGCAGAGGTGCATCGGAATGTCGAACTGGTGACACAGGAAACGCTCAAAACATAGACAGTAGGAAGATTCAGTCTTCCTGTAGTTAAGTCGGCATTGTGTCTCTTATATTTAATTCCGATGCAATTTCTGTGTTTCATTGTCAATGGGAATCTCCAAGGGATACAGTAAACCTGCAGAGGTGCATCGGAATGTAAAACTGGTGACACAGGAAACGCTCAAAACATAGAGAGTATTAAGACTCAGTCTTCCTGTAGTTAAGTCGGCATTGTGTCTCTTATATTTAATTCCGATGCAATATCTGTGTTTCATCGTCAATGTGAAGGTCAAAGGCCTACAGTAAACCTGAAGAGGTGCATCGGAAAGTAAAACTGGTGACACTGTAAACGCTCAAAACTTAGAGAGTAAGGAGACTCAGTTTTCTTGTACTTAAGTCGGCATTGTGCTCTTATATTTAATTCCGATGCAATTTCTGTGTTTCATCGCAATCTGAAGGTCCAATGGACACAGTTAACCTGCAGAGATGCATCGAAATGTAAAACTGGTGACACAGGAAGCGCTCAAAACATAGACAGTAGAAAGACAAACTCTTCCTGTACTTAAGTCGGCATTGTGTCTCTTATATTTAATTCCGATGCAATTTGTGCGTTTGATCGTCAATCTGAAGGTCCAATGGATACAGTAAACCTGCAGAGGTGCATCGGAATGTAAAACTGGTGACGCAGGAAACGCTCAAAACATCGACAGTAGGAAGACTCAATCTTCCTGTACTTAAGGCGGCAATGTGTCTCTTATATTTAAATCCGATGCAATTTCTGTGTTTCATCGTCTATAGGGAGATCCAAGGGATGCAGTAAACCTCCAGAGGTGCATCGGAATATAAAACTGGTGACACAGGAAACGCTCAATACATTGACATTAGGAAAACTCAGTCTTCCTGTCCTTAAGTCGGCATTGTGTCTCTTATATTTAATTCCGATGCAATATCTGTGTTTCATTGCCAATGGGAAAGTCGAAGGGAAACAGAATACCTGCAGAGGTGCATCGGAATGTAAAACTGGTGTCACAGGAAGCGCTCAAAACATAGACAGTAGAAAGACAAACTCTTCCTGTACTTAAGTCGACATTGTGTCTCTTATATTTAATTCCGATGCAATTTCTGTGTTTCATTGTCAATAGAAAGGCACAAGGGACACAGTAAACCTGCAGAGGTGCATCGGAATGTAAAACTAGTGACACAGGAGACGCTCAAACCATAGTCAGTAGGAGGACTCAATCTTCCTGTACTAAGTCGGCAATGTGTCTTTTATATTTAATTCCGGTGCAATTTCTGTGTTTCATCGTCAATAGGGAGATCCAAGGGATACAGTAAACCTGCAGAGGTGCATCGGAATGTAAAACTGGTGACACTGTAAAAGCTCAAAACATAGACTGTAGGGAGACTCAGTTTTCTTGTACTTAAGTCCGCATTGTGTCTCTTATTTTTAATTCCGATGCAATTTCTGTGTTTCATCGTCAATGGGAAGGTCCAAGGGATACAGTAAACCTGCAGAGGTGCATGGGAATGTAAAACTGGTGACACAGGAAACGCTCAAAATATAGACAGTAGGAAGACTCAGTCTTCCTGTACTTAAGTCGGCATTGTGTCTCTTATATTTAATTTTGATGCAATTTCTGTGTTTCTTCGTCAATGTGAAGGTCCAAGGCATACAGTAAACCTGCAGAGGGTCAATGAATGTCAAACTGGTGACACTGAAAACGCTCAAAACATAGACAGTAAGGAGACTCAGTTTTCTTGTACTTAAGACGATATTGTGTCTCTTATATTTAATTCCGATGCAATTTCTATCTTTCAACGTCATTCTGAAGGTCCAATGGATACAGTTAACCTGCAGAGGTGTAACGGAATGTAAAACTGTTGACACAGGTAACGCTCAAAACATAGACTGGACGAAGACTCAGTCTTCCTGTACTTAAGTCGGCATTGTGTCTCTTATATTTAATTCCGATGCAATTTCTGTGTTTCACCGTCAATGGAAAGGTCCAATGGATACAGTAAACCTGCAGAGGTGCATCGGAATGTGAAACTGATGACACAGGAAACGCTCAAAACATAGACAGTAGGAAGGCTCAGTCTTGCTGTACTTAACTCGGCATTGTGCCTCCTTTATTTAATTCCGAAGCAATTTCTGTGTTTCATCGTCAATGGGAAGGTCGAAGGGAAACAGTAAACCTGCAGAGGTGCATGGGAATGTAAAACTGGTGACACAGGAAACGCTCAAAACATAGAAAGTAGGAAGACTCAGTCTTCCATTACTTAAGTCGGCATTGTGTCTCTTATATTTAATTCCGATGCAATTTCTGTGTTTCATCGTCAATGGGAAGGTCCAAGGGATACAGTAAACCTGAAGACGTGCATCGGAATATAAAACTGGTGACACAGGAAACGCTCAAATCATAGACATTAGGAAGACTCAGTCTTCCTGTACTTAAGTCGGCATTGAGTCTCTTATATTTAATTCCGTTGCAATCTCTGTGTTTCATTGTCAATGGGAAGGTCCAAGGGATACAGTAAACCTGCAGAGGTGCATCGGAATGTAAAACTGGTGACACAGGAAACGCTCAAAATATAGACGTTAGGAAGACTCAGTCTTCCTGTACTTAAGTCGGCATTGTGTCTCTTATATTTAATTCCGATGCAATTTCTGTGTTTCATCGTCAATGGGAAGGTCCAAGGGACACAGTAAACCTGCAGAGGTGCATCGGAATGTAAAACTGGTGACACAGGAAACGCTCAAAACATAGTTAGTAAGGAGACTCAGTTTTCTTGTACTTAAGTCGGCATTGTGTCTCTTATATTTTGTGGTGTCACCGCTAGACACCACACTTGCTAGGTGGTAACTTACATCGGCCGCGGTCCTGTAGTACATGTCGGACCCGCGTGTCGCCACTGTGTGATCGCAAACCTAGCGCCACCACATGGCAGGTCTCGAGAGACTGAGGAGACCTCGCCCCAGTTGTACGGACAACATAGCTAGCGATTGGACGTGCTAAGCCTTGCTCTCAATTGCCGAGAGATAGACAGTAGAATAGCCCTCTGCTAAGTTAAATGGCGACCAACTAGCAAGGCGCAATTTGTATCAGTGCCTATAGCTTACTAATATTCAAGAGAGATGTATTCCAAGGACTAATTAAAAGTTACGTAACAAGCATCTACGTACTTTTCTTCTTATTCATTTATAAGTTCTCATGTTCCAGACTTCACGCCCGTCTGCGTTAGCCTTGCGTGCCCTATCGGCTACAGCATTGTGTCTAGGCTGTATGGTCTACACACAACATATTTAATTCCGATGCAATTTCTGTGTTTCATCGTCAATCTGAAGGTCCGATGGATACAGTTAACCTGCAGAGGTGCATCGGAATGTCAAACTGGTGACACAGGAAACGCTCAAAACATAGACTGGTAGAAGACTCAGTCTTCCTGTACTTATGTCGGCATTGTGTCTCTTATATTTAATTCCGATGCAATTTCTGTGTTTCATCGTCACTGTGAAGGTCCAAGGGATACAGTTAACCTGCAGAGGTGCAACGGAATCTAAAACTGGTGACGCAGGAAACGCTCAAAACATAGACAGTAGAAAGACTCCGTCTTCCTGAACTTCAGTCGGCATTGTTTTTCTTATATTTAATTCCGCTGCCATTTCTGTGTTTCATCGCCAATGGGAAGGTCCAAGGGATACAGTAAGCCTGCAGAGGTGCATCGGAGTGTAAAACTGGTGACACAGGAAACGCCAAAATATAGACCGTAAGAAGACTCAGTTCTCTTGTACTTAAGTCGGCATTGTGTCTCTTATATTTAATTAAGATGCAATTTCTGTGTTTCATCGTCAATGGGAAGGTCCAATGGATACAGTAAACCTGCAGAGGTGCATCGGAATGTAAAACTGGTGACACGGGAAACGCTCAAACATCGACAGTAGGAAGACTCAATCTTCCTGTACTTAAGTCGGCAATGTGTCTCTTATATTTAATTCCGATGCAATTTCTGTGTTTCATCGTCAATAGGGAGATCCACGGGATACAGTAAACCTGCAGAGATGCATCGGAATGTAAAACTGGTGACCCAGGAAACGCTCAAAACATAGACAGTAGGAAGACTCAGTCTTCCTGTACTTAAGTCGGCATTATGCCTCTTATATTTAATTCCGATGCAATTTCTGTGTTTCATCGTCAATGGGAAGGTCCAATGGATACAGTACACCTGCAGAGGTGCACCGGAATATAAAACTGGTGACACAGGAAACGCTCAATACATAGACATTAGGAAGAATCAGTCTTCCTGTACTTAAGTCGGCATTGTGACTCTTATATTTAATTCCGATGCAATTTCTGTGTTTCATCGCCAATGGGAAAGTCGAAGGGAAACAGTATACCTGCAGAGGTGCATCGGAATGTAAAACTGGTGACACAGGAAACGCTCAAAATATAGACAGTAGGTAGACTCAGTCTTCCTGTAGTTAAGTCGGCATTGTGTCTCTAATATTTAATTCCGATGCAATTTCTGTGTTTCATCGACAATGTGAAGTTCCAAGGCATACAGTAAACCTGCAGAGGTGCATCGGAATGTAAAACTGGTGACACAGGAAACGCTCAAAACATAGACAGTAGAAAGACAAACTCTTCCTGTACTTAAGTCGACTTTGTGTCTCTTATAATTAATTCCGATGCAATTTCTGTTTTTCATCTTCAATGGGAAGGTCCATGGGATACAGTAAACCAGCAGATGTGCATCGGAATGTAAAACTGGTGACGCAGGATACGCTCAAAACATCGACAGTAGGAAGACTAAATCTTCCTGTACTTAAGTCGGCAATGTGTCTCTTATACTTAATTCCGATGCAATTCCTGTGTTTCATCGTCAATAGGGAGATCCAAGGGTACAGTAAACCTGCAGAGGTGCATCGGAATGAAAAACTGGTGACCCAGGAAACGCTCAAAACATAGACAGTAGGAAGACTCAGTCTTCCTGTACTTAAGTCGGCATTATGTCTCTTATATTTAAATCCGATGCAATTTCTGTGTTTCATCGTCAATGGGAAGGTCCAATGGATACAGTTAACCTGCAGAGGTGCATCGGAATGTAAAACTGGTGACACAGGAAACGCTCAATACATAGACATTAGGAAGACTCAGTCTTCCTGTACTTAAGTCGGCATTGTGTCTCTTATATTTAATTCCGATGCAATTTCTGTGTTTCATTGTCAATGGGAAGGTCCAAGGGATACAGTAAACCTGCAGAGGTGCATCGGAATGTAAAACTGGTGACACAGGAAACGCTCAAAATATAGACAGTAGGTAGACTCAGTCTTCCTGTAGTTAAGTCGGCATTGTGTCTCTAATATTTAATTCCGATGCAATTTCTGTGTTTCATCGACAATGTGAATTTCCAAGGCATACAGTAAACCTGCAGAGGTGCATCGGAATGTAAAACTGGTGACACAGGAAACGCTCAAAACATAGACAGTAGGAAGACTCAGACTTTCTGTACTTCAGTCGGCATTGTGTCTCTTATATTTAATTCCGATGCAATTTCTGTGTTTCATCGTCAATGGAAAGGTCCAATGGATACAGTAAACCTGCAGAGGTGCATCGGAATGTGAAACTGATGACACAGGAAACGCTCAAAACATAGACAGTAGGAAGACTCAGTCTTGCTGTACTTAACTCGGCATTGTGTCTCCTTTATTTAATTCCGATGCAATTTCTGTGTTTCATCGTCAATGGGAAGGTCCAAGGGATACAGTAAACCTGAAGACGTGCATCGGAATATAAAACTGGTGACACAGGAAACGCTCAATACATAGACATAAGGAAGACTCAATCTTCCTGTACTTAAGTCGGCAATGTGTCTCTTATACTTAATTCCGATGCAATTCCTGTGTTTCATCGTCAATAGGGAGATCCAAGGGTACAGTAAACCTACAGAGGTGCATCGGAATGAAAAACTGGTGACCCAGGAAACGCTCAAAACATAGACAGTAGAAACACAAACTCTTCCTGTACTTAAGTCGACATTGTGTCTCTTATAATTAATTCCGATGCAATTTCTGTGTTTCATCTTCAATGGGAAGGTCCATGGGATACAGTAAACCAGCAGATGTGCATCGGAATGTAAAACTGGTGACGCAGGAAACGCTCAAAACATCGACAGTAGGAAGACTCAATCTTCCTGTACTTAAGTCGGCAATGTGTCTCTTATACTTAATTCCGATGCAATTCCTGTGTTTCTCGTCAATAGGGAGATCCAAGGGTACAGTAAACCTACAGAGGTGCATCGGAATGAAAAACTGGTGACCCAGGAAACGCTCAATACATAGGCATTAGGAAGACTCAGTCTTCCTGTACTTAAGTCGGCATTATGTCTCTTATATTTAAAACCGATGCAATTTCTGTGTTTCATCGTCAATGGGATGGTCCAATGGATACAGTAAACCTGCAGAGGTGCATCGGAATATAAAACTGGTGACACAGGAAACGCTCAATACATAGATATTAGGAAGACTCAGTCTTCCTGTACTTAAGTCGGCATTGTGTCTCTTATATTTAATTCCGATGCAATTTCTGTGTTTCATCGTCAATGGGAAGGTCCAAGGGACACAGTAAACCTGCAGAGGTGCATCGGAATGTAAAACTGGTGACACAGGAAACGCTCAAAACAAAGACAGTAAGGAGACTCAGTTTTCTTGTACTTAAGTCGGCATTGTGTCTCTTATATTTTGTGGTGTCACCGCTAGACACCACACTTGCTAGGTGGTAACTTACATCGGCCGCGGTCCTGTAGTACATGTCGGACCCGCGTGTCGCCACTGTGAGATCGCAAACCTAGCGCCACCGCATGGCAGGTCTCGAGAGACTGAGGAGACCTCGCCCCAGTTGTACGGACAACATAGCTAGCGATTGGACGTGCTAAGCCTTGCTCTCAATTGCCGAGAGATAGACAGTAGAATAGCCCTCTACTAAGTTAAATGGCGACCAACTAGCAAGGCGCCATTTGTATCAGTGCCTATAGCTTACTAATATTCAAGAGAGATGTATTCCAACGACTAATTAAAAGTTACGTAACAAGCATCTACGTACTTTTCTTCTTATTCATTTATAAGTTCTCATGTTCCAGACTTCACGCCCGTCTGCGTTAGCTTTGCGTGCCCTATCGGCTACAGCATTGTGTCTAGGCTGTATGGTCTAGACACAACATATTTAATTCCGATGCCATTTCTGTGTTTCATCGTAAATCTGAAGGTCCAATGGATACAGTTAACCTGAAGAGGTGCATCGGAATGTCAAACTGGTGACACAGGAAACGCTCAAAACATAGACTGGTAGAAGACTCAGTCTTCCTGTACTTAAGTCGGCATTGTGTCTCTTATATTTAATTCCGATGCAATTTCTGTGTTTCATCGTCACTGTGAAGGTCCAAGGGATACAGTAAACCTGCAGAGGTGCAACGGAATCTAAAACTGGTGACACAGGAAACGCTCAATACATAGACATAAGGAAGACTCAATCTTCCTGTACTTAAGTCGGCAATGTGTCTCTTATACTTAATTCCGATGCAATTCCTGTGTTTCATCGTCAATACGGAGATCCAAGGGATACAGTAAACCTGCAGAGATGCATCGGAATGTAAAACTGGTGACCCAGGAAACGCTCAAAAGATAGACA